>NC_136918.1:13061809-14319309 GCF_949752795.1 Hyperoodon ampullatus
ACTATCTATTTCTGTCTTCAGTTCTGTCAATTTTTGATTATGTATAGTGAGTCTTTTATTAGTTTCTGGGTGCCTGACCACCAGTAGGAGGATCTGATTCCTGGGGTACCTGGCTACAGGGTCCCAATGGTCCTCAGTCTAGTGGCTGTGCACTGGTGTGTGGGACCATGTTCTGAGCCCTCTGGTGGGTTAGGCCATGTCCAGGGGCTAGGATCAGGGGGTCTTAAAGCAGTCTTTTTGCTGGTAGGTGGGGTTGTGTCCCCACCCAGTTAATTGCTTGATCTGATGTGTCCCAGTACTGGTGCCTACTGGCTGATGGACAGGGGCAGAGCTAGGTTCTGATGCTAGTAAGTTAGAGGGAGGATTCCAACATGGCACTTGCTAGCTCCAGTGTCCACATGGTAGAAGCAGCTCCCCAAAATGACTGATACCAGTGTCTATGTCTCCAGGGTGAGCTCCAGTTGCCTCCTGCCTCTCTGAGAGACTCTCCAAGATCAGCAGGTAGGTCTGACCCAGGCTCCTTTCACATTACTACTTCTGCTCTGGGTCCTGGAGTGTGTTAAATTTTACTTGTGTCCTTTAAGAGTAAAGTCTCTATTCCCACAACCCTCTGGCTCTCCTGAAAGTAAGCCCCACTGTCCTTCAAAGCCAAACATTCTAGGGGGCTTTTCTTCCTGGTGCAGGACCCCCAGCCTGGGGAACCCAATGTGGGGCTCAGATCCTGTGCTCATTTGGGAGAACCCTTGTTATTATAATTATTCTCCCATTTGTGGGTTACCCACCCAGGGGTGTGGGTCTTAACTCTACAGCGACTGTGCTCCTCCTATCTGTCTTGTGTTTCTTTCTTTATGTCTTTAGTTGCAGAAGAATTTTTCTGGTAGGTTCTAGTCTTTCTCATAATAGTGTTTCTGTAAATAGTTGTCATTTTGGTGTGCCCATGAGAGGAAGTGTGCTCAGGGTCTTCCTACTGTGCCATCTTGGGAATTCTCTTCTCCAGTATTTCTTGATTTTCCTAAAAACCAATAGCTATTCCTGTAACATGGCACTTCTCCACTATTCCTTTCAGTCCCACATTCTCTGCTACTCTACAAAGTCCCACAAGACTGAGGACTGTACTACACTCCAAATAGCATACTGAGATCTGGCTGTCCCAGGGAAGGAAGTATTCTTTATATGACTCAAAGAATGCTGCTTCCCTGAGAAGACCTTTGCACTCTGTGTGATATCTACAAGTATGTAACTGAGTACCTGCTCTGAATGTTCTACATTACACCCAGGGTCTAATTCTACCACCCCTGGCAGCCGTATCTCAGCATATGGTACATGATCAGTGTTGGGGGCAAGTGGTGGCTTAGCTAACACTCCTCACCCAATGTATCATATGTAAATTAAATAAAAGTGTGCTTACTTTGCAAATACAGCTTTAAGACACATTCCTCAGCGTTTGATGCATATCCATTTAAGTTTAGCCCTTATAGACTTCCCAGTGACAATGTTCAGACTTATCCCTTATTTCTGTTAAAAACTGGTTTCCTTTTCTTCAGTTTTTCCTTGTTCTGCCTTTTTATTTTTTATATAGAACACATGGAAATTTTTTGTGCAGTCTTTACACAGAGGTAACCCTCTAAGTCACTTAAAATATATATGTGTGTTCGTGTAAAAAAATTGGTATGTTAGTTCCTTTTTATATTTTGCCACGAAATCAATAGGTAGCATGTGTGTTCTTTTCATTAGCTAACAAAACTACATGTGGGTTTGGAGTATACTATGTTAAAAATGAAAACAGATTGCTTTTTTTAAAAAAGAAAACTATCTATTTATAAGTAATTTTATTTTTTGTAACATTAAAGATAATTTCAGAATACCTTAAATCAGTGTGTTAAGATCCCCAACTTCTTTTTAATTGAATTAAGCAGCTCTTTCTTGCTTCATATTCATAAATCCTACTGCCTGTCATTTTCTCAGAGAAAATTAGTAACAGAATATCGGCTTTAGCAACTCAAAATTTTCTGTGTTACCTCTGCTTGATCTCAAAGTCTTAGCTCATTTTATTGATAGACTTTGCTGTCTTTGTTTCAGCTAAGTTCTTCAAGATTTAGAAATAGAGTGGCTAACTTCCAGCTTCCAGGCCAGCATGTTAGAAGCTTAGAAGTTGCTACTCTGTTCTGACAACTAATAAAAAACTGTATAAACTGAAAAATCAACTCTTCTTAGAACCATCAGAGAACTGATGTCACAGGGCAAACCATTGCCCTAAATATTGGAGAAACAGACAGACACAGACAGAAAAGCACAATTTACCAGAGCAGAAATCCTTGAGCAGAACCTTCTTTAAGAACCAGTGCCTAGATAGGAAGACCTGAACTGTGATTGACAAATTTCTAGAGGTTCAATATGAACAAGTCTGAGGGTTAAAAACTCCAGGGGAATCCAGTCATAGGGGTATCATCATGCTTTTGTGAGTTTTATCTCCAGGAGCTCAACCAGATCCTCAGAGTGAATATCAGAAAAATTCCCATGTGCTTCCAGCAGGGAGAGGGGAAAGGAAACATTTTGAGATAGACCAGAGCACTGTTCTTTTTAATAACACCTGTCCTTGGGAGGAAACTATTTTACCAGAGCCTAATCTACTACAGGGATTTTATCAGAGCCTACTCTACCTGGAGGAAGGGAAACACCCATCTTCCTCTAGTGTTCCTGTCCCACCTGGAGGAAGCAGGGGAGTGAGAAGTACTGGTGACGTTTCAGGAGCACAGATTAAAAGACTGTTTTAAGTATAGAACCATGGAATGCTGAACACCTCCCCCACACCTCACCACTGCATTACTAAAGGCCTATTTGCTGCAGTTCTTTTACCCAGTACTTCACACCTGTCTTTCAACAAAAAAATTACAGTGCATACTAAAAGACATTTCATTTTGAACAGTTTGAAAAGACTTAAGGAGCATCAGAACCAGAGTTGGATATGGCAAGAATGTTGCAATTATAAGACCAAAAATTTAAAGAAAAAACAACTGTGATTAATAATCTAAGGGCTTTAATGGAAAAAGTAGACAATATGCAAGAACAGATAGATAATGTAAGCAGAGAGATGGAAATTCTAAGAAAGAATTATAAAGAAATGCTGGAGATAAAAACACTAACAAAATGAAGAATATCTTTGATGGGCTCAGTAGCAGACTGTTCTCAGCTGAGGAAAGAATCTCTTAAGCTTGAGGATATGACAATAGAAACTTCCAAAACTAAAAAGCAAAGAGAAAAAATATTTTAAAAAGAAGAACAGAAAATCCAAGAGCTGCAGGACAATTGCAAAAGGTTTAGCATACACACAGTCGAAATACCAAAAGGAGAAAAAAGAAAGACACAGAATGTTTGAAGCAATAATGACTGAGAATTTCCCAAATTATTGTCAGACACCAACCCACAGATCCAGGAGGCTCAGAGAACACCAAGCAGGATAAATGCCAAACCAAACAATGTAGGTTCATAGTTTTAACAAATGTACCATTGTGGTGCAGATGTTGATGGTGGGGAAGTGTATGTGTGTGGGGGGAGGACAGGCAGTGGATATATGGGAGCTCTGTCCTTTTTGTTCAGTTTTGCTCTGAACCTAAAACTGCCCCCAAAATTGAATTTTGTTAATTAAAGTAGAATCATTTAATATGCTAATTATCATCTGGTTCTTCAGCAGAATTACTCCCACTCAGGGTGCTGTAGATGATCTTACTTCAATACCTTAAGTTTCAAGTCAAAGAGAAACTTAACCAGACTGCACCCATCACTGCTTCCTCTTGACCACCTGACATTTTGGTCCAGTCAGGAACACTATAAAGCCAGTACTTTGTGTCAGAATAAGCACAAGGCATGGTACAATTGGACTGCTACTTTAAACCAAAAGAAAGAGCCAAGGAGCTACAAAAATCTAAGATAACTGAAAGCTTGCCATCAGCATCACCTCTGTTCCTATATGACTCCATTAAACCAGAAAGCTAGCACTTATGCTATGAAGCAAGTGTAAAATAGAAGTGGACCTCTGCTGTCCATGCATTGTTCATAGCTTCAACCAGACCCAACCTGTACCCTATGGCATACTTGACCATGTTTCTGTAGCTTCTAAAGTATGGTTTATTTTTCTGTTTATGGCTTTATTTCTTCAGGGACATCTAGTTTTATTGATTACAGTTCAATCTCAGCCTTTTAACTTATTTACTTTTTTTTTTTTTTTTGCGGTATGTGGGCCTCTCACTGTTGTGGCCTCTCCCGTTGCGGAGCACAGGCTCCGGACGCACAGGCTCAGCGGCCATGGCTCACGGGCCCAGCCGCTCCGCGGCATGTGGGATCTTTCCGGACCGGGGCACGAACCCGTGTCCCCTGCATCGGCAGGCGGACTCTCAACCACTGTGCCATCAGGGAAACCCTTATTTACTATGTTTTAGAATCCAGTCTCTTTTCTCTAACTCTGTCTCTTAGGAGAGACCACAATGGCAAGCATCTCTTTTTGTTTTTCTCCTGCATCAAGGTTGATCTTGGACCATCAATTCCCAGTCTTTATAGTCACATATAACCTTTGATTTGAGCCCAGTTATTCATCAGAAACTCTCAAACACTACCATATATTGTCATTCACCTCCTCTTCCCCCTCTGCTAATTGACTTCCTCATCTTCTAAATCCTTTTACATTTGGACGTTGTCAGCCATTTCCCCTTTCCTAGTGGAAATCTTCCCCTTCAACAATGTACGTGAGATTTCCTTATCTGAGTGATGGGTCTAATCAGAACTTCATAAAGCTTTAGTAAATATAACTGAATTTATTACCTAGGTACCATTAAAATGACTTCAATTGTTGTCAGAATAAATATCAGGGTGGGAGTGGGGAAAGGAGTACTTTCCAAAAGAGAACCATTCCTTTGCTTCTTTTTTAAAATGTATTTTTTAGAGGTAGTAGAAGGGAATAACTGGGTCTTCAGTTACAGTTGGGATAAAATAAACGAACATCACTTGAACCTATAATTGTAAGAACTCCTGAAGAATACGTCCACTGACTTTAAACCACAGAATAGTCACTTTGTACCACTCCCCCATTAGCTAACATAGTCTTTTAACCCACAGAATACTCTTCTGAGAGATGGGCCCCTGTACTTGATGAGAGGCTTTAGAGAAATTGGTGGTTTTGCATCAGCAGTTACAGTAACTAGAGAAGAATTATTGCTTCCTTAACTTTGTGGCTCTGTGTGTTGACAGAAAAAAAAAAAATAGCTAGAAAAATCAAAGCCAGATGGCTCTGGAGGAAATGCCTCTAATACTTCGGCTGTTGTTAAGACACCCTGGGAGGAGTTCTTTTATGGCTGGTCACCATGGCCCTGCTTTACTGGCCCATCTGTTACCTAGATCTTGTGTAAGACCACTTGTGGCCCCAGTTAATTTTAACTGAGCAGCAAAGTACCTTGTTCTGGCTCCATAGTGCCTACTAAAAAATAACTTTGGTGGCATTAAAGGAGGAAAGAACAGACAAAGCAATATGGTAACTATGCTGCTCATAGACTAATAAGACCTCAGCTAAAACAGAAAGGAAACATTTAAGACACCTTGATAGATAGATCATTTTTAAATCAGCAGAACTGTCTCCTATTTTTTCACAAGAAGTGACCTTTTGGCAATGGGGAACCTAGAAAAGTTGTGAAAATTAATTTCCTTTTCCAGTAACCTTCAGGAAATCATCCTTTGTAATTTTGCTCAACCACTTATATAGGAGTGACAAGGCATGAGGGTGACAGTCTGTATGTGATCCACAAATTCCTTAGTTTCAATAAGGTTAACAGATAACATTGTTAAGAAATTCTCACGTCTGGTAAACCCAGCGCCACACTGGTAAAACAACTCTCTAAGAGGGGGAAAAGGTCTAATTTTGTAGGCTTTGCAGAATTTCATCATGTAACCCATGGCCCATTTAAAGCTACAGATAGTTTAAGAACAGGCTTGCAAAATTCCTGAATATTTAAAATTCAGCTCTCAAAGCCTCAATTTAGTGAACCCCAGCTCAGCTCTGGACATGTTGCAAATAACCGGCACAGTTATGGTTTATAGCAGGTGTGTTTTGAAATGGAATGAATTTCTTGCAAAGTCATGATGGGAAGGAATCTAATACATACAATAGGCATGACATTCCCTGGAGTGGTTTAGCAAACACACAAAAAAAGGAGTTTGGTTCAAAGGCTTTTTATTGCTTTTCACAAACTAGTAAGAACATTGTTGGATTATGTTGCATAGGAATTTTCCTGTAAAATTTCAGTATTTAGAATAGCTTAAAAGATTTAGACAAAATTGAAACATAGTGTTGGTGGTCAGTTTTAGTCAACAATACAAGGTAAAAATGTGCTAAATACTCCTAATATATAGTAATAAAAATTACAGTAGGAAATGGGTAATCTCACCATTTAAATAACTCTGTCCCTTTAAATTAAGCTGTTCATCTTACTGGTGATGCTTCTAATTGCAATGGAATTTAAAAATAAATGTATAGATGGCTGTGCATGTTTGTGGCTGTTGGCAACTGATTGTCAAAAGGAACATGAGAATTGACAAGAGATGCAAACTATAAAGCACCTGAAAGGTTTCAGGTTCTCTAGAATAGAAGAGAGGGGTCTGATTACAGATTTTATTGGTGTTTCATTTTCTGCTTTGCAAAGTTCCATGAAAATTATCATCCAAATAATTAGTAAGCAAAAAAAAAAAACCCCAAAAAACTAATATTTTTAATACTGTCATGTTGTGTTGACAAATCCAGGACCTGTTCTCCAAGAGTACAATCTTTATATTAAAAATGTGTAAAAAGAGATGTGTGTAGTTTTGACAAGGTTTGGGTAGAGTTTACATGTTCATGCCATTTCTCATCTTTTTTTTTTTTGGTTTAAGAAGGATTTATTTTATTATTAGAAGAGATACAGCCTTCTAACCTTATTAGAAGAGCCTACAGCCAGAAATATTCCAAAAAATATATATATTACTTGGAGTAGTTTGAGGAGTTTGATACATTTTGGCATTAATCAGTTGGAGAAATTTTTGCAATGAGTTTTTATAAGTTGAATATTGAAATTTTTGCATTTTGATAAACTTGATATATATATTTCTTTTTTCTTTTCATTAACTCTGTGAAATCACCCACTTCTAAATAAAAATGAGTGGCTGTATTAGAATTGTACTCTGACACTAGTTTGCCTGGATTGAAATCCCAGTCCCTTGGCCATTTTTAAAGAACTTGTTTGTACTTCATTTACCACATCTGTAAATAAGTATTACAATAATAGTATTTTCTCCATATGGTTGTTGCAAAGATTAAATGGGTTAATGTATATATTTTAACAAAAATCATGCCATACTAAAAGTACTCTTCTGAGATTTGCTTTTTATTTTTTCAAATAAATTTATTTATTTATTTATTTATTTATTTATTTATCTTTGGCTGCTTTGGGTCTTCATTGCTGCACGCGGGCTTTCTCTAGTTGCCATGAGCTGGGGCTACTCTTCCTTGTGGTGCGTGGTCTTATCATTGCGGTGGCTTCTCTTGTTGCGGAGCACGGACTCTAGGCGTGCTGGCTTCAGTAGTTGTGGCTCGCAGGCTCTAGAGCACAGGCTCAGTAGTTGTGGCGTACGGACTTAGTTGCTCTGCGACAAGTGAGATCTTCCCGGACCAGGGCTTGAACCCGTGTCCCCTGCATTGGCAGACGTGTTCTTAACCACTGCGCCAGCAGGGAAGTCCCTGAAATTTGCTTTTCTGACTTAGTAATATAGTTTATTCATTTCACCTGTCAGCCTGATTCTTTGTAAAAACTTCCTGATATATGTATTGACATATATTTTGACATAAATTTTTCCAAACATCTGCTATTATTAACTATGCTGAAATGATTATTCTGACTTAGTTTAGATATTCTGTGCTTCAAGTTATGATAGTTATATAGCTAGAGCCAATAATCAATTTACAGTTCTTTAAAAACACTATCTTATTGATAGTGGCATTTACTTAATAATTAATGCCCTTAATTGAGGGCATTTACTTAATGGTTAATAGCATACTTGGATTTTAACTAGAATTTAAAGTTTAAAATGTATTTTCTAATACCAAGAAATAAGTATTCATTTGAATGTGTTTGGGAGAGTTAAGTACAGGATATTTGGAATGCAGCATTCAGTCCTGCTTTCCCTGTTTCATGGAAAGGTAACCTACACCATTTAAAAGTGCTGTGTCCCTGGCTCATGGGTATATAAATGGAATAAGTGAAGCTGGTGTCAATCTTGAATAGTCTTTGCTAGGGAAGGTGCCCAGGAGGCAGTCCTGCACACACAGTCATATGGATCTACTTCATTCCTAGCAAACTATGCCAGAGCTTTAGAACTACTATAACTCCTAGAAGGACCTCTAATTTGGAGTTCTCAGAGCCCCAGTTTCTGTCCTCCTTATGAATTACTGAGTCAATTATCTGGTGAGAAGTCTTCTATTTAGTAGCGATTAACTGCTGAATGGGTCTGTAAAGTAAAACTAATAAACCTTCTAGGATGAAAAGTATTAGAAGAAAGAAGGTTGCCAAAAGGGTCTGTTTTTAACTAACATGTGCATATGTTGAAGGCATACATACAGAACCTCTTTGTGGTTTCACAGGAAAAGGTGGCAACCCAACCTCAGCATGATAGCAATTATGTATAGAGAATAATGCATTCCCAACTTCAGTGTGATAGTGTTTATATTTTTAGGTGCCGTGTGATTTTTAAGTCTGTTGGGTTGGTAATTAAAATTAAGGTAGGTGCATGAATAATTCATGATGAATGAAAATGGCTTATATATATATAAAATGATACTACTAGTCAGGTATTTAGGAATTAGAACATTTGCTCTTTCCTTTCAGAAATTCATTACCTCCAGTGAAAAGTGTTAAAGAGCATACTTTTTAAAGCAAAAGTAAATCTGTCTCTTGGAACATTTCAGTGTGGTTGGCGTTCATTGATTCCTTTACGTCTTGGGCCTCCTGAGGGAGTGAGGTGCACAAACCAAAATGAAATTCTGAAATACTTTTATTTATGTCACCATTCAGGAGAATTTTGGAGGTGTTTGTAGTTATTTTGATGTCCATTAATCAATTTCAATTTAGGGTAACTTTATATTTCTTTGTAACAGTAAAGAATCTTTGGATTAAATTTTAAACCTTGAACAACACTGGACTTGACCAATTCGAGTAAGAACAGCAAAATTTAAGATAATGTTTTTAGTTGAAATATCAAATTTCAAGCAAAAGATAGACTGTCTGGTATCATCATTTTATATTCACTTTGTGACAGATCATAGAGCATTACAAGCAAATCTAGGACTCTGCCCTCGTGTTCTGATTCGACTTGTCAGGTTTTCCTCCGAAACCTCAGTGCCTCCCTGCAATTCACATTTGAGCGGGGCACAGTTCTTTCTACAAGAAACAGGAGCCGACCTGCAGCCCCCAACAAAACATTAATCATAAAATCTTATTCAGTGTCCTTGTACTACATTATGCTAGTAATCCTACTAAGTGTAGTTTAGTGTCTGAAATCCTCTTGAATGAGGCCTTTGTTAATAATTTTCCATGGTAACTTACTTGATCTCGGATCTGGGAAATACATTCCTCTCATTTGAGATATTTAATTCTCTAAATCTATGATGTGTTGATTAATCCCAGGCTCTTCAGCTACCAGAAACTATACATAACATCTACACGGAATTAGTAAAGGCTCAAGAATATTCTCTTGCCTGCATATTATGTATCATCATTTAAAGGACACTAAGCCTACTTATAAAAATGAGACTATAATAATATTATTAAATACATAAATTTAATTTAATTTTCTGGTCCATTATTAAAAGACGTCCTAAAAAGGTAGAAAACAGATTAGGTTGCCGTGTGTATCTCTATTAAAATAGGAAGGAATTTTAGAAGACAAATTAATGTCAAAGTTTGTCATATGGAATTCGTGTAACATTATATACTGATCATTTTGACAAGTGTTTCTGGTCATTGAGAATAAAATTCCCCATAAATAGGTCATAAATTAATGGTTGCAATAAGAAAAATATCTTGTTAACAGTTCAAATTACCTTGCATTTGCCCAGAAATCCTTACTACTTAAGTTGATAACTTCTCCAATTTTTCATGGTTTATTTAAATTATAATACTAGATAACAAATTAGCCATGGATAGTATTTAGTTAAATAAATTATATATAATATATTTGTATATATATGCATATATATCCACAGTACTATATTTTCTCATAAAAATAATGTCACAAGTACAATTAACATATACAGCAACCTTTAAAATTACATAATTGCAAGATATAAGACCCATAAACCTTTGTAGCCAAGGCATGATTCACTTTGACCCTAACATAAGTTAGGAGAGGTTGGGAGGAGTGACCACCTCTAAAATCAGAAGTAAGGGAGAGGCTCTTACGTATAGATTTTTGGAGGAAAGGAAATATGTGCAAGTCACTTGTAATCTGAGTGTTCACTGCCTGACTAGAATCAGATGAAATTAGCAATAATTGTATTATTTAGCAAATATTCACCCTTTCCATGGCAGAATTATATTTTCCAGCTCCTTGACTCTGGGCAGGGTTCAATGAGATACTAACAAATGGAACAGAAGCAGGGACTTGAAATGTGCTTGGCAGTTGGACTTGCCCTCTTACCATCCTATCTTTTTTCATGAGAAGAAAATAACTTGGTTAGCTGTTGGTTTAAAGAGGACATATTGGAGCAAACTGAGATAAAACCAAGCCCAGTTTAGATTAGTCAAACTGCAGCTGATCTGTGGATGTAAAGGGAAGAAACAGCCTCCCTGGGTATCTGCGGGAAAGTGGTTCTGGAACCTACAGGAGATACTAAAATCCATGGATGCTCAAGTCCCATAGTCCAACCTCTGTATCCATGGTTCAGCATCTGCGGAATCAACCAAGTTTGGATCATGTAGTACTGTATTTATTGAAAAAAAATTCCGAGTGTAAGTGGACCCACACAGTTCAAACCTATGTTGTTCAAGGTTCAGCATCCACTGAGGACCTTGGTAGCAGCCACAATGAAAACATAAGCAAGTGTTTTACTTGCATTGCCTTATTTTATATAAAAGACATGATACTCACATTTGGAATACTTAAAACTTTAGCTTTACAGGTTTGTAAATGTAATATTTGCATATAATTTGGACCCTCGCATTTCCCACTGGACTCAGTTTAGCCAACACTTTATTGTGGTTGAACCACGGTAGACATAGGAGTAAATCCTGTCTTCATATGAAAAATTTGGTTTTCTGGGCGAATGACAGCAAAGAAGATCTTGTCTTTGATGCTGTATCTCTCTGCCTTTGTGACTCTCTTACCTTCGTCGACTATTTGGTTAGACAGTCCTTTACTCTTTAAACAGGAAAATGGTCTTTCAGAATATATTGCTTCATCCTTTCATTAGCGTATTACATGACTTGCTTAAGTACTGTAGGAAGACAGAGGTAATACAATCTACCCATTAACTACTGAGAGGGAGAGACAGGGAGGGAGGGAGAGAGAGAGAGAGAGATAAAGAAACAGAGACAGGGAAATAAAAGTTTAATTTTACTCAGCATTAAAACATCTTCAAAAACAGGAATTGTTTCTGCATTTTAAAGACATTAATATTTAATAATGTGGGAGAGAGAAGAGGTTTAGTCATGTCCTAAGCAGAGGAAAGAGAATGTTCAGTGCTGTGGAATACAGGGATCCACTGGAGAAGAGGGAAAAAGGTATAAGAAAAGAAAGTAGATCAGAGCATACGTGATCCAAGCCACACACGGTGGGGAGTGGAGAGGGATACTGGTGGTGAAAATTTACAGTGGAAATGGAGATTAGGTACTTTAAAATTAGGCACTTACTCAATGTGTGGTTTTTAGAAAGGGAAGTTAAATCTGATTTTATCTCTTATTAGAAATAAACTTTGATATGAATGTGGAAAAGAGATGGTGGTGGAGAGGACCTAGAGACAGAGAGACCAGTGAGGAAGAGAAGAGATTATTTTAATACTTCTGGAATCCTAGTAGAGGCTATGAGGATGGAGAAGAGAGGTGAATCTGAGTCATCCCAGAAGGCAGTGGGAATGCCAGGACTTCATAACAACCTGGTTTAGTCTGCTTGCTTTCTGTAGTCCCCAGTCCAACATTAATATCCAGGCCCAGAATCATGTCCTGTCTTTGTGATCCTCTACCATATGGGATGAAAAGGAAAAATGTGTTAGTTCAGCCTGAGCAAGATAAAAGTTAATTTTTATTTTAAAATCAATGCAGTACTGGTTCTACTAGACCTTACCTTGCAAACTATTTTTAAGAATGCTAGCATTTTTATTGCTTCTTGGCCTTTCGACTAAGATCAAGTGAAGAATGCTAGCATTTTAATTATTGATGAATGAATAGATGCCAGTTACATGAGAATTCGATCCACTCATTGACGCAAGCTCAGAAGGACGTCTTAGTGTGTTAGCTGATTCATTATGGAATGTATTTGAAAGAAAAAAAAATAAATTGCATCTTTTAAAAATGTAAAATTGACATAATACAGATAGTTTTCTATTTTCATTCAGACTGTTTCTTAAACTAATCTTTCAATAATAATATTAAAGAAAGTTTAAGGTACAAAGTTATATTATCATTCACCAATAAATAGGCATGAAAGAGATATCTCAGAAGGAAAAGGACCACATCCTACCAAGTATAGTTCTGAGTGTGTTTTATTTTTGCATTGTTAATCATATGTAAATATGTATTAGAACTGTTGATACATTCATCTTCATAATGTCTTTACAGCTTGTTAAAGTGAAGTTTAAGAAGCTCCTGGAGGAGTAATAGGCTGCATATAATGGGCTAGGGAATGAAAAGTTTGGTTCTATATGCTTAATTAGTTTCTAATTTCTCTGTAATCTCATCATGAGTCTCTAACAGAAAATAATATTGACCATACATATGGTACAAGTGGTTGCTGGCATTTTAGATCATTCTCAAGGGGACCCACTAAATTATTTACTAAGCCTAATGTATTACTGATTCAAATTAAACTTCATCTGTAGTGTAATTTTAAACTCAATGAGTAAATAGCACCCCATGTATATCATAGGCTTACTGTTAAATTTAAGGGAAATAAGGTGCCCAGCATAATGTCTGTGAAGATGTAATCTGACTCTGCCATGCTCCACTTAAAGAATAAGGGTTCCCATCATATTCTATATCAGGGAAAGAGAAAAGGTAAACAAAAACAAAGGGAGTTAACAACAATGACAACAACAAAAACCAGAATCATTCTGTCTAGTTCTAGTCCCCAAATTAAACCAAATCTTGAGTTTTCTTGTAAGGGACTGACTCTGTAATTTCATCCTGATCTTTCTAATGTGATGCTGCAGATATGTGGCAGTCTTTGTTAATATGATAATCATGTAAGAAAGTTACTGATTTTCTACCATGAACACTCACTACAAATTTGATAGATGCCTAGCCGATCTTCTATTTTAAAAATTTTAACTAGTTTTGCTAAAATCTGCACTCCAATGAAAACTTTTCTGCAAGTGAAATTATTTTTTTCCCTAAGTTCTTTTGTCTCTGTCTGTCTTTGACATCTGATTTCTACTAAGTGCTCGATAACTCATTATTACTGTTGTTATTATTATGATAGACCTTTTCACAGTATATAAATATATAGAGATCCACACAGACACCCTCTATGATAAAAACAAGTATTCTGGAGACCTTGGCAAAACTGTGAGACATTGAGTAGACAATGTACTTCATTTCCTCATTATATGAAGCAGTGATGTGCCCCATGTTCAACTGAGCATGGTATTCCTATGAAAACACTGTGATCATATAAAACTGTACCAGCTGAAAATTTAAGGAAACATTCCTGAAAAGTTTGTCTATCTGGCTATCATTTAAAGCATATTTACTCTACCAAGTACTATGTATAAATAAATATGTAACATATGTCCACCTGTCTTTCTTTTTTAATTAATTTTTTTTGGAGTATGGTTGCTTTACAATGTTGTGTTAGCCTCCACTGCACAACAAAATGCATCAGCCATACACATACAGATATCCCCTCCCTTTTAGACTTCCTTCCCATTTAGGTTACCACAGTGCACTAGGTGAGTTCCCTGTGCTATACAACATGTTCCCATCAGTTGTCCATTTTGTACATAGTATCAATAATGTATATGTGTCAATCCCAGTCTCCCAATTCCTCCCACCCCACCCCTTTCCCCCTAGGTATCCATACATTTGTTCTCTACCTCTGTGTGTCTATTTCTCTTTTGCAACTAAGATCATCTATACTAGTTTTCTACATTCCACCTATATGCGTTGTTATGTGATATTTGCTTTTCTCTTTCTGACTTACTTCACTCTGTATGACACTCTCTAGGTCCATCCACATCTCTACAATTGACCCAATTTCATTCCTTTTTATGGCTGAGTAATATTCCATTATACATATGTAACACATCTTCTTTATACATTCCTCTGTTGATGGACATTTAGGTTGCTTCCATGTTCTGGCTATTGTAAATAACGTTGCTATGAACACTGGGGTGCATGTGTTTTCTTGAATTACAGTTTTCTCTGGGTATATGCCCAGTAGTTGGATTGCTGGGTCATATGGTAGTTCTATTTTTAGTTTTTTAAGGAACCTCCATACTGTTTTCCATAGTGGTTGTATCAAATTACATTCGCACCAACAGTGTATGAGGGTTCCCTTTTCTCCACACCTTCTCCAGCATTTATTGTTTGTAGATTTTTTGATGATGGCCATTCTGATGGTGTGAGGTGATACCTCATTGTGGTTTTGATTTGCATTTCTCTAATGATTAGTGATGTTGAGCAGCTTTTCATGTGTTTGTTGCCCATCTGTATACCTTCTTTGGAGAAATGTCTATTTAGGTCTTCTGCCCATTTTTGGATTGGGTGGTTTGTTTTTTTGATATTGAGCTGCACGTGCTGCTTGTATATTTTGGAGATTAATCCTTTGTCTGTTGCTTCATTTGCAAATACTTTCTCCCATTCTGAGGGTTGTTTTTTTGTCTTGTTTATGGTCTCCTTTGCTGTGTAAAAGCTTTTAAGTTTCATTAGGTCCCATTTGTTTATTTTTGGTTTAATGTTCATTACTCTAGGAGATGAGTCAAAACAGATGTTGCTGTGGTTTATATCAAAGGGTTTCCTGCCTATGTTTTCTTCTAATTGTTTTATAGTATCTGGCCTTACATTTAGGTCTTTAATCCATTTTGAGTTTATTTTTGTGTATGGTGTTAGGGAGTGTTCTAATTTCATTCTTTTCCATGTAGCTGTCCAGTTTTCCCAGCACCACTTATTGAAGAGGCTGTCTTTTCTCCACTGTATATTCTTGCCTCCTTTATCAAAAGTAAGGTGACCATATGTGCATGGGTTTATGTCTAGGCTTTCTGTCCTGTTCCATTGATCTATATATTTTTTTTGTGCCAGTACCATACTGTCTTGATTACTGTAGCTTTGTAGTCTAGTCTGAAGTCAGGGAGTCTGATTCCTCCAGCTCCATTTTTTTCCCTCAAGATTGCTTTGGCTATTTGGGGTCTTCTGTGTCTCCGTACAAATTTTAAGATTTTTTTGTTGTAGTTCTGTAAAAAATGCCATTGGTAATTTGATAGGGATTGCATTGACTCTCTAGATTGCTTTGGTAGTATAGTCATTTTCACAATATAGAGTCTTCCAATCCAAAAGCATGTTATATCTCTCCATCTTTTTATGCCATCTTTGATTTCTTTCCTCAGTGTCTTATAGTTTTCTGCTTACAGGTCTTTTGCCTCCTTAGGTCGGTTTATTCCTAGGTGTTTTATTCTTTTTGTTCCGATGGTAAATGGGAGTGTTTCCTTAATTTCTCTTTCTTCCCTTTCCTTGTTAGTATATAGGAATGCAAGAGATTTCTGTGTATTAATTTTGTATCCTGCAACTTTACCGAATTCATTGATTAGCTCTAATAATTTTCCAGTGGCATCTTTAGGATTTTCTATGTATAGTGTCATGTCATCTGCAAGCAGTGACAGTTTTACTTCTCTTCCAATTTGTATTCCTTTTATTTCTTTTTCTTCTCTGATTGCTGTGGCTAGGACTTCCAAAATTATTTTGAATAATAGTGGCGAGAGTGGACACCCTTGTCTCATTCCTGATCTTAGAGGAAATGTTTTCAGTTTTTCACCATTGAGGATAATGTTAGCTATGGGTTGGTAATATATGGCCTTTAATATTTTGAGGTAGGTTCCCTCTGTGCCCACTTTCTGGAGAGTTTTTATAATAAATGGGTATTGATGTCCACCAGTCTTAATGGACTGACCCTACAGCAGACTGTGTAGACCACCTCCAATAGAAAGGCCCTATGGCCTGGACACATTGTCTATTCCAGATACACTGGAACTTAAACATTCTGATTATTCTAGATACATAAAGGCAATGTCCCAGACTGACCACTCCAGAAAAGACACAATGACTGACTCATAAGTGACTCTAGAAACAGCTATTCTAAAAAAAATGAACTGATCTGGACATAAAGACTGTCTCCCCATTAGCCCAGGAGAACACGGCCTGCCCATGAAGGTGACCAAGTTGAAATATTAAATAATCTCTAGTGGGCCATCTTCTATCTTCTATGTATATAAATGCTTCATATATTTTCTCTAGGGTTTAGTTGGCCATAGTTTCAGATAATCTTATACTGTATGTAAGAAATGCTTTTGCTACCAAGTCTCTCAGACAGTTTTGGACAGAATCTATTTATCTTTCTATAACTTATATTTAGTAGCAAAACAATATTCTACTCTCAATAATTTGATTGTTGAACTAATTATTATATGAAATGAATGAGACTCAGTTTGCAATGAATTAGTTTTTTTTTGAAGTAAAATTGGTTTACAATGTTGTGTTAGTTTCTGCTGTACAATGAAGTGAATCAGCTATATGTATACATATGTCCCCCCCCCCTTGGACTTCCCTTCCACCCCATCCTATCCCACCCATCTAGGTCATCACAGAGCACAAAGCTGAGCTCCCTGTGCTATACAGCAGGTTCCCACTAGCTAGCTATTTTACACATGGTAGTGTATATATGTCAGTCCTAATCTCCCAATTCGTCCAACATTCACTAACATTTTAATATTAACAATTAAGATTTATGAGAATGATGTATGTCACAATGCATAATGTTAGTTTACTAAATATTACAGTTAGTCTTATTCATTCATCATTCTGTTCCAGAAGAGTTTGTTGAACATGTACTGCACATTTGGAATGTGGAAATCAAAATGTTGATGCAAAATATATGAAAATGATAATCTTTGACATCAAATATATAATCCATTTTGAAAAACAAGCCACACCAAAGTGTGAAATACAGGCATCATATCAAAGCATACTTTTACTGGTCCTTTAAAGTCTAAATTAGCCATGAGCTGTCATTTAAATCTCTAAGTAATGGAACACATAAAAAATTTTTTATCCTATCTTCCATTATTTTCTATATTACCTTACAACCAACTATTTTATTTCACAACCTATTCAATATTTTTTGCTTCTCTACATGCTTTTATTTGTGCCAGAGGAAGTAAAGTTATATAAGGAGAAGATAGAGAAAGTCACAGATGATGTGGGACATAAACTGTGTCCTGAAAGAAAAACAAAACAACAACCAACTGCAGAAAGGTCTTGACTGTCAGGCAAAGGAGCTTAGAACTGATTTGATGGACGCCTTGGCACCTCTGTATTTTCTCTTTCAGTATTGCTTTTCTTTTCTTTTTTTTTTTTTTTTGCATCTTTATTGGAGTATAATTGCTTTACATTGTTGTGTTAGTTTCTGCTGTATAGCAAAGTGAATCAGCTATATGTACACATATATCCCTATATCCCCTCCCTCTTGTGTCTCCCTCCCACCTTCCCTATCCCATCCCTCTAGGTGGTCACAAAACACCAAGCTGATCTCCCTGTGCTATGCAGCTGCTTCCTACTAGCTATCTATTTTACATTTCTAGTGTATATATGTCAATGCTACTCTTTCACTTCGTCCCAGCTTACCCTTCCCCCTCCCTGTGTCCTCTAGTCCATTCTCTATGTCTGCATCTTTATTCCTGTCCTGCCCCTAAGTTCATCAGAACCTTTTTTTTTTTTTAGATTCCATATACGTGTGTTAGCATATGATATTTGTTTTTCTCTTTCTGACTTACTTCACTCTGTATGACAGACTCTAGGTCCATCCATCTCACTACAAATAACTCAATTTTGTTTCTTTTTATGGCTGAGTAATATTCCATTGAATATATGTGCTACATCTTCTTTATCCATTCATTTGTCAGTGGACACTTAGGTTGCTTCCATGTCCTGGCTATTGTAAATAGTGCTGTAGTGAACACTGTGGTGCATGTCTCTTTTTGAATTATGGTTTTCTCAGGATATATGCCCAGTAGTGGGATTGCTGAGTCATATGACAAAGGAAACCATAAACAGGACAAAAAGACAACCCTCAGTATGGGAGAAAATATTTGCAAATGAAGCAACTGACAAAGGATTAATCTCCAAAATTTACAAGCAGCTCATGCAGCTCAATATCATAAAAACAAACAACCCAATCCAAAAATGGGCAGAAGACCTAAATAGACATTTCTCCAAAGAAGACATACAGATTGCCAACAAACACATGAAAGGGTGCTCACATCACTAATCATTAGAGAAATGCAAATCAAAACCACAGTGAGGTATCACCTCACACTGGTCAGAATGGCCATCATCAAAAAATCTACAAAAAATAAATGGTGGAAAGAGTGTGGATAAAAGGGTAATATTACTCTTGCACTAGTGATGGGAATGTAAATTGATATGGCCACTATGGAGAACAGTATGGAGGTTCCTTAAAAAACTAAAAACAATATTGCTTTTTTGTGCCAAAGCTTTGTCTCCATTTCTAGGCCTCTGGACCTTGGTTATCTTGTGTTTTGGTTTAGAGGCCTTTCTGAAATTAAAAAGGAGGTTCAATCCAACCATTGGTAGATGGAATATGCATAAGAAAACAGCAAGGGCTGTTTCTTATTGTCCATTTTCATGAACCTAGGTGAAACACTGCAGTTTTAGAAACTCTCCTCTTTCCTTGGGTCAAAATTAAGCTTTCAGGTTTAGTGGTAGTAGAAAATCAAGCATCACCTCCCCTCTTGCTACAAACAAAAGAAAACAAACCTTGCAGCCAGGACAGCAGGAACCTGGCTTTGTGAAATTGCAGTCAAAGCTGCTCTGTTGATCAGCCAGCAATGGATCTCAAGTGGTAATCTGGGAGCATGCCACCACCATGACGCTTTCAATCCTAGTTAGCAAATACCCCCTTCTAAGATGAAATCTGTCTCCTATGAGTAACCATCAGGGCCATAAGGTCGATAAACCCAAATGAGAACATATTTTTTTGTCCAAATTCCATTATAAATTAGACACATTTTAGAAACAAGTATTGTTTCATTTTACCCATTTTTTAAACCGAATTCAAAAAGTTATAGTTTCATGACCACTGTGTTCTGGGATATGTGTGCCAATATAAAATGCATCATAGTTTGCTATTCATCTTTTCAAAAGTAAAATGAATATGCAATTACAGAGCATACAATTAAACCTTCAGACGTATACAGAGTTATAGAGAGATATACAACTAAACCTTCTGGCAAGAAAAAAAAAAATGACAAAAAATGTGAAGAAAAATCAAAGGCTGTAGCAGTTTAATAAGGTTTATATTTGTTTTCTTTTTCTTTATCCTTGTAAAAATATCAGTAAGTTACTTTTTGAATATCTGATAATGTGATACTAATATGTTTAATAACATGGTACTTCAAGTTTTCTTCTTGAAAGAAACCTTTTCTTCAGTTTTTTATGGAGTTTGGTTTAGCTAAGGTAAACTTTGTTTTAAGTGAAAATTTATTTAGCAAATACTACTTTCAAATTTTAGGGAATTTTTAAATTATAATCTGTTTACTTTGGGAAGATTAAAAATTAGTGGAAGTTTTGAGTAATGCCTTAAATTCTGTGAAGGAAGCAAACATCTCAGTGCATATCACATCTAAAATATCTTTTCCCTCTCAAAGAAATAAAATTAGATCATGGCAATCAAAGAATTTTAAATATACTCTTGAGAAGTACATAAAATTTAAAGAAAATAATGAGATTTCTATATTTAAGAGAAATTATTAGTTTTATAATTTATATTATGTATAGGAGACTCAGTGAAAAAGTGGTCTTTAGGGTTTTTACCTTTCCTTTTATGTGATGGAGTTTAAAAAGATGAAAGGCAAGCTTTTGTGTTTACATCTGGAGTATAAAAGCAGCTCAGTATGAGAAAAGGACATTCCATGAAATACTATGTCAGAAACATTCTCAGTCAGAATTCCAGAAATAGCAAGATGTTAAATAGATAATTAAAATGTCTTCAAGGTTTAAACCATAGGGACTTAGGGTTTTAATCATACAGTGTATATTCATTCGAAGTTTTTGCTTTTATCTTGATCAGATTTTGATGCTGTCTTTGGAGGAAGAAAGACGAAGCTCTGTGCTTCTGAAATTCTTTGGTTTGATAGGATCTTATATTAGAATGCTTAACTCAGAATAGCTATCATTTTATTAGATGGCTGGCAGAAGCCTTCAGCAATGCTGTCTGGCAGAAACATAATGGGCTCTTCCATTTCTGATGAAATTGGAAAGCTGTGGGAACTTCTGTGTCATGGCATAGGAACTGTGTTACCCATGGTGTAAGATTTTTCTTTTCAAGGAAGTGAGCAAACAGAATATTGTAACAAATTACAGCTTTAATGTAAACAGGTTTTGATCCAAATAATTTTTTTAAATGTAATGCAAATATGAGAACAAAGGTTTGGCAGCAAGGTGCATATTGCATAAAGAAGTAGACATCTAAATACATCTTGGAACATTTATATCAGCAAAGATGTACAGCTTAGAAATTGACTCATTCCTGTCTCTTGGCATATGTGCATTATTTTTTTCCTACTTCACTCTCTACATCTGAAAAAGGCACCATAAGTATACTGGTTAATTATGGGCATAAAAACTTAGTACACAAACGTATATTTTAATGTGAATTAATAGTATGTCATACATTGATGCACTAAAATATATGTTTCCTAAAGTTAGAGTTAAGAACTAATACAGTAGTGTATACCACTGTTAAAGATCACAATTTCATTCAATATTTTTCTGTACTGATTCTCATATCAGTCCTTTTATCATATTAAACAAAAGATATGGATGTGAGTTGATTATTGTATCCCTTATTATCTTAGGTTAAAACCAAAGCAGATATTTATGCAAGTTATAGTGAGTGAACACACTGTATATAATATTTAAATAGTCCTTTGTATTCTTCCTAATGAAAAGGAAATTCAAATCATTTTAGAACACGATGTTTCGAGTAATTGAAACATTTCAAAACTCTCCGTATTTTACATAGAGTAAAGAAATTAACTTGTCTCACTTATTTGTTGCACTGGATGAGAAAATGATAGGCAGAGATATAGAAATCATATCAATGGAAATGTTCTTATTCACAAATGAGTTTTAAGTAGTAAAACTGCAGATGCTGTTTATACTCTGGTTTAATTGCTTAAATACACATGCAGGTGGAGAAAATACTAACCTGTGCTTACTAGACAGGGTGATTGTTTGATGGCAAAGCAAAAGACCCTTCAGTTATAAAGAGAATCTGTAGAGGAATATAAATCAAGTGAAACTGTAGTTCGTGCCTTTAAAACATCATTCACACATTTCTAAAATTTAGTAATAGAGGGAGGTCAAATATAAAAATTTCTGAAGGTAATGTTTTTAGTATAGAAATATATCTGTATTTATGTATATATATGGTATATAAGTTACACTATATAAATATGTAATGTATAAAATATAGTACAGGTAGAATGGAACTTTTGATGAGAACTAGTGTAAATTTATTCAAACTTCTTAAAATGCCCGAATACACTAAGCAACTGAATTTTCTATTCACAATATTATCTTTAAGGTGTATTTTCTAATCTTCTAAATAACGTGTCTGAGGTCTACGGAACTTTAGATTTCCTTTACAGAAATTATTAAAACTGAGATCTGCAGCTGCCACACCAAAAACATCTGGTTAGAAAGGAGGATTTAAAAGGTGGTATAATTATTAAATCTGTGAAACAGAAATCAAACCCAATAGAGAAATGGAAAATTTGAAAAAGAAATAATTTGTTTTCGGTATCTACTAGCTTGATATTTCTAGGATTAAATGTCCAACTTCACTGTTTATCTGTCAAAGTCACAGTGTTTTCTTTAAATTTGTAACTTTGTGATACCTCTACAATCAGATATTATAACGTTATGGTTCCCAGCGAACACAGAGGCACCCCTCCTTTATTCTGGAAACACTAAATCTTCAAATTTCATCTAATATCAGAAAATGCTCTTCAGTTTATCTAGTTCCATCCAAAATTCCTGAAATTGTTTTAAGCTCCATACAAAATCTTTCTCAGCTTGAAGTCTGCCTGGATTTTTCTAAAAAATGTTTTGGACTTAACTTGGAAATCTTTTAGAGAAACAATAACATTGTGAGGTTTTAACTGAAAGGAAAGTTGGAATTAAATGTTCTAATGCAAAATCAGTTAAAATAAATATGTTATTGTGTTTCAGTTCCATTGAATTATTGGTCTCAGATGTTCAAGAGTACCAAAACATATTTAAAGCCTGGGGCTGTTTTTACACACACACACACAACTTTGAAACATTCAGTTGAATAAAAATATTGGCAAGACTTTTAAAATTATGAGCTAGATATTTATCTGAATTTGCCTTATATTTAAAATAATTACAGAACTAAACTTTTTATATTTTAACAAAGGATCATTCATATATAAATTATAAAATATATTTTTCCTGAAGAGTTATTCAAATAATATCAATTTGTAATAGCAATTTACCAATAATATCAAAATTATTATATTTTAGTTAATATTACTGAAAAATAAAATTGGTTTATTACCCACTAACTCTTCTACCTCAAACTGGGAATTTCAGATAAATAAGCTTGGATATTTAAAGCACAATCTCATTCATATCAATCAGACATAATTTTTATTTTGCCTTTTTGAGAAATGATCTAAATACTCAGTCATTTAGGAATGGAGATTATAATTAAAACAGTATGCAATTTAATGTTAATCAGAAATTATGTGATGTACAGTAGCAGCTAAAAAGATTCAAATGACTTCCAAATAACAGAAGTAAAGCTGAGAATAGTTTTTTAATAAAGGACATTTTGCCTGGTAGGAAAAGATTGTTAAATGCAAAAAGAAACCTTTTAAACTAATATGATGAGGTGCATGTAAAAATTAATATTATGCTCGAATGTTCTCTCTAGTGAGTAGCCTAGGTTGATTTATTCATTTAGGTAATTATGTTCAGCAATATTAGTAATTCACTGTTAAATTGAATTTGGAGAACGCACAATAAATTGAAACTGTAGTCATATTTCTTTCTCACTGAGTAACAAACAGAGATGTATTGATGTAAGTTCTGAGTGTACTACATAAGTTAAATTCCCTAGACTGCAATTTGGTCAAAAAGCTTTAGACATTAACTTGAGCTATATTAGGCGGCTGCCATTGGATGGCAGTAAAATTCTACATCAATCACTTTAAGCAAAGTGAAGCTGGGAAAATAATGGGACTTTTCTTTTATTATTTAACAGCAGAATGCTGATTTAAAAGGCAAAGCTCAGGGGGTTGTGTATATTGTAGCAATACTAACTAATTTTTTAAACTGTTTTCTTTTCTTCTCCAATCTATTTAAAGGGAGATGCACTTTTGGAAGGATCATTTACAGTATTTTATCACTCCAAGAGATTATGTCAATTCTTTTCTTTTATGTAATAAAAATTCATTTTATATTTTAAAAAGGAGTCAATAAAAAGAAATTAACAAATATATGTGATTTGAACCTTCTTTACCTTATCAGTGCCTAAGTCCATTTTTTTTCTGATTATAAAGCACACTTGTATTTTTCTTACATTCAGGCCTTGAAAGCCTGACTTATTTTTAAAAGCTATAAACATCATAATGCTTAAAATTTATTTAGAAAATTTTTGAAACAGAGAAGAAAATTTCAAGTCACATAGTAAACATCGCTAAAGGTGATCTTACAGAAGGGATTTTTCTTTCCAAGGAGACTTTAAATTCTGTGCTTGCATACCACTGAAATTAGGCAATATTTTACCCTTGAGATTTTAAAAACAATGTTGAATATTTCTGACTTTCTGTTAATTTGTAGTTACCCAAGAACAATTCACAGAGAGGGCAAGTCTAAAAAGAAAACCTCTGTCGTATAAACCTGTTGTGATTATCACATGAAATTGACAGGAATAAATAGTGCAGAGTGCAAATAAAATGAGACATGTCCTAGATGCTTTCTCATATAAAGAAATGTGTGTTCTTCTGCCCTTTCCTCTCATGTAGATTTTTATTTGGTTAGAAATTGGTAAGTTCAGTTACGATTTATTTGGCCATAAAGTGAACCGATTGTTTTCAGAAAATATTCAGGGTGGTCTGACACAATCAGAAGGCTATTAATCAGGATTTCCTGGAACAAACCCAGACTTTCCTGCTATTTATCCTCTCCCTCACTTTATGTTTAAAGTCTATTAAAAGTTTATAGTCTTCCAAAGATCATATTAGGCATTAAAATTCAGGCATCCCATTCTTGCTGCAAAGATGGTTAGAAGAAAAGAAAATAAATGGGTTATCACGAATCCACTCGCATCATGAGCAGTGTAAAAAGCATGCACAGTGGAACAATATTCATTTATTTTTACGACAATGATTGAGAAGAGAAAAAAGGAAGTGAAATAAACCTAGGGATGTGTAGTAGTATTACTTCCATGCACAGGGAGTTAGGACGGCTGGAATGAAATACCTCAGCATTGCAGAGAAACATGTATTTAACTTTGTGTGTGAGTGTGTGTTGTAGGGTGTGATCTTTGCAAGTGCTGGTTTATTGAGTTAATGAGTTTACTTCTGATGCGAAAAACCTGAATTAACATTTATTTAAATCGGCAGTATTTTAAAAGCTTATTCTACAGAATGTTTGTCAGAATAAAGAAGACATGTACACATTTTTCTCCATTTGCCATTCTCAAACAAGACACAGTTGAAAACATATATAAAAATGAATCTCAAATATTCATAGATATGGAGTTTAACAAAGATCAATTTTTTAAACCTTTACATATTCTGTGTTTATATACAGGGTTAAAAACAAAAGCATTTCTTCCAATGCAGTACAAAATTTGTTGATGCTTGAATTTTAATCTCTAGTTGATTTTTTATGCCTATTTATTCAAAGAATAGGTGGATCTTACCCTGAAATTTAAGAAAACATTTGCAAGTACTGAAACTGGACTTCTTTATATTGAGATACTATCTATCCAAATCCAACTGTTAGATTATTTACATTGATTTAGAAAGATAGTGATATGGTAAAATTTATTCCCAATAAGCAGCACATGTTGCAAATTTTTTCTTAAATTTAATTTAAAATTGTTTAAAACACTTGTTTACTAGTTAATATCATAGAAAAATTGCTGCAGAACTTTGAATAAATTATGTGTCTTTATCCTGTTCACTTTTATAAATACAAATTTTTAGAGTAAATGTTCCTTAGAAACTATGAAATTTATTTGAGAATTCACAGTATGCTTTGCACACTTCTGATGCATATTCATTGAATCAGTGTTATCAAGCTTGTACTTAGGCATAGTATTAAGTGCATACACTCTGGAACTGAACTCTTTGGGTTTGAATATTTGTTCTGACACTGACTAGCTGTGTGACCTTGGAGAGTTTACTTAATCTCTCTGTGCCTTCATTTTCTTGCTCTTTAAAATGTATAGAATAATATTACCCATCTCACAGGTTTGTTGTAATGAATAGATGAATAAAAAGTATATACAATTATTACTTACAAGAGTCATGGCATGGTACAAATATTGCAATGATTGCTACTATGCCAGGAAAACAAAGGCAAAAGAGCCAGGGTCCTTGCTCTCAAGGAGCTCATTATCTGGCTTAGAAGATAGTTGGGTGTTTTTGAGGTATTAGTACAAACTAGGCATCGGAGATACAAAGATGTACACTTGAAGGTGCTCTCAGGCACAGGTAGGAGACCCATAATGCAGTGCAGTACATGAAGTGATAAACCTATGCTCTGGAGAGAATATAGTGCATCTAACCTGCAGGTTGCACAGTTGGGGGATGTTGGGCTATAGAGGATCCATTCCATGAGGGGGCACACCTTTAACTGGGTCTTGAAGAAGAATGAGTCAGTCAGCAGAGGAGGAGTATGAGAAATCTAAGCAGAGGGGTCATCCTAGGCACAAGCATCGAACACATGAAAATGTTAACTGTTTGATGAACTCTAAGTAATTCATCCATTAAATAGAAGATGCCTATAAAAAAATTTAAAAAAATCCTTTTCTTCGAAGACATTTAATTTTAACAAGAAAGAGTGAAATAATAATACTTTTCATATATATGATCTTAGACTGTAGTAGAATTTCAATCTTGTCATTCATTGGGCATGAAGATTATCATTTATTATTTGATGTAAGGAAAATAGGGCTGGGCTTCTATCATAGATTGCATCTATATTTTACAAATGCAAACAATATTGGAAATACTAGAAATACAAATAATGAAATGTCAGTGGCATCCAATTCTTTCACCTAAAAAAAAGATCGTGTTTGGATTAAAAATCACCATCTGAGACCAGTAATACTTCAACAATACTACCCTTAGATCATCATATTATCAATACAGTTGTATAATTTCAAAAATAATGATTAGTTGTGATATTACGATTTATAATAATATGTTGTTATATATAATAGATATGTATAAAATACATAAAAATATATATTTGGTCTTCATCCTCATTCCTGGTGTAGAGCTCCTAAAATCATGGTTGGTAAACACATGGTGATTTGGAGAGCATGGTTCTCTCAGAGAGGCAAGGAGGTTCCTCACCCTTTTCCCATATCTTGCCCTATGCATCTCTTCCATCTGGCTGTTTCTGAGTCATATGCTTTTTATTACAGAAAACCAATCATCTAGTAAGTAAATGTTTTGGAGTTCTGTGAGGTACTGTAGCAAATTAATCGAACCCAAGGAAAGGGTCATTGGAACCTCCAACTTATAGCTGGTTGCTCAGAAGCACAAGTGAAAACCTGGACTTGCAGTTGGCAATTGGCATCTTAATGGTGAGGAGGCAGTCTTGTAGGACTGAGCCCCTAACCTGTGAGATCTGATGCTATCTCCAGGTAGACGGTGTCAGGATTGACTTGAATTGTAGGACACCCAGCTGGTGTTAGAATTGTTTGGCAGTGTGAGAAAAAAACCCACACATGGGAATTCGGTGTCAGAACTATATTAGTGTAATGAAAAGATATAAAATGTATATTAATGATTATACTAGCAGCTGAAAAACAGGTAGGAACTGGGCCAAAATGGCATATTGCATACAAATTTGTCTCTCTTCCAAATGAAAATATGTATTTAATTTTCAAAAAGTTTTAAAGTATTATAAAGCTAAAGAAGATATATCATACATAAGTATCTCTTTCTCTCTTATGATATAAATACACAGTAAACCAGAAATTATGAGGAATTCCTGTAAGACAGAAAATAGATGGAATTGAGTTAACAAAAAAGCTAGACCTGAATAAACCACAACAAAGAATATAAGCAAGATAAAGCTTCAAAAAAGACAAAATAAAATTTCTATTTTGGCTTGAAGTGCCTATTCAAATTAGAACCTCAACAGAAAATAAGAATCGCTAATCTAAAATCACCTACCTTTTGAGAAAAAAACAACACCATGAAAGAAAGGGACCAAATGAGTAAATATAGTAAATGGCTCCCAATGAACAGAGTTAAAAGGGAAAATAGAAAATAACATAAATATAAGCAGTAACCTTCAAGGGAGGAAAGAAGGCAGTGTTCATTAACAACACTCATCAGCAACGATAACAAGAATAAGCTAGGATAAGAAATCAGAAACTGATCATCAAAGTATAAAATTCAATTATGGAAAATGTAACCAAATTGTCAAAGCAGAAGATAAAATTAGTGAGCTGAACGATTATGCTAAGGAATGAGAGCCCTAATGGACAGAATGTTTCTCTAATATCCAAACTTCATAGAATGTATTACTTTGGCTGGTGTTTATACACTAAAGAGGTATATTTACTTACCGAAACTGAAATACAACATTTTCAACAAAGTAAAGTGGGGAAGATCTTGAATTATAATTCAGCAGCTGGTCAGAATTGTGTGTAGATACATTAAAGTATGTACTGTATCAACAAAGGGATGAGTATATTGGTTTTTCTGGGTGCTTAAAGAGGTTACTAAAAACTGTCAGCCTTCAGGTTCACATTTTTATGCAGAGGGCTTTTTAAAAGAATAGAATTTTGATATTGATGTAATATATACCTCACTATGTAAAACAAAAGGCCAGAGAGGTAGATGAAGACATGTTGATAGATGTAGAAGTCCCAGTGTCAAAGGTGTGTGCATTCCAAAAGGCAGGAACAAGAAATGAGGAGTGAAATGCTTCAGAGGAAAGGAAGACATGTCTTCACGCTGAATGAAAAACCAGACGAGTAGACTCAATGTGGTGAAACTTCAGAACAAAGAAGGTAATGGTACAATTATAAAAAAAAATAATGCTGCAGAAAAAAACAAGCATGCAGGCAAACACACATACGCACACAACCTAGGTTATCTACAGAGGAGAAATAATTAAAGTGGCATCAACAAAAAGTAACGAATTTGGAGAAAATACTTGAAAAATATGAGACAAATAATTGCGATACATAATTTGTCTAAAATCCCTTAGAAGTTAATAGAAAATTATAATCACAATTTAAAAATTGGGCAAAATTTAAGTATGGCCAAGTGACAAAAGAAGAAATACACAAGGGCAAAGAAATGCAAAAAAAATGCATAACTCACTAATTGTCAGGAATATACAAACTGAAATGGCAGTGAGATGTCAGTTTTGCTTATAATATTGGCAAAAATATTTAAGATTCACAGTATCTAGTGTTATAAGGGTTTGAGATATTAAAGTCTCTTACACATTACTGTCTTATGAAAAGCAACTTGCAATATCTAATTAAACTTCAAAAGATTAAAATTCCTTTACTCAAGAGGTCCGCTTGAAAGAGTCTATTATACAGAAATATTTGCCTAAGTATGTGTATGACTCTGTGTGTGTGTGTGTGTGTGTGTGTGTGTGTGTCTATGTATATATATCCAAACAAGGAATTTAAATAGAGCAGTATTAGTGACCCCCAAAGTTAAAAATAATCTAAATACCCGTATGCTTATTCTTAAAATCTGTCACATACTTAATATAAATTATAACATAAAATAATACAACAGTTAAATCAAATAAGGTAAATGTATTTTTATTGGTAGGTGTATAAAAATGATATATATTATACATAATATAAAGAAGACAAAATAGTACTTTTTATCTGTTTTATTCATAGTAATTTGACTTATGATATAAGTGAATATATATAAAAATACAAATATATATAAATATATATATACATATGAGTTTATATGAAGGCATACATATATGTAAAATCATTTGAAAATATATGCAACAATCCAGGTATCATTAGAAATTAATTTTGGCAGGGAAGTAGTTGTGGGTGACCAGCATATGAGTGATTTCCATTTTTATATATGTAATTCGGTGTTATTTTAAAATTGTGAGTATATTTATTTTTATATGAAAAATATATGCTTATTATTTAATGAAGATATTTAGGGGAAAATAAATTCTACAAGTTGGGGAAGGCTTTGTGGAGACAGATTATCTTTGCTCCATATAGTGTCACCTGGGAAAACTCTATTGAGACTCAAGGATCTACCTCTAAAATGGCCTCCTTTACATGGCTGTCAAGTTAGTGCTCATTCTCAGTTGGGAGCTCAGCTACAGCTGTTGATCTGAGACCTTGTTTCTCCTCCATGTTATCCCTCCATCTGACAAGGTTGGTCATGTCACAGTAAAACAGTCTCAGAATAGTTGACGTCTCATATGGTAACTGGCATCCTGCAAAGTGAAATAGAAGAACTTGGCAAAATTTTCTTAAATCCTGGACTTGGAGATGCCAAAACAACACTTCCTCCACATTCTATTGGTCAAAGCAGTAACAGGACCAGTTTAGAAAAAAAGGGGAATGACCTATACAAGGACATGAATAAAGGGGGATATGGCTCATTGGGGGCCATCAAAGCAACAGAGTACTACAAACTGTCAAAAGATAGAGGTTGAGACTGCCAGAATAGCTGGAAAATTGAACAGGGATTGATCCAAGAGGATAGAGATCCAAAGCAGGAAGGATGCCATATCTACATATAAACTCCCTCCAGATCCTTAATTGTCCTCTGAACTGAGCAAGACCAAGGAGTACTTAGAGAAGCCAAGCAGAAAGGGATAGCTGAAAATTAGAAAAAGTGGGACAGAGATTTCAGCTGCTTTCCACTGCCAGGGAAAAAAGTGTTGGACTTTCAGTCTCACCAAGTTAGAGATTAGATAAAAACCTCAAGCTGTCTATTGAAATACCAGAAAGGCCCCAGTTTAAGAAGAAAATCTATATTCAGGCAATAGTCTCATCTTAACAAAGTATAAAAGTGAGGCTCCTCAAGATCAATGTGATTAGTCTAAATTTACTCTCTGCTAGAACACATGCCAACACACTTCAGAGGAAGATAAAAGAATCCAGAGTCTCTAAACACGTTACTCAGATTTACAATAGAATGTGACTTATAGATATATTTGTATATAGATATATAGTGATATCTATATACAAATAGATATCTCTCCATCTGTTTGTATCATCTTTAATTTCTTTCATCAGTGTCTTATAATTTTCTGCATACAGGTCTTTTGTCTCCTTAGGTAGGTTTATTCCTAGATATATTATTCTTTTTGTTGCAATGGTAAATGGGAGTGTTTTCTTAACTTCACTTTCAGATTTTTCATCATTAGTGTATAGGAATGCAAGAGATTTCTGTGCATTAATTTTGTATCCTGCTACTTTACCGAATTCATTGGTTAGCTCTAGTAGTTTTCTGGTAGCATCTTCAGGGTTCTGTTTGTATAGTATCATGTCATCTGCAAACAGTGACAGCTTTACTTCTTCTTTTCCGATTTGGATTCCTTTTTCTTCTTTGATTGCTGTGGTTAAAACTTCCAAAACTATGTTGAATAATAGTGCTGAGAGTGGACAACTTTGTCTTGTTCCTGATCTTAGTAGAAATGGTTTCAGTTTTTCACCATTGAGGACAATGTTGGCTGTGGGTTTGTCATGTATGGCCTTTATTATGTTGAGGTAAGTTCCCTCTATGCCTACTTTCTGGAGAATTTTTATCATAAATAGGTGTTGAACTTTGTCAGAAGCTTTTTCTGCATCTATTGAGATGATCATATGGTTTTTCTCCTTCAGTTGGTTAATATGGTGTATAATGTAGATTGATTTGCATATATTGAAGAATCCTTGCATTCCTGGGATAAACCCCACTTGATCATGGTGTATGATCCTTTTAATGTGCTGTTGGATTCTGTTTGCTAGTATTTTGTTGAGGATTTTTGCATCTATGTTCATCAGTGATATTGGCCTGTAGTTTTCTTTCTTTGTGACATCTGTGTCTGGTTTTGGTATCAGAGTGATGGTGGCCTCATAGAATGAATTTGGGAGTGTTCCTCCCTCTGTTATATTTTGGAAGAGTTTGAGAAGGATAGGTGTTAGCTCCTCTCTAAATGTTTGATAGAATTCACCTGTGAAGCTGTCTGGTCCTGGGCTTTTGTTTGTTGGAAGATTTTTAACACAGTTTCAATTTCAGTGCTCATGGTTGGTCTGTTTATATTTTCTTTCTCTTCCTAGTTCAGTCTGGAAAAGTTGTGCTTTTCTAAGAAAGTGTCCATTTCTTCCAGGTTGTCCATTTTATTGGCATATAGTTGCTTTTAGTAATCCCTCATGATCCTTTGTATTTCTGCAGTGTCAATTGTTACTTCTCCTTTATCATTTCTAATTCTGTTGATTTGAGTCTTCTCCCTTTCTTTCTTGAAGAGTCTGCCTAATGGTTTATCAATTTCGTTTGTCTTCTCAAAGAAGCAGTTTTAGTTTTATTGATCTTTGCTATTGTTTCCTTCATTTCTTTTTCATTTATTTCTAATCTGATCTTTATGATTTCTTTCCTGCTGCTAACTTGGGGTTTTCTTTTTTTTCTATCTTTCTCTAATTGCTTTAGGTGTAAGGTTAGGTTGTTTATTTGAGATTTTTCATGTTTCTTGAGGTAAGATTGTATTGCCATAAACTTCCCTGTTAGAACTGCTTTTACTGCATTCCATAGGTTTTGGGTTGTCGTGTTTTCATTGTCATTTGTTTCTAGGTAATTTTTGATTTCCTCTTGGATTTCTTCAGTGATCTCTTCGTTATTTAGTAGTGTATTGTTTAGCCTCCATGTGTTTTCTATTTTTTACTGATTTTTTCCTGTAATTGATAAGAAGTCTCATAGCGTTGTGTTCAGAAAAGATACTTGATACAATTTCAATTTTCTTAAATTTATCGAGGCTTGATTTGTGACCCAAGATGTGATCTATCCTAGAGAATGTTCCATGAGCACTTGAGAAGAATGTGTATTCCATTGTTTTCAGATGGAATGTTCTATAAATATCAATTAAGTCCATCTTGTTTAATGTGTCCTTTAAAGCTTGTGTTTCCTTATTTATTTTCATTTTGGATGATCTGTCCATTGGTGAAACTGGGGTGTTAAAGTCCCCTACTATGATTGTGTTACTGTCAATTTCCCCTCTTACGGATGTTATCATTTGCCTTATGTATTGAGGTGCTCCTATGTTGGGTGCATAAATATTTACAATTGTTTTATCTTCTTGGATTGATACTGTGATCATTATGTAGTGTCCTTCTTTGTCTCTTGTAATAGTCTTTATTTTAAAGTCTATTTTGTTTAATATGAGAATTGCTACTCCAGCTTTCTTTTGATTTCCGTTTGCCTAGAATATCTTTTTCCATCTGCTCACTTTCATTCTGTATGTGTCCCTAGGTCTGAAGTGGGTCTCTTGTTGACAGCATATATACAGGTCTTGTTTTTGCATCCATTCAGCCAGTCTGTGTCTTTTGGATGGAGTATTTAGTCCATTTACATTTCAGGTAATTATCGATATGTAAATTCCTATTACCATTTTCTCAATTGTTTTGTGTTTTGTTATTGTAGGTCTTTTCCTTCTCGTGTTTCCTGCCTAGAGAAGTTCCTTTAGTATTTGTTCTAAAGCTGGTTTGTTGGTGCTGAATTCTCTTAGCTTTTGCTTGTCTGTTAAGCTTTTAACTTCTCTGCCGTATCAGAATGAAATCCTTGTTGGGTAGAGTAATCTTGGTTGTAGTTTTTTCCCTTTTATCACTTTAAATATGTACTGCCATTCCCTTCTGGCTTGCAGAATTTCTGCTGAATGATCAGTGTTAACCTTATGGGGATTCCTTTTTATGTTATTTATTGCTTTTCCCTTGATGCTTTTAATATTTTTTCTTTGTGTTTAATTTTTGATAGTTTGATTAATATGTGTCTTGCTGTGTTGCTCCTTGGATTTATCCTATATGAGACTCTCTGCACTTCCTGGACTTGATTAACTATTTCGTTTCCCATATTAGGGAAGTTTTCAACTATAATCTCTTCAAATATTTTCTCAGTACCTTTGTTTTTGTCTTCTTCTTCTGGGACCGCTGTAATTTGAATGTTGGTGCATTTAATGTTGTCCCAGAGGTCTTTGAAACTGTCCTCAATTCTTTTCATTCCTCTTTTTAAAATTCTGCTCTGCAGTGGTTCTTTGCACTATTTTATCTTCCAGGTCAGTTATCCGTTCTTCTGCTTCATTTATTCTGCTATTGAATCCTTTAGAGAATTTTTAATTTCATTTATTGTGCTGTTCATCATTGTTTGTTTGCTCTTTAGTTCTTCTAGGTCCTTGTTAAACGTTTCCTGTATTTTCTCCATTCTATTTCCAAGAGTTTGGATCATCTTTACTATCATTACTCTGAATTTTTTTTCAGGTAGACTACCTATTTCCTCTTCATTTGTTTGGTCTGGTTGGTTTTTACCTTGATCCTTCATCTGCTGTGTGTTTCTCTGTCTTCGCATTTTGCTTAACTTACTGTGTTTGGGTTCTCCTTTTTGCAGGCTACAGGTTCGTAGTTCCTGTTGGTGTTGGTGTCTGCCCCCAGTGGCTAAGGTTGGTTCAGTGGTTTGTGTAGGCTGCCTGGTGGAGGGGACTAGTGCCTGTGTTCTGGTGGATGAGCCTGGATCTTGTCTTTCTTTTGGGCAGTACCGTCTCCGGTGGTGTGTTTTGGGGTTTCTGTGAACTTATTATGATTTTAGGCTGCCTCTCTGCTAATGGGTGGTGTTGTTTTCCTGTCTTGCTTGTTGTTTGGCATAGAGAGTGCAGCACTGTAGATTGCTGGCCATTTAGTGGAGCTGGGTGTTAACGTTGAGATGGAGCTCTCAGGGAGAGCTTTCACTGTTTGATATTACGTGGAGCTGGGAGGTCTCTTGTGGACCAGTGTCCTGAACTCGGCTCTCCCACCTCAAAGGCACAGGACTGACATCCGGCTGGAGCACCAAGACCCTGTCAGCCACATGGCTCAGAAGAAAAGGGAGAAAGAAAGAAAAGAAAGAAGGAAAGAAGGAAAGAAGGAAAAGAAAGAAAGAAAGAAAGGAGAGAGCAACCAAACCAAAAAGCAAATCCACAAATGATAAGAAGATCTAAAAACTATACTAAAAAAAACCCAAAAAACCAAAAGAGAGAAAAAAAAACGGACAGACAGAACACTAGGACAAATGGTAAAAGAAAAGCTATACAGAGAAAATCAGTCAAAGAAGCATACACATACACACTCACAAAAAGATAAAAAGGAAAAAAATATATATTTCGTTGCTCCCAAAGTCCACCACCTGAATATTGGGATGATTCGTCTATTCAGGTATTCCACACATTCGGGGTACCTCAGGTTGATTGTGGAGATTTAATCCGCTGATCTTGAGGCTGCTGGGAGAGATTTCCCTTTCTCTTCTTTGTTCGCACAGCTCCTGGAGTTCAGCTTTGGTTTTAGCCCCGCCTCTGCGTGTAGGTCACCTGAGGGCGTCTTTTCTCTAGCCAGACAGAATGGGGTTAAAGTAGCAACTGATTAGGGGGCTCTGGCTCACTCAGGCCAGGGGGAGGGAGGGGTATGGAATGTGGGGTGAGCCTGCGGTGGCAGAGCCTGGCATGACGTTTCAATGGCCTGAAGCGCACTGTGTGTTCTCCTGGGGTGTGTTCTCCCGGGTTGTATTCTCCCGGGGAAATTGTCTCTGGATCATGGGACCCTGGCAGTGGCGGGCTGCACAGGAGGGGAGGTGTGGATAGTGACCTGTGCCTTCACACAGACTTCTTGGTGGCTTCAGCAGCAGCCTTAGTGTTTCATGCTCGTCTCTGGTGTCTCTGCTGATAGCCGCAGCTCGTGCCTTTTTCTGGAGCTCGTTTAAGCAGTGTTCTGAATCCCCTCTCCTCGCGCACCCCGAAACGATGGTCTCTTGCCTCTTAGGCAGGTCCAGACTTTTTCCCAGTCTCCCTCCTGGCTAGCTGTGGTGCACTAGCCCCCTTCACACAGCCAATCCCAGTCCTATCCCTGGGATCTGACCTCTAAAGAAGCCTGAGACTCAGCTCCCAGCCCCTACCCGTCCCAGGTGACAGGTGAGCAGACAAGCCTTTTGGGCTGGTGAGTGCCGGTCGGCTCCAATCCTCTGTGTGAGAATCACCCCGCTTTGCCCTCCGCACCCCTGCTGCTGCACTCTCCTCTGTGGCTCCGAAGCTCCCCCCTCCGCCACCCACAGTCTTCGCCCGTGAAGGGGCTTCCTAGCGTGTGGAGACCTTTCCTCCTTCACGGCTCCCTCCCACTGGTGCAGGTCCCATCCCTATTCTTTGTCTCTGTTTTTTCTTTTCTCTTTTGCCCTACCCAGGTACGTGGGAGAGTTTCTTGCCTTTTGGGAAGTCTGAGGTCTTCTGCCAACGTTCAGTAGGTGTTCTGTAGGCATTGTTGCACATGTAGATATATTTCTGATATATTTGTGGGGAGTAAGGTGATCTCCATGTCTTACTCTTCCACCATCTTGAAGGTCTCTCTGTACCGCATCTTCTTTATCCATTCCTCTGTGATGGACATTTAGGTTGTTTCCATGTCTTGGCTATTGTAAATAGTGCTGCAATGAATATTGGGGTGCATGTGTCTTTTCGAATTAGAGTTTTCTCCAGATATATGCCAGGAGTGGGATTGCTGGATCATATGGTAACTCTATTTTTAGTTTTTTAAGGATCCTCCATTTTGACAATGTTGATTCTTCCAATCCAAGAACATCTGTTTGTGTCATCTTTGATTTCTTTCATCAGTATCTTATAGATTTCTGAGTACAGGTCTTTTGCTTCCTTAGGTAGGTTCATTCCTAGATATTTTTTTTCTTTTTGATGAGATGGTAAATTGAATTGTTTCTTTAATTTCTCTTTCTGATCTTTTATTGTAAGTGTATAGAAATGCAACAGATCTCTGTGTATTTATTTTGTATCCTGCAACTTTACCAAATTCATTGATGAGCTCTAGTAGTTTTCTAGTAGCATCTTTAGGATTTTCTATATATAGTATCATGTCATCTGCAAATAGTGACAGTTTTACTTCTTCTTTTCCAGTTTGGATTCCCTTTATTTCTTTTTCGTCTCTGATTTCCATGCTGGGACTTCCAAAACTATGTTGAATAAAGGTGGTGAGAGTGGGCATTCTTGTCTTGTACCTGATCTTAGAGGAAATGCTTTTAGCTTTTCACCATTGAGTATGATGTTAGCTGTAGATTTGTCATATATGGCCTTTATTTGTTGAGGTGGACTCCCTCTATGCCCACTTTCTGGAGAGTTTTTATCATAAATGGCTGTTGAATTTTGTCAAAAGCTTTTTCTGCATCTATTGAGATGATCATATGAATTTTATTCAATTTGTTGATGTGGTGTATCACACTGATTGATTTGCAGATACTGAAAAATCCTTGCATCCCTGGGATAAATCCCACTTGATCACGGTATATGATCCTTTTACTGTATTGTTGGATTCTGTTTGCTAGTATTTTGTTGAGGATTTTTGCATCTAAGTTCATCAGTGCTATTGGCCTGTAATTTTCTTTTTTTTTGTTATGTTTGTCTTTTTTTGATATCAGGGTGATGGTGACCTCATAGAATGGGTTTGGGAGTGTCCCTTCCTCTACAAGTTTTTTGGAATAGTTTCAGAAACATAGGTGTTAACTCTTTTCTAAATGTTTGATATAATTTGCCTGTGAGGCCATCTGGTCCTGGACTTTTGTTTGTTGGGAGTTTTTAAATCACAGTTTCAATTTCAGTATTTATGATTGGTCTCAGTATTAGGGGATTGTACCTTTCTCAGAATTTGTCCATTTCTTCTAGGTTGTCCATTTTATTGGCATATAGTTTCTTGTAGTAGTCTCTTATGATCCTTTGTATTTATGTGGTGTCTATTGTAACTTTTCCTTTTTGACTTCTAATTTTATTGATTTGAGCCCTCTCCCTCTTTTTCTTCATGAGTCTGGCTAAAGGTTTATCAATTTTGTTTATCTTTTCAAAGAATCAGCTTTTAGTTTCATTGAGTAAATTCTATTTTATAAAAAAGTAAAAAGTACCAGAAAGTTTTCATAGATAAATCGGCTTTCCCCTTCAATAAATATTGAATATATAATAATAATATATAATATAAGTATATAATATTGTACATAATATATAATTCAGTATATAAGCTCTTCTACATTGTCTCAGATTGTATCTTTAAAAGTCATTAATTAATATAATTTGATTAAAAGCCTTCTGGTGCATTTGTCTACATCACAACAACAAAATGTTTTTAAGACTAAGTATTTTTGTAGGATTGCAAGCCAGTAATATACCTCTCAAAAATTGTCACTGGAACTTATAATGCTTTATTGTGTTCTATCTTGGGTCCATGTACATTTCATGCATTTAAAAAGTTCTGAACCATTTCAAATGGCAAGTTCATTTTTCTTATTAAATTTTTTATGCAAAGTAATGGATTTCAGATTTTTTTCTATGTGTATAGTAAAGATGAAATTTTATGCTGAAGTTTTGAAGAGGATTTTACTATCTTCCTTTAATGATGAAGCTTGTATTACAATGTAAATAATCATTTTGGTTTACTCAATATCATGTTATCTAATTTATTAAACAGAAGAGCCCATTTGCTATTTTTGGATCACAGTTTTGATAATGAGTACAGATTTTGTCAGACACTTACATAAAGTTTATATTCAAGTTTAGTGTATTTTCTTTGGTTTTAGTTCTATTTTACAAAATCTCTGTATCTTGGAAAAGATTAAACAATGGGCTTGCCTTCAAATATGTTTCCCATACAATCAGCATATTTGTCACTGAAGCAAGGTCTTGACAGATTTTAAGGGTTAGGAATTTTCATAGAAAAGACTATGTACAAAACAATGATTGGTAACATGCTCCAAAAATTTAAGTCAAATGAGATTGCACTAAGGAACACTTCTCTCAGTAGAAAAATATTTCATCTAATGAAATGCTAAAAGATGTCTTTTGCCCATCGTCTCTGAAAGGAAAGCAAGTGACTATTGCTTTTTATTTTGATGCAGAAATAGAGAATTGTAGAAACAAGGGTAACAATCATTAACCTTTATATTAAACAGTGACCAAAAAAAAAAAAAAAAAAAGCAAAGCAAACATATTGACTGCATTGGGCTTTAATCTGCAGAAGTGGGTTGAACTGTCCAGATGGTAGGATTGAACTGAATATTAGGCAAAAGACACTGATGCTTCTTGACAACATTGCATGGATGGTGCTGAAATGTGACTATGTAAACAGAAGGACCCCTCTTCCCCAGTCTGCTCTTCCTCTTCTCTCCTCCAGCCTCATCCAGCCTGACATTTGACAGTTGGCAGATACCTCATCCCAAGAAACAGAGCCAGATATTTGATTTGAATAATCACCCAGAAACTGTCTCACTTTAGTGCCCATGACCAACTTGTTTGCATTTTCTATTTCTTGGATTATGTGAGAATGTTTATTAAAAACAGTTGGAACTTTGGATGGGTTATCAGGTTCTGAATGAAGGGAATCCAGAGTTCTGTTCTTGGGCTTTCTCACAGGTGTAGAGTACAGCAGTGTGTTTCATTAAAAAAGAAAGTGCTTTGTTGAGAGAATTAAACTTTGAGGATTGTTGCCTTATTTGTGCTTTTGGCTTTTGCACAATCTCTAAAAATTTTCAGAGATGTCAGTTTGACAGAATTTGAAAGTCAGTAGACAAGGCTGTGATTTTTTATGCAGCTCCTGTGTATTACATTCTTTTGTGGGTTTAGTATTGGAAATAATGCTTGTCTTTGGTATTGCGAGTGGAGACTTATGATTTATGATGAAATAATTTAACACTATGCATTTGGGCCAAGTCATCTCTATTTTAGCATGAGAGGAAGCTGTTGCTAAGGATTATTGATTAAAACCACAAGACGGAGCACCAGCACAACCCCGGAGTGAGCTCACGAACTACATAAGTATCTATGCTCCTCCAAAATCTTCATTTATTTATTCAACAAAATTTTGTTTAGCATATGCAATGTGTTCCTTCCTGTGGATACAAGAAGGAAATATAAGCCAGTCCATCTCCCAAGAGACAGATGGTAAAGTGGAAACAATATAGACCACCTCTGATTTCCTATCTCTAAAACAGTCAAAAAATTCAAAAATGAAATTAAAAAATAAAGCACTGACATTAGTATAAAAATTATCTAATACCTAGGTATAATCTATTAAAGATTTTCTAGACTTCTTCAAAAACCTACTAGTTATTTTTGAGATAAATTAAAGAAAATTTATATAATAGAGATGTCACATGTTCATGGATTGGAAAACTCAATATGTGTAACATTTATATTCTTCACAAATTTATTTATAGATTCACTCCACTCTCTGTGAAAATGTCTGCATTTACTCCACATTTATCCCACTCTTGGATGTATACTCCAGAGACACCTATGTGCAGGTCTCAGGGGAAGGAGTGTGAAGGTATTTATGTTTGTGGTAGTAAAAATTGAGAGGTCACCTAGGTGCCCATTAAAGGGGAAATGAATAAGTGAAAACTGGTGGATGAATTCTTTAGAAAAAAGTGTGCATCATTTGGAAACAATGAACTAGAATTATACTTAACAACATGAACAGATGTTATAACCAAATGTTGAAAGAAAAAAGCAAGAAACAGAATGAATGATATAGAGTGAGTCTATAGCACAATACAATTTATATATATTTAAAGAGCATACACAAAGATAATCTATATTTCTCAAAATTACATATGTATCCAAGAGCATATACCAGATATATTAGAGTGGGTGCCTATTATGGCAATAAGAATAGGGATGGGCTCAGAGATGAAGATGAAAATAAACACAAGTAAAGCCAGAGATGAGCTTTATATAGGTTGATGGTAATCATTTGCTATAAGTATAAGAGTATCTTAAGTCAACATCATTCTTTAGATAAAATATGAAAATATAGTATAAATTATTGAATAGGTGGAGGGAATCATTGGTTAAGTCCACTACTCCTGAAAATATGAGAAACATCAGGAAAAAACTGTTACTTGGACTTGACATCATGGTCTTCTTTAAAGACATCAACAAGAACAATTTCAGTAGAGTAGCAGGAGTGTAAGTCAGATTAGATGGCTATCAGGGGTGAACAGGAAGTGAAAAAGTGGTAATATCATGTGCAGAGTCTTTCATACCTGTAAGACATTGCAGGGAAATTCTCTGTGAACCTCCAGGGACAAGGGGAATATGTAGAACTTTTAAAATATCTATGACTCCAAACTCCTTACCCCAGGGCTAATGTTCCAAAAAACAAGTTTTAAAAATGTTAAATTAAGCAAAGGGGTGACTGAAGTCAATTCATTTCAGTCATGAAGGGCCAGATAAATATAGATTTTTCTAAATTTAATTACAGAAATTACTACTTAAGTCTACATATATTTAATCATCTCATTTGTTTTCATAAACTGAGATTCAGGGCAGAAAAATTTTGAATGAAAATGTAGCTCTTATCCACTTGACGAAAGGGGTGACTTCAATCACATTAGGAGGCAGTTTTTGAGAGGGGAATAGATGTAATTATGAAAAAGCAGTCATGGGCTCTATATTAGTTTCCTACAGCTGTTTTAAGAAGTCACCACCAATTTAATGGCTTAAACAATACAAATTTATTGTCTTATAGCCTTAGAGGTCAGAAGTCTTAAAATCAAGGTGGTGACAGGGCTGCATTCCATTTGGAATGTTTAAGGGAGAATTAATTTTCTTACCTTTTCTAGCATCTAGAGGTCACCTGCACTCCTGCTCATAACCCCTTGCTTTCTCCATCTTCAAAGCCAGTAGCATAGTATCTTCCATTGTCTCACTCTTTCATCTCTGCTTGCATATCATGGTGCCTTTACTAATTCTGACCTTCTGCCTGCCTTTTATAAGGACCCTTGTGCTTGCAGTGGACCCAAACTGATATTCCCAGAAAATTTTATCTCAAGATCCTTAAAGTTATCATATCTCAAAATCTCTTTTACTATATAAGGTAACATATTCACAGGCTTTGGGGATTAAGATATGGACATCTTGGAGTCCATTATTATGCAAATCACAGACTCTAAAGCTGTATTTCTCTTTTCAATTGATTTTTATTTTCACCTCTCTGAGACTAAGTTTACTAAATTGAGGGAAGCATATTTTATGTTTCATTCTTTATTTGAGTTTTATAAGGATGAGTTAAAATAGTATATAAAATTACTTCAAAAGAATATATTATTCCCCCTGAGGAGAATAGAAAAAAAATTCTTTTTTATCTATCATTTCTACTTACTCTTATACAATACTATTTATGATTGTTGAATTATAAAAAGAATACAGGAGTTTTAAATGTGTTTCTATTTTCCTTTAATGTTAAATTATCTTTTCCTTCTCAATATCATTTTCACACAAATTGATAACAAATGAAATATCAAATGCTAACAAATTAGTATTTTAACTAATTAGTTGGATGGGAGGAAGGGAGTGAGAAGAGGGGGATAAAAAAGAAAAGGAAGAGAGAGAAGGAGGATGAAGGAGGGAGAATATACTGAGAACATATTGGCACTATTGTGCTAGGCATACCACAACCTAATTTCATTTAATCCTCACAGTAATTGAACATTACCATTTCCATTCTATAGTTTAGAAAACCCAGGCTTGGGAGAGTCACATAACTTGCCTAAGATCATAAGTAATAAATAGTTGATTAAAACTATTCTTTCTAACTTCAAAACCCATGACTTCCTACCCCACAGTGGTAAATGTTTTATGTTAAACGTGTTCTGTTACTTTCCTAGGGTTTCCATAACAAATTACCACAGATTTTGAGGCTTAAAATAATAGAAAATATTCTCACAGTTCTGGAGGACAGAAGTCTGAAAATCAAGGTGTCAGGAGGGCCATGTTCCCTAAGAACACTTTAGAGTAGAACCCTTCCTTGCCCCTTCCAGCTTCTGGTGGCCCCACGAGTTCCTTGGTTTGGTGCTGCCTAACTCTAATCTTTGTTACCCTCTCACAAGGCCTTCCCACCTTTGTCTCTGTGTCTTCTTTCTCTCTTTCTCTCTTTGAAACCACTTCATTGAGATACGATTGACATTCAAAAGCTGTACCTATTTAATGAACACAACTGAATGCATTTCAGGACAGTATATACTGGTGAAACCATTACTACCATCAAGGCCATAGGTATATCCATTACCTTCCAAAGTTTCCTCCCGTCTGCATTATGATGATGATGATGATGATGATGATGTGTGTGTTAAGAACACTTAACATAAAAGCTACTTTCTTAGAAAACTCTGAGTATACAATACATGAGTGGGATTGTGTTCTGGTCTTACCGGTTGTTTGGCCTGAAGCTTCCAACACTGGAGTTGTAGGCTATTGCATAGAGCTGGGTCTTGGTGCTGAGATGAGGAACTCCATGAGACCTCACTCTAATGAATATTCCCTGGGGTCTGAGGCCCTCTGTTCGTCCAGTGGTTCAGACTCGGAGCTCCCACTGCAGGAGCTTCAGCCAATCCCACTCGTTAAAAAAAAAAAAGAAAAAAAAAAGAGATGGCAAAAACATATGTCACAGATGAAGGAGCAAGGTAAAAACTTACAAGACCAAATAAATGAAGAGGAAATAGGCAATCTACCTGAAAAATAATTCAGAGTAATGATAGTAAAGATGATCCAGAATCTCAGAAATAAAATGGAGGCACAGATTGAGAAAATACAAGAAATGTTTAACAAAGATCTAGAAGAACTAAAGAACAAACAAACAGTGATGACCAACACAATAACTGAAATGAAAATTACACTAGAAGGAATCAGTAACAGAATAACTGAGGCAAAAGAACTTATTCAGTGAGCCGGAAGACAAAATGGTGGAAATAACTGCCGAGGAGCAAATAAAAAAAGAATGAAAAGAATTGAAGACAATCTCAGAGACTTCTGGGACAGCACTAAACACACTAACGTTCAAGTTATATGGGTCCCAGAAGAAGAGAAAAAGAAAGGGTCTGAGAAAATATTTGAAGAGATTATAGTTGAAAACTTCCCTAACATGGGAAAGGAAATAGTCACCCAAGTCCAGGAAGCACAGAGAGTCCCATACAGGATAAACCCTAGGAAAAACACACCAAGACACATATTATTCAAACCGACAAAAAATAAATTCAAAGAAAAAATATTAAAAGCAGCAAGGGAAAAACAACAAATATCATACAAAGGAATCCACATAAGGTTATCAGCTGATTGTTCAGCAGAAACTCTGCAGGCCAGAAGGGAGTGGCAGGATATACTTAAGATGATGAAAGAGAAAAACCTACGACCAAGATTACTGTACCCAGAAAGGATCTCATTCAGATTTGATGGAGAAGTCAAAAGCTTTTCAGACAAGTAAAAGCTAAGAGAATTCAGCACCACCAAACCAGCTTTACAACAAATGGTAAAGGAACTTCTCTAGGCAGGAAACACAGGAGAAGTAAAAGACCTACAATAAAACCCCAAAACAAGTAAGAAAGTGGTAATAGGAATATACATATCGATAATTACCTTGAATGTAAATGGATTAAAAGCCCGAACCAAGAGACACAGACTGGCTGAATGGATACAAAAACAAAACCCATATATATGCTGTCTACAAGAGACCCGCTTCAGACCTAGGGACACATACAGACTGAAAATGAAGGGATGGAAAAAGATATTCCATGTAAATGGAAATCAAAAGAAAGCTAGAGTAGCAATATTTGGATCAGATAAAATAGACTTTAAAATAAAGACTGTTGCAAGAGATAAGGAGGGACACTATATAATAATCAAAGGATCAATCCAAGAAGAAGATATAACAATTATAAATGTTTATGCACCCAACATATGAGCACCTCAATGCATAAAGAAAATGCTAACAACCATGAAAGGAGAAATCAACAGTAACACAATAATAGTAGGGGAATTTAACACCCCACTTACACCAATGGATGGATCATCCAAACAGAAAATAAATAAGGAAACACAAGCTTTAAATGACACACTAGACCAGATAGATCTAACTGATATTTATAGAACATTCCACCCCAAAGTGGCAGAATACACTTTCTTCTCAAGTGCACATAGAACATTCTCCAGGATAGATCACATCTTGAGTCACAAATCAAGCCTTGGAAAATTTAAGAAAATTGAAATCCTATCAAGCATCTTTTCTGACCACAACACTATGAGATTGGAAATCAATGACAGGAAAAACACTGTAAAAAACTCAAATAAGTGGAGGCTAAAAGGTGTGCTACTAAATAACCAAGAGATCACTGAAGAAATCAAAGAAGGAATAAAAAAATACATAGAAACAAGTGACAATGAAAACACAATGACCCAAAACCTATGGGACACAGCAAAAAGCAGTTCTAAGAGGGAATTTTATAGCAATACAATCTCACATCAAGAAACAAGAAAAATCTCAAATAGTCAATCTAACCCTACACTTAAAATAACTAGAGAAAGAAGAACAAAGAAAACCCAAAGTCAGTAGAAGGAAAGAAATCATAAAAATCAGAACAGAAATAAATGAAATAGAAATGAAGAAAACAAAAGCAAAGATTAAAAAAACTAAAAGTTTGTTCTTTGAGAAGATAAACAAAATTGATAAACCCTTAGCCAGCCTCATCAAGAAAAAAAGGGAGAGGATGCAAATCAATAAAATTAGAAATGAAAAAGGAGAAATCACAACTGACACTGGAGAAATACAAAGCATCATAAGAGACTACTACAAACAACTGTATGCCAACAAAATGGACAAGCATGAAGAAATGGACAAATTCTTGTAAAGGTACAATTTTCCAAGACTGAACCAGGAAGAATTAGAAAATATAAACAGACTTATCACAAGTAATGAAATTGAAACTATAATTAAAAATCTTCCAACAAACAAAAGTCCAGGACCAGATGGCTTCACAGGTGAATTCTATCAAACATTTAGAGAAGAGCTGACACCTATCCTTCTCAAATTCTTCCAAAAAATTGCAGAGAGAGGAACACTCCCAAATTCATTCTACGAAGCCACCATCACCTGATACCAAATCCAGAAAAAGATATCACAAAATAAGAAAATTATAGACCAATATCACTGATGAACATAGATGCAAACATCCCAAACAAAATACTAGCAAACAGAAACCAGCAGCACATTAAAAGGATCATACACCATGATCAAGCGCGATTTATCCCAGGGATGCAAGGATTCTTCAGTATATGCAAATCAATCAATGTGATAGACCACATTAACAAATTAAGGAATAAAAACCATATGATCATCTCAATAGATGCAGAAAAAGCTTTTGACAAAATTCAACACACATATTTGACAAAAACTCTCCAGAAAATGGGCATAGAGGGAACCTACCTCAAGCTAATGAAGGCCCTACATGACAAACCCACAGCAAACATCATACTAAATAGTGGAAAACTGAAAGCATTTCCACTAAGATCAGGAACAAGACAAGGATGCTGACTCTCTCCACTCTTATTCAACATAGTTTTGGAAGTCCTAGCCACCCACAGCAATCAGAGAAGAAAAAGAAATAAAAGGAGTACAAATTGGAAAAGAAGTAAAACTGTCACTGCTTGCCGATGACATGATACTACACATAGAAAATCCTAAAGATGCCACCAGGAAACTACTAGAACTAATCAATGAATTTGGTAAGGTTGCAGGATAGAAAATTAATATACAGAAATCTCTGGCATTCCTATACACCAACAATGAAAAATCAGAAAGAGAAATTAAGGAAACACTCCCATTTACCATTGCAGCCAAAAGAATAAAATACCTAGGAATAAACCTGCTTAAGGAGGCAAAAGACTTGTACTCAGAAAAGTATAAAACACTGATGAAAGAAATCAAAGATGATATAAACAGATTTAGAAATATACCATGTCCTTGGATTGGAAGAATCAATATTGTGAAAATTACTATACTACCCAGATTCAGTGCAATCCCTATCAAACTACCAATGGCATTCTTCACAGAATTAGAACAAAAAATTTTACAATTCGTATGGAAGCACAAAAGACCCCAAAGAACCAAAGCAATCTTGGGAAAGAAAAACATAGTTAGAGGAATCAGGCTCCATGACTTCAGACTATACCACAAAGCTACAGTAATCAAAACAGTATGGTACTGGCACAAAATCAGAAATATATATCAATGGTACAGGATAAAATTCCCAGAGATAAACCCACCCACATATGATCACCTAATATACAACACAGTAGGCAAGAACATACAGTGGAGACAAGACAGCCTCTTCAATAAGTGGTGCTGGGAAAACTGGACAGCTGCATGTAAAGAATGAAATTAGAACAATACCTAACACCATACACAAAAATAAACTCCAAATGGATTAAAGACTTAAATGTAAGATGAGACACTATAAAACTCTTAGAGGAAAACATAGGAAAAACAGTCTTTGACATAAACCACAGCAAGATCATTTTGACCCACCTCCTAGAGTAACAGAAATAAAAACAAAAACAAATGGGACTTAATTAAACTTAAAAGCTTTTTTAAAAGAAAATTAATAAATTTATTTATTTATTTATTTATTTTTGGCCTCATTGGGTGTTCGTTGCTGCATGCAGGCTTTCTCTAATTGTGGCAAGCAGGGGCTTCTCTACGTTGTGGTGCACAGGCTTCTCATTGCGGTGGCTTCCCGTAATGCGGAGTATGGACTCTAGGCCCACGGGCTGCAGTACTTGTGGCTCGTGGGCTCTAGAGTGCAGGCTCAGTAGTTGTGGCACATGTGCTTAGTTGCTCTGTGGCATGTGGGGTCTCCTCACACCAGGGCTCCAACCTGTGTCTCCTGCATTGGGAGGTGGATTCTTAACCACTGAGCCACCAGGGAATCCCTAAACTTAAAAGCTTTTGGACAGCAAAGGAAACCATAAACAAGAGAAAGAGACAACCCTCAGAATGGGAGAAAATATTTGCAAATGAATCAACAGACAAAGGATTAATCTCCAAAATATACAAACAGCTCATGGAGCTCAATATCCAAAAAACAAACAATCCTTTAAAAAATGGGTGGAAGACCTAAATAGACATTTCACTAAGGAAGACTTACAGATGGCCAAGAGACACATGAAATGTTGCTCAACATCACTAATTATTAGAGAAATGAAAATCAAAACTACACTGAGGTATCTGCTGGTCAGAATGGCCATTATCAAAAAATCTAGAAACAATAAATGCTGGAAAGCGTGTGGTAAAAAGGGAACCCTACTGCACTATTGGTGGGAATGTAAACTGATACAACCACTATGGAAAACACTATGGAGTTTCCTTAAAAAACTAAAAATAGAACTACCATATGACCCAGCAATCCCACTCCTGGGCATATACCCTGAGAAAACCATAATTCAAAAAAGACATGTACCACAATGTTCATGGAAGCACTATTTACAATAGCCAGGAGATGGAAACAACCTAAATGTCCAATGACAGATGAATGGATAAAGAATATGTGGCACATATATACAATGGAATGTTACTCAGCCATAAAAAGAAACAAAATTGTGTTATTTTTAGTGAGGTGGATGGACCTAGAGTCTGTCATATAGGGTGAAGTAAGTCAGAAAGAGAAAAACAAATACTGTATGCTAACACATATATATGGAATCTAAAAAAAAAAAATTGTACTGGTGAACCTAGTTGCAGGGCAGGAATAAAGAGGTAGACATAGAAAATGGACTTGAGGACATAGGGTGAGGGGTAAGCTGGGGCAAAGAGAGAGTAGCATCGACATATGTACACTACTGAACGTAAAATAGTTGGCTGGTGGGAAGAAGCATCATAGCACAGGGAGATCGGCTTGGTGCTTTGTGACCACCTAGAGGAGTGTGATAGGGAGGGTGGGAGGGAGGCTCAAGAGGGAGGGGATATGGGGACATGTGTATGCATGTGGCTGATTCACTTTGTTGTGAAACAAACTAACACAGTATTGTGAAGCAATTATACTCCAATAAAGATCTATTAAAAAAATTATACAATGCAGTATTGCTAGCTATAGGCATTATGCTGTATAGTATGTTTCCAAAACTTACTTGTCTTGCATAACTGAAACCTTGTACCCTTTGGCCATCACTTCTCCATTTCCCCCTCCCCATTGCCTTTGGCAATCACCATTCTCTTCTTTGTTTCTATGAGTTTGACTATTTTAGATTCCACATGTAAGTGAAATCATATAGTATCTGTCTTTCTGTGTCTGGTTTATTTCACTTAGCATAATGTTTGTGTCTTCTCTTATAAGGATTCAGTATCTTCTTAAAAGACTCCACATCTTCTCTTATAAGGGCTTTTCATTGGGTTTAGGACCCACCCAAATCCAGGATGATCTCATATTAAAAACCTTGATCTACAAAGCCTTTTTCTAAATAATATCATAATTACAGATTTTAGGGCATGGATATATTTTGGGGCAGAGGCTCATCATTCAACACACTATACACTGTTTATTGATTAAACACATTTAAATTATGGGTCAAATTGAGGGCAAAGACTATCTTCACTTTTGTGTCATTGTGTATTTTGCAACATAGGTACACACAATAGGTACTTAATAAATATTGCAAGAATTAGAAACACATCTGTGACCAGTAATTAAAGTTTTTCTAGAAGTTTGTTAAATGATGAAGTTAAACTAATTTTTAAGTTAACAAATGATACATCAGTAGAATACCATGGTTTCACACTATTTACAATGTGAATCCAGATTCTGGTTATATACTAATTAATTGTCCCTGTTAGCAAAATTCTAACTGTATGAAAAAGAAATAGGCCTGTGTATGATATGAAATACGTGAATATAATTTTAAAAATTGACTCTAGCTATTGGTAATCACAGATAAATATTGCTTTACAAAGCTTATGTTGAAATTAGCTCAGTATACCACCATGGTCAATTACATAGCCAAATACATTCTTGATGGGACTTTTGTAATGGGCAATCATTCTTTCAAGAACAAAATTGTTTCCTATTCCTATGATTTGATAGTAAGTAATAAACATGTAATATATCAATTTACAAAGTCAATTACATAATCAAGAAGAGTGCCAACAGCAATAACGAAAATACTCTGTACTGTATTTACTTTCATATTCTCGACTTTCCCTAAGGCACCAGGCCTGGCATTTTTCCTACTTTCTCAATTTTCTTTGCATAATTTTCCACTTGGTGGACTGCCATTGTCAACAGCAGCACTCTTCAACTTCTGGAGGTTTGGTAAGAGCAGTTGAAGTGATGGGAACTGTGTTTAATTAAATCCTGGTTGCTGAATGTAAATGCAAAAGTGCTTAATTATTCAACATTGCTGGTGAGGAAAGTCACAGGAGAGGATCTAGAAGAAATGTGGTGTCTCATGAGCTTTGAGATACAATACTGAAAAGTATCAATTTCCTGTTTACCTCATTTAAATTAAAAAAATTTTGAAAGAATGCAGACGAAAGTAAGAATAATTCATAAAATACCTAGCTGACTAATTTCAGCTGCTAAAAAAGACACATACAGACATAGATAATGTGGTCTTATAATTATGTGTCAGATATGCTTCTTGAAAACATCTACAGACTTTGTGATTCATGTATATTTGAGGGAAATCCTTAAGTAAAAATAAAGAAAAGGAAGATATTAATTTGAATACCAGGACAAGAGAGTATTCCACTTTAAAATTTGATCTTATGTTTCTTTCAAAATTTATTTTAGTGTTTAGGACCTGACTGACTTAAATATTGGAGATTTCAAAGTGTTTGCAGCTAATTATTAATAGTTCTATAAATTTAATGTAATTTTAATTACTACCCTAATTTCTAAAGTGTTTTTGAGTAAATATGAGTCACACATCTCTCAGAAAGGATTACTACCAATTTATTTGTTAAATGTAAGCACAGATATATTAGACATCTACCATAGTCTTACAGTCCTGTTCCTTCAATATTCCTTCAATTTCTCTCTAGAAGAGATGGAATTCTTTAGGTAAATTTCACATTTTACACAGCATTGTATAAGAACTCTTTTTATTGATTATTTAGTTTTTACTGACAGTATTGCTGATAACATTTGGATAAGGTGGCATTTTAAATTTTACTGTAGAATAGCTAACCAGAAATAGATTAAATTTTATACACATGTGGATATCCCCAGATGTGAATACAGGAAAAACTTAGTTTTGTCTCTGGGTTATATCACCATATAAATCTCCTAGCACATTCTTATATGTTATGTAAATAAGATGTGGAATTCCAGTAGTGTATCAGTGTTCTACAGCAGATGGTACATTGAGATTTACCACACCATTACATTTAATGGGTTTGAATTCATTTGGATTTCTTGATTTTCTCTCGGTCCTTCTCATAGCAGCAGTGTTGCCAATGTTCCTGATTATATATGATTTGAGAGAGTGCTTACAGAAGAAAAACTCCTTTAGCTCAGAAATATGAGTATTTTATGTCAAAGTTTAAAGTGTATATGTATTGCATTGCAGAGGATTTATATGCCCTGTGAGAAAAGGATAGTTAATGAATATTCAACAAAGTACTTGCAGTCATTACACTCAAAGATATTTTATAAAATGGAAACACTCAATTAACTATTGTAGTGCTAGTAGGGAGTATTCATATGAAAAACAAAAAGAAATTTTCAGCCTACATCATCATGGATGAAGTGAAAAAAAAGTTTAATATAAGAGAATACAAAGACTCAGGAAGCATGCATCTCAGTCATATTAAGGAAAGATGCTCATGACTATTTCTGTTAACAAAAATTTATATAGTTTTTGGATCACTAATTACTCTAGATTAATAAATAATATCCCTAAAAGCACTTGATCTGTGAAGGGTCAGACCTCAGTGGTAATTCAAAAAGGCAGCATGAGCCATATGCACTTTTTGTCTCTGAACTTGCTCTTTTTAGGAGCAGAATGAGTGCTGGTGTAGCTTTCGTCAGTTAGTTACAGAAATTACTGTGAATGAATGTGTCTCAGTCGTATTAAGGAAAGATCCTCATGAGTATTTCTGTTAATAAAAATTTATATAGTTTTTGGCTCACTAATTACTCTAGATTAATAAATAATATCCCTAAAAGCATTTGATCTGTGAAGGGTCAGACCTCAGTGACAATTAAAAATGGCAGCATGAGCCATATGCCCTTTTTGTCTCTGAACTTGCTCTTTTTAGGAGCAGAATGAATGCTGTTGTAGCTTTTGTCAGTTAGTTACAGAAATTACTGTGGATGAACATAGAATGGAACAAGAATAAGGAATCCAATGTTGTTGTATAACCAGGTACCTCTAAATCAATATGTTTCCAAGAGTGGCCAAAAAAACAACTATAAAATCTTATTAGAAATGGAGACACGTGGGCTGGGTCCCAGATTCACTAATTCAAAATCTGTGAGGGTGGAAGCTGTGAACCAAAACATTAAAGAAACTCTGCAGTGATTCTCATTGCTTGTATATATATGTGTGTGTGTGTGTGTGTGTGTGTGTGTGTGTGTGTGTGTGTGTGTGTGTATATATATATATATATATATATATATGTTGTAGGTCAACATTCAAAGCCAAGGTTCTAAAGCAGACTCCCTGGGTTTAAATTGGCTTCCTTCACTCACTAGTTCTGTGACCCCAGGCTCATTACTTAGCCTCTCTGTGTCTTAGTTTCATCAGCTGTTAATGGGGCTGATCTACCTATGTCACAGGGTTGTTCTGAGTATTAAATGAATCAGTATTTGTAAATCAGTTAGTACCTGGCACCTAGTAAGCACTAATCAAATAGGAGTTTGTGTAAGGATAATAAAAAAATATATCTGTTTATTGGAACTGCCAGATCATGGTTAACATTTACAAGCTTTCTATTAAAAAAAGAAAAACAAAATCTTCCCCAGAAAATATCTACATACTGAATAAAACACTAACTATGATTCCATGTTTGAAGTTAATAGAAACCGAAGTTGCATTCCATATTGTTTTTGCTTTCTTCATTGTTACAACTTTATAATAAATATTTTTAATATTGTCAGAATCAGCTTCTAGTAATACTCTGAGTAAAACATCCTTTCCATTTTTTTCTGTCATGCTGAATACTAACTCTGGTAACATATACACTCTCATGAATGGTGAACACATTTTTCATTAGAATAAGATAAAGCTTAAATACAGTGTCTTGGTGTATATATATGTGCCATGCTATTTCCTGCAAATCACCACAGTAATATAGCATGGCAGTCATCTTAAAGTGATACTACAGACAGTATTCCATGCACTCGGTTTTCAGTTCATTTGTGGGACATTGGACTCATTTGGCAGCAGTACTGAAGTCACACTTATAGACACTTCAGAGGCATCCACACAACATCCCTTAATTACATTACAGTATCCTGCCATTGCCATTTGTTTATTGATTTCAGTTCTTAGAAGCCTTTTCTATTATTATCTGTAAACTCCTTTGATTTACAGTCACTTGTCTACATTTAGAACAGAAAAGCTGAGTGCTAAAGACAGATAGGAGGAGAGCTTAATTTTATTTCAGTTGACTGATAACTGGCTTTTTACCTAATGACAGCTAATTCCAGGAATGAACCACAATTTTTGATATATCATGATGTGGCCATCATTTTACCCATTCTAATATCAAGATCTTGAGTTTTACATATATGCCATCAGTATAAGCAGACAAGGTCTTCTATATTGAAAGCAATATGTCCGGGCAGTTCATAATCATACTTGCAGCATTATTCACACAAGCTTCCAGTAAGTCTAATTACGTCTTCAAATTGGCCTGAAAAGCATTTAGACAGTAGGGCTTTCCATTGGCCTAGAAGTCATTTGATCTCTTTATGACTTCCCTGAGCAAGCATCAGCCATTTCAGATTGGCTGTGGCTGTGAAACAGGCAATGGTGCATCTGTTTTTTGGTTTGATTTTAATGGGAAAAACACTTTTTTTTTTGCCTAAGAAGGCAAACTTCATATCGTTACTTATGAAAGAGTTATGTGTAACCCTTTAAAATATATAAATGAGAGCACCCATAGGAAAAAAACGTTCATCAGAATGTAATTTGGAAACTGAAAAACGTACCCAGGTCAATTTTAATATTATGCAATCTGTTTATTATACAATCTGTTTATTTTGGGGGAGATGTGTGTGTGTGTCTAAAATTATAAAAATACTACCAAGTTGGTTCAGGCAGATTTTACTATTCTAAATATAAATTTTAATAGTAATTTGGAAAGTTTTTAAATCATATGTTTTAAGTAGTGATAAAACTGAAATTTATGCTGAGTGACATGATCTTTGCCTTCTTGGAGCTTACAAAAATACTATACTTTTAAAAAAATTAGCAGATTAACATTTTAGTATCATTAAAAATACAAATAAATGTGGATTGCAGTTACTTGGGAATGTCTGAAAAATCATTTATTGTGTATTTTAATCTCAGACCAAATTAAGGCTAACAAATTCTTATGAAATTGAAAATGATTTAGTAATAAAATCCTAAAGTCATTTACCAAAATTATATTTACCCACTCAGTCTTTTCCAAGTCTCACCATTTAAAAAGTGCCAATTTATCATAAAATTTGGGGAAAGTAAGCAAAGAAGAGTTTATTAGCAACCGTCAAATCTGTCTTAATTGGGATTTGCTATAATAATTTGAATACTTCTTCAAGTACTTTTTTGTAAATTGGGGTATAGTGGCTTTACAATGTTGTGTTAGTTTCTGGTGTACAATGAAGTGAATCAGCTATATGTATACATATATCTCCTCCCTCATGGACCTCCCTCCCCTCCCCATCCCACCCATCTAGGTCACCACAGAGCACTGAGCTTTTAGCTCCCTGCGCTATACAGCACGTTCCCAGTAGCTATCTGTTTTACACATGGTGGTGTATATATGTCAATCCCAATCTCCCACTTCATCCCACCCCCCTCCCCCCTGTCTACACATCCATTCTCTTTGTCTGCGTCTCTATTCCTGCCCTGCAAATAGGTTCATCTGTACCATTTTTCTAGATTCCACATATATGTGTTAATATACAATATTTGTTTTTCTCTTTCTGACTTACTTCACTCTGTATGACAGACTCTAGGCCCATCCATGTCTCTACAAATGACCCAGTTTTGTTCCTTTTTATGGCAAGTATTCCATTGTATATATGTACCTCATCTTCTTTATCCATTCCTATGTTGATGGACATTTAGGTGGCTTCCATGTCCTGGCTATTGTAAATTGTGCTGCAATGAACATTGGCCACCTCCTAAATTAATGAAAATAAAAACAAAAATAAACAAATGAACAAACATATGGACACCAAGGGGAAGCAGGGGAAGGGGGTGGTAGTGGTGGGATGAATTGGGAGATTGGGATTGACATATATACACTAATATGTATAAAATAGATAACTAATAAGAATCTGCTGTATTAAAAAATAAATAAAAAGAAAAAAAAACAAATTGGACATAATTCAACTGAAAAGCTTTTGCACAGGAAAAAAAACCATAAATGAGAAAAAAAGACAATCCTCAGAATGGGAGAAAATATTTGCAAGTGAAGAAACTGACAAAGGATTAATCTCCAAGATATGCAAACAGCTCATGCAGCTTAATATGAAAACAACAAGCAACCCAATCAAAAAATGGGTAGAAGACCTAAATAGACATTTCTCCAAAGAAGACATACAGATGGCCAAGAGGCACATGAACAGATGCTCAGCATCACTAATTATTAGACAAATGCAGATCAAAGCTACAGTGAGGTATCATCTCACACAGATCAGAATGGCCATCATCAAAAAATCTACAAACAAAGTTCATGATAAACCTCAAAATATCTCATAAAATGCCAGTTGTAACTCAGTGAAGATAAAAATAAAATTATTTTAAGAAGTGTACCCTTTTCTCTAATATTTATGACTGGGAAAGCAAAGGATTTAATGTATGACAAAGGAACATCATTCATACAAGCCTTCTATTACTTACAATCATCTCTGACTTCTCCATATTTTTTATATTCTATATCCAATCAAATTTAAAATCATGTCACTATCACTTGATTTATTTAACAAATAGTTATTTAACACCCACCATATCCAGTCACTCTAGTAGGATGCTAGGACTAATAAGAATATAGTAATAAAGACAGTACAGGAGACAGACATCAAAGAAAAAATTGCATAATTATAACCTCTATTTTGCACTGTGAAGAAAAGTTAGAGTGATCTATAAGAGTACCTCATCTAGCCTAATAAATTCAAGGAAGGTTTCCTTGGAGAAATTCTATTTGAGTTCAGATCTGAGGAATGAGAGTGAGCCAGGAACAATGAAGGAAATCATTCTAGTCCCTGAAACCCTGAGGACAAGGAGGGGAAAAGAAAGTCAATATGGGGCAGCACAGAGAGTGAGGAGGGAAAATAAGATGAGACAGGAGTTAAGTATGGAAAACCTCATACAGCAGGAGGTTTTTAAAGAACACTCTAGATGCAGAATACAAAATGAATTCGTGGCAGGCAAAAAAAAGTAGACGTGAGAACAATTAGGAGACTACCTCAGTAATGCTGGGGGAAGGAGATTATTATTACACAGAGCTGGATATTGAGGGCAGTAGAAATGGAGACATGGATAATACTGAGAGATGCTTAAAATGAAGAATCAAAACTACTTGGTAGATTTGGATGTAGGGAATGAAGAATAAAGAGGTGTCGAGGATGATTCCTAGATTTCTGGCATGCCTAGTTGATGGATAGTGCTACCATGCATTGAGATACAGGAGTCTAGAGTAGGACCAGAGCCGGGAGAAGAAAACAGTAGTGGGGATGTGGCATAAAACAAACATCAAACAAGAGATTCTGGCTCTTTCAGGTACTGAAAATTATAGTAATAGGAAGAATAAGATCCAAAAGAGAGGCAGAGAATAAGACCAGTAGTTCCTGATCTGCACTTTTTGGGGGTTTTAGCCTAGAGGAAGGAAGGCATAAGAAAAGGGAGTTGAAAGAAACAAAAAGGGAAAGAGACTTTTGCTCATTAGATTAATATAAGATTAATATTAGTATTAGATTCATGTATTAATATTAGTATAAGACTTAGGATTTGGACACATTTCCTTTAATGTTACCTTGTTTTTTCCCCCAATTCTTACCCCCAAGCCATGCCTTTGCATGAACTCGGAGAGCAACTCCATAGCAAGTAAACCTGGCATCTCAGTGTAATTAAGGAAAGGAAGGTTTACTGTTTAACTGTCCTAAACTGCCTCTTGTTCCTTTCTGGATGGGACTCAGAGGTTCTCCCAGGCTCCTTGGTGGCGGGATGCACAGGAAGCAGTTGGAGCCTTCCAAAGGCACTGCAGAGGCTGAGGAGAGGACCTCTCGGCCAGGGTATAGACAGAAGGTATGGTAGAGCATTAGAGAGGATTGTCACCTATGAGTGCTGAAGGCTCCGACAAATTCTAGAGAGGCGGGCTAGTCCATACATTATACTGGATCAACAAGGTGAACACTCACCAGACAGGGTGACTGGATAAATACTAGGAGAGAGGTGGCTGAAGTGACCAGAAAATGCCACAATGATTAACAGCAACAGCAGAAACTTTTCTTCACTAGTACCATGTCCTTCTTATATGTCAAACGCCATCTTGGGTAAGAAAAGGAGGAAAGAAGTGAAAAGAGAAAATTGAGCATTTTGCTTAAAGTGACTGTTTCCATTACCACATTGAGCTAAGTGTGTGTGATTTACTGAATAAGACTTTTCCCCTCTCCCAAAGTTCAGGAGGTTCAAGAGGAAGATCAAATAACTTAAAGACATAATAAAGAAATGTTTTTCTTTATATATCTGAACATGCTGCAAGTAAATGTAAGCCTTTATATTTAAATATGGAATAAAATTGAATTGAAGATTCAATAGTCAGGTAATGATTCAATGACAGGTAAATACCATGGACACATCGTACATCTTTTAATGTGTCTTACTTCAATTGGACTTTGTCTACAAAAGTGATGCTAGAGGTACTATAATAATGTGGGAAGTGACACTCATTACCACTGTCAGAGACAGAATTCTGAGTTGAATTAGCATTGACATGATATAAATTAGTGCATTCTTTGATATGTTTTCACATAAAACCTGAGATACAAAGAAACAATAGGATTATAATCTATTTAATGGATCACTTCTTTAACATGGTTGCTTTTACCATAGACTTAGGTCCAAATCTTCAGCCTTTGATGGCTGTACTAGACACCAGATCTTTAGAACTGCATATATTTTATGATTAAGTTTTTGCAAAAAAAATAACAATAATATTTTTAAACATAAGAGGGAAATTCTTTACTTACAATCCCACTTCCAAGAGACATGTTGGTGATTTATTTCCATTACTTCCACATCCATCTATATGTGTATATGTATTATATGATTAAGTGCATGATTTCTAGGTGCAGAAGTGCAGTCACTTAGCAGATTCTTTTTCTCGAAATCCCTAAGCCTTTACAATGAACTCAAAAGTCTATTGCTAAAATATATATAAGCTTTATTGACAGCTCCCAGCTTTCTTCTGAGGGAAAAAAATGATTTCTAGTCTTATGGACTGTTTGTATTCCCCTCCCTCCCCCCAAAATTCATATGTTGAAGCCCTAACCCCTGATGTGATGGTATTTAGAGGTGGAGCTTTGGGAAGTAGTTAGGTTTAGATGAGGTCATAAGGGTAGGGCCCCCATGATAGAGTTAGAATCCTTATAAGAAGAGGAAGAGACTGTAGCTGTCTGTCTCTCTGCCAAGTGAGGGCACAGTGAGAAGGGGACTGTCTACAGTGCAGGAAGAGAGCCCTCACTAAGAACCTGTCCAGGCTGGCACCCTGATCTTGGACTTTCCAGCCTCCAGAACTGTGAGAAATAAATGTCTGTTGTTTAAGCCACTCCCTCTATGGTATTTGGTAACAGTAAATCAAACTGACCAAGAGGTCTAGTCAAAGAGAGTTAGTAATTGCAATTTCCTACTATTCCAGGACGCTTTACTAATGGCATAGAAGAGTGAGTAGAGGGAACGCGACAATTTTCTGTCTTGTTTGACCAGAGGAGGAGCCGCATTTATATCGGCAGGTCTAGGTATGAAATGGTGTCTTGAGTCCAGTGGTCAGTGCAGATCCTTTTACTTTTGACTGTCAGAGAAAGTTGGTCAGGGGGCCTTCAGTTCTATGGAGACAGCTGGGTCTAGTTCTTACACTGGCCAAGAGTGGTAAGGCAATAGGAAATACACTTCCTGTTCATATCAAAGTTGGTCCAGGAGCTGTGGATTCCAGAGCAAAATAATCCCCCAGGCCTCATCAAACATAAAACTAAAAGTCAATCACATACTTAACATTTCTAAACTTATGCTGGTCTTTAAATTCAGCTGGTTATATGGTAACCAAATTGCTTAAACCAATTTAATATCTAAGTCTTCTGGGCTTGAATTTCTCTTGTTGATTGGTGACCAAAAAAATTTCATTCTAACATGACATTTGCTTGAGGAGCCCTAGGCTTCAGGGAAAAAGATTTGTTATAGGCAACCATAACTGAAAAACATGCAGATAAAAATATATGAATATATTAAAAATAGGGAAATATTTACAGTTTTATGTTTCTTTTTTCACTTTATTTCATGAACATTTTCATAAGTCAGTGAAATTTCTTCAAATTCACCATTATTGAGTGGTTGCTTAATATTTCATCATACTGTTGTAGTATAAAGTCCCTATTTTGGGATATATAAACTAATTTCAACTTTTATATACTATATAATATTAACATATAACTATACATAAAGCATATGTATTATAAATACATAAAATGTTATTTTATTTATAATTTCTAGTAGGTAACTGACCTTGAACATATATCATTATCAATGTCTCTGATTATTTTTATAATATAGATTCTTAAATGTAGAGGTCTTGGGTCAAATAAAATATCCTTTTTAAAGTTTTTGAAACCTAGATATAAATTGCTTGTAGGAAGTTGATCCATTTTTATTCCTATTATTTCTAATATCAGTATTCACTTAATTTTTCTTTATTCTCAGCGTTTCTGTTATAAAATTGTATTAAGTATAATTTAGAATTTGAAACACTAGAATAGTGTAATGTGTTCTGTTAAGATGCAATACTATTAGATTAAAAGTGCACTGCATAACAAATAAACAGATTTACTTAGCATGTTATTTTTATTTAATAATTCCAAATTGGATTAAGATTGACAAAATTTAGGAAAGAAGCTTAAACTAGGATTTATTGATGAAAACATTATTAAGGTTTTAATCCTCATTAGTTTGAGATGAAAACAACTTACAATCATTAATGCACAGAACACATGAGACTTTTAGACTTGTAACATCAGGGATTTGTAAAAATTCATATGTATAATTTAAAGTAAAACATAGATAAGTGAACTGACCTTCATTCTATTTTACACTATACAATTTTCTTTGGGGCATTATTGGCTTTATTTAGTCCATTACATAAAGTAGTATTTCAGAATAAAATTTAAATATATTTATTAAAGATCTACATTATTAAGCAGCTACATGAACATAAAAGTTGAGATAAGGATCAGATGTAGCCATTTCAAATGTAATAGTCTATGGTATCACTATGTTCTTTATTCTAATTAGGTGCTGCTCTGGATTTGGGTAAAAGAAATGTTCAAAAATAAAATAGTCACTAATATGTATAAAATAGTTAACTAATAATAACCTGCTGTATAAAAAAATAAATTAATTAAATTAAATTTAAAAAATAAAATATTATCCATGTTGATTAACTGCAGTAGTTTCCTAGGGACAAGACATTTTATTCCTTCAGTTAAGCAGGTGTGTGCCTGTCTTAGGCAAGTGTAAGACAATTTAGCTGTGCTTGTGTTTGATTAGATTTACTTAATATGCACTTTTTCTCTATAAAGACAAATTTTATGTACATTAATTACATATCTGTTTCTAAAAACTTCTGAGCCTTTATTTTGTGCTGTCTGCTCATTAATAGTCATAGTCATGGTTTTGAATAAGGAAACAAGCTGTTTCCCTGAAGATGTGAACATATCATTTCAAAATATATGTTCTCTATCCTTACCTATTATAAACAATATTTTGCACCAATAGAATCAGTGCATTGTCCTTTTCATTGTTAGAAGAAAATTATTTTTATGTGTATTTTTTGGCTGGAAAGTACCAATTTGCTAACTATACATTTGAATTTGTCTACAAACTGAGAAAAAAATAGGTTATTTTCAAATAATAATAATTGCAGGTAGCACTCAGAGTCAAGGCATTTTTTACAGGCTTCACCTATAATAATGCATTTAATATTCACAAGAAATTTGTGAGACAGCTATTATACCTACATTGTATAGCCTAAGGAAATGAGGCCACAGAGAGGCTGTGTTGCTTGACCAAGGACACATAACTATGAAAGAGTCAAGCTGAGATTTTACCCAGGCTCGTAACCATGTTCTCTTATGTTTTACACCCTCAGGTACCCAGGCAGGCACCCCCAACTATATTTTCATCCTTGTCAGCTCGATCACCAGTACTTATCGTATGCACTGTCTCAATATCTCTCTCATCTGTACCTGTCCTATATTTTGTACTCTAATTTAGGCTGTCATCACATTTTGCCTTGATATCCGAATAACATCTTCAATATCTTCCATTTCCAATTCCTTTTAGATACTGACATCAGAATAACCTTCTTGAATTGTGCTCAGAGTCAAAATACTCAACAAACTAGGAACAGAAGGAAACTTTTCAACCTGATAAATGGCATCTATGAAAAAGCAACAGCTAACATCATACTTAATGGTGGAAAACATGACAAGGATGTTTTCTCTTGCTACTTTAATATTTTACTAGAAGTTTAGCCAGGGCAATTAGTCAAGAAAATGAAATAAAAGCATCCACATTAGAAAGGCAGAAATTATCAAAAAACTCTATTTGCAGATGACATGATCTTGTCTATAGAAAATCCTAAGGAAAGCACTAAAAAACTATTAACTAATAAATGGGTTCAGCAGGGTTTCAAGATACAAGGTCAATACACAAAAGTCCATTGCATTTCTATATACTTGCAATGAAAAATCTAAAAATGAAATTAAGAAAAAGAATTTCATTAACAATACTATCAAAAAGAGTAAAATACTTAGAAAAAAATTAACAAAAACTACGACACCTATAATCTGAAAGCTATAAAATACTGCAGATACAAAAAAATGAATTTTACACTTTAAATTGGTGAATGGTCTAATATGTGAATTATATCCCAATAAAGCCAACAATATATAAAATAATACCCTTCTTGAAGTACTCCCTTCTCAGAATCCTTCAAGGGTTACAAATTTAATTCAAAACACCTGTGCATACATTGCAAGCTCTTGTGATCTGGACTTTCCAATTTTGTTCCTTTGTGGTTCCCTTCATGCTGCATGAAAGCTAAGTATGACATATGCCACATATTTTCTCTCCTTCATGCCTTCTCCACCCAGGAAATATCCCTCTCATCTTTCTGTTCAAATCTTCCCTAACTCTTAGTCGCAGCTCCTATGCCATCTCTTCTCTGAAAGAGGTGACTCCTTTTCTGTACTTAATTGCTGTCTCTCCTCTGAACCTTTGTAGCAAAGTACCACTGCACATCTCTGATAGCACTGGCCACTTTCTGTTTTCTAGCATGGTTGAATCAACTTTACACAAAGTCCTTGAAGGCAGGGTCCTTTTGTAATTTATTTATTTTTTCATCTCCCACAAAAACTAATACAATGGCATGCATGAAGTGTTTGCACAATAAACATTTTAAATGAGTTAATTATTTATTAAAGAACAGCAGAAAAAATGAATAAATGGAATTAGTAAACAAATGATCTAGTGAATGAATGAATCTTACTTTTTCTCTAAGCTTTCTAAACAGGTTTCATGGCTATATATTCAGGGTTCTTAGTTGCAAAAAATAGAATCTACTGTGATTGTTTAGACAGAAAAGGAATATTTAAAAAACATTATCTCCCAGCATTCTCCAAAAGAGCCAGAGAGCCACGCTCTTTAGCAATCTTGTTAGAAACAAAGCCCAGTCATAGTGCAGAAGGTGATGTAGAGAAAACACCCTCCCTGCCAGCTGCTCAGCACCTATGAGAGTCAAGATTGGATCACAAAACCCTGTTAATGTTGCCCCCTAAAGAACTGTACCCAAGTCTTAGCTAGATTTTACAGAATTGATATGTGTACTTTCCTAGCACCCACTGTGAATACTACTGCTTTCAGAATCTATTGCTTGTGAAAAACTAAATATGTTCAGCAAGGTATGGAACAGCTGCAGTCATTCATAGTGGTCACTGAGTCACTTTTAAGCATAACTTTAAAGGTGTCATAGACCTTATATTTATTGTTCTGGAGAAACATTAATCTTATCAAGAGTGAAGTACTGAAGGCTGAAGCCCTGTAATTACCCACCAGCTAGGTACACTGTCATTAGCCTGGATGAAGCCGTCTCCAGGTTTCCATGTCAGTGCACATTGCCCACCTTACAAGGTAATAATCCACAGAAATGAGAATTCAACCTCAGGGTCTTGACAGGCCCCCACATTCACTCAGGCAGACCCCAAGCATGCCGAGCTCTCCTTGGGTTTCAGTGCTGACTTTGCAAAGGGGTGGACCAGGATGGGTGACACTTCAAGTTAAACATGAGTGCAGTGGAATATCTCTTGTCAGTCATTAAATGAGACAGAGTGTGACAAGGATGACCTTCAGGAAAAGGAACCAGAGTATTTGATTTTAATATCATCAATCTTAGAAAAGGTCCCTATTTAGTCATTTCCCTTCATGAGTATCTAACATAATTTCATACAGTTACTCAGTTCAGTAAAACAACTCGGATGGCTATTCCAGTCTTTTACTTAAAACATAAAAGCCTAAAACCCCCCAAAGCTTGAAATAGTAAAGCCTGATAATGGTGGAACTGACATTGCGTAAATCATCTGACGTTTCTTAAACCTTGGGTTCCTCAACTCAAAAATAGATAAACTTGGAAATTCCCTGGCTGTCCAGTGGTTAGAACTCTGTGCTTCCACTGAAGGGGTTACGGGTTCGATCCCTGGTTGTGGAACTAAGATAAGGCAAGCAACGTGGTACGGCCAAAAATAAAAATATAAAAGAATAGAGAAACTCTGAAGTGTACCACCTGATTGTTATGAAGACTGAATTAAATATGATATATTTACAGGATCTAAGAGAGTGTCTGGCTTATAGTGGGCAATAAATAATCGGTAGCTATAACTCATTACTTTAGGCATAACGTCTATCAAATTAATATTTGTAATTTTTTCCTATCTAGTAGTTTTCTATGCATTATCTACAGAAATAGCACAGGCATTGTGCTCAGCATTTAACAGGTGGGAAATCTCAGACAAAATAAAGTTATTTAACCAAGAGGAGTAGGAAAAACAGGGCTACAATTCTATTATAATTACACTCTTTCTACTAATGGGGGAGGAAATGGTGGCAAATATACAAAGGATGAAAAGAGTCAAATTATAATCGGCATAAGAGATATATTGACAGAGTGAAAGAGGATAAACTGATATTTAATACAAGAACCTCTTAGACACATCATTTTTCTTTATAAATAATAGATTTCATGAGCATTAAAAGGTATCCATTACTGGTTACTTATGGTATCTCTTTATCAAATATGATAATGCATTTTAAAATCCTTTATAAACTGTCTATATGTGAGAAGAATGTAACTTGTCCCCCATATCTAGCTGCAACTTTTTTTATGCAATAGAAGTTTTTGCTAAACACAGAGAAATACTTCGTATTCTATCTTTGCCTGAAGATAGGTGTGACTATGTGATAAAGTTCTGGCTAATGGAGTAGATAGAAGTGTATGCAACTTCTGCGCAGTGCTTTTAAAGGGAGGGGGCCAGCATTCCATTTCCTGTTTTATTCACCTGGCTGGCTAGAATGTGGCCATGGCAACAGGAGGCAGAACAGCCTTCTTGGACCATGAGATGGAAGCTGCCTGTTGAGGATGGCAGCGCAACAAAACAGGAGCCTAGATCTCTGACAACTTTGATGATGAGAGCCACTGTACCAGCTTAGAATGTTACATGAAAGACAAAGTTCAATTCTATTTAGAACACTGCTGACTTGGGTAGCAGCAGTTTAAATGATATATTTACAATTTTTTTATTTTATATAGGGCTACAACTGATTTACAATGTTGTGTTAGTTTCAGGTATACAGCAAAGTGATTCAGTTATACATATACATGTATCTATTCTTTTTCAAATTCTTTTCCTGTTTAGGTTATTACAGAATGTTGAGCAGAGTTCCCTGTGCAATACAGTCTGTCCTTGTTGGTTATCTATTTTAAATATAGTTTTGTCAATCCCAGACTCCCAATTTATCCCTCCCCCCTACCTTTTCCCTTTGGTAACCATAAATTTGTTTTCTAAGTTTGTGAGTCTGTTTTGTAAATAAGTTCATTTGTATCATTTTTGTTTTAGATTCCACATATAAGCGATATCATATGATATTTGTCTTTCTCTATGTGATTTATTTCACTTAGTATGATAATCTTCAGGTCCATTCATGTTGCTGCAAATGGCATTATTTAATTCTTTTTAATGGCTGAGTAATATTCCATTGTATATATTGATATGTACCTCATCTTTATCCATTCATCTGTCGATGGACATTTAGGTTGCTTCCATGTCTTGGCTATTGTAAACATCACTGCAGTGAACTCTGAGGTGCATGTATACTTTCAAATGATGTTTTCTCCAGATATATGCCCAGGAGTGGGATGGCTGGATCATATGGTAGCTCTATTCTTAGTTTTTTAAGGAACCTCCATACTGTTCTCCATAGTGGCTGTGTCAATTACATTCCCACCAACAGTGTAGGAGGGGTCCCTTTTCTCCACACTCTTTCCAGCATTTACTGTTTGTAGATTTTTTGTTGATGGCCATTCTGACTGGTGTGAGGTGATATCTCATTGTAATTTTGATTTTGATTTACATTTGATTTACATTTCTCTAATAAACAAGGTTGAGCATCTTTTCATGTGCCTCTTGGCCATCTCTATGTCTTCTTTGGAGAAATGTCTGTTTAGGTCTTCGGCCCATTTTTTGATTGGGTTGTTTGTTTTTTTGTTATTGAGCTACATGAGCTGTTTGTAAATTTTGGAGATTAATTCCTTGTCAGTTGCATCATTTGCAAATATTTTCTCCCATTCTGTGAGTTGCCTTTTTGTTTTGTTTATGGTTTCCTTCGCTGTGCAAAAACTTCTGAGTTTAATTAGGTGCCATTTGTTTATTTTTGCTTTTATTTCTATTACTCTAGGAGATGGATCTAAAAAGATATTGCTGCGATTTATGTCAGAGTGTTCTGCCTGTGTTTTCCTCTAAGAGTTTTATAGTGTCCTATATTTAGGTCTTTAACTCATTTTGAGTTTATTTTTGTGTATGGTGTTAGAGAGTAAAGCAATAAAAAATAAATGATATTTTAATAAAGTACAGTACAGTTTACTTATTCTACTATTGCTATCATGACTACTACTATTGAGTGTATACCCATTATTACAGAACCATGGAGTGCTATTAGTACAGTTTATCAGACACCAGCTAGACCAGTATATTCCCACCCTTATCCCGTATTTGTCAAGTGAAGAAACTAAGTCGCAAAACTTAGATTTTAGATTTTAAGTAAATTGCCTAATTGCAATTTAATGTTGTTTAAGTCTTAGGCTTCTGTTTTTCTTTTTCTTCTCCATTCTATAGTTAAAAATAAAATGCATATAATGTCAATAGTATGAATTGACATAATATTGACATACTATCTATATTACTTGCTTTACCTCTATTACTTGTTCCAAGAATTTAATTTTAAAATAATTTAAGAGTATAGATATCTATGAAAATTATTCATTGAAAAAATCTAGTTTTAGAACAATATGTGTTCTATGACCCAGTTTTTGCTTCAAAATGTATATTTTTGTGTTTATATTTGTATGGATGCATCTATGTATATTCAAATAAAAATTCTTATGGAAGCATACACTTCTCAGTATTGCCCTCTGGGAGAAAAGTTAAAGATAATAAGGGAAGAACTTTGACTTTTTTTTCTTTATACCCCCCTGTATTAATTGATTTTTTCAATGATAATTTGCAACTTTTGTAATTTATTTTTATAAAATTTGCTTTACCAATTTTATATGATCCCATCCAAAATAGCAATAAAAAATCCAAAATTTGGAGACATAAATACAACTAAATCCATTTAAATTATTTAAATATGTCATTAATTTTATGTAAGTAAAACATAGCTAAATGGAGCAAACAAACAAACTCTGTATACAGAGCACTAGAACAATAATGAGTAACCCAACAGGGATTACTCCTTACTCAAGTGATGAAGAGTAATAGTGTAGGTGATTGTCAAGGTGTATCATCAAACACTGAGTCAGAGGGTATAGAGGTGCTGTCTTCCTCATTGTAAATAGTATAAAGAAAAAGTGGGGGGGAGAAGACAAAGAGAAGGATGGGAAGAATAAAAGAAAGAAAGAGGAGGAGGAGGGAAAAAATTAAAGAAGAATAAAATATAATCAGATTTTTACCAATCCCATATAGAGATTATTTGAGAATAAAAAGGTAAATCTAACCTCACTAGTCAATGTCTCAATTACTCAGTGAGCAAAATTAGTTCATGTGTTCTTGATATGATTTAAGATTTTTCTCAATCATGTGAAAACTTTTATAAAATATGGAATTTTACTAATATCATAGCATATAGCATTAGAGCTTTAGTATTTTCAGGAATTTTAACTTGTTTTAAAGAAAATCTTCCAAGTAGAAAGCAATCTACTCTGAGTTTTACCTACTTTTGTATTATGTCAATTTTTTACTGGAAGTAAAGAAATAATGAAGAAAAAAACAGTAAAAGCTATTTTTCACAAATGTACCAAGTTTATACTGTACAACAAGACACAAACAAAACACAGAGAATTAGACTATAAATACCATAGTTCATGCATTCATGGAAGATAGGTAATATGACTCATCTTATGGTTAAATTGACCCTGAGAGGTTGTGAAGAAATTAATACTCCATGTGTTATTTATAAAATAAATGTGTTTATACATTTTGAAAGGGAATAAAGAACGAAGTTCTGTTTTTAATCAGTATGGTTTGGAAAGAAAATAAAATTAGCGATATTTATAATAAAAAAATTAATATCTGCATGTTCTGTTTTCAAACAAGGTTGTGGTAAATGAATAAGCTATAAGACACCTAGAAATAAAAAGCAAAGATGATACATTTTCCTTAATGAATATATTTTGTTACAGTATAGGACAAGTTTGTCTCAATATTGTTATTTTTTTCTTTGTTAAATTTCAGTTCTGTTGAATCATGTGAGAGCAAAGATTAAACTGGAATTTCGTTTTAAGAGGGGAAGGGAGAATACAGGCAGAGAAAAACACCATAGAAATTTAAACACTGAAAAAGTTAAAATATAACTGAGTGATTAAAATCATTAACCTCCAATGCAACCCAATACTTGTAAAATCTAGTGTTTCAAGATTCAAACTAAAAATCTAGAACCCACATAAAGCAATGGTTAATTAAAAGAAAAACCCTACAGAAATAATAGTTTCTGATATAGAGTAAAATGACTTTCTAAGTAGGTAATTGAGCTATAGGAGAAAAACAAAGGTTTACATCTGAATAAGGGACAATTAAATGAAAATTACAGTGTAAGCCTAATGACAAAATTCTATTAATCTTGCTTCTTGTGAGTTTATCTTTATATATATTTCAATTGAGTAATATAATTGGTCTTTTAATAACATGTTTTCTATTTTTTTCCTAGAAAAAGAAGAAAAGTAGAAAAAGGAGATAATGAAGAAACAGCGATTATTCAGTCATTTTTCTGCAGCTTTACCTGAAAGGAGAATTGCTTCTGTGTGATTCATTACAAGATACCAACAGCATCAGGTAGCAATTATCTTCTATTATAGTGCTAATATACCTGGATAGAATAATCAGTCTTTATGCCATTTCAGTATAAATTTATTTTTTTTAGTAAAAATGCCATAAATGTGTGTGCATATGTATGTGTTTATATAGATGAGAGACAGAACATTTTAACTATCATTTATTAAGAGAATGTCCAGAAGATTTGCGCAACAGAGATAACAGACGTTTTATGTAAAAGAAAGTACAATGAAGAACAGATATACTGCAAATTGTGGTAATCAAATGCATAATTAGATAACAAGATGCTAGTTTAAAATATATAGTCAAGTCCTAAAGTTTTTTCTTTCTTTTTTAATACGTGTCCTATAGTTGTTTTTTGAAGACTACTATATCCTTAGGTAAAACCATCACAAGATTTTTGACAGTTCTTAAGTATCATCATTCTATATTAATTATGGAATTTGTGATACTCCCAGAAGTATAAATAATCTAGGTACATAAGGAAATGGCAACTTTATGATGACTCTTAGCACATCTACATATATTCATTCACTCATCCTTTCCTTACTTATTGAGCACCTACGATACTCTAGACACTATTTAGTTCTAGGCATAAAATGGTGAAGAAGATAAGCACAGTTTCTGGTCCATGCATTTTCTTTTTTATTGAGAAACAGACAATGAACAAATATACTAACAAACAAAAGAGTTTCAAATTGTCGTAAGTTCTATAAGAGATAGAACCAAGGTGCTGTGCTAGAAACTAATGGCTGGAGGGGCTGGATGGTTATTTTCAAGATCATTCAATAAGCAGGCCAGGGAATTCCTCTTTGGAGAGGTGTTTTTAGGCTGAGACCTACAAGACAAGAATAAACTGGGTCTGCCAAGATCCAGAAAAAGAAAATGAGGAAAAAGGACCCTTGGGAATCAGCCTCCTTGATTTGTTATGTGTGGTCAGGGTGCAGTACCCTGGGGGAGAGGGTTGAGATGAGATTGGAAGAGAGAGGGGAGGGGGAGACCAGGCCCTACAAGTTGTGGTAGGAGGTGTGTATTTTAACTCAAGTGAAAAGAAAAATCACTGAAGAGTTTTAAGCAATTTTTGACATAGATATTGATATTATCTGTGTGAATTAAACACTAGTTCCTAGGTGCCTGAGACTCCAATATCAATAACTAGGCTATCTGACTCAAATCATAGATATTTAATATTATCCAAAGTGCAGAGAAGGCACAGGAAACTATGTTGGAAGAGGAGTGTGGGGTGGATTGAAGAGGAAGGATAATGAGAGTCCCTTATGATCCAGTAAAGTCAGAAAAGAAAGATATCAAGGTGGAGAAAAAAGCAAAGAGTGAGACATAAGTGTCATAAGCTTTCACCAGCTCTTCTGAAATCCCCATCAGAGGTGTGGAGTTAATTGAGGGGAAAGCCCAATCAGAAGGGTTTTTGCCCATTTCTCTTCTGAACACTGAAAAGGGGACCTTACAATGTGGTATTTGTAGCAATGTGGGCCAGTCACGACATAGGAAATAAAGTGAAGATACGGTGGCATTAAGCAGAGAGGGAACCTGAGACCGTGCTCAGAGCTTCCCTTGTTTCTTGGGGCATGCATGGGACTTAGAAGTGCCCACATGCCCAACAGAGAAGGTGCAGGAAGGTAGCTGAGTCCAGAGCTAGGAGACCAGTGTGTGTGTAGCTACACTGGCAAGAGGCACGGTGGCTATGGTGCAAAAGCCTCAGCATAACTAGCCTCATCAGGCACCAGGTGGATGATGTTTCTGAACATCGGAGGGGAGGATAACCAAGCTCTCAAGTGTCCAACAGAACAAGTCACAAATATATGCTGCACCTCAGAGCATAGTGCAGTAAACCTGGGGACGGACCATCCATTATACAGCCGAGACCTGGGAGGATGCAGACGCCCAGAGGTCACCCCATGAGCTCCAGGTCTCCCCTCCACTTCTGCAGAGGCCCTTTTGTGTCCCCCGCACCCTACATTCCCACTTGCCATTTTGAGACTTGCAGATGGCAGTCTGTAAAACAAAGCACTTCCCTGAAACAAGGTTCAAGCCAGAGTCTAAGATGCTATTAATTAGCCAGTTAATATCCCCACCATGAACTCCGTCCCTGTTTGGCAGGGTCAGGGCTTGTGAGGAAGATTAGATTTGTTAGAGAAAATCAAGAACCTTCAATTATTTTGTACATTGGAGTTGTCCCGAGTGTAAATGTGCAGCATGAGCACAACACTTAGATTTAATAATTATTCCATTTATTTCAGTTCATTGACTGTCTACGTGTAATTAGTATACATTTACATATACATGTTTATGAAGGTTTGTGTACTGCTCTTAAGGAAGTACTCTGAAATGAAGAGTATTCTGAACCTGAGTAAGAAATCTCCTGTTCCGTGGCTGACACTGTGACTGCCACCAGCTGGTTCTGTAACCTGGGGCAAGTCATTTAATTTCTCTGGGCATTCATTTTCTCTGAAAAAATGAGTAAACTGGACCAAATCATTGCTAAGGTCCATTCTGATTTCTGATGTCTGTCATGCGAGTGCTAAAATGAGGCCTGCTGAGATGATGGTGGTTAGATTTGCATTAATCAAGAAACAAGGATAATAAGTGTAGAATCATCTAGTAAATCCAGGCCATTTGCCTGGCACAAAGTAAGTCATTTTATGTAGGTTATTTCTAATCATCTAAATAAACCCACAAGGAAATAGAAGTTCAGAGAGACTGTAATTTGTTCTGTGCTACACACCTGGTAGGTGGCAGAGGCAGGCTTGTGACCCATGCTTTCTCTCTGGCGTTTTTTTTTTTTTTTTTTTTTTTTTTTTTGCGGTACACGGGCCTCTCACTGCTGTGGCCTCTCCCGTTGCGGAGCACAGGCTCTGGACGCACAGGCCAAGCAGCCATGGCTCACGGGCCCAGCCGCTCCGCGGCATGTGGGATCCTCCCAGACCGGGGCACGAACCCGCGTCCCCTGCATCGGCAGGCGGACTCTCAACCACTGCGCCACCAGGGAAGCCCACTCTGGCGTTTTTGAATTAGATAGTATGGTGCTTATTATTCATCTCTATTGTTTGATTTGAAGATCCCACCTTCTAAGCATTGTTAAAATCCTATCCTTCAAGCTCCTCAAGTTATGAAGCTATTTTTGTAGCATCAAGGCAAGGCAAACTGTCCCAAGTTCTTGAAGAACTCACTGATACCATTGATTTAGCACTTATTTTCAAGGCATATTTATATATATATATATGTATACATATATGTATATATGTATATAGATGGATAGATGATAGATAGGTAGATACATAGATAAATCTCCTGTAAATATGCCCTGTTTACCTACCACCAAATTGTATATGCTCTGAAGGAAGGCCAAGGACCCGGGCCAAGGAATGGTCAGGAGGTATCTGGCACCACCAGGGCTGGAATTCAGAGTGCGGTGGTTGAGAGGTGGAAAAATCTCAGGAGCCACTCACTCTCAGGATCATGCCAGTGCAGGGCCACCTCACCCCAGGCCTGGCCATGGCCGTGGCCAACACAAATCAGCTGGTAGATAGGTAGCTCGCTGGAGCCATTTGAAGTTCAGCAAGATTAGTTCTCAAAAGTGATATCTATAGAAGTTTGGCTGCACAGCGAGATGCTATGTGATGCCTAGAGAATCAAACTTGTGGAGAGAACACTGGTGTCCAGAAAGATAGAACAGGGCAGCGTTGGTGATATAGAGGTGAGCATAGCTGCCTTCCAGAGAGATAGATAAGAGGTAAGCCAGGGTTGGAGGACCTTCCCTGGTAGCGTATCCTTATGGTTGAATGATGGGTCACCAGAAGAGCTGAAACAAAGGTAAATGAGCAGATATCTTTCCATGCAATCATTTCCTGGAGCTAAACCATAGCGATGCAATGTTACAAATGGAAAGGTTTCTGAAGCAACTCCTGTGTATTGTTTTAAGGTTTTACCCATGTGTGTTAGTCTCTAGGGCTGCCATAACAAAACACTACAGACTGGGTGGCTGAAACAACAGAAATTAATTTTCTCACAATTCTGGAGACAAAAAGTCCAAGGTCAAGGTGTCAGCATGTTTGGTTTCTTCTGAGGCTTCTCTCCTTGACAGAGATGGCTGTCCTCTCACTGTGTCCTCACAGTCTTTTCTCTGTGATCATGCATCCCTGGTTTCCCTTGTGTGTCCAAATTTCCTCTTCTCCTAAGGACACCAGGCAGATTGGATTAGGGCCCACTCTAATGGCTTCATTTTAACTACTTTTTTTCTTTCCAGTTTTATTGAGGTATAATTGACATACAGCACTGTATAAGTTTAAGGTGTACAGCTTAATGATTTGACTTATATATGTTAATGATTATCACAGTAAGTTTAGTGAATATCCATTGCCTCATATACATACAAAATTAAAGAAATAGAAAAAAAAATATATTTTTTCCTTGTGATGAGAACTCTTAGGATTTACTCTCTTAACTTTTGTATATAATGTACAGCAGCATTGATTATATTTCTTATGCTGTACATTGTATCCTAGTACTTATTTTTATCTTAGAACTGGAAGTTTGTACCTTTTGACTGTCTTCATCCAATTCCCCTCTCCCCACACTCCATCCCTGGTAACCACATATCTCGTCTCTTTTTCTATGAGCTTGTTTTGTTTGTTTGATTTTGAAGTACAATTGACCTACAACACTGTGTTGGTTCCTGGTAAACGATGTAGTGATTTGGTATTTCTATACATTTCAAAATGATCACCATGATAAGTCTAGTTACCATCTGTCACCATGCAAATATATTGTATAATTATTGATTATATCCCCCACACTGTACATTTCATATCTTTGATTCATTTATTTTGTAACTGAAAGTTTGTCCTTCTTTTCTCCCTCACCTATTTCTCTCCTCCACCCATCCCATCCCCCCTCTGGCAACCACCTGGATTGGATTAGGGGCCCCTCTAATGGCCTTATTTTAACTTAATCACTTTTTTTTAAAGGTCCCAAATCCAAATAGTCACATTCTGATGTACTGGGGGTTAGTGTTTCAACGTATTTGGTGGGGGGGGGGGAACACAATTCAGCCCATAACACCATGGATTTAGTAAATTGGAAGCTTTCATATGGGCAAATATCCCTGTAATTACTACCAGAATGTCATACACATTAATAGATAAGTACAGTTGACCCCTGAACAATTCATGGGTTAGGGGCACCAATCCCTGTGCAATTGAAGATCTGCATGTAACTTTACAGTTGACCCTCTGTATCCATAGTTCTGTATCCACAGATTCAGCCAACCTCTGATTTTATAATACTGTGGTATTTGTAGAAAAAAAGTCTGTGTATTAGTGTTACAAAAACAAACTTGGGTCTGCTCTCCCATGCACAGCAAAACAATCTCCTGACTCCAAGTTGTGGTGAAGGAAGAACTGAGTTTACTGCCAGGCCAAGCAATGAGTACTGGTAGCTAATGCTCCCTGATGGATTTCAGGGAAGAGTTTTTAAAGACAAGCTGAGGAAGAGAGTTGCAGGGTATGTAATCAGCTCAGGCACAATTCTCTGATTGGTTGATAGTGAAGTAACAGGGTAATATTACAGGGGTTAACATCAACAGTCCTCAGGTTCTATCCAGTCTGGGAGCTATGTGTTCATGGTCATCATGCAGTTAGCTTCTTCCTACTGGTGGGGGTTTTAGTATCTGTAAAACAACTCAGACACTATTATCTATGTCCTTCAGGGAGGAACTAAAGATTCTGTGACTCTACTATATGACTAATCTATTGTTTAAATTGTTACCAGTTCTCGTGGTCCAACTGCTATCTTTGGTTACTACATGTTCACGTTATTCCAATTATTAACTCTTGAGCCTTTTGTGACTCAAAGGAGACCTGGGAAACTAAAGCTTTTTTATAAACAAGAGACTGACAGAGGACATTGTGGTCGTGGCGGGGGGGGTGGGGTGCTGTCCCGGTAAGGAACCCCCAATAGGGTCCTGCCCAGTTGTATTAGTGGACTCACACAATTCAAACCCATGTTTTACAAGAGTCAACTGTGTTTCATTTATTTCTTCATCTTTCAAAATTCAGTTCTGACAATATAAGAATCAATATGATTTTTTTAACAAATTTAATCAGTTATACATATACATCTGTTCCCATATCCCATCCCTTTTGCGTCTCCCTCCCGCCCTCCCTATCCCACCCCTCCAGGCAGTCACAAAGCACCGAGCTGATCTCCCTGTGCTATGCGGCTGCTTCCCACTAGCTATCTACCTTTTTGGTAGTGTATATATGTCCATGCCTCTCTTTCGCTTTGTCACAGCTTACCCTTCCCCCTCCCCATATCCTCAAGTCCATTCTCTAGTAGATCTGTGTCTTTATTCCTGACTTACCCCTATGTTCTTCATGACATTTTTTTTTCTTAAATTCCATATTTATGTGTCAGCATACAGTATTTGTCTTTCACTTTCTGACTTACTTCACTCTGTATGACAGACTCTAGGTCCATCCAACTCATTACAAAGAGCTGAATTTTGTTTCTTTTTATGGCTGAGTGATATTCCATTATATATATGTGCCACATCTTCTTTATCCATTCATCCGATGATGGACACTTAGGTTGTTTCCATCTCTGGGCTATTGTAAATAGGGCTGCTATGAACATTTTGGTACATGACTCCTTTTGAATTATGGTTTTCTCAGGGTATATGCCCAGTAGTGGGATTGCTGGGTCATATGGTAGTTCTATTTGTAGTTTTTTAAGGAACCTCCATACCGTTCTCCATAGTGGCTGTACCAATTCACATTCCCACCAGCAGTGCAAGAGTGTTCCCTTTTTTCCACACCCTCTCCAGCATTTATTGTTTCTAGATTTTTTGATGATGGCCATTCTGACTGGTGTGAGATGATATCTCATTGTAGTTTTGATTTGCATTTCTCTAATGAGTAAAGATGTTGAGCATCCTTTCATGTGTTTGTTGGCAGTCTGTATATCTTCTGTGGAGAAATGTCTATTTAGGTCTTCTGCCCATTTTTGGATTGGGTTGTTTGTTTTTTTGTTATTGAGCTGCATGAGCTGCTTATAAATTTTGGAGATTAATCCTTTGTCAGTTGCTTCATTTGCAAACATTTTCTCCCATTCTGAGGGTTGTCTTTTGGTCTTGTTTATGGTTTCCTTTGCTGTGCAAAAGCTTTTAAGTTTCATTAGGTCCCATGTGTTTATTTTTGTCTTTATTTCCATTTCTCTAGGAGGTGGGTCAAAAAGGATCTTGCTGTGATTTATGTCATAGAGTGTTCTGCCTATGTTTTCCTCTAAGCGTTTGATAGTTTCTGGCCTTACATTTAGGTCTTTAATCCATTTTGAGCTTATTTTTCTGTATGGTGTTAGGGAGTGATCTAATCTCATACTTTTACATGTCCCTGTCCAGTTTTCGCAGCACCACTTATTGAAGAGACTGTCCTTTCTCCACTGTACATTCCTGCCTCCTTTATCAAAGCTAAGGTGAGCATATGTGCGTGGGTTTATCTCTGGGCTTTCTTCCTGTTCCATTGATCTATCTTTCTGTTTTTGTGCCAGTACCACACTGTCTTGATTACTGTAGCTTTGTAGTATAGTCTGAAGACAGGGAGCCTGATTCCTCCAGCTCCATTTTTTGTTCTCAAGATTGCTTTGGCTATTCGGGGTCTTTTGTGTTTCCATACAAATTGTGAAATTTTTTGTTCTAGTTCTGTGAAAAATGCCAGTGGTAGTTTGATAGGGATTGCATTGAATCTGTAGATTGCTTTGGGTAGTAGAGTCATTTTTACAATGTTGATTCTTCCAATCCATGAACATGGTACATCTCTCCATCTATTTGTATCACTTTAATTTCTTTCATCAGTGTCTTATAATTTTCTGCATACAGGTCTTTTGTCTCCTTAGGTAGGTTTATTCCTAGATACTTTATTCTTTTTGTTGCAATGGTAAATGGGAGTGTTTCCTTGATTTCACTTTCAGATTTCTCATCATTAGTATATAGGAATGCCAGAGATTTCTGTGCATTAATTTTGTATCCTGCTACTTTACCAAATTCATTGATTAGCTCTAGTCGTTTTCTGGTAGCATCTTTAGGATTCTCTATGTAGAGTATCATGTCATCTGCAAACAGTGACAGCTTTACTTCTTCTTTTCCAATTTGGATTCCTTTTATTTCCTTTTCTTCTCTGATTGCTGTGGCTAAAACTTCCAAAACTGTGTTGAATAAGAGTGGTGAGAGTGGGCAACCTTGTCTTGTTCCTGATCTTAGTGGAAATGGTTTCAGTTTTTCACCATTGAGGACGATGCTGGCTGTGGGTTTGTCATATATGGCCTTTATTATGTTGAGGAAAGTTCCCTCTATGCCTACTTTCTGCAGGGTTTTTATCATAAATGGGTGTTGAATTTTGTCGAAAGCTTTCTCTGCATCTATTGAGATGATCATATGGCTTTTCTCCTTCAGTTTGTTAATATGGTGTATCACATTGATTGATTTGCATATATTGAAGAATCCTTGCATTCCTGGGATAAACCCCACTTGATCATGGTGTATGATCCTTTTAATGTGCTGTTGGATTCTGTTTGCTAGTATTTTGTTGAGGATTTTTGCATCTATGTTCATCAGTGATATTGGCCTGTAGTTTTCTTTCTTTGTGACATCCTTGTCTGGTTTTGGTATCAAGGTGATGGTGGCCTCGTAGAATGAGTTTGGGAGTGTTCCTTCCTCTGAAATTGTTTGGAAGAGTTTGAGAAGGATGGGTGTTAGCTCTTCTCTAAATGTTTGATAGAATTCGCCTGTGAAGCCATCTGGTCCTGGGCTTTTGTTTGTTGGAAGATATTTAATCACAGTTTCAATTTCAGTGCTTGTGATTGGTCTGTTTATATTTTCTATTTCTTCCTGGTTCAGTCTCGGAAGGTTATGCTTTTCTAAGAATTTGTCCATTTCTTCCAGGTTGTCCATTTTATTGGCATAGATTTGCTTGTAATAATCTCTCATGATCTTTTGTATTTCTGCAGTGTCAGTTGTTACTTCCCCTTTTTCATTTCTAATTCTATTGATTTGAGTCTTCTTCCTTTTTTTCTTGATGAGTCTGGCTAATGGTCTATCAATTTTGTTTATCTTCTCAAAGAACCAGCTTTTAGTTTTATTGATCTTTGCTATCGTTTCCTTCATTTCTTTTTCATTTATTTCCGATCTGATTTTTATGATTTCTTTCTTTCTGCTAACTTTGGGATGTTTTTGTTCTTCTTTCTCTAATTGCTTTAGGTGCAAGGTTAGGTTGTTTATTTGAGATGTTTCCTGTTTCTTAAGGTAGGATTGTATTGCTATAAACTTCCCTCTTAGAACTGCTTTTGCTGCATTCCATAGGTTTTGGGTCATCGTGTCTCCATTGTCATTTGTTTCTAGGTATTTTTAAATTTCCCTTTTGATTTCTTCAGGGATCACTTTGTTATTAAGTGGTGTATTGTTTAGCCTCCATGTGTTTGTATTTTTTACAGCTCTTTTGATATCTAGTCTCATAGCATTGTGGTTAGAAAAGATACTTGATACAATTTCAGTTTTCTTAAATTTACCAAGGCTTGATTTGTGACCCAAGATATGATCTATCCTGGAGAATGTTCCATGAGCACTTGAGAAAAATGTGTATTCTGTTGTTTTTGAATGGAATGTCCTATAAATATCAATTAAGTCCATCTTGTTTAATGTATCATTTAAAGCTTGTGTTTCCTTATTTATTTTCATTTTGGATCATCTGTCCATTGGTGAAAGTGGGGTGTTAAAGTCCCCTTCTATGATTGTGTTACTGTCGATTTCTCCTTTTATGGCTGTTAGTATTTGCCTTATGTATTGAGGTGTTCCTATGTTGGGTGCATAAATATTTACAATTGTTATATCTTCTTCTTGGATCGATCCCCTGATCATTATGTAGTGTCCTTCTTTGTCTCTTGTAATAGTCTTTATTTTAAAGTCTATTTTGTCTGATATGAGAATTGCTACTCCAGCTTTCTTTTGGTTTCCATTTGCATGGAATATCTTTTTCCATCCCCTTACTTTCAATCTGTATGTGTCTCTAGGTCTGAAGTGGGTCTCTTGTAGACAGCATATATATGGGTGTTGTTTTTGTATCCATTCAGCCACTCTGTGTCTTTTGGTGGGAGCATTTAGTCCATTTACATTTAAGGTAATTATTGATATGTATGTTCCTATTCCCATTTCCTTAATTGCTTTGGGTTCGTTATTGTCGGTCTTTTCCTTCTGTTGTGTTTCTTGCCTAGAGAAGTTCCTTTAGCATTTGTTGTAAAGCTGGTTTGGTGGTGCTGAACTCTCTCAGCTTTTGCTTGTCTGTAAAGGTTTTAATTTCTCCATCAAATCTGAATGAGATCCTTGCTGGGTAGAGTAATCTTGGTTGCAGGTTTCTCTCCTTCATCACTTTAATTATGTCCTGCCACTCCCTTCTGGCTTGTAGAGTTTCTGCTGAGAGATCAGCTGTTAACCTGATGGGGATTCCCTTATGTGTTATTTGTTGTTTTTCCCTTGCTGCTTTTAATATGATTTCTTTGTGTTTAATTTTTGACAGTTTGATTAATATGTGTCTTGGCGTATTTCTCCTTGGACTTATTCTGTATGGGACTCTCTGTGCCTCCTGGACTTGATTAACTATTTCCTTTCCCATATTAGGGAAGTTTTCAACTATAATCTCTTCCAATATTTTCTCAGTCCCTTTCTTTTTCTCTTCTTCTTCTGGAACCCCTATAATTCGAATGTTCGTGCGTTTAATGTTGTCCCAGAGGTCTCTGAGACTGTCCTCTGTTCTTTTCATTCTTTTTTCTTTATTTTGCTCTGCAGCAGTTATTTCCACTATTTTATCTTCCACTTCACTTATCCGTTCTTCTGCCTCAGTTATCCTGCTATTGATCCCATCTAGAGTATTTTTTATTTCATTTATTGTGTTTTTAATTGATGCTTGATTCATCTTTAGTTCTTCTAGGTCCTTGTTAACTGTTTCTTGCATTTTGTCTATTTTATTTCCAAGATTTTGGATCTTGGAAATAGAATCTTGGATCATCTTAACCATCATTATTCTGAATTCTTTTTCAGGTAGACTGCCTATTACCTCTTCATTTGTTAGGTCTGGTGGGTTTTTATCTTGCTCCTTCTCCTGCTGTGTGTTTTTCTGTCTTCTCATTTTGCTTATGTTACTGTGTTTGGGGTCTCCTTTTTGCAGGCTGCAGGATCGTACTTCCCGTTGTTTTTGGTGTCTGTCCCTAGTGGCTAAGGTTGGTTTAGTGGGTTGTGTAGGCTTTCTGGTGGAGGGGACTAGTGCCTGTGTTCTGGTGGATGAGGCTGGATCCTGTGTTTCTGGTGGGCAGTTCCACGTCTGGTGGTGTGTTTTGGGGTGTCTGCGGACTTTTTATGATTTTAGGCAGACTCTCTGCTAATGGGTGGCGTTGTGTTCCTGTCTTGCTAGTTGTTTGGCATAGGGTGTCCAGTACTGTAGCTTGCTGGTCGTTGAGTGAAGCTGGGTGCTGGAATTGTGATGGAGATCTCTGGGAGATTTTCGCCGTTTGATATTATGTGGAGCTGGGAGGTCTCTTGTGGACCAGTGTCCTGAAGTTGGCTGTCCCACCTCAGAGGCACAGCACTGACTCCTGGCTCCTCAATTTGGGATGATTTGTTGTCTATTCATGTATTCCAGAGATGCAGGGTACATAAAGTTGATTATGGAGCTTTAATCTGCTGCTTCTGAGGCTGCTGGGAGAGATTTCCCTTTCTCTTCTTTGTTCCCACAGCTCCGGGGTCTCAGCTTTGGATTTGGCCCCGTCTCTGCGTGTAGGTCGCCGGAGGGCGTCTGTTCTTCGCTCAGACAGGACAGGGTTAAAGGAGCAGCCGCTTCGGGGAGTCTGGCTCACTCAGGCCGCGGGTGGGAGGGAGGGGCACGGAGTGCGGGGCGAGCCTGCAGCGGCAGAGGCTGGCGTGACGTTGCACCAGCCCGAAGCGCACCGTGCGTTCTTCCAGGGAAGCCGTCTCTGGATCCCGGGATCCCGGCAGTGACGGGCTGCACAGGCTCCCGGAAGGGCGGCGTGGACAGTGACCTGCGCTCGCACACAGGCCTCTTGGCGGCGGCAGCAGCAGCCCCAGCGTCCCACTCCCGTCACTGGGCTCCGCGCTTTCAGCCGCGGCTTGCGCCCCTCTGTGGGGCTCCTTTAAGCAGCGCTCTTAATCCCCTCTCCTCGCGCACCAGGAAACCAAGAGGGAAGAAATAGTCTCTTGCCTCTTCGGCAGCTCCAGACTTTTTCCCGGACTCCCTCCTGGCTAGCTGTGGCACATTAGCCCCCTTCAGGCTGAGTTCTCGCCGCCAGCCCCAGTCCTCTCCCTGCGCTCTGACCGAAGCCTGAGCCTCAGCTTCCAGTGCCGCCCACCCCGGCGGGCGAACAGACAATCCTCTCGGGCTGGTGAGTGCCGGTCGGCACCGATACTCTGTGCGGGAATCTCTCCGCTTTGCCCTACCCAGGTACGTGGGGAGTTTCTTGCCTTTTGGGAGGTCTGAGGTCTTCTGCCAGCGTTCAGTAGGTGTTCTGTAGGAGTTGTTCCACGTGTAGCTATATTTCTGGTGTATCTGTGGGGAGGAAGGTGATCTCCGCGTCTTACTCTTCCGCCATCTTCCCCGGAAGTCTGATTTTTTGAATGAATGAATAAACTGAAGTTTACTATCTTGGATGGTCAGTAACACACTATCTGAATAATAAAATGAGTTAATTAGAGATATAGCTGAGATGCAAATTAATAAATCACCCACTCTTTATTATTTGAAAGTTAATATTTTAATTAAATAATTGAACCTAAGCAATGTTACAATCTAAGTAGTTAATTCTTATATAGCAGGAGCTCTTTTTTTAGCAAATATCTGAAATTGAATACTTTTGTTCCTTCTTTTTTATTAGCTTTAATCAGACCTAATTCATATTCCCAGTATGAATTGGATATTTATCACCCTTAATCCTATATTAACACTAATTCATCTTTGGACTGGCTTTCTAGTCTTAGGTTATCTTGAAGTAAAAATATCATTTTGCACTCAGCTGCTGAAAAGGTCTCTGTATCACGCATATGTATTTTAAGTATTTATTCAAACCATTATGATAATAATGTATAGTCTTCATTGAATTTTAATTTATTTGTTATATTTTTAGCCTTATACAGCTCCTCATCAGCCAAAAGATCAGGACCTTTTCCCTTGTATCCTCTGGGCTAAGATTGCCTGATTTATCTTTATCACATAGCCATGAAAGGAAAAGAAAAACTAATTGTCTCGGTTTTCTTTTTTTGCACATTGCATTATACCACCAACATTCTTGTCAAGATGCTCTCTAATCAGATGATTATTCTCCTTTTGGTTCTTTAAAAATAAAATAGTCCATCACTCATCGATTATTACTAGCAAAAATCACTGACTTGTTTTAATTTGAAATTTAAATTGAATAGTTTCCCCTTAGAAACACGCCAGTGGCACCTGAGCACACAGAACTTATGCAAAGGTACTCAAGACATTTGTTTTTGGAAAAGTCTATATTTTTATTTATTACATGTTTTTTTTTTTTTTTTTTTTTTTTTTTTGCGGTATGTGGGCCTCTCACTGTTGTGCCCTCTCCTGTTGCGGAGCACAGGCTCTGGATGCGCAGGCTCAGTGGCCATGGCTCACGGGCCCAGCCGCTCCACGGCACGTGGGATATTCCTGGACCGGGGCACGAACCCGCGTCCCCTGCATCGGCAGGTGGACTCTCAACCATTGCGCCACCAGGGAAGCCCTATTACATGTATTTTTATATTCTTTTTTACTTGAAAGATTTGAGGCCGATTATAAATTATGAGATGAAGCAGTATATTCTTTATACAGAATAGAATTTCTTACTGAGTTTTCATAAAATTAATTTAAAATAGCATTTAGCAAATAAAACTTGTGCCAAGTTTAAAAGACCACAAAAGACATAAACTCATAGATGGAATAATTATTCATTTTACAGTAAAGAAACTGAAGCTAAGATCGTACAAGCAAAGTTGTATACAGAGGAATGATCTTGAATCATTTTCAGGTTCAGAAATTGTTTGAGGAAAGTGTTCCTGACAGTACCATTGAGGAACAAATAAGTGTTCTTGCAGCTAAACATGCATGCACCAAAAATAATTAATTCCTTAGGAAGAGTGTTGAGGTACTGTGGTAGGATTTAAAGCCAATGGGAGAATGAGTCTTGTCTTCTGTACGAAAGAAAGTTGGAAGATGAAAGTCAGTTGAGAAATAGCATAAAGTTCAGTATGACTTAATTGCATAGTTTGTGACAATGCTGTCTGACAAAATGGGCTGAAATGGAAGAAGTGGGGTTAAGGACGCCTGTGAGAAAATGCCTGTGTCTGATCCATTTGTGAATTAACTGAGGTCTGGAGAAAGACTATGGTGATGAAAATGTGGTAAAGAAAAACACAACAGGAATTGACTCACATACTCACATATTAAGTCCTAAGGATAGCCTCATGACACTGAAATTAGGTCAAAATTTCAAAAAGAACAACAAATCATTATTAAAGAAAGTAGGAAAAAGTTATTATTAAAGAGGAAAAACAGGGTTAAGGATGAGGACCTCCAAAATTGGGGCTTTACTTTTTTTGTAGAGTAAATGAACTAAGCCCGTATTCATATTTCCTCAGGAATTATTGCTCACAGATTATTTTAAAAATGATGAAAAGTGGTAGCTTCATTTTTTATTTTTACAGTCAACTAATATGACCACATAAACTTATATTGAACACATAAAAAGATTTTAAATGCACCTCGCCTCTTGTACTTTGTGTATTTAGCAGCTCTACTCAGAGGGTCTTATATTTAAGACCTGAGAGCCAGTCTACATGACAGCATACATATGCAGTGATGAAGGCCAGGGGGAAAAAAATGTCTTTGCCTTCACACTTCCTTTGTACAAAGTCACTTACCAATATGGAAAAACTCCCTTTTCTTTCTTCCCAGTGATGTTTACGGTAGGGAGGTGTTTGCATATTGTTTCACAGTGTGCATCTGCAAGTTGTTTGGATGCTAAGCATTCTACTTCTGAGGACCTTGAGCTGGTGGGAAAGCTCAGAATCAAGTCATTTGAAGCAGGAAAACAACTCTGATGTATTGCTCCTTTTCTCTGTTTTCCTTGGTTGCTCAGCCCCCTACAGTGTTTTGAACCCTAGAAGTGTGAACGGCAGTGCAAAGCAAAAACATCACCACGACTAAGGATATGTCTAATCTAAATTCGTCCATATGCATTCAGTCATTAACTGTACAACACTTTCTGAAAAGGGAGTATACATCACAGTTCAAAGCTGGGCAACATCATGAAAAAGAACCAGCTTAATTGGGGTTGAGGAAATAACTTTTTTTAAGTGACTGCTCCAAGGTCATGAGATTTGACAGTATACCTGAATAAAAAATATCCAAGGTTTATTACATTACCTCACCTCTTCTTTTAGTACATGCTTTGCTTTGTGGAAATTGGTGTTGAAATCCCAAGAATTATTTGATAATACTTGGTAGTGAGTTGAATTACGTTCCCTAAAATGGCTATGTTGAAGTCCTACCCGCTGTTACCTGTGCATGTGACATTACTTGGAAAAGACTCCTTCCTTCCAGAACTGTGAGAGAGGACATTTTTTGTTGTTGTTATAAGCAGCCCAGTTTGTGGAATTTTTTTACAGCAGCCCTGGGAAACGAATACATACTCTGAGCTCAATTTTTTCTCTGATTATAAATTATCTACTTATTGTTATATATTCATTACTAAAAAAAATTTCCCAATTTTTAGTTAGAGAATACTGTGATACCTTAAAAGACTTCTAGTAACCTTGGGAACTTCTGAACAGAACATACACATTTAAAAGGAAAGAAACATTTCATCACCTTAATGAATCAATGTCGATTGTGTGAATATGAACATTCTCATTTCCATCTTCAGTCTGGCCTTGGCTTCACTTGCTAGCACCCCAGAATTAAATTGTATGAACTGTTAACTTCTGGAGGGTCTCAGAAGGAGAGACTGATGAGGATGGTGGTAGTGGTGGTGATTACTAGAAACAGGATAATTCATATCTTAAATCTTTTTAGCTTGATAAGCATTTGTTAGTACTTACTGACATGTTATATACACAAATATTTATATATATATAGTGTGTGTGTGTGTGTGTGTGTGCATATGCACACACACATATATTTACCTTTTGGATAAAAATGTAGGTTTCCATTTCCTTTCATCATAGATTGGATTCCCCAGAAAGCAAAGCCTGAAGTTAAAAGGAGTATATGGAGACTTTACTGGGGCATATGAGATACATACACATATTTACTGAGGGAACAAAGCATGGAAGGAGAGAGATTTACTATAATTTTTTATCAAGTTGGCCACTTATTTGGGAAATTCTGGAGTTACAACTTTATGGTAAAGAAACTCCTCTATATCCACAACAAACTCAGTGAATATATAGCCTTCCACCTCCTTGACCAAAAGCCCGGGCCCTCTCTAGAGGTCACCACTTCTCTTTCAGTTCACCAAGCAGAGGCAGCTTAATCTCTCACACTCCAGGTATTATAGAACCCCAATGAGATCAGGGAGTCTCTTTGCTTCCCCTTTTACACTGTTTCCCTGTCTTAAATTTCTGACCCTTTCCTTTGATTCTCACAATCCTTCTGTGCACTCCAGCTACTGCCAGCAATTATAATGACTTCAGTATTTACCTGAAGGAGTCACCAAACATGTGGACTCTCAGTTTCCGGACCTTCTGGTTTCCAAAAGCCTTCCTTACACTGGAGTTCAGCCATTGTCTGCCACTGTATTTCCCTTAACCTCTTATTTTACCAATACCTTAAACTACCTTGCCCCTATATCTCATGAGTGGAGGCCTAAATCTAGAAGACCCACACATCCAAGCTGTTTCCTGGAAAGCTGGCTGTCATGTTGGAGCTGCAATAGGAAGAGGTCATGTGTCAAGGAACTGAAGGCAGCTGGTAGCTGGTAGCGAGCAAGGAGCTAAGGCTCTCAGCCCAACAGCCCACGAAGAAGTAAATCCTGCCAACAACCATGGGAGTGAACTTGGATGCAGATCTTGCCCTAGTTGAGCCTTGAAATGAGTGAAGCCCTGGATAACACCTTGATTACAATCTTGTGAGAAGCCTTGAGCCACAGGTCCCCAGCTAAGTATACCCAGATTCCCGACCCACAGAAACTGTGAGATATTAAAGTTGTTCTTTTAAGCCATTAAGCTTTGGTGCCATTTGTTATTCAGCAATAGATAACAGATGGGGTATCTAAGCACCACCCCCCCAAAAAAAATAGTCATCCGTTCCTTTGGAAACTGACATAAATCCTGAAAACCAGTGTTTTGTAATTAAGTAACTGTTAAGTGAAAAGCAACAATAGAGCCTCTAAGAAAAAGAGTCCGATAAAAAGAGAAAATAGCCCAAGGGAGAAACCTATACCCCGTGATACACCCCATGAATGCATCCAGATTTCTGCCTTTCCCATAAAAGTGCTGTGGGTGCTATTACTATTTATTGTCGGCTCCTAAGGACTCGGTATTCTCGTCAAACAGTACATAATGGATAGAATGACTCTAATGCGTTTTTAAGCCCTCTTTCCAGACTATATGAGCAATTTAATAACACTTATTTCTTCCTATTTCCAGCCTTCCCCTGCTCAGACAATTTATGTAGTAGCATTTTTATCTTATCCTACTCTCACCAATAGGATGTAGTAGAGTAGGTTTTTCCAAATTCTTCTTTGTGTGCTTTATTCCTATTGTTGCCTATATGGACTCTGATAATAATGCTAACAAAATGATGATGATGGAAGGGTCTAATCATATGCAGTTATGGGCCATTCAGGAGCAGGTCACTATCATTAACCTTTGTCCCTGCATGGTTAGACTCCATTGTTCCCATGTGGTGTCTCCATTCTAAATGTATCTTAGGATTTGCTTGTACTATATTTTTGTACTACATCTCAGAATGGTATAGCTAAACCAGTTTAGACACGAGTGTACTCTGGTCATAGCATAAGAATGGTACCAGTTCAATCAGTGGCATCCATAAAACTTCAGAATAGCGGAAGGATTAACAACATGGATGAGCTACTTGGTCTCTCAGTGTCTCAGTTTACTGATCTGTCAAATGGGGATAAAAAATCATCTCTACCTAATGGTTGTTGTGAGCGTTAAATAAGTTTAATACTTAATTTACTTAAAACAGTATCTGGCACATAGGAAGTTCTAAGTGTCAGCTGTATATGCCATATGTAAACCTTCCAAAAATAGGAAAATCTCACTTCTGTAAACAATCTCCAAAAGGTTTTCACACACATTATCTCACCCTACTGAGACCAAAAAAAAAAAAAAAAAAAAAAAGCGCAGGAAGAAATGACAGTGGGTATTGTACTCCTTTTCCAGATGAAGAAACAAAGGTCAAAAAATACTAAATAACAAGCATCAAATCTCATAAGTTTCAGTGCTAAGATTTGAATCTAGGTTTTCTCCTGAGAATTTTCCTGGAGCTTCTTCTGTCTGTTTTAGAGAGGTTGATAGGTGGAAATATGTGTTCTTATTGTATTGGATGGAGATTCAATCGTTGAGGATATTCAGGCACATAGTCATGCTCATTCTTTCCACCATAGAACAAGGTGGGAGTGTGATGGGAATTTAGTAAAGAGTTGAATGGAATATGTATGAAAAGATGAAGTATTGCTATAATATATAGACACCCCTTGGGTAATCATCATCTAGTATCTCATCAAGATTGGGATGATGTACTCCTGTTTTTGTTTGGTATTTTTTTTTCAATATCAGACAGTGACATAGTAATTTGTGTCCAGTGTTTGAGTGTTGGTATAATGATGCTCAGGACAGCATTTCCCAGTCTTTCTTGGGAGTATATTTTTGTTTTGTGTTTGTTTTAAGACTAAGAAAAGGTCCAATCTCACCACTTGATAGAATGAAACAAAACCATTAAATAAAGGAGGATGTGTACCTCATATTTTATGGTACCTGTATGATGTTTCTGGCTTTAACATAAGCCAATACATTGTTTTTAGCTCTACAAAATGTAATAACACAAAAGAAATGGGCCGTACTGGTGGACGTGAGTAAGCTATCTATCTATTAACCAGTCCGTTCAGAGAGTTAAATCTTTTTCTTTGCCTCAATCACATTTAATGCATCTTTGCCAAGAGTCCCAGATATCACACTTTTGAAATATCAGAAGAATATAATGAAAAATATCCAAAAGCCTGTTTTTATGTCTAGATAGTGTCTTTTTATATTCTACTTTTTTATTTTTATAGGAATTCACTGTCAGCAGAGAGCTATCAGGTCCTAGATTTGTCTATAGCTCTGGCGAAAGCTCCGCCTGTCTACTTCTGGCTTGTGAGAGTTTCTTTCCTTTGGGGCGGTGGCTGGTGCCAGAATGAGAGGAAATATCATGCCCTCTGAGAGTCAAGAGCAGCTGGCGCAATTGCCCTGGTGTTTATGGGATATTATAGGCATAAAGGCACATTTGGAGCTGGTTGGGGAATGAACTTAGTGCTTCTTTCTTTTATCTTTATAATCCACTTTACTAGCAAGGATTATCCTAGCATTCATATTAAATTTAGCAAATGCAGATAAAAGAAAGCTAGGCTGCCACAAGATACTCTGACAAGGCAATCCGTATGCTGGGTAGATAAACTGCCTTTTATCAAATGAAACAATAAAGACACAAAGAAACTTGTTCAAATTTTTTTTGGAACAATGAAAACCATTTTTGTAAGAATTAACCAGAGGGAGTTGTACATCTGGAAAGCGGTAAACACATAGTTTCTGTTTGGGAGAAAACTGGCATTATTGCCCCAAAAATTATACATCTGCAGTGTGATCCAAATTTGTCAAGCTGTGGGTATCATGGAAAGGAATTTTCTACCAGAAATTTGCATTAGATGGTGTTTTTCATTATTTATTTTAATGACATCTTCCTTCGTTTTTGGCAGAATTTTTATAGTGTGTATTTCATGAAGAGCTACAGAAATTTAATATAATAAAATAAGTAAAATGTCAACATAGCAAAACTAGGCTCCTAGGGTCATAAAGGTGATTTTTGTTTTATTTCCTCATAGAAGTCAGGTCTCAGGCAAATTTTGCAAATCACAGAAATTATTCCTTAGTGCTCAGCTGTCTGCTTTTTTTTTAATACTCCCATATTTCCCACAATTCCTTCCTATTATTTTTTTCCCCTGATCATATAAGATAGGCCTTTTTTTTTTTTTTTTTTTTTTGCGGTACGTGGGCCTCTCACTCTTGTGGCCTCTCCCATTGCGGAGCACAGGCTCCGGACGCGCAGGCCCAAAGGCCATGGCTCACGGGCCAAGCCGCTCCGCGGCATGTGGGATCCTCCTGGACCGGGGCATGAACCCGCGTCCCCTGCGTCGGCAGGCGGACTCTCAACCACTGCGCCACCAGGGAAGCCCAAGATAGGCCTTTTTGATGTTTATTCTTCATTCTTCGAATGAACATCCGCTCTTAGGACATTCACATCTGCCTTATTCACGTATTAAATAATTAATCCAGAGGACAATTTAGGAGCAACTATGGCCCACAGACTTGAGAAGGCACTGGAAATATAAAGATGAATATTCTAATCAATAGTGAACTTCTGTTCAAAATACATCGGAATGCTATGTAAATGAAAGCTATTAAATATTATACAGCTGAGCTCAAAGAAAAAATAAATGAAATTTGTCAGATGCTATTAATGTACCAAGAATACAAAGTCAATGCAGTGTTGAAGTCAAGACGGGCCTAGGCTTTTCCAACATAGATTTAAAATTTATGGGGTTGGATCATGGATTTTGATGCGCAAGTAAGGTTGCAAGAAGAGGCCCTTCATATCTTGAAAGGCATGAAGCCTCCATATAAACTCAGGAAACAGGAGGCAAACTCTGCTTATTCTCCTGAAATATGGCATGGAAATTTTCCATCTGCCCACAGCTCTGGGGGTGCGGAGAGTGACCTGGGAGCAATTGGAACCCAAGTCCGCCCACATACAGCTAGGAGATTAGAACTTTTATTCTCAGTGTTTTGAGAGTAAAATTTGCCCATCTCAGAGGCAAACTTAGAAATCATGTGTATGCTTACATCTAAAAAACAGGGTACTCCTAGGAAAGACAATGCCCTCTGGAAATAATCATACCATCAAAAATCGCCAACCACATAATGAAGTTAACATCCATGAAAGAATCAACAGATGCAACACAGGTAAATGGAATTCAATTATAATAGTTGATATTCAATGTGTTATTTGGCACAATATTTTAGTATTGTCACAGTATTTTAATTTTTCTCAAATTAAAAAAAATTTAATTTAATTCTCATTCCTACTTATGTTTATCTGTTGACTTGCACCGAAGTTAAGTTAGAGGAATTTTGTAGTTTTCTGGAATTTGAAGGGGGATTTCATGTACTTGCTTACTCATGCTCTTAACAAATATTTATTCAGAGCTATGTTATATCAAGTACTGTGCAGCATACTTGAGATACAGCACAAAAATGACACTGTCAATGTGGCTCAGGAGATAAAGCCTAGCGAGGCAGGGAGACTAGTAAGAGGGTAGCTATATTTCAGTGTCATAGATTAATGATATAAATAAACAGTACAGCACACAGAGCTCTTGAGTTAACCTAACTTTTTACAATCCTGGAGAAGTGTTACCCTGGTTAAATATTTTTAATTTAATGCATAGAAAAACATCCTATAGACACCAGAATGAAATGAAAATTTGCCTTAATGGAAATCACAGATCAAATTGGCCTCAAATGCCTCCTCTAACAAAAACTCCAGAAGATTTGGCAATGTGTACACAATTGTTGGTGAAGAAAATGGTGTGCCTCAAAATTGTGTACTCTAAGTTTTCAATCACATGAGAAATTAATTGAAATATAACCTTATAAATATATGAGCTTAGAAAGTTTGTCACTATGTTACTCAATGGAAAAAGTTGATGAAAAGCACATTGCAGTTGAACCAGAAATAAACCAAAATAAAGAATAGGAAGGTTAGGCTATAAAAGGATATAATTCCAAAGCAAATATAATTCCAAAATAAAAATCAAGTGTTAAAAATTATTCTTGAAGAGGAAAATACATTTTCTGAAATAAAATTAATAAGAATAATCAGGGGTCTTTGGCTATTAGGATAGTTCCATATTGGTTAGTTAAGAAAAAGCACCTTATTAAAGGTGACAGAAAGAAAGCCAAAAAGAACATAGTTGATTTTTCTTAAGTGAGATTGGTATAAAGTGAATCTATATTCAACATAGGAAATATTACAGCAACACTGGTGAGGTGATGAGGGCTCATGGAACCAAAACTTCATCGAATGTCCTCAAGTTCAGATTTCTTTTTGGTGAGCCTTGCCAATTGGCAGGATGATGACATTACATCTACAAATTTTTTATTTATTTTAATTACTGAAGTTATTTAGGACAAAACCTGCCTGACCAACTTTCTTGAAGTTGATCTTTTCCATGATAAAATATATGTTATTAAAACAAAATATAGTCTGTGATTTAAATTCTTGTTGACATCAAAGCTATCAATTGTTATTTACTCCTTTTGCTATCTTTTCTTGTGTTTTACTAAAAAGTACCACAAATAAATCCCAAAGGCCTCTATGAGCAGTACCAACAGGCTAATCAGATCTGGAACAAGATAATGGAAAGCATGATAAAGACAAATGGTTTGAAATAAGTAGTCAGTTTTTTTCACCATGGAATACTGCAAAAAATTAGAAAATGCTTGGTAGTCTAGTTATGCATTATCTGTTATCATCTTTATGTTTTGTTTGTTTGAAAAGTCAAAAGACTGAAGAAGGTCAAGTTTGTAATGGGAATTCTAATAGAACTTTATGATAAAGGTAAAGTAGTTCTGGGGAAAAAATTTTACCAGTGGAAAAAAGTAATCTGGGTGAAAATACTAGTTAATATGAACCAAAATTCAAAAGTTAGAAAGGCAGCAGTGAAATATAATAAAATGTCCTCATCTTATAACAAGGAGAAATCAACCACTACTGTAACTTGTGATAATATAATTGGAGACTGATCTGTGTTTTAAAATTGCAAATGAAAAGTCTAGGATAATTAAAATAAGCTATTTACTTTTAAAATCACTAGAGAAATTAAGAAGGAAAAAGGAAGAACATAAGATAAAAAATTATTAAAATAAAAATTATTAAAATGATGGCTCAGAAATCTGAAAATAGAAAGAATAAACACTACCCTCTTTAACATTGCAGTGAAACACATTAAAATAATTCCTCATCCACAATTTATTTTATTTCTCCTAAATATATATTTCTATCATAAGTGGTTTTGGAGTTCATAGAGCAGAATACTTTTCTAGCCCTTATAAATGTTATTATATAAAGGTTTTAAAAAGGTAATTAGCTTACTATATTAAAAAGAAAGAAAAATGTGAAGATGAAATGGGTTATTACACTCAAATTAAACTCAAATTATTTCATTATGATTTAACTTGTGTTGTACAGTGATTCAATCAGTTTTCTTATTTTGTGGTTGGATTCATTACATTATTTGTCATAATCAAATAATATTCAATTTTGTAAAAGCTATCATTACAAAATCATATAATAAACTCTTATGTTCAGACATTAAAACAGCTAAATTATCTTTCTTGCCAATGAGTGTAGATTTCCCTTTTCAATTAAAAATAAAAATGAAATGTGACACAAAGGAAAGATATTAATTTCCAAACCAGGATCAGAGTTCTGGAAATTGGATATATTTTCAATATGCGCAAAGGAAGAGTCTGCTTTCAACTGAAAGGAAACTAAATCTTGAAAATGGGTTGAAATGGGGTTGTGATGTGACCACTGTCTTCTTAGTTAATCCTTTCTGAGTGCCATGTTCCCTCTGGCCATAGTATCTTTGCACATACTGTACCCTCTGCCTAGGACACTCTTCCTCCTGTCCACCCCCTCAACACCTACCCCTTCTTCAGATCTTATGTCAAAGACTAACTCATCCTTAAGAAGGTCCATTTTCCCTTTTATGTCCTCATCCCAATATTTCATTTACTTAACAAATACCTTCCATATTTCATTGAAACTGAGACACTGCTGATGGTAGGATACATCTTCTTTTATGTGGTATCACTTGAAAGGAAAATGTGATGTTAATTAAACTATGACACAATGTTTCATAGGATTCAGAATTTTTCTTTTTCTGTTATTGAAAGAGCTCTTTCAGAAATAGACCTATTTTTTACCATATATTCCTCTTGTGCATATATAAAATTTTTTTGAAATAAAATAGATATATTTCTAAAATACATTCAGAATTCAACTTGCAATTCCTTTTCACTTCAGAGATGTCAATATCCATGTGATGTTGGTCAATTCCACATGATATTCTCTTTTAAGGCATCAGAAACATTGGGGGTACAGTGCTTCAATAAAAGTTTGCTCCAAACTCCAAACCACTGGCTTTCTTCTACAAGTTTGCTCCAAGTTTCTCCTTCATTGGAAGATTTGCATAGGCACTTTACTGATGTTACCAGAAGGTTTCAAATTAAGGTTTTCTGATACAATCAAAACTTTTATTTCTTCCTCAGATGGACATGAAATCAAGCCACAAAAATAGACAGCCAGGTCCAAAACAATGCCAACTCTCACACCTTAGGTAAGTGAGTATAAGACACCACTGATTCTAAGAGTCCAATTTCCAAAATGTTAAACTATGTATTTTTGACTGATGAAATGTTCTGTGTAAATGTCAATGTGCCAAGCCTTGTTTTAAGCACTTTATGAATATTAACTCATCTCATCTTCATGACATTTCTATGAGGTAGGTGCAATTAATTCCTTTTTATATAGGAGGAAACATAAGCACAGAGGTTAAATAACTTGCTGAACTTCACACAGTCAGAAAGTGACAGAAGTGTGTAAACTTGTGTATCTCCTATAATTACATTAGTACTTTCCCTGTTTTAAAAATTAATTCTGTTTACTACCAGATTGTACACTTCTATGAGAGTACATTGTTTTGTCTGTTGAAACCCCAGTACATTTCAGTGCTTGATACAAACTAAAAGTTCAAGGGATGTTTGTTATAGATTGAGCATAGATACTCTTAGCTTTTTCTCTAACCTCAATAGCTTTCCTTCCCTGTTTCTTAGTGTTAACTTTGACTTGTGTGATCTAGATTTATGTGTAACGAGACTTTGTCTTCTCATACATGCTATAACAAGGAAAGTCAAAAGATTTTCACTTGAAATTATCTTCCTAAGTGATTAATGAAAACCAGCTTTTATGATTCACACTTTTGTGTTTGACATTGTTCTTTCTTGGAAGTTCTCTTTTTAAAATTTAAATACATATATGTGAGAGGTGTAATATGTTAAATAATACTGAGTGAATTCATTTAGCTTATATCTCTTATTGATAAACAGAGTAAAAATGGATTTAACATGAAGATGCCTTCTGTGGGAATCAGGGTGAATTCAGGGAATCTGGAAGGGTTAAAATCAAATCTCACCAAACCCAGATTGTTTTAACTTCTGTGAAATATGACATACATACAGAAAAGTGTGCAAGTCATAAATGTACATCCTGATGGGATTTTTCACAATGTAAACACACCTTAACCAAACAGAACAATATCAACATCCTAGAATCCCTAGTCACTAACCCTCCAAGAACAAAAGCTTTCTGACTTCATTCATCCTTGATTAGTTCTGCCTGTTTATAAACCTAATATAAACAGAATGCTAAAGTATGTACTTTTTTGTGTATGGCTTTCTTTAATCAATTTGTGAAACTTATTTATAATTTTATGAGTCCTTGTAGCTCATTCATTCTCATTGCTGTGTTGTATTCCACTACATAAGCATGTCATGGTTTATTTACCTATTTTACTTTTGGTAGCTGTTGGCATATTTTCCAGTTTGGGACTATTATAAGCAATACTGCTATGAACATTGTATGTGCCTTTGGTAAAAATTAAAATTAATTACTTCTGGGTATACAACTAGGAGTAGACTTTGGGGGCCACATGGTATGTGAAATGTTCAGCTTTAGTAAATACTGCCAAATGTTTGACTATCAATGGTTACTTTTTCTTCCCGTCTTTTGGTGGTTTGGGAGAGGAAGGTTCATCCTGGTCATCTTAACCGATCTGTATTTTTTAATTAAAAAAAATGTCAATACAACTTTAGAGGTTACATTCCATTTATAGTTATTACAAAATATTGGCTATATTCCCCATTTAGTACAATGCATCCTTGAGCCTGTCTTACACCCAGTAATTTGTACCTCCTACTTCCCCAACCCTATATTGTCCCTCCACCACCTCCCCACTGGTAACCACTAGTTTGTTGTCTGTACCTGTGAGTCTGCTTCTTTTTTTGTTGTATTCACTAGTTTGCTGTATATTTTAGATTCCACGTGTAAGTGATGTCATACAGTATTTGTCTTAATCTGTCTGACTTATTTCACTGAGCATAACACCCTCCAAGTCCATCCATGTTTTTGCAAATGGCAAAATTACATTCTTTTTTATGGTTGAGTATTATTCCATTGTGTGTGTGTGTCTGTTTATGTTATATATACACCACATCTTCTTTATCTACTCATCTGTTCATGGACACTTAGATTGCTTCCATATCTTGTCCGTTGTAAATAAAGCTACTGTGAACAGTAGGGTTCATGTATCTTTTCAAATTACAGTTTTCTTTTTTGTTTTCAGATACATACCCAGGAGTGAAATTGCTGGGACATATGGTAGTTCTATTTTTAGTTTATTGAGAAACCTCCATATTGTTTCACAGTGGTTGCACCAATTTACATTCCCACAAACAGTATACGTGGATTCCCTTTTCTCCACATCCTCACCAACATTTGTTATTTGTGTTCATTTTAATGATAGCCATTCTGACAGGTGTGAGGTAATATCTCATTGTGTGTTTTTTTTGGAACATCTTTATTGGATATAGTTACTTTAAAATGATGTGTTAGTTTCTGCTGTATAACATGGAATCAGCTATATGTAAACATATATCCCCATATCACCTCCCTCTTGCATCTACCTCCCACACTCCCTATCCCAGCCCTCTAGGTAGTCACAAAGCACCGAGCTGATCTCCCTGTGCTAAGCAGCTGCCTCCCACTAGTTATCTATTTTACGTTTGGTAGTATATATATGTCAGTGCTACTCTCTCACTTCGTCCCACCTTACCCTTCCCCCTCCCCGTGTCCTCAAGTCCACTCACTACGTCTGCGTCTTTATTCCTGTCCTGCCCCTAGGTTCATCAGAAACTTTTTTTTTTTTCAGATTCCAAATGTATGTGTTAGCATATGGTATTTGTTTTTCTCTTTCTGACTTACTTCACTCTGTATGACAGACTCTAGGTCCATCCACCTCACTACAAATAAATCAATTTCATTTCTTTCTATGGCTGAGTAATATTCCATTGTATATATGTGCCACATCTTCTTTATCCATGCATCTGTCGATGGACACTTAGGTTGCTTCCATGTCCTGGCTATTGTAAATAGTGCTGCAATGAACATTGTGGTACATGACTCTTTTTGAATTATGGTTTTCTAAGGGTATATGCCCAATAGTGGGATTGCTAGGTCGTATGGTAGTTCTATTTTTAGTTTTTTAAGGAACCTCCATACTGTTCTCCATAGTGGCTGTATCAATTTACATTCCCACCAAAAGTGCAAGAGGATTCCCTTTCCTCCCCACCCTCTCCAGCATTTATTGTTTGTAGACTTTTTGATGATGGCCATTCTGACCAGTGTGAGGTGATACCTCCTTGTAGTTTTGATGTGCATTTCTCTAATGATTAGTGATTTTGAGCATCCTTTCATGTGTTTGTTGAAAATCTGAATATCTTCTTTGGAGAAATGTCTATGTAGGTCTTCTGCCCATTTTTGGATTGGGTTTTTTGTTTTTTTTGATACTGAGCTGCATGAGCTGCTTGTATATTTTGGAGATTAATCCTTGGTCAGTTTCTTTGTTTGTCAATATTTTCTCCCATTCTGACTGTTGTCTTTTCATCTTGTTTATGGTTTCCTTTGCTATACAAAAGCTTTAAGTTTCATTAGGTCCCATTTGTTTATTTTTGTTTTTATATCCATTTCTCTAGGAGGTGGGTCAAAAGGGATCTTGCTGTGATTTATGTTATAGAGTGTTCTGCCTATGTTTTCCTCTAAGAGTTTTATAGTGTCTAGCCTAATATTTAGGTCTTTAATCCATTTTGAGTTTATTTTTGTGTATGGTGTTAGGAGGTGTTCTAATTTCATTCTTTTACATGTAGCAGTCCAGTTTTCCCAGCACCACTAATTGAAGAGGCTGTCTTTTCTCTATTCTATATTCTTGCCTCCTTTATCAAAATAAGGTGACCATATGTGCATGGGTTTATCTCTGGGCTTTCTATCCTGTTCCATTGATCTATATTTCTGTTTTTGTGCCACTACCATATTGTCTCGATTACTGTAGCTTTACTGGCTATTGTATATCTACTATACTACTGTAGATTACTGTAGTATAGTCTGAACTCAGGGAGTCTGATTCCTCCAGCTCTGTATTTCTTTCTCGAGATTGCTTTGGCTATTTGGGGTCTTTTGTGTTTCCATACAAATTGTGAAATTTTTTGTTCTAGTTCTGTGAAAAATGCCATTGGTAGTTTGATAGAGATTGCACTGAATCTGTAGATTGCTTTGGGTAGTACAGACATTTTCACCATGTTGATTCTTCCAGTCCAAGAACATTGTATACATCTCCATCTGTTTGTATAGTCTTTAATTTCTTTCATCAGTGTCTTATAGTTTTCTGCATACAGATCTTTTGTCTCCTTAGGTAGATTTATCCCTAGGTGTGTTATTCTTTTTGTTACAGTGGTAAGTGGGAGTGTTTCCTTAATTTCTCTTTCAGATTTTCCATCATTAGTGTATAGGAATGCAAGAGATTTCTGTGCATTAATTTTGTATCCTGCAACTTTACCGAATTCATTGATTAGTTCTAGTAGTTTTCTGGTAGCATCCGTAGGATTCTCTATGTATAGTATCATGTCATCTGCAAACAGTGACAGTTTTACTTCTTCTTTTCCGATTTGGATTCCTTTTATTTCTTTTTCTTCTCTGATTTCTGTGGCTAAAACTTCCAAAACTATGTTGGAAAATAGTGGTGAGAGTGGGCAATCTTGTCTTCTGGCTAATCTTATAGGAAATGATTTCAGTTTTTCACATTGAGAATTATGTTGGATATGGATTTTTTCACATATGGCCTTTGTTATGTTGAGGTAGGTTCCCTTTTTTCCTACTTTCTGGAGAGTGTTTTTCTTAAATGGGTGTTGAATTTTGTCAAAAGTTTTTTCTGCATCTATTGAGATTATCATATGGTTTTGTTCTTCAATTTGTTACTATGGTGTGTCACATTGATTGATTGCATATATTGAAGAATCCTTGCATTCCTAGGATAAACCCCACTTGATCATGGTGCATGATCCTTTTAATGTGCTGTTGGATTCTGTTTGCTCGTATTTTGTTGAGGATTTTTGCATCTATGTTCATCAGTGATATTCGCTTGTACTTTTCTTTCTTTGTAACATCTTTGTCTGATTTTGGTATCAGGGTGATGGTGGTCTCGTAGAATGAGTTAGGGAGTGTTCCTCCCTCTGCTATATTTTGGAAGAGTTTGAGAAGGATAGGTGTTAGCTCTTCTCTAAATGTTTGATAGAATTCGCCTGTGAAGCCATCTGGCTCTGGGCTTGTGTTTGTTCGAAGATTTTAAATCACAGTTTCAATTTCAGTGCTTGTGATTGATCTGTTTATACTTTCTATTTCTTCCTGGTTCAGTCTCAGAAGGTTGTGCTTTTCTAAGAATTTGCCCATTTCTTCCAGGTTGTCCATTTCATTGGCATATAGTTACTTGTAGTAATCTCTCATGATCCTTTGTATTTCTGTAGTGTCAATTGTTACTTCCCCTTTTTCATTTCTAATTCTGTTGATTTGAGTCTTCTCCCTTTTTTCTTGATGAGTCTGGCTAATTGTTTATCAGTTTTGTTTACCTTCTCAAAGAACCAGCTTTTAGTTTTATTGATCTTTGCTGTTGTTTCCTTCGTTTATTTTTCATTTATTTCTGATCTGATCTTTATGATTTCTTTCCTTCTGCTAACTTTGGGTTTTTTTTTTCTTCTTCTTTCTTTAATTGCTTTAGGTGCAAGGTTAGGTTGTTTATTTGATATTTTTCTTGTTTCCTGAGGTAGGATTTTATTGCCAAAAACTTCCTTCTTAAAACTGCTTTTGCTGCATCCCATAGGTTTTGGGTCGTCCTGTTTTCATTGTCAGTTGTTTTTAGGTGTTCTTTGATTTCCTCTTTGATTTCTTCAGTGATTTCTTGGTTATTTAGTAGCATATTGTTTAGCCTCCATGTGTTTGTATTTTTACAGTTTTTTTTCCTGTAATTGATATCTAGTCTCAAAGCATTGTGGTCAGAAAAGATACTTGATACGATTTCAGTTTCCTTAAATTTACCAAAGCTTGATTTGTGACCCAAGATATGATCTATTCTGGAGAATGTTCCATGATCACTTGAGAAGAAAGTGTATCCTGTTGTTTTTGCATGGAATGTCCTATAAATATCAATTAAGTCCGACTTATGTAATATGTCATTTAAAGCTTGTGTTTCCTTATTTATTTTCATTTTGGATGATCTGTCCATTGGTGAAAGTGGGGTGTTAAAGTCCCCTACTATGATTGTGTTACTGTTGATTTCCCCTTTTATGGCTGTTAGCATTTGTCTTATGTTTTGAGGTGCTCCTATGTTGGGTGCAAAAATATTTACAATTGTTATATCTTCTTCTTGGATTGATCCCTTGATCATTATGTAGTGTCCTTCTTTGTCTCTTGTAATAGTCTTTATTTTAAAGTCTATTTTGTCTGATATGAGAATTGCTACTCCAGCTTTCTTTTGGTTTCCATTTGCATGGAATATCTTTTTCCATCCCCTTACTTTCAATCTGTATGTGTCTCTAGGTCTGAAGTGGGTCTCTTGTAGACAGCATATATATGGGTGTTGTTTTTGTATCCATTCAGCCACTCTGTGTCTTTTGGTGGGAGCATTTAGTCCATTTACATTTAAGGTAATTATTGATATGTATGTTCCTATTCCCATTTCCTTAATTGCTTTGGGTTCGTTATTGTCGGTCTTTTCCTTCTGTTGTGTTTCTTGCCTAGAGAAGTTCCTTTAGCATTTGTTGTAAAGCTGGTTTGGTGGTGCTGAACTCTCTCAGCTTTTGCTTGTCTGTAAAGGTTTTAATTTCTCCATCAAATCTGAATGAGATCCTTTCTGGGTAAAGTAATCTTGGTTGTAGTTTTTTCCCTTTCATCACTTTAAATATGTCCTGCCACTTCCTTCTGCTTGCAGAGTTTCTGCTGAAATATCAGCTGTTAACCTTATGGGGATTCCCTTGTATATTATTTGTTGCTTTACCCTTGCTGCTTTTAATATTTTTTCTTTGTGTTTAATTTTTGATAGTTTGATTAATATGAATTTTGGCCTGTTTCTCCTTGGGTTTATCCTGTATGGACTCTATGCTTCCTGGACTTGATTGACTCTTTTCTTTCTCATATTAGGTAAATTTTCAACTCTAATCTCTTCAAATATTTTCTCAGTCCCTTTCTTTTTCTCTTCTTCTTCTGGGACCCCTATAATTCGAATGTTGGTATGTTTAATGTTGTCCCAGACGTCTCAGAGACTGTCCTCAATTCCTTTCATTCCTTTTTCTTTATTCTGCTCTGGGGTATATATTTCCACTATTTTATCTTCCTGTCACTTATCTGTTCTTCTGCCTCATTTATTCTGCTATTGCTTCCTTTTAGAGAATTTTTTATTTCATTTATTGTGTTGTTCATCACTGTTTGTTTGCTCTTTAGTTCTTCTAGGTCCTTGTTAAACATTTCTTGTATTTTCTCCATTCTATTTACAAGATTTTGGATCATCTTTACTCTCATTACTCTGAATTCTTTTTCAGGTAGACTGCCTGTTTCCTCTTCATTTGTTTGGCCTGGTGGTTTTCTACCCTGCTCCTTCATCTGTTGCATATTTCTCTGTGTTCTCATTTTGCTTAACTTACTGTGTTTGGGGTCTCCTTTTTGCAGGCTGCAGGTTCATAGTTCCCATTGTTTTTGACTTCTGCTCCCCGTAGGTAAGGTTGTTTCAGTGGCTTGTGTCTGCTTCCTGGTGGAAGGGACTGGTGCCTGTGTTCTAGTGGGTGGGGCTGGATGTATCTTTCTGGTGGGTAGGGCCGTGTCCAGTGGTGTGTTCTGCGGTGTCTGTAAGTTTGGGATGATTTTAGGCAGCCTCTCTGCTAATGGGTAGTGTGTGTGCTTGTGTTGGTAGTTGTTTGGCATGGGGCATCCAGCAGTGGAGCTTGCTGGCCGCTGGGTAGTGCTGGATCTTAGCATTGAGACAGAGATCTCTGGGAGAACTCTTGCTGATTGATATTACATGGGGCTGGGAGGTCTCTGATGTTTCAATGTCCTGAACTCATCTCGTGAACCTTAGAGGCTCAGGCCTGACAGCAGGCCAGAGCATCAAGACCCTGGCAGTCACACAGCTCAGAAGAAAAGGGAGAAAAAAAGAAAGAAACAAAAATAAAAATAAAAACAAAAAAATTATAAATAAAAAAATTTTTAATTCTTAATATAAAAAATAATTAATAAAAAAGAAGAGAGCAACGAAACCAATAAACAAATCCACTAATGATAAGCACTAAAAACTAAACTAATATAAACATAAATATCAGAAACAAATCAGTCAAAGACAGGAAATCCCACGTCTACAGTTCCTCCTAAAGTCCACCACCTCAATTTTGGGATGAATTATTGCCTGTTCAGGTATTCCACAGATACAGGGTACGTCAAGTTAATTGTGGGGATTTAATCCACTGTTTCTGAGGCTGCTGGGAGGGATTTCCCTTTCTCTTCTTTGTTCGCACAGCTCCTGGGGTTCAGCTTTGGTTTTGGCCCCACCTCTGCATGTAGGCCACCCTCAGTCATCTTTTGGGAAGTCTTAGGTCTTCTGCCAGCGTTCAGTAGGTGTTTTGTATGAGTTGTTCCACTTGTTGAAGTATTTTTGATGTATTTATGGGGAGGAAGTTGATCTCCACATCTTACTCCTCCATCATCTTGAAGGTCCCCCCTTCAGTGTGGTTTTCATTTGCATTTCCTTGGTGATTAGTGATGATGTGCAACTTTTCATGTGCCTGTTGGCCATCTGCATTTCCTCTTTGGAAAAATGTCTATTCAGTTCTTCTGCCCATTTAAAAATTTTTTGTTTATGTTTAGTTGTATGAGCTGTTTGTATATGTTGGATATTAATCCCTTATTGGTCATATCAATTGTAAATATTTTCTTCCATCTAGTAGGTTGTCTTTCCTTTTGTCAATGGTTTCCTTTGCTGCGCAAAAGCTTTTAAGTTTAATTGGGTCCCATTTGTTTATTTTTGCTTTTATTTCCTTTACTTTAGGAGACAGATCCAAAAAAAAAGTATGACCAAGGCAATCTACAAATTCAGTGTAATCCCTATCAAAATATCAAGGCATTTTTCACAGAACTAGATCAAATAATTTTAAAATTAGTATGGAAACACAAAAGACTCCAAATAGCCAAAACAATCTTGGGAAAGAAGAAAAGAGCTGGAGGAATCACAATCACGCCCCCTGATTTGAAACTATACTACAAAGCTGCAGTCATCAAAACAGTGTGGTACAAGCACAAAACAGACACATAGATCAGTAGAATAAGATAGAGAGCCGAGAAATAATCCCATGCTCTTATGGTCAATTAACTTATGACAAAGGAGCCAAGCATATGCAATGGAGAAAAGACAGTCTCTTCAGTAAATGGTGCTGGGAAAATTGGACAGCTACATGTCCAGTTTGAAATCAGAACATTCTCTAACACCATATACAAAAATAAACTCAACATGGATTAAAGACCTAAATGTAAGACCATATACTATAAAAATCCTAGAGAAAAACAAAAGCAGAAACTCTTTGACATAAATCACAGCAGTATTTTTTTGGATCTGCCTCATCTTGCCTGATTTATAAGGGTTTTATGATACACTGAATCCTTCATTCAATATGTACATATTGAGAATCTGCTGTTTACAAGGAAATACTAATAGAGAATTTTATGCTTTGGGGTTGAAAATATGCTTGCCTATCCATTTTCCATTCAATCACCGTAAAACAGGTGGTAGAGGCACTATCATTCTTTCCTATATTTGGATTATGATATTCAGGAAGGTTAAATGACTTGCTCTTCCCAACTGGTAAATGGCAGTGCTTGAACACAAGCCCAAGAGTTCTGACAACAAATCCTATGATAATTCTCCTCGATCAGGTACCTCACCTTAGAGATATGACATATTTTCTTCTATCAGTCTACTTGTCATTTGTGGGAGGTTTGAGGGCAGTATTCTCATGAAATTATTTTGGCTATCAAACCTGCTTCTTTGCAATATCAGGGAAATAACTTTGACTTATTGCCTTCTACCATTTTACCAGAGGAGTTGCTGGGTGCAGGCACAGTGTGGGTCAAGGAGGTCAGTTCTCCTTCAACATGCCCTGAATTTACCTAGAGGTGAAAGTAGGCTGAACTTTTCTAAATGCCCCAGGCAAAATCATGCCCTCAAGCCAGAGACGACAGGCAGGAAGGGTGAGCCAACATTGTCCAGCCTGCTCAGTTCTGCTCTTTCTGACAATCTCTTATTTCACAGTCTTACTTTTTTCCTCCCTAATCTAATTTTATAAATCTACCACTGTTTTTATCACCTAGATAAAATGAAAATTTGACTAACAAAATTTAGTCTCAGTGACAAGAGTCCAGTAAGATGGGTTGTAAGAGGGAAGAGATAGAAGAGAAATAGGAATAAAACATTTTTACTTGAATATTGATACAGTAAAGAAATAGAATATATAATAAAATATTATTGCACAAATGAAAAATCTCTAGTTACAAAGTATTTTTCATAAAGACAAAAGTCAAGCCAAATTGTGCCTTTTATGATCTACCCATAAATTTATGTCAGTGTTCCTAGATTCATTCAGGGTCCAGAGAGACATATTTTAATTGCACACAGAAGTTCTGGAACAATCTTTTGTTTCTTTATTTACCTCTATTATAAAATGTCTTGGCAGACTTAACCATTAACTTTTTCTGCTTTCTCAAGGAAAAAATAATTTAGCCACTTAAAGATATTAGGCTCCTGTGTATTATTTTCCTCCATTTGGTATCTGTGATTCCCCCTCTGAACACTTGAGCACTTGCAATCAGGGCACAATGACACACTAATAACAACTGAACCACCACACCAGCCATAATGCTGCACAGCTCCCAGATTCACCAGCGTTGAGCCCCAGCTATGTGGAACGGAGTCCCAGAGCAGAGGCTGGCTCTTCTTCACAGCTACATCTGTTCCTTCTCCCTCTGGAGCATCTGTTATGAAGCATAATCCCTGCTGAGCATGTGTAGACCCAAACTTGGGCCTCTTTCCCCTGAAATTCTCAGCCCCTAAAATTCTACTGCTTGCATTCAAATACTCAGACTCCAATAGCCATTGGAACAATGCTGGAGCTCAGAAGAAACAGTGTTCTTGTTTTCATCAAGGGTATTTTTCCACTGCCAGAAATTGTTAAAAGAGGTTAGTATGACTTTTCTGGAAGAGAAATAGATATTTTAATTTTTCTGATAGGTGGTAAAAAATTGTATCATTTTTTATATAAAATAAAGATCATATGAATCCAACGATTGTCCCCATTGGAGGGATTTTGACACTTCATCAACTGTTTTATCTTGTAATGCCTTACCTTCATCCTCATGTTCAAGCATGTCCAGTTTTGTTTTTATGTGAATTAAAAATATTCAGCCATCAAGGATCAAGAACTGGCACGATCCTCTTGAAATAATGAAGAGAATAGAGTAAGTCACAAATCAGAATTTTTAACCAAATTAAATCATGAAGATAAGATGGAATTTTCCCTTAGAAACAGCAGAATCATCAGATTTCTAGTGGCTATTTTGATATGCTGGGGGCAGATCATATTGTACCTAGGGTCAGCCCTCATGGAACTGTATTGTGATGGGCTCCCTCACCACTGTAATCTCACTTAGTCCTTTTAAAATTGCAACAGTATAATATAGGAGATTTGGATGGGGGTGTTGGAGGGATCTATCTTTTTGTCTTTAAAAAATAAATCCATCCTTTCTCCAGTCAATACTTCTAATGTGTTATTAGCCCAACAACATCCACCTCTCCTTATAGCCTCCCATTTGTCTTAAACATTATCCAACCAACTTGCTCATCCTGTCCATAAACCCTCTGAAAACAGCAATCATCACTTACACAACCTAGCAGCGACTGATGTAGCAGCAAAGCTTGCCATAAATATCTGTTGAATAAATGAATGATTAAAAACATAAATTATAGGATTTTTTGCATGCTTAGACTAAACATTTACCTTAGGAATGCCTATTATTTTAATGCCATAATGTGTTTGATATATAATTTAAGTCACTTTTTTAAGATGTGAGTTTCCAGTTGTTCTCTCACTGTAGCCTGGACCTTGTAAAGATAGACAGATGTCTACACTGCATTAAGAATCATCACTGATTTACCTCTGGTCCTGCTCACTTCTTCTTTGATTAGCGAGGCAGGTGAGCTAAGAGGCTCTATTTTACCACATGCCAGCCTGAATGAGTCCTGAGCTGTTGTTGGAAGGGTTTGTTTTGTTAAAGGTATTAGTCCAGGGATGGAATAGAAGTAAAGTACCATAGGGCCTTCCTAGTCATTCTCATTAAGCCCTTTCAAGCTTCCTTTAACTCCAGCCTATTTGTAATACTCATTTCCGTGAGCAGACCTACTAGAAACAACCCCTTCAGCCAGAAAACCAGGTTCCCAACTCTCTTTCCTCCGGGTAACATACCAAGTATCACTGAGAGTTTTCTTCGGCATTACCAACCTGTTTTATGTGTTTGTTTGCCTCCCTCCCTTTTAATAGAAGAAATTAAGTATAAAGCTCAGTGTTGATATTAACTTCATCATTACCTCTCAGAAGAGTTGGAAGATCAGTTAACTAACATATAAAGGGACCAGGAATGTCTTTGGGGACAAGATATAATATTAATTACGGGCATGTACTTCCCGCTGCCTTTGTAATACCCATTTCTGGCTCCTGACAAGCACCTCCCCCAGAGCCTGGAGGAGCTCTAGTCACTCTGCAAGCAAGAATTCGGCTGAAATTACCAACTCCGTAGTCAGAAAAGCCTTTGGGCGGCAGAGGGGCTCTTTGTGTGTGCAGTCTCCTGCATGTGGCAGGTTGGCGTGGCCAGCCAGCTGTGGTTACCTGTGGGCATCAGTCAGGCAAGTCCACATACTGGGGAGGAAACCCAAACCCCCACAGCCCCTCCTCAGATGGATACAGCTGGCATCTGAGACGCAGAGGGTTTGAGGCATGTGGAGTGGGGCAGCATCAAGGAAGATAATGGTCCCTTGCATATAACCCAGCCCTCTCCAGGCAGCTCAAGCCAACAGAGCATTTTATATCTATATCTTTCCTTTTTACAAGGCACTGGCAAGATCTTTCTCAGTCAATCTCTCTCTATCTCTGTCTCTCTGTCTCTCTGTCTCTCTCTCCCTCTCTCTCTCTCACACACACACACAGAGGCTGCCAAAACAGAGAAGTGGCTATGCAAAGCTACAGAGCAGTGACTCGTTTTAAGCAAAGCTTTAAATCACTGCGAAGCTTGCTACTTCCTCATTTTTTGTTTGTTTTCAGCTTAAATTTGGCCCAGATATCCATGGCAGCAAGGGAAGTGTGATTGGAGAAGCCAAGTCAGGTTCTCTCTTCTAAATCGTCGGGGCCCTACAGAAACCTCTATTTGTGTGTTCTGAAAATGGCAAGAGATATGTATTGTATATTCGAATAATATAGCAGTAAAACCAAGATTCAAGGGTTGTTCATCTCAAACATATTATGCGATTGCAGAGCAACTAAGGTACTGAGTGTCTCCATTTTAATTACCAGGATTGGCAGAGAAATCCAATTATGTTGCTGTGTCCCCAACATAACCCTTTCTGTCTTTGTTTGCTGCTCGTGTATTCTGAGTGTGTTTTGATCACCATTGTTTATATATTTGTTTGTTTCTTGCTATACCTGGATAGATATTTTAGAGGTTTTATTCTCATTGAAAGAGCTGCTCATCTTCCTCTTGTAATCATGAAATTTTTCATGTTAAGAATATTTTGTTTCTTTTATCATTCCCTAGTGGAATCCAGGCAGTGAGGATGACTGGCTTCCCATATGTGCCAGACCATTGTTTGAATGTGATGGTTACGAGCACGGGTTGCACAAATTATTCTAACTCTGAGCTTCTGACATCACTGGAAATTTCAGGCTAGGGGTAAATTTTCCTTCCATATGAATCCTTAGTGCAATGCAAAGAAAGGATCCTTAGGTCTTCTGCTTCTAAACATATTTTCACATCCTAGTATCTGTAAGATCCCAGGACTGGGTGAAAATAAAATAAAATTTTCAATTCAAGTGATCACTCTCATTGATAGTTGAGCTGAAATATTATCTGTATAGATAATGCCCAGCACTTTTATCATAAACATCAGATTAGTGATCAAGTTCTTTGTGTCCTACCCTCCATTATCCCTGGAATCCACACTTTCATTTCTTTTCCTTACTGCCACTGTCTCCTTTAGCCCTCATTGTGCTTCTCTAAATATTTTAATAATTACCTGACTAGTCTCTCTGTTTCCAATCTGCCCTTGCTTTCTCCCTCACTTTGATTTTTCTGCCCAGACATAGGCATGACCATCTCATTTTTCTGCTCAAAAAATTTACAAGATTTCAATCTGCCTATAAACAACTATCATTCACTCTCCTTATCTGACATTCAAAACCTTCTCTGGCATGACACCAATCTAACCTTTCTATCTACACTTTATTTCCTTATATTCAACACTTCCATCACACTGCATTATTTTTTAAAAGAAGGGTCTATTTGTTAAGTAGTATTTTTAACATGTTTATTGGAGTATAGTTGATTTACAATGTTGTGTTATTTTCTGCTGTGTAACAAAGTGAATCAGCTCTATATATACATATATTCCCATATCTCCTCCCTCTTGTGTCTCCCTCCCACCCTCCCTATCCCACCCCTCTATATGGACACAAAGCACTGAGCTGATCTCCCTGTGCTATGCAGCTGCTTCCCACTAGCCATCCCTTTACATGTGGTAGTGTCAATGCTACTCTCTCATGATAAGTAATATTTTAATATAAAATTGTCAGCTATGTCATTTTGAGGTTACAACATTAAACATTATTGTAGTGTCCCCATAGATGGGATCACTTTCATAAAAATCCTGAAGTGTCTAAATAAAGTGTTTTAAAATACATGGCCTTAAAGGTTTTTTTCTTATAAAACAAGTTGTCAATTTCCTCCCCCTCCCTCATTTAATTTACTTTTTAATTGAGTTATACTTAACATAAAATTTAAACTAATTATATTAGTTTTAAGTGTACACTATAGTGATTTGATATTTTTATGGATTATGAAATGATCACCATTAGTCCAGTAACCATACATCACCATAAAACTAGTTACAGTATTATTGGGTATATTCTGCATGTATACATTACATCCCTGTAACTTATTTATTTTACAGCTCGAAGTTTGTACCTCTTAATCCCCTTTACCTATGTTGTCTGTCTCCCCATCTCCTCCCCTCTGGCAACCACCTGTTTGTTCTCAGTATCTGTGAGTCTGTTTCTATTTTGTTTTGTTTATTCACTGATATCGTTTTTTATTTATTTATTTTTGCTGTGTTGGGTCTCTGTTTCTGTGCGAGGGCTTTCCCTAGCTGTGGCAAGCGGGGGCCACTCTTCATTGTGGCAAGCGGGCCTCTCACTATAGCGGCCTCTCTTGTTGCGGAGCACAGGCTCCAGATGCGCAGGCTCAGTATTTGTGGCTCACGGGCCCAGTTGCTCTGTGGCATGTGGGATCCTCCCAGACCAGAGCTCGAACCCGTGTCCCCTGCATTAACAGGCAGACTCCCAACCACTGCGCCACCAGGGAAACCCTGATACTGTTTTTTAGATTCCACATATAAGTGAAATCATATGATATTTGTCTTTCTCTGTCTGACTTATTTCACTTAGCATAATACCCTCTAGTTTCATCCATGTTGTCGCAAATGGCAAGATTTTATTCTTTCTTATGGCTAAGTAATATTCCTTTGTGTATATATATCTTATCTTCTTTATCCGTTCATTTATAGATGGACACTTATGTTGCTTTCATATCTTGACTTTTGTAAATAGTGCTGCAAAGAACATAAGGGTACATATCATATATCTTTTCAAAGCAGTGTTTTCATTTTCTTCAGATAAATACTCAGAAGTGAAATAGCTGAATTGTACAGTAGTTCTAGTTTTAGTTTCTTTTTAAGAACTTCCCTACAGTTTTCCATAGTGGCTACACCAACTTACATTCCTACTAACAGCACCCAAGGGTTTCCTCTTCTTCACATCCTTGTCAACACTTGCTATTTCTTATCTTGTTGATGATAGCCTTTCTGACAGGCGTGAAGTTGTATTTCATTGTGGTTTTGATTTTCATTTCCCTGTTGATTAGTGATGTTGAGAAACTTTTCATGTGTCTGTTGGCCATCTGTATGTCTTTTTTTGAAAAATGTCTATTCAGGTCCTCTGCCCTGAATAGACATTTAATCAATTCATTTGTTTGTTTGTTTGTTTTGAGTTCATGTTGAGTTTTATGAGTTCTTTATGTATTTTGGATATTAACACTTGATGGTATGTATCATTTGCAAATATCTGCTCCCATTCAGTAGGTTGCCTTTTCTTTTTGTTGATGGTTGATGTGCAAATGCTTTTTTAGTTGATGTAGTACCATTTGTTTATTTTTGCTTTTGTTGCCCTTTCCTGAGGAGACACATCCAAAAAAATATTGCTAAGATTTATGTCAAAGAGGTCACTGCCTATGTTTTCCCTTAGGAGTTTTATGGTTACAGGTCTTACATTTATGTCTTTCATCCATTTTGTGTTTATTTTTGTATATAGTATAAGAAAATGGTCCAGTTTTATTCTTTTGCATGTAATTGTCCAGTTTTCCCAATACCATTTATTGAAGAGACTGCCTTTTCCTCCTTTTTATATTCTTTCCTCCTTTGTTGTAGATTAATTAACCATAGGAGTGTGGGTTTATTTCTGGGTTCCTACTGTTTGGGTTACTATAGCTTGGTGGTATAGTTTCATGTCTGGGAGCATGATACTTCTGGCTTTGTTTTACTTTCTCAAGATTGCTTTGGCTATTTGGGAACTTCTGTGGTTCTATACAAATTTTAGGATTATTTGTTCTAGTTCTGTGAAAAATACCACTGGTATTTTTTTTTTTTTTTTTTTTTTTTGCGGTATGTGGGCCTCTCACTGTTGTGGCCTCTCCCGTTGTGGAGCACAGGCTCCGGACGCACAGGCCCAGTGGCCATGGCTCACGGGCCCAGCCACTCCGCGGCATGTGGGATCTTCCCAGACCGGGGCACGAACCCGTTTCCCCTGCATCAGCAGGCGGACTCTCAACCACTGCGCCACCAGGGAAGCCCCCACTGGTATTTTGATAGGGGTTATGTTGAATCTGTAGATTGCTTTGAGTAGTATGACATTTTAATGATATTGACCCTTCCAATCCATGAGCACTGTGTATCTTTCTATTTATTTTTTAATTTTTAAAAAAAATTTTTGGCCATGCCACATGGCATGTGGGATCTTAGTTCCCCAACCAGGGATCAGACCCACACCCCCTGCATTGGAAACACAGAGTCTTAACCACTGGGCCACCAGGGAAGTCCCTATTTTTCTATTTATTTTTGCTGTTTTTTTATTTCTTTCCTCAGTGTCTTTTTCAGAGTACAGGTCTTTCACCTCCTTGGTTAGATTTATTACTAGATATTTTATTCTTTTTGATGCAATTGTAAATGAGATTGTTTTCTTTGTTTCTCTTTCTCAGTTTGTGATTAGTGTATAGTAATGCAACAGATTTCTGTATATTAATTATGTACCCTAAAACTTTAATGGATTTATTAATTATAATAGTTTTTTGGTGGGATATTTGGGGCTCTAGATATGGTATCATGTCATCTGCAAATAATGAGAGTTTTACATCTTCCTTTCTATTTTGGATGCTTTTTCTTTTTTGCTCTTGCCTAATAGGTGTGGCCAGGACTTCCAATACAATGTTGAATAAGAGTGGCAAGGTTGGAAGTCCTTGTCTTGTTCCTGACATTAGAGGAAGTGTTTTAGCTTTTCACCATTGAGTATGATTTTAGCTGTGGGTATGTCATATATGGGCACTACTGTGTTGAGATATATTCTTTCTATACCTACTTTGTTGAGAGATTTTATCATAAATAGATATTGAATTTTGTCAAAAGCTTTTCTGTGTCTATTGAGATGATAATTTGATTTTCATCTTTGATTTTGCTAATGTGGTGTATCACATTCATTGATTTATGGATGCTAAACTCTCCCTGCACTCCTGGAATGAATCTCACTTGATCATGGTACATAATTCTTTTAGTGTATTATTGAATTCAATTTGTTAATTTTTTTTGAGGATTTTTGCATCTATGTTCATCAGGAATAGTGGCCTGTAATTTTCTTTTTATGTGGTGTCCTTGTCTTGTTTTGGTATCAGGGTAATGCAGACCTCACAAAATGAGTTTGGAAGTGTTCCTTCCTCTTCAGTTTTTTGGAATAATTTGAGAAGAATAGGTATAAACTCTTCTTTAAATGTTTTGTAGAATTCACCTTTAAAGCCATGTGGACCTGCACTTTTTTGGGGGGGGATGGGGGTTGTTACTGATTCAGTTTGGTTTCTAGTAATTTGTCTACAGTAAGTCCCCTACATACAAACCTTCAAGTTGAAACTTTCAAAGATGTGAACATGTGTTCCATCAGTGTAGGTCTGAGTGAAATTGCAGCTTGCCCTCTGTCTCCTATTGTTGACAGTCCTTCAGCTCTACAATCTCCCATTTCCTCTCCCTCCTCTAGTCAGTAACTCTTCTTGCCTGTTCACTCGATGCCAGCCCCTGTATGCCAGCTATTGTACTGTGCTACTGTACTTTTCAAGGTACTGTACTGTAAGATTTTAAATGTTTTCTTCATTTTTTGTGTTTGTTTTTTTAAGTATTATTTGTGTGAAAAGTATTATAAACCTATTATAGTATAATACTATATAGCCAATTTGTTAGTTGGGTACCTAAGCTAACTTTGTTGGACTTATGAACAAACTGGACTTACAAACACGCTCTCAGAAGAGAACTCGTTCATATGTAGGGGACTTATTATATTCAAATTTTTAAATTTCTTCATGATTTAATCTTGGAAGATTGTATTTTCTAGGAATATATCCATTTTCTAGACTGTCTGATTTGTTGAATATAATTGTTCATGTATTCCCTTATGATCCTTTGTATTTCTTTGGTGTCACTTCTAACTTCTCTTTCATTTCTGGTTTTATTTATTTGTGCCCTCTTTCTTTTTTTCTTGATGAACCTGGCTAAAGTTTTGTTGATTTTGTTTATCTTTTCGAAAGACCAACTCTTAGTTTCTTTGATCATTTCTATTGTTTTTTAGTCTCTATTTAATTTATTTCTGCTCTGACCTTTATTATTGCCTTCCTTTGGGTTTTGCCTGTTTTTCTTTCCTAGTTCCTTTAAATGTAAATTCAGATTATTATTTATGCTTTTTCTTATTTATTGGGATAGGCATATATCACTATAAACTTCCATCTTAGAAGTGCTTTTGCTGTGTCCTCTAGATTTTGGAACATTGTATTACTTTCATTTGTCTTAAGGTATGTTTTGATTTCTTTTTTGACCAGTTGATTGTTTAGTAGTATGTTGTTTATTCTCCACATATTTGTGTTTTTTCCAGTTTTCTTGTACTTAATTTTTCCGTTTTCTTGTACTTAATTTTTAGTTTCATATTATTATACTCAGAAAAGATGCTTGATATAATTTCAGTCTTCTTAAATGTATTGAGACGTGTTTTGTGGCACAGCACGTGATCTATCCTGGAGAATGTTCTATGTTCACTTGAACAGAATATGTATTCTGCTGCTTTTGGATGGAATGTTCTATGTGTATATTTGTTAAGTTTATCTGGTCTAGTGTGTCACTTAAGGCCAGTGTTTCCTTATTGATTTTCTGTCTGGATGATCTGTCCATTGATGTAATTGGGGTATTAAAATCCCCTACTACTACTGTATTCTCATCTATTTTTCCCTTTATTTCTGTTAATATTTGCTTTATGTATTTAGGTGCTCCTATGTTGGGTACATAAATTTTTACAAATTTTATATCCTCCTGTTGGATTAGCCCCTTTATCATTATATAATGCCCGTATTTGTTTTGTTACAGTCTTAGTTTTAAAGTCTATTTTGTCTGATATGAGTATTCTTACCCCAGTTTTTTTTTTTTTTCATTTGCTTGGAATATCTTTTTTCAACACTTCACTTTCAATCTATGTGTAACTTTACATCTTAAGTAAGTCTCTTATAGGCAGCAATATAGATGGGTTTTTTTTTTATCCATTCAGCTACCCTATGTCTTTTATTCTTCTATCTCCAGCTGTATTACCTGCTGACTCTCTCTTTACACAGTATTTTTATAATTTTATTTTTATTGAAATATAGTTGATGTACAGTATTACATAAGTCACAGGTGTATAATCTAATGATTTACAATTTTTAAATGTTATAATCCATTTATATTTATTATAAAATATTGGCTCTATTCTCTCTATTGTACAATATAACCTTTTAGCTTATTTTATACATAATAGTTTGTACCTCTTAATCCCCTACCCGCTATCGTGTCCTTCCCCCCTTCCCTCTCCCCACTGATTACCACTATATGTTCTCTATATCTGGGAACCTGCTTCTTTTTTGTTATAGTCACTAGTTTATCTTACTTTTTAGATTTCACATATAAGTGATATCATACAATATTTGTCTTTCTTTATCTGACTATTTCACTTAGTATAATGCCCTCCAAACCCATCCATGTTGTTGCACATGGCAAAATTTCATTATTTTTATGTCATTTGATTGGAGCATTTAGTCCATTTTCATTTAAAATAATTATCCATGGGTATGTACTGAATGCCATTTTGTTAATTGCTTTCCAGTTGGTTTTGCAATTCTCTGTTTCTGTCTTCTCTTGTTTTTTTCCCTTGTGGTTTGATGGGTTCTCTTAGTGTTATGTTTGGATTTCTTTCTCTTTATTTTTTTGTGTATTTATTAGAGGTTTTAGTTTGTGGTTACCATGAAGTTTAGAGAAACTGACCTGTATGTATAGCCATCTATTTTAAGCTGATATTTGCTTAATTTTCAAGGCATTCTAAAAGCACTACATTTTTCCTCCCCACCCCCTGCACTTTATGTTTTTGATGTCATATTTTACATATTTTTATTTTATGTATCCCTTAACTGCTTACTGTAGTTATAGTTGATTGTACTACTTTTGTCTTTCAAACCCTCATACTAGCTTTTTAAGTGGCCAATCTTCTACCTTTGCTATATATTTCCCTTTACCAGTGAACCAATGAGGTATTTTCTTTCACATATTTTCTTATTTCTAGTTGTGGCCTCTTCTTTTCTGCTTAAAGAAGACTCTCCAACATTTCTTGTATGTCTAGTTTAGTGGTGATGAACTCCTTTAATTTTTGCTTGTCTGGTCAACTCTATCTCTTCTTTAATTCTGAATGATAACCTTGCCAGATATAGTATTCTAGATTATGTTTTTTTTTTCCCTTTAGCACTTTAAATATATCCTACTCCCTTCTTGCCTATAATCCTTCTGCTGAAAAGTCAGCTGACAGTCTTATGGAGTTTCTTTTGTATGTGATTAGTTGTTTTTCTCTTACTGCTTTTAAGATTCTCTCTTTATTTTTAAGTATTACCATTTTAATTATAGTATGTCTTTGTGTGGGTCTCTTTGGATTCAGCTTATCTGAGACTCTATGTGCTTCCTAGCAGTAGACCTGGATATCTATTTCCTTCTCCAGGTTAGGGAAGTTTTCAGCCATTATTTCTTCAAAGTTTTCTGTTCCTTTATCTCTCTCTCATTCTGGGACCCCTATAATGCAAATGATAGTATGCTTTCTGTTTTCCTGGAGGTCTCTTAAACTCTCCTCATTTTTTTTTTTGGAATTATTTCTTCTTTCCGCTGTTCTGATTGGGTGATTTTCACAATTCTATCTTCCAGATTTCTTATCTGTTCTTTTGTATCATGTAATCTTTTGTTGATTCCCTCTGGTGTATTTTTTATTTCAATTATTGTATTCTTCATCTCTGATTGGTTCTTTCTTGCATTCTCTAACTGTTGAAGTTCTCACTGGGTTCTTCCTTCTTCTCCTGAGTTCAGTGAGCATCCTTAGACCATTTATTGAACTCTTTATGAGACACATTCATATCTCTGTTTCATTAAGGTTTTTTCCCTGGGGTTTTATTTTTTTCTTTCATTTGGAATATATTCCTCTGCCTCATAATTTAATTTGACTTACATTTTTTGTTTCTATGAGTTAGATGAAACAGCTGCCTCTCTGGTCCTGAAGGAGTGACCTGTGTAGGTATGTACCCTGTGTAGACTGTTGTGCCAGGTGGCATTGACAGGCTGGCTAGGGCTGGAGTGATTTCAGTCCAGAGGAAATCCCTGGGGAGTGCTGTACCTGAGGCCACCTTGATGGGTTGGCTGGAGCTGAAGTGGGCACTGGCCTGAGCAGTCCTTTGGTGCACTGTGCGCAAGGCTGGCTTGACAGGACAGCTGGAGCTGGAGCAGGTGTGGGCCTGGGAGTGTCTTGGGGAAACTCAGATAATGGCTTTCACTGGCACCTCCAACCCCAGAGAGGGCTTCAGTAGTTCCCTGCCCACTTGGCAGGAGCTCTAGGGTTAGTTAATGGATTTCCTTCCTGTATAGTCCAGGTGCCCTTTAAACTGCTGTCACTTTGCTGTGTCCCAGGGTGGGCAAGTCTGTGCTCAGGTCCCTCAGCAACATCCCTCCCTATTGCAGGTCAGGCATTGGGAGTGGGGTTCCTGTGGATACCATATCTTCATCTTTCTTACCCATTTTATGTGGTCTTTCTGTGTGCAGTAGCTGTTCAATCAGCCCTCGGTTCTTCTTCAGGAGGAACTGCTATATATATATAGGTATAGATTCAGTGTGCCCGTGGGAAGAGTTGAGCTCAGGTTCTTCCTATGCCACCATCTTGAACCCATTCCTGAAACTGCATTATTGACTCTACTTGAATAGGCAACATATTTTTCTACCACTATCTTTTTGCTTTTCCTGTGCTCTATTATTAGTTAAGAAGTAGGCCTTGCTTCCATTTTCTTATATTCAAATCTCATCTTTCAAGACTGAACATGGTTATTACTCTTGTCCCATTCAACTTCAAAGAAGTCTATATCAGTACCTTTCTGTAGCATAATATTTTGTCTTGTTTAATCTTCATTATGTACAGATTGATATCATGTAACATACTGTAAACTCCTTGATCAAAAAAGTTATGTTTTACACATCTTTGTGTATTCTCAGTTGCCTTAGTACTCTGGCATTCATATAGGTATTCATTCATTCAACAAATATACATTGAGCTCCTACTCAGTGTCACGCGCTAAATGCTAGGGAGGTGGCAATGAATATAACATGAAAAATTTTTCATGCTTGTGGAATATAAATTCTATTAGAGGAAAACAGATAATAAGCAAAGGATATTAGTAAATATGTAGACCTGCGGGGGGGGGGGGAAGCTGTGCAAGAGGTATAAAATTGAGATGGAGGGATGTCATTTTAGGTAGGGTGACCAGGAGAGGTGGCATTTGAGGAAGTAAGAAAGCTGAAGAAATTATGAGAAAAGGTCATGGCACATCTTGAGGAAGGGTGCTGCAGGCTGATGGGACAGCAAGTGCAAAGGCCCTGTGGAGGATTTCCTGAAGGTGAAAGAGAAATTTGAGGAGTAGTAGGAGATGAGGTGAAATTATAGGTGGGTGGGATGGATAGTGGTGAGCAATTATATAGAACTTTGGAGTTAGTTGTAATGACATTGGTTTTAGTTTGAATACTATATATTATTATAGTATATTATAAGAATCAGATTATTACCAGAATTAGGAGGAAAGGAGCGTGAAGTGAATTATGTTTTAAAGCATCCACCAGTTTCAGAATTTAGAATGGATTGAAGGGGGCCAAGGGTGGAGGAGGGGAGAGCAGTTACAATATTATGAAGACTTCGGTGTGGTGTATTCTGGATATAAATGTATAGGATCCATATTAAGCCCTCTGTCTAGCCAGCTGCATAAAGGAAGAAGAAACACCTAGATATATACTCAATAACCTTGGAAAATAGTGACAAGCTCTGCCCCTAATCTTTGCATATTATTATGCAAAGCTAACTGGCCTGAAAGGCAAAGCTAGCTGGCCATTATACAGTGTGACCTAATCAAAATCTGAAGAAGCAGGAGGAGGATAAAAAGCAAAACATCCTCTCTAGCTCTTGTTGCACTGACCCACGAGTGCCACTTACACAAGACTGGACATAGTTGATAGTAGAAAATATGTCATGGCAAGTAGTTACAGCTTCTTTGATAAATTGATTTCCACAGATCTTTTTTCCCTCCATGCATATGCTTCTTAAAAGAAAAAGTAAATTCTTTCATTTCTATTCTTAAAATTCAGCTATTTTCTTTAGTCTTTGGTTAGAGAAATTCTCTCTCCTTGGCTGCTCATCAATTCTGTCATAAGTTAATCAATAGGATGGTTGGGGAAGATGGCGGAAGAGTAAGACGCGGAGATCACCTTCCTCCCCACAGTTATATCAGAAATACATCTACATGTGGAACTGCTCCTATAGAACACACACTGAACACTGGCAGAAGACCTCAGAGCTCCCAAAAGGCAAGAAACTCCCCACGTACCTGGGTAGGGCAAAAGAAAAAATAAAAATCAGAGACAAAAGAATAGGAATGGGACCTGCACCAGTGAGAGGGAGCTGTGAAGGAGGAAAGGTTTCCACACACTAGAAGCCCCTTCGTGGGCGGAGACTGCAGGTGGCGGTGGGGGGTGGGGAGCTTCAGAGCCACGGAGGAGAGCGCAGCAACAGGGCTGCAGAGGGCAAAGCAGAGAGATTCCTGCACAGAGGATCGGTGCCGACCAGCACTCACCAGCCCAAGAGGCTTGTCTGCTCACCTGCTGGGGCTGGTGGGGGCTGGGAGCTAAGGCTCCAGTTTCGGTCTGATCACAGGGAGAAGATAGGCAGCATGAACACAGCCTGACGGGGGCCAGTGTGCCATGGCTAGCTGAATGGAGTCTGGGAAAAAGTCTGGACCTGCCGAAGAGGCAAGAGACTTTTTCCTGCCTCTTTGTTTCCTGCTGCGTGAGGAGAGGGGATTAAGAGCGCTGCTTAAAGGAGCTCCAGAGACTGGTGTGAGGTGTGGCTAACAGCGTGGACCACAGAGATGGGCATGAGACACTAAGGCTGCTGCTGCCACAACCAAGAAGCCTATGTGCAAGCACAGGTCACTATCCACACCTCCCCTCCCGGGAGCCTGTGCAACCCGCCACTGCCAGGGTCCCGTGATCCAGGGACAACTTCCCCAGGAGAACACACAGTGCGCCTCAGGCTGCTGCAACCTCATGCCAGACTCTGCCACCACAGACTCACCCCGCCTCCGCACCCCTCCCTCCCCCCGGACTGAATGAGCCAAAGCCCCTGAATCAGCTGCTCCTTTAACCCTGTCCTATCTGAGCGAAGAACAGACACCCTCAGGCGACCTACACGCAGAGGCGGGGCCAAATGCAAAGCTGAGCCCCAGGAGCTGTGCAAACAAAGAAGAGAAAGGGAAGTTTCTCCCAGCAGCCTAATGAGCAGCGGATTAAATCTCCACAATCAACTTGATGTACCCTGCATCTGTGGAATACCTGAATAGACAACGAATCATACCAAATTGAGAAGATGGACTTTGAGAGCAAGATATATATTATTTCTTCCCCTTTTCCTCTTTTTGTGAGTGTCTATGTGTATGCTTCTCTGTGAGATATTGTCCATATAGCTTTGCTTTCACCATTTGTCCTAGGGTTCTGTCCGTCCTCTTTTTTTTTTCATTACTTAAAAAATTTTTTTTTCTTAATAATTATTTTTTGAATTTTTATTTTAATAACTATTTTATTATATCTTACTTTTTAATTTTATTTTATCCTCTTGCTTTCTTTCTTTCTACATTTTCTCCCTTTTATTCTGAGCCGTGTGGATGAAAGGCTCTTGGTGCTCCAGCCAGGAGTCAATGCTGTGCCTCTGAGGTGGGAGAGCCAACTTCAGGACACTGGTCCACAAGAGACCTCCCTGCTCCACGTAATACCAAATGGCAAAAATCTCCCACTGATCTCCATCTCAACACCAAGTCCCTGCTTCACACAACGACCAGCAAGCTACAGTGCAGGACACCCTATGCCAAACAACTAGCAAGACAGGAACACAACCCCACCCATTAGCAGAGAGGCTGCCTAAAATCATAAGGCCATAGACACCCCAAAACACACAAGCAGAAGTGGACATACCCACCAGAAAGACAAGATCCAGCCTCATCCACCAGAACACAGGCACTAGTCCCCTCCACCAGGAAACCTACACAACCCACTGAACCAACTTTCGCCACTGGGGACAGACACCAAAAGTAACAGGAACTATGAACATGCAGCCTGCAAAAAGGAGACCCCAAACACAGCAAGATGAGCAAAATGAGAAGACAGAAAAACACACAGCAGATGAAAGAGCAAGATAAAAAGCCACCAGACCTAACAAAAGAAGAGGAAATAGGCAGTCCACCTGAAAAAGAATTCAGAATAATGATAGTAAAGATGATCCAAAATCTTGGAAATAGAATAGAGAAAATGCAAGAAACCTTTAACAAGGACGTAGAACTAAAGAGGAAACAAGCAACGATGAGCAAAGCAATAAATGAAATTAAAAATACTCTAGAAGGGATCAATAGCAGACTAACTGAGGCAGAAGAACGGATAAGTGACCTGGAAGATAAAATAGTGGAAATAACTACTGCAGAGCAGAAAAAAGAAAAAAGAATGAAAAGAACTGAGGACAGTCACAGAGACCTCTGGGACAACATGAAATGCACCAACATTCTAATTATAGGGGTCCCAGAAGAAGAAGAGAAAAAGAAAGGGACTTAGAAAATATTTGAAGAGATTGGAGTTGAAAATTTCCCTAATATGGGAAAGGAAAGAGTCAATCAAGTCCAGGAAGCATAGAGAGTCCATACAGGATAAACCCAAGGAGAAACAGGCCAAGACACATACTAATGAAACTATCAAAAATTAAATACAAAGAAAACATATCAAAAGCAGCAAGGGAAAAACAACAAATAACACACAAGGGAATCCCCATAAGGTTAACAGCTGATCTTTCAGCAGAAATTCTGCAAGCCAGAAGGGAGTGGCAGGACATATTTAAAGTGATAAAGGAGAAAAACCTACAACCAAGATTACTTTACCCAGAAAGGATCTCATTCAGATTTGATGGAGAAGATAAAACCTTTACATACAAGCAAAAGCTAAGAGAATTCAGCACACAAAAGCAGCTTTACAACAAATGCTAAAGGAACTTCTTCAGGCAGGAAACACAAGAGAAGGAAAAGACCTACAATAACAAACCCAAAGCAATTAATAAAATGGGAATAGGAACATACATATTGATAATTACCTTAAGTGTAAATGGATTAAATGCTCCCACCAAAAGACACAGACTAGCTGAATGGATACAAAAACAAGAACCATATATATGCTGTCTACAAGAGACCCTGTTCAGACTTAGGGACACATACAGACTAAAAGTGAGGGGATGGAGAAAGATATTCCATGCAAATGGGAATCAAAAGAAAGCTGGAGTAGCAATTCTCATATCAGACAAAATAGACTTTAAAATAAAGACTACTAGAAGAGACAAAGAAGGACACTACATAATGATCAAGGGATCGATCCAAGAAGAAGATATAACAATTGTAAAACTTTATGCCCCAAATGTAGGAGCACCTCAATACATAAGGCAAATACTAACAGCCATAAAAGGGGAAATAAACAGTAACACATTCATAGTATGGGACTTTAACACTCCACTTTCACTAATGGACAGATCATCCAAAATGAAAATAAAAAAGGAAACACAAGCTTTAAATGATACATTAAACAATATGGACTTAATTGATATCTATAGGACATTCCATTCAAAAACAACAGAATACACATTTTTCTCAAGTGCTCATGGAACATTCTCCAGGGTAGTTCATATCTTGGGTCACAAATCAAGCCTTGGTAAATTTAAGAAAATTGAAATTGTATCAAGTATCTATTCCGACCACAACGCTATGAGACTAGATATCAATTACAGGAAAAGATGTGTAAAACTTACAAACATATAGAGGCTAAACTATACACTATTTAATAACGATTTGATCACTGAAGAAATCAAAGAAAAAATAAAAAAATACCAAGAAACAAATGACAATGGAGACACGATGACCCAAAACTTATGGGATGCAGCAAAAGCAGTTCTAAGAGGGAAGTTTATAGCAATACAATCCTACCTTAGGAAACAGGAAACATCTCAAATAAACAGCCTAACCTTGCACCTAAAGCAATTAGAGAAAGAAGAACAAAAAACCCCAAAGTTAGCAGAAGGAAAGAAACCATAAAGATCAGATCAGAAATAAATGAAAAAGAAATGAAGGAAACGATAGCAAAGATCAATAAAACTAAAAGCTGGTTCTTTGAGAAGATAAACAAAATTGATAAACCATTAGCCAGACTCATCAAGAAAAAAAGGGAGAAGACTCAAATCAGCAGAATTAGAAACGAAAAAGGAGAAGTAACAACTGACACTGCAGAAATAGAAAAGGTCAGGAGAGATTACTACAAGAAACTCTATGCCAATGAAATGGACAACCTGGAAGAAATCAACAAATTCTAAGAAATGCACAACCGTCCAAGACTGAACCAGGAAGAAATAGAAAATATGAACAAACGAATCACAAGCACTGAAATTGAAACTGTGATTTAAAATCTTCCAACAAACAAAAGCCCAGGACCAGATGGCTTCACAGGCGAATTCTATCAAACATTTAGAGAAGAGCTAACACCTATTCTTCTCAAACTCTTCCAAAATATAGCAGAGGGAGGAACACTCCCAAACTCATTCTTCGAGGCCACCATCACCCTGATACCAAAAGCAGACAAAGATGTCACAAAGCAAGAAAACTACAGGCCAATATCACTGATGAACATAGATGCAAAAATCCTCAACAAAATGCTAGCAAACAGAATCCAACAGCACATTAAAAGGATCAAACACCATGATCAAGTGGGGTTTATTCCAGGAATGCAAGGATTCTTCAATAAATGCAAATCAATCAACGTGATACACCATATTAACAAATGGAAGGAGAAAAACCATATGGTCATCTCAATAGATGCAGAGAAATCTTTTGACAAAATTCAACACCCATTTATGATAAAAACCCTGCAGAAAGTAGGCATAGAGGGAAGTTTCCTCAACATAAATAAAGGCCATATATGACAAACCCACAGCCAACATCATCCTCAATGGTGAAAAACTGAAAGCATTTCCACTAAGATCAGGAACAAGGAAAGGTGGCCCACTCTCACCACTATTGTTCAACATAGTTTTGGAAGTTTTAGCCACAGCAATCAGAGAAGAAAAAGAAATAAAAGGAATCCACATCAGAAAAGAAGAAGTAAAGCTGTCACTGTTTTCAGATGACATGATTATATACACCGATTCCCAAATATGCTACGAGAAAACTACTAGAGCTAATCAATGAATTTGGTAAAGTAGTGGGATCCAAAATTAATGCATAGAAATCTCTGGCATTTCTATACACTAATGATGAAAAATCTGAAAGTGAAATTAAGAAAACACTCCCTTTTACCACTGCAACAAAAAGAATAAAATATCTAGGAATAAAATTACCTAAGGAGACAAAAGACCTGTATGCAGAGTATTATAAGACACTGATGAAAGAGATTAAAGATGATACAAATAGATGGAGAGATATACTATGTTCTTGGATTGGAAGAATCAACATTGTGAAAATGACTCTACTACCCAAAGCAATCTACAGATTCAATGAAATCCTTATCAAACTACCACTGGCATTTTTCACAGAACTAGAACAAAAAATTTCACAATTTTCATGGAAACACAAAAGACCCCGAATAGCCAAAGCAATCTTCAGAACTAAATATGGAGCTGGAGGAATCAGGCTCCCTGACTTCAGACTATACTACAAAGCTTCAGTAATCAAAACAGTATGGTACTGATACAAAAACAGAAATATAGATCAATGGAACAGGATATAATGCCCATAGATAACCCCACACACATATGATCACCTTATCTTTGACAAAGGAGGCAAGAATATACAGTGGAGAAAAGACAGCCTCTTGAATAAGTGGTGCTGGGAAAACTGGACAGGGACATGTAAAAGTATGAGATTAGAACACTCCCTAACACCATACACAAAAATCAGCTCAAAATGGATTAAAGACCTAAATGTAACACCAGAAACTATCAAACTCTTAGAGGAAAACATAGGCAGAACACTCTATGACATAAATCACAGCAAGGTCCTTTTGGACCCACCTCCTAGAGAAATGGAAATAAAAACAAAAATAAACAAATGGGACCTAATGAAACTTCAAAGCTTTTGCACAGAAAAGGAAACCATAAATAAGACCGAAAAACAATCCTCAGAATGGGAGAAAATATTTGCAAATGAAGAAACTGACAAAGAATTAATTTCCAAAATTTACAAGCAGCACATGCAGCTCAGTAACAAAAAAACAACCAACCCAATCCAAAAATGGGCAGAAGACCTAAATAGACATTTCTCCAAAGAAGATAAACAGACTGCCAATGAACACATGAAAGAATGTTCAACATCGTTAATCATTAGAGAAATGCAAATCAAAACTACAATGAGATATCATCTCACACTGGTCACAATGGCCATCATCAAACAATCTAGAAACAATAAATGCTGGAGAGGGTGTAGAGAAAAGGGAACACTCTTGCACTGTTGGTGGGAATGTAAATTGATACAGTCACTATGGGGAGCAGTATGGAGGTTCCTTACAAAACTACAAATAGAACTACCATACAACCCAGCAATCCCCCTACTAGGCATATACCCTGACAAAACCATAATTCAAAAAGAGTCATGTACCAAAATGTTCATTGCAGCTCTATTTACAATAGCCAGGAGACGGAAGCAACCTAAGTGTCCATCATCGGATGAATGGATAAAGAAGATTTGGCACATATTTACAGTGGAATATTACTCAGCCATAAAAAGAAACGAAATTGAGTTATTTGTAGTGTGGTGGTTGGAACTAGAGTCTGTCATACAGAGTGAAGTAAGTCAGAAAGAGAAAAACAAATACTCTATGCTCACACATATATATGGAATCTAAGAAAAAAAAAAAAAAGGTCATGAAGAACCTAGGGATAAGACGGGAATAAAGACAGAGACCTACTAGAGAATGGACTTGAGGATATGGGGAGGGGGAAAGGTAAGCTGTGACAGAGTGATAGAGTGGCATGGACATATATACACTACCAAACGTAAATAGATAGCTAGTGGGGGGCGGCCGCATAGCACAGGGAGATCAGCTCGGTGCTTTGTGACCACCTAGAGGGGTGGGATAGGGAGGGTGGCAGGGAGGGCGACACAAGAGGGAAGAGATATAGGAACATATGTATATGTATAACTGATTCACTTTGTTATAAAGCAGAAACTAACAGACAATTGTAAAGCAATTATAGTCCAATAAAGATGTTTAAAAAGAAGTTAATCAATAAAAATACAATATTTAACAAACACCTACAAGATATTGCTCTATGCATCTAAGGCAAAGTCCTGTAGGAGATTACAATGCAGTTGGGAAGACAAATTATTACATGTGTCTAAATAGGGTAATGACTCAATTAAATAATGGTAGTGACTGAAAGAAAAGAGCAAAGAATTAACCAACATATAACTAACTAGTTATGTCTCCTAAGCAAAAAAATAAAAATAAAAAGTACTATCAATTCTGAACAAGAGCCACCTATTCTGTGTTGAAATAGTTGAGAAATTTTATTGAAGAAAGAGTTGATATAAGATAGAATGAATAAAGAGGGAGAATTCCAGATGTAGAGAATGCATAAATAAATTCTTGGAGGAGTGTTTGGGCAATAGACTAGGAGAAATCAAATAGTATGGGATAGAATAAAAATAAGACTGTAAAGAGGCTTAAGCTCTAATGATAAGAAGCTGAAATAACCAAGTGAATAAAGTTGGATTTTAGCCACTGAACATTTAGTAGCTGCTAGACGATTTTTAGGGAGTATAACAGGGAAAGAAAATGTTGAAATTATAAAAAATTTCATGAAGATCAATCAGGAAGCTATGTACAAAACTGTTTGGAGGTGGTAACACTGACAATTTTGAGACATCACTAAAATCCCATCTGTATGTGTCTATAGGTCTCCTATCTTAAATAATATTTCTGTACTTGTTCTCAAAACTTTACAGTGCTATTTCACTGCAACAAGTATGTCTCAAACCTTTACACTGGTATATCTATTGCTGGATATAGTTCACACATCCAGCATTTAAATTGGGCTAAATTGATTTGTTATTTCAAAGTAAGTAAAGAAAACCTAGCACAACCACATTTAGAACAGGACTTTTATCTTATAATCTTGACTAAATCCACATTGCTTATGATGCTGAGTACTAATCTGAATGCCACAGTCCTAAGAGAGCTGCTACACACATTGTGGCGGGACTAGTTAAAAGTAAGTCAAACTATCCCAGCAACCATTTCCCTCTGCAACTTATGTAGATTAAGGCTAGGGGTGGATTGGTGAGGACAGCATTTCTTGAAGTGAAGAAATTTGTAGGAGTTAAAAGAGTTGTCAGGATTTCCCTCTCCTCCTTGAAATGCGCACTAAGGCAAGTTAGGATTTTAAAAATCCTTGGAGAGTTTGGAAGTTGGGATCAAGAAGGAGGAATTGACTTCTTAATTCCCTGGCTGCACGTTGCTGAGCTCAGAAACCCACAGATGGGACCCATGCTGCTACCAGGGTGGAGAGTGTTGTGATGTCTTAGGATAGTTTGGCCTATCGTTCCCTAAAGTTTTGATATCAAAGAAACTGCAGCCTGGCTCTCACACAGAAAGTTCTGGAGCTGGGAGGAAGCCTGGAGCACCCTTACACTGGTGAGATAAAGAGAAGTCACAGTAGAAGCAAGCTGAAATTCTACAATTTGACAAGCAAGAGGGGTTAACTTTCCCTTGAGTCAAGTGGATACTGTGGAAGATAGCTAGGCTGCAGTCATGTTGAAAGCACTGTCCCCCACCCCAATAAGAAAAGGCTATTGGCCATGGTGAGGAACTAGTGTGGTGTACTGCAGGAGGTACTAGCTGAGAGCAAAATCAGAGGGTCAGCTCAGGATGGCCACATTCTCACCAGAGAATACATAATAGTGGAGGCCACCATGGGGTGGGTAGAGGGGGTTGATTCATAAAGAATCCAGTCATATATTTTGTAAAAGTTCAAGTCTGGATGTCTGCCGTGACAGAGAGCAACGACCAGCCAGTGCTAGCCAAGAAAGAATTCCCAATTATTCCACTTGGTCAAAAGACCTTTTCTCTCTTCTCCTCTAAACCTTCTTCAATATGCTTCAGTTCTTGGAAGAACCAAGAAGATGAGGAGGAAGAGAGGAAGAGAAAGGTGCAGGCAGGGGTGGGTTTACCTTGAAGCTAATGAAGCTCAAACTTCATAGCCTCTCACTTGCACAGGCCTCCTTAGGAGGCCGTGGACCAAATTTGTATTCATTATTTGTATTATTTTTTGATAAAGAGGGTGCCTCTCCCCAAATTTTAAATGCTTTAGGCTCTACAAAACCTAGGTAGGAAAAAATAAATAAAAGGATAGGTAATGCATGTCAGTTTTTCTGTTCCCACTCTCCTGGCCATGGGTTAGACTAGGTTGGGGTGGTGTTTACATGGAAAGAAAAAATAATGTTTTGATATAGAATGAGCTGGACTTATCAATACCTGAAATTAAGACACTTCTAATACCTGAAATTTACTGGAAATCTATGTGATATGCTTCAATTGCGGTCAAGAAACAAGGGTAGGCAGATCTGAGAGAAGGTTTGAAGGCTGTGAGTGAAGGGAAAGATAAGCTGCATCCTCTTGTATCCTAGAAGTTTACCTCAATGAATATCTGTGTTTTGTTAGGGAAAAAATACCGATGTCAGTTTTATGGTGAGACTTGAATGTGATTTGGAAGGAAGCCAACTTAAGTCCTCTCTTTCCATTTCCATGTTTCATATTTGGACTGAATTTTAATCCTCAGAGCCAAGATTTCAGAGAGATGCAAGGAAAAATGGCTTGAATGCTGTACATACACACATACACGCACACATACTAACGGATGAGTGCACACAAACACACAAATATTTCTAACCAATATTTGTCTAGTAAATCTATAGTAAATTTATGGGAAAATCACTAAAATTACCAGCCTTGGGCTCATCTCATGTCCAAGGAAATCATTAAAAAAGTGAGAATTTTATATTTTTATATTACTATTTAAAGTAATATAAATAAAAAATGTGTACCTAAATAAATGACATATTCTGTTACCTCAAAAAAAACTCATTTTGCCTACGAAAGTGTCCTACTTCTGTGTAAAAATAGATTGTTGATGTGTTTATTGTGTGACAGTATATAGCTTAATGCATTTTATGATCAATGAAAAGACAAGAAAAGTTCTCTAGGGAAGGGAAAATAAAGCAACGTGTTGTGATGCTAGTTGCAGTAAAATTTAATATTTAAAATGCAAGAAAAATCTGAGCTAAAATCAAATCAGATAGTGAAACTTCAGATGTGAGAGTGTGTTATTTGATGTAGTTATAATGTTTTTGTGTTCTTATTTATCAGAACATCTTATTTATCAGAATATCTTATTTATTAGAATATTCTGTTCTTATTTATCAGAATATCCATGAATATACTATAATTTGCCCCCCACTAGTTATAATCAGCTCATCTTTTATGTGAGATTATCATTTTTTCTTCTTGGAACATTGTGCCCTCAAGTCACATTTGTTATACTTCTGGTCCCATCACAAACCTTTTGGAACACAGAGTGCTATTGAATTGAGTTTCCATTTGGATTTCTTCCAGAGCTATTGCTTTGAGAGCAGCACATGAAATAACAAAATTGGCACGTGCTGGTTTAACTCCGTGGCTAACTCTGTTGTTTTCTGTTGATGATAAGCGTGTGGAATAGTTGTTTCTCTATGCAGACAGATTACATTATATATAATTTAGCATTTATCTTCAATTACATTCTGAAGCTTCACACATCTCAGTAAACATCTCTTTTATAGCTTATGATAGATAATTGATAACAATAGAGGATTGAAAATGAAGAGGCAGAAATGATAGCATTCCCTTTCAGTCACTAGCACACAATAGCCAACCTTGGGTTTTTCTCTTTTATGGTGATAGTTTTCTGGCAAATGCAGTAATGTGATTTGGAGATTTGATATTCTATTTATGTTGCTATGATATAAAATAAAGGTAAGCATCTTGGAATTAATGAAACTTAAAGGAAGACAGAGGACATTAAGTATTATCAGGGTATTTTTGAGAGGAGTGTGTCAGAATACTGCTGTGGAATCCTTGTTATGATTTCACTTGCTAAAGCAGCATTCTGGAATCATGCTTCTAAAAGAAATGTCAAATGCTTCTAAAATTCATAGGTAAAAAACATACCAATGAATTTTGATGTTCAAGAAATGTACAAAATATGTTTATTCTAATAGCCTAGATGTCAGCCTGGGTGCCCTATCCATCTGGATTTAAATGAAATTGCCTCCATTCCTTTCTCACACCACATGCCCTTGAACCACGAGCTCCTCAGTATTTTATAACTACACACAATTCTCCACTTCTTAATTATGTTACCTGAAAAAATGTATCGTTTCACTTCTAACCCTAAAGCAAAAACAACAGATGGGTCTCATGAGAACCTGATGAAGTGGTGGAACATGTGAAGGGAATGCTTTCAATTTCAGCTTTGGCAAGAGATACGTATTTCATTAGTTTACATTTTTAAAATATGTGAACTTATTAGTAGCTACTAAATGTTGCTTTGAAATGCTCATAATTTATTAATGTTTAAAAAGGAAACAAAAATCATCTGAAAATTAAATATAAATACTTAAGCCTCAGATAATTTGAGAGAAAAGAAGAATGCCGTGTTTTATTAAGTTAGACCCTCACCTTTTTGTGAATAAGCTGATCTTCAACTAGTAAATAACAACTAATCCCTAGGCTTAATTGCTGACCCTGAATTCTCTGATATTCTACCCAAGCACTATCTCCTCATAATATCCCCAACTAGATTCCATGATGCTGAGTCTACTATACTGTACCAGTATTGACATTTATTTTGTCTGTACTCTTTTACTTTCAAAAATATTAACACTGAGGATGCCAACCATTGTTCTAAGTATTTAATAAAACCTAATTTTAAAAACTGCACAAAGACGAGCAAGACATATGAATTTTCAGTAAGTACATAAAAAAGAATTCAACATCATTAGTTATAAGGGAAGTGTTAAAACAATAATGAAATATCCACTAGACTGTCTAAAATTGAAGAGTATTAGCAAGAATCTAGAGAAACTGAAACTCTTATACATCATTGTTGGAAGTCAAAATTTTACAACCACTTTGGAAATTGGTCAGGTATTTTTTCAGAAAACTAAACATATATCTACCCTACCACCTTAAAGTCCCATTTGGAATTCTGAGGCAAGATTATGAAACCAGCCTCAAAACTCTGTTAGACTTCTGTAATTCAAGGTCATTATCCAAAATGTAAAAATCTCTAAGTTGTAATTTTACATAGGCTCAACAAATTTTTTTAGCACTGTTCATAGTTGAGGTTTTCTTTGTGAATGGCATATACTTCAAACCAAACGTGAAAATTAATTTGAGGTGGATAATAAGCCTACATGTAAAAGCCCTAACTATAAGCCTTCTAAAAAAAACATTGAAGGATATCTTTTATGAATTTGGGGTAACATTGCACAAAACTCATTAATCATAAAAGAAAAAAAATAAAGCTATCTTAACCAAAATTAAAATTTTTACCCATCGGGAGCCATCATTAAGACTGGTAAAAGGAATCATAGAATGGCAGCATTTATTTGCAGTGCATTATCTGACAAAAGACTTATATTCAGGATGTGTATATGTATGTATGTTTGTGTGTGTGTGTGCAAACATAAATATTACAAAAACAAATATGGGCAAAATACTTGAATAGGCACTTTACAAAAGAAAATATCCAAATTTCCAGTAAACTTATGAAAAGGGGTTTATCTTCATCAGGGATATGCACATTAATATGACAATTTGAGGTAATTACATGAGTACCATAATGATAAATTTAAAAAAGACTGACAATTCCAGAGTTGGCAGTGATGTGGAACAATTAACATTCTCATGCACTTCTCCGCTGGAAGAATAAATTAATACAACCTTTTGGAAAACTATTTTTGCGAATCTATCATAACTAAATTTATGCAACTCAAATCCCATATAAATATCTATTAGAAATAAGAAAATATGTGAGCCAGGATCTTCATAGTAGCAGTATTTGTAACAATTATTACCTGTAAGGACTCAAATGTCTGTCCACAATACAAAGGATGAATACACTGTGGTGTATGTATACCATGAAACACTGTACAACGATAGGAGACCCCAAATACAGAAAGATAAGCAAAATGAGAAGACAGAACAACACACAGCAGATGAAGGAGCAAGATAAAAACCCACCAGACCTAACAAATGAAGAGGAAATAGGCAGTCTACCTGAAAATGAATTCAGAGTAATGATAGTAAAGATGATCCAAAATCTTGGAAATAGAATGGAAAAAATACAAGAAACATTTAACAAGGATCTAGAAGAACTAAAGAGCAAGCAAACAGTGATGGACAACACAATCAATGAAATTAAAAGTTCTCTAGAAGGGATCAATAGCAGAATAACTGAGGCAGAAGAACGGATAAGTGACCTGGAAGATAAAATAGTGGAAATAACTGCTGAGCAGAATAAAGAAAAAAATATGAAAAGAATTGAGGGCAGTCTCAGAGACCTCTGGGACAACATTGAATGCACCAACATTCGAATTATAGGGGTCCCAGAAGAAGAAGAGAAAAAGGAAGAGACTGAGAAAATATTTGAAGAGATTATAGTTGAAAACTTCCCTAATATGGGAAAGGAAATAGTTAATCAAGACCAAGAAATGCAGAGAGTCGCATACAGGATAAATCCAAGGAGAAACATGCCAAGACACATATTAATTAAACTATCAAAAATTAAATACAAAGAAAAAATATTAAAAGCAGCAAGCAAAAAACAACAAATAACATACAAGGGAATCCCCATAAGATCCACCTCCTAGAGAAATGGAAATGAAAATGAAAATAAACAAATGGGACCTAATGAAACTTAAAAGCTTTTGCACAGCAAAGGAAACCATAAACAAGACCAAAAGATAACCCTCAGAATGGGAGAAATTATTTGCAGATGAAGAAACTGACAAAGGATTAATCTCCAAAATTTACAAGCAGCTCATGCAGCTCAATATCAAAAAAAAACAAACAACCCAATCCAAAAATGGGCAGAAGACCTAAATAGACATTTCTCCAAAGAAGGTATACAGACTGCCAACAAACACATGAAACGATGCTCAACATCTTTACTCATTAGAGAAATGCAAATCAAAACTACAATGAGATCTCATCTCACACTGGTCAGAATGGCCATCATCAAAAAATCTACAAACAATAAATTTTGGAGAGGGTGTGGAGAAAAGGGAACCCTCTTGCACTGTTGGTGGTAATGTAAATTGATACAGCCACTATGGAGAACAGTATGGAGGTTCCTTAAAAAACTACAACTAGAACTGCCATACGACCCAGCAATCCCCCTACTGGGCATATACCCTGAGAAAGCCATCATTCAAAAAGAGTCATGTACCACAATGTCATTGCAGCTCTATTTTTAATAGCCAGGACATGGAAGCAACCTAAGTGTCCATTGAGAGATGAATGGATAAAGAAGATGTGGCACATATATACAATGGAATATTACTCAGCCATAAAATGAAACGAAATTGAGTTATTTGCAGTGAGGTGGATGGACCTAGAGTCTGTCATACAAGTGAAGTAAGTCAGAAAGAAAAACAAATACTGTATGCTAACACATATATATGGAATCTAAAAAAAGAAAAAAAAAGGTCATGAAGAACGTAGGAGCAAGATGGGAATAAAGACGCAGACCTACTAGAGAATGGAATTGAGGATATGGGGAGTGGGAAGCATAAGCTGTGACAAAGTGAGAGAGTGGCATGGACATATATACACTACCAAATGTAAAATAGATAGCTAGTGGAAGCAGCTGCATAGCACAGGGAGATCTGCTCCCTGCTTTGTGACCATCTAGAGGGGTGGGATATGGAGGGAGGGAGGGAGGGAGACGCAAGAGGGAAGAGATATGGGGATATATGTATAACTGATTCACTTTGTTATAAAGCAGAAACTAACACACCATTGTAAAGCAATTATACTCCAATAAAGTTGTTAAAAAAAACTAACTGATGGTGATAGAATTCAAAATAATTTTCTAAGCTTTGAAAAAAGATAATGGCTGGGAAGAGGTAGGAGCAGGCTTCCAAGTTATAGGTTACTTTTCATTTATTGATTTGGGAGGAAGTTGTAAGGATGTACTTACTTGGTAAAATTTTATCAGGATTACAGTTGTGAATTGGGTCTTTTTCTGTATATATACAGTAACAGTCTATTTTTTTAAATGTTGCAATCCAAAATACGGGTTTAGATGCCCCAAAATATAATAAGTAAAGCTTATATAATTTTCTTATTCAAGAGTTGCCTTGACTCCCATTCTTACCTTTATTTTATATACAACTCATACCAAATTGCCTTTTCTTGATTTCAAAACAATAGTAGATGAGCAGTAGGGTGGGAGTATTGGTTACTCAAGGAATGCTCACTGTTAATAGAAAGATAAGCAGTGAACCAAGGAAAGAATAGAGGAAACATGTAACAACTGAAAAGGTACAGAAATCTGGAAACATAAAGATCTTTGATTCTTGATAGTTCCTAAAGTATCTTGCCATATTACAAGAGAATGGAGTAACAAATAATTCAGTGTGACAGTCTTCAATCAACAATAAAAGCTTAAATAATTCATTCAATGAATTAATTTAACTACACTTTATATTAAGTATTATATTAAATCTGTGGCATGGGAAGTTACAGTGATGACAATAGACATATTCTCTGCTTTTGTGGAGCTTGCATTTTCTTCAGGGAAATAGAATGAAAACAAATAAAGAAACACATAAGATCACTTTAGATAGTGCTAAGTGCTGTGAAAAAACAGAGTGATGGGATAGAAGTGACATCTGATCTGGTACATAAATGAGAGGTAATGGTCTGTGCAAAAGCTATGAAGTAGAAACAAGCTAGATGTGTTCATGAACAGAGAGAAGACAAATATGGATGAAACATGGTAACCATGGGTAGAGGGTGGGGGGAACCGAGGATGGGGGCGAAGTGAGGTCAAAGGATGAGGCAAGATCCAGATCAAGTGAGGTTTAAAGATGTGCAAGGGGTTTATATTTTATTTTAAGTGTGAATTTAAAACCCCTTGCATAGTTTTAAGCAGGACTGGTATAAAATAGTCTGATTTACATTTTTTTAATTACTCTGTAGGAAGTGGACTGTAATGGGGGCGGGGGAGTGGGAACATGATACCAGTTATGTATCTATTGAAATATTTTGATTTGTGAAATAGAGAAATAGGAAATATCATTCATAAATATAACCAACCAAATATACACATTATAAGTTATATGGCTAATTATATCTTTAGCTATACTGATAACTCAAATTTCTGGTGTGATATTTTCCCCAAATTTTCTAAAGTTTTCAATATGTTTTGTAAGCATGTTTTTTTTTTTGTTTTTTTTTTTTTTTGCAATACACATTATTCTTTATTAGCACATTAAGGAAAAATCTAGCAGTAGGTTTAACAACTACTGTAATTCAAAGAAGCAATGGGCCTAAAGGATATTTGAAGATTCTCCAACAATTATGATATATGAAAATAGCTATGCTTTCCAATGGTGACCAAGTCACAAGAAGTGTTAATTCCACTGTGGTTTGTTGCCTACAATGATAATTGAAGAAATGCTAAAAATCAGTGAGAGTGTCAGTGAAAAAAATTTCCTTTCCAAGTTAACTAATCCCTTATACTCTATCCACAGACCTGTAGGGAATGGGGTTGCCATCTCTGGCTAAGAACTCCTAAAGTGTATGACAAATATTCCAACCTGCCAAGCCCTCTGGTTATAGGATAGAAAAGCAGGGGTGCATAAAATGACCAAGAAAATAGCTTGAAATTGATCATGACGGTGAGTTTCCATTTGTAATTAGGTGCTGTGTGTGTGTGTATATGTGTGTGTACATACATGTGTGTGTTTCCTGTTATAACATAGTCTTATATTTACAGACATGGAAAGATGGCATAATAAATTATTATTATTATTTTTTTATTTATTTTGCTTTATAACAAATTTAATCAGTTATACATATACATATGTTCCCATATCCCCTCCCTTTTGCGTCTCCCTCCCACCCTCCCTATCCCACCCCTCCAGGCGGTCACAAAGCACCGAGCTGATCTCCCTGTGCTATGCGGCTGCTTCCCACTAGCTATCTACCTTACGTTTGGTAGTGTATATATGTCCATGCTGCTCTTTCACTTTGTCACAGCTTACCCTTCCCCCTCCCCATATCCTCAAGTCCATTCTCTAGTAGGTCTGTGTCTTTATTCCTGTCTTACCCCTATGTTCTTCATGACATTTTTTTTTCTTAAATTCCATATATATGTGTCAGCATACAGTATTTGTCTTTCTCTTTCTGACTTACTTCACTCTGTATGACAGACTCTAGGTCCATCCACCTCATTACAAATAGTTCAATTTCATTTCTTTTTATGGCTGAGTAATATTTCATTGTATATATGTGCCACATCTTCTTTACCCATTCATCCGATGATGGACACTTAGGTTGTTTCCATCTCTGGGCTATAGTAAATAGGGCTGCTATGAACATTTTGGTACATGTCTCTTTTTGAATTATGGTTTTCTCAGGGTATATGCCCAGTAGTGGGATTGCTGGGTCATATGGTAGTTCTATTTGTAGTTTTTTAAGGAACCTCCATACCGTTCTCCATAGTGGCTGTACCAATTCACATTCCCACCAGCAGTGCAAGAGTGTTCCCTTTTTTACACACCCTCTCCAGCATTTATTGTTTCTAGATTTTTTGATGATGGCCATTCTGACTGGTGTGAGATGATATCTCATTGTAGTTTTGATTTGCATTTCTCTAATGAGTAAAGATGTTGAGCATCCTTTCATGTGTTTGTTGGCAGTCTGTATGTCTTCTGTGGAGAAATGTCTATTTAGGTCTTCTGCCCATTTTTGGATTGGGCTGTTTGTTTTTTTGTTATTGAGCTACATGAGCTGCTTATAAATTTTGGAGATTAATCCTTTGTCAGTTGCTTCATTTGCAAATATTTTCTCCCATTCTGACGGTTGTCTTTTGGTCTTGTTTATGGTTTCCTTTGCTGTGCAAAAGCTTTTAAGTTTCATTAGGTCCCATGTGTTTATTTTTGTCTTTATTTCCATTTCTCTAGGAGGTGGGTCAAAAAGGATCTTGCTGTGATTTATGTCATAAAGTGTTCTGCCTATGTTTTCCTCTAAGGGTTTGATAGTGTCTGGCCTTACATTTAGGTCTTTAATCCATTTTGAGCTTATTTTTGTGTATGGTGTTAGGGAGTGATCTAATCTCCTACTTTTACATGTCCCTATCCAGTTTTCCCAGCACCACTTATTGAAGAGACTGTCCTTTCTCCACTGTACATTCCTGCCTCCTTTATCAAAGATAAGATGACCATATGTGCGTGGGTTTATCTCTGGGCTTTCTATCCTGTTCCATTGATCTATCTTTCTGTTTTTGTGCCAGTACCATACTGTCTTGATTACTGTAGCTTTGTAGTATAGTCTGAAGTCAGGGAGCCTGATTCCTCCAGCTCCATTTTTCGTTCTCAAGATTGCTTTGGCTATTCGGTGTTTCCATACAAATTGTGAAATTTTTTGCTCTAGTTCTGTGAAAAATGCCAGTGGTAGTTTGATAGGGATTACTTTGAATCTGTAGATTGCTTTGGGTAGTAGAGTCATTTTCACAATGTTGATTCTTCCAATCCAAGAACATGGTACATCTCTCCATCTATTTGTATCATCTTTAATTTCTTTCATCAGTGTCTTATAATTTTCTGCATACAGGTCTTTTGTCTCCTTAGGTAGGTTTATTCCTAGATACTTTATTCTTTTTGTTGCAATGGTAAATGGGAGTGTTTCCTTGATTTCACTTTCAGATTTTTCATCATTAGTATATAGGAATGCCAGAGATTTCTGTGCATTAATTTTATATCCTGCAACTTTACCAAATTCATTGATTAGCTCTAGTAATTTTCTGGTAGCATCTTTAGGATTCTCTATGTATAGTATCATGTCATCTGCAAACAGTGACAGCTTTACTTCTTCTTTTCCGATTTGGATTCCTTTTATTTCCTTTTCTTCTCTGATTGCTGTGGCTAAAACTTCCAAAACTGTGTTGAATAAGAGTGGTGAGAGTGGGCAACCTTGTCTTGTTCCTGATCTTAGTGGAAATGGTTTCAGTTTTTCACCATTGAGGACGATGCTGGCTGTGGGTTTGTCATATATGGCCTTTATTATGTTGAGGAAAGTTCCCTCTATGCCTACTTTCTGCAGGGTTTTTATCATAAATGGGTGTTGAATTTTGTCGAAAGCTTTCTCTGCATCTATTGAGATGATCATATGGTTTTTCTCCTTCAATTTGTTAATATGGTGTATCACGTTGTTTGATTTGCGTATATTGAAGAATCCTTGCATTCCTGGAGTAAACCCCACTTGATCATGGTGTATGATCCTTTTAATGTGCTGTTGGATTCTGTTTGCTAGTATTTTGTTGAGGACTTTTGCATCTATGTTCATCAGTGATATTGGCCTATAGTTTTCATTCTTTGTGACATCCTTGTCTGGTTTTGGTATCAAGGTGATGGTGGCCTCGTAGAATGAGTTTGGGAGTGTTCCTCCCTCTGCTATATTTTGGAAGAGTTTGAGAAGGATAGGTGTTAGCTCTTCTCTAAATGTTTGATAGAATTTGCCTGTGAAGCCATCTGGTCCTGGGCTTTTGTTTGTTGGAAGATTTTTTATCACAGTTTCAATTTCAGTGCTTGTGATTGGTCTGTTCATATTTTCTCTTTCTTCCTGATTCAGTCTTGGCAGGTTGTGCCTTTCTAAGAATTTGTCCATTTCTTCCAGGTTGTCCATTTTATTGGCATAGAGTTGCTTATAGTAATCTCTCATGATCTTTTGTATTTCTGCAGTGTCAGTTGTTACTTCTCCTTTTTCATTTCTAATTCTATTGATTTGAGTCTTCTCCCTTTTTTTCTTGATGAGTCTGGCTAATGGTTTATCAATTTTGTTTATCTTCTCAAAGAACCAGCTTTTAGTTTTATTGATCTTTGCTATCATTTCCTTCATTTCTTTTTCATTTATTTCTGATCTGATTTTTATGATTTCTTTCCTTCTGCTAACTTTGGGATGTTTTTGTTCTTCTTTCTCTAATTGCTTTAGGTGCAAGGTTAGGTTGTTTATTCGAGATGTTTCCTGTTTCTTAAGGTGGGATTGTATTGCTATAAACTTCCCTCTTAGAACTGCTTTTGCTGCATCCCATAGGTTTTGGGTCGTCGTGTCTCCATTGTCATTTGTTTCTAGGTATTTTTTAATTTCCTCTTTGATTTCTTCAGTGATCACTTCGTTATTAAGTAGTGTATTGTTTAGCCTCCATGTGTTTGTGTTTTTTACAGCTCTTTTCCTGTAATTGATATCTAGTCTCATAGCATTGTGGTCAGAAAAGATACTTGATACAATTTCAATTTTCTTAAATTTACCAAGGCTTGATTTGTGACCCAAGATATGATCTATCCTGGAGAATGTTCCATGAGCACTTGAGAAAAAATTGTGTTCTGTTGTTTTTGGATGGAATGTCCTATAAATATCAATTAAGTCCATCTTGTTTAATGTATCATTTAAAGCTTGTGTTTCCTTATTTATTTTCATTTTGGATGATGTGTCCATTGGTGAAAGTGGGGTGTTAAAGTCCCCTACTATGATTGTGTTACTGTCGATTTCCCCTTTTATGGCTGTTAGTATTTGCCTTATGTATTGAGGTGCTCCTATGTTTGGTGCATAAATATTTACAATTGTTATATCTTCTTCTTGGATCGACCCCTTGATCATTATGTAGTGTCCTTCTTTGTCTCTTCTAGTAGTCTTTATTTAAAAGTCTATTTTGTCTGATATGAGAATTGCTACTCCAGCTTTCTTTTGGTTTCCATTTGCATGGAATATCTTTTTCCATCCCCTTACTTTCAATCTGTATGTGTCTCTAGGTCTGAAGTGGGTCTCTTGTAGACAGCATATATATGGGTTTTGTTTTTGTATCCATTCAGCCAATCTGTGTCTTCTGGTGGGAGCATTTAGTCCATTTACATTTACGGTAATTATCGATATGTATGTTCCTATTCCCATTTTCTTAATTGTTTTGGGTTCGTTATTGTCGGTCTTTTCCTTCTGTTGTGTTTCTTGCCTAGAGAAGTTCCTTTAGCATTTGTTGTAAAGCTGGTTTGGTGGTGCTGAACTCTCCCAGCTTTTGCTTGTCTGTAAAGGTTTTAATTTCTCCATCAAATCTAAATGAGATCCTTGCTGGGTAGAGTAGTCTTGGTTGCAGGTTTTTCTCCTTCATCACTTTAATTATGTCCTGCCACTCCCTTCTGGCTTGTAGAGTTTCTGCTGAGAGATCAGCTGTTATCCTCATGGGGATTCCCTTGTGTGTTACTTGTTGTTTTTGCCTTGCTGCTTTTAATATGATTTCTTTGTGTTTAATTTTTGACAGTTTAATTAATATGTGTCTTGGCATATTTCTCCTTGGATTTATTCTGTATGGGACTCTCTGTGCCTCCTGGACTTGATTAACTATTTCCTTTCCCATATTAGGGAAGTTTTCAACTATAATCTCTTCAAATATTTTCTCAGTCCCTTTCTTTTTCTCTTCTTCTTCTGGAACCCCTATAATTCGAATGTTGGTGTGTTTAATGTTGTCCCAGAGGTCTCTGAGACTGTCCTCTGTTCTTTTCATTCTTTTTTCTTTATTTTGCTCTGCAGCAGTTATTTCCACTATTTTATCTTCCACCTCACTTATCCGTTCTTCTGCCTCAGTTATTCTGCTATTGATCCCATCTAGAGTATTTTTTATTTCATTTATTGTGTTTTTAATCGATGCTTGATTCATCTTTAGTTCTTCTAGTTCCTTGTTAACTGTTTCTTGCATTTTGTCTATTCTATTTCCAAGATTTTGGATCTGGGAAATAGAATCTTGGATCATCTTAACCATCATTATTCTGAATTCTTTTTCAGGTAGACTGCCTATTACCTCTTCATTTGTTAGGTCTGGTGGGTTTGTATCTTGCTCCTTCTCTTGCTGTGTGTTTTTCTGTCTTCTCATTTTGCTTATGTTACTGTGTTTGGGGTCTCCTTTTTGCAGGCTGCAGGTTCGTAGTTCCCGTTGTTTTTGGTGTCTGTCCCCAGTGGCTAAGGTTGGTTTAGTGGGTTGTGTAGGCTTCCTGGTGGAGGGGACTAGTGCCTGTGTTCTGGTGGATGAGGCTGGATCTTGTCTTTCTGGTGGGCAGGTCCACGTCTGGTGGTGTGTTTTGGGGTGTCTGCGGACTTTTTATGATTTTAGGCCACCTCTCTGCTAATGGGTGGCGTTGTGTTCCTGTCTTGCTAGTTGTTTGGCATAGGGTGTCCAGCACTGTAGCTTGCTGGTCGTTGAGTGAAGCTGGGTGCTGGTGTTGAGATGGAGGTCTCTAGAAGATTTTCGCCGTTTGATATTATGTGGAGCTGGGAGGTCTCTTGTGGACCAGTGTCCTGAGGTTGGCTGTCCCACCTCAGAGGCACAGTACTGACTCCTGGCTCCTCAATTTGGGATGATTTGTTGTCTATTCATGTATTCCACAGATGCAGGGTACTTCAAGTTGATTATGGAGCTTTAATCCGCTGCTTCTGAGGCTGCTGGGAGAGGTTTCCCTTTCTCTTCTTTGTTCTCACAGCTCCTGGGTCTCAGCTTTGGATTTGGCCCCGCCTCTGCGTGTAGGTCGCCGGAGGGCGTCTGTTCTTCGCTCAGACAGGACAGGGTTAAAGGAGCAGCCTCTTCGGGGACTCTGGCTCACTCAGGCCCGGCGGGAGGGAGGGGCCCGGAGTGCGGGGTGAGCCTGCAGCGGCAGAGGCCGGCGTGACGTTGCACCAGCCCGAGGCGTGCCGTGCATTCTCCCAGGGAAGCCGCCCCTGGATCCCGGGACCCCGTGTAAGCATGTTTTTAAAACAGATGAGCCCAAGACAGATAAAGGCATCTTCATTTTCATAACTGTGATTTTTTTTAAAGAAACAAAGGTAATTGAAGAGTTGCAAGAAAAAGGCAGAAGTTTGAAAATTAACTATGAAACATGCTCAGAGCACCTTTCTGTAACTTTAAGAATTGAGTGTTTTCAAAATTTGACAAGATTTGCTATTCTACAGCTAAGTAAGTCACTGACCTTCTTGGCACTAAGAATCTGGTTTCTAATCATAGATCCACTGTTAAATGTGGGATTTGAAGTATTAAGTGATCATTCAGAAAATTTTAAACTTAAATATTCTATGATCATCATGATGAATTTAAATGATATTGTACTTACTTACAGAACTAAAGAGCACAATTAATTGTATTCTCCTGTGATGTTTAGAAAAAATGTTAGCCATTACTAAGATTTAATAGAAACTATCTTTTAAAGGTCGGTATATTAACTTTAAAAAATCTTTTGGGACTTCTACTTCTGGGCAGATGAAGTAGACATATGTTATTCCTACTAGTAAGTGCAGCTATTAACTGTAGAATTGTGTATAAAACAACCATAAGACTACTCTGAAAGGTTAGAAAAGGGGGCAGATCAACTATAACCTTGGGATGCAATGAAAGAGGATGGTGAGTTCATTGGGTTTTCTTTTAGCTTCATATATCCCAGCTGAAGCTCGCAATCCAGAAATGCCAGGGCATATAGGCAAAAAAAGTCCTAACAGAAGTCTATCCTCTTTAGCCAAAGGACCAGGAAAGGGTCAGCCTAGCAGGAAAGAAAAATTTCAGACAATAATTGATATATAATTGGTAAAAAAATTCATCCAGCCATTTAAACTAATGAACAGTAGACGTACAGACACGTGTATGTGTGTGTGTGTGTGTGGTGTGTATGTATTCATAGACCCATACATTCAAGCCCTCAAAATCTACAACGATGAAACTTCCATACATAACCAAGTAATTGTTAACCTTCTGTTTTGAATTTTGAATTTGCAAGATGGCTACATCATAGAGGAAATCAACTAATCAAGGCCTTTCATTTTTTTAAATGTTGCCGTTGCCACTATTCCCAATTCAAATTAAATTCTGGTAATAATTTGATTATAGATGAGGTATTCATCTTCCTCTGGCAAGGAATTTTAAAACATAGTAACAGTAGCCTGCCTAACCATCTCAAACTTAAAAAAATGTAGATGTAGTAAATATCAAACAAATAATAAACTTAGATTACAGCTATTTACAGGAAAATCTCACTCTTTTTTTTTTTTTTTTTTTTTTTTTGCGGTACACGGGCCTCTCACTGTTGTGGCCTCTCCCGTTGCGGAGCACAGGCTCCGGACGCGCAGGCTCAGTGGCCATGGCTCACGGGCCTAGCTGCTCCGCGGCATGTGGGATCTTCCCGGACCGGGGCACGAATCCGTGTCCCCTGCATCGGCAGGCAGACTCTCAACCACTGCGCCACCAGGGAAGCCCAAAATCTCACTCTTTTTAAAAACTTTTTATTGGAGTATAGTCGAATTGCAATGTTGTATTAGTTTCAGGTATACAGCAAAATGATTCAGTTATACATGTACATATATTCATTCTTTTTTAGATTATTTTCCCTTGTAGGTTATTACAGAATATTGAGTAGAGTTCCCTGTGCTATACTGTAGGTCCTTATTCGTTATCTATTTTATATATAGTAGTGTGTATATGTTAATCCCAATCTCCTGATTTATCCCTCTCCACCCCTTTTCACCTTTGGTAAACCATAAATTTGTTTTCTAAATCTGTGACCATATTTCTGTTTTGTAAATAAGTTCATTTGTACCATTTTTTTGTAGTTTCCACATATATGCGATATCATATCATATTTGTCTGACTTACTTCACGTAGTACGATGAATCTCTAGGTCCATCCATGTTGCTGCAAATGGCATTATTTCATTATGTTTGTGGCTGAGTAATATTCCATTGTATATATGTACCACACCTTCTTTATCCATTCCTCTGTTGATGGACATTTAGGTTGCTTCCAGTCTTGGCTATTTAAATAGTGCTGCAATGAACATTGGGTTGCATGTATTATTTTTAAATTTTTATTTATTTATTTATGGCTGCATTGAGTCTTCATTGTTGTTCACGGGCTTTCTCTAGTTGTGGCGAGCGGGGGCTACTCTTCGTTGTGGCACGCATGTTTCTCATTGTGGCAGCTTCTTTTGTTGTGGAGCACGGGCTCTAGACACACGGCCTTCAGTAGTTGTAGAATGCAGGCTCAGTAGTTGTGGCTCACGGGCTCAAAAGTGCAGGCTCGGTAGTTGTGGCGCATTGGTTTAGTTGCTCCATGGCACGTGGGATCTTCCCAGACCAGGGCTCAAACTCATGTCCCCTGCATTGGCAGGTGGATTCTTAACAACTGAGCCACCAGGAAAGTACTGTATCTTTTTGAATTATGGTTTTCTCTGGATATATGCCCAGGAGTGGGATTGCTGGATCGTATGGTAGTTCTATATTTAGTTTTTTTAAGGAACCTCCATACCATTCTCCATAATGAAAAGCTGACTATTATAGGTCTTTAGAATAAATATAAACAAAATATTTTAAAATTTAATTTAAGTTAAATACTTTAATTTTTCAGTTTTAAAGGGTTTTGACTTTTTACAAAGGTCACTATTAAAAATTATCACGTTTTAATGTGACAATGATCCAAAGCCTTCCTTGGCAAGATCCTGCCTTCTTAAAGGTGAACTTTCTGAATGTGTAGTCTCATTTTATTGTGGATGTGAGTTATATGTCCTTTTATTAACCTTTAATATTATGCAGTCATTTTAGAGTTTTAGTTAATTCATTAAAATCATGTTCTGGAACAGTAATCAGTTCTTTGCAAGCAATTCTTCGGTTCAACTTGCTCTGTATTATCATCCTGTCTGAGGGAGGATATTAAAAGGCAGAAGTCTAAAATTCAAATAATTACCAGATAAATAATTATTAAAATCAGAAGGCTTTCCTAACACAGGTTTTCTTTGTTGGTCTTCACAAATCTTTTTTTTTTTTTTTTTTAAACTCTTCTACAGGCCTTCTGGAGCTATGTGTAACTGCTAAGGAATTTGTGTTTGTCTCTGGATTATGCTGTTTTGATTGCTTACTGTTGTCTTTGTTTCTAATTCCTGTGAAAAAGAGGAAGAGGAAATGAGGAACAAGTAGAAAATCTTACCTAGAATAATAAAATTATAAATCTGTAATTTAAGTTCGAGACCATCTTGTTTAGTCTCTATCTTTAACAAGTTAGAGAAAATTTTATCCATTTTGTAGTTTAAGCAGTAGAGGCTAAGAGATGTTAAAGTGATTTCTAAGAACTCTGAGTGGCACATATTAAGGACTTAAATATTGGTTGAATGGATGTTTGACTGACTATTACTAAAAGTGCTAATGTTGGGAATATAATGTGTGCTTCTCCCTATTAACACTCTACCACCACTAACTGCATTGCTGATTACATTAAATATAAAGAACTTATAAAACTATTAAATTCTATTTATGTTCAAGGATTGACACTTCTTATTAAAATTCTAATCTTTGCTTTTTTTCCTCTTCCCCAAAACATTGTCTATTTAATGTCAAAACAAAGAGAAAAATCATAACCCTGTGGGAACCAGGAAACCATTCATTAAGCCACCCTATTTAGTCACTTAAATATATGATATTTAATCCAGACCTTTCCTTCAAATGTCATATTTGCATCCTTCTAGAAATTATATATTTTTCAAACAATTATGAGATGTTTTATATGTCTACACCTTGCTATATCCATTTACATGAGCTGCTCAGCTGAAAATCATATTAGTCTTGTAAAACTTTATTTTTTTTTTGGTTAACAAATACATTTCACACTTAGGAACAGGTGTAAACTCTGACATCCGAAACATCCATCCAAAAAGAATGTCCCTGAGGCACTTACACAAGAGGATATCAATACACATTCACACAATGACATTTCAGACAGATAAATGCCCTTATATGAGGGCACCAAATAAGAAAAATAGAAAGCATGAGCAAAGAGCCCATGACATAAAATGAAATACATATGTAGAGACTGAACATCATTTGCAGGGGTTGGAACCCTATTCCATGGTGAAACTGAAGTCCATTTTAAAATGGAAGATTTAACATTTAACAGCTAAGCACATAAAAAGGAATTTGTTACAGAAAAACCTACATCAATTGCAGTGACCTTTCTCAGAGATATCTTTTACAGATTTTCCTTCTGGCTGTCTCTTTTCTTCCTTGCTTTACCCTAGACCTTTTTCAATAGAGATCTTTTTCTTTCTTTCCTCATAGATAAACCACATTTTAACATCTTTAGTCTTATGAATCAACTTCCACTGTGGAAAAGTTTGAGATGATATTTCTGACCTGGTGTTTGATGACTTTGGGAATTCCAAAATTCTCTGATTGTATCAGATTTCTTCTGTCAGGAAGTTGGTTCAAATTATGATAATAGAAAAAAGAAACATGGAAATTTGTCACAGTTGATATACATCAAACTCTTCAAATATCCTTTTGTCATATTTTCTTTATTTTATCCCATCCATAGAGAAATCTAAGGGATCCCATTTGCCAACTCTAAACCATGAGCCCAAAGTCAGTGCATAAAAAGAAAGTCACAAATTTCATATTAGAAGACTCTTTGAATGATGGACATAACCTCATTATTATAATAAATTTGATTAATATTCTCTTAGGAATGGGTTAAATAAATACTATAGAAATATATAATCCTTATCTTTTTCTTTTTATTCTTGGTCAAAAGCTTTATTTTCATGGCAACTAATTCAGACCCACAGAGGAAAAGTTTTGGAAATTTACAAAACTAGTTATTCCAATACCTAAATTGTAATCAAGTTGCATTTTATTATCACAAGCTTAAAGCTTACTGTTTTGGGGAAAAGGTACAAGAAAATATCACACTTGGGAAGTTTAATGAGCAGGGCTTCTGGAATCTCCTCCAGTTCCCTCATTTAGATATGTACTCAGGTGGTGTCAGGCTTATGTCAGTCCAGAGCAAGGACTGAATCCTAGCCAAGATTCAGGGAGCATCAAAAAAGAGCTTAACAAACATCTTATTCCCCCAGTCATATCACTTAGGAACTCTAATACTATATGGTTTATAAACAACTTTTTGAAAGACATGTTACCTCTAAGTTCAGGTTATAATGTCCTGTAAGACCAACATTATCTTGTGTGTATTTTCCATAGAACATGTAAAAATGACAAGGCATCACCCATGTATAATAGCTTTGAAAAATACGTAAGGATGACCAGTATGGGCATGTGCAATTATTTATTTATTGCACGTAGGGCTTAGGAGTGACTGAGCCTAAAAATCCTGATCAAGTCCTATCAGGGCAAAAGAGTAATTTCTTGGAGAAGTGCTTCTTTAAGCAGATCGTTGCAATGAGTCAAAATGATATATGTGGTGCTTCAGTCTCCCAAGGTCCTTGAGAATGGCCAACATGGTTACTCTTAGGAATAACACTGATTCATGCTAGGAAACTCAGTCAGTGACCCTGGTACCATGTCATCCAAACTGATAATAAAAGGTAATGCTCTCTTTGTTCTTCTATTAGAAAGGTCCACTAGTTCCAAATGTAAACTATGGTGCATCAGGGAAAAAATGCAATAAAATAATTCACTTGAAGCCCATTCAGTATTATTTTTTAAATAATGAAGAAAACAGCCTCTTCTTGAATAGAATATTATCACTGGAATATATGTACATGTATGGCAAAAGGATTGCAGCTTGAGAGACCAAGTTGAATTCACCCTAGGATTCAGATATGTTTCAGCAAGTCTAGTGAGTATGTTTAATTGCATGCAGGACTAAGGAACCTCCTAGGAAAGAATAAATCTCTTGGAAAAAAAGAGTCAATGCACTCAAAATTGCTTTAAGTTTTGAGAAAAGGTGGAAAATTCATGTGTAGATCAGATATTATCTGCTCCCTCTCTTTCCTTAAAGACATATAGCAGAGACCTGAGTATAGGGGATATACATAAAAAAGAGCTGGTTCCTTAAAAATCTCTGTAAAACATGAAGAGAGTAGAGCAAACAGAGCCTAGTAGTCTACACAGCAGAAGGTAGTACTTCCTGTAATTTAGATAATTATTGATCTCTGTGGTCACATTATCTGAAGCAGAAAACCAATCCAGCCTCTGTGTAGTATGAAGGGCTGGAACATCAGAGCATTAGGAGAAGAAAGACATGACCTCACAAAGGCTGAAGTAGGAGACAAGAGAAATGGAGGACTCCCTGTGGTGACCAAGAAGAATATGCAAGAGGAAATTATACTCTTCGTGTACGAGCTGATGGACTGCTTTTGGCTATCTCCATGGGGGCTGCTTGAAGTCTGTTGGAGATATCTAAGGGAAGCTGAAGCTCCTGAAATTTTATGGATAGTGGCAAAAACAGAGAAATAATATTTAATTACTCTTGTTAGGCCATTATCTTTACTCCCAGAGTGGTTTACTTTGTAGAAATATGGTTTACAAATACATGGTATTTGGGGAATTTCTTCTCCTTCAGATTATTTTTATAATGATCTTACCTTAGAAAAAGTGGTAGTAAAAGTCAGCCTGAATAAGTTTTTGATAGAATGCACTCTTTTGAGCAAATGTCTTGGATAATTTTGTACTGTCAGTTAAGAGCTGGCTGGAAATAGAAGTCTGTTTTCAGGATTCATTAAACTTTGTATCCCTAATTAATATATGATAGTTGACTCATTAATGACTAAGTCTTGCCTGTATGAGTGGATCTTAAACAAATGAACAAACATACAAGAAATGCCTGCATCCAGTGCCCTGACTGACGGAATCAGAAGGGCGGTAGAGTAAAAGGACTTTCCCAGTGACATGCTTGTTTCCCACCTCATGTTTGTTCATATGATGCTACAAGACTGGGTGTAAATCCTTTGACTTTTCCTCTTGTACAGGCCACTGAAGTCAGGCCCCGAGAAGTGTAGAGTCAAGGTCAATGTTACCCATTAGCTAACATCACATCTTTGACCATTCACTTCCATTCCAAGGTAAAAGCACTTTGGATACAGAGTTGGGAGATTGGAAACCAAGGAGGAGGTGGAGGGGAAGAGATAGATGTCTTATGCCATTTGCTTTCTTGCCTTGTCTTAGTGATCACTGTTCATTTTGTTTGTTTGTTTCTTCTCTTTATTGTGTTAGCGCATCTGATGAATACTCAAGTGATGTGGCACATATTGATGCCCTAAAGAGTATAAACATTTACTCTAAATTCCTCTAATTCAAAAGGAGTCATCTAAAATATATAAATATATATGCATCTTTTCTCTCTCTCTCTTTCCCCCTCACTCTCTCTCTCTCCCTCTTTCTCTGTGTCACACACACACACACACACCATAAACATACACTTTCATATCAAATGTATCTGACAAAAGCAGACATACATATTTTCATTTTTATTCTCTACTTTGATATATTGTTTTACTATCCTATTCTTTGGAGGAAAAAGCAATATGGGTAACTTAACCCACTGGACCTAGAAACAAATCAACAGTCCCTTTCACCCTATTATTAGGTGAATACCATTAATTCATACTCATGTTTAGAAAAAATATTGTTATTCATGGAATTTAAATAATCCAAAATTGTTGTCTTTGGTGATGTTTTTCTTGCATGGTAATGTGTCTGGTGTCTGTGATATAACGTTCTCAGTAGAAAGAACTGGGGGAAAAATAAAAAGAAATAAATATCCTAAAACTTTAGTTTTGGGTCTTCCTAAAAACAATCTCTTTCCTCCTCACAGACATGGGATGCCAAATATCTAATTTATATAGCATAATTTAAATATTGAGTAGAAAAAGAAATATCCAAACATGATTGAACATCATGCTAATTGTACCAAGATCAGAAATCAATGTTCTGTAAAGATGCTTTCACCCTTTTCTCTTTCATGATGAAGAAATCACACCCCTGCAATATCCACCAGCCATCTTCAAGAGAATACCTTAAGCTAAGCTGTTGATTAGGTAAAAATCACCCAACTCCAGGAAAAGTGCCTCACCAGCACTGTATTGAATTCATTCCTGTATTGAATTATTTCATTGCTTAAATGAAAAAACACCATGTTTTGGAAAGAACCTTGAAGGACACCTGGTATTTTTATATAATATATCCAACTGCTGTGTTACAGCTATGCTTTAGTGAATGTTTATTTAATTTCTTATTAGTTTTCCATCAATAAACTTGTTTTGCCCTTAGCATCAAAAGCACATTTTCCCTCACACCCCTGACCTCCCCCCAAAAAGGATAAAAACAAACAAATAAAAAGCCTCTCAACTTTTTTACAATAAAGAAGAGAGCGTTTACAAACAGCTAAACTTAGGATAGAAACAAAGTGATTTCAACTTAATTCAACAGAAAGAATAGCTCACTTTTTTTTTTGGCTGTGCCGCAGGGTTCTTAGTTCCCTGATCAGGGATCGAACCCGTTCCCCCTGCAGTGGAAATGTGAAGTTCTAACTACTGCACCGCCAGGGAATTCCCTAGCTCACATTTTTAATGCATGTTCTGAAGCTAGATTTTTTCAGGCTCCTTTTAAATGAGTAAAGGGAGAGGTAATTGAGACTGGGGAATATAATGAGCTAAGAAGTGCACACGTAAAGTACACACTGCCTCTGAGATCCTAGAAGTCTTTCATAAAAGCTAAAATATCATGGGAAATATGGGATGATAGGACTCACTGTATTTCATTCTTGTAAAATAGTTGTGATTAAATATACTTTTATTATCTCTTAATAAAGTTAATTGTCTTTTAACTTCTACAGCCCATAGGCTTAAAGTTAATCTGAAGTAAATTATTTGTCTTAGAAAAGGATGAATTCACTTTTTGTGAAAGATAATTTATTCACTGACAAAAATCACGAACTTTTTTTTTTTACCCTCAATAGAAAGCGTAGTCATCAGCTAACAGGTTTATTTACTTTTCAATTTTGATTAAATTCACACAAGTTCATTGGGTGAAAATTGATTTTTGTTTCCCTTTTTTTTTTTTGCGGTACGTGGGCCTCTCACTGCCGTGGCCTCTCCCGTTGCGGAGCACAGGCTCCAGACGCACAGGCTCAGCGGCCATGGCTCACGGGCCCAGCCGCTCCGCGGCATGTGGGATCCTCCCGGACTGGGGCACGAGCCCATGTCCCCTGCGTCGGCAGGCGGACTCTCAACCACTGCGCCACCAGAGAAGCCCTTTGTTTCCCTTTTTTGAACTGATAATCTTCCATACCTTCCACACAAGGATATAATGTGTGACTTCTCCTATGTGTGAATAACATCCCCAGAAGCACTTTCTTAAGTATGTTTTTGCACAATAAAACAACAAAAAACTGTTCTTCATATTAGATTCATGTCACTCTTCATGTAACAACAATTGACACTGATAGTACCATTGAGAAAAATCAAATAAATATGAGGCCATTCTGAACTACCAACTTTTTGAGAGTTAGAAACTGTAATTTAGTTTATCATTGTATCTCATACTTTCATTTTTAGACATACACATATCATATGTATATTTTTAAATATGAATACATGTATATATAGACAAAAAAATTGAAAGTGCAAAAACCTCTTCAGTTTGTAGCAATATGGTACTACCCTAACAGAGTGTTATATAGGAACAAATCCAAAAAAATAGCTTTAGCTAATGAACTATGTGCATGTGCCCAGCATACAGACTTCCTATTTAGCAGGAATAACAAGATAGGTAATAAGCAGGACTCTATCTCCCATTACACAAGACAAAGTGGGGAAGTTGTCATATGTACAGTAGAGGATATATCATCAGCTAATCGGACACTCCCACCTAGAGTTTCAAACCTTGAAAAAGTGAGAAGAAAAGTGCAGGGTCCAGTTGAGATTATTTCTGGTAGATATGGTAAAGTGGCACATCAGCTAATATCAGAGATGGCAGAGAGTTCCAAACTATGTTATGTTCTAAGTTGACAAGTGTTAGCGTCTTGGCCTTCCTGCCTACGCCTGGTTTTCCAACTTTCTTTTCTATTCTATGATGTGTCCTTCCAGGATATTCCTTTTATGCTTAGATAGCCAAAGTGGTTTCTGTTGTTTATATCCAGGGATCCCACTCATACAGTGTCTCACCTTCATATGCATTGGCATTAATCCATGATAGTTTAGGCTTGGCATGGACAAATACAGGGCTTAAGTAAGTGTGTTTTCCTTTTAGAATCAGAACACACAAAAGAGGAAATGTAGTTAACATTACTCATAGCAACACATTTTATAAATATTTATTTTGAAATGTGAAATTGCTGACATTTGATGATTTTTGACATTCAGTGGTGATTTCATATGGTTCAACCTAACAATAAGAATACCTTATTGAGTTGAATAGACCCTTTTATGACATACTTTCTTCTTAGGAATTACAGAAAAATGGATTTCTTTTCCACATTAATATTTTTATCTGCCAGAAGTTACTGAATTTCTGTGATTACCTACAAAATATCAGAATGTTATCTGAACTCCAGGTGGAGGCTTTCATGATTAGAAAGGAAATAAATTTTGACTATGATTTACTGAGAGAGAACTATGAAGTGGTTTATTTTGAAAAAAATTTTGTATCCATATATAACTCACATATAAAACACACCTTCCCATGAGATCACTAATTTCCGAGTATGATGTTAACTAGCATATTTTCTTTAAAGGGACTCCTGGGAATGTCTTATATAAAAAAATAAAACAACTCAAAACAAAATACTTGGAAAGTACTTAATTATTATTAATATTCAAAATCAAAATTCTTAATATTTATTGGATACCTACTATGTCCTAGCCACTACATTATGCTCTTTATATATATATTATCTCATGTAATCCTCACAGCAAGCCTATCAAAAATATATTATCATCATGCTCACTTACCAAATGAGATATTCAACTTTAAAAAGGTCAAATAATCTCCTAAAGAATGTGGAGTAAACAGTGACATGGCTAGGATGATAACCAGGTCTGTCTGACACTAAAACCCATGATTACTAACACTGTTTTATTAATTAGCAGACTACCTGAATATTACTGCCAATTATCAGATAATAGGCAAACACAAAGCACAACAAGACTGAAATACTTTGATTTTCTTTTAATCCTCTGACAATAGTGGTTCCCTCTATCGAGAAAGCTCTTGTTTCATCCTAGGCACCTGCATTTTCTTCTATACTGTTAAAAAACACTTGGTAAAGCTGATGAAGAAGACTTTATTCAAGGGACTACTGCAATGGGGTTTTGCAGTAAGGAAGAGGCGTTACTGGGCTCACTTCCAAATACAGCATGGACAAGTGGGAATTTATAATCAAGGAGCAGGGTGGGGTGGAGGGCTGTGGATAGAAAATTATGAAGAAGAAACATCAGGGGTGGGGAGTCTTGTTAAACCAACTCAACAAGATTCTTGCTGAAAGCAGACAAGAGTAGTCAGTGTCCAAGGGTGGAGGATTCTGGCTAAAGTTATTAAGCAGGATTCTTGGACAGTGCAGAGACTGACATGTAAGTCCATAGGTCAATGTCCAGTCCAGAAAATGACTCAGAGGAGCTTGACTAAAATTTGGTCCAAGAGTTTTTGTCAGTCCCTCCTTTGGTTCAAGGAAAGAAGAGACGTTCTTCCTTCCCTTGAACAACATGTGTGCATTTTCTCTTGCAGTTGCCTTTTGTTCATTGAGGATCCTTTCAACCTTCTGTTGAGAACTCGGTAGTATTACCCAGCTCAGGTCTGGCTGCCACTACTCAAAAGTCAATACTCAAGAGGCAAGTGCTGGTAGAAACAGAAAGGTTGCTTTAATCAGAAAGTTGGCATTCTGGGGAGAAAGCGGACTCATGTCCCCAAACTCTGGAGATTCTGCTCAGCCATGAAAGTTTTTAAAAGGAAGAGGGGAAGTAATCTCAGTTAATCATTGAGATAGGGGACCAGACTCGTCACCAACTCCCACTGTGTGTAGGCTTGTCGACTCCTCGTGATCTTTCTTTAGATACTATCTTGTTCACAAAGTTTGTTTGAAAGATTACTGAAGGGCAAGCTAGGGAAGAGATGTGGTCATCTGTTAATTACTTATTCTTTATTTCTGCTTCTTTGATCTATGGAAAGAACCAACAGGTAAGGCAAGGTATTGTGTGATCAAAAGATTTGAAAGGTGTGCTTGGTCCAGAGATGAGTAGAGCATGAAGTGCCTGGTTTAAAAGTTAGTTACAATATAGCTTTGTAAAGTGACAAGACTAAAGGGGTCTCCTGCTGAGGGTGGTTTCCTGTAAAGAGCTGCTTACAAATCCCCACTTCTCAGACATGGTTCCATTTCTATGGGATCACGGGAGAAGATACATCTTCTGTAACTTGTTCATGCTGACATAGGGCACCATATTTTTAGAGTGGAAGATGTCTACGTTGGTTTGTAACATCTCTTTGCTGACAGTTTTAGTTGCCTCTTTACATATATGGGCAGAGCAAACTACAATTATTATTATTATTATTTTTTGCTTTATAACAAATTTAATCAGTTATACATATACATATGTTCCCATATCCCCTCCCTTTGGCGTCTCCCTCCCACCCTCCCTATCCCACCCCTCCAGGCGGTCACAAAGCACCGAGATGATCTCCCTGTGCTATGCGGCTGCTTCCCACTAGCTATCTACCTTACGTTTGGTAGTGTATATATGTCCATGCTGCTCTTTCACTTTGTCACAGCTTACCCTTCCCCCTCCCCATATCCTCAAGTCCATTCTCTAGTAGGTCTGTGTCTTTATTCCTGGCTTACCCCTATGTTCTTCATGACATTTTTTCCCCTTAAATTCCATATATATGTGTCAGCATACAGTATTTGTCTTTCTCTTTCTGACTTACTTCACTCTGTATGACAGACTCTAGGTCCATCCACCTCATTACAAATAGTTCAATTTCATTTCTTTTTATGGCTGAGTAATATTCCATTGTATATATGTGCCACATCTTCTTTACCCATTCATCCGATGATGGACACTTAGGTTGTTTCCATCTCCGGGCTATTGTAAATAGGGCTGCTATGAACATTTTGGTACATGTCTCTTTTTGAATTATGGTTTTCTCAGGGTATATGCCCAGTAGTGGGATTGCTGGGTCATATGGTAGTTCTATTTGTAGTTTTTTAAGGAACCTCCATACCGTTCTCCATAGTGGCTGTACCAATTCACATTCCCACCAGCAATGCAAGAGTGTTCCCTTTTGCTACAATTATTTTGATGAGCAATAGTATTAGTCCCATTCTCTTGAGGCCAGTTCTTGGAATTGTGCTAGCCATAGATTCAGTACTGCTCAACATGGAGCAGCTTATGTCATGGCTACAGTCTGGTCATCTTGAAGTTAGCTTTTTTCCTCTGGTGGCAGTTCTAGTATTTGTAAAGCAACTCAGGAATGTGCATCAGACACTGAAAGATTCTGTGACTTTATTGTCTTAGTCATTGACTGTTTGAACCTGCTCTTTTGTGACTAGGGAGGACTAGGAGACTTCAGCTTTTCTACAAACAAGAGACAGGGGACACGGAGGGGCCTTTGTACTTGGGGGGAGGGGCCTGCAGGGTTCTGCTCAGTTTTGAACCACCCCCCTGTCTTTGATACTCCTCAATCCTGAGGAGGAACTGGTGTATAACATGAAAGGAGTAAAGTTTTGGACAGAGAGGTTAATCATAAACTTGCCAGATGAACTCACAGGGTTCTGCTCAGTTTCAGTAGTAGAGAATATTTACTGAATGGTACAAGCAGTCAGGCATTTAATGAGGGGAATTTCTATGGAAAAACAATAACAACAACTGGTGGTTGCAAATCTAGTTTCTGAATCCAGAGAGCAGCCAATTGAGAAGATTTCTAGTTATTGAGCTCAAAATATTTTTAGATAGTGGAATGAGAACAGCAGTCTTCTGAAAGATTCATCCATGGCCATTCACCTGTGCCACATTGCCTGCATCTGCAAAATGCAGGGCAAACTACCTGTGCATTTAACCCTATTACTAAGTTATATGCTTCACATTTCAGAGAGGGGGAGAGAGAGAAGTATAGACAAAGATAGAGACAGAGATGTTTTGTATAACATAAACCACTATCCTATTCTAAATAATGACAATATGTCAAGTGCTCTTTGGCTCTTAAGCCTCTGGTTTCTGCCCTCTAGTCCACACAGTCCAACAGCTCAAGATACCAAAAGCATTCCATTTAGACCTTTATTAATTAAACCAACACTGGCTACCTTGAAACAAATAAAGTAGTTCAAGACCAGGTTACATTTGTTAACTTCTAACCTAGGCTATGGTGGTAACAATGTATAGCCCAGGAAAGGTTAGGACAAGGGAAAATACCTTATGATAATTGGAGTTGCTTTTTGTTTACATGTTCTTTATGCCAACTGCTAGGAGACTCAGCATCCTCAGCTTCCATCCATATTCTCAACTTTGAAATCCAAATTTTCAGCCATAAAACAGTAGGCATTTGCCCTAAAAAATTTATTTTTATCTAATAGATTAACTCTCTCAAAAGAATTTTAACCAAAATGTTTGAATATGTATATATGCATACCATTTATCACCTTTACCATGTAGAGAACATCATTGCTAATTAAGGTCCGTGATGAGAATGCAGTGTCTCTATAATAATCTGTGGCCTTCAGAAATTCCAAACCTGTGCTAGCTCTTTAAGGGGGGAGGAAATGTATGGTGGAAGAGTATAGAGGAAGAATGCTAAGATGTACCATTAAACTCATTCCTATTATTCACCTGAGTACCACAATATAAGTTCTGAAAATATATTTTAAGAGTGGTTACCAGGATACAGAATGACAATCTTCTCTGATGCAAATTAGTGGTCTCATTCATTAGCTGTTGAAAGCATCTCCAAAAATAAAAATATTCTCTTTTAGGCTGATTGTTTTGGTATTGTCATAATTTCCTTCTTTGTGTATGAGAAGAATTGAGAGTGAATAATAATGAAAGCATACTGTGCACAGCAATTCAAGTGGCTGCTTAGAACCTTATTCTACTTCTTGTATCATCAGAAATAATCAATTTCACATAATTTCTTTTCTTTTTTCTTCTTCTTTTTGGCCCTCCTGCTTGCAACATAAACCTTTTGCATTTCAGGTCATGCTTATCAAGTTTCTCCTCTTCAGTGTATGTGCCTGAACATGTCAGATTCTGAGCAGAGGAGTGATAGGACCCCTCACTAATATTTTGAAAGTAGCATTCTACAGTATTCAGAATAATGATAGAAGGGTAGACTATCTGGGAGACTGTTGCAGTTAATTTAGTGAAAGCCGATGGCGGTTTGGGCCATGGTGTTAGCAAAGCTTGTGGTGAAAATTTAACCAATTCTGAAAATGTTTTAAAAGTGAGAAAACAGATTTTCCTGATGCATTTAATATAAAATATGAATAAAAGAGAGACGTTTAAAAGGACTCTAAGGTTAAGGAAGGGTAGATTTTCCATCAAATGAGATCAGAAAGATTGTGGAAGGGAAGAAAATGTGAGAGGAAAGTTCAGAATTTCATTTTTGCAGACAGCAAGATTGAGATGTCTATTAGATACCCAAGTGGAGATGCCCAGTGGGCAACTGGGGATATATACATGAGTGTGAAGATTCGAATTGGGGAATTGTTGGCACAGAGATGAATGTTTATGTAAAACCTCTGAGTCTGGATGACATCACAGAGGATGTGGATATTGATAGAGGAGGATGAATTACTGAGCTCTGGGGCAACATTAAGAGTTGGCAGAAAAGAAGGTGAACCAATGTCCAGCTAGGACACTGGAAACCACTTGAGTATTTTTGAATAGAGATATAATATTGGAATTATTTTATATATATTTTTTGAAAGAATGGAAGAACAAAAAAAGAGAAAGGCACTGTTTCCTAAAGATTCGGTCCTACATAAGATGTTAAGGCCTCCACAATAGCAAGGAACTTGTCTGAGCCACAGTGCCCTCTGCAGCTGCTGCAGGAGTCCCTGTCATCTGCTGGATATCACCCTTAAGGAGCCACCACTCACCACAACAGCTATACTGCCAGAACCCTAGAACTACATGAAAAACCTACAATAACCTTCAATGGCCCAGAGTCTCCCATTGCTACCACTCACTTGCTACCTTTGGAATTCTGGCACAATGGCTGGAACCACCTGTACTTTTGCAGGAGCCCATAGTCACTCACCTACTGCCACCAGACGAGAACAGTTTCTACCTGCTGACAGCCTTCTCATCTGGTACCAGGTCTCTCTTAGAGGAAGACAGCCAGAACCTCGTTGACAAGAGAGTTTGTGAAATGTAATTTGCAGTCTTAAGCCTGATGGTATAAAGGAGAGTATAGAAGAGAGAAGAGTATAATAGGGTTGAGTGTGAACTAGTCGTGTCTGGTAACTCCCAACCCTTTGATTACTTAGCTTCCATACCTTCTCTTGCCGTATTTAAACTTTTGAATAGCAACAACGATGCAACAGCATATTTCTACTCATCTGATGCAACTATTCTTTATACAAATGATGACACTTTCATTCATTCCCCCCTAAAAGTAGAAAAATAGTCCTATCACCATAACTATTTTTGGAGAATGTTAATTCCTCTTCTATTTAAGTTGCAATTTCATCCTCAATATTCTTTATTTAAAATAATGAGGAAAAAATATATATATACACATATAAACAGACAAGGAAAGTAATTGATCACAAGATGGTGTTTGACATTTATGATTTCCTTTGTCCACTATCCATTCCTTTAACCTCACCTAGCCAGGGTTTTCCACAGTTTAAGATGGCTGACTACCTAAACCTTTATTTCTCAAGGTCTAATCTCCAAGTAATCTTCCCTTTATTGTTTACATGTAGTCTTCTATTAAATTTTATCACTGAAATACTAAGGCAGATCCCAAATAATCCATTGGATCCTACACAGAACTCTCTCCTTAATAATTGGCGTCTATGATAACAGAATAAAGTAACTTCTTCTTTGCCTGTTTGCACAGAAAGCCCCAAAGGGTCAGTTAGCGATCACAATTTCCATTTTTAAAAATAATTTTTATCCCTTTATTGGAATTATTTCTCCTTTTGAACTAACATTTTAAAATAACCAAGCCGAAAGCTTTCAGACAAGAAGCAAAAACTTGGCACATGAGATGTTGACTGTATAAGAGAGAGAAAACATTCTTACTTCCATCCGTAAAATTCTAGAACTGTGTATACTGGTCATGGAAGACTGCTGGTTCAAAGCATGCACTGAATTTTGTAGAACAGTGCCCAAATTTGCAAGATTTTGTTCATCAGCTGTCAGTGAGGCTTCAGCAAGTTATTTCATTGTTCCATTTTTCTACAAGGCCAACCACTTTTAGTAGGGTATCTTGTAAGAGCAGCAAATATCATTGGGATAAGCTCATTGCTTTTATTACTAAATGAGTTCCTTAGTCAAAACAACATTATCTGGAATAACATGATGGAGAATAAGGCCTTTAGTAAGTCCATAGATGGCAGTGTTAGCAAAAGTAAAGCAGATAGGAAAAGAAAAAAATTAAGTAGAATAAACATCCATCCCTGTGAGGACCCCTCCATGATAGAAGTGTTCAATGTAGTCACTTTGCTATCAGAAGAACAGATGGTATGCTGAATTCAGGGGCCGTATCTGGAATTCAGCTTTGGACTTTGCTGATAGCAAGATGGGCAACATTAGTGGCAATTGCCAAATAAGTTTTTTTGAATGGGGGTATTTGTTGTTGAGCCCATTCATAACATCTTTTTATGAAGCCATGGTCACTCTGTGCATGAATCCATTGGTCATATACTGGGAATACTGGGGAAAGAAAAGTCAACTGACATCAACAGACTGGATCATTGTCTTCCTTGGTACAATCTTCTCTGCAGTGGATGAAATCATGTAATATAAACATCCTAATATACTATGCCCTTTCCAACATGCTTATCCACCTGCTTTCTTTTTTTTTTGATATCTTTATTGGAGTATAATTACTTTACAATGTTGTGTTAGTTTCTGCTGCATAACAAAGTGAATCAGCTATACATATACATATATCCCCATATCTCTTCCCTCTTGCCTCTCCCTCCCACACTCCCTATCCCACCCCTCTAGGTGGCCAAAATGCACTGAGCTGATCTCCCCATGCAATGCAGCTGCTTCCCACTAGCTAGCTATTTTACACTTGGAAGTGTATATATGTCAGTGCTTCGCTCTCACTTCATCCCAGCTTACCCTTCCCCCTCCCCATGTCCTCAAGTCCATTCTCTACATCTGCATCTTTATTCCTGTCTTGCCCCTAGGTTCTTCAGAACCTCTTTTTTTTTTTTTTTTTTTAGATTCCATATATATGTGTTAGCATATGGTATTTGTTTTTCTCTTTCTGACTTACTTCACTCTGTATGACAGAATCTAGGTCCGTCCACCTCACTGCAAATAACTCAATTTTGTTTCGTTCTATGGCTGAGTGATATTCCATTGTATATATGTGCCACATCTTCTTTATCCACTCATCTGTCGATGGACACTTAGGTTGCTTCCATGTCCTGGCTATTGTAAAAATGCTGCAATGAACATTGTGGTACATGACTTTTTTGAATTATGGTTTTCTCAGGGTATATGCCTAGTAGTGGGATTGCTGGGTCATATGGTAGTTCTATTTTTAGTTTTTTAAGGAACGTCCATACTGTTCTCCATAGTGTTGTATCAATTTACATTCCTACCAACAGTGCAAGAGGGTTCCCTTTTCTCCACACCCTCTCCAGCATTAATTGTTTGTAGATTTTTTGATGATAGCCATCCTGACTGGTGTGAGGTGATACCTCATTATAGCTTTGATGTGCATTTCTCTAATGATTAGTGATGTTGAGCATTGTTTCATGTATTTGTTGGCAATCTGTATGTCTTCTTTGGAAAAATGTCTATTTAGATTTTCAGCCCATTTTCGGATTGGGTTGTTTTTTTAATATTGAGCTGCATGAGCTGCTTGTATATTTTGGAGATTAATCCTTTGTCAGTTGCTTCATTTGCAAATATTTTCTCCCGTTCTGAGGGTTGCCTTTTTGTCTTGTTTACAGTTTCCTTTGCTGTGCAAAAGCTTTTAAGTTTCATTAGGTCCCATTGTTTATTTCTGTTTTTATTTCCATTTCTCTAGGAGGTGGGTCAAAAAGGATCTTGCTGTGATTTATGTCACAGAGTGTTCTGCCTATGTTTTCCTTTAAGAGTTTTATAGTGTCTGGTCTTACATTTAGGTCTTTAATACATGTTGAGTTTATTTTTGTGTATGGGGTTAGGAAGTGTTCTAATGTCATTCTTTTACATGTGGCTGTCCAGTTTTCCCAGCACCACTTATTGGAGAGGCTGTAATTTCTCCACTGTAAATTCTTGCCTCCTTTCTCAAAGATAAGGTGACCACATGTGCATGGGTTTACCTCTGGGCTTTCTATCCTATTCCATTGATCTATATTTCTGTTTTTGTGCCAGTACCATACTGTCTTGATTATTGTAGCTTTGTAGTATAGTCTGAAGTCCAGGATCCTGATTCCTCCAGCTCCATTTTTCTTTCGCAAGATTGCTTTGGCTATTCAGGATCTTTTGTATTTCCATACAAGTTGTGAAATTTTTTGTTCTAGTTCTGTGAAAAATGCCACTGGTAGTTTGATAGGGATTGCACTGAATCTGTAGATTGCTTTGGGTAGTTTGCTCATTTTCGCCATGTTGATTCTTCCAATCCAAGAACATGGTATATCTCTCCATCTGTTTGTATCATCTTTAATTTCTTCATTAGTGTCTTGTAGTTTTCTGCATACAGGTCTTTTGTCTCCTTAGGTAGGTTAATTCCTAGGTATTTTATTCTTTTTGTTGCAGTGGTTAATGGGAGTGTTTCCTTGATTTCTCTTTCAGATTTTTCATCATTAGTGTATAGGAATGCAAGAGATTTATGTGCACTAATTTTGTATCCTGTTACTTTACCAAATTATTAATTAGCTCTAGTATGTTTCTGGTAGCATCTTTAGGGTTCTCTTTGTATAGTATCATGCCGTCTGCAAACAGTGACAGCTTTATTTCTTTTATAATTTGTATTCCTTTTATTTCTTTTTCTTCTCTGATTGCTATGGCTAAAACTTCCAAATCTATGTTGAATAATAGTGGTGAGAGTGAGCATCCTTGTCGTGTTCCTGATTTTAGAGGAAATGGTTTCTGTTTTTCACCATTGAGAATGATGTTGGCTGTGAGTTTGTCATATATGGCCTTTATTATGTAGAGGTGAGTTCACTCTATGCCTACTTTCTAGAGAGTTTTTATCATAAATTGGTGGTGAATTTTGTCAAAAGCTTTTTCTGCATCTATTGAGATTATCATATGGTTTTTGTCCTTCAATTTGTTAATCTGGTGTAACACTTCAATTGATTTGCATATATTGAAGAATCCTTGCAATCCTGGGATAAATCCCATTTGATCATGGTGTATGATCCTTTTAACATGCTGTTGGATTCTGTTTGCTAGTATTTTGTTGAGGATATTTGCATCTATGTTCATCAGTGATATTGGTCTGTAGTTTCCTTTTTTTATGACATCTTTGTCTGGTTTTGGTATCAGGGTGATGGTGGACTCGTAGAATGAGTTTGGGAGTGTCCCTCCCTCTGCTATATTTTGGAAGAGTTTGAGAAGGATAGGTGTTAGCTCTTCTCTAAATGTTTGATAGAATTCGCTTGTGAAGCCATCTGGTCCTGGGCTTTTGTTTGTTGGAAGATTTTTAATCACAGTTTCAATTTCAGTGCTTGTGATTGGTCTGTTTATATTTTCTATTTCTTCCTGGTTCAGTCTCGGAAGGTTATGCTTTTCTAAGAATTTGTCCATTTCTTTCAGGTTGTCCATTTTATTGGGATATAGTTGCTTATAGTAATCCCTCATGATTCTTTGTATTTCTGCAGGGTCAGTTGTTACTTCCCCTTTTTCATTTCTAATTCTGTTGATTTGAGTCTTCTCCCTCTTTTGCTTGATGTATCTGGCTAGTGGTTTATCAGTTTTGTTTATCTTCTCAAAGAACCAGCTTTTAGTTTTATTGACCTTTGCTATTGTTTCCATCATTTCTTTTTCATTTATTTCTGATCTGATCTTTATGATTTCTTTCCTTCTGCTAACTTTGGGATTTTTTGTTCTTCTTTCTCTAATTGCTTTAGGTGTAAGTTTAGTTTGTTTATTTGAGATTTTTCTTGTTTCTTGAGGTAGCATTTTATTGCTGTAAACTTCCCTCTTAGAACTGCTTTGCTGCATCCCTTAGGTTTTGGGTCATTGTGTTTTCATTGTCATTTGTTTCTATGTATTTTTTTATTTCCTCTTGGAAATCTTCAGTGATCTCTTGGTTATTTAGTAGTGTATTGCTTAGTCTCCATGTGTTTGTATTTTTTATAGATTTTTTCCTGTAAATGATATCTAGTCCATAGTGTTGTGGTCAGAAAAGATACTTGATATGATACGAATTTTCTTAAATTTATCAAGGCTTGATTTGTAACCCAAGATATGATTTATTCTGGAGAATGTTTCATGAGCAGTTGAGAAGAAGGTGTATTCTGTTGTTTTTGGATGGAATGTCCTATAAATATCAGTTAAGTCCATCTTGTTTAGTGTGTCATTTAAATCTTGTGTTTCCTTATTTATTTTCAATTTGGATGATCTGTCCGTTGGTGAAAGTGGGGTTATAAAGTCCCCTACTATGAGTGTGTTACTGTCGATTTCCTCTTTTATGGCTGTTAGAATTTGCCTTATTTATCGAGGTGCTCCTATGTAGGGTGCATAAATATTTACAATTTTTATATCTTCTTGGATTCATCCATTGATCACTATGTAGTGTCCTTCTTTGCTTCTTGTGATAGTCTTTATTTATTTATTTTTTATTTTTTATTTTTTTTTTTGCGGTACACGGACCTCTCACTGTTGTGGCCTCTCCCGTTGCAGAGCCCAGGCTCCGGACGTGCAGGCTCAGCGGCCATGGCTCACGGGCCTAGCTGCTCTGCAGCATGTGGGATCTTCCCGGACCGGGGCACAAACCCACTTCCCCCGCATTGACAGGCGGACTCTCAACCACTGCGCCACCTGGGAAGCCTGATATTCTTTATTTTACAGTCTATTTTGTCTGATATGAGAATTGCTACTCCAGCTTTGTTTAGATTTCCATTTGCATGGAATATCTTTTTCCATCCCCTCACTTTCAGTCTGTATGTGTTCCTAGGTCTGAAGTGGGTCTCTTGTAGACAGCATATATATGGGTCTTGTTTTTGTATCCATTCAGCTAGTCTGTGCCTTTTGGTTGGAGCATTTAATCCATTTACACTTAAGGTAATTATCGATATGTATGTTCCTATTACCATTTTCTTAATTGTTTTGGTTTGTTATTGTAGGTCTTTTCCTTCTCTTGTGTTTCCTGCCTGAAGAAGTTCCTTTAGCATTTGTTGTAAAGCTGCTTTTGTGGTGCTGAATTCTCTTAGCTTTTGCTTGTCTGTAAAGCTTTTAACTTCTCCATCAAATCTGAATGAGATCCTTTCTGGGTAGAGTAAACTTGGTTGTAGGTTTTTCTCCTTTATCACTTTAAATGTGTTCTGACACTCCCTCTGGCTTGCAGAATTTCTGCTGAAAGATCAGCTGTTAACCTTATGGGGATTTCCTTTTATGTTATTTGTTGCTTTTCCCTTCCTGCTTTTAATATTTTTCCTTTGTATTTAATTTTTGATAGTTTGATTATTATGTGTCTTGTCATGTTTCTCCTTGGATTTATCCTGTATGGGACTCTCTGCACTTCCTGGAGTTTGGTGACTATTTCTTTTCCCATGTTAGGGAAGTTTTCAACTGTAAACTCTTCAAATATTTTAGCAGACCCTTTTGTTTTCTCTTATTTTTCTAGGACATCTATAATTTTAATGTTGGTGTGTTTAATGTTGTCCCAGAAGTCTCTGAGTCTGTCCTCAATTCTTTTCATTCTTTTTTCTTTATTCTGCTCTGTGGTAGTTATTTCCACTCTTTTATCTTCCAGGTCAATTTTCTGTTCTTCTGCCTCAGTTATTCTGCTATTGATTCCTTCTAGAGAATTTTTAATTTCATTTATCATGTTGTTCATCATTGTTTGTTTCCTCTGTAGTTCTTCTAGCTCCTTGTTAAACATTTCTTGTATTTTCTCCATTCTATTTCCAAGATTTTGGATCATGTTTTCTATCATTACTTTTTTTTTTTCAGGTAGACTGCCTATTTCCTCTTCATTTGTTTGTTCTCAAGGGTTTTTACCTTACTTCTTAATCTGCTGCATATTTCTCTGTCTTCTCATTTTGCTTAACTTACTGTGTTCGGGGTTTCTTTTTAACAGGTTTCAGGTTTGTACTTCCTGTTGTTTTTGGTGTCTGCTCCCAGAGGGTGAAGTTGGTTCAGTGTGTTGTGTAGGGTTCCTGGTGGAGGGGGCTTGTGCCTGTGTTTGGTGGATAGGGCTAGATCTTGTCTCTCTGGTGGGCAGCGCTGCATCCGGTGGTGTGTTTTGGGGTGTCTGTGAACTTGGTATGGTTTTAGCAGCCTCTCTGCTAATGGGTGGGGTTGTGTTCCTGTCCTGCTAGATGTTCAGCATGGGGTGTCCAGCACTGGAGCTTGCTTGCTGTTGGGTGGAGCTGGGTCTTAACATTGTGAGGGAGATTTCTGAGAGAGCTCTTGCTGACTGATATTATGTGGGGCCTGGAGGTCTGTGGTGGTCTAATGTCCTCAACTCCTGTCTCCCACCTCAGAGGCTCAGGCCTGACAAGAGGCCAGAGCACCAAACCCTGTCAGCCACACAGCTGAGAAAAAAAGGGAGAAAAAAAGAAAGAAAAAAAATAAATTAATAAAAAATAAAATAAAATAAAATACTGTCATTAAAATAGAAAAATAAAAAGAGTAATAATTTTAAAAAGAGTGCAACAAAACCAATAAACAAATCCAGAAGTGATAACAAGCACTAAAAACTATACTAAGATAAGCATAAATATCAGAAACAAGTCAGTCACATTCAGCAAACCCCAAGTCTACAGTTGCTCCCAAAGTCCAGCACCTTAATTTTGCATTGATTTGTTCTCTATTCAGGTGTTCCACAGATGCAGGGTACCTCAAGTTGATTGTGGGGATTTAATCTGCTGCTCCTGAGGCTACACGGAGAAATTTCCCTTTCTCTTCTTTGTTTGCACAGCTCCTGGGGTTCAGCTTTGGTTTTGGCCCCACCTCTGCATGTAGGTTGCCCTCAGACATCTGCTCCCACCCAGACAAGATGGAGTTGGAGTTAAAGCAGCGGCAGATTAGGGGGCTCTGGCTCACTCATGCCCGGGGTGTAGGGAGGGGCATGGTAGTTATAATTGGAATGAAGGGTGAGCCTGCAGGGGTAGAGATCAGCAAGAGGTTGCAACAGCCTAAGCCACGCAGTGTGTTCTTCCAGGGAATTTGTCCCTGGATCACAGGACCCTGGCTCAGTCTCCTGGCAGTGGAGGGGGCATGTGGATAGTGACCTGTGCTTGCACACAGGATTCTTGGTGGCTCCAGCAGCAACGTTAGTGTTTCATGCCTGTCTCTGGTGTCTGTGCTGATAGCTGCACGCATCTCTGGAGCTCGTTTGAGGGTGCTCTGCCTTCTGTGGGCAGAGAGAGAAGGAATCCCCTCTCCTTGCACACCCCAAAACAATGGTCTCTTGCTTCTTAGGCAGGTCCAGACTTTTTCCCGGACTCCCTCCCAGCCAGCTGTGGCACACTAGCCCCCTTCAGGCTGCGTTCACGCAGCCAAACCCAGTCTTCTCCCTGGGATCTGACTTTCGATGCCCGAGCCTCAGCTCCCAGTCCCCGCCCACCCCGGGGGGTGAGCAGACAATCCTCTTGGGCTGGTGAGTACCGGTCGGCACTGATCCTCTTTGCAGGAATCTCTCCGCTTTGCCCTCCGCACCCCTGTTGCTGCGCTCTCCCCCATGGCTCCGAAGCTCCCCCCACCCCGTCTCTACCCGCGAAGGGGCTTCCTAGTGTGTGGAAACCTTTCCTCCTTCACAGCTCCTTCCCACTGGTGCAGGTCCTGTCCCTATTCTTTTGTCTCTGTTTTCTTTTTTTCTTTTGCCCTACCCAGGTACGTGGGGAGGTTCTTGCCTTTTGGGAGGTCTGAGGTCTTCTGCCAGCATTCAGTAGGTGTTCTGTAGGAGTTGTTCCACATGTAGATGTATTTTTGATGTATTTGTGTGGGAGAAAGGTGTTCTTCACATCTTACTCCTCCACCATCTTGAAGGTCCCCCCCTCCACCTGCTTTCTGCTCTCATTTTTCCATCTTGCTTTTTCAGTACTTTACCATCCACCAGTGAAGAAGAATATAATTTAAAAGAATATGCTTTATTTTTACACAAATAATTTTTGATTACTTGTGCCTGGCACTCTCCTGGGTGTTAATATTATGGTGAGCAAAGCAGCAAGGTAATCAAAAGGTGAAAAATGCTGAGTAAAAGGGATCTTGCTCTCAAGGAGCTTATGGTTTAGAAGTGAATACACTAATCAAATAATTGCCAAAGAATATAATTTCAAACTCTCATGAGCCTATTGAGAAAAGAACATTACAGAAGTTATAAAAGCATAACTGCAGATCTAGTATGGTGGGTGAGGGACAATTTTTCTCAAAGTTGTATTTGAGTCAAGATGTAAAGCTGTGCTCTACATGATTTAGTTAAGAAAAAATGTGGGGGAGGGAGGAATATATTTCCAGACAGATAGTATTAAAGACTGATGTGTTTTAAGCACCTGAAAGAAGGCCAATGTGCCTGGAGTGCATAGACTAAGAGAAAGTGGTTTGAGATGATGCTGGAGATGTGAGATGTGGGAACCAGCTTATGTAGGACTTTGAAGAATAGATGAAGAATTGGGGTCTTCAAATACAACAAAGGGAAACTTTGAAGAAACAAAAAAGAGATGTAATAAGATTTAAAGAAATACCTCTGACTTTAATATAGAGGAAAGATTAAAAGGAGGTAAGAGAGAAAAGGAGGTCATCAGTGGCTGAAATATTTCACCCTCAGTGAAATTCAGCCATATTTAGGCTAAGTGGGCTTTGGGATGTTGGCTTTGGAAGTCAGTTGCCACTCACAACATTGGATGTATAGAAAAGCCAATTCTTCATTCTAACTAACTACTCAAGTACATAGAGATCTCTGTTTCTGAAATAGTAGTCACTGCTCTATATAGCTCTTTTCTTCCACAACCCATTCAATATTTACATGTCAGATAAGGCTGCAAAAACACCCGTGTTATGGGCATAGGAGGTAGGGTAGCTAAGAAAGGCATGGACTTTAGAGAAAGAGTAACTTGATTTAGAATATCAGGTTCATCCTTTGTTAACTGTATAACTTTCTGTAAATAATCTCTCCAGGACTTGGATTTTTAGCTTGCAATATTGTCTGGCTTGGAATGTGTATAATACCACCTAGTGCAAAGGGTCATCACAAGGATGAATGGGAGATAATGGATACACAACACCTAGCATAGACCAAAGCTCATAGAAGGCAACCCACACATGTTTAGTCCCTTGGCTAAAGTAATCTGAAAACCTAGTGGTAGAACTTTCAGGTCTGTTAATGTTACTTGAACATAACAATATCATTGCAATTTATTGTATATATTTTGCCCATCATTGTATCCCATTTTCATGCAGTTTCCATTGTTCAGATTATATCATGAACAGAGCAAAGTAGGAACTACATCTTTTCACTCTTTTAATTAAAGCTAAAGCATCTAGGATATGGGAATTATGCTGGACAAGAGTTCAATAAATACTGGTTAATTCTTATGCTGATAAAAATTGAAAGCACTTAATCTAGAAAATGACTTTATTATATTTAAATTTAGAAGTCTTGAAAGTATAAGATTTTTTCTTCTTCTTCAAATAGCCAGGAATGCCCTTTTTATCTTCTTCATTAGAAAAAGAAATAAAGGAAACAATAATTTAGAGTCTTGTAGAAATCACTCTATGAGAAGTGTTTTATATATTTGTCCCATCTTTTCTTCTATGTATTATTGTAGCTATTTTACACTGAGGGAGGCTGAGGAGGGTCAAAAAAGTTAAAGTCTCTAGCCCAGTGGCATTCAGGCCATAACTAAAGGAAACAGAATTCCAACAAGGACTAATTGGCTCATGTTCTCTCCTGTCCACCTGGTTGCTTTCTGGGGCAGCTACTAAGAGGAAGGGGTCCTGGGTTCCCTTTGTTTCCTCTCTGTCTCTGAGGCTGGCTCAGTCCTTCTGGGAAATCAGAACATGACAAGGGACAAAATCTATTTCATACGCCAATGTCTTTCTTAATGTCATGAAATCCTCAGTAGAACTCAATAGCAAACAGGAACTCAGTATCATAAATAGTATATATAAATTTTAAAAGGAAACAAATTTAATATTTTTTTCTTTCCCACTTCTTTCTTCTTTCATCCATTCATCTCAGGAGAAAATGCTCTCCTAAGGAACTACTAGAAAGTATTTAAGTGTGGTGTCTGAATTTCTGCTAGCCAAGCAGTAGGGATAATGTATTTGATGCTTTTATGACAGGCATGTTTCCCCCTGGCTGTTGTTTAAAACCACATATGACTTAGTAATTGTGGAATATACTAATAGCAGACCCCCTTTTTTGCCCCTGTAGGTCCATTGGGAAAAATGTGACATTTTCCAGATGTTTAGCCAAAGCCACTCTAATTAAGCTGTATATGCTTATTAAAAAAGTAAAGCGGTTTAAGGCAAAAATTACTTGGAATCTAGTTTGGAAAAGAGCTTGCCTTGATAATTTTGATAATATTCTGAGGCTTGATTAAAATATTATTCTCTGAAACTTATAAATTTTAATGAAGATGGTAACATTTCAAAACATTGTCTATATATGTTACTGCATCTGTGTGGATAGGTATTTTTTTTAAGTTGTGAAATGAACACTACTTTAAAATGTTGAGTACATATGTATGAAATTCAAAAAATGAGATTACAAGAAGTATAAAACAGAGAGTGAGGTGGTTAATTTGAAAGTGTCCTCGTGAATTCTGCCTTCAGGATCCAAAACTTACAAGACCCAAATGATGCTGGTTCATGTTTCTCCATGCTCAAAGCAGTCCCCTGGTTCAGAGACCAGGGTTCAGAGAAATGACCCATGCTTCCACAAAAAGCTTTCTCTCTCACCTTTAGTGACAAGCTTAATGAGTTTGTATGCCAGGAAAATCTTAAACATAGGATTTCCATACTTGGCTCAACTATTTATAAGCATAAACACACATATGTAAGCCACACACACACACACACACACACACACACACACACATGAGAGAAAGATTACATATTAAATTGAGTTGGTTTTTTTCAAGAAAACTTTTCCTTGCCATCTTTGCTTCAACATGAAAAGGATCATCTCAGGAAAATTGATAACAATCATTGAGTAAATCTCTGTTTTAACACATACAAAATTGAAAAGTTTAGAAAGTACTCTTGCTTTGCAATTGTCTGTTTGGAATTTTTCAAATTAATGTTTTATAAGAAGGAAAAAAGTCTATTTTTAAAATTCGTGTAGTTCAATAATTCTTTTTAGTAGAAAAAAATATGCTATCCCAGCAAATCAGTCTCTGCTCCTTGTATGGAAGATGATCTGTTAATCCTTAATGCTGTCTATTTTGATGCACAGTGGGTGAACACAGTTGCCAGGAAATATTCTCTCCCTTGGCATTCTTTTGGTGGCCCAGCAGATAGACTGTGACATCACTGGTGAAGCTGTGAATATAATGTAAAGGTCATCTCTAGCATTAATCTAAGGTCAGGGAAGATTCTGAGTGCTATGAGATGTTCTTAAAATGCTTTATACACACAGGGCCATAGAATCCATTTACAAGCATGTTTTTGTTGTACCTTTCTAGTCTGTGATAGAATTAGCTGGGTTTGCACTTTGATATAGAGTTAAGAGGAAATTTCTTAGTACTGCTGACCTTTTTTTAAGCACACACAAAATATCTGTATTTTTTATTAGGAAAGATGAAGAATATTTTGTTTAATTTCAATTTGATAACTTTAAAATAGTTGTTAGATATATATACACTCACCATGAAAACAGAATAATCCAGATTTCCCAATTATTTTTTCTTGAATGGATGGAGAGACATAAAATTAAAAAGGGCAGAATGTATAAGATAGTTTAAGCCCCACGTTCTTCATAGGTACTGCTCTTAACTTATCTCTAAAAGTACAGGTTAGAATAAATTGCTTCTGAATAGTGAAGGCAAATGGAGGTAAATGACAGAAAATACAATGTAAATTGGCTTTTGAAGAAAAAAATGGTAAGATAAAATTGACTCCTATAATGTAAAGTCTTTGATCCAATGTTCAAACACTGTCAATGGAATATTTGTGTTATTTTCTTTTTTTCCCATCTCTGGTCCATTTCCTTAAATAGACACTTTCCTCATTGGGAGTAACTCCAATCATATTCTTCTAAGTCCAAATGAAGAGTATTAGAGAGCACCTTTCTCTCCAGCCCAGATTCTGGATCAGTTATGATTGGCTAGGATTGAATCATATGCTTATACATGAACCGATTATTATGGCAGGAAGGGATTAAGAGTGTGGCCAATGGTGCTTCCCCAAGATGAACTCAGGATATATTACCAAAAGAAGAAGGAATACACACTACTATATATAAAATAGATAACTAATAAGGACCTACTGTATAGCACAGGGAACTCTACTCAGTTCTCTGTAGTGACCTATGTGGGAAAAGAATCTAAAAAAGAGTGAATATATGTATATGTATAACTGATTCACTTTGCTGTACACCTGAAACTAACACAACATTGTAAATCAACTACACTCCAATAAAATTTTTTTAAAAATAAAGAAGAAATCAGTGGCAGGCAACCAAATATACAACAAATGTTCTTTACATCAAGAACAACTTTGATGGATCCAAAATTAAATGCTGCTGTTGAAGGTTTATCAACTTGTGAGTTCAAAGGAAAGAAGTTTCATGTGTGTTTGAAGAATAGATAGTAGATCAGAATAGCTGGAGAATGTAAATAGATTTATAAAAAACTATAAGAATGTTAAGACAGTTCAGAGTGTGACAAAAATTTGATGAGGCAATAATTTTGGATTTTAGTTCTCTAATTTATGAATAATCAAAACTAATGATTTGAGGGACAAGAATGTTATCTGCATCTAGCACAATATTTAGTACCCACATGCCCTCAATGAAGGGTGCATTTTAAGAAAACTAATATGATATTAATTAAAACACTGTGAATTGGAGTGGTGGGGTAATAGATTTAGGATTCTGCTAAAATAAATCAGTAATGAAATTCAAAGAACCTATCAAATTCTGATTTGTGAGAGTTTTTTAGGTCCTTGCTAATTGATTCTAACTGTATTGAATTGTTTGAAATTGGTTCAGAATTGTTAGGAGAGATCAAAATGAATTCTCTCTTTTTGTTTGAATAGTAACGGCAACTGGTTCAACTGATTGTAAATAATTCAAAACCAATTAAGAGCTAATTTAAAATTGTTTTCATACTGAAACTGAGTAATCATAAGTATTTGGAGTCTTTGAAACTACTGTTTTCTTGAATATTTATTCTTCTTGGAATCAAGTCAGAGATCCTGAGCATAAAAAATGATTGGAAATTTGACAGTTGGAACCTACATGGATGAAAAATTGGAGCAAGCTGTGAGAACTACAGAGCCTTCTCGATGACACTTTCTGCAAACACTGAAAAGCAGTCCTTACTCTACAGGGCGGGAGGCACTTAGCACTTTTCCTCTCATATTAGAAAGACTGGAGAGGAAAATTAATCTTGTGTCTGTCTGTTGGCGTCTGTTTTCCACATTCTAGCTTGAAGTTTGTAACTTGCTTACCTTTTCCTCAACAAAGGAGGACAAATGATGCTGTTCTCCACTCATGATTGTGCCATGTCCCTCCATCTGGTCACCTGACCATCAATCAAACCCATTCTTAGAATGGACCCTCTCATGGAAATAGTTCAGTCAGCATCCTAGAGGCTAATCAACCTCACTTTTTCTGGCATTTCTAGTTTTGTGTCTAGCCACAGGGAACATAGATTTTTACTCTGAAGAAGCAGAGGCTGAGAACTAAGTCAAGAACATTAAATGCAGTGAGGTGAGTTATTTCATATGGATAGTATGGTCCTCAAACTTGAATGACCAGAGATAATATAGCCATGGTTCAAGAGTGATCATATAGATACCTGGTGCTTAGTTTTTCTAGGTCTTATTTCCTTGTCTGTAACTTGAAGTCAGTAAGGTTCCTAACTCCTAAGGTGGTTGTGAGGATGCTGTCATAATGCATTCAGTCAATGTGCCCAGCACAGTATCTTGCACATAATATTCTCAACAAATATTAGCTCAATAAGAAAGAGATCTAAAAAGAAATGTTTGATATACTTGACTAGCTGTGTGTGGTGTGGAGCAGGGTGATGAGAAAGTCCCAAAAGATGTGGGATTTAGAATAAAGTTTTAATCAGTGCAGGGAGTAAAGTATTTTGCAGCTTATATTTTATGATGCCATATTAGAAGAGAGATGGCAGAAGGTAGGAAAATTCAAGTGTGACCCTGAGGAATGCTAACAGTTTTGATGGCTTAGAAAAATTTCAGGAAAATAATGTGCCATTTAGCACATTATTAAATATATATCCAGAGTAGAAGCTTATAATACAGGCAGAGCAATCCACTGAAGGCCACTAAAGAAAATTGGAGATTCAAAATAAACTATTAGATAACAGGAAAAATGTTCATTCAATGAATATTGCCGATAGTAGTTGTGAAAACGTTCTGAAACTTAAGAGGTTGAAAGGGCTAAAGGGAAAAAAATCTATTTAGGAAGCATCTGAGGAAGAATATATTAATATATCCATATAAAAATTTCTAAGTATAGTTTTAAGAACTGGGTTTATACTGGAACAGATGTAGAAAATTCAGACACTAGAATTCAACTAGTGTTTCTTATTATTTAAAATATAAAATATTAAAAACCCTATTTTATAACTATATTTTCAAGTTCGTTCTTTCTACCTTATATAAGCATCTCTTCTCAGTTAAAGGAAACTATCACTTTCATTAAGACTTTTCATTAAATTAATATTTGTAATTTAATTAAATTACACACATATTTGTTTACCGTGCATACTCCTCATATATGCTCAGTAGTATGCCAGGTTAGAAGATTTGAGAGGAATGTAAATAGTGTCAGCTAAGCAGACCCCTAACCAGATTGGGCTGCTCTCACTCTCCACCCCTCTCTTTTTCCAGAGAGCACTAGCACATGGGTGACCAGAGGCACACCACCAGGAGTACTAGAACTAGTATATGCCACACAAAATTCTTATACCTTTGATATTGTTTTAGTTCTCTTAAACTCTATAAATCAGAAAGTTAGATTAAAATAACCAGCAAACAACTTCCTGAGTGTATGACGTATCAGTTATTTTAAGTTTTATCAGAATTTTAGAGGAAATAAGAGTTTTTAATGAAGGGTGGTAAGAAAAATAATTTCATAGTGTGACAAATAACAATTACCACTAATTGAACCTTCACTCTGTTCTAGGTCCATGGCATATTTATATTTTGTCAACTTTACCCAATCTTAAGGTAGAAATACAGATTTCACTAGGTTACACATGAAACAATGAGGTTCAGTGCAGTTAACTGACTTGCCCCCAAAAGAGCCGTAAGTTGAGGTGCCAAACTGAACCCGGCATTTTTTCCTTCTTTTTTAAAAATTAATTTTGAAGACTATTTTACATGTCATAAAAATCATGTTTCAAGTATACAATTCAATGATTTTTAAAAATTTTTACTTTACTGAGTGGTGCAACGACCACCATAAATCAGTTTTAGAATATTTTTACACCCTCAATAAGACTCCTCAAGAACATTTACATTTAATCCTCATTCCCACCCCCCCCAGCCTCAGCAAATAGTAATCTAGTTTCTCTTAATAAATTTGCCTTTAATGGCCATTTCATATTAAATTCAATCATATTTTTATACAGTCTCTTGTATATGATATCTTTCACTTAGTGTGATGTTTTAGGTCCATCTGTGGGTGAAATGTTCAGTCATATCATTTGCTCACTTTTTATTGAGTTGTTTGTCTTTTTATTATTGAGTCCTAAGAGAATTTTATACATTCTAGTTACAAGTCCTTAACCGAATATGTGTTCTGCAAATATTTTCTCCCAGTCTGTTGCTTGTCTTTTCATTTTCTTAATGAAGTATTTTGAAATGTGAAAGTTTTGAATTATTATGTCCAATTTATCAATTTTTTCTTTTATGGACAATGTTTTGGTGTCATATAGAAATTTTTTTTTGCCGAATTCAAAGTCTTAAGGATTTTTTATGCTTACTTCTAAAATTTATATCATTTTAGCTTTTATATTTAAGTCTGTCATCCATTTGAGCTAATTTTTAGGTATGATGTAAGGTGATTGTCTAAATTCATCTTTTTGCACGTGGATATCCAATTATCCCAAATCCAGTCATTTCTGATCCCAGTGCCAATTCTGTTCCACGATGCTAAGCAAGATAGATAAATCTGATGGGAGGTCGGCACTGACTGGCTTCCAATAGTGACTTATTAGCAGCTGGATGGAAGTGGATACCTAAAGACAAGAAACTAAAATTTATCTGAGTGGAGAGTAGTCTTCAAGTGTGATTAGTTCAATTAGGTGAGCTGACCACATAGACTCTTGCTCTTTGACCCACTATTTAGAGTAATATAATTGGTTCCATACTTCAGCCAAATATGAATGCAAAGGTCTGATAAATGTCCATAAAAGTTTGCACAGGAAATTTTATAACAGTCTTAATCAGAATAGTCAAGACCTAGAAACATTTCGAGAGTCCAACAGGTGAAGGGATAAATAATTGTGTACATTCATACAATGGAGTGCTACTCAGTAACTGAAAGGAGAGAATTACTGATTCACATAGCAATGTGAATGAATTCCCCCAAACAGTAACCTGAGTAAAAGAAACAAAAAAACAAGAGTAAATCCTATATGAATCCATTTATATGAAATTGTAGCAAAGCTAGTCTCTGGTGATACAAATTATAACAGTGGTCTCCTGGTAGATGGAGGGGAAATTGATTGGGAAGGGTGATGAGAAACATATTTAAGGTAATGAAATATTCTGTATCTTGACAGGAGTGTGGATTTCATGGGTATATATTTCTCAAAACCCATCTGACTATAAACTGTAAGTTATAATTGTAAGTTAAAAATTATAAATTATACCTCTCTAAAAACTCATTTACTTTAAATATATTTTTAGCATAGTATTGAAAGTCCTAGCCACAGCAATCAGGCAAGAAAAAGAAAAGACATCCAAATTGGAAGGGAAGAAATAAAACTGTCACTATTTACAGATGACATGATACTATATATAGAAAACCCTTAAGTCTCCACCAAAAACTATTAGAGCTAATAAATGAATTCAGTAAAGTTGCAAAATACAGGATTAATATACAGAAATCTGTTGCTTTTCTATAAAATAATAATGAACTGTCAGAAAGAGAAAGCAAGAAAACAATGCCATTTAAACTTGTAGGAAAAAGAATAAAATACCTAGCAATAAACTTAACCAAGGAGATGAAAGAGCTGTACTCAGAAGGAATTTGAAAATGATACAAAGAAATGGAAAGATATCCCATATTCTCAGATTGGAAGAATTCATACTGTTAAAATGTCAATACTATCCACAGCAATATACAGATTTAATGGAATCTCTATCAAAATGCCCATGATATTTTTCACAGAACTAGAACAATTAATCCTAAAATTTATATGGCACCACTAAAGACCGCAAATAGCCAAAGCAATCTTCAGAAAAATGAACAAAGTTGGAGGTATTATGCTCCCTGTCTTCAGACTATACTGCAAAGCTACAGTAATCAAAATAGTATGATGCTGGCACAAAACCGACACATAGATTAATGGAATAGAAAGCCTAGAAATAAACCCAGGCACTATGGTCAACTAATCTATTGAATAATTAGGGGTAGAGAAGAAGAGAAGCAACAAGCATATACTGTATAGCCCAGGGAATTATAGCCATTTTCTTCTAATAACCTATAATGGAATACAATCTGCAAAAATACTGAATCACTATGCTGTACACCTGAAACTAATATAATATTTTAAATCAACCATACTTCAATTTAAAAAATAAAATTAAACAGCCTGCATTTTTAAAAACTGATAGCTGAAACAACATGCTAAGATTTGTTACCATTTTTAAGTGTGAAGGATGTGGAAGGAACATTTTAGAATGAATGTTTTTTGCCTCTTTCATTTCTTTTTGATCCAGTGTAAGTCTGGGATTTCTATAATACTTAACAAATACACATATAGATAGAAAACTGTATAGAACTAAAAATTAGTTATATTTCTGAATAGTAGTCTCTTCAGGTAATTGTTTTTGTCCAACTCAAGAATTCTTTTGAATTCTATTATGAAAGTGTGTATGTCCTTCAAGGGAAAAACAATCTCAAGCTATTAATCTAGAAAACAGTTTGATAATAAGACCTACCCTCCCTTTAATCCACAAGGTTGATTTGCCTTGGTTCCTTAGATACATACAATGTGGGCCTTTCCTTAACCTTTTCCAGAGCAGTTGCGTACTTTCCTAGGTAATTGTGCACTAACAAAGGAGAACTCACCATAATTTTCATGGACTCGTTCCAACAAAACACTATTCAGTAGCATCCAGACCAAAACTCGCAACCAGTCTTAAGGGCCTATGAGAGTCATGTGATAAATGGAATTCAAACGTGAGTTAATCTCACAACCAGTTCTCTGAGGCCCATACTCCACTCTGTGGATATTTCCGTATTTGTTTTGTTTGTGGTTTTAATGGACATCACATAGAATCACTACAGAATCACTTGTAGAATCACTACACTAGCTTCCTGATACTTGGAATAAGGGCTATTATGGTAGGAAGTAAAAGCAAAAGCCACTGGGCCTAACTTCTCCTATCACAACAGTAAGTCAAACAATATAGCACATCTCTGACAGTATTGAAGTTGTTAGTTACCAGTTACTTGGAAGGTGGAGATTTGTCCATTCCCATCACATCTTCTATTCCTATTCTGAGTAATTAAAAAGACTAGTGGAGGGCTTCTCTGGTGGCTCAGTGGATAAGAATCTGCCTGCCAATTCAGGAAGACGGATTTGACCCCTGATCCGGGAAGATCCTACATGCCGCAGAGCAACTAAGCCCATGCACCACAACTACTGAGCTTGCGCTCTAGAGCCCGCAAGCCACAACTACTGAGCCCGCGTGCCTAGAGCCTGTGTTCTGCAACAAGAGAAGCCACTGCAATGAGAAGCCTGAGCACCGCAACGAAGAGTAGCCCCCACTCGCCAGAACTAGAGAAAGCTCGCATGCAGCAACAAATACCCAATGCAGCCAAAAAAAAAGACTTGTGGACTGCAGAAAGATGGTGGATTATTGACCTTGATCATGTTATGACTCTAATGCTACTGCTGTTCTAGTGAGTGCTTCTTAGTAAAAATGTAAGTGTCCCTGGTTCTTGTGCATTTAAATGGCAAGTACATTTTACTCCTTCCCATACACAGAAAACTAGAAAAATATCTTAAAGGGCCAGCTGTACAAAAGTAATACTTACCTCAAGGATAGAAAAACACTCTACCTAAATACTTCAACCATTCTACTATTCTACAGAATATCACACTGATTCACTGTATTGATGCCATCGTGGTGATGTACTCTAAAAATGGGAAGTAGTAATTGAATGTGATGCACTGGAAACAAATGAGAAATAAATTCAGAGAAAATAGTAATGACCACATCATAGAATTTTCTGGTGTTGAATGGCATTGAACATATCAAGTAATCCCTCCCTCTAGAGAATGATAAGTCATTCCTCTAGTGGAGGACAAATCATTTTACCTGGTGTGTTACCTGCATTTTGACGGCAAGCATATACCATCTGTAGGTGTCCTCCTCCAAATCCTTTACATTGTGATCAACAAAATTGAGTTAGGACTCAGAAAATGCACAACCCAACTGGTTCAGACCATAGTTTGAGCAGCTCTGCCACTAATCCTTTTGACCTCATGAGCATCTTGAGAGACCCCTCTCATCCTCCTGGATGAATCATGTGAAAAACCCTGATGGAATAGTCACAGCAAAGTCCACTAGGATTTTGGAGAGACCACATCTCCTTAAGCAAGTTATTATTTCCTGTCTGAGAAATAGCCTGTGTCTATAGTTAGATAGAGCTTGGGGGATCAGGTGACCAACTTACCTGACTTATCCTTCTTGAATTAGGCACTATGTGATCTAATCAGCCATAAAGTGGGGTTCCTTGTCTGAATAGGTCGACAAGGTCTAGATAAGTTTTTTAAGGAACTGCCCACACTCCCAACATGTCTTTTCCTCCCACAGCATTGCCTTCCCTCAATCAATATCAAAGATGAAGACCTCATGGGGAGCTTCCCTTCAGTTTGAAAATAAGGAAACTGAAGAGTAGATTATAGCGGCTCTGAGCAAAACGCAGTCACTTGCTGAAAGTAACAGTTATTATATCACAGCCCCACTCAGTGCGGGGCCCTGAAAGAGTGTGGAGAATGGGGCCCCTCCCAGTGGCCAGCATAACTTGAAGCATTAATGTTCACTGTTATGCTTGAGATGATTGACCCTGGCTCTCAGGGGTAAGTGGAGTTGCTGTTAAGTGAAGCTGCTGCTGGTGGTGGTGGGTGGAAAGTATAGATGTAATGTAGGGAATTCCTCTTGAGTACTAATACTAATTCTACTCAATATATTGTCAAGAACTAAAAACTATAGCATCCCTATATGGGCAGGACTCACTAGAGGCTCTTACTCCTCAGGAATAATGACTTGAATCACCCTAATAAGGAAAAAAACCTGTGAAAAGCAGAGATACTGAATAAGGAGAATATGAAATGAGTACTGGAGGAATTAAGTCAGATATACCAGTTCTGGCTTTCTTGCAACTTGCAAAAATTAAGATTGTAATCTATGCCTTGTTTGCTGCACATATGGTATTTAAAATTCTCTATTCTTTTTATTTTTTCTTCTCATGTACGTACGATGAGTTATTGGGAGTAATATACATGACTTGCCTTTATAGGTCACACAATCTCATGAGAGAACCATGACAGAACTAGAGGAAAACAGACATTGTCCAGAGATATCCCAAAGAACAGTGACATCATTTCTGTATGTGGCAGCCGAACATGATTTGGGCTTGTCTCTCATTAAGAGGGAAAAGCCCATTTGAGGTGCTATATAGGAGAGAATTATGTTCAGTGGGACATTTTTAAATCAAATGTTTAGAAAAAAGAAAATTTCTGTGGAATTTTGAGGAGTTTAGGGAGCTATTGTTCTTATCATTCCAGAATACTTTACTGCGTCCACTTTTTTTTTTTGACATCATTTATTGGAGTATAATTGCTTTACAATGGTGTGTTAGTTTCTGCTGTATAACAAACTGAATCAGCTATATATACACATATATTCCCATATCCCCTCCCTCTTGTATCTCCCTCCTACCCTCCCTATCTGACCCCTCTAGGTGGTCACAAAGCACCGACCTGATCTCCCTGTGTTATGCAGCTGCTTCCCACTAGCTATCTATTTTACATTTGGTAGTATATATATGTTCATGCCACTCTCTCACTTTGTCCCAGCTTACCCTTCCCCCTCCCCATGTCCTCAGTCCAATCTCTACATCTGCATCTTTATTCCTGTCCTGCCCCTAGGTTCAGAACCTTTTTTTTTTTTTTTTTAGATTCCATATGTATGTGTTAGCATACGGTATTTGTTTTTCTCTTTCTGACTTACTTAACTCTGTATGACAGACTCTAGGTCCATCCACCTCACTACAAATAACTCAATTTCGTTTCTTTATATGGCTGAGTAATATTCCATTGTATATATGTGCCACATCTTCTTTATCCATTCATCTGTTGATGGACACTTAGGTTGCTTCCATGTCCTGGCTATTGCAAATAGTGCTGCAACGAACATTGTGGTACATGACTCTTTTTGAATTATGGTTTTCTCAGGGTATATGCCCAGTAATGGGTTTGCTAGGTCGTATGGTAGTTCTATTTTTAGTTTTTTAAGGAACCTCCATACTGTTCTCCATAGTGGCTGTATCAATTTACATTCCCACCACTAGTGCAAGAGGGTTCCCTTTTCTCCACACCCTCTCCAGCATTTATTGTTTGTATACTTTTTGATGATGGCCATTTTGACTGGTGTGAGGTGATACCTCATTATAGTTTTGATTCGCATTTCTCTAATTATTAGTGATGTTGAGCATCCTTTCATGTTTTTGTTGGCAATCTGTATATCTTCTTTGGAGAAATGTCTATTTACGTCTTCTGCCTATTTTTGGATTGGGTTGTTTGTTTTTTTGATATTGAGCTGCATGAGCTGCTTGTATATTTTAGAGATTAATCCTTGGTCAGTTCCTTCTTTTGCCAATATTTTCTCCCATTTAGAAGGTTGTCTTTTCATCTTGTTTATGGTTTCCTTTGCTATGAAAAAGTTTTTAAGTTTCATTAGATCCCATTTGTTTATTTTTGTTTTTATTCCCTTTCTCTAGGAGGTGGGTCAAAAAGGATCTTGCTGTGATTTAGGATCTTGAAAATTGCCTGTGATTTATGAAAAAGGATCTTGTGTTCTGCCTATATTTTCCTCTAAGAGTTTTATATTCTCTGGCCTTACATTTAGGTCTTTAATCCATTTGGGGTTTATTTTTGTGTGTGGTGTTAGGAAATATTCTAATTTCATTTTTTTACATGTGGCTGTCCAGTTTTCCCAGCACCACTTATTGAAGAAGCTGTCTTATCTCCATTATATATTCTTGCCTCCTTTATCAAAGATAAGGTGACCATATGTGTGTGGGTTTATTCTGGGCTTTCTATCCTTTTCCATTGAGCTATATTTCTCTTTTTGTGTGAGTACCATACTGTCTTGATTACTGTAGCTTTGTAGTATAGTCTGAAGTCAGGGACGCTGATTCCTCTAGCTCCGTTTTTCTTTCTCAAGATTGCTTTGGCTATTCGGGGTCTTTTGTGTTTCCATTCAAATTGTGAAATTTTTTGTTCTAGTTCTGTGAAAAATGTCGTTGGTAGTTTGATAGGGATTGCACTGAATCTGTAGATTGCTTTGGGTAGTTTAGTCATTTTCACAATGTTGATTCTTCCAATACAGAACATGGTATATCTCTTCATCTTTTTGTATCATCTAATTTCTTTCATCAGTGTCTTACAGTTTTCTGCACACAGGTTTTTTGTCTCCTTAGGTAGGTTTATTCCTAGGTATTTTATTCTTTTTGTTGCAGTGGTAAATGGTAGTGTTTCCTTAATTTCTCTTTCAGATTTTTCATCATTAGTGTATAGGAATGCAAGAGATTTCTGTGCATTAATTTTGTATCCTGCTATTTTACCAAATACATTAATTAGCTCTAGTGGTTTTCTGGTAGTATCTTTAGGATTCTCTATGTATAGTATCATGTCATCTGCAAATAGTGACAGTTTTACTTCTTTTCTGATTCAGATTTCTTTTATTTCTTTTTCTTCTCTGATTGCTGTGGTTAAAACTTCCAAAACTATGTTGAATAATAGTGGTGAAAGTGGGCAACCTTGTCTTGTTCTTGATCTTAGTAGAAATGGTTTCAGTTTTTCACCATTGAGAACGATGTTGTTTGTCGGTTTGTCACATATGGCTTTTATTATGTTTAGGTAAGTTCTCTCTATGCCTACTTTCTGGAGAATTTTTATCATAAATTGGCATTCAACTTTGTTGAAAGCTTTTTCTGCATCTATTGAGATGATCATATGGTTTTTATCCTTCAATTTGTTAATATAGCTTATCACATTGATTGACTTGCATATATTGATCTTCTTCCACTTTTTAATAACAAATTGCATCCTTGAGACTACTAAGGTGAGTTACATTACATGATCTATTATTTCTCCTTGAGCTTTCAGCATTGGTCATTGATGTGTTGGGTGAGAGACAATAAGATTTGAGTAATCTAATGGTGACAAACAAGATACAAATTGATGAGATAAGAGGAGAGACCTGTCTCCTTGATTTACTTTTGCTTGGATTTTGTGTTACCTTACTGTCTTTCTAATCTCTTGCTCTCCTCTTCTCTCCTTTACCCTCCCCTCCCCTCCTCTCCTCTCCTCTCCTTTTCTGTTTTCTTGTGTCTTGGAGTTTCTTATAACCAAAGTACTTTAGCTTATACAGAAATGGAGTTAAAAGCAATAGATTCTTAGAGAAATATAAATGTTTGCATTGGTTATTAGATGAAGCAAAATGCACTGAGACATGTATAGGAAAATGAAAGTAGCATTTCATTTCTTTAAGAATCTTAAAAGCACCAGAAGCATCAGCCCACTGCAACCTGAGGCTCCTAAAGATGAAGCTGGGAGAACAGGTGGCTATTGCTAAAAGCTCATTTAGAGGATGAGGCCCACCAAGTAGAATGGCTTACCTGACAGGCTCAGTCATGACACTGGAGAAGGAAAAGCTCAGGCCACAAGTTGGCTTGTAAACTGCCCCTGTACACAGAGGGCAAGGAGGAACCAAAGAAAGAGGCAAACCACTCCAGATTGGTCGGTGGCAGTTTTAATAAGCAAGAGAACTTACTTACAAGGCTTGTCTTTGGGGGTTTCAAGGCAAGTCGATTTTGCCCTCACCTGCCAGAAACTTCAAAGTTTATATAGAGGTCTTAACCAGGTTCAGTCATATATACTGCTCAGATGATCTCAACAACACCTTACTCTCTCAAGGCAGTGTCCTAGGAACAGCTCCCAGGGAGCTGGGGAATGGTATGCAAATGTACATTGAAGGACAGGGGAGGGGATGAGGGGTTTTTGATTGCCTGGGTCCAGCTTGCAGGCCAACCACTGGTCATGTCTTCTCCATTCCCTCGTCCAACACCATACATCCTTCAAAGCACGGGATGAAACTCAGGATCCATGTGTGAGTATGCAAAATAGGCACTTACTGCTTGTGGCTGTGCAGCTGAGTACTCTGAAAATTAATCCCAGACATGCATTTTGCACATTTCTGAATTACAGTATTAGTGGAATTCACAAACTCTCCAGGTCATTTATGTAAAAGATAGGACATCGACTAAGAAAGTGTCAACTCATTACAACGTCATAGTAAGACACTGGCACCCGAATTCCTGGGCTCAGAATCCTACCTCTATCTACCACAAATAACTGAGGGATCCTGAATAAGTTACTTAATTCTGTGTTATATTTTTCTAGGGGAATGCTGATAATATTATTACTAAAATTATTTAATAATTAGGTTCATTTTGAAGATTGAATTAGATAATCCACATGAAACACTTACATGCCTGGTACATAGTGTTTAGCAGATGTTAGCTATTAATTCAAGTGAAATCTTTAATAAGTTTCAAATAAATGATAGAGAATTTATAATTAAGCATTATAGATTTATCAAATGCTTACCCTGTTAGAAACTCTTCATATTTAAAGAAATTTAAAGCATGTTTCTTAAAGTTAGGGAGCTTCTGATTATTCTGGGAAGGCTGGACTAAAACTTGAAAATTTAAATGACAATATAAGAGATAAAGTTCAATGTAGTGAGACAAGAAGTCACAAAGTTTCACAGGACTGGTGCCAGATGAATGCTCTTGGTTTAAAAAATGGGGGGGGCAGTATATATTTTACATGACTGTATTTAGTTTACTGTATTCAAATAGTTAAACTCATCTATACATGCGTCTTATTTTTGTTTATGTTCTTATAGCAGGGATCAGTCAAACCTAAATAGTTGTTGCAGAACTTCACACTTTGGATTTTGACATTTATTTTCAATTTCATAAGTCAACAACTGAATCTTTAAAATCTGTAAGATTACTGTATTGGAACACAATACAGTAATCCAGGTGGAAAATACTTTGAAAGCTCTTTGTAGTTGGCAATAAGGCTTTATTAATGACAACTGTTCTCACATGATGGATGTACTTGCCATAATACCTATGGGCTTATACTATTAGTATTAGTAAATCCTTGAGCAATTCCCTAAGTGACCATGTACAATTTAATGCACCTAGCCTCTCCAAACACGCTGTCTTGTGATTTGTCAGTAGTGTATCTTAATGAGAAAAGTGTCCTCTTAAATCAAATATAAATTACTTTTTTGAAAATAATTTAACAACAGATATAACACACTTTCAAAAATATAATCTTGTAAGGCATTTGTTAAAAAAAACAGTTTTGGTAATTGAATCATGTTTTTCATTGACTTACATTATTACATTCGAGATATATCCTTATGGGGAAGAAATTTGACCCAAGATGAATAAATATGTCAATTTAGAAATGCATAATATTTTTAGATCACATACTCAGAGAGGAAACATTTTACTAAAATAATACTCAAAAACTTACTTGTAAAAATGCTCTACACACCTATAAATAAGTTTTTATAATAATACCTTTATTCCTGTCCTGCCCCTAGGCTCATCAGAACCATTTTTTTTTAGATTCCATATATATGTGTTAGCATACAGTATTTGTTTTTCTCTTTCTGACTTACTTCACTCTGTATGCCAGACTCTAGGTCCATCCGCCTCATTACAAATAACTCAATTTCATTTCTTTTCATGGCTGAGTAATATTCCATTGTATATATGTGCCACATCCCACAGATGTAGAGAATGGACTTGAGGACATGGGGGCAGAGAGGGAAGGGTAAGCTGGGACAAAGTGACAGAGTAACATTTACATATATACACTACCAAATGTAAAATAGATAGCTAGTGGGAAGCAGCTTCATAGCACATGGAGATCAGCTCAGTGCTTTGTGACCACCTAGAGGGGTGGGATAGGGAGGGTGGGAGGGAGGCTCAAGAGGGAGGGGATATGGGGATATATGTATATATATAGCTGATTCACTTTGTTATACAGCAGAAACTAATACAATATTGTATATCAATTATACTCCAATAAAGATGTAAAAAAATAATAATACCTTAATCACATAGCCTTTGTCTGGATCAATTAAATAAGACTTTAAATACTATCAGTTCTTTAGACTATGAAATATCTTTATGATCATCCTCTCCACAAACAATGTGGCTGTTTTGTAGTACACCTTGCTTGCTCTACAGATGCTAACATGACCATTTGGTATATAATGTTGCCCAAAATCATTTCCACTTTCCCTTACTTCTAAATTATCTTATTACTTGTTTATTAATATTTTCTTGTATTGAAGATCAACTCTATTATTCTTAATTTTTCCATTGATATGTAGCTTGTGACAATATCTTAACTCATTATTAATCCTTTAACTTTAGTTTGCATCATAGCAGGTGGGTTCCTCCTTCAGTTAAGATCAGGGAGAGAAAGTTTAGGTCATTTTGCCTGGAGTGCTCAATAGCTGAGAAAATTTTAATCTGGCTCTAAAATGAGAAAAGTGACAGGGAGATGTTGAACACACCCCTCTCTGCTTTATTCCTATTGTTCATCTCATGATTCCAATTCAACCATAATACCAGAAGTTGGATTCTCTTGGTGCTACAGTCACATGGGAGAGATTGCTGAAATGCACACTTAGTTGTCATGTTTCCTTAAACCCACCCATAAAGCATTTCTCCTTTCTACTCTGTTTTCTCCATTCTACCACCATAACTTGAGTTCAAATGGACTTTTCTTTCCCTGAACTATATATCCCAATGATCTACTTTAACTACACATAACACTTGTCATTTCATAACACCAATGACCTTCAACTATCTAGTTCTCTTCTCTCCCATTGACCTTCCCAACTGCTGACAAGTTATAGTCTTGAACATAAATCTAATCGCCTTCCCACAAAACTATCAATAATTCTTCATTGCTTATGGAGTAAAATCCAAACTCTTAAGTCTACAACTATAACTACTATAATCTGATCCTACTTCTCATCCATGCCCCATTTCTCCCTGATGCACACATCAAACTGGAGCACTCACTTTTCTTCTTCACACCATATAAGCAGCCCCTTCACTCTTTTGCTGACCTGAGACCTGAGCATACTGCTTCCATCTCCTCACACTGATGTTCTCCAACCCCTCCTAATAGGATCTCTTTTTTTAATATCAGAATATTTAATTTTTAATGCTCATATGCACTGTTTACTTCTGTCTTAAATTATTTGAAACTTAGAATTTTCACTAGTTAAATGAGGAGATTGCATTTAGTTCATCTTTAAGGATCCTGAAGATCAAAAATTGTATTCCAGGCACTCAAAATGTCATGACAAAAGGTGAATATTTCTGTTGATGAAAATGTAACATAAAGGTTCTGTTTGAAGGATGTTTTCCAATGCTTGTTTTAGCTTTGCTTTAATGCTTGAAAAGGACACTAGTTATAGATGGCCATAGTCTTCTAAGGTACCATGATTTTTTATTTTCCCACCCTACCTAAGGCATGGCCCAGCTCTTATTAAACACAATAAGCAAGGAGTAAAAGTTTAATAATGTTTTTAAAAAAATTCTAGTTCCCACTTGGGGAGTATTTCATCCTTAAATCAATATTCTATTTAGGTCATAACAGCAAATATTTAGCAAACTATAGAATATTTAGAAAACACAGTGGGAAATGACCAGAAAATTGTTCACACGTCTTTGGAAAGCTGGTTTCTTTAGGTTTGATATAAAGACTTCAGACTATTCCAGAAGGGGTAATTCAGAACTTATAAACTGATAAGCACAACTGTTTTGAACTGAGCTTTCTACTTATACATATCTTTTCAACTAGAGTTCCAAAACTAAGGAAAAGAGGCCATTTATAATCAATTTTATGAAGCATTGGAGTTTGGTTTTTTTTTTTTTGGTACGCGGGCCTCTCACTGTTGTGGCCTCTCCCATTGCGGAGCACAGGCTCCGGGCGCGCAGGCTCAGCGGCCATGGCTCATGGGCCCAGCTGCTCCGCGGCATGTGGGATCCTCCCAGACTGGGGCACGAACCCGTGTCCCCTGCATCGGCAGGCGGACTCTCAACCACTGTGCCACCAGGGAAGCCCAGCATTGGAGTTTTGATTGAACTCTGATACTTTGAAGACATTTTTAAAAAAACTTTGATAGTATGTGATGAATTTTAGAAGAGAGATTTGAATCATTAGAACAGGCTTCACAGGCAAGAAAGATGAAGTGAAAACAACATAACATCTCCAAATGAATTTCCATCATTTAACAGCTTTTAGAAGACAGAAGGTAAATCTGTGCCCTTCATTTCATGTACTCATTCAGACAGCAAAAGTACACATATTGTGTACCAAGCACTGTTTGGGGCAAGGTGCTACAGCAGGGAACAAGTAGGCAAAAATCCTTGCTTCTTGGAACTTACATCCTAGTTGGAGGACACAGACACAATTAGCAATAAATTATACACTAGGTTAGAAGGTGATGTGTACTATAGGAAAGGGAAAGAGGGAGGTCTGGGGAATAATGATGGTATAATTTTAAAGAAGATAAATGGGGACGTCTTTACTGGTGCTGTGACTCAAGTTAAGCAGCTTCATCCATAACATTTGTCAGTGTCCCTGGAAATGGCAGGGCACTCTAGAAAGGGGCTGTCATTTCAGTAGATTTCCCCTTGGCTTGTCCAACTCTTTGCTTTGTGGGACGTGGGGCTTAGCAAGAAGGGGGGCAGAACTAGTACCTCTATATGAGCAGACAAAGGGAAGAGGCATCCATTTCCCATGTTTAGGAGTCATCCTGTGGCCCAAGTTGAAGAAGATGAGGGAGAGAGAGGGGCGTATCTGGGGAAAGAACACTCCAGGCTGAGAGAACTACAAAGGTTCTAACAACAAGAATGCCTGGCAAACTTGACACACCAAGAACTGAGACAGAGCAGTTGGGGGTGAGTTGGGGAGATCGGGTCAGAGTGTAATAATGAAGGGACAAAGCAGCAGGATTCTGCAAGAACATTATAAGGACAAGCTTCTCATCTGAGTGAAATGGGTGTGGGGAATTGTTGCTTGAGGATTTTAAGCGGAGGATTGTCGTGAATAGTTTTATGTGTTAAAAGAATCATGACAAATAATAGAAGAAGAACTAGCAGATATCTTTAAGTAAATATCTTAATTTACTTGGATTCTCATTCAGAGTATCATTTCTGGATAATAACTATTGTTTGTGTAAATAGATCCGTGGACTGGGAGGAGGAAGTTCTGATTCTAGTGCCAAGTAGATACATAGTTTTGAAAAAGGCTCTTGATCTTGTTCTCACTGTACTTTTTTGCCCTTTACCTGTCAAATTAACCTGTTAGACTAAGTGGCCAAATATCATAACTTGGTAGAAAAGTTATTGAAAATGTACCCTAAGACCCCTCTTGAATTATTCTGCTTTCTAACTCATTTTGAATATTTTCCATCCAATTTATAGGTTTTAAGTAACTCTGATAATCAGTAATTTCATTCTGGCAAAAGTTTAACAGTTCATTCTGATATTAGTGAAATTGTTGTGCTACTTAAAATAGAGCATATGCTGGTTGCCTATGGCAGGTGCAGATATTTCTTTCTTGCTTTCTCTGTGCACTATAAAGTTTATTAATAAACTCATAGCATAAGCAGTTATTGGGAGAAAAACTGTGCATAATTCACTTAAAATAAGAATGGTATACTGCATCTATCATTTTTCTATTAAAAATAGATTAATTGGAGAGATCTGAATGCTTACAATTTCAATATTCCTGAGATATTATTATGTTTATAAGTATCCTACACCAGAATATGTGAATTTGTGATCATAAAGCAACTCATAAAAAATATCTACACAGACTTTAGCATTTAATCAATTCTACAAATTTTTCTTGGAAACATGAAAGTAGCTTCTTTAAGTAGACTAAATTGGAAAAAGAAAAAGAAAAAATTAATGCAATTAATGACTCGTAATGAGTCACATCGTTGGCACAGTCAGAAATGCAATCTACATGTTAGGAGTATTCCCTCTATCTTGGAAGAAACTTTTTGGAAGAGTGTATCTTTCATTTTCTTATCTGAGTGCCCACTCCAAGCCTTCTCAATCAGCTATGTTTGGTCACCACTTTTAAGAGTTTAACTTCAGTTCTTCATGCATGAATAGCAACTTCAGAAGACAGCTCTATTCATTGAACAAGTTGGTGAATAAAATTTGGGGAAAATTAAGGCTCTCAAGTACTGATCAACATTTCCCTTGGCATCCTATTAGTCTCATGCTGTAACTGTTTGACAATAAGACTACACAATGATCTTACAATTACAGCTTCAAGATTTTAACCTGAATGGGTTTATTGGGTCCCACTTCCATTATTTCTGCTGTATGTCATACTAATGAATGTTTGTTGTAGGCTTTCTTAGCCAAGTCTTTCTCATGAGACTGGGAAGTCAAAACAGTAATATCTAATTTACTGTATAACAAGAAAGATATCCTAAGCGGTTGATAGTTTCTTAGCTTTATATCTACCAATGTAACTTCATCATGAAAGTCTTATTTGTGTATCTATTTTCATACCATATTTCATTCATTTATTCATTTACTAATTCATTCATCTACTCAGGCATCTAACCTACCAGAAATGTTGCATATTTTATACTGTATTCATATACAAAATATGTGATTTGGTTTAACGTAAAATTCAAAAAGTTTGGTTTCTGGCCAAATATTTTCACATTGGTGAAAGTTTATTCTGACGAGTGTAAGTTTATTCTGAGAGTTTATTCAGAATAAATGATAAATGACAGAATAGGTGATAAAAAGCATTTTGTTTGTTTGTATTTAGATGGAAATTAAAATAGGCAAAAATGATTCATTGGCCTATAAGAAAGCCTTTTTGACTAGATTGATTTCCTTAAACGAATTAAATCATGTTTAAGACTTGAAATGTCCCAGTGATATGTCCTACTACGTATCAAAATGTATTGTAGCATAAAAAATTTTAAGCAGCTCAGTGGAAGCAGAGCCTAGTATATGTAAAAAGTAGCACAGTTTAATGAGAAAAGAATTGACTATTCTAAACATTCTTGGGAAACCTGGCCATGTACGGAGAAAACAAAATTCAGCTTAGATCCTCATCTCTGACTCTACATAAAAAAGTTCAAATGGAGAATGAGTTTTCTTTTTTTTTTTTTTTGTGGGTGGGGGCTGAATTTAAAAAAAGAAAAGAAATAACACAAGAGCTTGTAGAAAAGCTAGACATGAATAAAAATACCTGGATAGGAAATAGCATTTCCAAAAACAAGGAAAGAAATAACAAAAGGAAAGATTGACCATCTAAAATTTAAAATAGCATGCAAATTAAAAGGCAAAATGACGAATATATCTGCAATATATGTGATGGAATATTGCATAATATTATATAATAAGATCTTATGAATGAGTAAGAAGTGTTTTATGCATCTCAGTAAAGGAAAAATGAGGGTAAATGCAAACATGATACCAAGAAGCAAATGTAAAACTCAGTAGTAAATAAATTTGTGTGTATATTAATTATATTAGTCAAAGCAAGTTGGGATTATGGTAAGGCTTTTGCACCTTCAGCCTTTCTGGAAAATAGTCTGATGCTATACCAGGAGCATTAAAGATAATAGTACTTTTGATGTTAGAATTTTACTACTGCTACTACCAATGTATCTTTAAAAGGTCATTAGAGATTCTCATAAAGATTTATATTGAAGGATGATGAAAATCTCATCCCTTTTAAGAACATAAAAGTAAAAACTATCTTTCTAACTGTATGATTGTAGTAAAATAAGATATATATATATATATATAAAATATATCTACAATGGAAATGCTGCCACAAATATCATAGTTTCTGTAAATATTCCATGATATGGGTAAATGTTAATGGTATAATTTGAGGGAAAAACAGAATCGACTTACATAGAGTATTTTTTTCTAATTCTTCATAAATAGGTAGATAAATGGATAGGGAGATAGATAGCTAAAAGCCTGGAATAAAATAAATAAAAATATTAATAATGACCATTTCTTGATAATGGCATTATAGTTGCTTTTTAAATTTTTTAAGTCAAATTTAAATTTTTACATTTTAATTTGTATTTTTCTAAATTTATTTATAATGAATGTGTATTACAATTATCCTTATTTAAAAAGTCACGTTCTTTCTGTCCTTTCCTGCCTCCACAGCCCAGAACGACTCTGTAAAATTGACTAACACTGAACACTGAAAGGGCATAATTGAAAATAGGTTCATTTGACCCTGAGACACCTTGCTTCTCTTCTCAGACCATACTTTCCTCCTACTTTCTCTTCCATACCCACCTTTACAATTTGTGAACATGTCTGGCTCCTGAATTAGACCCAAGACCCTTCAAGAGCATGAAGTCCCTGCTTCCACCCCTATACAGCTGCCCCCAGCTCCTCCTGTTGCAACTAAGGTCACCACAGTAGCCAGAGAGGTCCTTTTACAATTTAAATCAGATTAAACTCTGCTCAAAACCTTCAGATAGTGTTTCTTCACCTCAGAGTTAAAGCTAAAATTCTTTCAGTAACTTTCAATGCTGTCATCATCTGGCCCAATGTTATTCTCTCTCAACTTCTAATATTCTCCCCCTCACTCACCCTACTGCAGTTTTTCCAGTCTATTTCCTGACATTGAACCTGTCTAGCATGCTCTCACCACAGAGCCTTGACCCCGGCTGTTCCTTTTGCTTTGCATCACTTGCTGAAACTGCCCCATTTAAAATTACAACCCCGAGTTCTCCCAATCTCTTTTATTCTGCTTTATTTTTTCTCACTAGCAATTATCACCTAATAAACTTTAGAGTTTACTTATATACTGTGTTTTTGCCTGACTTTGCCCACTAGAACATCAGTTCAGTGAATTGTTGTTTCTTCTATTATTATCTTCAGTGCCTAGAACAGTGCTTGGCTTGTAGGATGGGCTCAACATAAATTTGTCGGCTAAATGGAAGTTCACAGTCCCAGCTCCTGGCACAGGGCCTGGAATAAAGACACAGTGTATATGCAATAAATTTTTTTGATCAAAATTTAAAAATCATTTTATATGAGTTGTTTCCCCTTATCAATTTACAACTTGTTTCCTGCTTCTCTCTCCCTGAAAAGCTTCACTAAAACAAGTTTGAAGGAAAGAGGAGAGCTAAATCTTGGTATCCATCTGTGTAATACCAAATCTTATTTAATACAAGTCCTGTTTCTCCAGTTGAAATGCAAAATTTAGGATGAAAAAAGTAATTTCTCTTTTTTTTAACCATCAAAGCTAAAAATCCTTTCCTTTTTTTTTTTAACTTTTTAAATAGAACATTAGCAGACATGTCTTATTTCATCAAGTATTCGTCTTAAATGTCGTTTTGTCTTTATTTTTCATTTTATATATTTTGTATACACATATTATATGTTTTTTATATAATGAATATATATAATACCTATATTTCCTCAATAATTTATTTCCAGGGAAGTTTCACTCCCCCACCCAAGATATTAAATTAGAAAACTTGGATGGCAGATGAACATAGCAAAGTTGAAAGCTGATTGTTTAATTAGGAATAGGTGAGACTTCCCTGGAGGTCCATTTCTTAAGACTTTGCCTTCCAATGCAGGGGGTGCAGGTTTGATCCCTGGTCGGGGAGCTAAGGTCCCACATGCGTTGCAGCCAAAACAATGAAAACATTAAAAAAAAAAAAAGCAATATTGTAACAAATTCAATAAAGGCTTTAAAAATGGTCCACATCAAGAAAAAAAGACGAAAAAGAAAATCTTATAAAAAGAAAAAAGGAATAGGTATTCTTTACACAATAGGAAAAGTCTAAGTCAGTCAAGCCTCTTAATCTTTCTGCAAATCAGAGTAAATAACTCAAATACCTTCATAACTCATCTACCTACATTGCTCAGCTTTAAGCTAATTTCAACAAAACGGTAAAAATATGATAGAAACAGAATAAAGAAGTGCAACCAGGAATTATCTAATATGTTAGTCACTTGAGGACTGCCATGGCCCCCATCCTAATGCTGTAAAGGGCAGCAAGTTGTACTCAGAGATACTTGAGGCTCCTGGGACCTGGTAGAATCTGCCTAACACAGAAACGGCATTAGCCATCAAATTTCAGGGGGCCTCCATAAAGTGCTACATGTTGGCTAAATTAGTGGTACATCAAAGGGAAAGTGACTTTAAAAGGAGTCTGAATTATCTTCCTTCCAGATCTTAAACCTGGGTCAGACCCTGTAGGTTGGCTTAGTTCATCAGCCCTGTTTTCATTCTATTCCAAAGAAGCCTGGATTTAATTTAAAGCTCAATAAAGGCATTAAAAAGGCCCCCTTACACCCCATCTAGTAGGGATACACTCATCTCAAACCCTAAAGTCTACTAACCAAGATAAGGGTCTAGTCTAGTGTCCAGAAATTCAAATTCCCCAAGAAATGGCAAATGGCGAGTACACTGACATGCCCTGATTTGAATCATATATCCACATTCTTAATGGCTCTCTTTCTCTACAGTGAGGCTTTAACATAATTGCCCTGCAAAAATAAGGAATGCCAGGAGGACAGAATTACAAGGAGACTGACTTTAATTACCTGAGAGGATTCTCCTGACATCTTTAGTTTATTCCTTTTCATAGAAATAGTCCATTTTTTTTTATTATAACAACCTGGTTATATTTATTTTTTTAAATTTTTATTGGATTATGGTTGCTTTACAATGTTGTGTTAGTTTCTGCTGTACAGCAAAGTGAATCAGTTATACGTATACACGTCCCCTCTTTTTTAGATTTCCTTCCCATTTAGATCACCACACAGCACTGAGTAGAGTTCCCTGTGCTGTACAGTAGATTCTCATTATGAGTTATCTATTGTATGCATAGTAGTGTCTATATGTCAATCCCAATTTCCCAATCCATCCCATCCCCCTCTTCCCGCCTTGGTATCCATAAGTTGTTCTCTACATCTGTGTCTCTATTTCTGCTTTGCAAATAAGTTTGTCTGTAAAATTTTTCTAGATTCCACATATAAGTGGTATTATATTGATATTTGTTTTTCTGACTTACTTCACTCAGTATGACAATCTCTAGGTCTATCCATGTCTCTGAAAATGGCACTATTTTGTTCCTTTTTATCGCTAATATTCCATTGTATATATGTACCACATCTTCTTTATCCATTCCTCTGTTGATGGACATTTAGGTTGCTTCTATGTCCTGGCTATTGTAAATAGTGCTGCAATGAACATTAGGGTGCATGTATCTTTTTGAATTATGGTTTTCTCCAGGTATATGTGCTGTAGTGGGATTGCTAGGTCATGTGGTAGTTCTATTTTTAGTTTTTTGAGGAACATCCATACTGTTCTCCGTAGTGGCTGTATCACTTTACATTCCCACCAGCCATCTAGGAGGGTTCCCTTTTCTCCACATCCTCTTCAGCATTTATTGTTTGTAGATTGTTTGATGACGGCCATTCTGACCGGTTTGAGGTGATACCTCACTGTAGTTTTGATTTGCATTTCTCTAATGTGTAGTGATGTTGAGCATCTTTTCATGTGTTTGATGGCCATCAGTATATCTTCTTTGGAGAAATGTCTATTTAAGTCTTCTGCCCAATTATTCATTGAGTTGTTTGTTTATTTTGATATTGAGCTGCATGAGCTGTTTGTATATTTTGGAGATTAATCCCTTGTCAGTTGCTTCATTTGCAAATATTTTCTCCCATTCCGAGGGTTGTCAGAAACAGTCCAGTTTTAAAGTAGGTACAACTTGACCTTCATACTGGCTAAAACTCACTTAAAATATATGTTGCCTGGTTATGCCATAGATTATTTTGTGAAAATAGTCTGTCTGCTGAGTTGTGCCTTCACTGCCAAATGGTAGACAAAACCAACAGATTGTTTTTCTCACGCTTTGGTATAATTGTGTAATTAACTTAAAATTGCACAGTACTATCCTTGCATAAAAACTGTGTACAATTTCAGAAAAAGAAATGAAGAATTTAAAAAAGACTCATGGGGGAACCTCTATGTCTGGCTTGATAACGTTTGTTAACACCAGTAAATTTCTACCAAGGTATTGCCTGTCCTCAGAAATGCCATATTAGTTCACTATTTAAATCTAAAATTAGAATCTTCAAAATAAACAGTAGATTTTTTTCTTTCTTAACATAAAACATTTTAAAACTCTGTGTTTGCCACAGGCAAATTATGTGACCTATGATTCATTGAACTGTAAAAAAAAAAAAAAAAAATCCCCTAGACAACAGAAAGCTAAACATCTGGAGAAAATCTAGTACCCCAAGACGGATTATACAGTGTGGTAACAGGTGGTGCTAAGAACTATTAAGCTGATTTTAATAAAAAGGGCAAATACCTCCAATTCCATTTCTTCCAATAAATTCCTTTAAGCAGGTGCAAGGGCAAAGCAAAATCTGTTCCCTTATGTTAAGTATGAAAGAGCTTCCTCTTTTTCTTTTTCTTTTTAGAATCTTTGAGATGACATTATTCTAATTAAAATATCACTGTATACTATGTTTTGTTTTTGTCATTCAAAAGAAATGTAAATAATACATTATCAAAGTAGCTAAATATCTGAAACAACTGTCTACATGCTGACAGATTAAATGGAGTAAAAAAACAGCCTAAAAATATAAGACTACTTTTCTTTCCTTTAAAAGGGGTTAAAATTTTGTTTTAAATTAAGTCCAAATAATAAAGACATATTAGAAAAACAACATTTAAAAAATCAAAGGAAAATCCTGGGTCTCAGAGGAAGTTTCCATTTTATCTCAGGCTGACCACTTCTGTTACTCAGGCCTCAGTTTTCTCAGTTCCAAAGTAAAAACAGGAGACAATTTCATCTCTCCATATTAAAAATTATGGCATAAATCTAAGACTTGGGGTAATTTTTTTAAAGAAATATAAGGGCTCAACTTTCTCATTTGGACCCAAGATAGCCAAGTAATAAAGATTCAGACAAGAGGTGAATCCAGCTAGACTGACAACTCAATAAATGGAGGTCAAGTTTTAATTACCTGTACACAATGAAAACTCTGAGGTTAACAAACCCTGCAATTGTCTGGGTACTTAAATACTCTGACCACCTATATTTCTTTATAATTTTAGTACTTACAGAGCTGACATCTATAAACTGATGTTTTTCATTACACTTTTAATCCATGCCATGCCAGGCACAGACTCTTTATGGGCAGCACCAAGAGAGGCCTGCCATGCCTAATCTGTTTTGCAGATTCATGCACTGATGTGGAAACCTTTGGTGACTCATGAAGTCTGAATTTTCATTTATAAAACATATTCATATTTCAATACATTTTCCCAAGATTTATGTCTCAAATGTTTCTGTGAGAATTGGATGCCAGAAGATATGTTATATAGAATAATTTAATTTCCTATCTGAAGCAAAACACTTCTCAAATTATTTTCAAATGATTGTGTGTTTCCTTTCTTCCAGAAGTCCATGAAGCCATGTAGTCTAATTTGTATATCCCATAGTTTGCAATTGTTTGACTTGCATCCATTATAGCAAAGTAAAATTCTACCAATGTACAGTTTGATTTATTTTCTTATATCTACATGTGCTTCCTTATACGTGTTACAATTCAGGCTTCAGAAATACTGCTTGACACATTCTTAAATTCTCTCCATATTTATTTCTGAAAGAGTACACACCTGCTTCACTACATAGCAATTTCTATTGATATATTTCCCTATGAAACCAAAAAAAAAAAAAAAGAATTTGACACCTATATTTGTAAATGTAGAATTCGGAAACATTGTAGCTCTCTGTTTCTGAGATATTTTAAGGAGACAGATTCATAGTAATTCAAGGGTTGGTTCAGCTGCTTGTGTTTTCAGATCTCCAGATAATTCTCTCAAAAGCGAACCAAAATGAATCCGATCTTTGTTCCATTCTTATATAGATTCTCACCTCACAGGCTGAGAAACTCACAGTGAGGATGATAAAGTTGCTATTCAGTGAAGATGATTAGAGAAGCCCTGTGAATTCTTTAAGAGTGAATAAGACTGTGCTTAAAAGAACACTGCTGAGATGCAAGCAAGAATGAGGCACCGAAAATATTTCCAGATGCAGCCCCTCTCCTTTAGAATTAGTGTTTCTGTTTCATCCCAAAGAATTTGTTATATTCTACACTAATATAACAAAACACTGTAACATCACGTCCATTTTGATAACCACAAAGAATGAGGGACCTTTTTTTTTTCAATCTGACAATACCATGCCAAAATAACTCGTTTATTCAGTGAAGAAAAAAACACAAGAGATTTGACACTGCAGCCTAGCTGCTACTTTTTCTCCAGCCACCACAGTTAAGCACTACCTTTTCCCTTTCCTTCTTACTCTCTCCCTTTTCCCATCACTCCTCAGTCAAACAGGGAAAAAATATGGTTTCTACCTTCAAGGAGCTTAGAACCCAGCAGAGAAAACAGAAAATTCGTTAAAATAAACTTCAGTGAGTATTATGATAGAGTAGAAGATAGGCTGGAAGCAAAGTCATGGGAGGCCAGAGAGGAAGTCACCACCAGTTGAGACCTGAGGGGTGAGTTGGAGCCAGGTGAACCAGGAGGGGATCCTAGGTGAAGGCCCAGAGGCAGAAGAGAGTTACAGGTGTTCTAGGTACTGATAGAAGTTAAGTATGGCTTAAGGGTAAAGATGAAGCGAGCTTTGGTAGAACCTGCTAGCTGTGTCCCAAAATTCATTTTGTCTTCTTCCTGGTTATACACCAACACTGTATTTCCTGGCTTCTCGCGCTTGCATTTAGGTGTGGTCACGTGACTCTTTCCCACCAATAGAATGGAGCAGAAATGATGTATATCAGTTCTGAGTCAAGGCTGACTCCCTCTTTCCCTTTGTCAGCTAGATACAAAAAATACAAGTTCCTGGAGGAAGCAGAGTCTCAAGTGGGAAGAAACTAGGTTCCTGAGACACAGGGTCATGGCCTGCCAACAGGAATGCCTTTATGGACTATTATCTAAACAGAAATACACATCCATTGTGTTTGACCTACCTCAACTAACACCGGAACTAAATGGTGGGGGGCCTTGCAGGCCACGTTAAAGAGTTTGCTCTTTACCTTAAGGGAATAGGGAACCACTGACACATTTTAAACTGGGAAGTGTCATGATACAAACCAGTTCTCTTCAGTTAGCTCTATGTAATTGAAGAAGTTGTTGTTTCTAATAATTTAGATAATTTCCCCCAGGTTTCTGCTCCTCTCCCATAATGAATAATATATGGCATGATTTATTCATATAATTTTAGTAAGTACCAGTCTTGATACAGATAATCACAAATGTCAGGAGCTGGAAATGACATAATAGATTATTTTCTCAAAATCCCTTATTGCATAGAAAAAGAAGGACCGTAAAGGTGAGGTGTTTACCCAAGGTCACCTGGGGATGTTAAGAGCAGAGTAGAGATCAAGGGCTACAGCCAAGCTCTCTTGCTGTCAATCCAAGGCTCTTTCCATTGTGCCCGGCTGTGTTAAGTCCTTTAGCTCCAGTGTTTGCAACAGATTGGATGACTCTGGGGAAATGAATTTAAGGGATTAACCATTGAAAAGCTTTAATTTTGGCAATAGTTTTGTTTTAAAATTTGTTTTAAGTTTGTTTAAAATTTGTTTTAAAATTTGGAATCACTAATTTTAGAAATACAGAAATGCAATGAATTGTTTCTTCTACATTCGTTTAATTGACGTCTTATTGAACAGAAGTAAATGAACTATTTTAATGCCTTACATCTTCTTACAAGAAACATCTTCATCAGCTAAAGAGAATTATTTTGACTACAATTTTCTATCTTCATTTCATAATTTTGTGTCTTTATAATCTGAAACTTCCCATAAGCTTTTTCTCTGAGCTCATTTTCTAGCCTTGAAAGGAATTGCCACAGTGCATAAGCCATTAGTAGAATATCTGGTAAAACTGAGTTGACTTAGATTGGCATTTTGCTTATATACTGTCGAATATTAAGAGATAAAGAGCACTATTTTGAGGAAGTTGCTTTTTAATTTTCCTGGGGTAACTAAAAGCCTATGGCCACTAGTGGGGAAAGATGATAGAAACATATCCATCAGCAAATATGAGTATAAGAGAGTTGTTGCATCTATGGAATAAAAATGAAGGAACATTAGAGTAACTGATAGAGCAGGAAATGAGAAACTATAATAAAGCACATAATGGCTCATATTAAAAAAGTAGTACCCAACATGGACATTTTTCTGCATTGATATAAACTTAGTGTCAATATAGATTCAAAGAATGGAAAATCATCTTAGTTGCTAATGGCAAATTGGACATTAGTGGAAGTAATCTAAATCAAAACTAGCCAATAGTACATTTGCAATTAGCTCTATATCCTCTAATCCTATAAAAGAGCATAATCCATCAGTGCTTGTAAATAAAGAAATCTGTCTATAATAAGATAAAGCACCAGTAAGGGTGGATCTTCCATTAATACACAGAAATCATTTCAAAATAAGCTTGAAATATCACGTGAATCTAGACTTTCAACATTTTTGGCTTATAAGTCCAAGAATAGGTTATAACCATCTATACTTTGGAAATGCTTTTACAAATGAATACTCATATTATATCGGGGTAATAAATGAATATTGATGATATATGAGATAGCCACATCTAAGAAAACAGCAAACCGACTGGAAGTGGAGGTTGTGAGTACTGGGGGAAGAGGTAAACCATCCAGAGTAGGTCCAACTTTGGGCAGGAAACTTATCTGTGCTTCATTTTCCTTACTTGTAAACTGGACGTGATCAGAACCATCTTACAAGTTTTATCTGGGAATTAGGAATTTTACACACACACATACACACACACACACAGTGTCTGGCATTGTATCTGACACAAAGTAGTCATCTGAAACAATATCTAAAGTAATAAAAATAGTTTCATTGCCATCCTTTTATTGATATTACTTTTATTATATTATTATGATGATCATCATTATTATCACATTAAGTTCGGAAAAGTGCCCAATGACTATATCAATACATTGTTTCTTTTAGAATGAATTGAGTGGTGAGTGATGATATGAATATTTAACTGAATGATCGCTACTTAAAGAGAGATGAATTTTTCTAAATATATACTATATATATAATTACTTATAATTTCTAATTATATACATATATAATCATTACCATTAGGTAGAAGAATACAAAGACTTTCATTCCTCTACTAGGATTAAAATAAATGACATTATGCTACAAAGTATGGTTACCAATTACTTGCTTATTTCATGAGAAACAGATAATTTGCCACAGCTGTTATCTGAAGTTTCAGCACCTTTTGTTAAAGCTGTATGAAAGTACTCTTCATTTAACAGCAATGAATAAAAGGTGGTTAACTAAAAAAAGAAATGCTTCAAATGTATTATTTCATGGTGGCCCTGGAGAGCACTGGACAGAAAGTTCAGGATAATCTATAAAAAGCAGGGTGAAGGGAGGGGCTGGTGAAAGGGGCTAAGGGGCTAGGGGGCCATGTGAATCCATGTGGAAAAATGATCAGTGCTGGCGAAGGTTAAATTCTCAGTCCCTGAAGTCTTGCTGTTGTGGCTACAGCCCAACAAAGTTAATGAAAGAAAGGAGCACTGACAACTCCTGCTGCTTCGACAGGAGCTTACCACCTCATTACTGGCCAGATTCTTACAACCAAAAGAAAAGAATACTCCTGCCAAGGAAGAGTAAGAGCTGGAGTGAGAGAGTCATCCAAGCAAGGCATTGCTGATGTTGGACGAAGATCAAAGTAATAGCAAACAAAAGGAACTGGACAAGAAATAGCTGAGCCAAGAGCTATGGCCACAGACTAGACAACTATCCAAATCCTAGGCAGGAGAGATGGGAAGAACCCTTTAAATCCCTTAGTCCTCCCTGCCGAACAGGAAAAAGTAAATGAAGTGACACCATCTGCTCACTTTCCCAGAAGAGAGTTTCACTTCTCATGGTTAGCAATGCAAACATTTTCAATAGCATTACTCTAATTACAAATGATTAGAAATGATTCCTAGAATTAAAGACTTAACTCACGGTGTGCCTGACTAATGAACATGTTCTGCACATCCCACTGCACTTGGAGCTGACTTTGAAAACACTGGCTAGAGATGGTTTCTGAGGTTTTAAAATGATCCTCATAAATATAATAGGATTCATCACATTTTCTCTCTATTTCTCTAAGCATATGATGCGTGATCTTTTTTCTAAAGTACAGTATAAAATCACAGGGTCTTTCAGGACTAGAAAATGCAGTTTTTGTTGTTTTGTTGGTGTGTGGGGGTGGATTTGTGATCGTGTGTACATGCCAAACTGAGGGAGGAAAGTACATAGCAACTGAAATTAAATGTTTAAACTTAAATTTATAATAATACTTCCCATGGAGATATATTTCATGCTATAGGTTTAAATTCCAGTATCTTCTCTGTATAAGGAGTAAATCATCACTACACCCCATTAAAAATTGACAATACCAAATGTTGGTAGGGAAGTGGAGCAACTGGAACTCTCATACATTGCTGGTGGGTGTAAATTTGGAAAGCTGTTTGGTAGTTTCTATCCAAGCTGAACATAAGCTTCCCCTATCTCCCAGCAATTACATAATTCAGGATATACACAACCAAAATACATATGTATGTTCATCAAAATATGTGTTCTAGAAGTTTGTTAGCACCTTTAACCAACAGTAGATTGGATAAATAAGTTGCAGTATAATCTTACAGTAGAATACTCTACAGTATGGGTTGGTGAACTATGGCCCATGGACCAAATCTAGCCACCATTTGATTTTGTAGATAAAGTTTTATTAGAACACAGACACACTGATTCATTTACACATTGTCTATGGCTGCTCTCATACTATAACATACTACAATGGTAGAATTGAGTAGTTCCAACAGAAACCATATGGCCTAAAAAACATGAAATATTTATTGTATATACCTTTGATAGAAAAAGTATGCTGACCTCTGCTTTCTAGCAATAAAAGCAAATGCACTATGGTTATAGTTAACAACATGGATAAATCGCAAAAATAGTATATTGAGTGAAAGGCAGACACAATAAGAGACCTTACTGTTTGATTCCATTGATATAATGTTCAAAAGCAGGCAAAATTAATCTAGGGTGATAAATGTCAGAAAAATGGTTACCTTTGTGAGGGGATTAAGGACTAAAAGGGAGCATGATGTAGATTTCCGGTTCCATCTCCATGTGGAAATGTTCATTTGTAAATGCACTTACATTTGTGAACTTTTCTATATATTTCAATGAAACTTTGCTTTAAAAAGTCAAAATTAGATTAACCAAAAGTAAAAAATGGAGGCAATATTATCTTTGCTGATGATTACTTAAGATATTTTCAAGATTTTACCTATCTCCCTATAGTCTTCTTTGTACAGAAGACAGCAAATAAATGTTAAAACTCATTAACAGAAAATGAAACCATGGACATTATGGATACAGCATATTTTATTTTTTATTGAAGTATAGTTGATATACAATGTTGTATTAATTTCTGCTGTACAGCAAAGTGATTCCATTATGCGTATATACATTCTTTTTTTAATCTTCTTTTCCACTATGGCTTATAACAGGATATTGAACATAGTTCCCTGTGCTATATAGTAAGACTTTGTTGTTTATCCATTCGATATATAATAGTTTGCATCTGCTAACCCCAAACTCCCATTCCATCCCTCTCCATCCCCCACTCTTCTTTGGCAACGACAAGTCTGTTCTTTATGCCTGTGAGCTTGTTTCCGTTTTGTAGATAAGTTCATTTGTGTCATATTTTAGATTCCACATGTAAGTGATATCATACGGTATTTGTCTTTCTCTTTCTGACTTACTTCACTTAGTATAAGAATCTCTAGATTCATCCATGTTGCTGCAGATGGCATTATTTCACTCTTTGTTTTATGGCTAATATTCCATTGTATATATGTACCACATCTTCTTTATCCATTCATCTGTCGATGGACACTTAGGTTGCTTCCATGCCTTGGCTATTGTGAATAGTGTTGCTGTGAACATAGGGGTACATGTATCTTTTTGAATTATAACTTTGTCTGGATATATGCCCAGGAGTGGGATTAGGATACAGCCTATTTTAAAGTTGAGAGTCACAAACATGAAAATGAACACATTATCATGAGTAGCAATTTACCTCTAGACAATCAAAGATAGATATATGTTACTTTTGCCTACTCATAATTCTTGAGGGTTCCTACTTATTTTCCAAACAACATAAAAAATCACCCTCTAAAGTGTCCAATCACTGCATTTCTACAAGAAACCCTCAAACAGCAACAACACAAAACCATGTTGTTTTGAGGTTGTTCCTTGATATTTCCACCTCCATTAAGTTATTTAGAATATTTAGACTTGTTTAGAATTTTTTTCTTTTTCAGACTTAATTAAAAGAAACCATTAAATGATACATTAAACAAGATGGACTTAATTGATATTTATAGGACATTCCATCCAAAAACAACAGAATACACATTTTTCTCAAGTGCTCATGGAACATTCTCCAGGATAGATCATATCTTGGGTCACAAATCAAGCCTTGGTAAATTTAAGAATATTGAAATTGTATCAAGTATCTTTTCCGACCACAATGCTATGAGACTAGATATCAATTACAGGAAAAGAGCTATAAAAAATACAAACACATGGAGGCTAAACAATACACTACTTAATAACGAAGTGATCACTGAAGAAATCAAAGAGGAAATTAAAAAATACCTAGAAACAAATGACAATGGAGACACGACGACCCAAAACCTATGGGATGCAGCAAAAGCAGTTCTAAGAGGGAAGTTTATAGCAATACAATCCCACCTTAAGAAACAGGAAACATCTCGACTAAACAACCTAACCTTGCACCTAAAGCAATAAGAGAAAGAAGAACAAAAACATCCCAATGTTAGCAGAAGGAAAGAAATCATAAAAATCAGATCAGAAATAAATGAAAAAGAAATGAAGGAAACAATAGCAAACATCAATAAAACTAAAAGCTGGTTCTTTGAGAAGATAAACAAAATTGATAAACCATTAGCCAGACTCATCAAGAAAAAAAGGGAGAAGACTCAAATCAATAGAATTAGAAATGAAAAAGGAGAAGTAACAACTGACACTGCAGAAATACAAAAGATCATGAGAGATTACTACAAGCAACTCTATGCCAATAAAATGGACAACCTGGAAGAAATGGACAAATTCTTAGAAATGCACAACCTGCCAAGACTGAATCAGGAAGAAATAGAACATATGAACAGACCAATCACAAGCACTGAAATTGAAACTGTGATAAAAAATCTTCCAACAAACAAAAGCCCAGGACCAGATGGCTTCACAGGCGAATTCTATCAAGCATTTAGAGAAGAGCTAACACCTATCCTTCTCAATCTTCCAAAATATAGCAGAGGGAGGAACACTCCCAAACTCATTCTACGAGGCCACCATCACCTTGATACCAAAACCAGACAAGGATGTCACAAAGCAAGAAAACTACAGGCCAATATCACTGATGAACATAGATGCAAAAATCCTCAACAAAATACTAGCAAACAGAATCCAAAAGCACATTAAAAGGATCATACACCATGATCAAGTGGGGTTTATTCCAGGAATGCAAGGATTATTCAATATATGCAAATCAATCAACGTGATACACCGTATTAACAAATTGAAGGAGAAAAACCATATGATCATCTCAATAGATGCAGAGAAAGCTTTCGACAAAATTCAACACCCATTTATGATAAAAACCCTGCAGAAAGTAGACATAGAGGGAACTTTCCTCAACATAATAAAGGCCATATATGACAAACCCACAGCCAGCATCGTCCTCAGTGGTGAAAAACTGAAACCATTTCCACTAAGATCAGGAACAAGACAAGGTTGCCCACTCTCACCACTCTTATTCAACATAGTTTTGGAAGTTTTAGCCACAGCAATCAGAGAAGAAAAGGAAATAAAAGGAATCCAAATTGGAAAAGAAGAAGTAAAGCTGTCACTGTTTGCAGATGACATGATACTCTACATAGAGAATCCTAAAGATGCTACCAGAAAACTACTAGAGCTAATCAATGAATTTGGTAAAGTAGTAGGATACAAAATTAATGCACAGAAATCTCTGGCATTCCTATATACTAATGATGAAAAATCTGAAAGTGAATCAAGGAAACACTCCCATTTACCATTGCAACAAAAAGAATAAAATATCTAAGAATAAACCTACCTAAGGAGACAAAAGACCTGTATGCAGAAAATTATAAGACACTGATGAAAGAAATTAAAGATGATACAAATAGATGGAGAGATATATCATGCTCCTGGATTGGCAGAATCAACATTGTGAAAATCACTCTACTACCCAAAGTAATCTACAGATTCAATGCAATCCCTATCAAACTACCACTGGCATTTTTCACAGAACTAGAACAAAAAATTTCACAATTTGTATGGAAACACAAAAGACCCCGAATAGCCAAAGCAATCTTGAGAACGAAAAATGGAGCTGGAGGAATCAGGCTCTCTGACTTCAGATTATACTACAAAGCTAGAGTAATCAAGACAGTATGGTACTAGCACAAAAACAGAAAGATAGATCAATGGAACAGGATAGAAAGCCCAGAGATAAACCCACACACATATGGTCACCTTATCTTTGATAAAGGAGGCAGGAATGTACAGTGGAGAAAGGACAGTCTCTTCAATAAGTGGTGCTGCGAAAACTGGACAGGGACATGTAAAAGTATGAGATTAGATCACTCCCAAACACCATACACAAAAATAAGCTCAAAATGGATTAAAGACCTAAATGTAAGACCAGAAACTATCAAACTCTTAGAGGAAAACATAGGCAGAACACTCTATGACATATATCACAGCAAGATCCTTTTTGACCCACCCCCTAGAGAAATGGAAACAAAGACAAAAATAAACACATGGGACCTAATGAAACTTCAAAGCTTTTGCACAGCAAAGGAAACCATAAACAAGACCAAAAGCCAACGCTCAGAATGGGAGAAAATATTTGCAAATGAAGCATCTGACAAAGGATTAATCTCCAAAATTTATAAGCAGCTCATGCAGCTCAATAACAATAAAACAAACAACCCAATCCAAAAATGGGCAGAAGACCTAAATAGACATTTCTCCACAGAAGATATACAGACTGCTGACAAACACATGAAAGGATGCTCAACATCTTTACTCATTAGAGAAATGCAAATCAAAACTACAATGAGATATCATCTCACACCAGTCAGAATGGCCATCATCAAAAAATCTAGAAACAATAAATGCTGGAGAGGGTGTGAAAAAAATGGAACCCTCTTGCACTGCTGGTGGGAATGTGAATTGGTACAGCCACTATGGAGAACGGTATGGAGGTTCCTTAAAAAACTACAAATAGAACTACCATATGACCCAGCAATCCCACTACTGGGCATATACCCTGAGAAAACCATAATTCAAAAAGAGTCATGTAGCAAAATATTCATAGCAGCCCTATTTACAATAGCCCAGAGATGGAAACAACCTAAGTGTCCATCATCGGATGAATGGATAAAGAAGATGTGGCACATATATACAATGGAATATTACTCAGCCATAAAAAGAAATGAAATTGATCTCTTTGTGATGAGGTGGATAGACCTAGAGTCTGTCATACAGAGTGAAGTAAGTCAGAAAGAGAAAGACAAATACTGTATCCTGACACATATATATGGAATTTAAGAAAAAAATGTCATGAGGAACACAGGTGTAAGACAGGAATAAAGACACAGACCTACTAGAGAATGGACTTGAGGATATGGGGAGGGGGAAGTGTAAGCTGTGACAAAGCGAAAGAGCGTCATGGACATATATACACTACCAAACGTAAGGTAGATAGCTAGTGGGAAGCAGCCGCGTAGCACAGGGAGATCAGCTCGGTGCTTTGTGACCGCCTGGAGGGATGGGATAGGGAGGATGGGAGGGAGACGCCAAAGGGAGGGGATATGGGAACATATGTATATGTATAACTGATTAAATTTGTTATAAAAATAAAAAATATTAAAAAAAAGAAACCATTACATTTATTAATACCAATTTCCCCCTTTACTTTTCACATGGACTAAGTGAGTAGAGCTATAACTGAGTACATGGACGCTTCGAATTTGTATTATGGCATATGTAATTGAAAGGCTACCTAGAATTACTTTTTAAAAATTATGACATAACCAAGATATGATTAATAATGATAGTTTAGAAAATTAATAATATATTTTGGAAATTCATTAGAGATGGATTAAATTTAAGCTCTTTTGCCCTCACTTCTTTTTCATCTTTATCATTAATTTTAATATTACTAAGAAATGTCACTTAAAACATAGTTTAATAAACTAGAAACCTTTTGGGGGGATAAAGAAATCAAAGGATAAATGCTTCTTTTATCGGTTCTATTATTAAAGAGAATGTTATATTAGAAAAGCAGCTCTCAGCTGCAGAACTATCCTGATTTTCTGAGATTCAGTTGGTTTTGGTTTGTTTCTATTTTTTAATGTATGTGGACTATTAATGTGATTCCTACCTATAAAATATTGGAATTTAAATGTGATTTATTCAATGTTCTAAACCTTTGAAAATCCATGATTTCTTCCAAAAGAAGGTATTCTGGTGGTTAGATAATACCTATAATTTGTTTAATAAATTAATAACAAATCAGGGACAAAATCAAGTGATTACCTAATTTGGGTGTGGGGTGGGAGAGTACCTAAATTTATGGCTAGAAAAATTCAGTTTAGCTGTAAAACTGTAATTCTTTCTGTAACATGGTCAGAATAAGAAAAACATGCAGGCACACACACACACACACAATGGCAGATGTTAAAACACAGGCAACTTCTGAATGTCTAGATTATGATGAACATTGCAAGTTAGCCTTTTTTTTTTTTTTTTGCTATGCACTGGTCTCTCACTGTTTTGGCCTTTCCCGTTGCAGAGCACAGGCTCCGGAGACGCAGGCTCAGCGGCCATGGCTCACGGGCCCAACCACTCTGTGGCATGTGGGATCTTCCCAGACCGGGGCACGAATCCGTGTCCCCTGCATCGGCAGGTGGACTCTCAACCACTGCGTCACCAGGGAAGCCCTCCATTACATTTTTATTAAAATTATAACATCTTGAGAAAACAACCTGATCAATAAGCTAACCATTTACAGTTTAAGTAAAAATCACCAACATGAAGCGAGGAAAGGAATAAGTGATGGGAAATATTTGTAGATGAAGAAGAAAAGGGAGTTTTCCTTTTTTCAGGTCATGTCAAAATTAACTGAATATAAATGAGTTTTTATGTCAGTAGTTCTAAGATTTTGTTATTCTGGAAAATGATAAAAGTTTTTTTTTCTTAGTGATCAATCCTATGACAGAACAATCTGATGATCCCATAAATTTACCAGATCATATGAAACTAAGGTAAATGTATTTATTTTTTTTTAAAGCAAAACAAAAACAGACATAAAAAAAGAGAGGTAGAAAGAGACCTGGGAAATGAAGACCACCGTGTTTCCTATTACATGTCCTGCTTTTGTATATTCATTTTTTAAATCCCTTAACAGAGGATTAGTAAAGAGTATTTTCTCCTTCTCTTCTGGAAGCTTGAAATCACTGGGATCTTTACACACATACACACAAACACACAAACACACACACACGATTGACTATGAGAGGAATAAAAACATCAGCCTTTTGAAGCCAAAACTGTAGTCATATCAATGCCTCACCCCTCATGAAATGCAAACATTTTAAATATACTCGACCTGCTGGAGGGACCTTTTTGAACATTGAACTGATCAATGAATTAAATAACATCTGATTTCAGGCAGTGACTTTTCTACCTTTTTAGTTGCTTCAATTGGAAAAGCTTTGTATTAAGGGTAATTTTTATTATCATTTTCTGAGTTTTCTGGAGATTCCAAACAGTGAAACAAATGTAATAGGTTGGCCTCTTTGTTGCTCAACTGATTAAAAATAATGTTTAAAATTTATTTATTATATAAAAGCTGACCCTATCCAATATAAAAATGAAACCTAGTCATCTTGTCCAAGGAATCAATTACTGATGAGTATCGGGACTTAACTCTCAGCACATCTTGAAGGATGATAGTTAATAAGCCATGAATTAGAGCTTTGCTCTTCACAAGCCTGGAGCTGAGAGTGAAAGATCTTCAATGATAATAAGTGTTTTGGAAGGCTTACCTTTTCTAGGTTTATTTGGAAGATATTAGGCACCTATCTTATAATTGCATATTCTTTACGTTCAGTGTGCCCTCAGCTGGGGCTGGCAATGGTCATTTTCTAGATATTCATGCACTTTAGCAGGTGGACTTGGGACAGAGTACACCATGTGCAGATGCCGTATATGTTAACTAAATCTTGAAAGCAGATATGTTCTATACGTTTCATCCAAACAAGATGTATATATTGTTAGATATTTTAGAGAAATTTTTGAAATTATTTTTCCATACTAGCAAAGGAGGTTAGACTTAAGGATAGTGTGAGAGAAGAGGTTTTTAAGGGGGTATGAACTACATAATTATATACTTATTTGATAGAAGAAAACAATTTAAATAAAATAGTACAAGATACATACGTTCTCTACCCATGATAATGATAAAAGGTAGTGTAATAAAGAAATTTGGGGCCATTCTTTGAAATTCAGGTATAAATTAATCTGGCCTATCAGCTATACTACCAGTATACTATATACTATAGTAGTATAGATGATACTATGGTATCAGCTATACTACTATACGGACCTTATGTGAGTTTCAGATGAACCATATTCCCGCATTCCGCTGCTGATAACAGATTTTCCAAGATGCATTTAATGTTCTGAATACCACTGAAGAATGTTTCCATTAGCCTGCCACAGAGGAAAAGTCTACCATGAACTCTTTCTTATTTTAGTTGCCTATCAGGAGGGGATCATTAGGCTTGTGTCTTCAGAATTTCACGAAGAACAGATGCTTCTGTTACCTAATACAATATTACCCTAGTTCCCTCCCTCACCCTTGGAAGAATGAACCAGAGGCCTGGATACAATTATACATCTTAAAATGCATCTTAGAAAATCAAGGTTTCAAGTAAACTAGGTTTGGAAATATCTGCCATATCTTTTCAGACTGGACTGAAAAATCAACGTTCATCAGGATTGAAAATGGAAGATTTAGGAGCAAAGTATTAAGACCTGTGCCAGAATTGTAGTTTCTTTTAAAGAGAAAATGAATTAGCTGTCATACCCCAGATGGATGAACATAAGGCAAACTAACTTCCAGGCAATGAGCAAGTCTTGAGGGAAGGCCCTCTCCCACCCTGTCCCATGTATCAAGAGAAGCTTCTTTCCAGCTCTACACTCTACAGGGGCTTCACCTGCCTCCCACCATCCCCCTCTACTAGGCTCCATGGGTTCAAAGGGGAATTCAAAAAGGCATTATAAGGTATGATCATCTATTAGCTATTCCAGATTTCTAGCTCTCTTTAATTTTATCACATATGCACATAATTTTAAACATTATGTGTTGTAGATTTTTTTAATGTCAACTACAGAGTCAATTTTGTTAGTGCTGACTTAGAATACTATTCCATTGTACTCATAATTGTAGCCATAATCATGACATGCAGCTTCTTACTCTAATTTTTTTGACCCAACCTCTTGGCTTCATAATCTCAGGTTCCATTTGTAATGTACCTACTGTATGTCAGATGCGGAGGTAGACAGTGAGAAAGTGGGTTGTGCTGTCATGGTGATTCTATTCTAGAGGAGAAGACAGGCACAAAGTGAATGGATAAAGAAAGATCTCATGATACAAGCTATCAAGGCAACAAAACTGGGTGATGCTGTTCTTTGTAGAGAGCAGTTAGGCTGGATCATCAGAAAGAACCCTCTGGGATGCAGAAATGAGGTAATTTCTGAATGATGAGGAGGAGGCAGCCATGGCTGATCAGCTAAGATAGGGCCAACCAGAAGGAAGATCATGAAGAAACCCTGAGTCAGCTCCATTCTTGATATGTCCTAGGGATTGACAGGTAGCCAGTGAGGGCAGAGAGCACAGGAGAGCTTGGTATGAGGTGAAATCAGAGAGATAGGAAGATCACAGCAAGATTATGCAGGGCTTTTTAGTTCTGAAATTCAAAGTGTGATGAAGAAGCTGCTGATAGATCCTATGCTAGAGTGTAACGTGATCTAATTTGTCTCCCTGACTGCACGGGTGGAATGGATTGAAAAAGGAGCCAGGCATGGAAGGTGAGGGCCATTCGGAGGCTAGGTGGCCAATATTGGAGGCTTGTATTAAGGGCACTAGTCACAGTGGATGGGGAGCATCCTAGATGGAAAGCCAATATTACTTACTAACCAACAGGATGTAGAAGCTGAGGTGCCTCAAGACTTCAGAGACTCTTACGTAATAACTACTTTAAGAAGTTCAATGATGACATTTATGCACTCAATCTTCTATGTACATACTTTCTGTACTTCTCTAACCCCAGACAAAAGGTAATAAATGTTAAATTTGTGTTTGCAAGGATTGAAACAAAGGAAAAATATGAGCATTCTAATTACATGAACATCTTGTCAATTTATAGTGGAAAATTGTGTTTTGGTGTCTGAGCACCACCTCAAGAAAGACAAGAGGATCTGAAGAGTAAAAACAGAGAACAGGATATTTAAATGAAGGGAACAAAAATCTTCCATTTTCAAGATACAAAGTAGTAAAATAATTAAGCTGGAGTATAGAAGATTTATTTGAAGCACATATGTTCAAACCAATCTCAAGAAATAATCAATAAAAACAGTACAAACAAGGTTAATGGCAATGGCTAACTTTAACAACAGTGATAGAGCACCCCAGGAATTTCAACAATCTAGGATAAACAAAAACCACGAAGATACATTTTTCTTTATAAGCATAATTTTTTTTCAAGATTGCCTCTTAAATAATGACTTACCTAAAAAGAAGGGAGAAGGGGATTAGCATTTTAAATGTGGATGGGCATAGACCACTGGGGGTGGTGGGGTAGAAAAGAGAGAGAATCGGGGAAAGAAAGTTTCCCTCACAGGTCCACTCCATCTCTTGGCTCTAGAATTAAAGGGAGAAATTGCTTAGAAAGCGGTTATGAATATCTCTTCAGTCTTTTTTATTAATACCTCAGTAAGATGACTAAATTCTTTAGTAGGTTGACCCACTTTTTCCTTAACTTTAAAAACTACTAGAAATTATTAGTTCAGGAACATTGTTATTAAAACTTCCATAGATCTCAGAAAGCCTTGCCTCTTTTTGATGTGTCTATTGGGATGATGGTGGTAAAGAAGGAGAGAGAAAAGATTATAAAACAACAAGGAAGTACACAGGATCTGCATCTTTTTCCTTGGGAAATGATGTTTTTAATTCAATGGTTTGTAAATTTTTATTGTTTCTTCTTGTAGTAGTATAAAATATTAAGGAGTATTAATTTTAGAGATGGATTTTTGCAAAAACAAATCATAGTATCTATAGATGTTGTCTTGTTTTTACTTGGTTAAACACAATTTCTCCACACAACAACAATATAAAAGAAAAATTAACCACACACAAACACAATTCTAGGCTGCATTTTTATCTCTGAACCTAAAAAGGGCCATTATGTAACTTTTAATTGATGTTTATATGAGCTTAAAACTTAAATATTAATTCCCTTGGTGGTAAAATCTAAAACTTATTATTTTGGACGTATTGATGTTTTGAGTATTTGACCTTTCCATATCTATTAATAATTTCAAGGAAAATATTTTTTCAAGAAAACTGAATTGAAACCTGACCATTTATCAAATCATACTAAGGTTTCAAGGTGCAACATGTTCCAAGAATAAACTGTAAACAGACGTGTCATTACACAGTTGACTTTGCTAAACCTCACCTCTTGTTCTCTGCCTTCTCCAGCTGAATAAAAGAAAGACATATTTGGTGGTATCTGTAGCAACCATATTCTCATGCTTTCAAGAAAGCAAGTGTGACATGCCAAAGCAATAGAGTAATGAAAACTTGGTGGAACAAATAATATTTATTCTGGGAAAGCTGGAATAAGAGGATAGGAAACTTTGTGTTCAGTTTTATGGAAAGGTACAAGGGGAATAAAATGCCCCTTGGGTGAAAATTAAGGGAACAAATCATCTACATGTAAAAGACAAAATAAATATGCTCCCTAAAGTAAACTTAAGTGTAACTTTAAAAGCCTTTATTTTATCTGTTCATTGTTTTGTATTACACAATTTTTATATACCCTTTTCTTACACTCTTTATAAATTCTAACTTTGAAGTGGGAGAAGGATTATGGGAATATTTAGCTGAGACACTAGAGAATTTGGAAAGTTTTTATTTGAAGAGAGAAATCACAACAAAAGATGTTTTGAGAATAAGTGATCATCTTGAAAACTCATCTTAGAGACAGTAGGCACTCAGTAGAATCTTTGCCATCAGACCCATATTATCAGTAATGGTAAAGCTTACCAGGATTTCTAAAAAGGAACACAGTCGGGACTTGTTCCTAGCAAAATGCAGTATGCTCTTTGAAAGGTAGGGGTTCTTCCAAAGGGGATCTTATCTTGCCAAAAAGCTCATTTGTATGAGCTTTCCCCCCTCCCAGGCTCCCTAGAAACCCTCCCCTTGGCTTGGCACCATACAGCATCAACATGTGACTTTTTGGACTGACTGATTGAGTTCATTGAACATAAAGCCTTGGCAGTGGCAATTATCTTGGCAGTGGTGGAAGCCAGGAAACATATACCAGTAAATGGATTTCATTTTAATCACTGTACATAGGGTGTGCTTGATTTATCCCAATTCATACCAAGCTCCAATGTTGCAGCAAGACTCTGCACTCAGTTGCCATGCTCAACAAAAGGGTTAAGATTGAACTTTGGTTTGCATTTCTCTAATGATTAATGATGTTGAGCATTCTTTCATGTGTTTGTTGGCAATCTGTATATCTTCTTTGGAGAAGTGTCTATTTAGGTCTTCTGCCCATTTTTGGATTGGGTTGTTTGCTTTTTGGTATTGAGCTGCATGAGCTACTTGTAAATTTTGGAGATGAATCCTTTGTCAGTTTCATTTGCAAATATTTTCTCCCATTCCGAGGGTTGTCTTTTGGTCTTGTTTGTGGTTTCCTTTGCTGTGCAAAAGCTTTGAAGTTTCATTAGGTCCCATTTGTTTATTTTTGTTTTTATTTCCGTTTCTCTAGGAGGTGGGTCAAAAAGGATCTTGCTGTGATTTATGTCATAGAGTGTTCTGCCTATGTTTTCCTCTAAGAGTTTGATAGTTTCTGGTCTTACATTTAGGTCTTTAATCCACTTTGAGCTTATTTTTGTGTATGGTGTTAGGGAGTGTTCTAATCTCATACTTTTACATGTACCTGTCCAGTTTTCCCAGCACCACTTATTGAAGAGGCTGTCTTTTCTCTACTGTATATTCTTGCCTCCTTTATCAAAGATAAGGTGACCATATGTGTGTGGGTTTATCTCTGGGCTTTCTGTCCTTTTCCATTGACCTATATTTCTGTTTTTGTGCCAGTACCATACTGTGAGGATATGGGGAGGGGGAAGGGTAAGCTGTGACAAAGTGAGAGAGTGGCATGGACATATATACACTACTAAACGTAAAATAGATAGCTAGTGGGAAGCAGCCACATAGCACAGGGAGATCAGCTCGGTGGTTTGTGACCACCTAGAAGGGTGGGATAGGGAGGGTGGGAGGGAGGGAGACGCAAGAGGGAAGAGATATGGGAACATATGTATATGTATAACTGATTCACTTTGTTATAAAGCAGAAACTAACACACCATTGTAAAGCAATTATACTCCAATAAAGTTGTTTAAAAAATTGAACTTTGGTTACACTGTCAATGTACAGTTTTCTCTGAGTATCTTTTCCTTTATAAATGTTTTTCTGTCATGTTTGTTCCTTTCTTAGTGTTCAATGATGAGGTTGAAGAAATTCACCTTTAATTTTTAGAAACTATAGAACTATACAGCTGTTTCTACTTGAACCACAAGCTACGTTTAACAGAATTTTAAAATAGAGATTAGAAATCATTATTCTGAAGTAGATTAGTAGAATTTCTTGCTCCATTAACTTTTCATGTGTTCTGAATCATTTTTGTCTCCATTAATCTTTCTTTAAACATAGTACTTCATACTCTTTCTTTAATTGGGTTAATAGAGTTAAAGTGCTTAAAATTGTGCTGAGAACATAATACATACTCAAGAACTATTAGTTTTGCTACTATTTGAACTAATCACGTCAGTTTATTTGTTTAATATGTGTCTCATCCTTAGACTCTGATCCACTTGTGTTCACTTGCCCTGTTGATTTGTATCCCCCATGCCTGTCAGATATATTGTGCTCAATCATATTTGTTAACCTATAGGAAATAGTCATCATTATTATCATCATTGTCATCATGAAATATGTCTCACTATTATTGATATGAATATGAATCTTTAATAGTTACACTTCAAAGGAAGCAAAAGAGACTCAGTTTCTAGTCCATAGGCTACATACTTACTAAGGGTAGATTAGAAATAGGAGGAACTAAGTTGGGAAATGGCTTAGGAACTCAACAACTTTGCAGACTGATCAGAAGAAACAGAGGGAAGTAAACAAATAATTGCAATATGATGTTATAGGTCCTAATTAAATGTCCATAAGTAACTTCAGTTTGTTCTGGGAGTGGTCAACAAAAACTTTGAGAGACTCTATTTTCTACTTTTGAGAAGCAAAAAGACCAGAAAAATTAATGTTTATTAAACAACTACTATGTGCCTGGTACCATAGTCAACAGTTTATACTGTTTATCCTTATACTGTGCCATATTGATGTTACTATTCCTTTTTAAAAGTCAGAAAATTGTGGCCAGAAATTTTTATTAAGTCCCTTGGTGTTTTAGTTAGTAAATGCCTGAGCAAGGATTAAGATGAGGAAGGTCATATTGACACTGAACATATTGTGATGGTCTTTTCAATGTTTCCATTTGGCTAGGCTACCATCCATCCACAGTTATGAAATAAAACATTAGTCTATGTTTTGCTGCGAATGTATTTTGTAAATGTGATTAAAGACCATAAACAGGTAACTTTAAGAGTATCCTAAATAATACAGGTGGGCTTGATTCAGTCAGCTGAACGCTCTTAAAATCAGAGCTGAAAATTCTTTTTAGAAGAAGAATTCTACACGTGAACAACAGCTTCAACCCATGCCCAGGGATTATAGCCTGTCCTTCCTGATAGCCTGCCCTATGAGTTTCAGATTTGCCTATACAACCCCCAAAATCATCTAAAAAGATTCCTTATTATAAAGCTCTTAATATTTATCTCCTACGTTTTCTAGTTTTCTGGTTGAACCCTGACTGACACAGATTTTGGTATCTGGGGATGACAGAACTGCTGTAACAAATACCTAAAAATGTAAATGTGGCTTTGTAATTGGGCAATGAGAAGAGGCTGGAAGAATTTTAAGGAACATAATTAAAAAAAAACGGAAAACCCACCTAGATTGCTTGAATATACTATTAGTTGAAACATGGGTGTTAATAAGTTTACTATTAAGAACTCAGAGGGAAATGAAGACAATTAAAGAGAAAACCTAAATCATCTTTGCAAATACCTAAACTGTGATGAACAAACTCTTAGCAGATACATGGATGTTAAAGGTGCTGCTGGTGAGGATCAGGAGGAAATGAGAAACACAATATTAGAAACTAAAGAAAGGGCAGATTCTTATTATTTAGTGGCAGAATTATATTCTGAAGTTATGTGGAAAGCATAATATGGAAACAATGAAATTCGACGTTTAGCTGAGATTTCCAAGCAAAGTGTGGAATTTGTGGCTTTTTTTTTTTTTTCTGCTTGAAGTAAAATACAGAAGGAAAGAGATAAATTGAGAAAAGAAATAGTAATCAGAGAGGAACCAGGAATTGATGATTTTGGAAATTCTCAGCCTATCCAATTGCAAAATATCATAAAATTAAGATATTCCCCATCAGAAAAGCAGACTCTAGAGAAAAAAATCAAGTGTGGTTATACAATCTTTAGCTAATACCTCAAGAAGATAAAAATACCAGAACATTCAGTAACACAAATGCTCTCTGAAGAGATAAGGTGTGTGTTTCATAGACACCCTCAGTCAACTAGATAGAAGCCAAAAAATAGGTGAGATTTTCTAGGAAAGGTTTATGGAGGAGATCTTTATCTACTGGAGTGAATCTCCATGACATATACAAGAAACCCACAAGATTCTTGAGAATGTTATACCAGGGGAGACACTGCCAGCTTGGGTTGAAAGGACAAAATAAAAGAAAGCTTTCTGATCCCCAAAACTCTCTAGGGAGGAAACAGGTTGATAACACTACTCAGAAGCATACATATGCTATCATTTTATAAAAAAGAAAAGATGATTCACGAGGTGGAGTCACAAGACAATAGGGTAGAACCACAAGCTCAGACTGCAGAGCTTCAAGTCCAGAAGGTGGACCCACTGTTCCCAGAACTTGAAACCTAATAGTGTTTGCCTGGCTGGATTTTGAAATTGTTTGGAATCAGTGACTCATTTTTTGTTTTCTTCTCTCCCTCTTTGAGGTGAAATGTCTATAACCTCTATCCTATGCCAGTCCTACTATTGTATTTTGGGAACAACTAATTTTCTAGTTTCCCAGGGTCAAAAATGGAGAGAATTTTGCACCGGGATGCATTATACTTACACCTAATTTAGATGATTTCAATGATGATTAGTTTGGGGGCTTTTATGCAGATGATAGTTAGATAAGATGTTGGACTTTGAGTTGATGCTATAAGGGGTCGAGATATCGTGGACCTTGGAACAGAGTGAATATATTTTGTACATAGGATGGATTTGAATCTTTGAGGTAGAAATGATAAGCTGTGATAATAAAATAATAACTCTCCAAAGACGTATACATCCTACTCTCTGGACGCTGTGAACCTGGTACCTTATGTGGCAAAGGGGACTTTGCAAGTGTGACCTAAAGATTAAGAACCTTGGGATAAAGAGATTACCTTGGGTTATCTGGGTGGGCCCAATGTAAACACAGGGGTCCTTCAAAGTGCTAAAAGAGGGAGAAGAGAGTCAGAAAGAGATGTGACTGTGGAAGAGGTCAGATGCCTTGTGAGGGATGTGATAAGGACTTGATTCATATTTGCTAGCTTTGAATATAGAGGAAGAGGTCTACAAGTTAAGAATGCAAGCAACCTCCAGAACCTGGAAAGGGCAAAGAAACAGATCCTATCCGAGATTACAGAAAAGAAAGCTGGCCTACTTTAAAATCTCTATTTTAGCCTGTTGAGACAGTATCAGACTTTTGTCCTACAGTACTGTAGGATAATAAAGTTGTGTTGTTTAAGTCTGGTAAGAGTCCATACTGAAATATGGTGTTTGGCCAATAGCCTGGCTGAATAATCAGGCATTTGGGAAGGGACACAATTTGAAATTTGGTGTCAAGGAGGTTTGGCAGAGAGATATGTGAGTAGACCTCTTTGATTGGGTAAAGAATGTGAAGATATTTGTATCCCATGTGAATGTTTACCAAAGGGCGACCTCAGCAAAGGAGGATTTTAATAATCAGTTGCAAAGGATGACCTATTCTGAGGATACCAGTGAGTCTCTTACCCCAGGTGCTCTCCTCATTGCCCAATGGGCTTGTGAACAAAGTGGCCATGGTTGCAGGGATGGAGATTATGCATAAGCTTAGCAACATAAACTTCCTCTCACCAAAGCTGACCTGGATAGAGCTACTGTTGAGCACTCAGTCAACTAGCATTAGACACCAACACTGAGTCCCTGATATGACATCATGCCTTGGAGTGATCAGCCAGCTACCTGGTGATAGGTTGACTACCTTGAAATAAGTCCATCATAAAAGAGGTAGCACTGTTTTAGTCTACTAAAAATGACACCTTCTAAATATTGATTTGCCTCCCATGAACACAATGCTTCTGCCAAACTACCATCCATGGACTTACAGAATGCCTTATCCATCATCATGTTATTTCACATATCATTGTTTCTGATCAAGGAATTCACTTTACTGAAAATGAAGTACATCATTAGACCAAGGCTCATGGAATTCCTTGGTTTTACCATGTTCCCCATCATCCTGAAGCAATTGGCTGGCCAGAAAAAATGGAATAGCTTTGAAGACTCAGTTATAGTGTCACCTAAGTGGCAATATCTTGGGGACTTCGACAGCTCCAGGATGCTGCATATACTCTTAATTAGCATCCAAAATTTGATGTTCTTTCTCCCATAGCCAGGATTCACAGGTCCAACGTCGAAAGGTGGAAATGGACATGGCACCATTCACTATTACACATAGTGATTCATTGGCAAAAATGTTTGCTTCCTGTATCCATGATCATATGCTCTGTTGGTCTAGAAGTCTTAATTCCAGAGGGAAAATAGCTTTTACCTGTAGACGTAATGCTGATTCCATTGAATTGAAAATTAAGAGGGTCACTTTGGGCTCCTCATGCCTATGAAATGCAGACAAAGAAGTGGGTTTCAGTGTTAGCTGGGATGCAAGGTAAGTTTGTTTGCTACTACACAGTGGAGTTAAGGAAGAGTATGTCTGGAATACAGAAGAGCCCTTAGGGCATCTCTCAGTACTACCATATTCTGTAAAGTCAATAGAAAACTATGACAACCCAATTCAGGCAGGACTTCTAATGGCTCAAACCCTTCAGGAATGAAATCATGGAATGCGTCATGCCACCAAGTAGAGAACTATGCCCAGCAGAGGACAAAGGAAATATAGAATGGGTAATAGAAGAAGGTAATTATAAATACTAGCTGTGGCCACATGATCACTGTAGGAAAAAGACTATAATCATTATGAGTATTTTATCCTCATTTTGTTGTGAATATTTCTATATATCTTAACCAAACATTTTTGTTTTCTTCCATCTATTATACCTTTATCATCTAACATAAAATTTATTAATAATAGCTAACTTTATCTCACAGTATTTAAGCTGCAGGAAGTCAAAGGAAGAGAGTGAACATCACCCAAGGACTTTTCATCCTCTTTTAAGGAAAGGGTTTTTTGTTTTTGGTTGTTCCCAAGATATTGTATCATGTTCAGCAGAAATATGATTTTGTCATTGTCTTTATTTGGAGATTAAATAAGATGTAAGGAGATATGTTCCAAGGAAATAGGTGCCTTGACAAGGAGTAGATGGTGATAGTCTTTTTCATGTGTCCACTTGGCTAGCCTACAGTCCCTAAATATTAATCAAATACTAATCTAGGTATTGCAGTGCAGGTATTTTGTAGATGTGCTTAAAGTCCATAATCAGCTAAAAGTGAACATTCTGAAAGAATTAAGTAAAGCTGCAAAACTGAGTATTTTCTGTAAATGGAGAACTACATGGGGTTTCTGGAGTGCAGTTTAAAGGTATTGCTAGAAGGTGAGCTGAAAGGCTTTGAGTGACTCCATTCAACCCTGATTTAGTACTTCATGAGTAGAATGTAATGCTTGCTTGAAGAAAGGAAGTAGAGAATGTGTAATGTGTGCTATAGGGTATAATGATTGGTATGAAGAACAAATTAGCTGAGGTCAGAGAAAGAAGATTGACATGGATAAATCAGAAGGAGTGATTTGGGATATGAGGATAGTACATGCATGGAACTAAAAGCAAGATTTTTCTTGGCATTGATTTTGATGTAGAGCATGAAGAAAAACTAGTGAAGAATAGAATACTGAAGAATAATAGAAAGCAAAGTGCTGGATGGATTTAAAAGCTGTGTATGGAGTACTAGTACCAGCAATATGGAAATTAAAGAAAATAGTACTAAGACAAATAGTGTTCATTAAAATAACCAGTACCTATGTGAATACTTGTGAACTGTAGTCACCCATAGAGAACCTGTACCTTAGCATTTTATTGCTACAACAGAAAGAATTAGTCTCATCTTGTTATCTTTAAAATGAGGGAACAGAGGCCCCGAGCGGGTGCCATTGTCAGCATCACAGAGCTAGTTCACAATGGCAGAACTAATAGAATATATCTTTGTTTTCCATTCATTTCAGTGCCAAGCTAAATCACCACGTTCCTAGTTTAAGAGGTAGCATGGTGTAGTGATTAACAGCACTGGCTCTCAAACCAGACAACCTGGCTTCAAATCCTGAATCTGACACTTATAAGTTGTGTGAGCTTAGTCAAATGGTACCTTGGCTTACTCATCTCCAAAATGAGTATGATGGCAACTGTGTCAATCTCACAGGAATGTTGTAGTGTATAAATGAGCTTGTTCACGCAAGTAAGTGCTGAGTAGATGTTAGCTATTATTATTATGTGAACTGCATGATGAAATTAGCATGGATAGATTCTGGACTTTTCGATTACAAAAGATATGGAGCACCTAGTGATAAGTTTAAATTACAGTCCTAATCTCTGCATTGCTAATGTAAGGATGGATAAACAGGAGGATGAAGGAAAGACACCATAAGGTCTTTTTTCATTGTATTGAATTAAAGATTGTGATAGGGCATACAATTAAAAAGTCAAATATAAGTGATTTTTTTCTTAAAAATGATTAAGACATTTAAAAGCTACCAAAGGAAAGGATTTGGCCAGTAGAAGATGAAGTCCACTCTTAAAGTCTTCAATGACAGGAGGGTTGAGGAAAAATACAAACTTCATCCTAGGACCTCTTTCTGTGATGGGAATGGTTATAAGGGGATTCCCAAGCAGAAACTCCAGCTAAGTGGTCAGAAATGGGGAGTAGCAAAACATATCTATCTCTTTGGATGGCTGGAGGGATACTTAATAAGCCTGTGAGCTGCTGATAGATTGAAAGAATTACAGCAGGCAAATATTTTCAGCCTCACTATGTAGAAAGAAGCAGGTACTGGGAGTCATAGCATAATATTCAACTACTCAAACGAAGAGTCATTAGACTTAAATAGACCAGTAGGGCCAATGGAACTCACTGAGATGAAACCTCTCAGTGGCATAACTGACTTTTTGAGAGCAGCTAAAAGTTAAATGTATTTAAAATGCTAGGCTCTGTGACGGAATCTTTCTCTGGATACATTTCTGTAGAAGTGGCTTTTTGAATGGGTGGAGCAATGGACTAACCTTAACTGAACAAGACTCCATGTTTTTGGTATAGAAGTTGCATCAGCGAATCACAAAATGCAGTTAAGGAATTAACCATTTATAGTGCTGGGTACTAAGACTTTTTGTATCTGGCTACATAACATATTTCCTTTCCACAGGAGGCAGTTATGACAAATTAGAAGTCTGAAAATTTTCTGATGGTGTAAAGGCCCAGCTGTCACTGGGGAGATAGTGATCAGATTTCATAGCTGCATGGTCCCGTGGCGCCATGGAGAGCTCCATATGGCCACCCAAATGTTCCAGCTAAATCCACTGAAAATTTCCAGTCTGAGTTTTACTTGTAAAGAATAAAACTCTCCTTGTATAAATTTATCATTATGTGCCTACCAGGAGAAAAAGTCTTGCTCACTGGTTACATTTTTAAAAATGGGAAAAATAATCCACTTAAGAACAACTTTGTACAGCTGTTATGCTGGCTTCATGATAAACAGATAATGATGCACTCCTGGGAATTCACAGAATTTATTTCAATTGTAGTATAACCTAAGGAAGGTGGACTTTTAAATTGATCTATAGTGAATAACTAAAATCTGTGGGAATACCTACTTCTATGATAAAAACCATTTTATAAACCACTGTGCTCTCATTCCCCCAGAAAATCACCTCTGCTAAATTGTTAATGTGATTACGAAGTGCTGAGACACTTGTATGCATGTCAAAGATGTCAGCTTAAGTCTTACCCAGTAACAAATGACAAATGCATAATTTATTGATTCATAAATGGCTATGTCCTTGGATGTATTCCATATAAATAATACGCTTAGAAACACATCTGGCTCATGAAGGTAACAACTGTTTTAAAGAAGGTCAGCTCTATATTTTAATGTTAAAGCAGGATATAGTAATCTTATTTGTTTCACTTCTTCACTGAATCAAGAAAAGGTTTAGGTTCCATAGGTCCATCTTGGGTTTTATGATGTAAATAATATAGCAAAAACCTTTAGATGAAATTTCTAAATATTGAACATATAAGCAATGGGCCAAATGTTACTTCATAAAATACTGTTTGTTTTTTACCGAAAACATCTGATGTAGCTAATTTTAATGATGCACATCAGACTCTACTAGATTGAATATTTGTTTTTTATGCAATGTAAATGCAAGTCTTTGGCATTTATTCTTCAACATACAGGACTGTAACATTAATGAGGATGCTTCAAATATTTAATATCTTTAATTAAAATTATTTTGCCATTAATTGTATATAGCCTGCATAACTATTAGCATTCCTTGTGGTGGTTCTGAGCTCATACAAACATTTAAAATATTACCTTGCATTAATGATCTTATCCTTTATTTTCTCTGATAGAAGCAAAATATGCTTTTTAAAATACATTTCAAATATTATTCTGCTCGTGTACAAAGAAGTGTAAAGTAGAGAAAATACATTTTCAAAACCTTTTAATAAAAATCCAGGCACCTTTAACTTTACATTTCACCTTGCAGCACACACAAAATGTTTAATTATTTGAGGATTAATGGAGGTGGTTTATAATTAAGCTGAAGTATGAACTGATGTCATCATCTCAGTATGATGATATACATTTTTATGCCAAAGCACCTGTTGTTTTGGAAGGAAGCAGCTGATATCATTATCTGCACAGCCAGATAGCCCTGTTTCCTGCTGCTTAAAAAATTATCCTAAGGGTTACCTAAGTTGGAGTAATTCAGAATTTACGTTTTCATACCCAGAAGAGGACAGAATGGAGAAAATTACTTCTCCAGTGATCAAAGGAAGGGAAATTGAGAGACACACTGGGAAAAGGGAAGAAGGAGGAAAGGAAGAGCTTCAGTTTAGGTGACCAGAGGATACAGCTACTCATCCTAGGGATGGCCATCTTAATTCTTCTAAGAGCGTGCAGACTTCGCAAAAGAACAGCAATGGAAGCATTAATTTTATTAATATAAATGAAATGATGCATTCTTGGAGGAAGTGGACGGGAAAACTCTACCATTTTATACTTTAACACAGAATATAACAATATCATGTTTCTAAATACTCATAAAAATATTCCTGTTTCCAAATTTTATGTGTAAAGAATCAGTGAACTACAGGGCTTCCCTGGTGGCGCAGTGGTTGAGAGTCCGCCTGCCGATGCAGGGGACACGGGTTCGTGCCCTGGTCCGGGAAGATCCCACACGCCGCGGAGCGGCTGGGCCCGTGAGCCATGGCCGCTGAGCCTGAGCGTCCGGAGCCTGTGCTCCGCAACGTGAGAGGCCACAACAGTGACAGGCCCTCGTACCGCAAAAAAAAAAAAAAGAATCAGTGAACTACAGACAAGATTCAAGTAACCCAAATTATTATTTTCTCATGTCTGTTAGATAAACCTGCCCCTAAGTGGTTTTCTGGTTTACTAGCTGACTGGTTGGTTTTTGTTATCCATTGATTAGGGTTCAGGCCATTGTAAGGTGAATGCCTATCAATATAAACACAACTACTGTGTAAACATATCAGTCAGCATATTCATTTGCCCTTGCACTGGCTTCATCCCCAAACTGGTAAGAAATCATCAAATCTCCCAGCATGAGACAATTCTACAGTGTCCCACACTACCAAAACAATTTCCAGATATAATTTTGCCCATGTATATTGCTCCTACTCTCTTCTATAAAAAGCTGTTGCATATTCAGTCCTCCCCTTTATTTTTTATTTTTTTAATTTATTTATTTATTTATTTATTTATTTATTTATGTATGTATTTATTTATTTATTTATTTACGGTACGCGGGCCTCTCACTGCTGTGGCCATCCCCGCCGAGGAGCACAGGCTCCGGACGTGCAGGCTCAGCGGCCATGGCTCGCGGGCCCAGGTGCTCTGCGGCATCTGGGATCCTCCCGGACCTGGGCACGAACCCACGTCCCCTGCATCGGCAGGCGGACCCTCAACCACTGCACCACCAGGGAGGCCCCAGTCCTCCCCTTTATTAAACATAACTTCTTCCCAACTTAGTTCTTCCTTCTTTCTCATTGGGACTCCTGGCCCTAATCAATACTGCCCATCTGCCATATTTTCTTCTATGCTATTTTTTTTTTCTCTCCACAGGCTATCTCCATAATACCTATAGTCACTAGTTATTATTTCTCCAAAGATCACTGCTGTTGTTTATTAAGCTATATTTCATTTCTATAAAAATCTCATGAGGTATTTATTATTATTATCTTAATATTAGAGATGAGGAAGCTGGACTTTATAGAGTTAAAGTAACTTGCTCATGGTCACACAATTAGTTAATGATGGAGCTGATAGTCAAGTTTGGTCTGCCATATATAGAGTCCTGGGTCTTAATTCTACATTGTTTCCTTTCCAGTTTAAATTTTTTCTTCAGGTGCTTTTTCTGTTCCCTTTCTTTAACTAAACCTGACTCCTAATAGATCAAGGATCATGATGAGCAGTCGATTTGCTGATACTTCTAGATCTGTATTCTGCCATTCTCACCCCACCAGCTTTATTTCTGTAAAGCTGAGATAAGCCATGTTTCTTCTCCTGTATTTTACATCTGTTTTCTACTGTCTTCTCTAAAGCTTGTAAACTTCTTCTTGAATTTTATCTGGCAGTCCTAGTAGCCATGCAAATATTGGGTTCTCAGTCACTCAACATTCTCAACTCCAATGACCTAGACTCCATTCCATTTCAGTCACAATTTGGGTTTCATCATCTTGTTTGGCTCATAAAATTTGGAATTCTGAAATACCTCTCTGACTATAAGATACTCTCCCTAAACTTATTTTATTTCATGCCCTATTTACTTTGTTCTTCATCTTCTCATGACCTCTAGTTCCTCACCCCTTTCATAGTACTTTATTCCGTTACTGCAGTTTTTAGGTCACTTGCACCCCTACTCAACTTGAATGCATGAACCTTGAGGTTATTCATTTCAACTATTGTCTTACCACCAACCTAGAATCTTTTACTTCTGTGATCTTCCCTCTCATGTCAATCCCCAGCCTGTTTGCATTATTTATGTACTTCCATTTTTGCAGAATATCTGAAAATCATGATAATTGGGTCAATTACATTTTTGGGCTATCTAATCTCAGTGATGCGGTCATGCATCTAATAAAAAAATTATTATTTTTCTAAATTTGTCAGTATCCAAACATTTTCCAGTCTTACCAGTAATGTCACTACCCTCCCACTCTATTATTTCTAACTCTCTACCAGAGATTATTTTGCTTACCCCTTCTCCCAAAAGATCAAAATAACGTTTAGTAGTATTTCAGTATTTCCCCCTTCCTCTTCATCCCACCTTTCTTGAGGGAAAAATTAGTTTATATTTTCCTTCCTAGTAATGAGGAATGAGAACTCAGATTCCTAGATCTTTGACCTCATCCTCTGTCACTTTGCCAGTATTCCTTTTTTTTTTTTTTTTTTTTTGCATTTTATATATTTCCATCATTATTAGTTGTGTGTCTTTCTTCCTTTAGCCCCAAACTTCTTCAAACTATAAATTATACTCACTGGTCTCACTTGTATTAGTTGGGGTAATTACTTCCAGCTACCTAGCAAACAACGCAGAAAACATAGTTGGTTAATAAAAGTTTCCTGCTCACTCATGTCACAAGTCACTGCAGGTGGCTTTTTGAACTCTTTATTTTAGAAAAATTTGCAGAAAGCATATGGGTGGGAGTGCTTCTCCAACTGATAATTCAGAGATATTGTCTCCTTCCATCTGATGGTGCAACTTGCCTAATGTGCAAGGATGTTACCTGAAACATTGTTAGCAATGGCAAAATAATGGAAAAAACTTAATTGTGGACCAAGTATTGGGATTGTTAAATATAATAGAATATTGTGCTATTATTGGAGAGAATAATGCAGCTTTTTATGTAGTGATATAAAAAAGATTCCAATATACTGTAGGACAAGAAAACAAGGTGCAGAAGAGTGTTCATCATAAATTACTCTGTGTGTGGCTGTTTGTATGTGCATTCTCTGGAAGAAAACACAAGAAACTGATGACAGTGTATGTCACCAGTGGGAGAAATGGATAAATAGGAAACTAGGGGGAAAAGTGTTTTTCTATCATATATCCATTTGTAATACTTGAATTTTCTACTATATGTATGTACTACCTATTTCAAAAAGCAAATAAGTACAACTAATACAAATAGTGTTTTTAAAACAACACAAGCAAAAAGCAATGAAGAGAAGGAGGCTACCAAGCAGAACTTATATCTTACCACAATAATATTGTCCTCAGTGTAAGAATAGATAGCCTTTACGAAGGTCACAAGAGAAGATTTGGTGTTCCAGTGTTACCCAGTAGACTTATGTATCACTCAGTTTCCAACTGGATAAGCAGAAATCACTCAGCATATTTAAAATAGAATTTAATACTGAGAATTGGTTTTACACATGAAGGAGGAAGCTGAAAAACCAAACAAGTGACAGTGAGTTACCCTGAAGATTAACAACAGCTGGAAGCCACTGCCTCCCAGGCTGGAGGGAAAAAAATAAAGGAGCTGGATGTGTCATAGCAGCACGTCATGAGGTAGGAGCTAAAACTGTCAAATGGGAGCTGGGGCTACAGAGAAACCCCAGTGCTGCTAGAGATGCCTGAGTTAAAGGGGCAGAAATATCCTGGTCTCCTTCCCTTTCTTCAGCCCAGTCTTCAGTGCCTTCCACTGGCTGAATCAGGCAGGAAATCAGCTCACAGGGGAGGGTGGGAAATGAAAGATTGAGAGATTATCTGAGATACAAAACAGTACTGAATCTGAATGAAAACAAACTTAGGACCAGCTAGCTCCTCCTTTTTGTTACTCAGCAGCCATTCTGATTGCTTTGCCTATATATAAATTACATATTATAATGTCATGTTTCTGTCTAATATGACGCAATCATCCATCATACAAACTGAGATGCTCTTGCCCTTTCTCCAACATCATATCCCTATCACACCCAGGATCTACAGGAAATTTCTAGTTCTGCCCATCAGGTCCAGATGTCACAGCTCATGGGGTCTGGTGACATATGAACTGAAATTGTAAAGTTATGCACCATTAACACTCCTTATACAAAATAATAAGAAATGGGGAGGGGGAAATTTAAAAAAATATATATATATATATATAATCATTGAAAAAATATATATAATACACACAGACACATGCATGAACAGCTGTTAGAGTCCTCAGTTCTGAAATTGGTTATGGGGGTGTCATTGATATTTATCATTTCCTCTTCTCACTACTCATTCTATGTTACCCTTGTTCTCAGATCAGCTGATCAGTGTTCTTTACATAGAGAAGAATCCCAAACCTTAATTTCAGAAGTGTCTGAATCCTTAATGGTTTTGCCTTTATTGGACCAGCCTTTTTTTTAATGAGCCAGGGAAGTAATGAGCTCCAGAGGATCCCATGGTACTTTTTGCTCTTATATTTTAGAGCAGCGACCCAATTTTCCCTTGTTAATTTGGAACAGTCACCCCTACTAACATGATAACCTCGTCCTCATTGCTGCCCTTTATTTCAGAGGCATTAGTCTTCATGCCTTTGAAAATAGTCAGTTGGTAGATTCAACTTCAGTTGAATGGGCCCATTATTGTGTCTCATAGTAGACACTTGGACTAGGTTGCAGGAACTGAAAGAAAAATATCTGTGAATGGGTTATTGTGTGTAATAGTGAGAGGGGCCCTTCTCACTTCTACTTCTTGGATTCAGGACTTATGGATGCTGGCTATGAAAAAACTGCTCTTCACCTGCTATTCTATCAAATATCATAACTGTCTTCAGTAAGCTATCTACCCTTCTTTCAAGTCCACTGTGTCTGGGTGATAGGGTTTGTGATTAGATCAGAGAACTCCCTGAGTGTGAGCCCACTGTTGCCCTTCCTTTGCAGAAAAATATGTTCCTTGGTCAGAAACAGTGTTATGTGGGATAACATCATAATGCATAGGGAATTCTCTCAGTCCACAGATGGCGGTGCTGACAGAAGCATGGTGGATATGGAAGAAAATTCATATCAAGAACAGATGTTTAATCCAGTAATCCCACTTCTGGGTATATATCTAAAATAGCTGAAATCAGAATCTCAAAGTGATACCTGTACTTGCACATTCGTTGCAGCATTATTCACAAGCGCTAAGATGTGGAAACAATCTAAATGTCCATTGATGGATAAGTGACTACAGAAAATGTAGTCTACACATACAGTGGAATAGCATGCAGCCATAAAAAAGGAAATTCTATCATGCATTATAACATGAATGAACCTTAAGAACATTATAGAAAAAAAAGAATAAACGTTCATACCAGTGAGTAACATTTACTTCTGTAATGTAAAAGGGCCAATGTCATCCACCTGCAATGGGTAGACCAATACCTCTAGAAAATGGTGCAATACTAAGCGTTCAGTATTGGCATCCATGGTTCAGAAACTGGACACTTATCAGAGACAGTAGTGAGATCAGTCTTGATGAGTTAAAGTCCATGTTGTTGAGGACATACATAGCCTACATCCTAATAATATGACCATTTTTATCATGGGCCTATCAGAAAATAGACAAACAGACAAACAAACTCAGAATGCATAAGAGACTAGGCTGCCAGTTCTGTGGCACGATGTCTTGCCCTCATGATTACTGAAATCCTCCTTTGCAGTAGATGCCCTCAGGGGGACATGCATGAGACATGCATGCCCATTTCACAAAGTCTGTTAACCCCTCTGGACCTGCTTGCCATCAGTTTTCAATCTTATTCTTCTCAAGTCTCTGACCAATGAGGATAAATAATCATTATCATGAATCAGAATAGAACTTCATCTCAAGCTATCTCTCTCATTGGACATAAAAATGAGCAACCAGCTATAATGTCCAAAGTCTTAACTATGGGAAGGTTGATCTTTACCACCATCCTCCAAGATCACCCCTAAGTGGGACTGTAACCTGGCAACAGTCCATAGGCAGGCTGTGCTATGATATTGTGCAAATTCTGTGTAAACCAAGACCAACAATTCCTTCCTCCAGCAGCTGGTCACAGAGAGCTCTTAAGAAGCCACAGTTGTTGATTAATAGAGCAGCAGCAATGCAGCAGAAGTAGGTGTCATGCAAACATGTTTGTCTTTTCCTGCTACTGTACCTTCAGAATCTGTTCGAGCAAAACTTTATATGCCAATTCCATTTCATAATGTACTGCTGCTGCACATGTTCAACCTTAACATAAGACACTTTTCAAGTTTATATATTCCAGTTCAATTTTCATTATAATTCTGTGATGTATTCCACTGGACTTTGGGTCTGATCCTCTGCCATGTCATCTCTGCTTCTACAGAAGATTAGATATTATTCTAAGGTGCCCATAACATTTTTCTGGTTCTCTAACTATGACATGAACAAAGAACTCGAAAACTGGAGTCTGTAATTTTCTTTCTGCAAATTCTTCAAAGCTGTCAGAAGCAGGTATTCCAAGGCAGGTACTTGAAATCATCATTACTACCAGACTGGTATGGAGCAGTTGTTACTTGCTTTCCCATAGTCTTGCCTTTTACTCGCATTTCATTCCAAGAAATCATGGGTTCATCTAAGTAATTTAAGCTACTGCATGTCAAGCATTAAGATTATCCTATTTTCTACCTTCAAGGACATCATTTTTATAATCACACTCAAATAGGGGAGAAATCTAATCCTGCAAACCCACCTAGAAAACCTGTTACTTGGGATGACTTCTAATAACAAGAAGTTGTCAATGAGGAAATAATAAGAAAAATAAAGCCATTCTAGTCATGTACAGAGAGAAGTTAATGCAGTAAAATGGTTGCAAAAGTGACAGAAGAGGCTGAGAATCAAATCAGGGAGTGGTAGGCCCAGCCAGAGATTAACAGCAGGAACTCTTACCTGCCCTAGAATGAAGTGACTGAGAGATCAGGAGGTATTACTGAAAAACAGGGGCCCAGGAAAATCAGAAGGACTGGAGCCAAATATGAGACCTGACTACTGCCTCAACACCATCAGAGGCAGAGTCAGAGGGAGAAAACACTGTAACGTCTCCTTTCCACCCGTCTTTTAAAACTGGACAGAACATCCCAGTAGCCAAACCCCAATGGAAAAGAGTTAACGCAGGAGGCTGGGAGACGCAGCCAGCAGAGATCAGCCTATTAGTGACTCAGCAGAGCAGGAGAAGGGCAAGGAACAGATCAGAGGGCAGACCGATTCAGAACCAGCACAAGGCATGTTTTTTGGTCACAGGTTCTGAGGTCAACGTGTAAGGTAAAAATCTAGTATAGTAAAAGTTCATCTTGGAAATTCCTTAAGTTTCCCATAAAGCAGAACAAAGTGTCTTTAAACACAATAGGCAGCTTGGAGAGATGCTCACACCATAAGGGTTCTTAGGAGAATAGAGACCAACCAAAAAAAGCATATCACTGTCCTTTCCCTTCCACACTAAGAGAGATGTGTATATGGAGTGAAATAGCAGAGACAGTAGTTGAATTAGAGAAAGTTAAATGTACATATGCTATGACACCATTATCCTTTAAGCAACTGCATGAGTAAGACTTAGAATGAACAATAAAAGCCCTGAAGTAAAGAATGATCAGCCCACCTAATAGACACTAAATTGTATGTGTCAAATGATATGGATCTAATTATTCAACCAGGAGAATCCCAGGAGAAAAGGCCAGACACCTTAGTTTTACCCAGTAAAAAAGTCATTATCTTCAGAGTTCAGAGGGGAGGGGTGGCTCTGGCTTTGGAATGGAATTTATCTCTCTGGTCAGTTTCTCACACATCAGGAGCAGGAAATTAATCTGAAAGAGAAGTTTCTTCCAATTCTATAAAACACTAAGATCACAAACTTCTTCAGCCTGAGTCCTATCTTATAGACTATAACACAAATAGGAGACAGGTATTAGGATTGGTCAACGATTGCCCCCAAACTTGGGCACCATGAGCTAGAAACACTGAGGGTACCAAGAAGAGCACTAGCAGAACAGTGAGAATGATCACCACGGCTGGCAAAGCAACAATTTCTATAATCAGAGATCTTAGTGCCCAGGAGAGCAGCAACTGAAAAAACAATAAGAATTCTGAGAAATATACAGGAAGAGTAAGTATATTGCAGAGTATTGTGGTTCTTTGTTTTAAAATGTGCATTTTTACTAGTGTCACCTCATATGTATCCACAGGCTTAACAGGCCTAGAGAAATTTGGGAGGAGACCCAGATAGTGATATGTAGATTGGGCAAAATTTGGGTAAGAAATTCCTTTGGTGGATTCTTCCTTAGTGAATCCATTTCCACCAGAGTGTGTTGTAAATTGTGACGCATTCTCCAAAATTCTATTTTTTTAACCCTTTTCTTTTTTATTTTTCTAATTTATTGCTATGGCTTAGAACAATGGTTCTAAACCTAATGTGCACATAAAAAAAAAAAAAAAACAAACATAGAGAGCTTCTTTCTAATACTAACTACTCATCAGTACTGTTAATAGCCAGCCATTATGTGTCCCTGGTGTGAGACACTGGGAGTCAAACTCACCCAGAATGTAAGATATTCTTGAAGACAGCTGGCCTGTATTCCTCAGAGGATTCAGTGTAATGAAGAACAGAGAGGGGGAGAGAATCTTCTAGATTAAGACAAACTAAAGACATATGAAAACCCCATTAGTAATTAAATTTGATTAGATCCTGTATAGGAAAAAATGATGTATAATTTCTAACATGTCATCCAATATAGTGCATATTTGAAAATAGTAAGTATATCATAAACAGTTATACCAGACTACAGAAACTAATGGAGCTGTCCCAGGCAAACTAGGATATTTTGTTTCCTACTAATAAAGAACATTTTTCAGAGAATTAGGAAAATATAAAGGTGGTCTGTACATTGAAAGATGTTATTAAATTATGTTAATTTTCTGAGGGGTGATGGAATCATGGTTATTTAGGGAAATGTCCTTATTTTTGGAAGGTATATATGTGTATACTGAAGTATTTGGAGATAAAGCATGACAATGTATTCAGCCCTCTTTTAGATTGTTTGACAAAAGGGAATTGTGTGTGTGTGTGTGTGTGTGTGTGCGCACGCGTGTCTGCGTTCTGTAAAAAAGGAGTTGGAACTAGTGTAACATGTTAATAGTCAATTAAGGTAAGAGGCTATATATTTCCATTGTACTGTTCTTTTCATTTTTCTATGGGTTAGAAATCCCCCACACCCCACAAAAAAAATGTCAACTAGTGGGAAAAAGAGAGGAAAATAAAAATAAATAATAAACTTTATGCTTGGGAAAAACAACAGAAAAAAACGCTGATTCCTAACTCCCTACTACAGCCCCCGTGATTTAGATTTAATTGATGTGGGTTGAAATCAGGAACAATATACGTCAGTGGTTCCCAAACAGGTTTGAGAATCATTAGCTTTGACAATTAATTATGCACTGGTAACTTTTAGGCCATACTCACCGCTCTTCTCTCTTGTGCTATAGTTCTGCAGTTCTAAGTGATGGATATCTTCATCTGTAGAGTTGTTTGGCCCCTAAAGATATAGTTGTCATCTTTCTTTACCATTCCCATTTCTTTCAAACTTTCTCTATCCATTGCTTACCTATTTTTCTCTAATGGCACCTGAATTCTCCCAAGTATCTGAACTAAAATGCATTGAGTCATTTTTCTCCTGCCCCTCCCATCCAATCAGAATTAATACTGCCATCTCCTCTTCCCCATGGCCATCTTCATTACCATCATGCAAGACCTCATTATCTCTCTCACAGAATCATTACAAGAGTTTCATTGTTGGTCTCTCACTTCTTTGTTTTTAAATGTATTTTACTAAAGTATAGTTGATTTACAGTGTTGTGTTAATTTCTGCTGTACAGCAAAGTGATTCAGTTATACATAGATGATAGGTAGACAGGTAGATATAGATAGATATTCTTTTTCATATTCTTTTCAATTATGATATATCACAGGATATTGAATATAGTTCCCTGTCTTATACAGTAGGACCTTGTTGTTTATCCATTCTATATATACTAGTTTGCATCTACTAACCCCAAAATCCCATTCTTTGCCTCCTTCACGTCCCCTTCCCCTTGGCAATCACAAGTCTGTTCTCTATGTCTGTGGGTCTCTCACTTCTATTTTATCCCCTTCTCCAATCAATCCTATGCACTACAACCAGAGTAAGCTTCCAAAAACCACACCTCAAAAATGACAAAAAAACTTTCAATTATTCCCTGATACCTACTAAGTTAAATAAAAATTGTATTTCAAAACATTTAAAAGTCTCCATTGTTTTTTCCCAACTTAAAATTTCAGGCTTATTCTCCAGAACCATATGCCTACCTTATATTTGAGTAGAAATCCAGACCTGCCTTTTCATGATCTGTACCCACCATATTGAAATTGTTCCTTGCACATTAATGCCTTCCTCTATAACTGCTTCTTCCAGGACAAGCATACTTCTTCCTACTAAAAGCCCCTATTATCCCCTTTTGATTAATACCCAGAGAGTTTCATTTATATCAAACCTCCTTTCTAACCTCTAATATTGGAAAGCTGAGGTCTTGCATCAGGAGAACCTCAGAATAAATTCTTCACTTTATGCTTTCTTGTATCTCTATCCTTACTTTCACTTACTCATTTCTGTTCAGAAAAGTGATGAGTTACATTGCTTACTTACAATTCCCCAAGTTGATCTTTAGCTTTCAGACCTCCTTATCTGATTTTTCCAATGCCAACAAGGTATTAAACCTGAAAAAACTGCCAAAATGAATCTTCTGCTGAGTATATTCCTGGGCATCTAGTTCAGATGTACTTCATAGGTCCCACAGCTTTGTCAAACTTTTACCTCTCTTTCAGTCATTTTCTTCCTTTCACTGTAATCAATCTCTCTCTATATATACCCTAAGCTTATTAAGGCTAGGAATTGTCTTTTCCGTTTCTATATCCTATGCAATAATTAAAATTTTACATACATGTTTTTGTTTGATAAATGTATACTGACCTGAATCGAATAAGTGTTTTTAGTGATCTACACAAAATAGTTCTATAAAAAATTACAAAAAGTGTTATGATTATTTTATTACTCTTTTTCAAAATAAAGTAAAATATTTTCATCTGAAATCACACTTGGTGAGTTACAGCTCAATTCTGTGCCAATACATTAAACTCTGTATCACAGAAAGAGTAAGAATGGCAGAAATTGTTAGGCAGAATGAGAGTTTGTAGAAACTGGCTACTAAATAAGAAATAATACTCTTTTTTATTAAACTAGCTTGAAACTGATATTTATTAAAATTTAAATTGATGAATGCTCCAAAGCAGTACAAATAGAGCTGTAATTCCATCTTGCCATTCTAATGAAAATGAAGAACTAAACTAAATGTTCTCTAACATTTTTTATACCACTATAACCTTTGGATGAAATTACAGTCTTGCGCTAAAGTGCATTTGAAGAAGAATATGCCTGCCCATATTAAATGTGCTATAGGGAAAAACAGTATTTGTAGCGAATATCTGTGTAATATAATTATATAATCACCTGCTAAGTACATATGTGTTATTCTGTTTTGATCCCTAATGCTATGATTGTTTAAAATATAAAGAGGAAGAAGAAAGAGAAAGGTTCTGTTTAATCTTAAAAAAAAGAGAGAGAGAGAGATGTAGTTCTCTATAGGGTTTTCAGGCTGTGAAATATGTCGTTATTTCTTTTGACAGCACAATTATTCTTAACATTTGACACTTCCTCTCAAAATAAGAACTATTTTTCTTCTTTGTCTTCTGACCATATTTATAAATTTAATTGAACAAAATGTCAAAAAAGTAAAAAATCATACAGAACCCAAAATGCAAGGTGTAAAGCTACAGAATAGAAAAAAAAAAAAAGCCATCATCTAAAAATGAAAGAGATAGACCAAAGAGGAAATCAATGATTAAAACTATTCTTTTCTTAAATTATTTTTTTATTTTTATTTTTTAAACATCTTTATTGGAGTATAATTGCTTTACAATGGTGTGTTAGTTTCTGCGTTATAACAAAGTGAATCAGTTATACATATACATATGTTCCCATATCTCTTCCCTCTTGCATCTCCCTCCCTCCCACCCTCCCTACCCCACTCCTCTAGGTGGTCACAAAGCACTGAGCTCATCTCCCTGTGCTATGCGGCTGCTTCCCACTAGCTATCTATTTTATGTTTGGTAGTGTACATATGTCCATGCCACTCTCTCACTTCATCCCAGCTTACCCTTCCCCCTCCCCATATCCTCAAGTCCATTCTCTAGTAGGTCTGCATCTTTATTCCCATCTTGCCCCTAGGCTCTTCTGATCATTTTTTTCTCTTTTTTTTTTTTTTTTTTTAAGATTCCATATATATGTGTTAGCATACGGTATCTGTTTTTCTAACTTACTTCACTTAAAACTATTCTTATCTCAATCACATATCATGATGTAAAAGACAGTTTTAAAAATAAATGAAAATCTCTATTGTAGAAGGGAACAGAAATAAAATAATGTTATCTAAACAAATTTGTCAAAGGAACAGTGTATGTAGAATAAAAGAAATTTTAACAGAAATCATGCATGAAATAATAAGTTCTTCCAATAATGAATTACTGTTTTATTTTGTAAATAAAATATTAAGATATATTTTAGTTAAATGTATACTTGAAAGTTTTCATCATTGATTAAAATTTGGGGGGTAGGAAGGCAGAAGAATGAGTCACAGATTATATCCTGGATTCTGGCTCCACATGGGAGGAGGGATATGACATTCACTGAGATGTAGGAACCCAGTGAAAGATACTGACAAGTGACAATACTGAGTTCAATCAAGTCTAAACTTTTGAGCTTGAGGGCCATGAAAGTAAGGTTGACCAATAGACATGTGGATCTATGAATCATAAACTTCAGAAAGAGATTATAGGATAGAGTTGAGATATATAGATTAGGGAGTCATCTATAGATGGTTTTTGAAGCCATGTGAATAAATGGAACAACAAATGACTATAAGAAAAAAAGGCCTAGGAAGGAACATGAATATTTAAAAGAAAGGCAGAGGATAATGGGCCCACAAAGAAGGATAGACTACAGCCTGTGACATAGTGAGAAAACCAAGTCAGCAAGACAGCGGATAATGTTTCAACAGTGTCAGATGATGCAGAGAGATCAGTGAGGCAAAAATTCTTTTAGCCAATAAGGAGCTTTTGCTGATCTTAGATAAAGTTTATGCAGGAGTTTGGTGGACTTAAAAACTAGATTGAAATTTTTTAAATGTGTGTGTGTAAGCGATCTTAACGGCAGGGTGTAAGTGACTAAAGATTGTAAATACAGACGTGAGATGCTGGGCTATAAAAGGGAGAAAAGAGAATTGTCACTGGAGGCAGATGTGGGATAAAGGAAGATTTTGTTTGTTTTTTCTAAGATGGAAGAAACATACTGTGTTCAAATGTGAATGGGAAGGAGCCAGAGAAGAAGAAATATTCAAAATTAGTAATGAGATAGCACTGATATCAGTATAGCATGTTTACTTTATGCACAGCTCTGTTTTAGGTACTTTACTCAAAATAAATCATTCAATACTAGGGTGAATTATTATTCTACTTTAATAGATGAGAAAACATAGTCATAGAGATGATGAAGTTGTCATCATCGTCCCAAGGTTGTCCATCTTATAAGTTAAGAGAGTCAGGATTTGAAACCAGGAAATCTGCCTTCAGAAGTTACCGTATCTCTGAAAGCACAGTAGATAAAATACCTTCAAGGGGTCACCTGGAAACATCAGGGCATGACTGAGGTTAGAGATCATGAGTTTTGAGTGAAATAATCTGTAACATCCACCTTTGCTCTTAGGGAAGAAACATGTAACTCCCAGAGGGAAACTGTATGAGTATGGCTTTTCTCATTTGGAAGAGTCAAGCAGAGAAGCCAGTTAATTAATTAACTTAGAGGCAAAGTCAGGCAAGATAAGATCATATTTTTGTATAATAATGCCTGGATTATTATTGTATAAGGAATAGGGACAAAGTAATGTTAAAGAGCAGAATTCTGTTTTTCCAACCAACTAGGCAGTCTTTAAACTCAAAGCTCATTATTTTGGTGGCAAGTTATATTTTGAGGTGGCAAGGTATATTTAGAAGAAAACTTGACCACAATTCTATTTCATGATAGAAGAAACCAACTGCCTCTTCTGGAAAAGAAGAAAGCTAGCACCTCTCTCCTTTGGGGTTTTCAGAAGTCGGGGCAGGTGAGAGCTCCATTTAGAGCTATCTTAAGCCTAAAGAAGCAAAGATTGCAAGGAACAAGAATAGATGAGGATCCAAATTCTATCATGGGTATTGAGTCCTAAAGGAAAAGTTTAAATAAAGGACTGCAGAAAGAACAGAGGGATGGGGAAAGGGACAGAAGAGTTATGTAAGAATTTACATTCTAAAGTTTTAACCACAAAGGCAAGAATAGGGGTGAGAGAAACAAAGACACAAATTATGTGTGGTTTAGGAACCTTTCTCTGAAATTTCACTGAGCTGCTTAAACATTTATTGAAGTCCAGTCTAGAGAAAAAAGTTGGAGCGATATTTGAAAACTTGTTAGTGCTTCTTCTCCCTCCACTTTGCTGTCAGCCATGGTTGCCTGAAGGACTACTGTATGACCCATTGTGATATTCTAGAAGAAAAATATCAGTCAGAAAATAACAGCCCAGGCTTATATATCATACATCTAAAACATAGGTGAAGAGAATGGAGGATATTTGCCAATCATCCTCTGCCCAAAGCCAGCTCCCCTTCATGCTGTACTACTCACTACAAACATCGTGGTTTAATCATCTGGGAATTATCTTTCTACTTGACATTTTACACTCAATTACTCAATCTATAATCATTTACTTTTAAGACTGTTTTAGAACAGTTTTAGTTTTATAACAAAATTGAGAGGAAGGTACAGAGATTTTCACATATCCACTGCCCCATACATGCATAGCCTCCCCCATTATCAACATCGATCACCACAATGTTACATTTTTACCTAGGATGGTCCTACTGTGACACATAATAATCATCAAAGTCCATAGTTTATATTAGGATTCCAAGGGTTTGCACAAATGTGTGATGTATAATGACATATTCATCAATATAATATCATACAGAGTATTTTTACTGTCCTTAAAATCCTCTGTGCTCTGCTATTCCTCTCTCCATCCCCCATGCCCCACCTCTGGCAACCACTGATTTTTTATTGTCCCATAAGTTTGCCTTTTCCAGACTGTCATATAGTTGAGATCATACAGTATGTAGCTCTTTCAGATTGGCTTCTTTCACTTATTGATATGCAATTAAGTGTCCTCCCCATCTTTCATGGCTCAATAGCTCATTTCTTTTCAGCACTGAATAGTATTCCATTGTCTGTATGTACCACTGTTTATCAGTTCACCTACTAGAGGACATCTTGTTTGCTCCCAAGTTTTGGCAATAACGAATAAAGTGGCTATTAACATCTGTGTACAGTTTTCTGTGTGGACATAAGTTTTCAACTCATTTGGGTACATACTAAAAAGTACAATTGCTGGATCATATGATAAGATTATGTTTAGTTTTATAAGAAACCATAAAACTGTCTTCCAATTTACCAGTACCATTTTGCATTCCCACCAGCAATGAGAGTTCCTATTGCTCCAAAATCTCACAAGCATTTAGTGTTACCAGTGTTTTGGATTTTGGACATTCCAATAGATGTGTATGGTATGTCACTACTGTATTATTTTTCATTCACCTGATGTCATATTTGCCATCTGTATTTTCTGTGGAGTGGTGTCTGTTAAGGTCTTTGGCTCACTTTTAATCAGGTTGTTTTAATATTGCTGGATTTTAGGAGTTCTTGGTATATTTTGGATAATAATCTTTATCAGGTGGGTCTTTTGCAAATATTTTCTCCCAGTATGTGACTTGACTTCTAATTCTCTTGATATTGTCTTTCAGAGAAATGTTAAATTTTAATGAAATTAAACTTACCAATTTTTTAAATGGATCATGTATTTGGTGTTGTGTCTGAAAATGCATCACCATCCCCAAGGTCATCCAAGTTTTCTCCTATATTATCTTCTAAGAGTTCTATAGTTTTGTGTTTTACATTTAGGTCTGTGATCCATTTTAAGTTAATTTTGTCAAGGGCGGAAGGTCTGTGTCTAGATTTCTTTTTTGCATGTAGACCTCTAGTTGTTCCAGCACCGTTTGTTGAAGAGACTATATTTGTTCCATTGTGTTGCCTTTGCTCCTTTATCAAAGATGAATTGACTGTATTTATGGGAGTCTATTTCTAGGCTCTATTATGTTTCATTGATCTGTTTGTCTATTCCTTCACCAATACCACACTGTCTTAATTACTGTAACTTTATAGTAAGTCTTGAAATCAGGTAGTATCAGTCCTCCAACTTTGTTTTTCTCCTTCAATATTGTGTTAGCCATTCTGAGTCATTCGCATTCTGCATATAAACTTTAGAATCAAATTTTGGTATTCATAAAGTAGCCTGCTAGGATTTTGATTGGGATTGCATTGAATCTATAGATCAAATTTGGGAAGAACTGACATCTAGACAATATTCAGGCTTCCTGACCATGAACATGGGGTATCTCTCCATTTATTTAATTCTTCTTTGATTTTGTTCGTTGGAATTCTGTAGTTTTCCTCATATAGATCATGTACATATTTTGTTAGATTTTTACCAAAGTATTCCATTTTGGAGGTACTAATGTAAACAGTATTGTGGTTTTTATTTTAAACCCCATTTATTCATTAATGATATATATATGAAAGCAACTGACTTTTGCACATTAACCTTGGATCCTGCAAACTTGCTATAATCATTTATCAGTTCCTGAAGTGTTTTTGTCTATTCTTTCAAATTTTCTACATAGACAATCATGTCATCTGCAAAGAGACAGTTTTATATCTTCCTTCCCAAACCCTATATATCTTTTATTTCTTTTTCTTACCTTGTTGCATTAGCAAGGACTTCCAGTACAATATTAAAAAGAAGTGGTAAGTACCAGTACATGGCAAGGGGACATCTTTCCTTTGTACTTTATCTTAGTGGGAAAACTTCAAGTTTCTCACCACAAGATATGATAAAAGCTCTAGTATTTTGTAGATATTCTCATTATCAAGTTGAGGAAGTTTCCTCTATTCCTAGCTTACTGAAAATTTTTATCATGAATGGGTGTTGGATTTTTATCACATTCCTTTATTGCATCTATTGATATGATCATGTAATTTTCCTTTATAGTCTGTTGATGTGATGGATTGCATTAATTGATTCTTGAATGTTGAACCAGCATTGCATACCTGGAATAACTCCCACTTGGTCATGGTGTATTATTCTCTTTATACTCTTTTGGATTAAATTTGCAAATATTTTGTTGAGGATTTTTGCATTATGTTTGTAAGAGATATTGGTCTGTAGTTTTCCTTCATTGTAATATCTTTGTCTGGTTTTGGCGTTAGGATAATGCTGGCCTAATAGAATGAGCTAGGAAATATTCCCTCTGTTTCTGTCCTCTGAAAGAGATTGTTGAAAATTGGTATAATGTCTTCCTTAATAGTTTGGTAGAATTCATTAATAAGTCCATCTGGTCCTTGTGCTTTCTGTTTTGGAAGGTTGTTAATTAATAACTCAGTTCCTTTAATAGATATAGGCTTATTCAGATCATATATTTCTTCTTGTGTGATTTTTGGCAGATTGGCTGCTCAAAGATTTAGTTCCTTTCATCTAGGTTATCAATTTTGTAGGCATAGAGTTATACATAGTATTCCTTTATTAACCTTTTAATTTCCATGGAATCTGTAGTGATGACCCCTGTCTTTATTTCTGATATCAGTAATTTATATCCTCTCTCTTTTTTTTCTTAGCTAGCCTGGCTAGAGGTTTATCAATTTTATTAATGTTTCAAAAAATCAGTATTCATTTTGTTTATTTTCTCTATTGATTTTCAATGTTCAATTTCATTGATTTCTGCTTTAATTATTATTATGTCTTTTTTCTGCTTACTTTGGATTTAATTTATTCTTCTCTTTCTAATTTCCTAAGGTGTAAATTTAGATGATTGATTTTAGGTATTCTTTTCTTAAATACATATTCAATGCTATAAATTTTTCTTTAGAGGAAGAAAAGGAAGGAAGCACTGATTTTGCTGCATCCCATGAATTTCAATAGCTTGTGTTTTTATTTTCATTTAATCAAAATATTTTAAAAATTTCTCTTGCAATTTATTTTTTAACCCATATGTTATTTAGAAATGTGTTGTTTAATCTCCGTGTGGTTTGGGGTTTTTTCAGTTATTTTTCAGTTATTGATTTCTACTTTAATTCCATTGTGGTCTGAGAACAGACATTGTATGATTTCTATTCTTTTAAATTTGTTAAGGTGAGTTTTATGGCCAAGAATGTGGTCTGTTTTGATAAATGTTCCATGAAACCTTAAGAAAAATGCCATTTTCTGCTGTTGATAGATGTAGTAGTCCATAGATATTAATTATATCCAGTTGATTAATGGTGATATTGACTTCAGCTATGTCTTTACTGATATTCTGCCTTGCTGGATCTGTCTGTTTCTGAGAGGGGTGTTGAAGTCTCCAACCATGATAGTGGATTTATCTATTCTCCTTACAGTTCTCTCAGTTTTTGCCTCATCTGTTTTGACAATATTGTTAGGCATATACATGTTAAGAATTGTTATGTCTTCTTGGACACTTGACCCTTATCATTATTCAGTGCCCTTCTTTATCCTTAATAACTTTTCTTGCTATGAAGTGTACTATGTCTAAAATTAATGTAGCTACTCTTACTTTCTTTTTTTTTTTTTTTTTTTTTTTTGTGCGGTACGTGGGCCTCTCACTGTTGTGGCCTCTCCCGTTGTGGAGCACAGGCTCCGGACGCGCAGGCTCAGCGGCCATGGCTCACGGGCCCAGCCGCTCCGCGGCATGTGGGATCTTCCCAGACCGGGGCACGAACCCGTGTCTCCTGCATCAGCAGGCGGACTCTCAACCACTGCGCCACCAGGGAAGCCCTCTTACTTTCTTTTGATCAATGTTATCATGGTATATTTTTCTCCATCCATTGATTTTTTATTTATATGTGTCTTCATATTTAAAGTGGGTTTCTTATAGACAACATATAGTTGAGTTGTGTTTTTGCTACACTCTGTTTTTAAATTGGTGCATTTATATCATTGACATGGCAAGTGATTATTGATATAGTAATTGAATTAATATCTACCATATTCACTACCGTGTTCTATTTGTTGCACTTGTTCTTTATTCCTATTTTTGTCTTCCACTCTTTTTCTGCCTCTTGTGGTCTTAATTCTGCATTTTGTATGATTCTCCTTTCTCTCATTTCTTACATTACTTATACTTCTTTTTTTAACATTTTTTAGTCGTTGCCCCAGAATTTGCAATATACATTTATAACTAATCTAAGTCTACTTTCAAATACCACTATCATTTCCTGGCAGTGTGAGTACCTTATAATAACAAAATAAACCTATTTTTTTCAGCCCATTTCTTTTATTATTGCTGTCATTCATTTCACTTATATATAAGCATACATAAGCATATATATGATATTTGATAACAAATAAACATACATAATTGAATACATTTTGCTATGATTATTTTGAACAAATTGTTATCTGTTAGATCAATCAAAATAAGAAAAATAAAAGTTTTTATTTTACCTTCACTTATTCTTTCTCAATGCTCTTCCTTTTTTTCTGTAGAACTGAGTTTCTGATTTATATCTTTCTAAAAATTCTTTTAACATTTCTTGTAAGGTAGATCTACTAGAAACAAGTTCCCTCAAGTTTTTGTTTATCTGAGAAAGTCCTTTATTTCTCCTTTACTTTTGAAGGATAATTTCAGAGGCTACAGAACTCTAGGCTGGTGAGTTTTTTCTCTCAATGTTTTAAATATTTTAATTCACTCTCCTTGATTGCACCATTTATGAGGAGAAGTTGGATATAAGCTTTATCGTTGTTCCTTTATAGGTAAGGGTTTTTTCCTCTCTCTGATTTCTTTCAGGATTTTTTTCTTTACCTTTGATTTCCTATAATTTGAAAATGATAAGTATTGGGTTTTTTTTTGACATTTATCTGTCTTGGTAGTCTCTGAGATTCCTGGATTTGTGGTTTGGTGTCTGACATTAATTTGGGGAACTTCTCAGTCATTATTGGTTCAAATATTTTCATCTGTTCCTTTCTCTCTTCTAGTATTCTACTGCATATATGTTACAGCTTGGATTTTCCGGGTTTTTTTTTTTTTTTTTCAGTCTTTGTTCTCTTTGCTTTTTGGTTTTCAAAGATTCTATTGATAGATCTTGTAGCTCAGAGATTCTTTCCTCAGCTGTGTTTAGTCTACTAATAAACCCATCAAAGGCATTCTTCATTTCTGTCACAGTGTTTTTGATCTCTAGCATTTCTTTTTGGTTCTTAGGATTTCCATCCCTCTGCTTACACTGCCCATCTATTCTTTCCTGGTATCTATTCATTAGAGCCCTTAGCATATTAATTATAGTTTTTATTTAATTCTTAGTCTGATAATTTTAACATCCCTGCCATGGCTGGTTCTGATGTTTGCTGTGTCTCTTGAATTGTGATTTTTGCCTTTTAGTATGCCATGTATTTTTTCTTTATATCTGGACATGATGTAAAAGTAAAAGGAACTGCTGTAAATAGGCCTTTAATAAGGAGGTGGTGAGGTGTCCGGGGAGGGGAAGCATTCTGTAGTCCTATGTTTAAGTTTCAGTATTTTAGCAAGCTTATGCCTCTGGACTGTGAACCTCACAAGTGCTTAAGTTTTCTTTTTTTCCCTCCTTCCTTAGGTGGAATAGGAAGGCTAGACCGGGCTGGAATTGGGTATTTCACTTCTCGCTCATGGAAAATTAGAGCCACCTGGAGTTGGCTATTTCCCTTCCCCAGGCCAGTTAGACTCTAGTACTACCCCTTAAGTGTAGGATCACATTAACTAGTTTCCCCTGAGGACAGGCCTTAATAAGAAGAGCAGAGTTTTTTCTCTCATTGTTCTGGTGTATTTTAAAATGGCTCCTTTCCCTCTCCCCCTGAAGGAAGACCAAGCGGATTTCTCTCCAGTGTATACTGTGGGAATTTGGTCAGATTCCTGGGGGTAAATGTCACAGTATTGTGGGTACCCTCCCTGACTGAATTCCCTTGGAGTTTTTAACTCTCAGAGTTGTCTGCACTGAGCCTCCAGCAATTCATCAATTATGGTCTGTTTTTCCTACCTGGGCACTGGTTCCAGAGGTATTTCCAATCTTGACTCTGCTCTGGTAAGTTTTGACTACCTGTATTCCTTTGTCTGTTTCTCCAATCTTGGAGACAGTGGTTTCCTCTGTGTCCTCTCCTCTCTTATGGATCCAAGAAGAGTTGTTAATTTTTCAAACTGTTCAGCTTTTTACTTGTTAGAATGGAGGGTCAACTTCTAAGCTCCTTACTTGAGGAACCAGAAACCAGAAACTTTTAAAATAAGAATCTTCTGTAATCTTTTTAAATAAGTATTTTTATGATATTAAGTAAATACTTGTGAAAAGATATGGATAATATGTAGGATTATTAAAATAAAAATTAATGTGTAATTCCACGAAGGAGTGGTAACCATGGAAACCTTGGGGTACTTAACAGTCACACATGTCCACAGCTATAATCACATTGCACACACATCTTGAAATCCTCTCCAATTATTTACTAAATGAGCATGTTCCAATGTTACTAAAATGTCTGAAGACATTGTTTAGTGTCTATATAATACCTCATTCAAGTAATATTCTGTAATTTATTCAACCATTTTCCTATTGTTGGTCATTGAAGCCATTTTAAATTTTTCACTAATCAAAATAATCTAGCAATGAATATCCCTATAATTAAGAATTCATTTCTGATTGTCTTCTTAAGATATTTTCCTAGAATCAAACTATTGTGTGAAAGAATTCAAACTTTCAAAATCTCTTAATGAATTGGTAAATCTCTTTAAAAGAAAAGCTATGACAATTTACCTTCTCACCTGAAGTGCATTAGAGAGAATTGCTCACCCATTGAAAGAAGAAAACATTTATTTAAAATCAAAAACAGCTGGCTTTATTGCTTGCTTGTGCATGTGTAAGATGTACTTATAAGTCACAGTGTCTCAGAGCTGACTTATAGATACAACTTTGAGAAGTGTGGAGTTGAGGAACTGGAAGGCTGTCAGAGATGACAGGGTTAGATGGCTTTTAGCTGTGGAAACATGGTTATTGGAGTGTGATTGTTGTTGATTGGCTTTCAAACTGTGCCACTGTCATCCATTATCTGACTTCCTAGAGGTAAGGGGTACCAGTGCAAAGTGTCACTGAGCAACTAAGATGAGTTTAACCTCCAATCTACTTTGTTACTTGCCATGTTTTAGGATTACGGCCAAAGAACTATCAGGATTTTTATTGTTTGGATTACTAATGAGGTTGAATTTTTTCCCTATGTTTGTTTATTAACTCCTTTTCTGTGAGTTCTTTTCTCATCTGTTTTGTCTATTTGTATAAGTTGTTTTTCTAATTTGTATGACTGTCTTTGAGTTTTACAAAAGACTTGACTAACATATGCAAAGAAAAGAATTTCCAGTTTATCTTTTTCCTTTTCAAATCTTAATAAACACTAAAAAAATCTTTGTTTACTTTATAGACATACTCAAACGTTTATTCCTGCTACCACCACATCAGAGGCCTTTGTTATCTTGCACTTAAATTATTGACCTGGTCTCCCAGCCAGGTCCTAACACTAGTATCCTTTCCTCCAGGCATTGCTGTTACCATGATTCATCTTCCAAGTGCACTGCTTTTATTAAGTCAGTTTTCCTCCATAAAAGCTTCAGTGACTCCTTAAGATCTGCAACATAAAATCCTAAGACTCTACACAATCCTTTCACATGTATATCCCATCCATAACTTGCCTAGCATAATTCCTGGACTCCAAACAGCCTGAACTATTTATTCTTCCCCAACATCCATTAATTCATTCATTTTTTGGATAAGTCTTTAGTCAATACCTGTCTTATGACAGTTTCCCAGGGGATGCTAAGACAAGTAAGACTTGCAAATGTTGATGGGATGGTTGGGAAGCCCAAGAAGTAATCAGACGACTGACATAGAATGTACTGAGAAATGTAATGAATCAAAATGAGGTAATGAAGAGGAAGGACATGCTTCTCACAGGTGATAAAATGCATGAGCTGAGTCCTGAAAGTCAAAGAGAATCAGCTGCAAAGGTTTGAAATGGAGAGAATGTATGAAACAAGTTGGGGCTCTAGTTCTGTATAGACAAGGCAGAAAGAGTAATGGTGAGAGATGGGGCTGGAGAGAAAACATGGATGTATTTGTAGAGCCATGCCAAGAAAGAAAGTGTGGAGATTCCTTCAGACTATATAATTGACTATATAATTGACCTAGTTGTCTGGATGATAGAATATGGGAGGTGGGAGGTAACAGAAATGAAATCATTTTGACTAGGATGATGTCTAGTTTCCTGACATAGACCTCAGGGTCGATGTTGGATTCACAGACATGGGATAGTGGAGGAGAAACAGGCTTGGGCGGTGGGGAGAATACATTCAGTTTGGGACATACTGAATTTGTGCTGCCTGAGGGAAATACAAAATCAGAAGTTCAGCTGGATTTTCTCCTCTGTCCTTACCCACAATAGCCCCTCTACCTAGTGCGCCCTCTTGGCCCCTCCTCACTCTCCAAGTCCTATCCAATCTGCAGCCTAAGTCCTATCCATCAGTCATAAAAAAATTTTTGTCTACTTAAACTCAGCTGAAACATTTGTCTAAAAATGATTTAAATGTTACTTGGCCGAATATATGAGTCTTGTCCTCTCAATAAAGCTGCTTCTGCTCTGTGGTATGGCCCGATATGAGACAGAAACAATTCTGTGGGCTGGTTTGATTTAAATTCCACAGCAACTAGAAATAAACAACTTGCTGGGTGAGAGAAAAGCTAGTTTGAGGTGGATTTGAGGGAAGAATATATGCTTGGGGGAAATAGACACTTATTTCATGAATTGCTTAGCCCAGTCATAGTAAGGGGCAAATAAGACATCACAGAAGTAGTTTCCCAATCAAGGGTCACAGGTTGTGTGAAGTTTTGTGCAGAGAGTATGTCAGGGCCTTATTATATCTTAATAGATGGAGCCCTAGGCTGTGACCATTGTCATGTTTTGTACATTAGTGAATTGTTAGCTTCTATTTGTAGGTAAGGAAAGAGTGCCTGCCTAGATATTAATATTGAAATTCATAGCTATCAGGTTTAAATAATACTAAGGCTGCCTTCTCCTACTGCCTTCCAACATAATAAAGCTTTAATCTAAATTAGGGCTTCAAAAAATTATGTGCAAAAATAGAGAGACACATAAGCTGTGCTGACATTGAGGATATACAGTAATTGCCCAGGAGTATGCACTATGCTTGTATCTGATGAATTATAAGTTTTGAATACTATTTAGTCATTTTGTATATGTGACCAAAGAAGTGTCACTAATGTTTTGTTTTTGTTTTTTTTTGCCATACGCGGGCCTCTCACTGTTGTGGCCTCTCCCGTTGCGGAGCACAGGCTCCGGACGCGCAGGCTCAGCGGCCATGGCTCACGGGCCCAGCCGCTCCGTGGCATCGGGGCACGAACTGGCGTCCGCTGCATCGGCAGGCGGACTCTCAACCACTGCGCCACCAGGGAAGCCCGTCACTAATGTTTTTAATGATACTCATGTAGCATCGGTCATTGTCTAACAAAATGAAAGATATACTTGAACACAGATAACAAACATATATACCCTTTTCCTAAACCAAATGGCACCTTTTCAGAAATGATTATTAGCAATAAAATTTTTTTTGAGTATTTCACATATGCATGTGGAAAATTATACTAGCCTTTTAGTTCCTATTCAATATATCTAAGAATGGTTGTCATACCATAAAATATATAAAATAAAATTTAAAATAAACATTTTAAAACATTTAAAATAAAATAGAGGGATTGCAGTGGTAAACTATACCCAAATCTATCATTCTTAGTAAGAGCTACTGAATGTTAGGTATTCCATTCAGGAAAATATCGAGTGAGTGACAGCCTCAGGCATTTGGGGAATAATGCTCATGTCATTAACCAGAGAGGCCTTTTTAGTGTGAAATCATGGAAAGTCACACAAAATCCTTAGCATCACGGTGAAAATTGATTTACAAAAGCTTAGCAATTATTAGTGTTAAAAATATGTTTAACATATAACAAACATTTTTTTGGCTTTATTGTGGTATATTGACAAAATTATAAGATTTAAACTGCATTGTGATTTGATACACATACCTCATGAAAGTTTCTCAAAATCTAGTTAATTAACACATCCATCACATATTTATCTTTTCTTTTTTGATGAGAACATTTAAGTTCTACTTTAAAATTAAATTCAATTATAAGATAGAGTGTTATCAACTATATTCACCATGTTTTACATTAGATCCTCAGACCGTATTAATCTGATAGCTGAAAGTTTGCACCCTTTTACCAGCCTCTCCCAATTTCCCCTACCTCTCTGCAACAAGTTTTCTACTCTCTGTTTCTGAATTTGACTTTTTTATGATGCTATAAATGTCATATCTTGCAGTATTTGTCTTTCTGATTTTTTTCACTTAGCATAATGCACTCAAAGTCCATCCATGTTGTTGCAAATGACAGAATTTCTTTCTCATAGCTGAATAATATTCCATTGTGTATAGAGATGTGTATATGTATATACACACGCACATATATCACATCATCTTTATCCATCATCTGCTGACAGACACTTAGGTTGTTTCCATATCTTGACTGTTGTGAATAATACTGCAACAGACATAGATTGCAGTTATCTCTTCATGATATTGATTTCATTTCCTTTGGATATATACCCAGAAGTGGAATTGCTGGCTAATATGGTAGTTCTATTTTTAACTTCTAGAAGAACCTACATATTGTTTTCTGCAGCGGCTGCATCAATTTACATTCCCACCAACAGCACACGAGAGTCCCCTTTTCTCCACATCTTCATCAACGTTTGTTATCTGGTCTTTTTCGATGGTAGCCATTCTAACAAGTGTTACATAATATCTCATTGTGGTTTTGATGTGCCTTTTCCTGATTATTAGTGATGCTGACCATCTTTTCATGTACATTTTAGCTATTTGTATGTCTTTGGAAAAAATTCTATTTGGATACTCTGCCCATTTTTTAATTGGATTGTTTGGTTTCCTTTGCCATTGAGTTGTATGAACTTTTTATATATATTGGACATTACCCCCTTATCAGCTATATGATTTGCAAATATTTTCTCCCAATCCATAGGTTGCCTTTTTATTTTGTTGATGGTTTACTTTGCTGTGCAGCAGCTATTTAGTTTGATGCAGTCCTACTTGTTTATTTTTGCTTTTGTTGCTATAGCTTTTGGTGTCAAATCCAAAAAAATCATTGCCAAAAATAATATAAGAGAGCTTAAAACCTTAGTTTTCTTCTAGGAGTTTTATGGTTTAAGGTCTTACATTCAAGTCTTAATCCATTTTGAGTTGATATTGGTGTATAGTGTAAGATAGGAGTCCAGTTTTATTCTTTTGCATGTGGCTGTCCAGTTTTCCCAAAACCATTTATTAAAGAGATGAGGTTTTACCCATTGTATAGTCTTGGCACCTTTGTTTTAGATTAATTGACCATATAAGCATGAGTTTATTTCCAGGTTCTCTATTGTTAAACTGATCTATGTGTCTGTTTTTATGCCAGTGCCATACTCCTCTGTTATAGCCTTGTAATATAGTTTGAAATCAAAGCATGATGCCTCCAGCTTTGTTCTTTCTTAAGATTGCTTTGGCTATTCAACGACTTTTGTGGTCCCATATGAATTTTAGGGTTGTTTGTTCTAGTTCTGTGAAAAATACCATTGGAATTTTGATAGGAGTTGCATTTAATTTGTAAATTTCTTTGGGTAGTATGAACATTTTAACAGTACTAATTCTCTCAATCCATGAGGACAGGATATCTTTTCATTCTTATGTGTCATCTTCAGTTTCTTTCATCAATGTCTTATAGTTTTCAGTGTACAAGTCTTTCACCTCCTTGGTTAAATTTATTCCTAGATATTTTATTCTTTTTGATACAGTTGTAAATGAGATTGTTTTCTGATAGTTTGTTGTTAGCATATAGAGATACAACTTAATTTTTTTTCTAGAGTCAGTCCTAGTTGCTGCAGAAGTCAGTGGTGGTGACCAGCACTTCTTAGTTTCAACAGTTGGGCAACACACACAGTTGACTCTCAGCTCTCTCATGCCTCCTGTTTATTTTGTATTGAAGTATAGTTGATTAACTATATTTTATTATTTTCAGGTGTATAACAGTGATTCAAAAATTTTATAGATTATCCGCCATTCATAGTTATTAGAAAATGTTGGCTATGTTCCCTGTGCTGTACAATATATCTTTGTTGCTTTTTTATTTATACATAGTAGTTTGTACCTCAATCCCCTAACTCTGTCTTGCCCTTCCCCCCATTTTCCTGTCCCCACTGGTAACCACTAGTTTGTTCTCTATATCTGTGAGTCTGTTTCTTTTTTGTTATATTCACTAGTTTATTTTTTAGATTCCACATAGAAATACAATTGATTTTTGTATATTGATTTTTGTATCCTGCACTTTTTCTGAATTCATTGTTTAGTTCTAACAGTGTTTTGGCAGAGTGGTTAGAATTTTCTTTATATGATATCATGTCATCTGCAAATAGAGACAGTTTTATTCTTCCTTTCTGATTTGGATGTCTTTTATTTCTTTACCTTGCCTAATTTCCCTGGCTAGGACTTCCAGTACTATGTTAAATAAAAGTGGCAAGAGTGGGCATCCTTGCACCTCATCTTAGGAAAAGCTTTCATTTTTCACTATTGAGTATGATGTTAGCTGTGGGCTTATCACATATGGCCTTTATTATGTTGAGGTATGTTCTCTCTATAGCCACTTTTTTGAGAGTTTTTGTCATGAATGGGTGTCATATTTTGTCATATGCTTTCTTTTTTGCTTCTATTGAGATGATCCTTTAATCTTTATCCTTCATTTTGTTAATGTGGTATATCACATTGATTATGCAGTTGTTGAACCATCCTTGCATCCCTGGAATAAATCGTACTTAATCATGGTACATGATCCTTTGACTGTATTGTTAAATTTGGTTTGCTAATATTTTGTTAAGGATTTTTGCATCTATGTTGAACAGGGATATTGGCCTGTAAATTGTCTCTTATTGTAGTATTCTTGTCTGGTTTTGGTATCAGGGTAATGGCCTTGTAGATGAGTTTGGAAGTGTTTCCCCCTCTTCTTTTTTTTTGTTATTATATTTGGGAGAGTTGAGAAAATTGGTATTAATTCTTCTTTAAATATTTGGTAGAGTTAACCAGTGAAAATTCACAGGGACCATCTGGTCCTGGACTTTTCTCTGTTGGAATGTTTCAATCTCCTTACCAGAATTGGTCTATTCAGATGTTTATTTCTTCATGATCCAGTCTTTGTAAATTTTATGTTTCTGGAATTAATCCATTTCTTCTAGGTTTTCCAATTTGTTGGTGTTTAATGTTCATAGCAGTCTCTTATGATCCTTTGTATTTGTGTTGCATTAGTTGTAATGCCTCCTCTTTTATTTCTAATTTTATTTGAGTCCTCTCTATTTTTTTTTTTTTGGCAAGTATAGCTAAAGTTTTGTCTATTTTATTTTTCTTTTCCAAAAAAACGTATCTTAGTTTCATTGATCTTCTCTAATGTCTTTTTATTCTTTATTTCATTTATTTCCTCTCTGACCTTGTTATTTCCTTCCTTCTGCTAACTTTGGGCTTAGTTCTTTCTTTTTTCCAGTTCCTTGATGTTTAAATTTAGGTTGTTTATTTGAGATCTTTCTTCTTCTTAATGTAAGCTTTATCACTATGAACTTCCCTCTTAGTACTGCTTTTACTACATCCCATAAGTTTTGGTATGTCATATTTCCAAATATGTTCTGCTTAGGCTATCAGTTAATACTTATTTGTAATATCTATCATTAGAAGTCCAAAATTTACCTAGAATTTATTCTTACAGTTACATGGGATCCTGTTCTTAATACTGAATTTCAAGAGGATTTAATATCCTATTAATACTTGGTATTATTTATATTTTTTACACTTAAAATTTATCTTCTAAAAATTAAAAGAGGGCACAAGATTTGAAGAGTCAGTTTATCAAAGAAGAGATACTGATGCAAATAAGCACATTAAAAGATGCTGAATATTACTAATTAAGGAAATGTACATTAAAACAACAATTACACACCCACTAACATGGCTAAAATTTAAAAGGAGGGGAAAAAGTGTTTATAGGGATGTGGAACAACTGAAACTCACATATATCGATGGGCAGATTGAAAAACAGAAGAGCCACTTTCAAAACAGCTTAAAGTAAACATACACTTACCATATGACTGAGCAATCACCATCTTAGATATTTACCCAAAAGAAATGAAAACATACATCACAAAAACACTTGTGTTCAGATTTTCCTAGCAGCTTTGTTCAGAATATCAAAAACTTTAAACAGTCCTACCATATGTGACAACATGAATGAAACTTGAGATTATACTAAGTAAAATAAGCCAGTCACAGAAGGACAAACATTGCATGCTTTCACTTATATGAGGAATCGAAAATAGTCAAATCATAGAAGCAGAGAGTAGAATGGTGGTTTACAGGGGCTGAGGGAAGGGGGGAATATGGAGTTGATATTCATTGGGTATAAATTTTCAGTTATGCAGGCTGAATAAGGTCTAGAGACATGCTATATAACATCATGTCTATAGTCAATAATATTTTATTGTACACTGAAAATTTTGTTAAGGGGCTAGATTTCATGTTAAATGTTCTTACCACAATAACAACAAACACTGGGAACAACTCAAAAGCTCATCAACTGGTAAATGGATAAAAAACTGTAGTGCATACTATAAATTATTGCTTTGTTATAAAGTATTGAATCTTAGCTAGCAATAAAAAGGAACAAGTTGGTGAGACACTGTAAAACGTGGATGAATATCAAAAGCATCTTTCTAAGTGAAAGAAGCCAGACACAAAAGACAAGATACTACACAATTCCATTAAATGAAATGCTTAAAAATTGCCAAACTATTGTGACAGAAAGTATATGACTTGTCAGAGGTAGGGGTCAAGGAAGAGTAATGACTACAAGGGGGATGTGGAAACTTTTTTGGATGATGGAAATGTTTAATATCGTAACAGGAATTACATGCCTATGTATCCTTGTTGAAACTTTTCAGATGAACCTCAGTTAACCTTACCTAATTATATATCTAAGGTATCATAGAAATAATTTAAATATTTCTGAAATTATAGGTGAAATTTCTTTATTTATTCAATAAACATAAATTTATTATGTATCTTGCTAGCTGTTCACCAAAATCCATTCTTCCCCCTAACATAGTAATAGAGTTAAAACTGAGACATGGTGGCCCAGCTGGGATTGCTTTTCCCAGCCATTCTTTCTTCTAGCTGTGGTCAAGTGATTAAGCTCTATCATTGCCATGTGAATGGAAAGGATATTTGTAATCTCTGTTTTATTTGATTAAGAGAAAAGCTCTGACCATTGGCTTTCACTCTTTATCCCTTACCCTTTAGAATGGGACTGATCAGGATGACCTTGGAAGTCATGTATATATGATGGCATAGTTACAGCCAGCCTCTGTGGCACAGAGCTACTAATTCACTAGGATGGCTCACTTTGGACTGTTCTTGAATGAGAAATGACTTCTTTGTTTTTTAAGCTAATGATTATGGGGTGGGGGGTGGTTCCTTTGTCATTAAGTAGCCTATCCTACTTTCACTAAAGCACTTTTTAAAAAGAAATATTTATTTATTTATTTATTTTTGGCTACGCTGAGTCTTCATTGCTGCACGCGGGCTTTCTCTAGTTGTGGAGAGCGGGGGCTACTCTTCATTGGGGTGCACGGGCTTCTCATTGCAGTGGCTTCTTTTGCTGCAGAGCACAGGCTCTAGGTGCTTGGGCTTCAGTAGTTGTGGCATGCAGGCTCAGTAGCTGTGGCTTGAAGGCTCTAGAGAGCAGGCTCAGTAGTTGTGGCCCACGGGCTTAGTTGCTCCGTGGCATGTAGGATCTTCCTGGACATGCTCTGCGGCATGTGGAATCGAACCTGCGTCCCCTGCATTGACAGGTGGATTCTTAACCACTGTGCCATCAGGGAAGTCCCTAAAGCACTTTTCTTAACTAAAATTTCTTTTTTCCCTGAGAGTATTCTTAAGATATATTGTTAACTGAATAAAGCAATTTATAGAACAATGTATACTGTAAGCTACCATCTGTTTAAAACTGTTGCTAATACTTAGCGGCAAATTGAATGACTGGGAGACAGGGAGGGAAGGGAGAATTTTATGCCATTGTGGAATGGCATTCATGGAAAACATTTGGATTTTGAATTTTGTGCCATGTCAATATGCAATCTATTAAAAATAGAGATTAAATTAGGAAGTAATTATAAAATATAATTATAATTATAAAATATAATCGACCCACTGTTTCTATCATATTCAATTACAGAGACTCCGTAGAGGTATTATGAACATCAGGAGATACCATAGAGTCAGAGAAGGATTATAGAACAAATGTTCATTACTTTGCAGAATGTTTGATATATAATAGGATGTCAGTAAAAGTTCCCTGTTCTTCATCTTTGCATGGTACTTCACAGTCTTGTCAGTAGCTGCTTAGTAGACCTTTCCTGAAGTGTGGGCATGCACCGTCTATGGAATGCAAGATGATCTGAGGTTGTACAGGCGGTGCTTATATGTGGTACAAGGAATTGAAATTATAGAGCATTCACTCACAGCATGATGCTCTTTTCAGTCTTTCTGACTAATGTCAAATTTGACCTTAGCTTATTTTTAACATATCTCTAACACTTGCTAATCTGCTTCAAGCTCCGGACCTTTGAATGAAAGTGTCTAGCTAGAACTTAGTAAATGCACTTTTTTTTTACCATGTCTGCTCATTTTATTCTTAACTTATATTAAAAGAAGTGATACCAGTCCTCCAGTTGTAAAACTGATTTTATATACATTTACTTAAATAAAAATTACGATCAATTAAAGAAAAGTTCTCAGTAAATAATAATATGAGTTATTCAGGGATAAGGCCAAAAAAATTACAGAATGTATGTAAAGTTTTATAGAATTCCTATTCTTGAAAAATTTTACTTCTTTCATGAGGGCTTTCTAAACCACCCTTATTTCTCTTTTCTATGAATTATTATACTCACAGTTTTACAGTTTTTGTTTAATCAATCCTATGTTTCCTTCTGACAGTCTTACTACAGTATTTGGTTTATTTTCTCATTTAATAAGTATTTATTGAGGAACTATTAGGCACTGTCTCGAACTAAATGCACAATGCTGAACATAGGGTTCACATTGTTGAAAAATAAAATTTTAGAGAGTGACTTTATGATATATAGTGTACTTAGGGGAAACTAAATCTCATTAAGAAACAATACTAAAATGGCATGGCATACCCAGTTGTTACCACTCTGCTCACCATAATCTGATTCTAGCATCCATGAAACATTGAGTCACTCTGCCCACACATACCCATCACTGCACAAATAAAAACTTCAGGAATATACATTCTAGCTGAAAAGATGGAAAATAAGCCATAGATAAAGTAAACTGTATTTTTATATAAAATGTATAGTAGGAGAAGAGAAATCAGGAATCTGAGTAGAGGAAATGGGGCAGGCTGAATTTTAAATCAAACGATCTAATTTACCTAATATTTTAAAGTTGTGTGTCAACTCAAATTCTTGGCTATCATTTTTACCATCTAAATTATGTCTACCCACCCCCCTTTTTTTTTCAGTTGTGTGCTGAATAATGCAAGTGATGGAGCATTTTACTGAGTCTGGGAAGAGATTTCAGCATTCTCTAAAGAAAACTTACACCTAAAAGTAAGTACTGGATATCTTAAGTATAGGAATGACATCATTGCAAAGTCACTGGTCCTTGAAGCACTTACTGAAAGTTTATTATCATAAAACAGTGGTTTATATATATATATATATATATATATATATATATATATAATGTATGTATGTATGTATGTATGTATGCATGTATGTTTTCTTTTTTTTTACCTCCAATCCACTAGTGTAAAAGACAACTTCCTTTAACTACAGATATGCGGTCCCTAGAAGACTTGCCTAAGGCCTCACATGATGAGGGACAGTGATTGGCTGACTTCCCATATATTAACATGTTTCCTACAGACATTGATAAGTGTTAGATTAATGGTGCCATGAGATTTTTGCAATATATGTTTTCTACATGCTCACTTAAATGGTCTTGAAGTAATTAAATAACTGTAATTTCCTCCCGCTCCTTTTCCTCTGATCTTTCCTTTCCCTTATTTCTCCCTTTTCTCTTTTCTTTTTTCTGTAAATCAGAGAGAAGATTCTTCCCCATTTAATTAATCCAGAAGTCACAGTGATGTAAAATAATATTTTGTTTATATGATATCAAGCCCAAAAGAATAAAAAGTTTAAAAATCCAAATTATTGCACAGCTAGTTCAAATCCATTACTTGTCCAGCAATATCCCTTTAAAATATTTTTAAGTACTAAAAAAGTATTCTTTCCTTGAGCTATATATTCAAATCCAGATATCTTGCTGTAGCCTCATTGTTCTCTCTGAAATCAAGACTGTAATAACATGATGATTACATATCCTGAAATTGTACATTACAGGCAAATGGGCAGTGTAGTCTTCATCACCAGCAGATCGTACTATGACATTGACCCCTTTCCATTGTATGGTGACAACTCTGTGCTCTTCCATGGCTATTTGGGATAATCATGTGGAAAATCATTACAAATGATGCATGTTTAATCAAGGGACTACCAGAATTCATGTGTCTTTTAGGTTAGTTTGGAGGAAACGTGAACACATTCTGAAAACCAACCAGCAATCAGTACTAAAAGAGCATATAAGTCTCCTGTGGAAACATTTTGAACAAATATCATGAATACAAAACAATCTAAAAGATATGAATTTCAACACAATTACTGTTTATAAATGTGTATTTTAAATCATGTGTTAATAAAGAAAAGTTTCCTCTAATACCAAAAAAAAGTAGACAATTTAATTTTGACTTTTTAGTGCAATAAAAAAATAGAGGAAATATAGCTCAGTTTTACAAATCTAGCCTTTAGGACATTAATTAGAATAGATTTCTATGGATATATTAACATAGAATTTCATAGCAAAGTTTTCAAATGTAATAAGATCTGTTGGATTTTTCTATCGTAAATACAATAATATCACCTAAAAAAGTCATTGACTATAGCTGTTCTTTTGATTTTCAATATAACTGAAAGTTAAATGAAAGCTTTTTATCTTGTAAGACAGATTTTTTCCACAGCAGGGCAAAACTTTGAGGAATCTGGGAGCATGATTAGACACCATAATTTTTCCCACACATCAAGTACAAATGATTAAATTATCTTCATGAATATGAGATTATGCATGCAAAATAAACAAATTTAAATGTGTATACAATTACCTGTAATCTGGAAATGAAGTACATGTTGTTCATGAACTGTAATTATTTGCTCTCACACATGGAGATTTTTTTGTGGGGTAACTTTGACTCCTGTTAGAAACAGTTCATGAATTGCTGCTGCTCAAGCTTGCCAGTTTTTATGGCAACATGGCCAAAGATCTTTTTCTGTTCTTCTTTAGGGAAAAAAAAAAAATTCAAGGATTTTAAATCTGTTTGCTCTCACCATAACTTTCAGAGACTTGGTTTTATGAGCAATTAAGAGGAATTTTACTCTGTTATAGAAATTATATGAACCTAGAAGGCAGGATGAGTTTTTCATAATTCTCTGTCATTCTTTGCCTCTCCAATAATAAAGACTTCTAACCAACTAGTAATGGGTTTCTCTTAACACTAATATTTCAACTTTTGACTGTTCTAAATTTCTCTAGTGATAATATCATTTAAAATGTAATTGTTGCTCTCAAATACTTTATTTCCTTAAACTATTAAGTTTTCATGAGAAGCTCATAGAATCTTTTATTTCATGGACCATAAATAAACCACTTCAGCACATTTCTAATTGTAATGCACCATGTAATGTTATAGTCCATTATACAGATGTTTTCTGTTATTGTAAGGTGGCAGACAGTGACATTGAAATGTGTGCTTGCTTTAGAGACAGTGTGAACTCAATCATGAGTCTTAATGTAATAGTTTTTTTTAACTCTAGAAACCCAAATTTATTCAGCCGTGTTTGTCTTTCAAGTAAGCTGTTATACTTGAATTCTTGGGAATAAAAACCTCGTGAAAGACATGCCCTGATTTCTCTAGGTTAAATACAAATAAATAGATAAGAATGTTTCTCTGATTCAGACTTTACTATGTATCTTTTTTAAGAGATTTGATAATTGACACTAAACATACTGTTGATATGGAAAGTCCTTAAGTTACATTCCTTGAGTTTATGGTAAAACAGTGCCATCCGCCCTGTCATAGTAATAAAAGTAGAATCTGAGGGGTGTTTCTCAGTATATGATTGCAGGTTGTAGTCATCTTTATGAAGAACAGATGAGCCCCAAGTACAGATGGAGATATCCCCACTCAAAATGCATGATGCACAATCTTGTTTCCAGATTAACCTTTTCCTTGGAGAAGAAAGTTTCTAATATCTGAGTTTCCTGCTTATAGACTCAAGTATTAGATGTTAGTAACCCATCCCTTGGTGCCTTGAAAAAAAAAAAAACAGGCTCACTTTAAGGCAGGACACACTGGCTGCTAACTTTCGGGTAAAATTAAAAGGTTTCAAATGAAAGAATACAGGGAATGCTAAGTTGTCTAAGGAGAGTCCCTGTCAAGTTTTTCATCTCTAACAATAATAAATTGATAACATTGGTTTTTTTTCTTTTTCTTTTTTTTTTTTTGTTAACATCTTTACTGGAGTATAATTGCTTTACATTGTTGTGTTAGTTTCTGCTGTATATTGTTATGTGGTTACTAGGTACCAGGCACTATGCTGAGGACTTTTTAGGTATCACTTCATTGAATCCTCAAAACAACACAATAATTAATTAACATTCATGGTACACTCAACTAAATGCTATATTTTAATTATTTTATTTAATCCTTAAACACAAATGCATAATACTATTATTACTCTCATTCTGATGAGAAAAAGAATGATTATGTAGTTTTTCGAAGATCTTTGTAGCAGTTTTCTATTGCTACATAACAAATTACTACAAACTTAATGGCTTATACCAACACTCATTTATTAGCTTAGGTTCTATAAGTCAGAAGTTTGAGCCCCATATGACTGGGTTCTCTGCTCAGGGTCTCACTAAAGGCTAAAATCAAGGTGTCAGACTGAAAGCTGGTCTGGAAGTTTGGGGTAGAATCTGCTTCTAAGTTTATTCAGGTTGTTGTCAGAGTTCAGTTCCTTGTGACAGGAGGACCAAGGTCCCCATTTACTTGCTGGCTGTCAGGTGGGAGATAATATTTCCTAGGAATTATTCACATGCCTTGACATTTGTCCCCCACCCCCATTTTCAAAATCAGCAATGGAGAATCTCTCTCTTGTTAAATCCCTCTCACACTTCAAACTTCTGTCACCAGGAAGAGCTTTGTCTCTTAAAAGGCTCACCTGATTAGATCAGACCCACTTCCTTTCTTAAAGTCACCCCCCATAGCACAACCTAATCACAGGAGTAATATCTCATCATATTTATACTCTTAGGGCTTATACAGAATGTGTACACAGAAAGCAGTAATCTTGAGGGACATTTTAGAATTCTGCCTAAAACAGTCTGCCTAAAACAGTCTGCCTAAAACTAATCTTGAGGGACATTTTAGAATTCTGCCTAAAACAGTCTCATAGTCAGTGAGGAACAGATTTTAAGCAAAAAATCTCAATTGTCCAAGCCCTAGTTTAGTCATTTTTCAGTTTTAGATGGGGATAGATTAGGAACCTACAGGTTCTCTAGAGTTGTCTTAAAGGGTGACTGAAAAAGAGATATTTATTTACTTAGTTGTAATCGATGTATAACATTATATTAGTTTCAGGTATGTGACATAATGACTTTATATATGCCCATGTTGTGAAATGATCAGCAAAATATATCTAGTTAACATCCTTTACCACACAATTAGAAATTTTTTTCTTATGATGAGAATATTTAATATCTATACTCTTAGAAAGTTTCAAATATATGGTACCATATTATTGACTATGGTCACCATGCTGTACATAACATACCCATGACTTATTTATTTTATACCTGGAAGTCTGTAGCATTTGACCACAATCAACAATTTTGCTCACCCCCATCCTCAACCTCTGGAAACCACCAATCTATTCTCTGTATCGATACATATGTTTTTTGTATTCTGAATATAAATGAAATCATACAGTATTTGTCTTTCTCTGTTTGACTTTTTTCACTTAACATATGCCCCCATGTTGCCTCAAATAGCAGGATTTCCTTCTTTCTTATGGTGGAATAATATTTCATTGTTTGTGCATGTGTGTATATATAGTACATTTTCTTTATCCATTCATCTGTTGATGAACACTTATGTTGTTTCCATGTCTTGGCTATTGTAAATAATGCTGCAATGGCAACGGGGTGCAGATGTCTTTCTATGTTGGGGTTTTTGTTTGCTTTAGTGAATACCAAGATTGGAATTGCTGGATGAGAGGGTTATTCTAGTTTTAATTTTTTGAGGAATCTCCACACTGTTTTCCATACTGGCTGCACCAATTTACATTTTCCCAACAGTGCACGAGAGTTCCCTTTTCTCTGCAACCTTGCCAACATTTATTATTTTGTGTCTTTTTTATAAGAGCCATTATAAGGTGTGAGGTGATACCTCATTGCAGTTTTGATTTGCACTTCCCTGATGATTAGTGATACTGAGCATCTTTTCATGTACCTGTTGGCTATTTTATGTATTCTTTGGAAAAATGTCTATTGTGATCTGCTGCCCACTTTTTAATTGGATTGCTTGTGGGTTTTTTCCTACTTTATTTTGTTTGTTGTCTTTGGCTATTGAGTTGTATGAGTTTTTAAATATATTTGGGGCATTAACCCCTTATCAGATATATGCTTTGCAAACATTTTCTCCCATTACATGGGTTGCCTTTTCATTTTGTTGATCGTTTCCTTTACTGTACAGAGCTTTTTAGTTTGATGTAGTCCCACTTATTTATTTCTACTTTTATTGCCTTTGCTTTTGGTGTCAAATACAAAAAATCATCAACAAAACTGATGTCAAGGAGCTCATGCCCCATGTTTTCTTAAAAGAGTCTTATGGTTCCAGGTCTTATGTTCACGTCTTTAATCCATACTGAGTTGATTTTTTTGTATAGTATAAGACAGTGGTCCAGTTTTCCCATCATGATTTTTTAAACAGACTCTCCTTTTCCCATTGTATATTCTGCCTCCTTTGTTGTAAATTAATTGACCATATATGCATGGGTTTAGTCCTGGGCTCCCTATTCTATTCCATTGATCTATGTATCTGTTTTTACAGCAAAACCATACTGTTTTAATTACTATGTCCTTTCAATATAGTTTGAAATCAGGAAGTATGATGCCTCCAGCTTTATTCTTCTTTCTCAAGATTTCTTTGGCTATTGGAATCTTTTGTGATTCCATACAAATTTTAGGATTATTTTATTCCTATAAAAATTGATATTGGAATTTTGATAGGAATTTCATTGAATCTGTAGATTGCTTTAGGTAGTTTGGATATTTTAACAATGTTAATTCTTCCAACCCACAAGCATAGAATATCTTTCCATTCATCTGTGTCTTCTTTAATTGCTTTCTTCTATGTGCCATAGTTTTTGGTGTATAGGTCTTTCATCTCCTTAGTTAAATTAATTCCTAAGAATTTTATTCTTTTTGATGCAATTGTAAATGAGATTCTTTTTCTAATTTCTCTTTCTGATAGTTTGTCATTAGTGTATAGAATTTTATATATTGACTTTGTATCCAGCAATGTTACTGAATTCATTTATTAGTTCTAACAGTTTTTTTGTTGGAGTGTTTAGGGTTTTCTGTACATAATATCATGTCTTCTGCAAATAGAGACAGTTTTACTACTTTCTTCTGACTTGAATGCCTTTTCTTTTCCTTGCCTAATTGCTCTGGCTAGGACTTCCAGTACTATGTTGAATAAAAGTGGCAAGGTTGGGCATCCTCGTCTTGTTCCTGATGTTAGAGCAAAAACTTTCAGCTTTCCACCATTAAGTATGATGTTAGCTGTGGGCTTGTCTTTTTTATGTTGAGACATATTTGCTCTCTACCCACTTTGTTGAGAGTTTTTATCATAAATGGATATGAATTTGTCAAATGTTTTTCCTGCATCTAATGAAATGATAATGAATTTATCCTTCATTTTGCTAGTGTGGCTTATCATGTTGATTGATTTGTAGATGTTGAACCTTCTTGCATCCCTGGAATAAATCCCACTTGATCATGGTATTTGATTCTTTCAGTGTATTGTTGAATTCAGTTTGCCAGTGTTTTGTTGTGGATGTTTGCATCTATGTTCATCAAGGACACTGGCCTGTAATTTTCTTTGCTTGAGGTGTCTTCGTCTGGTTTTGGCATCCAGGTAATGCTAGCCTTATAAAAAGAGTTTGGAAGTATTCCCTTTCCTATTATTTGGTAAAATTTGAGAAAGATTGGTATTAATTCCTCCTTGACTGTTTGGTAGAATTCACCAGTGAAGCCATCTTGTCCTGGACTTCTGCTAATTGGGAGGTTTTTGATTACTGATTCAATATCCTTAGTAATCAGGTTACAGGCATAATTCATTTTCTTGTGCTTTGCTTCATCATGTTTTGCAGATATTGCACTTTTTTACAAATTGAAGGTTTGTGGCAATCCTGCATCAGGCAATCTATCAGTGCCATTTTTCCTATAGTATTTTCTCACTTCATGTCTCTGTGTCACATTTTGGTAATTCTCACAATATTTCAAAGTTTTTCATTATTATATTTGTTATAATAATTTGTGACTAGTGAGCTTTGATGTTACTATCTTGATTTGCTGGATGCTCAGATGATGCCTAGCATTTTTTAACTATAATGTATTTTTTAATTAAGGTAAGTAAATTGTTTTTTTAGGCATAATGATATTGCACATTTAATGTACTACAATATAGTGTACACATAACTTTTATATGCACTGGAAAACAAAAAGAAAATGTGTGATTTTCTTTTTTTTTTTTTTTTATTAGTTTCTGCTTTATAACAAAGTGAATCAGTCATACATATACATCTGTTCCCACATCCCCTCCCTCATGCATCTCCCTCCCTCCCACCCTCCCCATCCCACCCCTCCAGGCGGTCACAAAGCACCGAGCTGATCTCCCTGTGCTCTGCGGCTGCTTCCCACTATCTATCTACCTTACGTTTGGTAGTGTATATATGTCCATGCCTCTGTTTCCCTTTGTCACAGCTTACCCTTCCCCTTCCCCATATCCTCAAGTCCATTCTCAAGTAGGTCTGTGTCTTTATTCCCGTTTTACCCCTAGGTTCTTCATGACATTTTTTTTTTTAAATTCCATATATATGTGTTAGCATACGGTATTTGTCTTTCTCTTTCTGACTTACTTCACTCTGTATGACAGACTCTAGGTCTATCCACCTCATTACAAATAGCTCAGTTTCGTTTCTTTTTATGGCTGAGTAATATTCCATTGTATATATGTGCCACATCTTCTTTATCCATTCATCCGATGATGGACACTTAGGTTGTTTCCAGCTCCGGGCTATTGTGAATAGAGCTGCAATGAACATTTTGGTACATGTCTCTTTTTGAATTATGGTTTTCTCAGGGTATATGCCTAGTAGTGGGATTGCTGGGTCATATGGTAGTTCTATTTTTAGTTTTTTAAGGAACCTCCATACTGTTCTCCATAGTGGCTGTACCAATTCACATTCCCACCAGCAGTGCAAGAGTGTTCCCTTTTCTCCACACCCCATCCAGCATTTATTGTTTCTAGATTTCTTGATGATGGCCATTCTGACTGGTGTGAGATGATATCTCATTGTAGTTTTGATTTGCATTTCTCTAATGATTAATGATGTTGAGCATTCTTTCATGTGTTTGTTGGCAGTCTGTATATCTTCTTTGGAGAAATGCCTATTTAAGTCTTCTGCCCATTTTTGGATTGGGTTGTTTGTTTTTTTGCTATTGAGCTGCATGAGCTGTTTATAAATTTTGGAGATTAATCCTTTGTCAGTTGCTTCATTTGCAAATATTTTCTCCCATTCTGAGGGTTGTCTTTTGGTCTTGTTTATGGTTTCCTTTGCTGTGCAAAAGCTTTGAAGTTTCATTAGGTCCCATTTGTTTATCTTTGTTTTTATTTCCATTTCTCTAGGAGGTGGGTCCAAAAGGATCTTGCTGTGATTTATGTCATAGAGTGTTCTACCTATGTTTTCCTCTAAGAGTTTGATAGTTTCTGGCCTTACATTTAGGTCTTTAATCCATTTTGAGCTTATTTTTGTGTATGGTGTTAGGGAATGATCTAATCTCATATTTTTACATGTCCCTGTCCAGTTTTCCCAGCACCACTTATTGAAGAGGCTGTCCTTTCTCCACTGTACATTCCTGCCTCCTTTATCAAAGATAAGTTGGCCATATGTGCGTGGGTTTATCTCTGGGCTTTCTATCCTGATCCACTGATCTATCTTTCTGTTTTTATGCCAGTACCACACTGTCTTAATTACTGTAGCTTTGTAGTATAGTCTGAAGTCAGGCAGCCTGATTCCTCCAGCTCCGTTTTTCGTTCTCAAGATTGCTTTGGCTATTCGGGGTCTTTTGTTTTTCCAAACAAATTTTGAAATTTTTTGTTCTACTTCTGTGAAAAATGCCAGTGGTAGTTTGATAGGGATTGCATTGAATCTGTAGATTGCTTTGGGTAGTAGAGTCATTTTCACAATATTGATTCTTCCAATCCAGGAGCATGGTATATCTCTCCATCTATTTATATCATCTTTAATTTCTTTCATCAGTGTCTTATAATTTTCTGCATACAGGTCTTTTGTCTCCTTAGGTAGGTTTATTCCTAGATATTTTATTCTTTTTGTTGCAATGGTAAATGGGAGTGTTTTCTTGATTTCATTTTCAGATTTTTCATCATTAGTGTACAGGAATGCCAGAGATTTCTGTGCATTAATTTTGTATCCTGCTACTTTACCAAATTCATTGATTAGCTCTAGTAGTTTTTCGGTAGCATCTTTAGGATTCTCTATGTATAGTATCATGTCATCTGCAAACAGTGACAGCTTTACTTCTTCTTTTCCAATTTGGATTCCTTTTATTTCCTTTTCTTCTCTGATTGCTGTGGCTAAAACTTCCAAAACTATGTTGAATAAGAGTGGTGAGAGTGGGCAGCCTTGTCTTGTTCCTGATCTTAGTGGAAATGGTTTCAGTTTTTCACCGTTGAGGACAATGTTGGCTGTGGGTTTGTCATATATGGCCTTTATTATGTTGAGGAAAGTTCCCTCTATGCCTACTTTCTGCAGGGTTTTTATCATAAATGGGTGTTGAATTTTGTCGAAAGCTTTCTCTGCATCTATTGAGATGATCATATGGTTTTTCTCCTTCAACTTGTTAATATGGTGTATCACATTGATTGATTTGCGTATATTGAAGAATCCTTGCATTCCTGGAATAAACCCCACTTGATCATGGTGTATGATCCTTTTAATGTGCTGTTGGATTCTGTTTGCTAGTATTTTGTTGAGGATTTTTGCATCTATGTTCATCAGTGATATTGGCCTGTAGTTTTCTTTCTTTGTGACATCCTTGCCTGGTTTTGGTATCAAGGTGATGGTGGCCTCGTAGAATGAGTTTGGGAGTGTTCCTTCCTCTGATATTGTTTGGAAGAGTTTGAGAAGGATGGGTGTTAGCTCTTCTCTAAATGTTTGATAGAATTCGCCTGTGAAGCCATCTGGTCCTGGGCTTTTGTTTGATGGAAGATTTTTAATCACAGTTTCAATTTCAGTGCTTGTGATTGGTCTATTCATATTTTGTATTTCTTCCTGAGTCAGTCTTGGTAGGTTGTGCATTTCTAAGAATTTGTCCATTTCTTCCAGGTTGTCCATTTTATTGGCATAGAGTTGCTTATAGTAATCTCTCATGATCTTTTGTATTTCTGCAGTGTCACTTGTTACTTCTCCTTTTTCATTTCTAATTCTACTGATTTGAGTCTTCTCCCTTCTTTTCTTGATGAGTCTGGCTAATGGTTTGTCAATTTTGTTTATCTTCTCAAAGAACCAGCTTTTAGTTTGGTTGATCTTTGCTATCGTTTCCTTCATTTCTTTTTCATTTATTTCTGATCTGATCTTTATGATTTCTTTCCTTCTGCTAACTTTGGGGGTTTTTTGTTCTTCTTTCTCTAATTGCTTTAGGTGCAGGGTCAGGTTGTTTACTCGAAATGTTTCCTGTTTCTTAAGGTGGGATTGTATTGCTATAAACTTCCCCCTTAGAACTGCTTTTGCTGCGTCCCATAGGTTTTGGGTCGTCGTGTCTCCATTGTCATTTGTTTCTAAGTATTTCTTAATTTCCTCTTTGATTTCTTCAGTGATCACTTCATTATTGAGTAGTGTATTGTTTAGCCTCCATGTGTTTGTATTTTTTACAGATCTTTTCCTGTAATTGATGTCTAGTCTCATAGCATTGTGGTCAGAAAAGATACTTGATACAATTTCAATTTTCTTAAATTTACCAAGGCTTGATTTGTGACCCAAGATATGATCTATCCTGGAGAATGTTCCATGAGCACTTGAGAAAAATGTGTATTCTGTTGTTTTTGGGTGGAATGTCCTATAAATATCAATTAAGTCCATATTGTTTAATGTATCATTTAAAGCTTGTGTTTCCTTATTTATTTTCATTTTGGATGATCTGTCCATTGGTGAAAGTGGGGTGTTAAAGTCCCCTACTATGATTGTGTTACTGTCGATTTCCCCTTTTATGGCTGTTAGTATTTGCCTTATGTATTGAGGTGCTCCTATGTTGGGTGCATAAATATTTACAATTGTTATATCTTCTTCTTGGATCGATCCCTTTATCGTTATGTAGTGTCCTTCTTTGTCTCTTCTAATAGTCTTTATTTTAAAGTCTATTTTGTCTGATATAAGAATTGCTACTCCAGCTTTCTTTTGATTTCCATTTGCATGGAATATCTTTTTCCATCCCCTTACTTTCAATCTGTATGTGTCTCTAGGTCTGAAGTGGGTCTCTTGTAGACAGCATATATATGGGTCTTGTTTTTGTATCCATTCAGCCACTCTGTGTCTTTTGGTGGGAGCATTTAGTCCATTTACATTTAAGGTAATTATTGATATGTATGTTCCTATTCCCATTTCCTTAATGGCTTTGGGTTCGTTATTGTAGGTATAGTCCTTCTGTTGTGTTTCTTGCCTAGAGAAGTTCCTTTAGCATTTGTTGTAAAGCTGGTTTGGTGGTGCTGAACTCTCTCAGCTTTTGCTTGTCTGTAAACGTTTTAATTTCTCCATCAAATCTGAATGAGATCCTTGCTGGGTAGAGTAATCTTGGTTGCAGGTTTCTCTCCTTCATCACTTTAATTATGTCCTGCCACTCCCTTCTGGCTTGTAGAGTTTCTGCTGAGAGATCAGCTGTTAACCTGATGGGGATTCCCTTGTGTGTTATTTGTTGTTTTTCCCTTGCTGCTTTTAATATGATTTCTTTGTGTTTAATTTTTGACAGTTTGATTAATATGTGTCTTGGCGTATTTCTTCTTGGATTTATTCTGTATGGGACTCTCTGTGCCTCCTGGACTTGATTAACTATTTCCTTTCCCATATTAGGGAAGTTTTCAACTATAATCTCTTCAAATATTTTCTCAGTCCCTTTCTTTTTCTCTTCTTCTTCTGGAACCCCTATAATTCGAATGTTGGTGCGTTTAATGTTGTCCCAGAGGTCTCTGAGACTGTCCTCTGTTCTTTTCATTCTTTTTTCTTTATTTTTCTCTGCATCAGTTATTTCCACTATTTTATCTTCCACCTCACTTATCCGTTCTTCTGCCTCAGTTATTCTGCTATTGATCCCATCTAGAGTATTTTTCATTTCATTTATTGTGTTTTTAATCGATGCTTGATTCATCTTTAGTTCTTCTAGGTCCTTGTTAACTGTTTCTTGCATATTGTCTATTCTATTTCCAAGATTTTGGATCTGGGAAATAGAATCTTGGATCAGCTTTACTATCATTATTCTGAATTCTTTTTCAGGTAGACTGCCTATTACCTCTTCATTTGTTAGGTCTGGTAGGTTTTTATCTTGCTCCTTCACCTGCTGTGTGTTTTTCTGCTTTCTCATTTTGCTTATGTTACTGTGTTTGGGGTCTCCTTTTTGCAGGCTGCAGATTCGTAGTTCCCGTTGTTTTTGGTGTCTGTCCCCCATGGCTAAGGTTGTTTCAGTAAGTTGTGTAGGCTTCCTGGTGGGGGGGACTAATGCCTGTGTTCTGGTGGTTGAAGCTCGATCTTGTCTTTCTGGTGGACAGGTCCACGTCTGGTGGTGTGTTTTGGGGTGCCTGTGGCCTTATTATGTTTTTAGGTATCCTCTCTGCTAATGGGTGGGGTTGTGTTCCTGCCTTGCTATTTGCTTGGCATAGGGTGACCAGCCCTGTAGCTTGCTGGTCGTTGACTGAAGCTGGGTGCTGGTGTTGAGATGGAGATCCCTGGGAGATTTTCGCTGCTTGATATTATGTGGAGCTGGGAGGTCTCTTGTGGACCCGTGTCCTGAAGTTGGCTCTCCCACTTCAGAGGCACAGCACTAACTCCTGGCTGCAGCACCAAGAGCCTTTCATCCACCCGGCTCAGAATAACAGTGAGAAAAAGTAGAAAGAAATAATTAGTAGAAGAAAGAAAGAGAGATTGAAAGAAAGGAAGAAGGGAAGGAAGGAAGAAAGAAAGGAGGGAGGGAGGAAGGATGGAAAGAAAGGAAAGAAAGGAGGGAGGGAGGGAGGAATGAAAGCAAAAGGAAGAGTGAATGGAAGAAGAGAGGGAGGGAGGGAGGAAGGAAAGAAAGAAAGAAAGAAAGACAGGAGGGAGGGAGGGAGGGAGGAAGGAAAGAAAAAGAAAGTGGAAAGAAGAAGGGTGGGAGGGAGGGAGGGATGGAGGAAAGAAAAAGAAAGAAGGAAAGGAGGAGCGGAGGGAGGGAGGGAGGAAGGGAAGGGAGGAAAAAAAGAAAGAGCAGGTAAAGTAAAATAGAATAAAGTATGAAATATAGTAGTGTTATTAAAATTAAAAAGTAATTATTGAAAAAAAACACGGACCGAAAGAACCCTGGGACATATGGTGGAAGCAAAGCTATACAGAGAGAATCTTACACAGAAGATTACACATACACATTCACAAAAAGAGAGCAGGGGGAAAAATCAAAAATCTTGCTCTCCAAGTCCACCTCCTCGATTTGGGATAATTCGTTGTAAAAAGAGGAAAAGGGCGAAAAGTCTGAAATCTTGCTAAGTCCACCTCCTTAATTTGAGATAATTCGTTGTAAAAAGAGGAAAAAAAAGGGGGGGAAAGTCTTAAATCTTGTCCTCAAGGTCCACTTCCTCAATTTGGGATGATTCGCTGTCCATTCATGCACTCCACAGACGCAGGGCACATCAAATGGACTGTGGAGCTTTAATCCGCTGCCTCGGAGGCTGCACAGAGAGATTTCCCTGTCTCTGCTCTCACAGCTCCCGGGTCTCAGCCTTGGACCTGGCCCCGCCTCTGCGCGTAGGTCGCCGGAGGGCGTCCGTTCTTCGCTCAGACAGGACGGGTTTAAAGGAGCCGCTGATTCGGGGGCTCTGGCTCACTCAGGCAGAGGGGAGGGAGGGGAATGCCCTCTCCTCGCGCACCAGGCAACAAAAGGGAAAAAAGTCTCTTGCCTCTCCGGTAGCTCCAGACCCTTTCCCCGGACTCCCTCCGGGCTAGCACTAACCCCTTCAGGGTCTCTTCCTGCCGCCAGCCCCAGACCTCTCCCTGCGCTCCGACTGAAAGCCGATACCCGAGCCTCAGCTCCCAGCCCCGCCCGCTCTGGCGGCCGAGCAGACAAGTCTCTCGGGCTGGTGTGTGCCTGAGGGCACCGATCCTCTGTGCCAAAATCGCTCTGCTTTGCCCTCCACACCCCTGTTGCTGTGCTCTCCTCCGCTACTCCGAAGCTTTCCCCCTCCGCCACCTGCAGTCTCCGCCCTCGAAGGGGCTTGTAGTGTGCAGAAACCTTCCCTCCTTCACGGCTCCCTCCCACTGGTGCGGGTCCCGTCCATATCCTATTGTCTCAGTTTATTCTTTTTTTCTTTTGACCTACCCAGGTATGTGGGGAGTTTCTTGCCTTTTGGGGGGTCTGAGGTCTTCTGTCAGCGTTCAGTAGGTGTTCTGTTGGAGTTGTTCCACGTGTAGATGAATTTCTGATGTATCTGTGGGGAGGAAGGTGATCTCCGCGTCTTACTCTTCCACCATCTTCCTCCGGCTCCCGTGATTTTCTTTATTGCAATTTTGCTTTGGCAGTATCCCTAAATTATGCCTGTATTCAGATTTGCTATTTCATTGTGACACAGACTTAAAAGTTTGTATGTTTACAAGAACTTATCCATTTCTTGGGTTATCCAATTTGTTGGTTTATGATTGTTTGTAGTTGTCCCTTATGTACCTTCATATTTCATTGGTGTAACTTGTACTATCTCCTCTTTCATTTCTGATTTTATTTATTTGAGCCCTCTCTCTTTTTTTCTTGGTGAATCTAGGTAAAGCTTTGTCAGTCTTTTTCAATATTTTCAAAGAATCAGCTCTTGTTTCATTAATCTTTTCTCTTTTTTCTGGTCTCTATTTCATTTATTTCCTCTCTGATCTTTGTTATTTTCTTTCCTCTACTAACTTTGGGATTCATTTGTTCTCCATTTTTTTTTAATTAATTTATTTTAATTTTGGCTGTATTGGGTCTTCATTGCTGTGTGTAGGCTTTCTCTAGTTGTGGCGAACAGGGGCTACTCTTCATTGCAATGCACGGGCTTCTCATTGCAGTGGCTTCTCTTGTTGTGGAGCACAGGCTCTAGGCACATGGGCTTCAGTAGTTGTGGCACACGGGCTCAGTAGTTGTGGCTCATGGGATCTAGAGCACAGGCTCAGTAGTTGTGGTGCATGGGCTTAGTTGCTCCACGGCATGTAGGATCTTCCCAGACCAGGGCTCAAGCCCATGTCCCCTGAATTGGCAGGCAGATTCATAACCACTGTGCCACCAGGGGAGCCCCATTTGTTCTTATTTTTCTAGTTTTTTAGGTGTAAAGTTAAATTGTTTGAGATTTTTCTTGTTTCTTGCAGTGGGCCTGTATTGCTATGAACTTATCTCTTAGAACTTATTTTGCTGCATCACATAAATTTTAGTGTGCTGTATTTCCATTTTCATTTGTCTCAAGCCATTTTTTAATTTCTCCTTTGATGTCTTCATTGACCCATTGGTTGTTTAGTAGCATGCTGTTTAAGCTTGCATATTCATGAATTTTTCCATTTTCTTCTTGTAATTGACTTCTAGTTTCATTCAATTGTGGTTGGGGAAAAGGTTGATATTATTTAACTCTTCTTAAATTTATTTGTTTTGTGGCCCAACCTATGATCTCCCCTGGAGAATGTTCCATGTGCACCTGAGAAGAATGTGTATTATGCTGCTTTTGGATGGAATGTTCTGTGTATATCTGTCAAGTTCATCTGATCCAACGTATCATTTAAGGATGGTGTTTCCTTATTGATTTTCTGTCTGGATGATCTATCCAGTGATGTTAAGTGTGGGGTATTAAAGTCCCCTATTATTATTGTATTGCTGTCTATTTCTCCCTTTAGGTCAGTTAACATTTGCTTTATATATTTAGGTGCTCCTATGTTGAGTGCATAAATATTTACAATTGTTATATATGTTTGTTGAACTGATCCCTTTATTGTTATGTAATGCCCTTCTGCATCTCTTATTATGGTCTTTGTTTTAAAGTCTATTTGTCTGATATAAGTATAGGCACTTTGCTTCCTTTTGGTTTCCATTTCCATGAAACATCTTTTTTCATCCCTTCATTTTCAATCTGTGTGTGTCCTTCTATCTGAAGTAGGTCTCTTGCAGACAGCATATAGATGGTTATTTTTTATTTAATCCACTTAGCCACTCTGTGCCTTTTGATTGGAGAATTGAGTCCATTTATATTTGAAGTAATTATTGATAGGTGTGTACTCATTACCATTTTCTTACTTGTTTTCTCCCTGTTTTGAAGTTTCCGTTTCTTTCTTCACTTTCTGTCTTTCTTTGTTGTTTGATAACTTTCTTTAGCAGTGCACTTAAATTTCTTTCTCATTATCTTTTTTTAAAACATCTTTATTGGAGTATAATTGCTTTACAGTGGTGTGTTTCTGCTTTATAACAAAGTGAATCAGTTACACATATACATATTCTCATTATCTTTTGTGTACCTACTATAGTTTTTGCTTTGTGGTTACCATGAAGCTTCATTAAAACAACCTATATTTTTAACAGTCTATTTTAAGTTGTTAACATCTTAAGGTGAACACATTCTAAAGCTCTATATTTTTACTCTCTTCTGCAATGTTTATATTTTTGATATCACATTTTACATCTTTAATCTTGTGTATCCCTTAACTATTCTAGTTATAGTTTTTGCTACTTTTGTCTCTTATCCTTCATTTTAGCTTTATAAGTGATTAATCTACTACCTTTACTATATATTTACCTTTACCAGTAAGATTTATATTTTCCTATGTTTTCTTGATTCTAATTAACATTCTTTCCTTTCAGCTTAGAAAAGTCCCTTTAATATTTTTTGTAAGACTGTTTTGGTGGTGATGAACTTACCTAGTTTTGCTTGTCTGAAAAACTCTTTATTCCTCCTTTAATTCTCAATGATAACTTTGCCAAGTAGAGTATTCTCAGTTGGAAGTGTTTTTCTTTCAGCACTTTGAATATATCTTGCCACTCCCCTCTGGCCTGCAAAGTTTCTGCTGAAAAATCTGCTGATGGTCTCATGAAGATTTCTTTGCATGTAACAAGTCTTTTTTTATTTTTCTTGCTGCTTTTATGATTCTTTCTTTGTCTTTAGCTTTTGGTTCTTTTTGTCTTGGTGTTTATCTCTTTGGGTTCATTTTATTTGGAACCATCTGAGCTTCCTGGATCTGTATATCTGTTTTCTTCCTCAGGCTAGGAAAGTTTTCAGCTATTATTTCTTCAAGTAAGTTTTCTCCCCATCTTCTTTTTCTGGGACCCCTATAATGTGATATGTCCCATAGGTCCCTTAAGCTAGCTTTACTTTTTAAAATTATTTTCTCTTTTTTGCTGCTGAGATTGAGTTCCATTTCCCTGACTTCAAGTTCACTGATCCTTCCTTTCACTTTACCTAGTCTGCTACTAAAGGGGTTCCTTTCATATATTTTTCAGTTCAATTATTTTATTCTTCATCTCTTTGGTATTTTCTTATATTTGTTTTGTCTTTATTGAATTTCTCACTGTGTTCATCCATTCTTTACCCAAGTTCTGTGAGCATCTCTGTGACAATTCCCTTAACTCTTTATCAGGTAAATTACTTATCTCCATTTCATTAGTTTTGATGTTGTTTTTTCCTAAGCTTTTATCTTGTTTGATGTTTTATCTTGTTTGATGTTGTTTTTTCCTGAGGTTTTATCTTGTTTTTTGTTTGTTTGTTTGGAACATAATCCTTTCTTTCTATGTATTAGATGAAACCATGACCTCTCCCAGACTTGAAAGAGTAGGCTTGTGTAAGAGATGAAGCTTATTATTTAACCTTACTCTAGTTCTTTTCTTTCTCTCCAGCCATTGTGATTGTTCAAGCAGACTATTTTATTTTTAATATCTCCCAGTGTTGAGAGTGTGTTAAGACCTATCAGTGTGTCAAAAGCAGGTGGGGAGGGATTTCAGTCAGCTCCTAGATTCAGCCTTGTTGGAAGCTAGACCCTCAGGAAACAGCTTTTAAAATATGCAAATATATACAGTCCTTTGGGACCACAAGCATAAGCCCTGCTGGCCACCAGACCAGGTGATTTGGAGGTGTTTCCTGGTTACAGTTGCAAAAACTGGGGCCACAGGGGAATGTATACACTCCAGTCTGGCAGATACTGTCAAGCTGTTGTGAGATAGAGGGAGAGCATAAATATGATGTCCCCTAGCCTGCGTTTCCTGAGAGCACCTCTGCAGGCCTCTAGAATTGTGCCAGCCCAGAAGCCTACCCATCAGACCAAAAATCTATAACAAGAAAATAGTCCTCTCTCACAGAAAGACAGGGTATATTTCAATCTGCTGTCTGTGCAGTGTCCTGGGAGTGGTAGTCTGCCAAGAACTGTCTCTCTGATTTTTACAGTCCTGTGAGACCCAGCAATGAAAGCACCCTGGCCACAAAAGCCAGGTGTTCTCTTGAGTGGCAGCCATAATACTGGGGCCCCAGACAGAAAAACCAAGGCACCAGATATGTGTAAGAGCTCCCCTCTGAGAGATGCTGGCACTCTAGAGCACAGTAGAGGGAAAGTTCAAAGATAACATCTATCTTCCAAGGTCTCTGGAAAGGTTTACAGTCAGCCCTTAGGTATGTGTTTAATTAGAAACCTTCCCCTCAGGCTGCAGCTATAATGAAAAGCCTATAAGCTTCTTCACAGAAAGGCTGAGCTTCTGGGCCTGTTGCCTCTTGCTATGGCCAAGAGCCTTAGCTATTTAAGAATACTCTCTCCATGCATTATGGTCCTGTGAGACCTGTGAGTGTAAACCCCACTGGCCACTAGAGCCAGGCAATGTACAGGTGTCCCCTGGCAGCAGCTGCAAAAATTGGGCACCAGACAGGGTATAAGCTCCTCTTTGGGAGATGGTGAGCTGGAGCAAGGCAGAGGGAAAGTGCAAAGATTCATTAAGAGCAAGTATGCCAGACCAAAAGTCTGACCCTCAGGCCAAAGCTCCTGGGCAAGTAAATGGGCCCCTTTCTCAGGAAGACTGGGGATATGTTTTAGTCAACTATCTGTGCCATGCTTTGGAGGTGGTAATCTGCCAAGAACTCTCTCTGATTATTACAGTCCCATTGGACCCAAGGGAACAAGTGCCCCTGCCCTCCAGATCCAGATGATCAAGAGGCATTCCCAGGGCTGCAGCCACAAAAACCAGGACACCAGACATGTGTAAAATCTCCCCTCTGGGAGATACGGGCACTGTGAAGTATGGCAGAGGGAGAGGGTGAAGATGTCACTCACCAAAGAAAAGGAAAAAGAAAAAGGCACCTTCCAGTGTGGAGAAAAGGGAACCCTCCTACACTGTTGATGGGAAAGTATACTGATACAGCCACTATGCAGAACAGTATGGAGGTTCCTTAAAAAACTAAAAATAGAACTACCATATGACCCAGCAATCCCACTACTGGGCGTACACCCTGAGAAAACCATAATTCAAAACGAGTCATGTACCACAGTGTTCATTGCAGCACTATTTACAGTAGCCAGGACATGGAAGCAGCCTAAGTGTCCATCAACAGCTGAGTGGATAAAGAAGATGTGGCACATATATACAATGGAATATTACTCAGCCATAAAAGAAACAAAATTGAGTTATTTGTAATGAGGTGGATGGACCTAGAGTCTGTCATACAGAGTGAAGTCAGAAAGAGAAAAACAAATACCGTATGCTAACACACATATATAGAATCTAAAAAAAAAAAAGATGGTTCTGAAGAACCTAGGGGCAGGACAGGAATAAACATGCAGATGTAGAGAATGGACTTAAGCATACGGGGAGGGGGAAGGGTAAGGTGGGACGAAGTGAGAGAGAGGCATGGACATATATACACTACCAAATGTAAAATAGATAGCTAGTGGGAAGCAGCCACATAGCACAGGGAGATCAGCTTGGTGCTTTGTGACCACCTAGAGGGGTGGGATTGGGAGGGTGGGAAGGAGATGCAAGAGGGAGGGGATATGTGGATATAAGTATATGTAGACCTGATTCACTTTGTTATACAGCAGAAACTAACACAATAATGTAAAGCAATTATACTCCAATTAAGATGTTAAAAAAAATAATAAAGGCACCCACCAGCTTTAGCTATGTAGAGGGAGAGTGCAAAAATGGTTCCCACCAGCTCATCTGTTCCCAGAAAGTTTCCCAACAGACCCCTGCCCCTCAGGCCTACACTTTTAAGATTGGCAAATGAATCTCTTTGTCATAAAGTCTACGCATTTTTCAAATGGCTGCTTCTGCACTGGGCCCTGTGGTGAGTGTGTGCATGAACCCTTTAAGAGCAGTTTCTCAGTTTCCTTTAGCATTTTGGGTCTTATGGTCACAATCTCTGTTGCTTTCAAAACCAGATGATTTGGGGGCTTGTCTGACAGGTGCAGATCATAAAAGTTGGGGTGCCTGATGTGGGGTATGAACCCTTTGCTCCTCAGGGAGAAGCTGTGGGTTTGTGATTTCCCTCCTGAATGTAGGTCTTTCCAGGGGTTTATGGAAAGACCACATCTCTGCCTCTTCTACTTGCCTTTGTGTGACCCTTTTCTTGTTTGCCCGTTGGAGGAGTTTCTTAGTTGTTTTTCAGGTTTTTTCAGCGGAAATTGTTCCATATGTAGCTGTAGATTCAATGTCCATGGGAGGAGGTGAGTTCAGGATTGTCCTATGTCACCATTTGGGACCACCTCTCTTGCATGAGTTTTTTTTGTTTTTTTTTTTTAAGAGTTGTTATGTCAGAAAACTGGTTTACTGGCATGTGAGATTTACTTTGCCCAATATTGTTTTAATTTTTGTTTGAGGAAGACTAGAATAGTTGTTATACCTGTGCTAGAGTAGTCCTAATTTTAATGCATGGCCTTTCTGGGAAATCAGTTGTACATTCAGGATGTTCCACAAGGTCTCTTCACTCTGGCTTGTCAGAACTTCAGCACTTCGTAGCACAGGATCACCTGCAGAAACTCCACTCAGCTCAAAATTCACCAGTGGCTCTTCTCTACCAGACTTCACTTTTTAGCCGAACGCTCAAGGGGACTTTCAGAAAGACTGTGGAGCTCTTTCTCCACACAGCTTTCCCCAGTCTGGGATCTGCATACCTGATCCTCAAATTTCTAACACCTCTGCAGTGCTAAATCCAATCACTGTATCTTCTACCAAGGGAACTGAAGATTTGTGTTTGGGTCTACTTTCCTGTGCCATAATATGGAGGAAGCCCTCAGCAGAAGGCCAGCATAAATGTGGAGTTCACTTCATGTACTTCCCTTTCTCAAGGATCTCTGCTCTACGGTAGAGTCTCTCTATTGCCTAAAAATAATTGCTTCATGTATATTGGCCAGAATATATGTATTATCTAGTTTTATAATTGTTTTAGACAGGAGTATAATTCTAATACCTATTACTTCCTCATGGCCAGAATTCAAATTTTTTTCTACAGTGTTCTTAATTTTATATCCAGTCTAATCTCATGAGGAAACAAATGGCTAAGAGTAATTTGTCTATATTAGTTAAATGTGTGGGCCTTGGAAATAGCATTCTTAGGCTCAAATTCTGGTGTGGCCATTTCTGAGTTGTAATACTTGGGCAAGTTACCTAGTCTTTCTGTGCCTCAGTTTCTTCATTTATAAAATGTGAATAGTGATAGTTCCTAACTCGAAAGTTCTAGTGGAAGTTACACAAATTAATATATGATGGAAGAACTAAAGTGTTACAATTACCCATACCTAACATAGACTTCTATGGCCAAATAAAAATAACACACCCAGGCAAATTGTTACTGCCATGACTTTATCACACATATAACCAAGTCCCTGTATTTTGTTCCGCAAGGAGAATTTTCCAATAGGGAAGAAAATGAAATAATTGATCTTTAAGGTATTTGGTCTAGGCAACAATTTATTGGTTGGTATTTCTCTTCTGACCTTCCACAATGTGGAATAAGTACACTCCAGATGATCATGGTTAAGGTAGGGAAGTGGGGATACCAACCATTGTACTGAATGTTATTTCAACCATCTTCTACGGAACAAATAAATGCTAGAATTAAATGAAGACTTAGCTTCCATACAATACAGTTTGTGCTTTTGTTTAAGAACTGTGCATTTGTTTATCTAATCCACTTATGTTACAAATTGCCATGGGGGTTAAGCCTTTAGAAAGTAATCCTATGTGAATGCTTCTCCAACATTTAATTCTCCCTCAACCCAGATTATTTTTTTACTTCTGCAGTTCTGTAAGTCCTCCTCCCCAGTCAGGAAAATGTATCTCCTCGAAGGAAATTGGAATATGTCTCCATCATTTATAGGGTATCACAAACTTTTGCATCAGTTTCAAGTGGTTGCAAATGGAATCTTCTCCTACGCCAACTTCTTCCCCTTAACAAGGGAGAGAGTGACTTCTGTTTCTCTTGGACATAGGGAAATAGATATCTTTGCTCATATACCACTGCTATGGCCATGTTACTTCTTAGAGTACCTGATGACTATAATAACTTCATACAATAAATGAGATTTTTTTCCCAAAGACCACCTTGATCAGTCTACATGAGGCTAGTGGGGAAAATAATTTTCCACCTCTTAACGTGACTTTTACACTACTATTTATAAAATAGTAATTCTGTTCTGAAATGTGCCCATCTTCTATCCAGGCTCCCACCCAGTTACACCGAGAGATAGTGCCTCTGCTTGAACCTTCCAAATGGGAGGGACCACACTCACATTGTTTCTTGCTGTGAACCTCTCATTTCCACCCTAATAGCAGGCACATGTGTTTCACTTCACCGTGCTTCACATCTCTCTTCTCCAACAGCAACCACACGCATAGAAGTCAACCCTTGATCTTCAACCTTTCCTTCTCTACTGGCTCCTTCCCATCAATATTTAACATGTTTAAGCCTCTCTCATCTAAAAAAAAAAAACCCACTAATTCTAAAATGTTATTGATGGATATGAAACACCTGTTCTTCCCCCTTTTTGTAGCACAGCTTTTTGAAAGTTTTCTTTGTAGTCTTCAGTCACTCCACACACACTCATCAACCTACTGCCTTCTGGGTGTTGTCCCAGGTTTACTGTTCACATTGGTCTCTTCCACTCCTCCTGTAAGCATTGCAGTTTCCCAAGCGTATACTATGTCTGCTTGCTCCAAGACTTTTTACGCCCTGTTCTCTTTCTAGAACACTCTCACTGCTATTGGTCCAAATTCTTTATATAATAGAAACTATTTTTACCAAGGTCATCATTGGTGATTCCAGTGTTCCTTTTCAGTCATTTCTGTAGCATTTGATGCTGTTGAAATACTCTCTTCCTCTCAGGCTATGAGTCTGTCCTCTTGATCCTCATCCTCCCTCTGGCTATAACTGTGTTCCCTTCACAAGCCCCTCTACTTCCTCTAATTAAATATTGGTGTTCCTTTAGCTTTGATCCTAATTCAGTTCCATGAACAATGTTATTCTCTTTCAGCTTCAATTGTCATCACCATCATGCTTTCAAATCTCTTCCCTATTTTATGTCTCTCTAAAATTTCAGAGTAATATATCCAAATGCTTCCTGGACATTTATACTTATAAGTTTACAGCCACCTCAAGCTTACCAAATCAAAAACTAAACTCCTTACTCATCCATGGCTGCAACTTCTTATTTGTCACCTATCTAAGTGAGTGTCACAATCATTTTCCTGATTACATAAATTAGAATCCTGAGTATAATCCATGACTCTATCCTTCTCCATATATAATCAATGACTAAAATCAGTCAATTCTTCATCCATTATATATTAACATTCTGTTCATGTTTCTTCATTTCCATTATTATTCCTTTAATCAAAGTTATTGTCACCTCTTAACTAGATAATACTAGTGTAAGTACGAGTTGCCCTTTCTGCCTCATTTGGCCCTTGCAATACATAATGCTGCCTCAAAGAGCTTTCATAAGTGCAAACTTACATCTGCCATTCCCCAGCCTAAAAGCTTTCTACAGCTCTTCCCTGTGCTAAGGAAAAGTCCAAACTCCATATCACCCTAACATGATATGGATATGGCCTAATCCCTGCTTATTGTTCCAGGTTTATTTCTCACATTGGTCTCCTCCACTCGTCTTCTAAGCATCAGCCATACAGAATTTATTTCAGTTCCCTGAGCATGTATTATGCCTGCTTGCCTCCAAGCCTTCTCATGTGCTGTTCCCTCTTTCTAGAAAACTCTTTTCACTATTCACCCCCATTCATCAGGCTAATCCTCCTGTAGATTTCAGATCTCTCTTTGTATGTTCATTTTCTTTGGAAATTTTCTGTAATCCCCTGAGTGATCTGGGGTGTCCATCCCATGTATTCCTATTATACCCTGCAATCTCCCTGTAAGGGATATATATTATCTGCCTTTCCTGTAAATAATAAACAATATGACTATGGTACCCATATCTTTCTTGTTTGCCATTGTGCTCCAGTGCCAGGCACAATGTATGGCATATAAATATATGTTGAAATATGAATGAATGAATATATACATTAAAAATTCCTTAGCAAAACATTTTTAAGTGCCTTCATATTCTTCACCTTGCTGGTGTTTTTGGTCTTATCATCTCCCCACAGCCCACTATAGTATGTTACCCAAGCACTTATGGTTTTCCAAGGAGATTGTATTCTCTGCTACCTCTATGCCATTGCATATCCCAATACCCGTCTCTAGAATGTCCCCACATACCCTCTTCTCCTAGATCACTCATCTGAGCCTTCAACTCTTCCACAAACCAATTTTTCCAGAATTCACTGACATATTATGCTCTGGGTTCCCAATACCTGTAGGAGCGTTTATGTATTATAGCACTTTTCACTGGTGCACCAATAGGATTTTTCTCCTCAAAGCTAAAGGAAATATTTTTGTATATCTTTTTATCAGACATCTAGTAGAGAAGCTAGCAAATTACTAGCAGAAGAACTAAGTACTGCTTATTAAATGAAAGAGGGAAAGAAAAATCATAGTCACTTGTATACTCTTCTAGTAACCTGATGAGAGCAGATAAATTTGGCCATTAACCTAAAATGTCTGAAAGTCAATCCTCAGGGAACATTCAATCAAATAAAAATTATATATTAGTATGTCTTACATTCCATGTTCATTAAGGGCAAATTTTGTTAAGCCATTTCTTCATAGTCAATTAAAAAAACTATATTTTAGAAATGAGTGGTAAATCATAACCCCTGAGAAATCTTATCTGATTTGAATAAACCAAATAGTTTTGCTAACTTCATTCTCTAAATAGAAATTCTGCTGCCAACTGTATTCACATTAGATGAAATGGAAGGCCAAAGGCTTCATTTAGTCAACTACACACCTGTTCCTCAGCATGAACTTGATGTTAACCAAATTTTTCAGGAAGAAAAAACTATCTTATTTTGGTTTTAATTTTTAGATATTTTAACATTTCTGCTTTTACAAAAAATATTTTAACAACAATGTTGCCCTAAAAAGAGATGCAAAATGTATACAACACATGCATGAAATAAATTTACTCTTAATATAAAAACTAAGGAGGTTAACAATTCAGATAATTATTACATGAGTTATTAGAGGAATAGCATAGAACTAAGGTTGTGATAACATCTAGATTTCCTTTCATGTAAAAGTCGTTTATTTGTTGTTTTGCTGAAGCATTTTCTTAAGAGCTATCATGTTTTAAAATTACTACACAATCCAGTTTTAAGCTTATAATGTTACAAAATTGAAGAGAGAAAAATAACGCATAAAGTGCCTGTGATACCTTTATGTGTAAGTTTGAGAATCATTAAGTAGCTGTCACTCTTTCCCAGCGTCAGTTACTCTGCTCTGGATTTACTTACTCCACTCTGTATAATGAGCCCCCAGAGCACGTTGCATCACAGGGGAAAGCACACATTCTTCACTTGCGGTCAGTGGGATGTGGTTAATTTGAAATCACTTAAACTATTATATCTGTCAAGTGCAGTTATTTTATTTTCAATTCACATCAGTGTTTTAGTATGCATGTCAGTTACTGGGTCAAACTGGCAGATTAATTTAGGGGCATTCTGTTGCAATGCTCTTTATCACTACCATCAAATGCAGGCCACTGTTGAAAGTTAATACCTGCCCGTTAAAATTGATTGCCAAAGATATCACACTTAATGTAAACAATAATGTATAGATAAGAAAATGGTGCTAAATTAGAGATTATGGCTCACAGTTCCTATAGTATGGAGGCATTCAGTGATAGAAAATATTTCGGGAAAATTGGACTTCGAAAGCAACAATATGCTGAAAGAAACCTTCAGCATGCTCTAAGAAACCTGGAAAACCTGGTGGGGCTTTTCATATTATTTTAACTTGTTATATTTGCTATAGGCAGGATTTAAAATAGTGTGTATGAGTGTAAATATATGTGTGTATATGTATATAAATATTGAGAGAGAGAATATGAAGCTATTTTAAGACAATTATTTAAAGGTGAATATTGCATTGATGTAAACAGTCTAGGTTGGACTTGGAAAAAGCAGAAGTAAGGATGCTGCAACACTAGCTTAGTCTATCCCATTAATAAATAGCCAGGAATTAATAAAAAGTAATAGCATTGAAATAAACATTTGGGAAATATACTATCACAATACCATACATACTGCATTAGTAAATAGTATTTTTACCAGATGTAGCCAGGCTTTCATCATTTTATAATACTGCTAACAATACTAAGCATTTGAAGGCCTATGACTTTCTTGGAGGTTTCGTAAATAAGGTAAAGCCCTGATTAATAGTACCTGGGTTGCAAAGATACAAAATTCAAAAAACAATAATAAAAACTGATCAGACACCAAAAAGTCTCATTCCCTCAAAAAGGAAGAACTATATACTCTGGAAACAGTTCTTTGAAGTTATACCTCTTTTATGGAAGTTGTAGGACAGCAGGAAATAGAGCATTGCCTTTATTCACTGGCACCCAGAAAACTGTAACCTTCAAACATCTGTGTGAAACTAGAAGTCACACACACACAAAAAAAACAAGCACAGCCCAAGAAGACCCAGAGATGCACATATAGAAGAAACCCACATGAAACCTTCTGACCATGGCAGAAACTTCAAAAGGTCTTGCTTTGAAACACTACGTAATACTGCATCAAGGATGAGAGAGCAAAGTATTGCTGGTAGAAAGTAGTGAGATCTTTGCTATCTGGGGAGTGTGAGTCAGAATCTAACCCATTTTTATATCACTTTCTTGACACTTTAGCACCATGAGTCTTGATCGTTTACAATACACGTCTCTTAAAAACTCATGTATTTCTGATCTAGTAAGTAAATCACAAGCTGTAGTACAACAAAAATGGTAGCTCTAAATTAAAACTATTAACAACAAAAAAAGCTTACCCTTCTCATTAAGTTCTGAAACACATGAGTTCTACCTGTGTGTTCTTTGGGGAATATGTTTTTCTAATACCCTGAATTATTCGGTTAGCTAAAAGTTGGGAAAAGCAACCAAAATTTTGCTTTTCTTGAAAGTCTTTCTAGCCATTTTGACACTGAAGATTACATTCTAGTGACTAGTGCAAAAAGTATATACTTATGGAAAACAAAAGCATTTAAAAGTAAATATCTTTCAAACTACCTTGACCTTATAGTTAATGATCAGGTTGCTAGGTTAAAAGTGGTTAATGGAAAATATCTTCATTTTGAAGTCAACACAGTTATATTTGAGAGTCCCTAACTTGAGTTTCTGTTCAGGTGTGTTTCTGTGGAAACTAGTTATTAATCAGTAGGATAATAATTGGTATATAACATTACTAAAGGGTTTTGTAGTCAGGTTTGAAAAGCACAAGATTAATCTATTAGACTGCTTTTTATGTTTGGTATGGTTTTACTGTGCTAATATGCACATATATGATCATAGGACACTCTTTTGTAGATTCCACATAAAGGATACTTTGGGGCATTATACATACACATCTAGTACTAGTGCTAAATATAAGGGTTAACTTAAGTTGTTGCATTTTCTCTAGCCCAGCTATTCTCAAACAGTGTTATTCATTAGAATCATCTGTGAGGCTTTACATAAAAATGCCTGGAACACATCTCAGATCTATTGAGGAGGAGCATTGGGGATAGGGTCTTTAGTTGTATGTTTATAAAAAGCTTCATGGATGGTTCTAAAGTGAACCCCTATTTAAGAAACACTGCTGTAAATATTTTTACTTGTTTCTCCAATTTTTATCTCCACTGATATCTCTATATCTCTTATATTTAATCATGTTGTCTTATATTTTGTAGCTCAATAGCCTTCCGTTGCAAGCCAAATGAACATAGCAATATTCTAGAAAGTCTTTTTTGATTGATGTATAGTTGATTTACAGTGTGTTAATTTCAGCTATACAGCAAAATGATTCAGTGATACATATATAGACATGCTTTTTAATATTTTTTCCAGTATGGTTTATCATAGGATATTAAATATAGTTCCCTCTGCTATACAGTAGGACCTTGTTTTTATCCATTCTGTATATAATAGCTTACATCTGCTATTGAAAGATGTAGAAAAGTCTTTAGAAAGTCTTAAATGAAAGTATACAACTATTTAACAAGAATATTTGTGATATTAGATACTAAGGTCATATTAATCCATGAAAGTTGCTGCTATAAGTAATTTAATATAAAATAAAAATAATATGGAAGAAAAATACAATTTCTCTAGTAACTAAATACACTCCCTCCTTTAAAACCCAACTGAATGCTTACCATCTTTTATACTCTCTTCTATTTTCACAAAGCTCTGATCACTTACCTCACTTAAATTTACTTATATATTTTAAAATAATTGCATTTGTCTACCATTTGGGAATTAAAAAAAATCACAGACCCTCATATTTAAGAAGGATCTTAGTGATCATTTACTATATCTTCCAAGCCCCTGCTGGAATATTTTCTAAAATACTTAGTCTTGGCTGTATGAATCTCATTGTATATATTTTTTGTTCTGTTTTATCTCTATTAGCATTATAAGAACCACTCCTATTTCTTTTCTAGCTTTATCAGATGCAATTAATGAATGTTGTTGACTGAAAAGCAAATGAATTAGTGTTCTATAGCATTCACTGTTTTGCTCTTCAGGTTTTTTTTCCATTATCAAAATGTATTAATGGACTTTAATTTTTGAGTGCTTAACTTAAAAATAAATAATAAGATGATGAGGAAATAAGTCATGATTTTATCATCTACTTGTTAACAGCCAGGATGTTTTGTTGCCAGTGATAGCAACCCAACTCAAAGTACTTTAATCAAATATGGAAGGCATTTCTTCTTAAATGAAAAACCATGGCTAAGGCAGCCATTGGTAAGATTGTGTCCAAGTGTCCAAAAAAGGCATCAGTAATCTTTCTCTCCTTCTCTCAGCTCACTTTTTCTGGAGTTGTCATTTTTCTCAGACTGGCTCTCCCCACTTACTAACAAAGATGGCCAACCAGCAGCTCTAAGCTCTAAGCTTTCTTGACCACTCCAGATGCAAAAGAAGATCTCATGAGCAAAATGCCCAGCAGAAATTCTGGCATTGACTCTTACTGGCTCAGCTTCAATTACAGATCCATCCCTGAGCCAATTATTATAGATGGTGTTGGTAGAATATTCTGATTGGCCAGATGATTATGCCCAGATCTGCCCCCAAATCCAATTAAGGTGATCAGTGGTTGACAGATCTTTTCTCAGTGGAAATGAGGTATACTATTACCAAAAAAAGGAAGGGGTGCTGAGTAGATGATAGTAAAGAAGGGCTTTTGAAATTTCTAGCAGTTTTGACCTTTATTCTCTATGAAATACCTTATTAATGACATTAGACTTCTTTGGTAGCAGTTAATATTTTGAAAAAGACAATTTTCACTGCTGGTGGGAAAATATAAATTGAAAAATTCTTTATGTCAAATGGTTAATTATGTTTTAACAGTTAATAACTTTAATCCCAAAAGACATTGAAGCTAACCATTTGATTAATAGCTAAAGTTTCATTATAAAGTAAATGTATGAATTCACTGATCATAAACATTTCCTGCAAAAAATGAATTCCAGTTATTCAAGAATTAAATTGTAAAACGTCATCTTTCTGTGGCTCCCTTTATTTCTCTTAGAGACAGCACGTGAACTTCTTGTTTTTCCTAAAATAATCAATTAAGGCAAAAAGAAATTTAATTAGAACCAATCATGTCAATACTACTTTAAAAAAAGTACTAGAATATTGTATCTATGTATAATGAATCAAAAACAAAACCAAACGAAATATAAATGCTTCCAGAAAGTTAATATCAAAATACATAATGCCCTTCATAGTATTCACCATGACAGATTTTACTTATTCCATTAACTTTTCCATTATCTTAAAATATTTTGAAACTCCCTTTTGGGAAGAGTCTTCAAGACTAGTTTATAAGCCACTTGAGATAAGCAGTTTTGTTATTTTTTATCATGTCACATATCGTGTCCACAGTTAATTAAAACAACTTAAATCTACATCTCACTCAACAGATTTGACCTGAAATTACTCCCAGCCAATTCCTATAATCATATCTGTCTAAAAAGGTGACTTGTCATAGTGGAAGACACTCAAAGACTGGAACATATGAAGTCAGAGAGTTTCAAATAAGAAAACATTTTTCATGTCCAAAACTATCCAAAGAAGATTTTATGTAATCTTCAGAATAAGTGGATAACTTGCAAGAGGACAAAATTGAAGGGAAAGACTTCCATCTGAAGCATGTCATTACTTTAGAGTCTCTCTTAATATTTACATATTTACTGTGTGTTATGAAAATTGTCAATAAATATAGCTGTGTAGGTAAAACATACTTTATTTTTTAAAATTGAAATACCATATTAAAGGTGAAGCCTAAAAAGAAGAGATGATATGAACTCAGGCTAGATGCCCTTACTTGTATGAGATTTTTTAATATATATTTTAGTTATTTTTCATTAAATCTTCCATTTTATATTTTTAACTCAAAAGTATATTTTACCCCTTTACCCACCGTTACCCATCTCTAACACAATGTTTCTTTAGCTGAGAAGCAGAACAATTTCAGAATCATAACTTTCAGTGAAATCAGTCAGCTGATAAAGTGGCAGGTTCGTGCCTCTGCTAAGATTACTGTGCTCATGAAGCCAAGTTCACAGGTTTGATCCCTAAGTGGGCCAATTTACTCTGCTACAGGCAGTCCCTCAGACCCTGGCCTGACATCCTGCAAATGGGAGCCATCAGTCATAAGGAGAAGCTGGGGGAAAATGTAGGTGAAGTAGAGCCAGTTCACCCCCACTGTAGGAAAAGAGCTCCATGTCCAAGCCAGCTGATGGTTATGCTGTGGCATTTCTCTTGTAAATAAAAGAGGGAACTATCTTCCAAATGATAGTGAATTGGTACAGGTCACAGTGTAAATCTGATTTCCAGAAATGTACTTTAATATCAAGTATGTCAATAATTACTAAACTAGCAGTGAATAGTTGGTTTGATTAGTGTTGTACCAAGAATGGTAGGAGGTGTAGGGAGACCCCAAAATAATGTATGAATTTATAATGTATTCATTACCAACTTCCACAAAAAAGATTGGCTGCTGCTCAAACAAAAGAGAAAATGTAGCTACTAGCTGAGAAATTATGAAAATAGATTGGATAAAACATACGAAAACCATCAAAGCTTTATGTGTCAAACTTTTATTTAACTCTTTATTGAGGAAACTAGCAAGATGACAAAATAAAATTTGAGAAATTGGAATTTTTTAGTCAGTAGGAAAAAAAACGCTGAAATAAAGTACCAAATTAGATACAAAATTAGTTAAAGTCCTACAGGGGAATAAAACCATCACAGCTTAGCAGTTTTACAGAACTGTAAAATGGCCCTATGCAGTTGTGTAAACAAAGTTATATTCCCTTAGAGCATATTAGAAACAGCTAGGGAGTTTTAAAAAATACTGATAACTAGGTCTTACCCCAAATATTCCCATCTACTTGGAAACTGAGTAAGGCCTGAGCAGCAGGGTTTTTAAAACCTCCCTGAGTGATTCTAATGTGCAACCAAGTTTGAGAACCTCTGCCCTAGAAAGTGGCACGGACTTTTACAAGGGCTTTCAACAATTTGCCCTCGAACCTTGCTATTCAAAATGTGTAGCATCGTCTAGCAGCATTGCAGAATATGGGTTCCCCACTCCAGATGCACTGAGTCAGAATCTGCATTTTAAAAATATCACCAGATCATTCAGGTCATTAATATTAAAGTTGGAGAAGGATTTTTTTCTTTAATTTTTTTAAGATTTTTTTTTCAATGCCGACCATTTTTAAAGTCGTTATTGAATTTGTTACAATATTGCTTCTGTTTTGTTTTGGTTTTTCGGCCTGAGGCATGTGGGATCATAGCTCCCCAACCAGGGATCAAACCCACACCCCCTGCATTGGAAGACAAAGTCTTAACCACTGGACCACCAGGGAAGTCCCTGGAGAAGCACTTTTGTAACATGATATTAAAAGGACTTGCAATCATTTTTCCCCTTATTTCCAAGTTTTAGAAAAATTTTCCTAAGATAACACCAATAAGAAATTGCCAAATATTTCTAAAAAGGCCACAAATAGCACTGTAAAAATAGGAATGCTGGTGGAGAGGGGAATCAACTCTAAGCTTGAAAACCTGCTCTAGATCGGGCAATGGCCCCACTTCCCAGGATCCTCAGCCCCAGATGCAGTAGCACTGGGAGTATTTAAGATGAATGGATGGGTGTTTAAGGGATCTTAAGGGTAAACATCATGTTCTGTGTATCCTTTACTAAGGGCTGCTGGGAACTGGGCCAGTGAGGGGTGGGGCCACCCACGTGTGCCAATCATTTTTAACAATCATGTAGCAAGCACAGCATAGGAGCTATGAAGAAAAAAATAGAAATAGTATTTGAATACTAATTAGGGCAAAATACAGATTTTCAGTGAAAGGTTTTTTTTATTGAAGCATAGTTGATTTACAATGCTGTGCCAATCTCTGCTATACAGCATGGTGACTCAGACACATATAGACATTCTTTTTTTAAATATTCTTTTCCATTATGGTTTATCCCAGGAGATTGGATATACTTCCCTGGGCTATACAGTAGGACCTTGCTGTTTATCCATTCTAAATGTAATAGTTTGCATCTACTAATCCCAAATTCCCAGTTGATCCCTCTCCCTCCCCCTGTCCCCCTTGGCAACCGCAAGTCTGATCTCTCAAGTCTGTGAGCCTGTTTCTGTTGTATAGATAGGTTCATTTGTGCCATATTTTAGATTCCACATACAAGTGATATATGGTATTTGTCTTTCTCTTTCTGACTTAACTTCACTTAGTATGATAATCTCTAGTTGCATCCCTGTTGCTGCAAATGGCATTATTTTGTTCTTTTTTATGGCTAAGTAGTATTCCACTGTATATGTACCACATCTTCTTTATCCATTCATCTGCCAATGGACATTCAGGTTGTTTCCATGTTTTGGCTATTGTGAATAGTGCTGCTATGAACATAGGGGTGCATGTATCTTTTTGAATTATGGTTTTGTCCAGGTATATGCCCAGGAGTGGGATTGCTGGATCATACAGTAATTCTATTTTTAGTTTTCTGAGGAACCTTCGTACTGTTTTCCATAGTGGCTGCACCAACTTACATTCCCACCAACAGTGTAGGAGGGTTCCCTTTTCTCCACACCCTTCCCAGCATTTGTTATTTAGTGAAAGTATTTTAAACAACTTACCCAGCATCAAGTTGCTGAAATTTTGATGGTGAATGTGTCAACCCAGACTTAGTGTTAACTGCATTTTGTGAAAGATTGACAGGGGAGTTTACTGCCTTTTGAGTATGAAAATTTAGGGCATAGTTATCTGGCAACAAGACCTTTGATATGGCAATTGACACCTCAGGAAACATAAACAATGTTCTTACATGGAGCTTTCCAGAAATATTAAATGAATTTCACTTTAGCCTGAAAGAATGACAACTATACACCTTGGATTTTCAAAGTCATTGCCAATTTTCAATCTTTTAAATTCATAAATTTATTCATTAGATATTAAGTACTAGGTACTTTCCTAGGTTTACAATGACATACTAAAACACATGGCTCCTGCCTTCATGGAACTAACAGTCTAGTAAGGAACAAGGATATTAAACAATGAATAAAGATTGCAAATATTATTGTCATACTGAGTGAAGTCAGTCAGAGAAAGAAATATCGTCTGACATCGCTTATATGGGGAATCTAAAAAAAATGATACAAATGAACTTATTTATGAAACAAACAGACTCACAGACATAGAGACTGAACTCATGGTTACCAAGGGGGGAAGGGTGGGGGGGAGGGATAATTAGGGAGTTTGGGATTGACATGTACACACTGCTATATTTAAAACGGATAACCAACAAGGACCTACTGTACAGCACAGGGAAATCTACTCAATATTCAGTAACAACCTAATTGGGAAAAGAATTTGAAAAAGAATAGATACATGTATATGTATAACTGAATCACTCTGTTGTACACCTGAAACTAACACAACATTGTTAATCAACTGTTCTCCAATATAAAATAAAAAGTTAAAAATAAATAAATAAAATAAAAAACAAATGTTATTGTTATAACAAAGCTTGATAAGTGTACTAAAAGAACAGGGTGATTTCAATGAAAATGACATTCAATATGTAACTAAATGTGATTTATTATCTATAACTTTACAAGGTTTATCAATAAGTTCCCAAGTCATAGAACAGTTTCAATCATAAAATACATGAATTTCACAAAGGCTGCCAAATGCACTCAACTCTGCTTAACTCCTCACATGGTAAGAAACATCCAAAAGCTCTGACAATGCTTCTCTGACATTCTTTCTTCATTATGGCAATATGGGTGGTTTTCTCTGAGCAGCTGAATTTGTGATGTGTCTTCCAAAGACCTAAAAATCACAGAGACTTTAGTTAGAGTGACTGAAATGACACACAGATATTGATTCAGGTACCTTAAATCCTCTCTGGAATATGAATGGAAATCATAGAATCATATGTGTATACATATATCATACTGATATATATACTTATACCACACTGATATATGAATAATACTATATATGTGGTGTGATATTGGAGATTATGTGTGTGTGTGTATATATATCCATACACACACACACAACACATATTTCCACTTCCATATATATTTAGATAATCTCCAATTTCAAAGATTCTGATTTGGTATCATATTTTTTATTAAACCTGGTAGAGAACTACAAATATTACAAATGAAAGATTTGAAGCCTCTGTGTGATAAGATTGCCTGAAGTGTTTTCTTAGTTTTGGGCTTGTTTTGTTTTGTCTTGTCTGTTTCTTCATGGCTATATAAATGTGTTTGTCCTCTCTAGATAATATACTTGGTCTTACCATACTTAAGTTCAGGCTTGATAGTAACTATTATCTTTTGCATTATTTATTCAAAACCACCTCTCCCCTTAACTCATTCATTGCTTTCATTACTCCTGGTTCCCCTGACCCCTTGCCTCTAAGCATCAGCTCCCGATGCCTGTTACTTACACTCCTGACTCTATGATGGCCAGTTTGAAACATGCTTCTCATGTTGTAATCCTCAAAACACATAGATCTAAAACTCAAATTCTCCTTCTTCCAAAGAGCCCAGGAATAGGAAATTTGCCATATTATTTAACAATAAAAGAAATGTACACATAATTAATAAAGCAGTGAATCAGGTAAAGTAGTCCTTCTACACTGTCAACTCCTGAATGATTTTTTTCCTTTTTTTCCCCAGTTTTATTGAGATACAATTGACACATAACATTGTATGAGTTTTAGGTAAACAATATGGCAATTTGATACATGTAATATAGTGAAATATATACCACAATAATTCTAGTTAATCTATCACCACACATAGTTAAAATTTTTTTCTTATGATAAGAAATTTAAGATCCACTCTCTTAGCAACTTCCAAATTATAATACAGTATTATTAACTTCAGTCATCATGCTATACATTACATCCCAGAACTTAGTAATCTTATAACTGGGAGTTTGTACCTTTTCAACACTTTCATCCACACCCGCCCCCCATCTGGTAACCACCAATGTGTTGCAAGTTTGTTTTTTTAACTCAATATATAAATGATATAAATTTGACATATAAATACAGTATTTCTCTCAGTCCGATATATTTAACCATATTGTTGCAAGTGGCAGGATCTCCTTTTTATTATGACAAATAATATTCCATTGTATGTATATGTGTGTGTGTATATATTCTTTATCCATTAATCATTCAATAGACACTTAGGTTGTATCCATGTTTGGCTATTGTAAATAATGCTGCAATAAACATGCAGATATCTTTTCAAGACAGTGACTTAATTTCCTTTATATGTATTCAAAGGTGATATTGCTGGATCATTGGGTAGTTCTTTTTAATTTTTTGCAGAACCTCCATACTGTTTTCCACAGTGTCTGCACCAATTTACATTTCCAGGAACAGTGCATAGGGTCCCCTTTCCTCCACAGCCTAGCCAACATTTGTTATCTCTCGTCTTTTTGATGATAACTTTTCTAACAGACGTGAGGTGATATCTCATTGTGGTTTTGATTTGCATTTTCCTGATTATTAGTAATGTTGAATACCTTTTCATGTACCTGTAAGCTATTTGTATCTCTTTGGAAAAATGTCTATTCAGTTCTTTTGCCCATTTTTTAACGGACTGTTTGGGTGGTTTTTGCTATTGAGTTGTATATGTTCTGTATATATTTTGGACATTAACCCTTATCAGATATGATTTGCAAATATTTTCTCCTGTTCTGTAGGTTACCTTTTCATTTTATTGATGGTTTCTTTGTACAGAGAAATTGTACAAAGAAACAGAAGCTTTTTAGTTTGACATAGACTCACTTGGCTGTACAGAAGCTTTTTAGTTAGACATAGACTCACTTGTTTATTTGTACTTTATTGCTTTTGCTTTAGGTATCAAATCCAAAAAAAATCATTGCAAAAATCAATGTCAAGGAGCTTAATCCCTATGTTTTCTTCTAGAAGTGTTATGGTTTCAGGTCTTACACTCAAGTCTTTAATCCATATTGAGTTCATTTTTAAATATGCTATAAAATAGTGATCCAGTTTTCCCAACACCGTTATTAGCCTGTTATTTCCTCCTCTATGTTCTTGGCTCCTTTGTCATAAATTAGTTGATCATATGTGTTGGTTCATTTCTGGGTTATCTATTCTATTCCATTGATCCATGTTTCTTATTTTAATGCTAATATCATACTGTTTTGATTACTATAGCTTTATAATATAGTTTGAAATCAGGAACTGTGATACCTCTAACTGTTCTTCTTTCTCAAGATTGCTTTGGCTATTCAGGGTCTTTTGTGGTCCCATACACATTTTAGGATAGTATGTTTTTGTGAAAAAATGCCATTGAAATTTTGATAGGGATTGCATTCAATCTGTAGATTGCTTTGGACAATATGAATATTTTAACAACAGTAATTTTTCCAATCCATGAGCACAGAACATCTTTCTATTCATTTGTGTCATCTTCAATTTCTTTCATCAATGTCTAATAGTTTTCATTGTGCAGGTCTTTCACCTTAGTGTTAAATTTATTCCTAGATATTTTATTCTTTTTGTTGTAAGTGGATTATTTTCTTAATTTCTCTTCATTCATCATTAGTGTATAGAAATGCAACTAATTATATATATATATATATTATATCCTGTAATTTAGTGAACTTGCCCATTAACAGGTTTTTTTTTTTTTGACAGAGTCTTTAGGGTTTTCTATGTATACTATCATGTTATCTACAAATAGAGACTTCTTCCTTTCCAAGTTGGATAACTTTTATTTCTTGCCTAATTGCTCTAACTAAGACTTCCAGTGCTATGTTAAATAAAAGTGACAAGAGTGAGCATCCTTTTCTTGTTTCTGATTCTAGAGCAAAGGCTTTCAGTTTTTCACCATTGAGTATTATGTTCACTGTGGGTTTGTCATATATGGCTTTCATTATGTTGAGACATGTTCCCTTTATACCCACTTTATTGAGAGTTTTTATCATGATTGGATGTTGAATTTTGTCAAATGCTTTTTGTGCATCTATTAAGATGACATATGACTTTTACCCTTCATTTTGTTAATGTGATGTACCACATTGATTGATTTGCAGATGTTGAACATTTTTGCATCCCTGAAATAAATCCCACTTGATCATGGTGTATGATCTTTGACTGCATAGTTGAATTTCATTTGCTAATATTTTGTTGAGAATTTTTGCATTTTGTTCCTCAGAGATATTGGTCTGTATTTTATTTTCTGTAGTGGCCTTGTCTAGTTTTAGTATGAGTAAAACTGGCCTCATAAAGTTTGTTTAGAAATGTTCCCTCCTCTTCTATATTTTGGAAGAGTTTGAAAGGATTCGTAATTCTTTAATTTTTTGATAGAATTCACCAGTGAAGCCATCTGGCTTAACTTTTGTTTGTTGACGGGTTTTGGATTACTGATTCCATCTGCTTACTAGTACTTGGTCTGTTCAGATTTTCTATTTCTCCATAAATTAATCTTAATAGGTTGTATCATTTTAGGAATTTATTTTTTCTAGGTTGTCTAGTTTTGTGGCATATATCAGTCCCTTATGATCCTTATGATTTTCTTTCTGTGGTACGGTCTCCTCTTATTATAACATCTCTTTCATTTCTAATTTTATTAAAATCCTCTTTTTTTCTTTGTGATACTATCTAAGGGTTTTTCCATTTTATTGTTTCAAAAGACCAATTATTAGTTTTATTGATCTTTTCTATTGTCTCTTATTCTCTTTTTCATTTATTTCCTCTCTGATCTTTGTTGTTTTTTTCATTCTAAGCTGGGTGCTACCTGTTGATTATTTCTCAATCCTCTGTGTTTGAGAAACATCTATGATTCTCTCCAAAGGCAATACATTCCTTATTTACAAAAGCCTCATCCTCTCTATCCTGCAAAAAAACAATGGTAGGAACAGTGCTGTTAATCACGAGAAAGAAGGCAGGAGCAGTGCCTTTGAGATGAATTTTTCTTAATATGAACAGAACAAAGGAGAAATAATGTGTAAGCTTTCTCAAGGAATGTTCTCTTTAGATGATAGAAGAAATGAAGTTTCTCTGCTGTTAAATATAAAAGGATTATGGTGAGAATTCAAACTATAGAAATGTTTAATTCATTCACATAATTCAAAATATCAGCATTTATTGATGCCTGACATAATGGCAGGCATTAAGCTAGACACTGGGCATAAAGTTTTGAAAGACACAATATAGTTCCTACTTTTATAGATCTTATCGTCCAACGGGATGAACACATAGAAAACAACAATAACAATTCATTTTATTTTTTTAATTTTTAACTTATATTGGAGTATAGTTGATTTACAATCTTAGTTTCAGGTGTACAGCAAAGTGATTCAGTATGTATATATATGTGTGTGTGTGTGTGTGTGTGTGTGTATAAATATATATATTCTTTTTTGGATTTTTTCCCACATAGGTTATTACAGAGTATTGAGTAGAGTACCCCATGCTATGCAGGGGGTACTTGTTTATTATTTTATGTATAGTACTGTGTATATGTTAATCCTAAATTCCTAATTTATCCCTTCCCCCCATCTCTCCCCTTGTTTGTTTTCTAAGTCTGTGAGTTTGTTTCAGTTTCGTAAATAAGTTCATTTGTATCATATTTTTAGATTCCAGATATAAGTGATATCATATGATATATGTCTTTTTTTGTCTGACTTCACTTTTTTTTAACACCTTTATTGGAGTATAGTTGACTTACAATGGTGTGTTAGCTTCTGCTTTATAAAAAAGTGAATCAGTTATACATATATATATGTTCCCATATCTCCTCCCTCTTGCATCTCCCTCCCTCCCACCCTCCCTATCCCACCTCTCTAGGTGGTCACAGACCACCGAGTTGATCTCCCTGTGCTATGTGGCTGTTTCCCACTAGCTATCTATTTTATGTTTGGTAGTGTATATATGTCCATGCCACTCTCTCACTTTGTCACAGCTTACCCTTCCCCCTCTCCATATCCTCAAGTCCATTCTCTAGTAGGTCTATGTCGTTATTCCCGTCTTACCCCTAGGTTCTTCATAACTCTTTTTTTCTTAGATGCCATATATATGTGTTAGCATACAGTATTTGTTTTTCTCTTTCTGAATTACTTCACTCTGTATGACAGACTCTAGGTCCATCCACCTCACTACAAATATCTCAATTTCGTTTCTTTTTATGGCTGAGTAATATTACATTGTATATATGTGCCACACCTTCTTTATCCATTCATCTGATGATGGACATTTAGGTTGCTTCCATCTCCTGGCTATTGTAAATAGAGCTGCAATGAACATTTTGGTACATGACTCTTTTTGAATTATGATTTTCTCAGGGTATATGCCCAGTAGTGGGATTGCTGGGTCATGTGGTAGTTCTATTTGTACTTTTTTAAGGAACGTCCATACTGTTCTCCATAGTGGCTGTACGAATTCCCATTCCCACCAGCAGTGCAAGAGTGTTCCCTTTTTTCCACACCCTCTCCAGCATTTATTGTTTGTAGATTTCTTGATGATGGCCATTCTGACTGGTGTGAGATGATATCTCATTGTAGTTTTGATTTGCATTTCTCTAATGATTAATGATGTTGAGCATTCTTTCATGTGTTTGTTGACAATCTATGTATCTTCTTTGGAGAAATGTCTATTTAGGTCTTCTGCCCATTTTTGGATTGGGTTGTTTGTTTATTTGATGTTGAGCTGCATGAGCTGCTTGTCAATCTTGCAGATTAATCCTTTGTCAGTTGCTTCATTTGCAAATATTTTCACCCATTCTGAGGGTTGTCTTTTGGTCTTGTTTATGGTTTCCTTTGCTGTGCAAAACGTTTTAAGTTTCATTAGCTCCCATTTGTTTATTTTTCTTTTTATTTCCATTTCTCTAAGAGGTGGATCAAAAAGGATCTTGCTGTGATTTATACCATAGAGTGTTCTGCCTATGTTTTCCTCTAAGAGTTTGATAGTTTCTGGCCTTACATTTAGGTCTTTAATCCATTTTGAGTTTATATTTGTGTATGGTGTTAGGGAGTGTTCTAATTTCATACTTTTACATGTACCTGTCCAGTTTTCCCAGCACCACTTATTGAAGAAGCTGTCTTTTCTCCACTGTATATTCCTGCCTCCTTTATCCAAGATAAGGTGACCATATGTGCGTGGGTTTATCTCAGGGCTTTCTACCCCGTTCCATTGATCTATATTTCTGTTTTTGTGCCAGTACCATACTGTCTTGATTACTGTAGCTTTGTAGTATAGTCTGAAGTCAGGGAGCCTGATTCTTCCAGCTCCATTTTTCCTCCTCAAGATTGCTTTGGCTATTTGGGGGCTTTTGTGTTTCCATACAAATTGTGAAATTTCTTGTTCTAGCTCTGTGAAAAATGCCAGTGGTAGTTTGATAGGGATTGCATTGAATCTGTACATTGCTTTGGGTAGTAGAGTCATTTTTAAAATGTTGATTCTTCCAATCCAAGCACATGGTATATCTCTCCAAATATTTGTATCATCTTTAATTTCTTTCATCAGTGTCTTATAATTTTCTGCATACAGGTGTTTTGTCTCCTTAGGTAGGTTTATTCCTAGATATTTTATTCTTTTTGTTGCAATGGTAAATGGGAGTGTTTTCTTAATTTCACTTTCAGATTTTTCATCATTAGTGTATAGGAATGCCAGAGATTTCTGTGCATGAATTTTGTATCCTGCTACTTTACCAAATTCATTGATTAGCTCTAGTAGTTTTCTGGTAGCATCTTTAGTATTCTCTATGTAGAGTATCATGTCGTCTGCAGTGACAGCTTTACTTCTTCTTTTCTGATTTGGATTCATTTAATTTCTTTTTCTTCTCTGATTGCTGTGGCTAAAACTTCCAAAACTATGCTGAATAGTAATGGTGAGAGTGGGCAACCTTGTCTTGTTCCTGATCTTAGTGGAAATGGTTTCAGTTTTTCATCATTGAGGATGATGCTGGCTGTGGGCTTGTCATATATGTTCTTTATTATGTTGAGGAAAGTTTCGTCTATGCCTACATTCTGCAGGGTTTTTATAATAAATGGGCGTTGAATTTTGTCAAAAGCTTTCTCTGCATCTATTGATATGATAATATGGTTTTTCTCCTTCAATTTGTTAATATGGTGTTTCACGTTGATTGAGTTGTGTACATTGAAGAATCGTTGCATTCCTGGAATAAACCCCACTTGATCATGGTGTATGATCCTTTTAATGTGCTGTTGGATTCTGTTTGCTAGTATTTTGTTGAGGATTTTTGCATCTATGTTCATCAGTGATATTGGCCTGTAGTTTTCTTTCTTTGTGACAGTTTTGTCTGGTTTTGGTATCAGGGTGATGGTGGCCTCATAGAATGAGTTTGAGAGTGTTCTTCCCTCTGCTATATTTTGGAAGAGTTTGAGAAGGATAGGTGTTAACTCTTCTCTAAATGTTTGATAGAATTTGCCTGTGAATCCATCTGGTCCTGGGCTTTTGTTTGTTGGAAGATTTTTTATCACAGTTTCAATTTCAGTGCTTGTGATTGGTCTGTTCATATTTTCTATTTCTTCCTGGTTCAGTCCTGGCAAGTTGTGCATTTCTAAGCATTTGTCCATTTCTTCCAGGTTGTTCATTTTATTGGCATAGAGTTGCTTGTAGTAATCTCTCATGATCCTTTGTATTTCTGCAGTGTCAGTTGTTACTTCTCCTGTTTCATTTCTAATTCTATTGATTTGAGTCTTTCCGCTTTTTTTCTTGATGAGTCTTGCTAATGGTTTATCAATATTGCTTATATTCTCAAAGAACCGGTTTTAGTTTTATTAATCTTTGCTCTCATTTTCTTCATTTCTTTTTCATTTACTTCTGATCTGATCTTTATGATTTCTTTCCTTCTGCTAACTTTGGGGTTCTTTGTTCTTCTTTCTCTAATTGATTTAGGTGAAAGTTTAGGTTGCTTATTTGAGATGTTTCCTGTTTCTTAAGGTAGGATTGTATTGCTATAAACTTCCCTCTTAGAACTACTTCTGCTGCATCCCATAGGTTTTGGGTTGTCATGTCTCCATTGTCATTTGTTTCTAGGTATTTCTTGCTTTCCTCTTTGATTTCTTCGGTGATCACTTCGTTATTAAGTTGTGTATTGTTTAGCCTCCATGGGTTTGTATTTTTTACAGATCTTTTCCTGTAATTGATACCTAGTCTCATAGCGTTGTTTTTGGAAAAGATATTTGATATAATTTCAGTGTTCTTAAATTTACCAAGGCTTGATTTGTGACCCAAGATATGATCTATCCTGGAGAATGTTCCATGAGCACTTGAGAAAAATGTGTATTCTGTTGTTTTTGGATGGAGGGTCCTATAATTATCAGTTAAGTCCATGTTGTTTAATATATCATTTAAAGTTTGTGTTTCCTTGTTTATTATCATTTTGGATCATTTGTCCATTGATGAAAGTGGGGTGTTAAAGTCCCCTACTATGATTGTGTTACTGTCAATTTCCCCTTTTATGGCTGCTAATATTTTCCTTATGTATTGAGGTGCTCCTCTGTTGGGTGCATATATATTTACAATTGTTATATCTTCTTCATGGATTGATCCCTTGATCATTATTTAGTGTCCTTCTTTGTGTCTTGTAATAGTCTTTATTTTAAAGTCTATTTTGTCTGATATGAGAATTGCTTCTCCAGCTTTCTTTAGATTTCCGGTTGCATGGAATATCTTTTTCCATCCCCTCACTTTCAGTCTGTATGTGTTCCTAGGTCTGAAGTGGGTCTCTTGTAGACAGCATATATATGAGTCTTGTTTTTGTATCCATTCAGCCAGTCTGTGTCTTTTGGTGGGAGCTTTTAATCCATTTACATTTAAGGTAATTATCGATATGTTTGTTCCTATTCCCATTTTCTTAATTGTTTTGGGTTTGTTATTGTAGGTCTTTTCCTTCTCTTGTGTTTCTTGCCTAGAGAAGTTCCTTTAGCATTTGTTGTAAAGCTGGTTTGGTGGTGCTGAACTCTCTCAAATTTTGCTTGTGTGTAAAGGTTTTAATTTCTCCATCAAATCTGAATGAGATCCTTGCTGGGTAGAGTAATCTTGGTTGTAGGTTTTTCTCCTTCATCACTTTAAATATGTCCTGCCACTCCCTTCTGGCTTGCAGAGTTTCTGCTGAAAGATCAGCTGTGAACCTTACGGAGATTCCCTTGTGTGTTATTTGTTGTTTTTGCCTTGCTGCTTTTAATATGCTTTCTTTGTATTTAATTTTTGATAGTTTGAATAATATGTGTCTTGGCGTGTTTCTCCTTGGATTTGTCCTGTATGGGACTTTCTCTTCTTCCTGGACTTGATTAACTATTTCCTTTCCCATATTAGGGAAATTTTCAAGTATAATCTCTTCAAATATTTTCTCAGTCCTTTTCTTTTTCTCTTCTTCTTCTGGCACCCCTATAATTCGAATGTTGGTGTGTTTAATATTGTCCCAGAAGTCTGAGACTCTCCTCAGTTCTTTTCATTCTTTTTTCTTTATTCTGCTCTGCAGTAGTTATTTCCACTATTTTATCTTCCAGGTCACTTATCCATTCTTCTGCCTCAGTTATTCTGCTATTCATCCCATCTAGAGTATTTTTAACTTCATTTATTGTGGTGTTCATCATTTTTTGTTTCCTCTTTAGTTCTTCTAAGTCCTTGTTAAATGTTTCTTGTGTTTTCTCTATTCTATTTCCAAGATTTTGTATCATCTTTACTATTATTATTCTGAATTCTTTTTCAGGTAAACTGCCTATTTCCTCATCATTTGTTAGGTCTGTTGGGTTTTTATCTTGCTCCTTCATCTGCTGTTTTTCTGTCTTCTCATTTTGCTTATCTTACTGTGTTTGGGTTCTCCTTTTTGCAGGCTGCAGGTTCGTAGTTCCCGTTGTTTTTGGTGTCTGTCCCCAGTGGCTAAATTTGGTTCAGTGTGTTGTTTAGGCTTTCTGGTGGAGGGGACTAGTGCCTGTGTTCAGGTGGATGAGCCTGGATTTTGTCTTTCTGGTGGGCAGGTCCACGTCTGGTGGTGTGTTTTGGGATGTCTGTGGCCTTATGATTTTAGGCAGCCTCTCTGCTAATTTGGTATTACGTGGAGCTGGGAGGTCTCTTGTGGACCAGTGTCCTGAAGTTGTCTCTCCCACCTCAGAGGCACAGCACTGACTCCTGGCTGGAGCACCAAGAGGCTTTTATCCACACGGCTCAGAATAAAAGGGAGAAAAGAACGAACGAATGAGTGAAAGAAAGAGAGAGAGAGAAAGAGAGAGGATAAATTAAAATAAAATAAAGTAAGATAAAATAGAATAAAGTTATTAAAATAAAAACTAAAAGATAATTAAGAAAAAAATTTGTTTAAAAAGTAAAAAAACAAAACAAAAAAAAACGGATGGACAGAACCCTAGGACAAATGGTGAAAGCAAAGCTATACAGACAAAATCTCGCACAGAAGTGTACACATACACACTCACAATGAGGAAAGGAGGAAAAAATAATATATCTTCCTTCCAAAATCCACCTCCTCAATTTGGGATGATTCATTGTCTATTCAGGTATTCCACAGCTGCCGGGTACATCAAGTTGATTGTGGAGGTTTAATCCGCTGCTCCTGAGGCTGCTGGGAGGGATTTCCCTTTCTCTTCTATGTTTGCACAGCCCCCAGGGTTCAGCTTTGGATTTGGACCCGCCTTTGCATATAGGTCGCCTGAGGGTGTCTGTTCTTCGCTCAGACAGGACGGGGTTAAAGGAGCAGCTGATTCGGGGGCTCTGGCTCACTCAGGCTGGGGTGAGCAAGGGGTACGTATGTGGGGTAAGCCTGTGGTGGCAGAGGCCAGCGTGACATTGCAGCAGCCTGAGGCACGCTGTGCATTCTTCTGGGGAAATTGTCCCAGGATCCCGGGACCCTGTCAGTGGCGGGCTGCACAGGCTCCCGGGAGGGGAGGTGTGGATAGTGACCTGTGCTCGCACACAGGCTTCTTGGTGGCGGTAGAAGCAGCCTTAGCATCTCATGCCCGTCTCTGGGGTCCGTGCTGTTAGCCGCGGCTCACACCCATCTCTGGAGCTCCTTTAAGCGGCGCTCTTAATCCCCTCTCCTCACATACCAGGAAACAAAGAGGCAAGAAAAAGTCTCTTGCCTCTTTGGCAGGTCCAGACTTTTCCCCGGACTCCCTCCCAGCTAGCTATGGCTCACTAACCCCCTGCAGGCTGTGTTCATGCCGCCAACCCCAGTCCTCTCCCTTCACTCTGACTGAAGCCCGAGCCTCAGCTCCCAGCCCCGCCCACCCCTGCGGGTGAGCAGACAAGCCTCTCGGGCTGGTGAGTGCTGGTCAGCACCGATCCTCTGTGTGGTAATCTCTCCACTTTGCCCTCTGCACCCCTGTTGCTGTGCTCTCCTCCGCGGCCTGAAGCTTTCCCCTTTCTGCCACCCACAGTCTCTGCCCACAAAGGGCCTTCCTAGTGTGTGGAAACCTTTCCTCCTTCACAGCTCCCTCCCAGTTGCGCAGGTCCTGTCCCTATTCTTTTGTCTCTTTTTATTCTGTTTTCTTTTGCCCTACCCAGGTACATGGGGGAGTTTCTTGTCTTTTGGGAGGTCTGAGGTCTTCTGCCAGCGTTCAGTAAGTTTTCTGTAGGAGTTGTTCCACATGTAGGTGTATTTCTGATGTATCTGTGGGGAGGAATGTGATCTCTGCGTCTTACTCTTCTGCAATCTTCCCAAAACCCTCTGACTTCACTTATTATGATAATCTCTAGGTCCATCCATTTTGTTGCAAATGGTCTTATTTCATTCTTTTTTATGACTGAGCAATATCCCATTGTATATTTGTACCACATCTTCTTTATCCATTCATCTGTCAATGGACATTTAGGTTGCTTCCATATCTTGGCTAATTGTAAATAGTGCTGCAGTGAACATTGGGGTGCATGTATGTTTTAGAATTATGGTTTTCTCTGGATATATGCTCAGGAGTGGGATTGCTGGATCATATGGTAGATCTATTTTTAGTTTTTTAAGGAACCTCCATACTGTTCTCTGTAGTGGCTGTACCAATTTACATTCCCACCATCAGTGTAGGAGGGTTCCCTTTTCTCCTAACCCTCCCCAGGACTTATTGTTTGTAGACTTTTTGATGATGGCTATTCTGACCAGTATGAGGTAATACCTCATTGTAGTTTTGATTTGCAGTTCTCTAATAATTCATGATGTTGAACACCTTTTCATGTGCCTTTTGGACATCTGTATGTCTTCCATGGAGAAATGGCTATTTAGGTCTTCTTCCCATTTTTTGATTGGGTTGTTTGTTTTTTTGATATTTAGCTGTGTAAGCTGTTTCTATATTTTGGAGAGTAATCCCTTGTTGGTCACTTCATTTGCGAATATTTTCTCCCATTCTGTGGGTTATCTTTTCATTTTGTTTATGTTTAAAAGCTGTGAAGGACTTCCCTGGTGGCACAGTGGTTAAGAATCTGCCTGCCAATGCAGGGGACATGGGTTCAATCCCTGGTCCGGGAAGATCCCACATGCCACAGAGCAAATAGACCCATGCACCACAACTACTGAGCCTGTGCTCTACAGCCCATGAGCCACAACTACTGAGCCTGCATGTCACAGGTACTGAAATCCATGCGCCTAGAGCCTGCACTCCAAAACAAGAGAAGCAACTGCAGTGAGAAGCCCACGCACTGTAACAAAGAGTAGCCCCCGCTTGCTGTAGCAACAAAGACCCAACACAGCCAATAAATAAATAAATAAATAAGTAAGTAAATGTTCCTTTAAAAAAAAAAAAAAGCTGTTCAAAAGCTTTTAAATGTACTCAGGTCCCATTTGGGTTTTGTTGTTGTTGTTGTTGTTTTTCTGTCTTTGCCTTTTTTCATGAGCCTTTATTGGGTGTTCTGTGGGCAAGGGAGAGGTCCAGCCTCATAGAAATGAGGAGGGGGCGTGTCTCAGGAAGAATGAACTTTGTGATCCTCTTGGAATAAGTCACATCTTTATGTAGCTGCTGGGGGGGGCGGTTCCTCTCTGGGTCTCTGGGGGTTCTGATTCATCTTCCCACTTCAAGGAATCCTCTTGGCCTTGGCTGCCCAGAGGAGCCTGGGCCAGGTGGGACTCCAACTGCAGAGATGGGGTGACTGGGCCTGGGGCTGGAGGAAGATTTGGGAGCCAGAGGCCACTTGGAGGTGGGGGGCCAGGGGAAAGAGATTGAATAGAAGCTTTTGTCCTTCTGATTCTTGCTGGAGATGTCCAACACCTTCCCCTACACAGGCCATGGCTCACTCTTCCTTGGGGCCCTCTGGGGCTGGTATAGGGCATTGCTGTAGAGTGGATTCTCTGCCTCTCTATTCCAGCAGTGGCAGCGGCCCCAGATCCAGGTGCCCAGAGCGAAAGTGGCCACAGCCCCAGTCACCAGCAGTGTGAAGGAGAGCCCTGCGGAGGTGGTGGTGGTTTTTCCCATTTGTTTTTTGTTTTGTTTTTATTTTCATTACTCTAGCAGGTGGATTCAAAAAGATATTGCTGCGATTTATGTTAAACACAGTTCTCTCTATGTTTTCCTCTAAGAGTTTTATAGTATCTGGTCTTACTTTTAAATCTTTAATCCATTTTGAGTTTATTTTTGTGCATGGTGTTAGAGAATGTTCTAATCTCATTCTCATATATGTAGCTGTCCAGTTTTCCCAGCACCAATTATTAAAGAGACTCTCTATTCTCCATTGTATATGTAGAACAAAAAAATCCAAGATTTTTTTGTTCTACATCTGCAAAAAGTGCCATTGGTAATTTGATAGGGATTGCATTGAATCTATAGATTGCCTTGGGTAGTATAATCATTTTGACAACATTGATTCTTTCAATCCATTTGTGTCATCTTCAATTTCTTTCATCAGCATCATGTAGTTTCCAGAGTACAGTTCTTCTGCCTCCTTAGGTAGGTTTATGCCTAGGTATTTTACTCTTTTTGATGAGAAAATAAATGGTATTGTTTCCTTAATCTCTCTTTCTGATGTTCTGGTGTTAGTGTATGGAAATGCAAGAGTTTTCTGTGTATTAATTTTGTATGCTGCAACTTTACCAGATTCATTGATGAGCTCTAGTTTTTTGTAGCGTGTTTAGGATTTTTCTGTGTATAATATCATGTCACCTGCAAACAGTGACAATTTTACTTCTTCTTTTCCAATTGTATCCCTTTTATTTCTTTTTCTTCTCTGATTGCTGTGTCTAGAACATAAAACTATGCTGAATAAAAGTGGTGGGAGTGGACATTCTTGTCTTTTCCTGATCTTAGAGGAAATGCTTTCAGCTTTTCACCATTGAGTATGATGTTAGCTGAAGGGTTGTCATATATGGCCTTTATTTGTTGAGGTGGACTCCCCCTATGCCCACTTTCTGGATAGTTTTTATCATAAATGGGTGTTGAATTTTTTCAAAAGCTTTTTCCTGCATCTATTGAGATGATCATATGTTTTTTATTCTTCAATTTGTTGATGTGGAGTATCACACTGATTGATTTGTGCATATTGAAAACTCCTTGCATCCCTGGGATAAATCCCACTTGATCATGGTGTATGATCCTGTTTATGTATTGTTGAATTTGGTTTGCTATTATTTTGTTGAAGATTTTTGCATCTGTGTTCATTAGTGATATTAGACAGTACTTTTCTTTTTTTGTGGTATCTTTATCTGGTTTTGGTATCAGGGTAATAGTAGCCTCATAGAATGAGTTTGAGAGTGCTCCTTCCTCTGCAATTTTTTGGAAATAGTTTCAGAAGGTTAGGTATTACCTCTTCTCTAAATGTTTGATAGAATTCGCCTGTGAAGCCCTCTGGTCCCCAACTTTTGTTTGTTGGGAGTTTTTTGTTGTTTCATTTTCAATACTTGTGACTGGTCTGTTCATATTTTCTATTTCTTCCTGGTTCGGTCTTGGGAGATTGTACCTTTCTAAGAATTTGTCCCTTTCTTCTAGGTTGTCCATTTTATTGGCATATAGTTGCCTGTAATAATCTCTTATGGTCCTATGTATTTCTGTGATGTCAGATGTAACTTCTACTTTCTCATTTCTATTTTTATTGATATGAACCCTCTCCCTTTTTTTCTTAGTCTGGCTACAGGTTTATCAATTTTGTTTATTTTTTCAAAGAACCAGCTGTCAGTTTCATTGATCTTTTCTAGCGTTTTCTTCATCTCTGTTTCATTTATTTCTGCTCTGATCTTTATGATTTCTTTCCTTCTACTAACTCTGGGTTTTGATTGTTCTTTTTCTTGTTGCTTTAAGTGTAAGGTTAGGTTGTTTATCTGTGATTTTTCTTGTTTCCTGAGGTAACTATAAACTTAACTCTTAGAACTGCTTTTGCTGCATCCCATAGGTTTTGGATCGTCGTGTTTTTGTTTTCATTTGTCTCTAGGTATTTTTTGATTTCCTCTTTGATTTCTTCAGTGATCCATTGGTTGTTTAGTAGCATATTGTTTAGCCTGTTAACTGCATGTTTGCATTTTTTACAGTTTGTAGTTGATTTCTAATCTCATAGCATTGTGTTTGTTTGGAAAAGATGCTTGATATGATTTCAATTTTCTTAAATTTACCAAGTCTTCCTTTGTGGCCCAGTATGTGATCTATCTTGGAGAATATTTCATGTGCACTTGAATATGTATTCTGCTGCTTTTGGATGGAATGCTCTAAATACCAATTAAGTCCATCTGGTAATATAGCATTTAAGGCCTGTGTTTCCTTATTGATTTTCTCTCTAGATGATCTGTCCATTGATGTAAGTGGGGTGTTAAAGTCCCTCACTATTATTGCGTTACTGTCAATTTTTCCTTTTATGGCTGTAAGCATTTGCCTTATATATTGAAGTGTTCCTGTATTGGGTGCATATATATATTTACAATTGTTATATCTTCTTCTTGGATTGATCCATTGATCATTATGTAATGTCCTTGTTTGTTTCTTGTACAGTCCTTATTTTAAAGTCTATTTTATCTGAGTATTGCTATTCCAGCTTTCTTTTGATTTCCATTTGCATGGAATATCTTTTTCCATCCCTTCACTTTCAGACTCTATGTGTCCCTAGGTCTGAAGTGGGTCTCTTGTAGACAGGATATATATGGGTCTTGTTTTTGTTTCTAGTCAGCCATTCTGTGTCTTCTGGTTGGAGCATTTAATCCATTTACATTTAAAGTAATTACTGATAAGTATGTTTGTATTGACATTTCGTTAATTGTTTTGGATTTGTTTTTGCAGGTCTTTTTTCTTCCCTTCCTGCTTTGTTCTCTTCTCTTGTGATTTGATGACTATCTTTATTGTTGTGTTTGTGTTCCTTTTTCTTTTTTGTGCGTATATCTATTGTATGTTTTTGGTTTGCCTTTACAATGAGGACTTGATATGACAGTCTATATATATACAAGATTGTTTTAAGTTGCTGGTCTCCTCATTTCAAATGCATTTCCAATATTCTGCATTTGTTCTCTCTTCTTCTCATGATTGCTGGTTTTAATGTCATATTTATGTGTGGATAATTTCCTACCTTTACTGTATGTTTGCCTTTACCGGTGAGCTTTCCCATTTGTAATTTTCTTTGTGTGTGTGTGTGTGTGTGTGTGTGTGTGTTACACAGGCCTCTCACTATTGTTGCCTCTCCCGTTGCGGAGCTCCGGATGTGCAGGCTCAGTAGCCATGGCTCACGGGCCCAGCTGCTCTGAGGCATGTGGGATCCTCCCAGACCAGGACATGAACGTGTGTCCCCTACATCGGCAGGCAGACTCTCAACCACTTTGCCACCAGGGAAGCCCTGTAATTTTCTTGTTTCTAGTTGTGGCCTTTTCTTTTCCAAATAGAGAATTTCCTTTAGAATTTGTTGTAACACTGATTTAGTGGTGCTGAATTCTCTTAGCTTTTGCTTGTCTGTAAAGTGTTTGATTTCTCCATTCAATCTGAATGAGACCCTTACTGGGTATAGTATTCTTGATTGTAGGTTTATTCCTTTCATGACTTTTAATATATTATGCCACTCCCTTTGGCCTGTAGAGTTTCTGCTGACAAACTGGCTGATAACCTTATGGGGAATCCCTTGTATGTTATTTGTTGCTTTTAATATTTTCTCTTTGTCTTTAGTTTTTGCTAATTCCATTAGTGTGTGTCTCAGTGTGTTCCTCTGGGTTTATCCTGTATGGGACTCTCTGCACTTCCTGGACTTGGTTGACTGTTTACTTTCCCATGTTAGGGAATTTTTCAGCTATTATCTGTTCAAATATTTTCTCAGATCCTTTCTCTCTCTCTTCTCCTTCTGGGACCTCTATAATGTGAATGTTGATGCATTTGACATTGTCCTAGAAGTCTCTTAAACTATCCTCATTTCTTTTCATTCTTTTTTCTGTTCCATGGCAGTGATTTCCACCACTCTGTCTTCCAGCTCACTTATTCATTTTTCTACCTCATTTATTCTGCTATTAGTTCCTTCTAGTGTATTTTTCATTTCAGTTACTGTATTGTTCAACTCTGTTTGTTCTTTATATCTTACAGCTTTTATTTCTTGTATTTTCTTGGTCTGTGCCTCCATTCTTTCTCTGAGATCATGGATCATCTTTACTATCATTTCTCTGAATTATTTTTTGGGTAGATTTCCTATCTCCACTTCACTTAGTTGTTCTTCTGGGGTTTTATCTTGTTCCTTTGTCTGGAACATATTCTTCTGCCATCTCATTTGTCTAACTAACTTTCTGTTTTTGTGGTCCAACAGCCTGCAGCACTGTAGCTCCTCTTGCTTCTAGTGTCTGCCCCCTAGTGGGTGAGGCTGGTCTAAGAGCCTTGTGCATGCTTCTTGGTGGGAGAGACTAGTGCCTATGCACTGTTGGTTGGAGCTGGGTCTTGTCCCTCTGGTGGACAGGGCCATGTCAAGGGGTGTGTTTAGAGGTGGCTGTGAAGTCAGGAAGACTTTTGACAGCCTGTCTGCTGATGGGTGGGGCTTGTGTTCCCACCCTGTTGGTTGTTTTGCCCGAAGCATCCCAGCATTGGAACCTAAGGGCTGTTGGGTAGGGCCAGGTCTTGGCATCAAAATGGCAGCCTCCAGGACAGCTCACACCAATGAGTACTCCCCCAGTACCTCCGCCAGCAGTGTCCTTGTCCCTGTAGTGAGCCAAAGCTGCCCCCAACACCAGGAGACCCTCCAAGGAAAGCAGGTAGGTCTGGCACAGGCTCCTATGAAGTCATTGCTTTTTCCCCTGGTCCCCAGTGCCCACAGGACCCTGCATTCACCCTTCAAGAATAGGGATCCATTTCCCCCAGTCCCATGGAACTCCTGCAATCAAGCCTTGCTGGCCTTCAAAGCCAGATGCTCTGGGGGCTCCTCCTCTTGATACCAGACCCGCAGGCTGAAAAGCCTGATGTGGGGCTCAGAGGTCTCACTCCTCTGGACCTCTGAGATATAATAATTATTTTCCAGCTTGTGGGTCACCAACCTAGAGGGTATGGGACTTGGTTGTATCACAAATGCACCCCCCCTACCTTTTCACTGTGGCTTATTCTTTGTCTTTGGAAGTAAAATATCTTTTTTGGTAGGTTCCAGTCTTTTTTGTCAATGGTTGTTGAGCAGTTAGTGAGTTAGTGTAATTTTGGTGTTTTCATTAGAGGAGGTGAGCTCAGGTCCTTCTTCTCTGCCATCTTGTCCTGGAATCTTGAATGCATTTTTATAAATCAATGTAAATTATCTGGTAATGATCTTTTGGTTTATGTTATCAAATCCCCTGTTTTCTCTAGTTAGAGTAAATGTCTTTCATACTCTGAAAATATGAGTTTGCTAAAAGTCTTAAATGGGCAAATCCATTTATGGAGTCAAACTCAAAAAGTGAGTTAGGGGGATACACCACAATTAGAACAAAATTGCATGTACTCTTTCTAAACAAATCTCAGTATGTTTTTTTTTTTCAGTTTAAAAACATCTGTGACAGAGGAAGTTTGCTTTTAAAAAACCTGGCAAATCTTTCCATATTTGAAGGACCTAAATCTTCTTTATCATTGGAAGAAAGATTACTATTACTCATTTGTGAGGAATATATGAAGTATTAAGGAAATAGTTATTGGGTATCATCTCTTAAATGGAAATCAAATAATTTGGTAGTAGGAGGGCAGAGGCAGTATGAGATGGTGAGGGAAGAAGGAAAAAAATCCCAAATCCATTCCTGTCCCTGCCTTAATTTCTCCTGAGTCCCCACCAAGTGTATCCCCAAACTCATCCAACTTGCTTCCAATACAACACCTGCCCACTAGGGAACACTTATTTCATCTATAAAAAGAGTAAGGAAATGCCTAATTCTTCTACTTTAGCATTACTACAGGTAGTTCAGAAATTCAGAATTAATATATAAAAAACAAAAACTTAAGTCATAAGGTAAATAAAGGTGAAAAAGCAGAGAACGTGTTAAATTGTAAAATGGAAAGCTCAGTGTTGGCATGTAAAAAACAATAATTAATTGTTAAAATGGGTGGTGTGAAAAGATACCACCCAAACATTTATTCTGTATGTCTGCATTAGTGAATTGCACCATTCTCCACCTTGAGGCTCAAGACAGAAATGGGGGGGGGGGGGAATCCTAGATTCTATTCTCTCCCTCATTTTCTATTACTGAATTACTTTCACCTACACACTGCTCATCAGTTAGTTAGGCACTGTTTAAGTCTTTCTGAAATCATCCTTTCTTCTCCATTTCCACTGTTATTTCTGTGTGTGTGTATGTGAATGTTTCAAGCTCCCGTCATGTCTTATCTAACCTAAAGCAATAGCTTGCTTCCAGTCTCATTTTTCTCATCCCACTCACTCATCTTGCTGGTATATTGCCAGAGTGAACTTTCTAAAGGGCAATTCTGATCTTTTACTCTCACACTGAAATTCTTCAGGAGTCCCTCTACAGCTTTAAGGTTAAAGTAAACAAGTTTTTAACCTGCCTTCAAGGCCCTTCACAATGTTTGTCTGTCCTTTCTAGCTCTCCAGCATTTCCCAATTCACAACTCATTTATAAATATGTATATTGGGGGATTTTTAATAGAAGCCTGTGCAGAGTATGAGAAGAGTACACAGAAGGTGGTCAGGAAGCTTCATAGAGGAAGTTCCCAGGGGTGAGGGGGGATTAGATGCTTCCCAAACAGGTGATGGGAAGGAACAGAAGATTCTCATGCATATGAGCAGGGATAGATGCACAAGGCTTGGTGAGACCAGGACATGGTTCAGTAGAGTGAGGTTTACAATACAATGTGTTGGTCATGGGAGGGGAAATCCCTGAAGTAAGGAAAGAGGTTCAAGGGTAAAATCCAAGAAATCTTTGTAACCCAAGGTAACGAATTTGAATTTGAAATATGGAGAGGTCATCAACATTCTACTAAAAATACTGCAGGCCGGTTAAGGGGAGAGAGAGAAAAATAACAAGAGTTAGCAAAGTCTTCTCTGAAAATAAGTCACTTTATGGTTGATCACAATTATATTAAGGTTGTTAATTTAAAAAATCATGACATTCAGACAATGGAATATTATTCAGTGCTAAAAAGAAATGATCTATCAAGCCATGAAAGACATGGAGGAACCTTAAAGTCATAATTACTAAGTGAAAGAAGCCAATCTGAAAAGGCTACATACTGTATGATTCCAACTATATGACATTCTGAAAAAGGCCGAACTACGGAGACAGTAAAAAGACCAGTGGTCTTTGGTGGGATGAGAGGAAGGAATGAACAGGTGAAGCACAGAGGATTTTTAGGGTAGTGAAAATTCTATGGTATTAAAATGATGGATACATGTCATTATATGTTTGTCCAAACCCATAGGATGTACACCAAGAGTGAACCCTAAGGTAAACTATGGGCTTTGGGTAATTAGGATGTGTTAATGTAGATTCATCAATTATAACTAATGTACCACTCTGGTGAGTGATATTGATAATGGGGGGGGGCTATGCATGTGTGGGCACAGGAGGTATATGGGAAATCTCTGTACCTCACTTTCAACTTTTTTGTGAACCTAAAACTGCATTAAAAAATAATGTCTTTAAAAATAAAAAAAATGAGAGCACTACAAGAAATTATCACAGTTACCAAAGTGATGTTTCAAAAACGTAAGTCAGATCATGTTGCTTCCTTATTTAAAAGCCTCCATGGCTTCTCAGGGCATTTGGAAGAAAACTGAGAATTCTTACCTTGCCTTCAGACGCCCTAAATGATCTGGCCCCAGACTTCCCTCTCCAACAGTGTGTCCTCCCCTCTCCACCATGCTCATTATGACATGTCAGTCACGGTGACATCTCTTCTGTTTCTCAGCGATGCCAACATCAATCCTTCTGTAGGGACTCTGCACTTGTTCCTCCCCCACCCCACCCCAGAGTTCTCATTATCATGAGTTTTGCATCCAGCCTCCTGTTTGTCATTTGGATTTTCAGCTCAGTCGGCATCCCCTCATAATTATCTTAATTCTATGTGTGCTTGTTCATTAGCTGTCTCTCACGCTAGAATATAAATTCCTGTTGAAGGGAGACCTTTTCTGCTTTCTTTAGGACCCTAATGCTGGCACCCAGAGGACTTTCTGGCACATAGTACCTCCTCAACAAATACATGTTGAATAAGTGAAAGAGAAGCTGAGGTGCCTCTTTTACAAAAGAAAACAAAAATTGGTATCAAAACATCTGTTACCTTATGTTTTCTATGTATTTATACACAATATTATATTTATATGCATATATTTGTGGTGTCCTTCTTTGTAATGAACACAAAAATGGAAAAATAAACATAGCAGCTACCAAATAAGTAAAATGTGAAAAACCCTCAAAAGGAAACAAATGAGAAAGATATAGGTGGCCCCACATGTGAAATATTTAACCTGTGTAGTTTGCCTCTTTTTCCCCTGCAAACCAAACAGTCCTAAGGAGAATAAAATGAGGAGCCGGAAGAGCTCATCCTTGATCCCATCTGGAGAGCTAGTACAAAGACAGACTTAGAAGAAAGGGGACGAAAACATGCTGGGGTCACAGAAGGAAACTGAGTTGAAAGGAGGGAAAAAATCTGCATTCCAAGTCATTTGGAACAGAAAGGAAGGGAGACATTATCAGAAGACAGTGTTCACCAGAGGCACAGTCTGAAAAAGAAATCGACATCTGTGAAAGTCTGGTGTGCCCCAGATCTGAGGGGGCAGATGAAGATTGTTTATGTAGCACAAGAAGGTGTTGGAAGAAGGAAGGAACAAGCTCACATGGAAACATATGCTCTCCGAAGCTACTTGAAAAATAAAACATGCAGCGGAGAGAGAAACATCTGTGTTGCACACGCAGACCACCAGTAGTGAAGCAGGCTTGAGGTAGAAGCAAAAGGCGTACACAAACAAGACCGGACGTTATGTCTTGTCAAAATGACATGTAAAGGCTCTGGGTCTGCATATCATTCTCTGGTGAGTTAATGGGAATTCAGCCATCTGGGGAAATCAAGGATGAGTGAACTAGCTGCCTTGGTGTGTTTTCACAGTTTTACAGAAATGACAAAGCATGCACAAGTTTTTCCAGGGCTACTTTTTTTCCTACTTGGGGAGGGGGGGCAGTGGTGGAAACCTTTAGAGTACAGTTTATTTTTTTCTTTGAGAAACATTAGAACTTTTATTCCAAATCTACTGCAGCAATAGAAGCAGCTGGATTTCTCATCCTTTGACCATAGATTTTCAGCACATAATAGCCTTAGAAAGCACTACTTCACATTAATCAATGAATGTAGGAATTTTTGTAAAACATTAAACAGATATATTTAAGAACATTAAGAATTTTGAAATCTGCAATATTCATCTTAATTGCTAAAACTGGTTATAATATTTAATAATTTGCTAAAGTGTAAAAATAAATTTATATATACTCTTTATACTTATTGGTAAAATGAAAAGTTAAAAATCAGAAATCAAGACAATGTAGGTTACATAGAACTTAAACTAGAATTTTACCATGTTATAATTATAACACAGATACCTGTCTATGTGTAAGTTTATATAAAACATGTAGCCATATTCATTTTTACATGGATATAAACAGCATGAGTTTATATACAGAATCAATCTTTAATTATAAATACCAACTCATTTCTAAAAGGTAGGGTCACAGATGAATGATGATGCCAAAAGTAACAGAGGCAAATAAAAAAATAAAACTTCAAGTCTGTGGCATCTGATATCCACCATGGGATTCCTGAAACTATTTAGAAAATTTATATAAAATGTGTAGAAAACACAAATAACTAAGGAAAGAAAACTATTAAAATTATAGAAATGTATTTTGCAGTATCTTAATAAGAATGTCAAAGACCTAAGCATATACAATAATCAAAAAAGAGTAAGTGTGGGGTAAACATAGAAACCGTAGAGTAACTTTAGCACAAATGTGGCATAAGTGTAGACTAAGTGTGGTTGCAAAAATGAAACTGAAAAAAAATTTTTTAGTCTATAGTATAGAGATAAGCCAGGTCCAGGTCGAATCACAAATGTTAAATCAGTGATGTTTGGCTTTTGTGAAATCTTAGAAGCCTTTGTGCCCCCCTCCCTAAGCAAGTGCCCACTGCCCAGTCACAACGAGGCTGTTCTGCATGTAATTCACATAACTTTTCCCTCTCTTCATTCTGCCACAGTAATACCACCACTGTGTACTACACCAGCATTCCTTGACTTCTGCTATGGAGGGAACTTTCACCTAACATTTATTGAGAATTCACTAAGTGCTCAATTTTCATTGTATTATCTTATTTAATTCTTATAACAACCCTGTACAGTTTTATTATTCTTATTTTTAAAGACATGGAAACTAACACTCAAATATAGAAATTATATAAAATGGTGAATTAAAAATTGAGATAAAGATGTTACTCCGAAAACTAAGTCATTTCTCATAAACCATATTTCCTCTTAAATAATTACTGGGTTATTACTAATCTGATAATGGCATTATGCCATGACTCTAAATTATCACTGTCAATTGTCAGCCATTATAAAGGGGGAGAGATTTATTTCATCCCTCTGATTATTCAAATGATACATGGTTATTATATAAATTTCTAAAATATAGAATAATATGAAGATAAACAATAATGTCAATTTAACCAAATCACCCGGAGGGGAAAACCATTATTAACATTTTGAATTAATATCTTTTAGCTTTGTGTGTCTGTTCTCCCAATTATATCTACACAAAAAACTGACACATTTGAAAAATTCCATGCAGCATGATAGCCCTTTGAGAAAGATCACTTTGATCAGATCTTTCCTAAAGTCCCAGTGGCTGAGTCCATTTGATGGTGAGCCTTTCATCAGCCAAAAACCAAATTCTAATGCTCAAATCAAGGAAAATTGAAGAATGACTTCAATTCACTCACTCTCTTACAAAAATGACAAAAATACTGACACAACAACTAAAAGTAACCATTTCTAGAACTCTAGAAATTAACCAAAGCTAAGGGCTGTATTGCAAGGCTTGAAATTCCACGCGCTGCCATGATATCTTTGAGCCTGATAGGGCCCCAGAGGCCCAGCCAGGACTTCCTCTGCCCTCGACAGATATGCCTCTCACTACCCCAGTCAGGAAGGCTCCCTGCCCAGGTAGTTCCCCCATCCGCTGTGCAAGCTGCATTCTACCTGTCCCTCAGTCTAACTGGTTTCACCACTATGCCGGCCAGCAAAATTATTCAAACAAGTCCCATCCTCCTGAGACAAAAAAGGGCACCCTACAGCCCTGTTACTACAAAGCCTATCTCCCACAGCCTTTTCTGCCTCACTGTATTTCCAAGTGCAGCCTCTGTGTGGCCTTGCATGGCATGTGATGTCCTCTTCCCACAGGCTGTGCATGTATGTGACGAATAAACAACTGACAGTCTCATCTGCCCAATGGTGGATGTCCTGTGTTCAGCCAGCTTATGCTATTTAGGTTATTGGAGCCCTCCTGCATCAGTGGAAGGAATAGGAATGATCAGAACAGGAACAAAGTCATCTATGCAAGGGCAACTATTGAATGTCTCTAGAGAGTGGGGTCTATGATATTTTAAGTTGGGGCTATTCCCGTCTCTCTGCTGTCAATACTCCAATGTTGCAAAAGGCATGAAATGCTAACAGTCCTGCAGCCAGTGGACAGGACTGTACTTTTTTGGAGTTCTAAGAAATGCCACCTCCAGAATACAGTTAATATAATGTTCAAACATTCAGCTCCATGGGAAATCTCTGTTACTGACATATTACACCTTTTTATTCTATTTTATTTAACTCAGATTTCAGCTTAGTCAAGTGGGGGAAAAGAGGAGTACTACCCTCAGGTCATTACTGAAACAATTCCAGTCTGGTAGCAACATTGCAGCTGTCTAAAGCTATTATTTCAATTGGGGAAAAGAAAAAAAGCCTGGTCAGGAATTTAAAAGGAAATCTTGGAGAATAAAATGGCTACAGGAAAACTTGAAAACCTCCAACATAGCTCTGGACATCTAAAAAACTTAAAAAGCATGCATACAGCCCAGGAAAGACTTGGTTAAAAAGAAAGCTCTTTTAATTGCTGGTTGAACTTAAGGCCCTGAGCAAGCAGTAAATGAAAGCTATGGTTGTCTTATAAATGACCTGAAGTTTGAAAGCATGCTTTCTAACACAGACCTCCTTGGAAAAAGGGAGAAGATATACAGACAACATATTTAAGGATATTTTCTCATCAAAAATTGGACTTGCTGACGTCTTATCCCGAATCAGAGGTGATTCATAGGAAGGCAGGTTTAAAATTTTATGTAAGAATTGTTTTAAATTAAATTAAAATATTTAAAAACTTTTTTTTTTTGAGGTATGTGGGCCTCTCACTGTTGTGGCCTCTCCCATTGCAGAGCACAGCAGGCTCAGCGGCGATGGCTCACGGGCCCAGCCGCTCCACGGCATGTGGGATCTTCCCGGACCAGGGCATGAACCCGTGTCCCCTGCATCGGCAGGCGGACTCTCAACCACTGCGCTCCCAGGGAAGCCCTAAAATATTTAAAAACTTATAATTTAATTTTAAAAATCCAGGGAATTCAATGGTTGCACAATGAAGGAAATACAAAATCTACAGAATTAGTCCAGGTGAATCTCTGAGCAATACACAACAATGAGAAAACAACAAGGACAACAAAATTCCAGCAACAACAGTGAAATCTGAGCAGTGGGGAGAGACTTGATACCAAAGATCTACAATATATTATCTAAAATTTCCAGTTTTCAACAAAAACTTAAGAGACATGAAAACACAAAGCAAAAAATGTGCCACATAAAAAGGCAGAAAAGAGCTAAAACATAATGTCCCTGAGGGAGCTCAGATTTTAGACTTAGTAGTACATAATAATGTTAAAAGATCTATTATAAATATGTTTAAAGAGCTAAAGAAAATCATATCTAAAGAAATAGAGAAATATGACAACAATGTCTCACCAAAGTTTTTTAAAAACTTAAGACCCAAATATAAATAGTTCTGCAATTGAAAAGTATGATAACTGGGGGAAAAAATTCATCAGAGGGACTCAAAAACAGAGTTCAGTTAACAGAAGAAAGAATCATCAGACTTCATACTTCAAGAGAGATTATCCAGTCTGAGGAGCAGAGTAAAGGAATAAAATAATGAACAGGGCCTCAGAGACTTGAGAGACACCAAAAAGCACTCCAACATACACAGAACAGGAATTTCATGAACAGGAGAGAGAGAGAAAGAACAGAAAAGATATTTGAAGAAAAATTGGTCAAGAATGTCCCAAATTTCATGAAAAATATTAAGCTACTCATCCAAGAATCTCCATGAATTCCAGGTAAAATAAACTGAAAAATAATCACAACTAGGCATATCACAGTCCAGTAGAGAAGAGTCAAAGATGAAGAGGAAATCTTGACAGCAACAAAACAAAAAGAAGTTATATACTAGCATTTCTTAAAAAGATTTAAAAGCTGACTTTTTTTTTTTTTTGCAGTACACAGGCCTCTCACTGTTGTGGCCGCTCCCGTTGTGGAGCACAGGCTCCGGATGCACAGGCTCAGTGGCCTTGGCTCACGGGCCCAGCTGCTCTGTGGCATGTGGGATCTTCCCGGACCGGGGCACGAACCCATGTCCCCTGCATCGGCAGGCGGACTCTCAACCACTGTGCCACCAGGGCAACCCATAAAAGCTGACTTTTGTTAGAAACCATGGAGTCCAAAAAGCAGTGCAATGACATTCAAAGTGTTGGGAAAAGAAGTCTGTAAACTTTTTTAAAAGTTCATGTATTTGAGGGCTCTGTTGTTAGGTGCATATGTTTACATTTGTTCTATTGTAGCCTCCTAAGGTATAAAGATATAAATTCTATATATGGCAAAACTATCCTTCAAAAAATGAAGGATAAATTAAGACAACATTGCTAGGAAAAAAAAAACTGAGAGAATCTGTGTGTAACAATCCCACCCTACAATAATTACTAAAGAGAGTTCTTAAGGCTGAAATGAAAGGACACTAGACAGTAACTTGAATCCACATGAAGAGATAAAGAGCATCAGTAAACATATCTACATAAGTAAATATAAAAGAATAAATGTCTTTTTGTAATTCTTTTTTTCTACCATTTTATTCAAAGGCAAATGCATAAAGTAATAATTATAAACTTTGTTGATGACCTTGTATAAAATGTAATTTGTATGACAATTACAGAACAAAGGAAGAGAGAGAGAATGGCTCTCTATCAGAACAAAGAATATATGTATGCTATTGAAATTAATTTGGTATCAATCTAAACTGGAATAAGATATCAAATAAAATTCCCAGGACAACCACAAAACCAAAAAAAATCTCTCAAAACTGTAATTAAAAACAAGAAAATTAAAATAGTATACTAAAAATAAATCTAACACAAAAGAAGACAGTAATAAGGGAATAGAGGAACAACAACAACAACAAAAAAGATGCTCAACATCGCTAATCATCAGAGAAATGTAAATCAAAGTCACAATGAGATATCACCTCACACTTGTCAGAATGGCTATTATCTAAAGCAACACAAATAACAAATGTTGGCAAGGATGTGGAGAAAAAGGAACCTTTGTACACTGCAAGAGGGAATGTAAATTGGCACAGCCACTGTGGAAAACAGTATGGAGGTCTCTCAGAAAACTAAAAGGAGAACTACCATATGATGCAGCAATTCCACTCCTGGGTATATATGTATATCCAAGAAAAAACAAAAACAGAACACTAATTTGAAAAGATATATGAACCCCAGTGTTCATAGCAGCAATATTTATAATTGCCAAGTTATGGAAGCAACCTGTGTCCATCAACAGATGAATGGATAAAGAAGATGTGATACACACACATACACACACACACAATGGAATACTACTCTGCCAGAAAAAAGAATGAAAATTTACCATTTACAGCAACATGGATGAACTCGGAGGGTATTATGCTAATTGAAATAATGAATATGTTAAATGTAAATGGAGAAATTACTCCAATCAAAAGGCAGAGATTAAAAGACAGATTTTTTTAATTACCTACTTATTTACTTTTTACAAAAGACACATTAGATTCAAAAACACAAGTAGATTGAAAGGGAAAGGTGGGAAAATATAACAAAGACACTAAACCAAAGAAAGAGTAAGGGGCTATATTAATATAAGACAAAACAAACTTTCAGAACAAAATTGTGTCTAGAGAGAAGAACATTTTATAATGATAAAATGGTCAATCCATTAGGTAGATAGAATAGGTATAAATATATGTACCTAGGATTGGAGACAAGATGGTGGAGTAAAAGGACCTTGAGTCCACCTCCTCTCATGAGCACACCAAAATCACAGCTAACTGTTGAACAGCCATCGATAAAAAAGACTGGAATCTACCAAAAGAGATGCTATACTCTACATCCAAACACATAAAGAAGAAACCACAAGATGGTCAGAGGGGTGCACTCGCAGTATACTCAAATCCCATTCCACCCAGATGGGCAACCCATAAACTGGAGAATAATTATATCATAGAGATTCTCCCAAGGAGTGAGAGTCCTGAGCCCCATGTCAGGCTCCACAGCCTAGGGATCTGACATCAGGAGGAGGAGCCCCCAGATCATTTGGCTTTGAAGGCCAGCAGGGCTTAACTGCAGAAGCTCCACAGGACTGGGAGAAACAGAGACTCCACTCTTGGAAGGCACACACAAGTTCTCATGCACAGTGGAAACCAGACCAAAGGCAGTGACTCCATAGGAGCCTGTGCCAGACCTACTTGCTGGTCTTGGATGGTCTCCCAGGGAGTCAGGAGTGGCTGTGGCTCTTTCTGGGGTCATAAAATCTGGTGGCAGACATAGGGGAAACCTATATGAACTCTGGCTAGAGGCAGATATTTTGGGTCCTTGGCACCAAGACCTGGCCCCACCCAACAACCTATAAGCACCAATGCTGGGATGCCTCAGGCCAAACAACTCATGTGGCAGGAACACAGTCCCACCCATCAGCAGACAGGCCACCTCTAGTCAAGCTGACCGCCACCTCTAGACACCTCCCTACCCACCAGAGGGTCAAGATACAGCTCCACCCACCAGTGGGCAAGCACTGGCCCCTTCCACCAGGAAGCCTGCATAAGCCTCCAGACCAGCCTCACCCACCAGAGGGCAGACACCAAAAGCAAGAAAACTACAATCATGCAGCCCGCAGAACTGAGCCTGCAAACACAGATCAGAACCTACCCTTTAACCAGCTGGTCCCTGGCCCTTGGGTGATGAGAGAGGAGTGTACTACTGGGACACATAGGACATCCCCTACAGAGGGCCACTTCTCCAAGGTCAAGAAAAGTAACTACGCTACTACATACATAAACATACAAATAGAAATGTAAACAAAATGAGATGGGAAAGGAATATATTCCAGACAAAGGAATAAAATAAAACCTCAGAACAATAACTAAGTGAAGTGGAGATAGGCAATCTACATGAGAAAGAGTTCAGAGTAATGATCACAAAGATGATCCAAGAACTTGGGAAAAGAATGCATGCACAGAGCAAGAAGTTAGAAGAAGTTTTTAGCAAAGGGACAGAAAATATAAAGAACAACCAAACAGAGTTGAAGAAAACAATAACTAAAATGAAAAATACACTAGAAGGAATTACTAGCAGAATAAATGAAGCAGAAGAATGAATCAATGAGCCAGAAGACAGAGTGGTAGAAATCACTGCCATGGAACAGAATAAATAAGAAAGAATGAAAAGAAATTATGATAGTTTAAGAGATCTCTGAGGCAAACATACAGTAAAGGTAGGAAATCATCCACACACAAATATGATATAAAAACCAGTGTTTGTGACAGGAGGAGAGTACAAATCCAGGATATTTGAAATGCATTTGAAATTAAGAGATCAGTAACTTGAAAAAAATCATGTATATGTATAGACTGCTATATCAAAACCTGATGGTAACCACAAACCAAAGATCTATAATAAATATACAAACAGAAAAGAAAAAAGGAATCCAAATATAACACTAAAAATAGTCATCAAATCACAAAAGAAGAGAACAAAGAGGAAAGGAAGAATAAAAAGACTTACAAAAACAAATCCAAACAATTAACAAAATGGCAATAAGAACATACATATCAACAATTACCTTAAATGTAAATGGGTTAAATGTTCCAACCAAAAGACACAGACTGGCTGAATCAATATAAGAACAATCCTATATATATGCTGTCTACAAGAGACCCACTTCAGATCTAGAGACACATACAGACTGAAAGTGAGGGAATGGAAAATGTTATTTCATGCAATTGGAAATCAAGAGAAAGCTGGAGTAGCAATACTTCTATCAGACAAAATAGACTTTAAAATAAAGACTGGTACAAGAGACAAAGAACACTACATAATGATCAGTGGATCAATCCAAAAAGAAGATATAACAATTATAAACATATATGCACCCAACACAGGAGCACCTCAATATTATAAGGGAAACATTAACAGATATAAAAGGAGAACTTGACAGTAACAATAATAATGGGGCACTTTAACACTCCACTTATATCAATGGACAGATCATTCAGACAGAAAATAAATAAGGAAACACAGGCCTTAAATGCCATATTAGATCAGATGGACTTAATTGATATTTATAGAGCATTCCATCCAAAAGCAGCAGAATACACATTCTTTTCAATGGAACATTGAAAATGGAACATTTTCAATGGAATGGAACATTCTCCAAGATAGGTCATATACTGGGCCACAAAGGAAGTCTTGGTAAATTTGAGAAAATTGAAATCATATCAAGCATCTTTTTCAACCACAATGCTATGAGATTAGAAATCAACTACAAGAAAAAACTGCAAAAAAAAAAAACACATAGAGGCTAAACAATATGCTACTAAATAACAAATGGATCACTGAAGAAATCAAAAATATGTAGAGACAAATGCAAACAAAAACATGATGAACCAAAACCTTTGAGCTTCAGAAAAAGTAGTTCTAAGAGGGAAGTTTATAGTTACCTCAGGAAACAAGAAAAATCTCAGATAAACAACCTAACCTTACACCTAAAGCAACTAGAGAAAGAAGAACAAACAAAACCCAAGTTAGTAGAAGGAAAGAAATCATAATGATCAGAGCAGAAATAAATGAAACAGAGATGAACAAAACAATAGAAAAGATCAATGAAACTAAAAGCTGCCTCTTTGAAAAGATAAACAAAATGATAAACCTTTAGCCAGACTCATCAAGAAAAAAAAGGGAGAGGGTCCAAATCAATATGATTAGAAATGAAAAAGGAGAAGTTACAACTGACACCAGAGAAATACATAGGACCATAAGAGACTATTACAGGCAATGATATGCCAATAAAATGGACAACCTGGAAGAAATGGACAAATTCTTAGACAGGTACAATCTCTTAAAACTGAATGAGGAAAAAATAGAAAATATGATCAATCACAGTACTGAAATTGCATCTGTGATTAAAAAACTTCCAATAAACAAAAGTCCAGGACCACAGGGCTTCACAGATGAATTCTATCAAACATTTAGAGAGAGTTAACACCTATCCTTCTGAAACTATTCCAAAAAATTGCAGAGGAAGGAACACTTCCAAACTCATTCTGTGAGGCCACCATCACGCTGATACCAAAACCAGACAAAGATACCACAATAAAAGAAAATTACAGTCCAATATCACTGATGATATCAAAAATGATATCATCAAAAATGATGATAGCAAAAATCCTCAACAAAATACTAGCAAACCAAATTCAACAATACATAAAATGGATCATACACCATGATCAAGTGGAATTTATCCCAGGGATGCAAGGATTTTTCAGTATCCACAAATCAATTAGTGTGATATACCACATTTTAAAAATGATGAATAGGGCTTCCCTGGTGGCGCAGTGGTTGAGAGTCCACCTGCCGATTCAGGGGACACGGGTTCATGCCCCGGTCTGGGAAGATCCCACATGCCGCGGAGCAGCTGGGCCCGTGAGCCATGGCCACTGAGCCTGCGCATCCGGAGCCTGTGCTCCGCAATGGGAGAGGCCACAACAGTGAGAGGCCTGCATACCGCAAAAACAAAAAAACAAAACAAAACAAAAACCATATAATCATCTCAATAGATGCAGAAAAAGCTTTTGACAAAATTCAACATCCATTTATGAGTAAAAACTCTCCAGAAAGTGGGCACAGAGGGAACCCACCTCAACCTAATAAAGGTTATATATGACAAACCTACAGCTAACATCATACTCAACAGTGAAAAGCTGAAAGCATGGCCTCTAAGATGAGGACAAGGCAAGGGTCTCTACTGTCACCCCTTTCATTTAACATCATTGTGGAAGTCCTAGCCACAGCAATTAGAAAAGGAAAAAATAAAATAAAAGGAATCCAAATTGGAAAGGAAGAAATAAAACTGTCACTGTTTGCAGATGACATGATACTATACATGGAAAATTCTAAAGATGCTACCAGAAAACTACTAGAGCTCATCAATGAATTTGGTAAAGTTGCAAAATACAAAATTAATACACAGAAATCTCTTGCATTTCTATATGCTAACAATGAAAGATCAGAAAAAGAAATTAAGGAAACACTCCAATTTACCATTGCATTAAAAAACAAAATAGGAATAAAACTACATAAGGAGACAAAAATGCATGTACTCCAAAAAATATAAGTGGCTGATGAAAGAAATTGAAGATGACACCAACAGACCTAAAGGTATACCAGGTTCTTGAATTGGAAGAATCAATACGGTCAAAACAACTATAATACTGAAGGCAATCTACAGATTCAATGCAATCCCTACCAAATTACCAATGGTATTTTCACAGACTAGAACAAAAAAATTTTAAATTTGTATGTAAACACAAAAAACCTCGAATAGCCAAAGCAATCTTGAGAAAGAAAAACAGAGCTGGAGGAATCAGGCTTCCTGACTTCAGACTAGACTATAAAGCCACAGTAATCAAAACAGTATGGTTCTGGCACAAAAACAGACTTATAGATCAATGGAACAGGATAGAAAGCTCAGAAGTAAACTCACAAACCTATAGGCAATTAATCTATGACAAAGGAGGCAACAATACACAGTGGAGAAAAGACAGTCTCTTCAATCATTTGTGCTGGGAAAACTGGACAGCCACATGTAAAAGAATGAAATTAGAACATTCTCTAACACCACACAAAAATAAATTCAAAATGCATTAAAGACCTAAACGTAAGACCAGATACTATAAAACTCCTAGGGGAAAACATAGGCAGGACACTCTGACATAAATAGCAGCAATATCTTTTTCAATCCATTTCCTAGGGTAATGGAAATAAAAACAAAAATAAACACATGGGACCTAATTAAACATAAGAGTTTTGCACAGCAAAAGAAACTGTAAACATAATGAAAATACAACCTACTGAACCAGAGAAAATATTTGCAAACAATAAGACTGACAAGGGATTAATCTCCAAAATATACAAACAGCTCATGCAGCTAAGTATCAAAAAATACAAACGACCCTATCAAAAAATGGGAAGAAGATCTAAATAGACATTTCTCCAAAGAAGACATACAGATGGCCAAAAGCACATGAAAAGATGCTCAGCGTCACAAATTATTAGAGAAACTCAAATCAAAACTTCAGTGAGGTATCACCTCACACTGGTCAGAGTGGCCATCACCAAAAAGTCTACAAATAATAAATGCTCGAGAGGGTGTGGAGAAGATGGAACCCTCCGACACTGTTGGTGTTAATGTAAATTGGTGCATCACTATGGAGAACAGTATGGAGTTTCCCTTAAAAACTAAAGATAGAGCTACCATACAAACCTGCAGTCCCACTCTTGGGCATATATTCAGAGAAAACCATAATTCAAAAACATACATGCATGCCAGTGTTCGTTGCAGCACTATTTACAATATTTAAAACATGGAAGCAACATAAACGTCTATCGACAGATGAATGGATAAAGAAGATGTGATATATATATATATGTGTGTGTGTGTGTGTGTGTGTGTGTGTGTGTGTATACACACACACAATGGAATATTACCAGCCATAAAAAAGAGTGAAATAATGCCATCTGCAGCAACATGGCTGGACCTAGAGATTTTCATGCTAAGTGAAGTAAGCCAGACAAAGATAAATATCACATGATATTGCTTATATATAGAATTCAAAACAGAAAGAGACTCACAGACATAGAAAATAAAATTATGGTTACCAAAGGGAAAAGGGGAGTGGGGAGAGGGGTAAATTAGGAGGTTGGGATTAACATATACACACGACTATATATAAATAGATAACCAGCAAGGACTTACTGTATAGCATAGGGAACTATACTCAATATTTTGTAATAACCTGTAAGAGAACCTGAAGAGAATATGAATTTATATAAATTACTGTGCTGTACACCTGAAACTATCATGATATTTTAAATCAACTATACTCTATTAAAAGTTAAAAAACAACCCAAAACATACGTACCTAACAACAGAGCCCCAAAATAACATGAAGCAAAAACTCTCAAAATTGAAGGAAGAAATTAGACAATACAACACTAATAGAGACAGCAACACACCATTTTCAATAATTGATGAGTTGCATGAAGGGTAATTTCAGTTTTTTAAAATAAATGTTTATTTTATTTATTTATTTTTGGCTGTGTTGGGTCTTCCTTGTGCACGGGCTTTCTCTAGTTGCCGCGAGCGGGGCCTACTCTTCGTTGTGGTCCGCGGGTTTCTCATAGTGGTGTCTTTTCTTGTTGTGGAGCATGGGCTCTAGTCACGTAGGCTTCAATAGTTGTGGCTCGCAGGTTCTAGAGCACAGGCTCAGTAGTTATGGTGCACGGGCTTAGTTGCACCACGGCATGTGGGATCTTCCCGGACCAGGGCTTGAACTCGTGTCCCCTGCATTGGCAGGTGGATTCACTGTGCCACCAGCAAAACCCATAATTTCATTTCTTAATTGAAGGCACCTAGTTCCATGCACTTTTCCCACACCAGAAACCAAGCATTTTTGACACATCCTCTTCTTTACCTTCAATATCAACTCGTTACCAAATCTCAACATATATCGTAAATACATTGACTTCTTCTTTCCATTAGCTGTACCACCACCTTAGTCAAAGCCACTACCATCTCTTCTTAGACAAGTCTAATAGACTTGCATACTAATCTCTCATTTTTCTCTTCACCCCTTTTAGTTCACTTTTCACATAACTACAAGTGTCTTATTTTTTGTAATGTTTGTTAGATCATGTCACTGCCCTTAAAGCAATATTTATAAGTTTCATTATATTTAAAATAAAATCCAGATTCTTGTCCATAGCTTACAAAGCTCTACATTATCTGGGCCTGCCTGATTCTCTAATTTTGCATTCCTGAAATCTCCATTCTCTTGCCACATAGCTCTTTTCTGTTTATCAAGCTCACCAAGCTTTTTTTCAATTTTGCTTTCAAGCCTGCTACTTCTTCCACCTTGAATCTTCCAGGTCTCAGCTTAAATATGTTCTTCCCCATAAAGCACTTCCTTGATCCCTCAATCCAAACCACATTTCCTTATCACTTGCTTTCATTGGGCACAATATGTTTTTCTTCATAGGGCTCATCATTTTTGATTACATATATATTCATGGTATAACTTAAAAGATTCTTTGAAAACTTAAACAAATCTTTATCAGTATTTATCTGATTTTTTGCTAATTTAACCCTAGGAAAAATATATACAGTAAACTTTAATTTGATATTCAAACTAATTACAAAAGGTGAAATGTTCCCTGTTACTTCTTCAGACTATACTTATCTTCTGCAAGTGATTTCTCTTCTTAAATGGACTGTGAGGCGAGAGGGAAAGATTTATAAGCCTCTTTATTTTAAGTAGCTGCAAAAATATGTTTTGTGGCTAAATTCTGGATTGATGTCTTTTTCCATATGATCAAAAATCCTTTTTATCTCTGGTTATCCCATTTCACTCACTGTCAACATGCATAAGCCTTGGTATTCTAAAATTTTATGAAGGTCATTCAAATATGCTTTAATCAGGCTTTCAACACAGACTCTTACATGGTCTTCATTAATAATAATGTCCAATGATGTCATGGTTTATGGTTATTTCAGACAAACTTTGAGGCATGTTAAGGAATACGGGGTTAAGAAATAGTGTGTGCAACTTCTTAGAATTAAAATGTATAAGTATAAAATTGGTTAACATTTTTTGATAGTGTGTTTCTTTTGCTCAAAATGTTGATAATATTGATATTAAGAACATTGTTTTTCAGTTTTCAGAAAAGGAGATTAAAACTTTTTCATGTATTTTATTTCAGTAAAATTTTAACAGTCTCCTGAATTACTGCCATTTGGAGATTATGGTAACCTTCCTGGAAAATCCTTTTCTACTAAAAGTGATTGATCAAATTGAGAAAGTTTGGCTAAGAGGAAGTATATTCCTTTGGTACCCACTCCTTCAAAATTTGGTGCCGTTTTTGTAACAAATGTTTTAACTGACAAACCATGTGACACTGTGCCCAGAAGCTATTTGTGAGAAATTAATCATGTGCCTTAAAGTTATTTTAGGAAAGGTAGATTCTAATTAATTTTCACTGTCAGTGTGTAAAAGGATGTACATTTTTACTTTTAAAACTATATACCGGGCTTCCCTGGTGGCGCAGTGGTTGAGAGTCCGCCTGCCGATGCAGGGGATACGGGTTCATGCCCCGGTCCGGGAAGATCCCACATGCCGCGGAGCGGCTGGGACCATGAACCATGGCCGCAGAGCCTGTGCGTCCGGAGCCTGTGCTCCGCAATGGGAGAGGCCACAACAGTGAGAGGCCTGCGTACCACAAAAAAAAAAACAAACAAACAAACAAAAAAAACTATATACCATTTATATTGTGTAAGATTTTAGTTTACATCATATAATTTACCACCATAACACAGTCAGTGGTCTCTCTCTGCCTTGGACAGAAAATGCCTATCTATATACACATATAAATATACATGTACATACATGTCTTATGAATTAACAAGGTATTTTGGTGAAAATGAGTAGGTGACTTGAAGCTCAATAATCAGAAAGCTATCTTTTAATGATTCTGTTCCTCTGTTCTATTATTCCTGAGTCCTATGTTTCAACAGCCTCCTTACTAATAAAAACCAGTTGTTGGGACAAAGTTTAACTCCTAAGTGTACTATTTTTCCAAGAAAAACATTAAAATTGGTCTCAAATGTGTGCTCACTCATAATGTAAGGATTTCAAGTTAATCTCATAAAATAAGATAAAGGCCATAAAACTGCTCCCGGACATAGCATAGACTTTAAAATTTTCAAATTCTAATTGACTGCAGGGAAATGACTCATTCCATTGCCTAGTGGTAAATGTAGACATAAAAAACATCCAGATGCCCACTTCACTAGGAAGCAAAGAAACAATTAAAAAAATTTTTGTGGAGGAAGAAAAGTCCCTAAAAAACAGCTTTAAAATTTTAAAGGGTCTTTAATGGGAGTTATATATTTCAGTGCAATACATTGCCCTGAAGAAGGTGTCTGAGGCACAGTTACTTTGCTACTTTGTGTTACCTTGAGCCTCCATGAGTGTTGATCATGAGCCATGAGCCACTACACTCCCCAAAATGCTTGTAATATCTGGTATTTTTACATCATTATTTTGAAGAGTTTGAAACATTGTTGTTGCCCCTTTGAATATTCCTTTGCTCAATTATAAAAAAACAGAGAACATATATATTTGTCACATATGTATAATGTTGAAACATGATGAAAGCAACTAGCAATTAACCTATCAGAGATTGAGAGCAGATTGGAAGGGAATCCTATAAAGTGCAAGATTCCTTTTGACATGGCAACTCTAGAATTTTATGTAAAGGGATCTAAGGGGCAATCATCTAATTTAAATAGGAGGATAGAGGGACTGTCTAGAAGTGACAAAAAAAGCACTATTTTTAATTGGGTTGCATATTTATTTGGGATGGCTTGAATCTAATTTGCTTAGCAAGCACTACTTTTAACTTAGATTGTATCTTTGATTACTTAGTAGAAAAAAAAAGACACAATGGAGGACTCTGATGTTTTCACTATATGTAAAGAATCAAGAAAGCCAGAGTAGTCCCTGGGCAATTACGTGCCTTACTTGTTAAATCAGAATAAATATAAAGAAATAGTACTAGAAGAACTTGCATTTGATTGAGAACTTGGATCTTAAAGCTATTCTTAAATTTAGCTCCCGCCATCCATAACTATACTTATAGTGTCACCTATATGTCATACGTAAAGGCACTACATAGAAATCTCTTATATACCATTAATCATATACTTAACTGTGGTCATTATGCTAGTCCTACTGCATTAATATATTTTCATGGTCAACAATTATCTTGATTAATTGTTATTCAGGACCTGCTCTCTGTTTACCTCATCCTCTATCTTACACATTACATGTTTGTTGAATTGAACAAGAAAACTAAAAAAGGCTCCGTTACTTCAAGGGAGATGACTAGTCTAGGCTAGTCTAAAAGGCATTCTGAAAATATTCAAGCTACACCTTGAACAGAGTATTATGAAGATTTTTCCCATGTGGAATATAGGCCAAGTTCACACCTGGTGACCCTTAAAATGCTCTTCTCTGTTTCTTAGACCTCTTCCACATTTCCTTCCTATATTCTTCTCTATGTTACTTGCCTAACAGCACAGCCAGACAGGACCTCTTGATGAGTTCTCCAGATACCTCACAATGTTCTACCTTTGTGCCTGTGTTCTAGGAATTTCTTCAATCCAGAATGCTGTTTATTATTCCTGTGGTTCCTACTATATTATTCATATTGTCCTTCTTGAAATTCTACTTCCAAAGACCTCTCAAATGCCTATTCTTCTAAAGCTTTTTTTGCTTTCTCCTCAATTATATATAATTGGCATATCACATCACTTCCCAATTTGTGCCTCTCTGTCAATATGACACTATGATATATTTCTACTCTGCATTATAGTTTTTTATCCTTGGCATTTATTTATCTATTTATTTATATCCTCTTTATTAAATTGTAATCTTTTGAAGACAAAGGATAGATACTATTCAATTCTGTGCGCCTTTTAGCCACTGATGCTCCATAAATATTTATTGAGTTGAAAGCCTATTTGCCAAAGTAGTAGTTCTCTGGGTTTCATATACATAGACAATCATAGATGGTAGTACTCAAGCAACCAATACCATGGTAGAGTGTAAAGCAGCATGACCACCACCTGAAAACTTGTTAGAAATATACAGTCTCAGGACCTACCCCACACCCACTGAATCAAAAATCTGCGTTTAAAAAAAATCCCAGGTGATTTATATGCACCTTAAATTTTGAGAAGTACTGTATAAATTTCACATATTTTAGAATGAAAAAGTTTGTGTGTATCTAGACTTCACAATATACTATATAGGACTCGTTAGACAAGAAGGCTCAGTGGTTTCAGTCTGGGATGACTGATAGAAAGTAGGGAATCCAGGAGGCACACAGTAATCAGGAAAGGGAAATTCATTTATGCAAAGATATCAGCATTACAATGATGCAAAAATAAAGAATCATTTGATATCAGATGCTATAGTCTAACTCAAGTTCAGAATCGCTATGTCCTTTAACTGCAAAGAAAAAAAGATTGATATCAGGGTATTCTACTCAAACTTGTACATAGAACTCATGGAAGTCTATAAAAAGATGTCTATAATTAAGAACGATTTTTCATAGAAAGAGAAGAATGAATTGTAGGGAATCATACTGTCAAATGAAAGAAGAATGAAAAGACTAATGCAATAATAGAATGAGAATTTATATTGGTCTGAGTAAAGGAAGTATCAGTAGGAGCGGAATGAAGAAATGGATTTGAAATACTTTGAAGAATGAACATCAGTGGACTATGGAGATGGGTTAGATGTAAGAGGAAGAGGGTTGTGAGGAATTTGAAAATGACTGAGCTATGGAGTCTTGGAGAGCATTAACTAAGAGAACAATACAAAAGGAAAAACAGGGAGAGGGAGAAGTGCAGGGAAACAGGGGCACAACCTGAGAAATGATGCAGGGCATGGATTTCAGCTCCCCAACACCCACTGCCCACCAATGCCTGGTGCCCTTCTGCACAACATTTGGCCATCATCCTAGAAAGAGAAGATGCTGAGGGTCACTTCAAAGTTCTAGTGAATATCCATTTGATGACCAACAAAAGGAGATAACAGCATTAAGTATTTGAAAGTCATGTGCATGAAATGTTAATAGGAAAGACAACTTAATTAATATTTCTTCAACCTCTCCCTAAAAAACTTATCATTAACAACTCATACCTGTGCATACAGAAGTGTTGAGATCATCTCAAATTCTGTATCCTTTCTACTGTTACTGTTAAATCCACTGTAACAAAATGAAACTAAAGTACGCAGGATGAGAACTTTCTCTTTATTCTTTCTATTTACCTATTTGGAGGAGGTGTGGTTGGTAAGGAAAAAAGTACATGCTCAGGGTCTATAGGAACCCAAGAGAATGAATATATAAATGAATTTCTGTCAAGGAAAGAATTTTTATTGGGGAGAATATTATTTTAGATGCTTATATACATATAAGGTTGTCAAGAATCAAAAGAAAAAGAATAGCATATTGTAAATTAATCTTTTTCTACCAATTTCCTCAACATATTCGTAATTTTTGTATTTTATATTATAATTTAGTTGGTGTTGCATTGAAGGTTTTAGACATAAGGTTAAAAAAATAATCTAGGTCGCTCATTTACCTCTAAAAAGCAATCTTTTCTGTGGTGTCGTTTGTAAAATGAACTTCATGGTCCATTTAAATTTGGTAGGGATAGATGGGTTGGGTTAATTGGAGGGTGAAGTAACAATTTTCAAGAACCATATTGTCAAATATGTAAATAATTTCACACATGTTCTTGACTATCTCATAGAAACAATTTGAACAAGGCTTTGGGAAAAATGTATTTTAGGAGCTACAGCACTCTAACTTTCCACTATAGTTTATCACTGTGAAAATCATTTCTATAATTGTGCAGTCTTGCTTACATTACTTGTTAATTAGCTTTAATTATACTTTCAGCCAATTACTCAAAATCTGACCTTTTCTAACAAAAGTCAGGCAAGAAGAATGTGGGTGAGGCACAGGAACTATACTGTATGAAATAAACAAATTGGTGGTAGTAATTTTTTATTTTTTGCTTACCTACTCAACACTTGAGCAACCCCTTACTAGTTATATCTTCTCCTATCAATTTTTATGAAATCTATTACCTTTACCACAGAATTCCCTAAAAAAACTAGAATACAAAAATGTTTTTAACCTTTACAGAGTAAGTAGCTTAAATGGACTTTTGATTATCTGGAATGAATTTAGTTGATAGCTGTCATGGAATCACATCTTTATGTATTACCATCTATTTGAGAAAAATATATCCTATAAATAAAACTTTGAGTTCTATTATCTGTAGGGAAATATATCTTTCATTTAATTTTAATCTGCTAGTGCTATTCCTTTTCAGAAAAAAAAATTACCAGCTTAAATTACTTTCTAAGGTATGTAAATTTAGTACAAGCCATTTAATAGGACATGGGGAGTTGACAACGCCAGCGCCTTGTCCTTGTCTTTTTCTTTAGGTGAACCACCAAATCCTATAGCTGCTTGCACCTGAAATTTATCCTCACCAAGATTGGAGAACAATTAAAAACTCTGTGACTTTGTAAATTGTTGGGGATATTTTAAAAACACATCATCTTTCAATAATACATTTGGGAAAATTGAAAGGCATTTAATACTTATTTAAAGTAACATTTATTTTAACTGGTGACGAATATCCATAAAGGATAATTTTAAATTACCAATAAACTCTATAATATATGTCCTTTCAGGGTTTTACCTGACTCTTTTTACACAGCTGTGGTTAAACTCTATTATCAGTTTTATTTCACGGTTTTACACCAAAAATTATACCCAGGAGTTTTCAATATTATTTTTAAGTCCTTCATAAAATGATTTTTAAGGGCTTCCTATCAGTCCATGTTATGTGTATTTTTTTTAACTATTGACATTAGTAACTTAATCATAAGTGATTCTGAGGTCAAGAGTTACGTTTACATCTTTAGAGTCCACAAGTTCTACTTCACTATAATATTTCCTGATAATGTCAGCTTGCTTCTAGGCAGGAGGCATAAAATCTCCTGATGACATATGGTTGAATACTTAATTTGCTTTCAATGCTGTGAAAATCATACTTATAAATAAAATTTTGTCTGTATTTTAGATAATTTGAGTACTTGTTTAGTACCTTAATAGATTTGGTTACTTTATTGATATAGGAAATCAACAGCATTATGTAGATTGTGGTACTTTTAATAAAATTAGCATATTGGCTTTTCTTAGAAGGCCTGGAAGAATATGGAAAAGAATGGGAAAAACTTTGCATAGCCCCAAATTCTCCTTGATTTTACTCTAGGCTTTTCAGAACTCTGCCTTTGATGTTCTGTCCTCCCAGCTAAATTTCAAGACAATTGAGATTAGAGACCATATCTTAAAATTTTAAGATGGCACAATTTCTAGCAAAGTATTCTCTATATTAGGATCTTAACTACTAATGGTGATGAATATGATAATAGTGATAATAAAAACAAAGGGGAAGGAATGGTAAACTTTAAAATGTGAGCAGTCAACACATTAATTTTGGATGCACATTTAAGAAGCTCTCTTCCAAGGTCTCCATTCCCTCTGTACTTGTTGATGCATCCAACATGTACAGCACTGAGCTCTTAAACAACTCTTTAGTACACACTCCCATGTCTGCTTTGTTGGCTGAGTTGTATGTTTAATAAAAGTCAGTTATGTTTGAATACAGAATGTTTATTTCAATTGGGCTTGGAACAGAATTTACATAATTTAATTAAATATTTCATAACCGAGTAGAATATGAGTGCCAAGAGAAAGACAATTCTTGTTTCTATGAAATTTGAATACTTTAGAAAGACTAGATAAAAGCCAAGGGCTGGAAAAAAATGTTGCAGATTTAGATCTATGCAAGATAACCATAAAAGTCTAGAGTGAAAAAAAAAGTTTTAATCCAGAAGAACTCTTAATTAGATTACTTCAAACGTGTCTTAAAGTTCTTGTTCTAATTCAAAGACAATGAAATCAGAAATTATAGATAATTCAAATGTGTTGCAATTCATTCAAGAAAGATGTTGAGGGCTTCCAATCAGCCTATCCATTTTATAAACAAAAACAGTTTTTTCCACACATATATTCAAAATTAATTTTTTTTAATGCTTAGGGTATAAATTTATCTTTTAATGATTTCATATTTTTAAACTGCTTTAAAAAAATAAACTAAGAGGAATTAGACTGTCTAAATTTTAGATTTAAAGCAGGGTTTAAATTGATGTCTCAGTTCTGACACTAATTAGCAGAAGAAATTTGAGCTAATGCTATTCTTCTCTAAGCTGAATTCTTCTCACCAATAAGACATGAGAATTGGAGTAGATTACCTCTATGGTCACAGCCAGCTCCAAGGGGGGGAAAAAGCTATGATGACACAGGCATTAAAATCATTGGGGAAATGAGGAATTAGTAGGTTTAGTTAAGTATTAAATACCCCCTCCATATCCAATCTTTTCTTTGTGCTTTTTATTAGTGAACAATATCTACTCCACCAGGTTTTAGCAGGGAACATGGCTGCCCAGGCAGAGACTATGTTTCCCAGGGTCCCTTGCAACTAGATGTGGCTAAGTTCTTATTAATGGATGTGAGTAGAAGTGATACATGCAATTTATGAGGAAAGGGAAGTATATCTTTAAAACAGTTGGGCACAGCTTTTCTCCAGGACTGGAAAGTACATGTGCTGCCCATGAGCCAGCACTGACCATACAGGCCACAGAAATGCACTAGAAGGTGGTGAAGCACCAATATGGAAGAAACTTGGTTCTCTGGAAAACTTCATGTGCCAGAGAGTCCCCTTTCAGACTACCCAATTACCTCAAGAGTGTTATACAAATATTAAACCTAGAACTTTTTGGAACCATAGTATTTTGTAGAGTAGCTTAGCCCATAACTATGTATTCATCTCAGGTTCTTTCTTTCATCAGAAGAAGCAATTACTATGTATTTTATAGGAGGATTAATTTGTATTTATGAGCTGCATTTTAAGCTTTGACCAATATAACAAAAGTAGTGTAATTTAAATATTTTTCTGTATAGCTCTGCCCAAATGTATTTTAACCTTCTTGAGGTCAGACTCTTACTCCTGGAAGTTCCACTACCAAGCATACATCCTAGTAATGACAACAATATACATACTCATTGTGTATAAGAAGTATTTTGATACAAGGATAGAATATGCACTTGGAGAAATTCAAACCTCAGCTCTTGTGCTTATTAACCAAATGACTTTGGACCTAATTTTTACATATAAAGTGCTTACTGCATGTTAGCTACTTAATAAATGCTACTTCCAAGAGTACTCTATAAAATTTACAGACAATTGCAAAACAAGGTGAACAAAGTTTTGTAATTCATCACAACTTGATTTTACCCATGTGTGTTTGTTTGGATTTTTTTTTTTGTTAATTGAGATCCATCATAAGCTATTGTGGAAGAATCTTAATGGTGCAACAGAATTTTACCCTTTTATGTTTCCTGTATACTTTTGCCTTAAATAGGTAAAGTCAACTTAAAGAGACAATTTGGATAAATAATCACAGATACATCAGATCTATTTCTCAATATATTTTGTTTCCTTAATACTCATCAAAATAAATTTTAAAATTTTCCATAGTTTCATGTCATATTTCACTTCTAAAAACTCAAGATCAGTTTCATATTACATTACAAAGCTATAATAATCAAAAGAGTATGGTACTGGCAAAAAAACATGGATACTTAAACCAGTGGAATAAAAAGCCCAGAAATAAATCCATGAATATATGGCCAATTAATCTTTGAAAAAGGTGCCAAGAATACACAATGGGAAAAGAATAGCCTCATCAATAAATGGTATTGGGAAAACTGGATATTTACATACAAAAGAATGAAGTTGGATCCTTATTTTACACATTACAAAAAATCAACTCAAAATGGATTAAAGACTTAAATGTAACAACTGAAACTGTAAACTGTTTTCTTCTCCTAGAAGAAAACATAGGAAAAAAAGATCCTTAACATTAGTCTTGGCAATGATTTTTTTGGATTTGACACCAAAAGCACTGGCAATAAAAGCAAAAATGAACAACTGAATCTACAAAAGCTAAAAGTTTCTGCACGGCAAAGGAAACAATCAACAAAGTGAAAAGGCAACTTATGCAATGGGAGAAAATATTTGCAAACTATGTATCAGCTAAAGGGTTAATATTCAGAAGAACACCTACAACTCAATAGCAAAAACAAGCAACAAATAACCTGATTTTAAAATGATCAAAGTAGTTGAATACACATTTTTCCAAAGATGATATACAGATGGCCAATGTGTAGATAAAAATATGTTCAACATCACTAATCACCAGGGAAAAGCAAATCAAAACTACCATATTACCTCACTCCTGTTAGGATGGCTCATTATCAAAAAGACAAAAGATAACAAGTGTTGGCAAGGATATGGAGAAGAGGGAAACCTTGTACACTGTTGGGGGGACTGCAATTTAGTACAGCCATTATGAAAAACAGTATGGAGGAGTCCTCCTAAAATTAAAAGTAGAACTATCATATGACCCAGAAATCTCACCTCTGGGTATATATCTAAAGGAAATCAGAATCTCAAAGAGATACCTGCAACCTCATCTTCAATGCAGCATTATTTGCAGTAATACACAGAAACAAGAGATGAATGAATAAAGAAATTTTGATGGACACCATACACACACACAAAGAAATATTATTCAGCCTTAAAAAAGAAGGAAAGTCTGCCATTTGTGACAACATGGCTGAACCTAAAGGACATTATGCTAAATAAAACTAGCCAGATACAGAATGACAAATACTGCATGATCTCACTTATTTGTGGAAACTAAAAAAAAAAAAAGTGGGGTGAGTGGGTGAAAAATGGAGCTCTTGGTCAGAGGGAACAAACTTTCTTATAAGATGAATAAGTTCTGGAGACAATTTACTGCATGATGACTGTGGTTAATAATAATGATGTATTGTATACTTGAAATTTGCTAAGAGAGTAAATCTCAAGTGCTCTCATCACAAACCATACAAAAATGATACTATGTGAGGTGATATATATGTTAATTAGCTTGATTTTGGTAATCATTTTACAAAGTATATGTGTATCAAAACATCACATTATACAACTTAAACATATACAACTTTTACTTGTCAAACATACCTCCAAAAAGTTGAAGGGTAAAAAAAGACAGTACTATACCACAATGGTATTGTTTACCTGTTATGTGTTTCATACTTTTAAGAAATGTGGATTAACATATAGGAAAAAAATTGTTTCCATTTTTTTATGCTAGTTAATAATATGTTATCCTTTGATGAATTAAAATTTAATATATGATGCTATTTAAATACATATTTTAAATGAATTTTGAGAGCATCTTCTTTGAAATTTATTATCACAAATGAATATAAACTTATATTGAATAATTTCCAACTTTAGTAATACCACTCCTTTATTTACTATTCTATTAAGAATGTATCAGGAAACAAATATTCATATTCACTGCTAGTGGGAATGTATCTTTATCACCATATTTTTGTAAAGAAATTTATCAATAAGAAGCAAGATTTTACTCTAGAATCTAGTAATTCTTTACTCTTGGAAACCCATCCCAAAGAAATAATGACAGATGTAAACAAAGATTCAAGCTAATAAACTGTTTATAGCAGCATTATTTAAATAACAAAATTGAAAACAATCTAAATATTCCAAAGTGATAGATCAATTAAATAAATTCTACACATAAGTGAAATAATTGAAATTACATTTTATGAAGACTTTTTAATTATTTTGATAAAGTGCTTATGATATAATGTTAATTGAGAATTTTAAACATTCTTATAAAATTAAATGTATCTTAATTATTCAATTTAATAACTAAGTGAAAATATAATGAAGGATTTTTACTTTTTTATGCTTTTCTGTATTTCCTGTAATTTTTATATTCAGAATTATTACATTTCTGATTTAAAGAAAAAAAGATTTTCTAGAGATATGACTCTGATCTGTATTTTGATCTTAAATTTCACTGTCTGTACAATACTCAGCATAGTTACTCTTAGGAAAAGTTCTTCAGTGTGCTAGAAAAGATTATACATGATACCCTAAAAGATGGTTACCATATTTATGTCATTGTTTTATTATTCTTTTTCTTAAAGTAGTGTTTTCATAGTGGAATTTATCTTCTCTCTTATCCTCTTCTGATTAAGGAAGCTCCTCCTTTCACCTTTCATTTTATTTTTTTTAACAGCTTTATTGGAGTATAATTGCTTTACAATGGTGTGTTACTTTCTGCTTTATAACAAAGTGAATCAGTTATACATATACATATGTTCCCATATCTCTTCCCTCTTGTGTCTCCCTCCCTCCCACTCTCCCTATCCCACCCCTCTAGGTGGTCACAAACCACCTAGCTGATCTCCCTGTGCTATGCGGCTACTTCCCACTAGCTATCTATTTTACGTTTGGTAGTGTATATATGTCCATGCCACTCTCTCACTTTGTCACAGCTTACCCTTCCCCCTCCCCATATCCTCAAGTCACCTTTCATTTTAAATGGCTGGTAGCCTCCAGGTTTTTCCTACACTTTCTATTTGCACAAGACCCTGTGCCCTATTGCTCATGTTAAAGTAGAAAAAAACCATCTGGGTTTTGAAAAAAGCAAATATTATAAGAACAAAGGCATGAAAGATGGATTATATTTTAGTATGGACTATTGTTCAATCATATGACTTTCTTTTGTCACGTAAGCACACATGGCAAACAAAACATGCTGAAACACACATAGCAAACAAAACATGCTTTTTTCCTCTCTCTCCCTCAAACGTGTCTTCATATAATGGCAAAATCAAAAAAGAAAAACATCATCTAAAATTTGCTTCTCTAAACATGCTATAAAGGATAAAATGAGAAGCAGAGCACTAATTATCCAGAACAGTGTCTTTCCAATAAAACTTTTGGTGATGATGGAAATGTTCTATATCCATCATCCAATACCATGGCCACTAGCCACATGTGGCTATTTAGCACTTGAAATGGGGCTGGTGTGACTGAAGAACTGAATTTTTAATTTTATATGGTTTTAATTAATTTAAATTTAACTAGTCACATGTGTTTTCTGGCTACCCTATTGAACAGTGCAGGCCTATTTCAACTTAGCCTGAATTGGGATAAACTTGTATGGCTTCAGCATCACTATTTAGCTGTAATTTCCTATTATCTATTACTTAAAGGAATTTTATAATAATAAATTCATAATAACAAAGAATTTATAATAATCTTTTTTCAGGAAAGTCAAGGGATCACAGCTGTATTGTCAAATTCAGTCATACTCAGAAAATCCAACACTTAATTTTTAAAATATAAGAAAATGTAGTCATAATACTTCCATATAGTACCAAAATACTTGGCATAAAAATGTGAAAGTTTAAAATTCTATGTTTGGAAAAATGCCCAAAAATAGTAAAAGGAAAAGAAGAATCTTTTATGCCCATGTGAAATCTGAGGAATTAAATGGAATTGAGTTGAATTTTTCTAAAGTAAAAACACAGCTAGTGAACAAATTCCATTTATATAAGTATAGTACATTGTGTATAATGGGACATTTATAGATATTTAAAATAATTCTCTATTACTTTATAAAAGTTATAAATCATTTCTCTACATAAATGTTTTGAATATACAGAAAAGTAGAAAAACCTTATATTCCAAATTACCAAAGACATCTGTTATCATCATTGTGATTCCTTTATTATTTCATCTGTTTGCTATGATATTTTCCTATATAGTTGGACAATATTAATAAAGACTCTTGATAAACATTTTAAATGACTGTGTAGTATTCCACTGAATGGCTATGCAGCATTTGCTTGACCAATTCTCATTTAGGACATTTAGGTTATTTCCAATGTTTTATGTTAAAATAAGGCCAGGATAAACATTCACCAAATTTAAAAATTTCGTTCATTATTATCAACAATAAAATGGTTTTTGCTCTCAGAGAAATTAATGATGACCATATTCAGAGAGAACTTTCCCTAGAATATGCTATAATAACAATTTCTAGACAGGAGGGAAAAAAGGAGGGATCATCACAAAATTCATTCAGGTAGCTAGAATTTAGACTTTCTTTATTGCCAAATACCACAATAAAGTCCCTCTTAGATTTTCTCTTTAAATGTAGGTGAGATTATGTCACACAAAGAAATGTCTGTATTTTCTCTTTTTGCTCACAGACAGTAGCAATTTTCCCCTTTCATCCTATTAAAAAAACAAACCTGCATACACATAGGCAGGTGCTGTTCTGAGATCCTTGATGATAAATGTTTCTTGTCAACCGGGAAAGTATAGAAAGGAATCCTCCATGCCTTTTTGGTCTTGCATCAGCTGAGGAAACCTATCCATGTGGTCCTATAGGTTCACCAGCATCTATACTAACACCCAAATCTCTACCTCTTTTAGGCTTTAAACCTGTACTTCATTCATATCAAGTCACAGATGATTTGGAGACATTAAAGTTATTTACAACTTAGAAAGCCAGTGGATTTAGTTTCTCAGACTTAGGATTTTTGATTAGTGGAAATAAAGAAAAATGGGTCCATTATTGGTCCTTTCCCCAAGGGATTTGGTAGGTTTCCTGCTAAGGTAAAGCATATGGTTCTACAACAACAAAATAATAATAATTAATAAAAAATGCTTTAATGATGAGTCAGACAAACCTTTGGAAGGAAAACCTTTGTGCCACATTGATTAGGTGTAGACAGACTAAGATAAAGAAACAAAAGGCTGCTTTACATTTCACATATTTTATCCCTCAGTGTTTATCAGATATTGAGCAAATCTGATTAAATTAATACCAAGAGAGCTACATATTCTTTGTTCATACCTTTCTTTCAATGAATAATATACGGAATTTTTGCACAACTACAATTTTTTGATCCTTTAGGAGGTGTTGAAATTCAATTTAAAGGCTAAAACAAAAGCTTAAATGGTGTGCTTTCTGTTTTGTGAATCGCAGACACTGCTTTACTGATACGACACCCAAGATTCTAAGCTGACATCAAAGCAAAAAAAAAAAAAAAAAAAAGATCATCTGAAATGACAGCAGCAGCTGCAGCATCCGCCTCTAAATTAGGCTGTGTTTCAAAGTCTGGACTCAACTGCTAAGCAGTATAAAGACCCAGGAGGAAGGCTGCCCAGAAAAGAGTGAGGCTTCCGACCTAACACATCAAAGTAACACATGCTAGGAAGAGCAATAAACGCATGTGTCCCACATTCACGTGCTGCCTAATTGCATTGGGCTCATGAAACCAAGACAAACCTTCAGCTGATTCCTGGTTTAAGAGAGGATTTGAGATCTTTTCTATGCGGAAAGCTGACACAAATTGGTTGCAGATTAGAGTCTGACTCCGTAACGAAGCATCCCATAATTTCAAAAGATGGTCATTTCAGTGTCATATGGCATCTTCAAAACACTGACTTCTTAATGAAGTAACATATAAACTAACCATTAGGTATAAATAAAAGTTAAAAAAATAAGCTTCATAAATGAAGCAAGCCTTAATTTGTACATTCAGGGATAGATGCTTTGAGGAAAGGCTTTTTCGTTTGTTTTGCATATAAACTACCAATTTTGAGGGCATTTATCTTCTAAAGCATAAGCTATTTAACAAGAATTTAGAATACTAATATCTATTAAGAGAGGAGAGAAATAGATGTTTTAGATGTAATTTTTAGCAGAAATGCCTACTGCCATAAGGTCTGCATTAAGGGATCATCACTATATATAGACGATGTAATATATTTAGTAGCACAATTTGCAATTAGATATATAGCAACACACATAAGCTTAATACATTAGAGCTCTGAATTCTTTTATTCTGTGTTCATACCCTTTATGCTCTTTACTCTATTTTGCAACACAATGCCCTATTTTTCTGCAAAATACTCTTCTGTATGTGTGAATTGCCAAAGTTAACTTACACAATTACCTGAGGAGACTTTAATTATAATTAGTGGAAGGCTGATAATTAATCCTATTATGTGAAATATTCATGAGTTATCACTGAACATATGCACTAAAAAAAAACCCTCAGAAATATGCAGGGTGATTATAAATAGATGAAAATGGAAAAAAATGTAGTATGAAAACTGTAAAATTTTTGGCTATAAGTTTTGACTAAATAAATATGATTGCAAGGCTTTGAGAGTCAGAAAACCTTAGGATTACTCTCTTTAGTGCTCAAGGGATAAAAATCATAAAAGAAATTTTGCAAGAATATATTGTATCATATATTAAGAGCCTATCTCCAGAATTATGATGATGGCCCAATTCCATTGACATTAATCAACTTTGAATTTATGTCTAGGATATATAAGTAGATTGAGTCACATTATCTCACTTCATGGAAAATATAAGCATTAAGTACTTTTCAGAAGGGCGAATCATGTAATGGTTCATTTTTCATTAAGATGGAATAAAAAAATCATTGCAACCAATTCATGCAGTGGTCTCTATTATCGGTTTCTGGTGCTAATGTGGCCCTTAGGAGGAAGGAAAAAAAATTCTTTACCTTTGTGACAATTCTGGTTGTTGGGCCTCTCCTCTCTGGATGTTTCTGCATTCCTGAATATCACAAGATTGTCCCTTTACATCATATATGAAGTGACATCAATGAATGCCCTTGATCAGGGTATAAAACTGGCAGTATGACCAAATCACAAAGGGACCATAGCTCATGTCCTGAAAGGTTGGAATGGATTTGTCCCCTTGAGCTATCTCCCTGATCTACATCTACCCCAAGGCACTTGAGACTAGCCAAGGTGGTTTCCTTCAGATCTACCAAGAACAATGTCAGAAAGAAACCAACCTAATAAGAGCTTTGGATTTCCCTCGATGGGTAACAGGTCCCCTATTTGGTATATGCCAATCCCAATTCTGAACTGTGTCTTTCTTTTTGAGAGGTACTGACTTTCTCAAAATCTTAACTGACCAATAAATATAACCATCTAAACAACCATATATTATTACAAGCTATTTGATGTTATTTCCATAGCCATAAGTAGCCAGGATTGTGGCATCAGAGGGAAGACAGTGGCAAATGGATATATGTGTATTGGTCTGTATATGTCTAATCCAAGTTGGAGAAGGGCCCACAGACTTGAATTTTCATGGATGTACAAGTCAGTACTATCCCTTTGCTTGTGACACCTGCATTTTATCCTTTCTAGTAGCAGTTCTGTGCTCAAGGCTAATGGTGACTCTAATTGCACCTATAAAGTCTCAGTGTCTATAAATAACTTCACCCTTGTCACAGTTTCTTCCGACTAGATGGAGATCTTTGAGGAGAGACTAAAAACATCTTCAAAATAATTATGTGACTAGCAGTTGTATACACTTTACAGTTTACAAAATTTGTTTCACATACATTATCTTGTTAATTCTCACCAGCAACCCATAGGCATTTTATCATGCCCAATTACAGGTGAGGAAACTTGAGGTCAGAAAGAGAAAGAGAAATATGCCTCAAACCATACAGCTAGTAAAGTGGTACAGCCAGGACTCTCCCAAGACCTCCTGCGTCTAAGTCCTTTGCAGTTTCTACATCACGCACAACAATCTTCTATCCATTCAGTGTCTCGGAGAGCCTATCATCAGAGGGTTAAATGGGAAAGCAATGACTTTTCCAATGCTTCATCCGTAAAATTATCCTGAAAATCATTTTTAAGAAGTCCTTGGTTTAGGCTTCTTTGAGATCTTTCATTAATTTATGCCTTAACTGGTTCATAATGGCATCTTGCTATATCAATTCTTAATCATTTCAAAAAATGTCCCATGTTTGCTTGGCTTAACATAAAATGAGACAAGACACACTGGAAAGTTAATAAGGTATAAAACCTTACGGGTGGCTACTTAGACTCTTTTCATTTCTGTTCTATGACAATATCAAGACATTGTTGATCTTTCTGTTTATACGGCATGGGAAATACTCTGATTCAATGTATTCTTAAGTTAGGCAATGTCTTTGATCAGATACCATTATTTATTACTGGGATTTTTTTGTAGTATTAATCCCCAGAAAGTGAAATCACATCTACTTTAGATTAGGGTGACTCTATAACCTGGTTTATCCAGGGCAATTGCACAAGAAGAAAAAAGCCCAAGTTTCTTCATCAATACCTCATATACTTTCCCCCTCTATGAGTTTACAAAATAAGTATTTACAGCATACCTCCTATAGATACACATATACTCATGTATGTGGGTATGACTTCTTGAAACAGTCTATAAACAAATACAAATTTTGATAAGTGCTATGAAGCAAAGTAAAGGGTATAGTGAAAGACTGTAAAAATCAGACTAGGCCTCCCTAAGGAAATGCAGTAAAAATTAGTAGGAGTTAGCCAAGTGAAAAGTTGGCAGAAGTCCCTTCCATAGTGAGCAATCAGAATCAGTTTGTGTGAATTCCTGTTCAAAGAGGATCTTTATTCAAGATTCAAAAACAATAATTAAGTACCTATTATATGCCAAGCTCCATTCTAGGTATTGGGGCAATAAAAAGGTTTCTCTCTTGAAGCTCACACTCCAGTAGGGGAAACAATAAACAAAAGAAAGGAGAGGGGACAGGAGGGGGAGCGGGAGAGATTATGATTTTAGGATAGGGACAAGGATTTTTTTTTTTTTTAATAAAGAAACAATACTGTAACATGTCATAGAGAGTAACTGGGGTTAGGAGAAGGATGACTTTAGATTTTCTGGCAGAAAAAGCTCCTCTAAAGAGGTGATATTTGAACTGTGTTTTGACTGACTAGGGTGGGCCAGCCAAGTCAAGATCTGAGGGGAGAAGATTCCAGGCAGAGAAAAGAGCAAGTTAATCACCCTAAGGTGAAAATGAGCTTGCTGTATTTAGGCAACAGATAAGAAAAAGCCAGTATGGTGGAAATATAGTGAGTGGAGAGAAGAACATTAGAAGGGCTTAAGAAAGTAAGGCTTATAGGCATAACATAGGGTTTAGCTGTTATAACTGGGGGACTCAAGGACCCGTGTAAGAAAGAGCAAGAGAACCTGGAGAGGTGGATAAATCATGAGGATCATTGTAGACTGGATTAAACAGTTTGAATTTTAGTCAGGGCCGTGAGAAATCACTGAAGGGTTTCAGGAAATTTAGTGACATTCTCAGTTCTGTGTCTTATATGGTGGAGGATGTCGATGAAAAAATGGTTGCCTACCATACATATATCAGTAAACAAAGGATGCTGCAACCATCAAGCCAAGATGGTTAGCCCCAAGAGAACTCAGGAAGGAAACTTAATGCTCCTCATCAAACCATCAGACACTGCAGCCACCCCCAGTGGTGCACCCTGAGATCAGGATGAGAAAGCACAGGATACTGGCCCTAGAGAGCTGAGGTGCCTATCAAAGGAATGATTTCAATGAGCCCAGACTCTTGCATCCTCTCATACATAGAAAAGCACTAAATTCCTTAACTTGAGATGTCTGGTTTTCTTTAATTAACAGTGACCTTTTGACATTCTGACTTCCTGGTCTTTGTTGCAAAAAATCCTATAGTTCCCGGCTCCTCCCTTACCTCTTTGGAGCCGTCCCTCAGAGCTATCTGAGATGCTGTCTCCCAGGCTTAAGTCCTCAGCTTTGTCCACAAAATAAAACATAATTCTCAACGTTTAGGTTGTGCATTTTTTTTCAGTCAACAAGGGCTTTTGTGGAGAACCAGAATGGAAGAACAGTGAGCGGTCAAAAGACTATTTCAGGAGCTCTAGAGAAAGTGAGTGCTGTAAGCCAAATTATAATGGTGGAGGTGGAGAAAAGTGAACAAATTAAAGATCCTGTGGTGCTTAGGAAAGCCAGTCGTATTTGACCTAAAGATACTAAAATGCATTCTTTCAAAGAGTATTATGTTAAGTACACCACACACACAAAAAGCAATTTTAAATAGTGCACTAAAAATAAATGTGTATACTTCCTTTCTCTTAACATTAATATTTTCTCTCAGGAATATGCTAAATTGGTTTGTCTTTATTAAAACTTTCTGCCTAAGAAGACTTTATCATCATCTTACAGACCCCTGAATGCAGAATTTACATTGAAGAGCTCATATGAATCTCTAACTACATCACCTTAATTAAATTGAGATTTCTTTGTTTTCCCCTGCTGTTTTAATGAGAATATATTCTGCTTTCTGATACACAATAAAAATTGTGTGAATACAAATCCATTATGAACCCTCTGGTTTTGAAAGGAAACATACACTTTGATATTATTAATTGTTTTCAAAAATAAACCTCCTATGAAAGAGCATGAAACACAGCTATTTACATTCTTAATTTCAAATCAAAATGCTGTTTTCATTACTTCGACAAAGAATAGCAATTGATCCTTTCAGTATGTAATTGAGGTACCTACTGCATGTCAAAATATTCTTTTTCCCCCTTCTACTAATTGGTAAGTAAAGTACCAAATTAAAATAAAGAGAATTTGCCAATTTTCTTATAGAATTCTTACACATTAACACTTTAGTATTGATTCTTGTGAGCATTTCTTCTGTTTTTCCCTTTCTTACTAAGAGTATGCACCAAAAACCAAAGACACATTCCCTCAGTAGAGATAAGGCTCACATCTCAGGATATTTTCATGATGGTAGTGGCTATCATGCCCCATGTGCTAAATACAGAAGGGTCAACATGGTTAGAAGCCATCTGGGGAGTAGTGGTGGAAAGGCAAGAGCAGGTCTAGAATTGGGCACACTTTCATGTTTTGTGTCAGGTACTAGGTCCCAAAGCCAAACTTCTGGAACTTCAGGAACTCCCCAGAGATTTAGGTCACAAGGAGACAAATTTAGGGATGTGATTCACTTCTTCCTTGGTCAGTCACTTATTGCTCACATACTATTTGGCATACATGCTTCTTCTTGATGAACATTTTGACATGAAAAGGATATAGTCCCTACCGTCTAAAGATATTACACACTAGAGAAAGCTTTGGAAAAGTAAAAAATAATCAAAATTCAAGGGATGAGTGTAGTAATATGAGGTAGTACCCATTTTAGTAGCATAGGAAGTATGCAGTCCAGGCAGGGGAAAGTGTCAATAATTGGGAAGAGGGGACCATATTCAGAGAAGATGTCCTAAAGAAAGTCCTGTCTATACATAGAAAACAAGCTCATAGTTACTAAAGGGGAAAGGGGGTGGGAGAGGGATAAATTAGGAGTTTAGTATTAGCAGATACAACTATTATATATAAAATAGATAAACAACAAGGTGCTACTGTATAGCACACAGAACTATATTCAATATACTGTAATAAACCACAATGGAAAAGAATATGAAAAAGAATATATATATATATATATATATATATATATGTGTGTGTGTGTGTGTGTGTGTGTGTGTGTGTAACTGAATCGCTTTGCGGTATACCAGAAGCTACTACAACATTGTAAATCAACTATACTTCAGTAACAGTTTTAAAAATACTGTCTATAGAATACATGTGAATTGGACAACTGGTGAAGAACACAAAGAGAACAACCCAGGTTGGGCGTAGTGGACACTGTTCATTACAAATCCAACATTCTTCCCATTCTTATTCCTTCTTAACAGAACTCTAGTTTTGCTGAGACATCCACCCCTCCCATAAACAACCATATTCTTCAGAAGAAATAAACTTTATCCCCAGATTCATGAATGGTTCTGATTGTTCTAAGGTAGAGTTTCTGAAACATGACACTCTTGATATTTGGTCCTGGATAATTTTTTTTTCCCCTCACCTGTGACAGCCAAGATTATCTACAGACATTACTAAATGTCTGCTGGGGAAGAAAATTACTCCCTATGGAGAACCATAGGTCTAAGGATAATTCCAATAGTTCTGTAATAAGCACAAGATCAAATTCTGACTCTCTTCTGTTATTCACACAATTTTTGTGCCAGAACTTTGTCCTGGAACTGCTGCAGCCATCTTGTTTCCAGCCTGAACAAAAAGAGTAATGACCTAAGATAATAGAGACGAGGTAGAGAAAACCTGAGTCTTTGATGACATTTTCAAATGAATTCTTTGTTGTAGGGAGTTGTCCTGAAAGTCCTGATATATGAAATAGTATATTTATTGTCTAGGACAGTTTGTATTGAAGTTACTACAAATTACACCCCAGAGATCTTTGATACGGAGAGAAAGCCTCATGTGCACCATCCTGAGCAGGATGCACCTGGGGAACTGCAGGTAATCAGAATGGCTACCACAAAAATTGAGGTGGTAAAAGGAAGAAAGATGGAGTATGTGACAGTGATTAGAGATGACAGTACTGCGTTCAATGATAAGTAGTGATTGAGAGATGCTGAAGGTTTAAGCAGGCTCAGAATTGGGTCTTTGAACACAGGCTAGAGAATGGATGAGGAGAGCAAGACCAAAGCCAGAGCTTAGAGTGAGGAGGAAGCTGCAGTAGTACAGGTGGAAGTGGACGGTGGTACATTAACCTCCACTTTCCAAAAATAGTTTGCTCTTTAGTTTTTCTTCCAAGCATTTGAAACCAAGAGATCAAGTTTCCACTTTCTAGTCATTCTGTGACCTTCCTTGCAAAGTCTGGCTTCTCCTTTGAGGGACATATCTTATCCACAGTTACCTGACACAACTCTGGTTGTAGACATAACCAACAAAGGCAGTTCTACTTTTATACTTTCAAGTTAAATAGTGTTCTACATTCAGAAATCTAACTTTAATCTTTACACCCCTGTCAACACAATAGCCTCCTAATCACACAATAAATACACCACCAAGGCTTTCACAAAGCTAGAGTGACATACATGGACTTCTCATGAACAGTGACTGAAGGTAGTGAATGAACTCTCAGAAACAGAGCAGGGTACAAACACTAGGTTTTGTTCTAGATACTGGAGCATGCTGAGATCTACCCACTATTTAATGATATCCCACCTGTATTTATGGAGTCATATGCAACATCTCTGAATGGTTCACATCAGAACTTCTTGTCATGAAGTTAAATTAGGACTATATGTAAGTTTCCATTTTAAGGGTTTGATTATACAACTTTTGATAGTAAATTGTTAAAGATAAAATCAACCATACTATATTAGACCATTTGAAATATACTGCTTTATAATTCTCTTTATTGTTTAGCCTACTTATCTCTGATACTGTTTTACATGGCATATTTGTGCAGGCACTTTTCCCTGCTGAAATTTGCTATCTTAGTTTCTCTCTCTTGTAACACTGATAATACTAAAATTCTACACACACAAAAAAAATCTTAATGGTTCAGGAACCAATATCACTGTAGCAAAAAAATATATATATATTTGGAAATGTTAGCCTTTTTTCTGTTTTGAATAAAGAATGAAACAGACCCAGTTTACCATGTTAAAGGGGAAGTACTACACAAAAATCTATGATCAATGTCTCTTTGACATTTAAGTAACTTTTGTTTTTAAAACTGCATCTACTGTTTTCAGCCCTTTCCTAATGGCCTAATTGACTTGTAAATTTGATTTTATATGTTTAACAATTAAACTGTTGCATTAACTAGTTATTTATTCATTTTTATTGTCTGCTGAAATAGGTAACTGATATGTTCATGCCCAGACCCCATGGGAATGGCTAGAAAGAATGTCCATAAAGCTTTGGAGGTGGTTATGTCAGAGAGGGATACTCACATCAGAAGCAGTTATAAGGAGTGTATGATGCTCACATACACATTCATGTTTATAAGGATTTTAATCTTTCACCAATGAGCAGGTGATGGGTATGAGTAATGCCTCTAAATCCCTATGTAGCACAATGGAAAAATGAATTATCATTTTATCATAGTGTCCCAGAAAGCAAAGGACTTCTTAGATCATCTGTTACATCCCTTAGTAAAATTAGGATTAGTTCCAAGAGAATGTCTTCCAGGGCTTCTTCAAAGTTTAGGTTTCTTAGGCAGTGAACATTTCTCCATTTTCCATAATGCTACTGACTTTGGTTAAGTAGCATTTCTAAAAATCATGTTACATTCTCATTTGATCATTTTTATCTTATTAGTTCTAGGCATTCACAAGTTAAACCCATGTCCTTTAACTCCTTTTTTAAGAACTAAAGCTGTATTTTTAACTAGGAGCTCTTAAACACAACAGTTAATATAAATAATTCAAACAATTTATACAAATCCCAAACATAGTTATAAAATGTCTCTGTATCTCCATTTTAAATCTTGTCAGCCAAACAATGGCATAGTTTTTATCATTTTGCTTGAGCAAATAATCATTTTAATGTCAAAACACTAAAATATGTAACTGTAAATTAAGAGCCCACTTATCCTCCCAAAACTGTTCATCTATTTGAGAAGCAATTCTGTCTCTGGTAGTTTATCCTAAGGAATTAATACAAAGGAAGGAGGAAGGAAGGGAGGGAGGAAGAAGGAAGAAAGGTAGATATGAAAGAGATTTCCTTATGGGGAAATTAGAAACAACCTAAATGCCTAATGTGGGAATAGTTAATTAAGCTAGTCTTCCACTTAATAAAACTTTATGCAAATTCTGTCTGCTTTATTCAGTACTAATAGCAAACCCTAGTACTGATATGTAGTAGGCACTCAAAATATATCTGTTGAATGAATAAATGATGCAGCCATTAACATTAAAATTTGGAACACTATGAAATTAAATAGCAAAAATACTTCTGATGCAAAGTTTAAGAGAAAAGTAAATACAGAAATATATTTATGATTTGTCTGCTGTGAAAAAATATGTGGGCAGATGGAAAAGAATTAATGCACAGTAATCAAGATTATTTTTGTTTGCAAATTTTCTGTCATGTTTTTCTTCTATGCATAAAACCTAAACCAGATGTGTACATGGGTAACCATGCCTAGTGCCTTTGGCCCTACACTGATAGCTCAGCCTGAGGGCCATCTCTTTCTTTTCTCCATTCCAACTACAAAGTTTGAGTGCCCACTGCTCCACTCACCTGCCACTTTTTCTATACTTTTCCTTCCCCCACCCTCTTTTCTCTCCCTGACATCCATCTAGTCTGCCTCTCCCAGCATTTTCAATAACAAGAGAAAGACATTTTGATTATGCCAGGCAGAGGGGCTCTACCTGTAACTGGCATGGAACACCTGCTTTGGTTGTGGTTACCAAGGAAAAGTATAATTTTACATCTATCCTCCTGATGTAACACATTTCATTTCTGATACAAGTCCACAGTGAAAAACCCTGAAGCCAAAATCATGATTTTATAAAAAAAATATAAAAATGTAATAGGGTGATAACTATTTATAGATTGAGACAATGAATAGCATAAATCGTGAACATTTTTAAATGGTCACATGACAATTAAATTGGTCTATGAAATGAACACTAAATTTGGGGCAGAATCAGGGAAATTGGTATTCCATTATTGGCAAATATTCTTATAAAGAAAGCGCTCCCAATTCTTTTCCTCATTCAGGCCACATGAGCACCTCATCAGTATAGAAAATTATTCTGGAAATAATATATTAAAATTATTCTGTTGTCTGGAAGTACACACAATTGAGCAAAGAGATTATGATGTGGAGGGAACATTCCAAGTGTAGAAGGGCTGCTGGTGGAAATGAGGCTGATGGTAGATGAGGCTGCACTGTGGTGACGTGATCTCACAGCACATGTAACACTGTTGCAGTTTTAACACTTCTTCATGTGGTTATATGTTTAGAATGGAAGCTTTGCCCATACAGGGACCAGGTATCCTCAGCACACAGCATGTCACCTGACATATTCTGAATTTCATCGACCCTAAGACTCAACAGAGAATAAATTGAGTCCCTGTTTTATGTACCTGTAAGGAAAAAATGTTCATAAAGATGGAATTATGGCATGCTATCACATGTAAAACTAATCCCAATTTCATAAATGTTAAAATATGGGGAAAAGGTGTCCCTTAGAAGTGCACTACAGCAGTAGGAATCCCATCAATATGTGTTCAATGAACCACACACCATAAATGTCCTCAGAAACTCTGAAACTTCTGTTTTGCTTTGTGTTCCTTAGTTGGTTACTGCAAAGCCAAGATATACAATGTGCTCTATGTCCTCAAAGACAATTTGAATTATTCAAGTTTATAGGTGATAAGAAACTCACAGATGAACTAGTCCATACCCTTATTTAATAAAAGCGAAAAATGAGGCTTATGGAGTTGAGGTGACTTGTTCAGAGATCCAATTCCGTGACATCATGTGGCAATCGTAAAACGTCTAAGACTAAAGCTTGTTTTTAATAATTAATCTGTTAGTCCCAGAGATTAAAATAACCCATATCAAAATGGCATTTTATATCAGGTATTACAACTAAAACAAATCTCTAATACGCTATTAAACAATAGTACCATGAATTCTTAAACTCACTGATTTAACTCTAATTCTATTCAACAATCACTTGATTATCACCCTTCTCTGCTGGCATGTCCTTTGCAAAATTTTTCTATAAATATGAGACACAGTAGGATAGTACTGCTATTATTCTAGCAGTGGCCATAAATAAGAAATCATTCTGTAAAGAATGTATTTTCTCAGTATTTTTCCCTCTAAATGTTTCTTAAGCTTGACATCATCACACAATTTATATTCCATCTATGTTTTAAAAATCAGTCTTTAAAAATGACCGTTTTGATTTACTGTCGTATAACGATAGTCTAATAGGTTTACCTTAATTCTTTTCTCTGCTGACAGAACTGACCATAGCAATAAATTAAGCAGATGTATTCGCTAAGCTGTCTGCAGTCACGTAAAGATCTTGCCATGGGAAGTTTCAGGCACAGCTGTGGGAAACCCAAGTTTCACCTAAATAAGTTTCATGAGTCTAAAACCACAGATTCCATTGAGATGAGACTTCAGCCTTTGGATTTCATTTGGTATATCATGTTCACACAGTTTTAAAATAAATAGCAAACTCCGGAGAACTGACTAGCTTAGTAAGCCCCTCTAGGACTGACTTTGCTCCATCTGTGATTCATTCTACCTAAGAGGAAGAATTTACCTGTAGGGCCATCTTTAAAATAATGTGGATCTGTGAGCAAGTCATTTCATGCTACCATAACATTTTCATGCAAATGAAAAGTGTTTGAAATGAATATCAAGAGCTGTGTGAAAGGGAACATCCCAAATATAGAGTGGCTAGGAGACTGGGTCACTTGGATAGTGGTGAAGGTAAAGAGAGGTATATTAAGGGATGACACTTTGCTTCCATACTCATCTCTCTCTTCCTTGTACCCTGAGATAATGCATATACTGAGGTATCTGCACCCCTGCACTAAGGCATACAGCTCTGGATGAATTGTCACCCCATATGTCATACCCTGGAGTTAGCTCTTTTGCCTAAAAATATAATTCAAACTTGGCATCTGCTTTAGTGGCACATCCTACAAACCTTACAAAACATAATTCTCCATCAAGATCTTTAAGCTTGAGCTTTCCTTTCCCCCTCCCCTCCCCCCTCTCCTCTCTACCTTCCCCTCTTCTTTCCTCCTCTCCCATTTAAGTGCTTGCCCAGCTCTCAGTGCGTTTTCTCTCTCTCAAGTTTATTATGCCATTGACTTTTTCTAATGAGAAATATGCAACTTCTCTAGAAGAAAAAGGGATGGCAGATTAAACTGGGCTGACAACTACAAGGTCCTCTTTGATGATCTAGAAAAGCTAGGATGCCTGAACTAAACATGCTCTCAAATTAATCACGTTTGTTCTTTTCTGTTCCATAATCAATTCTACTACTCTTTTACAATGTGATTTTCTGTAAAGATAGCCTGTTTATAAATGTTTTTCCCACTATGAGATTTATTTAATTATTCACTAGTTTGTGTATTTTAATACCCAAATTATGATAATTTGCATTTTTTGTTATGGTGGGAAGTAGGGACCTAATTTTTGTCCTATATGATTGCCAGCTGTCACAAAACTATTTTCTGAATGATCTGGCCTTTCTAATTTGAAATGCTCTCTATAACATATTATCACACATACTCACACACATTTGTCTTAGCAGTCTCCTTTCTGTCCCATCTTCATCTATTGTACCAGAACCATATTTGTTTAATATCATTATACTACTTTTTAGTATCTGGTAATACAAGTATCCCTCTTAAGTTTTAAAAGTAGAATTGGTTCTTTCATATCTTTATTCTCCCATATAAAGTTTTCAGTCATTTTTGTCAAATTATAAAAATAATCCCATTGAAAATTTGCTTGGAAATACCTTAAATTTGTATATTAATTTAGTCAGGATGAGTCTTAATTTTATTGAAACTTCTTAACTAGGAATTTCTTCATCTTTTATAGTCTATAAAAGTTTATTTTTAGTTAGTTTATTCACAGGTGTTTTTGCTAATATAAATGGGATTTTTTTATCACTATATTTTATAATTGGTTGTTGATGATCTATAGGGAAGCTATATAAAGACTCTACTATGGACTAAGAATTATATTAAGCATCCGAGATGGATGATGGAGAAGGAAGAAGGGGAGAAGGGGAAGGAAAAGGAAGAGGAGGAAGAGGAAGAAGTGCTAATTCAAGTTGCTTGCAGTTTAGGTGGGCGAAGCTGTCAAGTAAATCAATGATAACATCCCAGTGTGATAAGGTATGAGACAGAGGACATAACGGTGAGCTCCATCTGTCATGGCCATCTATCCACCATCTTTACTGTCTACACAGATTTTTATTCCCTGAAATAATTCATCTAAATCATCCATATGATAGAATGGACTTATTCTAGCTGGTAGATAAATATTATTTTTCTTGCTATAGAGAGGCTAATTACTTGCCCAATATTACTTCTTTGAATTGCTGTGAATCTACTATGTGCCTGACACTTCACTAGGCAACAGTGGAGAATAAAATCGATACCATATATATGTGTTAGCATACAGTATTTGTTTTTCTCTTTCTGACTTGACTCTGTATGACAGAATCTAGGTCCATCCACCTCACTACAAATAACTCAGTTTCGTTTCTTTTTATGGCTGAGTAATAGTCCATTGTATAACTGTGCCACATCTTCTTTATCCATTCATCTGTCAATGGACACTTAGGTTGCTTCCATGCCCTGGCTATTGTAAATAGAGCTGCAATGAACATTGTGGCACATGACTCTTTTTGAATTATGGTGTTCTCAGGGTATGTGCCCAGTAGTGGGATTGCTGGGTCGTATGGTAGTTCTATTTTTAGTTTCTTAAGGAAGCTCCATACTGTTCTCCAGAGTGACTGTATCAATTTACATTCCCAGCAACAGTGTATGAGGGTTCCCTTTTCTCCACAACTTCTCCAGCATTTATTGTTTGTAGATTTTTGGATGATGTCCATTCTGACCGGTGTGAGGTGATACCTCATTGTAGTTTTGATTTGCATTTCTCTAATGATCAGTGATGTTGAGCATTCTTTCATGTGTTTGTTGGCAATCTGTATATCTTCTTTGGAGAAATGTCTATTTAGGTCTTCTGCCCAGTTTTGGATTGGGTTCTTTGCTTTTTTGATATTGAGCTGCATGAGCTGCCTGTAAATTTTGGAGATTAATCCTTTGTCAGTTGCTTCATTTGGAAATATTTTCTCCCATTCTGAGGGTTGTCTTTTCACCTTGTTTATGGTTTCCTTTGCTGTGCAAAAGCTTTTAAGTTTCATTAGGTCCCATTTGTTTATTTTTGTTTTTATTTCCATTTCTCTAGGAGGTGGGTCCAAAAGGATCTTGCTGTGATTTATGTCATAGAGTGTTCTGCCTATGTTTTCCTCTAAGTGTTTAATACTGTCTGGCCTTACATTTAGGTCTTTAATCCATTTTGAGTTTATTTTTGTGTATGGTGTTAGGGAGTGTTCTAATTTCAATCTTTTACATGTAGCTGTCCAGTTTTCCCAGCACCACTTATTGAAGAAGCTCTCTTTTCTCCATTGTATATTCTTGCCATCTTTATCAAAGATAAGGTGACCATATGTGCATGGGTTTATCTTGGGGCTTTCTATCCTGTTCCATTGATCTATATTTCTGTTTTTGTGCCAGTACCACACTGTCTTGATTACTGTAGCTTTGTAGTATAGTCTGAAGTCAGCAAGTCTGATTCCTCCAGCTTCGTTTTTCTTTCTCAAGATTGCTTTGGCTATTCAGGGTCTTTTGTGTTTCCATACAAATTGTGAAATTTTTTGTTCTAGTTCTGTGAAAAATGCCAGTGGTAGTTTGATAGGGATTGCATTGAATCTGCAGATTGCTTTGGGTAGAATAGTCCTTTTCACAATGTTGATTCTTCCAATCCAAGAACACAGCATATCTCTCCATTTGTTTGTATCATCTAACTTCTTTCATCAGTGTCTTATAGTTTTCTGCATACAGGTCTTTTGTCTTCTTAGGTAGGTTTTTTCCTAGGTGTTTTATTCTTTTTGTTGCAATGGTAAATGGGAGTGTTTCCTTAATTTCTCTTTCAGATTTTTCATCATTAGTGTAAAAGAATGCAATAGATTTCTGTGCATTAATTTTGTATCCTGCTACTTTACCAAATTCATTGATTAGTTCTAGTAGTTTTCTGGTAGAGTTTTTAGGATTCTCTGTGCATAGTATCATGTCATCTGTGAACAGTGACAGCTTTACTTTTTCTTTTCCAATTTGGATTCCCTTTATTTCTTTTTCTTCTCTGATTGCTGTGGCTAAAACTTCCAAAACTATGTTGAATAATAGTGGTGAGAGTGGGCAGCTTTGTCTTCTTCCTGATCTTAGTGGAAATGGTTTCATTTTTTCACCACTGAGAATGATGTTGTATGTGGGTTTGTCATATGTGGCCTTTATTATATTGAGGTGAGTTACCTCTATGCCTACTTTCTGCAGGGTTTTTATCATAAATGGGTGTTGAATTTTGTCAAAAGCTTTTTTTCATCTATTGAGATGATCATATGATTTTTATCCTTCACTTTGTTAATATGATGTATCACACATTGATTTGCATATATTGAAGAATCCTTGCATTCCTGGGATAAACCCCACTTGATCATGGTGTATGATCCTTTTAATGTGCTTTGGATTCTGTTTGCTAGTATTTTGTTGAGGGTTTTTGCATCTATGTTCATCAGTGATATTGGCCTGTAGTTTCCATTCTTTGTGACATATTTTTCTGGCTTTGGTATCAGGGTGATGGTGGCCTCATAGAATGAGTTTGGGAGTGTTCCTCCCTCTGCTATATTTTGGAAGAGTTTGAGAAGGATAGGTGTTAGCTCTTCCCTAAATGTTTGATAAAAGTCACCTGTGAAGCCATCTGGTCCTGGGCTTTTGTTTGTTGGAAGATTTTTAATCACAGTCTCAATTTCATTACTTGTGATTGGTCTGTTTATATTTTCTATTTCTTCCTGGTTTAGTCTCAGAAGGTTGTACTTTTCTAAGAATGTGTCCATTTCTTCCAGGTTGTCCATTTTATTGTCACACAGTTGCTTGTAGTAATCTCTCATGATCCTTTGTATTTCTGCAGTGTCAGTTGTTACTTCTCCTTTTTCATTTCTAATTCTACTGATCTAAGTCTTCTCCTTTTTTTTCTTGATGAGTCTGGCTAATAGGTTATCAATTTTGTTTATCTTCTCAAAGAGTCAGCTTTTAGTTTTATTGATCTTTGCTATTGTTTCTTCATTTCTTTTTCATTTATTTCTGATCTGATCTTTATGATTTCTTTCCTTCTGCTAACTTTGGTTTTTTTTTGTTCTTCTTTCTCTAGTTGCTTTAGGTGTAAGGTTAGGTTGTTTATTTGAGATGCTTCCTGTTTCTTAAGGTAGGATTGTATTGCTATAAACTTCCCTGTTAGAACTGCTTTTGCTGCATCCCATAGGTTTTGGGTCATCGTGTTTCCATTGTCATTTGTTTCTCAGTATTTTTTGATTTCCTCTTTGATTTCTTCAGTTATCTCTTGGTTATTAAGTAGTGTACTGTTTAGCCTCCATGTGTTTGTATTTTTTACAGATTTTTTCCTGTAATTGATATCTAGTCTCATAACGGTGTGGTCGGAAAAGATACTTGAGAAAATTTCAATTTTCTTAAATTTACCAAGGCTTCATTTGTGACCCAAGATATGATCCATCCTGGAGAATGTTCCATGAGCACTTGAGAAGAAAGTTTATTCTGTTGTTTTTGGATGCTTTGGATTTCAATCATCCTGTTAGGGTCTCCCAACTTTCTCACATCATACTATACACAGAAAATTATAGAATTTGCACAGCACACTTGAGTAAGTGTATGTGGTTGCTTGGGGCCAGGTTTCTGGCTACCTAGGACCTGCCTGAAGGCTAGGTCTAAACATGAAGGTTACTCAAAACATGGAAATTGAGAAACTCTCCTCAGTACTCAGCACCATGTTACTCATTTAACTGGGGTTTGATGCACCTTTGTAAACTGTTCTTTCTAACTAGGAATAATAAAGCTACTGGGGTTTCTAAAATCAGTTATATGTATATGGTTATACTTTTATATTACTGTGATTTATGAAGTGTTTTCACATACTACTTCATGTGACTATCACAAAACCTGTGAGATTAGAAAGTAGGTATTATTTTTGCTATTTTATAAATGAAGCTAAGACTTGGAGGGCCAAGTAACTTCCCAAAGCTCTGAAATGGCAGAACCAGGACTGGAAACTATCACTTCTAACTCCATGTTCATTGTTGTTTCTTTTCTGCTCTGATTAGTTAAGCTCCCCCACTCCCACCCCACCCAGCTAATAATGATGTTTCTAAAACCCAAGGTAAAATATCAGTGAGCTCATTCTTTAAGTTTCAAATGAAAGGTAAAAGCTTATATCCTAAAATCTGGGCTTTTTTATTTTTAAGACTTATTTTCTATTCTAATCAACAAACCATTAGAGAGTACCAGAAATTCACAAAATGCCATGTTTTATCATATTCATCACTTAAGAGAAAGACCCAAGTGTCCCCACACTATTAAACATAAAAGTTTTAAGTTTTACAGTTAACTTGCTGAGGCAGCCAACTGCAGCCCCAATTGGGAAGTGCTACAAGGTATTTGGAGATAAGAGAATGTCTCAAATAGAGAAACCAGATGCATTATGAAAAATGCGTAGAGGTCTGCATGGCTGTTGGATAAAGAAGATGTATACCCCTCTGCCCTTGAGGAATATGAACAGCTAAAATCCTTTATTCTTATATCATCTATTGAAGTCAGCAAGTTCCTCCAGGAAGAATCAATAAGATGGCTGCATACTTAGAAAGGATGGCAGTAAGCTATCCATTACTTCTCTTTTCAGACATAAAATGAAGAAAATGTAATTAATTCAAATTGTGGGGAGAAAAATATAGTAACCTACCATAAGCAACATGCAAGCCTACTTAAAATAATAGCATTATCATTCTGGGTACCTCCAGGATCCAGCAAAAAGAGCATAATTCACCACGCAATTTGTTAATTCTCTGTCACTGAATGATTGTTAATAGGACAGTTCTTTCACAGGAATATTTCTTCAGGAGCCAAGTGTTTGGAAAGGAGGTTTACTGTGTTACAAATATTAGAAAGTTTATTTTTCGGTATTCTTCCTTTGTTTATTCCAATAAGCCTTTTTGAAACAGTATTCTGTGTCCCCTCTATGTCACGCTAGTTGTGAGTAGTTACTTTTAAAATGGAAAAGCCTTGATGAGGCAGTAAGAAGGACATGGGGAGACTCTGGTGGTAGACATCTAGCTGTGTCTTTTATTAGCTGCGTGACAGACAAGTTATTTAGCTACTCTTAAATCTCTGATTCTCATCTGTAAAATGGGATGATAGAAAATCCTACCTACCTAACAGGAATTGTCGTTTCTAAAAATACGATACATTTAAAGTACTTGGCACAGTACCTAGGGCCCCTTCATCTTCCTCAGTCAGGGTTTCTCTCCCGAATTTCAGCAATCACTTCCTTCTTTCCCTATGTTTCACATCAGCACAAAACCTTAGAGTTGCTGGTGAAGAAACTCCATTTTAGGGCAAGAAATTCAGTTGCATTAAAAATATATTGTTAGGTGAGCAGTAGTTTCTTGGAATTTTACATTTGAAAATAATAGTAATTAACTAAATGTCATAAATCAAAATAAGAACCTTGGGTTTCATTTCTTAACATAGAACAAAACCTGTTTTTGTGTTTTCACTTATTCAATGGTGAAACAGAATAAAATGTTGCCATGTGGCAATGACTACAGCTACAAAGAGTTATCTAGATATTCATATTCATATACAGCATGCATTTTTTATTCCCTGCTTTTAAAGCTGAATAATTCTTAAAATAAGACAACAGAATTCAAAAAATCAACAGTTGTTATTTATAAAGAATTTTTATGCACCAGGCAGTATATCTTAATCCTCCGATTGAAATGGTTACTATTATTATATGGGTTTTTTTTTTTTAGGGTTTTTTTTTTTTTACAACTGAAGTGAACAGATCAATGAATCATCACACCTCATGACCCAGGCCATCAATTAGAACGCCAGTGGCACCCCAGAAGACACCCTTATGCCCCTTTCAATAACCACCCTCTTGTTTCTCCCCAGAGTTAACTTTCCTGACACTGTATGTCTATAGTTTAGTTTTGCTATTATCTTTTTCCATAGATGGAAAGAGATTACTTAATTCACTGGATGTCTCACACTTAGGAAGTAGCCTAGCCCAAATCAGAACCCCGGTCAAACAGGGAAGCACTGATTCGCTACATTCTATTGCAACACTTGTCTATTATCCCAAATACAAGTACACATTTAAAGCTGAAGATGAAGATCATTCAAAAGTCATGAAGCACAGTAGGAGTAAAATGAAAAATCAAACTCAAATCTCTATTCTGGCCCCTTCTACAACCTTTGCACTAAGATCCCATTGGTGTCAGAAACCCAGTTCTGCCTCTTTACATCTCTGTGACCCTGAACAAGTCATTCCAACTCTTTGAGCCTCGGTTTTCTCATGAGTCAAATGAGAACAGTGACTTCTTTTTCGTAGAATTGAGGGAAAGACTAGGGGTGAGCTGTATAGAGCCTGGCACATTGCAGGTGTTCAATGAACAGAAGCTGTTAAAATTAGCATTATAGTCCTTGGCTCAGAGAACTTTTGCCTGTTCAGCCTATTTTATATCTATATTTAATTCTAGAGAATACTCCAATATTTGGTATAATATCATCATATCACAGGAACTTTTAAATTTTATAAGGAGAGAATTTTATGAATTTATCTTTTTTAGAGTATGTACTTAATGATATCTAGTTATATCGATGCTTATAAGTATTATTCCAAGTTAACACTATAGGCAAGAAAAACTTCTAACAGCATTTTGAGAATAGAGTGTAATTCTTTGGGTGCAACCAACGAAGACTCATAGAGCAAGACCTGCAGAGGGGAAAAGATTATTTTCCAACCAGTAGATGCCTCCATGCTGTTTCCTGCGATCATGAAGAGTAAAAGCTACATTTCTAGAATGGTACTGAAGCAGAACAACTCCAATAGGATCTAAGGCCAAAGTCTTGAGCTGTGAAGAAAGCAAGATGACGAGAACAGCAAAAATGAGGAGCAAAAGAGAAATTAATGTTTTAGGAAATCTGCTTGTAATGCATAGCTGGAACCAGCTGATATAAGCACATTTTTAAGATGTGGAAAATTTCTTGCTTTAGGTTTTAACTTTGAAAGTGAATCTCCTGTGAGGGCCACTTGTGATGTTTGAGACTCAGGCCAACTTCATCAGGCATTCTCTAAACATATAGGGCTACAACAGTAAAAAAAAAAAAAAAAAAAAAAAGAGAGAGACGGGATTTTAGTACCATAGTCCAGATTTATTCTGTAGCACCATTGAAGGTAATGCCAGAACCCTCCAAAGAAACAAGTTTGAATTTTCCCATTCCTCATCCCCATTCATACCTAATAATAAATACAAAGCCAATTTTAAAGATGGTGTAGCTATCTATGTATGAATATGCATACCTATATATTTACTAATTTCAAAGCAAATAAACACTTTGGGAAAATATCTATTCCCCTAATAGAATCACATAAGAATTTTAACTGCAATTGGAAATAGAGTTTTAAAAATAATCATCCAAATAAAGAAATTCCTTAAAAACTATGGCTAATCAACCAGAAGACCTATTTCCCAAGTTTAGTAAATGAACAGATGGCTTTTCCCACAGCAAGAATGCTTGGTGTGTGAAAGTTATTTATATTAAAATCTTTGAGTGATATCTTGGGTTTTTTTGTAAGTTTATTTTCTTGAAATTGTGTCCAATAGGAGTTTCCTCAGGCTGCCATTAGAGGGCATAAAAGAATAATTATGGAGGCCAAAATCACGTAGCCCCAAAATTAATCCTGAAGGAAAAAAACAACCATTTAATTTTGGTTTCAAAAGAAGAATATACAAAAAATGAATAGTAGAAATAATTTATATGTAAGAAGCTTTGATGAAAGCAGCCATCTATAAAGAAATTAGAAATTAATAGTTATTTTATGTGTAAAAGACAAAAGCAAAAAAACTAACGTTTTAAGGAGTTTAGTTTGATAATCTCAAAAGTAGTTCCTATGCATTAGCAGTCACTAGAGTACATGATAAAAAAATAAAATAAAATAAGAGAAAGAAAGAGGTGGTGATCAGGAAGGGAAAGAGAACCACACAGAGAATGACAGTGGTAAAATCTCATCTCAAATTTTGACTCATGACATGTAAAAAAGTATTAAAAAAAAATCAGGAATATATCTTTCTTTGAGAAGCATAGTATCGATTGATTTCATGGCTTCAAAGTCTTTTCCCCCCAACTGCCCGTTCTCTGCTTTACCTGCATAACTTCCTTCTTACCTAAAGGCCATGACAATGAAAAATCAGTCTAAAGGAAAACGGATCTCAAACACAGGAGAGTAAATCAAATCTTCCTACTCTTTATATCACTCACTGTTTTAAAGGATTTTAAACATATATGCCACTCCTAAATGCCACGCTTAAAACTTGCAGAGTTAATGGATTCATATCCAATTAGGAACATATTTCCTCCCCCAATAAATGTTAATGAAGTTGGTACCAACCTATTCAATGTATGTATAACTCAGGGAAAAATATAGACAACCTATATTTCAGATTAATATAAAACCCTCTTTTATATTGGCTGTCTCCTTTGTAGCAATCACTCTCACCTTTACTGAATTCCAGAGTAAATTTATGATATCAATCCCTTTCTTTAATTTATAAAACAGTAAAATCCCAAGATCGCCTTCAAACAGAAGGAACACAGTCACAATATGTTTCTGTCACACTATGAAGACTGTTAAGACTCCCAATAGGGCACTTTGACTTAAATCCTATAAATTTCCTGCTTAAATTTTCAAACAGGGGAAACCAGGGATGCATATGAGAATATAAACCCACCTTTTGGTGATGGTTCTATACTAGTCTGTATTGCTAAAGGGTATAAAAAGGGCCATAAAGGAATTGGAATTATACTGAACAGGATCTCAGACTCCACAATCTATTTGTAAACACAGACCTCTGGAAAGTGCACAGAGACAGATGGGGAAAATATTTTTAACTCTGTGGGATGGAGGGAGGCACTTAGCAAGCCATCTACCCCATAAGACCCATTCTGAATGACCAACAAATCTATCTGACAGTTATAAATGAAGCAGGTAGCAAACAGTATCTACATATGTTAGACACACATCTCATTTTTTTTAATTGTTTCATTTCTACAACATTTAGTATGTAGACAAAACCCATATAAGAGCTAAAAAGAAACTACATTTTGGAATTTATCCTTCATCTTAAATTCCATCATGAAAGACTTAAGATATATCTTTGTTGATATTCCCTGTCTTTAAGAAGTACAGAAAATGGGAATATGTAGCTAAAATAAGTTGGGGGTTTCCTTTATCTGGATTGAAAAAAACAGTCGTGGCTTCCTTTCTGATTATTCAAGAACAATTTCATCTTAAGTCCTCAAACCCCTCTGATCTTTTGTCTCATAGATATTGTCATCAAGTTACAGCTGTATTTTTATTAATTTGTCTCCTCCTCCAGAATATTAGTTATTTAATGGTAGAAACTTATTCTAAAAACAGAAGCTGGTACAGAAAAGGCCCTTGATACATTTTTGGTGTATTAATCTGACTGAGGAAAGGATCAGCACCAAATAAAAATATCTTCAGGTCTATAATTTATAACTATACTTATTTGTTCTCTTTGACAAAATTTATTGAGCATTTATTATACGCCAGAGACTGTCATAGGCACTGGAACACAGCAATAAATACGATGATTTAAAAGGTCCCTTGCCTTTACAGAGCTTACCTTCTTTGGGGGTAGCCAATAAGAAAAAAGCATCTGCAAATAAACAAGACAATGATAAGAAGAGAATAATTGCCAGGAATATAAAAGGAGCCTAACACACATAGGAAGAGTGAGGAGTTCCTATCTTCACAAAACTAACAAACAAACAAAAAAACACTTCTGTTTGAAGAATTTGAAAAACTTAGAAAGATAAAAGAGCCAACAGTATCATAAGCGTGTGATAAAAGACCTTCAACTAGTATTATGTGCTACCTTGACATCCGAAACAAGGAAAGTCTCAAAACGGCCTAACCTCAAATTCCTCTCCCAACTCTGCTCTTGTGTATAATGTCGCCTAGCTGAACACTCCTTATCAGATGTACCAAAAATAGTTCCTGCTTATCCCTGAATAGCAGGTTTCACTTCCGTGCCAGCCCTTGGAATTATTCAAAGTAGCCAATCATAGCTTCCCACAGCAACCAGAGGAACATCACATTTTTACTACTACAGAGCCTGCTTCCCACAGCCCTTGCTTGTTTTGTTCACTGTGTTCCTGAGTGCAAGCCCTGTGTAGCCTTGGGTGGTGTCGGATGTCTTCCTCCCCCGGGCTGGGAGTTTATGTGATTAATAAACTGCTGTCAATGTCATCTGTCTCGTGTTGAGTGCGGTGTGCTCAGCCATCCCCATAACACTAGGGTGGGAATCCCTCACCACCACCATTGTGACTAGGAGACAATCAAAACAAAGGGTCCTACATTTCCAGCTGGATGTCCCACAAAAAAAGACAGTGTTCTTTGTAATTCCATGCAAAGAGTACTAGCCTTGGACCCAGAAACTCCAAGACAAATCTTTTCACCTCCCTTGAGCCTCACTCAGTTTCCTGAATCAATAAGATGAGTATGTCCTTAATACTTACCTTGAAGTTAATTTCAAGTAAAAGAATGTTTGAAAAGTTCCCAGGCACATTGTAGGTTCCCAAAATGTGTCTGCCTTTCTTACACAATGTCCTTAGTGGTTCATTAGACTTTGGATAAACAGAGGTTTTCCCATATCCCTGACACCTCAAATGGCTTCCCATGGTTATGCCTTTGAAGGTACCTTTTCCCCTCCTACCCCTAGTTGTTCCCCCTATCTAAAACCTTCCTAGCTTTTGCCAGGTTGAAGTATTCTTTCAATTGTGTTAATACCCATAACACCATGGCACACATTAGACACTTCTGATTCATGAGCATCTATTGCTATTTTTTTCTGTGAGTTCATGTCATCTCCCCAACCAAGAGTCCACTCTTTAACTCCTTTAACATACTGCTTTACACCTCCAAAGTCTTGTACATAAGTAAATAATACATGTCAATAAACTCTGAGGTGGATGGATCTAGAGTCTGTCATACAGAGTGAAGTAAGTCAGAAAGAGAAAAACAAATACTGTATGCTAACACATATATATGGAATCTAAAAAAAAAAAAAAAAAAAAAGGTCATGAAGAACCTAGGGGCAACACGGGAATAGAGACTAGAGACGCAGACCTACTAGAGAATGGACTTGAGGACACTGGGAGGGGGAAGGATAAGCTGGGAGAAAGTGAGAGAGTGGCACGGACATATATAATACCAAAGGTAAAATAGATAGCTAGTGGGAAGCAGCCGCATAGCACAGGGAGATCTGCTCTGTGCTTTGTGACCACCTAGAGGGGTGGGATAGGGAGGGTGGGAGAGAGACGCAAGAGGGAAGAGATATGAGGATATATGTATATGTATAACTGATTCACTTTGTTATAAAGTAGAAACTAACACACCATTGTAAAGCAATTATACTCCAATAAAGATGTTAAAAAAATGCCAATAAACTCACTAAACATTTATCATCGTACCTCTCTCTTCCTTTTTGTTTATTCTGGAATAAAAGCACTGGTGAAAAAATATTTGGAATTTGCATCAACACAGAGGTTATATGTTATAATAAGGACATGTCTCATAGTGAAAATAGATTTAAACAGATTCTAAAGTTTTGACATGAGAGTTAAATATATTGAGGGTTGGTTTTGATTATTGGGCTCTGGACTCTTAAGGTATTTGTATTTGCATAGGAAATTCAGTTTATAAAAGTAGCTAGCAAAACATATGCAGAGCCATTATTTACTTTCTGTAGGCAGGTTCTCAACCATTAAAGCTTTGTTTTTTATAACATTGAAAAACAGGAAGTTTTCCATCTCGGCAAGGTACCACACAGCCCTACAGCAAAGTGATCAACTCTTGAGACTCCTGATTGACTGGATGGATTAAACAGACTGCCTAAAATGCCTCCAAAGCTATCAAAGAAAGAAAGAAAGAAATCCTATTAATGATGGGTACACTGTCATCTACTCAGCGCTCTTTATAAAACCTTTTATTTACAATGTATTCCACAGCAAAAAATTTTCTAACCTCTAGTTGAAATTGTATTACTGTTTATAAACACATCTATATGAACCCATTTTAGATACTGAATATATCTAAGCAGCTAAAAAGTGAAACCCCCGGAGTAACAAAAAGGCAACTGGCTGGGCTGTAGGCATATTTTAGTTGAACAGCATAATGCTTTAAATATTTGAAACCTAATGCTTTCAAAGAGGGCAAGTACTGTCACATTTCCTGAGGACTTTGTTAGTCCCTCCTGTCTCACTCCTGGCTTGATTCCTACCTGTGCCTACATCAACCTGTCTCACCCACAGTGTTTTGAGTCTGCAGAAACATCTTTAAGAGGCAGACAGGTCCTAGAAAAATAACACTGAAAGGGAAAGTCAGATATCCTGGTTGCTAATCATGTCTCTAACTACCTGTGTGACCTTGGGGAAGTCACCACATTTTCCTGGACCTCATTTATGTCAACTGAGAAATTAGAGGCTCAGCTAATTGCTGATGTCACATCCAATATAAGTCCCAAAACATTCCTTATACTTTGTGATAACTAGAAATTGTTTATCACAAAAACCAAAAAGATGAAAGAAATTATGCTTTTCCACACTAATCAATCATCACTTACATTGCAATTTTATCTGTCTTTGATAATGTCTACTCACCACCAAGCAGTTGTTGGCACACCTCCTGATAACTCTTTTTTAATTATATTTTAACCATCTCAAATCCATCACCAAAATTTTTGAAGTCACTGTGATATTTGAAAATTCCTTTCATCATTCATTCACCAGTATTTCCTTTTAAAATAATAGAACTACCAGGGTTTTCTTTAAAAGAGAGAGAGAGAAATAATGTCATGTTGTAATATTATGGGGAGAGTTTATTGAAATTATAATGTTACTTTGACACCAGTATACATTTTATGGAATGATTAGTTTTTAATACATAAAGCCTTTGAATGAGAAGAAACATATTAGACTTGCTTTAAACTTTTTAAAACTTTTAAAAAGTATTTTTAAACTGGCTTTTACATTTTTGCGACCTCAAAGTACAGGTCACAGAGTCCTTAAGGTGGCATTCTTAGTGTTCAGGGCTGACTCTCCTGCTGGTGCTCAGTGGATGCCAAGTCACAGTAAAAAAATGTGCATTGTTGGATGGTGGCATGAATCACTGTGAGGGACACATTCAGGACACCTCCTCAAAAGGCCCTTGATAAACTTTTCTACATTTTTTCTTAGGCACATGTTATTACTCAAAACAAATTTCTACAGTAATTCCAAGTATAGTCCCAGTCACTCTCTATTTGATGTAATAGAAATGTTTAAAATTTTAGGATTATAAGTCATTCTATATGCCTAATTTAAAGACTTAGCCAAGGCTCTAAAAACAACTTCAAGATATATTTACATTAAAATGTAACATTTTCTGACAGCTTCAAACACAATTTTATTTTAAATTCAGAACAGAAAGTTCAACTTAAAAATTCTGAAGATCTAAATTGCAAAAGAGTTAACAGTCCAGAGTTGATTGTCAAAGTGATCTTAATTGGATTTTTATGAAGAAAAGCAGTCCTTATGTTAGAAAATGGAAATAACCTCTTTGTCTCTACAGAAGTCAATTGGTCACAACTGTTATGCAGAACTTTTATGATGGGAATGCTTCTGGATAATTGTAATAACAAATGTAAAGATCCTGTTACTTTCATTATTTATTTTTATTTTGTGAATAATACAACCAAGTCATGTCCATTAAAAAATTAAATAAATATGCTGAAATGCAAAGATTTAGGAAAGCCCACCACTGCAGGGGGAAAAGGGTATTCCAATAGTGTTTTTCTCAATGACAAGTCTATTTTTTATCAACTAATAGGACTCTCTCTTTCCTGAGTTAAACAAAAGCCACTAGTTGTGCTATAACAAAGGGTTTTATTTCACAATCATTCTTCTACTTGCTTAACACCTGCTGGTCACAGTGACATAACTCACTTCTAATGAATTATTTGACTATCCAGTACTCAGTAAGGCATACAACAGGTGCCAATCAATATTTATTTGGGAAACAGACCCTAAAGTGACGACATTATAGAGGAAATACTTCTTATAGGGTTATAGAAAAACCTCTTGGGACTAACACACTGAAGAAACTGAAGAGTGAGAAGACCAAAGAAGAAGGTGATATCTGGGAAGATGGCAAAATTTGCCTTGAGCTAAAATATAAAATAACTCAAATAATAAAATTATAGGAACTTGACAAAGAAACATAGGACAAATTTAACACAGTTCTTTCCTAGAACATTCGTACATAGTAACATACCTAAAGAGAGATTATTATTTTGGTTGTTCCCAAAAGACTGCACATCAAAGGCTAAAGTATTTATAGGTTATTCTAATTCTATCATCTTGTGTCTTTTTTTTAACATCTTTATTGGAGTATTATTTCTTTACAATGGTGGGTTAGTTTCTTCTTTATAACAAAGTGAATCAGTTATACATATACATCTGTTCCCATATCTCTTCCCTCTTGCATCTCCCTCCCTCCCACTCTCCCTATCCCACCCCTCTAGGTGGTCACAAGCCACCTAACTGATCTCCCTGTGCTATGCAGCTGCTTCCCACTAGCTATCTATTTACGTTTGGTAGAGTATATATGTCCATGCCACTCTCTCACTTTGTCACAACTTACCCTTCCCCCTCCCCATATCCTCAAGTCCTCTAGTGTCTTTGACAAAGAGAATTCTTAGTTTGGAGTAAGAATGTAAAACATAAAGGAGGTTACATATAAAAAAATCTATAATCCTAAATTTGAATAGAAATTATCAGTATAAATTCATATGCAGTACTGTAGAATATGTGTGCGTGAGTGAGAAAAAGTGTGAGTGTAAAATATACTAGTTTTCTCTACTGAAGAAGCCTAGAAAAATAACTATGTTTCCCTAGTGCCCAGATAATGATCTTAAAATATTATTTACTTCTAAGAGAAACTAGCACTTCTTAGAGAAATGAGTCATTCCAGGTCTGGGGAAGATGAACCTGGAGCATCATTATATTGGATGAAGAAGAAATTAAGACTATTAAGACTAACTTCAAGAGGCTCCCACTGGCCAATGATGCAATAATTTGAGCTTCAAAGAGAATAATTTCAATTGAAATAAAGATGTTTTAATCTATGAGTTTAAAATAATTTTTAAAATATATTAATGGGTCATTTTCTGAGGGTAATAGGGAGTCAACTCATTATCTTGAAAACTGACAACTGAAGGAAAAGAATCAAGCATTTATCCTGACTCCTGTATGAACTGTTCTACTAGGTAACCAAATAGGTCAGGGGAAGTATATATTGTATACACCTAATATTTGAAAAAGGAATGATAGAACTAGAATATCACTGTTTGCAACCCCCAATAAATGAATAGGTCTAGGGACTGAGCATCAACTGCAGATAACATCAGGAAAAGAGGGAAAAACAGCATTAAGTGCCTCTTGATGAAAGAAAACACAAAAGTAGCAAATCTGAGTCTGATCAAGCCTCTGATCCAGCTACTAAGTTTCAGGGAATATGCAGAGCAGAAGAATTTATAGAACTGCAGTCAATGTTTCCCAAAGTTATTCAACAAATAAATTATTATTCAATAAAGAAATTATAAATTTCTTTATAATTTATAAAGAAAAGGAAAGGTGAAAGAACATGTAGATTAAATGAGACTTTATTAAAAACTTAATTTTTTTATTGTGCAAGATTAAACTATAATGTCAAGGATGAACACTTCAGTGGTAAAACTATAAGGAAATGGTGACAATAAAATTCAAAATAGTAGTTACTTTTGGGAGAGGGAAGGGTCTATGACCAGCAGTTGGCAACTGAGGAGCTTCTGCAGTAAGTGGTAAAATTCTAGTTCTTGACCTGGGTAGTTGTTAAAATGATGTAGCGCCTTAAAAGAATCCATTAAACCATACATTTGTGTTTTTTTTTTTCTGTATGTGTGCTTTAAAACAAAATAGTTTTAAGAAAAGATTTTGTAAAGTAGTTCAATAGCAAGTTTATAGTTTAACAACATGATACTAAAAATATTCAGAGGAATATTACTTCTCTTAGAAGAAGAAAATAATTCATCATGATGTAATACGTAAATTAAAGTTCAAATTCTTATTTGCCTTTGAAAGTAATGTAGATATTGTTTATAAAATAAAGTGGTAACCACAAAATCCAACATCACTGTAAAGACTGGTTAGTCAAAATCATTAACAAGGATGTTGTGTTCATTGCCTATTAGGGAACTCTTGGGATTATATGAGACTGTTAATGCTTTTTATTGCTTACTGAACTAAATAATCAGTCTGCAGATAGAATATGGGCCATTTAAAAAATCTTAATAGTTTTATACGGATTAAGAAGGAGGGAAAGCACTATAACAGTTGAAAAGCAAAATAAATAGGTTAACATAAAGAAGCTTCTTTTGCTTAAGTTAAATCTATTTTTTAAAATCACATGCTAGAGTATCTCTAACCAAAATAAAGATTAAAAAGTAGCTTCTAAACTAACCAATGAGAATTGGAGAGTGATAGGCAATACCTATTGTTTTCTATTGGCACAAATACTGGTAAAAAATTTTTGTGGTACTTGTTTAATTTAGAACAGTAAAATCCATAGTTTTTGAAATATTTAAAATTGTTTGACACATAATAGACTTTGAAAATAAATATCATATTGTTCAAATTTACAAATTTATACCTGCAACAAAATGGCATATTGCATTTCTAGGCTGTTTAAAGAAAATAAATACTAGTTTTCTGAATTTGACTTCATAAGGATTTTAGTTATTCTAAGCTTTCTATTGATATGAACTAAATAAGTAAGGTGTTTAGTTTTAAAAGCACAGTCATGGCAGCATTTGGCAAGCGCATATGAAGAAAACAGAGCTTACACCACAGATAAAACAAACAGGCAACTTCTAGCCCTTCAGCTAGAAGACCCAATAGGGAAATATTAAAACATAAAAGAAAGAAGCTTGTTTTGAACAAATTACAACTACATAAGATTTATACAGCTTAAGTATAATTGGTTTTCTTTGCATTCCAATGTTAATTATGATATATATTAAAATATATTGAATTCATGATATAAAAATTATATATATATGTGTGTATACATATGTTTACATATGTGTGTGTATGTGTATATATATATATATATATATATATATGAAATTTTGGATACATACTGCTTTGAGAATATGGCAATTTGATTCTGTAATCTTTTCTGAGGCCAAGACATAATTCATTCTAGGGCTTTAATAATTTAAGTTTAAAAGGAACTATTAGTTATCTTGCATGTCACCCAACCTACCATTTTAGATCTTTTTGACATCATACCAGTTACAAAAAGCCTTGTGGTTATCAGTTATCTCACCATCTGTACACACTTCCAGATATCTTTACCTTATCTACTATTCATCTAATGTTCTTCAGTGATTTTCATGCCATTTCCCTGCTCAAGAGTTTAAATTCTTCAATTTGGATTTCAAAATTTTTCATTCATTCTTTCATACATGCATTCAATAAACATCCCAGTGTTCCAGGGACTGATGTCCCAGCATGGACATTGTGATATAAAGATTAATCATACATAGGCATTATTTAAATGGCAACAAAAAAATAGCTAGTGGCAATACCATGTGATGAGGGCTGTGATGGCATAGACAGTTATACTGTAGGATTGTAAAACATAAGCACTTAGTCCATATTGTGGGGAGGGGCTGGTAGAGGGGTTGGTAAGGATGAAGGCAAATCAAAGGAGGCTTCCTAAAGAAAATGGTGGTATTAGATCAGGGAAGTCTTTGTATATTACACTAAGAAACCATAATTTTATTCTGAATGTTTGGGGAGATCATTGAAAGGTTTTAAACAAAGGAATCATATGATCCATTTTTCTGTTTAGAAAAATCACTAAGTCTGCAATGTGGCCAATGGACTGAAGAAGATCAAGACTAGAGACCAGAAGGTCAGTAAGGAGACTAATGATGTCACTTAAAGAAGAAATTGTAGAGGCCCGGACAAAGAAAATAGCCATGGGATTAAGAAGAAGAAGAGTCAAAAGATAACTAAAAATAGAATTGTTAGGATTTGGTTGCTGATTAACCGTGGAGGTATGAGAGAAAGCAGATTTTGAACAACATGTGATTGTAAGGGACCACTGAGATCGTGAATAGAGGACGAAGCACATACTATTAGGATAAGCATGAGCTCACTTTTGAACACACTGAATTTGAAGTGCCCATGGAATAGCCAAAGGGTAATGTCCAGTAGAAAACCAAATGTCTCACTCTCTCCCTCCCCCCATCCCTCCCTTGTAATGGACTACAGATATAGATTTGAGAGTCATGCATATATGGTACCTGAAGCCATGAGACTGGAATAAACTATTATTAAAGTGGGAAAAGTAGAGCCCAAAATGTATACAAACAGTAGTCAGACCAGGGGAAAGCCAAGAGACTATGGTAACATATAAGTTCATAGAAATGAGTTTATAATAGTAAGGAGTGACCAACCAAGCTTTAGAGTATAAAAAGTGGAAAAAAATGTGATTATTGATAATCAGTGATTTTGGCAAGAGCCATTTCTAATTGCCTGATTGTAGAGGAAGCCAGGTGGGAATGGATTTTTTAATTTATAGGAAATTAGAATGTAAAAACAGGAAATGTCAACTTTCTCAGTGAAAGAAACAGCAGTAACTGAAGGGATACCAGTAACTGTGTAGAAAGAATATATATATATATATATATATTTATTTATTTATTTATTTATTTATTTATTTATTTATTATTTTTATTTTTATTTTTTGTGGTACGTGAGCCTCTCACTGTTCTGGCCTCTCCCATTGTGGAGCACAGGCTCTGGATGTGCAGGCTCAACGGCCATGGCTTACGGGCCCAGCTGCTCCATGGCATGTGGGATCTTCCCAGACCGGGGCACGAAACTGTGTCCCCTGCATCGTCAGGCTGACTCTCAACCACTGCGCCACCAGGGAAGCCCAGAAGGAAGATATTTTTAAGCAGGCTCTATACCTGAGCAGGTAGAGCCAATGGAGAGGGAGAGAGAGATTAAGAGTAGGAGAAAGGTGGCAAATGATTAACTAAGGCTCCTGATAAGTTAAGAGGAAATGGAATTCATAGCTAATGTTGAGGAAGTAGCCTTGGAAAGGATGAGTGTTATCTCTTTCACTAAAATTGGAGAAAAGCAAAAATGAATGTGTATATTAATATGATGATTAATATGAGTTCCTCCTCCCAATACTCTCTCACCAAGGAATGGAAAGAAATTCAAAGACATGTAATAAATATTCAGATATGAATTTGGAAAAAGCAGAAAGTCACATCTGTTGGCATCTGTGTGCTTTGAAGTAAGAAAGTTAACCATCAGAGATATTTGTAGACTTACCAATAAATTAAATGAAATTATTCACATAAATGGATAAAAATTATATGAAAAAGTTTGGTGTTACTTATGGTCAGCCTATTAAATAAGTAAACTATACTTAAAATACTAATTTAATAGGATAATCTCTTTAAAGAATCAGGTTGTTGCTAAGTCAGTATATGAAATAGCAAAAGACACAAAGCAAGACTGATAAAAGTCCTCTGAGGAGGACTATAAGAGGTGAGAGAAATGAACCTGGCACCGAGAGTTAGGAAGTGGCTTTGATATCTAGTCAAAGTGATGTAGGGAGCCACTATAAGCTCTGAAATAAGAGAGAAACATGATAACAGTCTTGTGCAGAAACACACAGAAAGCTTGGAGTTTACCTCAGCATCTAACTTTCTTCACATACTGGTTGAATTCAGGTACTCGAACAATGAGTCTGTGTGATTTTTGAGGAATTATTATATGGCATAATCTCATTGTTATAGCTTTGGACATGTATTTTTCATGCCAGGATTAGAAAAGCATTCTGATTATTTCTAGCAGGACCTGTGCTTGGGTTCTGACATTACCTTATCTTAGTTCACTCTCATACTCTACAGTGAAGCCATCTGGAGCTTTCTACCAATAGAAGAGGTAACAGATAAATAGGGAATGGCTACATTTAAGTTTCTTCCTTGAAGTATATCCTGCAAGACTTGACTTTGTTCCCTCCAACACACTAAAACTGAAACATTCACAATGGCCTGAAACTGGTTGACTGAATAGGTTGTACTCAATTTTTAAATGGCCACAGTGCATCTCTTCTTGGAAGATTCTTTTCATTCTTATCTCAATATTTAATTAAATAGGATAGAGACTTTCAATTCTAGTTAAGATGGAATAAACACACTTCATCCTGTCTCTTTCTCTGAATGCAGCTATAAAACTTAAACAGAATGCATGGAACATCTTAAGGTTCTGAAAAGTAAATAGTACCAGGCACATTGGGGAAGAATACCAAAATAGAAGTACCTTCAAACTGGCAGTGAATTTACCTTATTCTCCCCTAATAGTAACTACCAGTCTGAACTCAACACAATTTGAACATGAAGTGGACATGGGCACAGACAGGGAAGAAGCTAAAATAAGCTCTCCAATTCTGGTACAAAGAGCAGAAAAGGAGTCTCTTAATTTTCAGAGAGGGTGAGGAAATTTTCCCATATTTTTATTTTTCCCTCTTCTCCCCATTCTCTGGAACTTAAGTGGCAGCAATGACAGTGGTGCATATGGAGGTTTGCAGTAGCCTAAAACTCTGATGGAAAATAACCTTCCTCTACTATCTGAGGAATGTGCATGGGGAGAACTTCCTTTATTTTTTTCTTTTCTGTCATTGCAAGAAATGGGCACAGTCATGAAAAGTACAGAGCAGAGTAAATGAAGTACCAGTCTTCTACTGACAGAACCAAAAAGAGAAGTCTCAGAGAACCAGAAGAAACTGTGGAAAGGGTGGAGCCAGGGAAAGGGGAGCCCAAGGGGAGAGAAATCCAAAAAGCTCTTTATGAATGTGGCTTAAACTTGAGCTTTTCACATCTGAATCTGATACTATTCAGGACACCAAAAACCTTGAAAACTGAACATAAAGACCATTGATCAAGTTCCAATTTGGCCAATGGGTGACACACACCAAAGACAAATCCAAATAACACTGAAAAATCTTTAAGAACAGCACTTACATTGAAACTGCCATCCACAGAAACTGGGTGGAAATTGTGGCTTAAACTGAATTAGGTCAAGAGTCTGCAAAACAAAAACGTCAACATTTTATGTAGGATTAAAATTAGACCTAAAATCCAGTAACAATATTCAAAATGTCCAAGATACAGTAAAAAAACTACTTGGCATATAAGGATCAGGAAAATCTCAACTTGCTTGAGAAAACTGAATCATCAGACAACAACACAGGGATGAGACAAATGTTGAAATAATATAACAAACACTTTAAATCACCTATTATAATCATACTCCAAGAGGTAAGGATGAACCCTTTAAGCAAATAGAAAGTCTCAGCAAAGAAATAAAAGAAATAAAGGAGAAACAAAGGGGAATTTTAAAACTGAAAATTACAATAACATATAAAACACCCAATTGACGGGCTCAATAGCAGATGGATATGACAGAAGAAAGAATCACTGAACTTTGAAAATAGATCAGTAAAAAGTATTAAATCTGAAAAACAAACATAAAAACATTATAAGAAAAGAACAGTCTCAGGGACTGTTGGACCTTACCAAAAAGTAAAACATTTGTGTTATTGAAACCTGATAAGGAGACAAGATAGAGTATAATGCAAAAAATTTTTTTGATGAAATAATGATTGAAAACTTCCTAAATTTAATGAAAGACATAAAGCTACAGATTCCAGAATTATAGTACACCACAACAGGATAAAAACAAATCCACAATTGTATACATATTTACTGAAGGCAAAGAAAAAACCTTGGATACAATCAAAGAAAAGTGACAGAATAATGATAGGGGAATAAGGATTCAAGTGGCTTCAGAGTTCACATCAGAAATAGTGGTGATCAGAAGGAAGTGAAACAATGTTTATAAAGTGCTGAAAAAGATGAACTATCAACCCAGAATTCTATATACATCAAAACTATCCATCAGGAATAAATGGGAAGTAAAGGAAAACTAAGATTTTGTTGCCATATGACTTGCTCTAAAAGACTTACTAAAGAATTCATTTCAGGCCTAAGGGATAGGATACCAGAAATGTACTTGTAACATCAAAAAAGAAATGAGAACAAATGGTATGTATCTGAGTAAACAGACTATCCTTCTATTGAATTCTTTCAAATATGAATAAAAGTTGAAAGCAAAAAAAATTACAACATGTTTGAAAAGGTTTTTAATATGCAGGTGTAATACAAAGAACAACTCCAACATAGAGGGAGGAAGATAAGGTCTTTATCTTTACTATAGTAAGGTTTCTATATTCCATGTTAAATAGTAAAATATTTATTCTAAGTAGACAGTGAAAATTAAGTATTTATACTGTAATCCCTAGGGCACCCACTAAAGAAAATATAAAAAGAAGAATAGTCAAAATATAATAGAGACATTTAAATGGAATAGTAAAAATCATGTTCAGAATAACCCAATAGGAGGCAATGAAGGGGAAACAGAGGAATTGAACAAAATAAAGTGACAGACAAAATTCCAAACAAATAAAATTACATTAAAAACACATAGCCAGAGTACATGTAAATGTAAAGGAGAGACATTGGAAGAATGATATTTTAAAAATGATCCAACTATATGCTATCTACAAGAAATTTACTTCAACTATAATGATAAAGGTAAATTAAAAGAACAAGGATGGGGAAAGAGATACCATGCATGCCATACACACTCAAAGGGAAGCAGAGTGTTTAAGTTAATATCAGATAGAGTTCACCTTGCAACAAAGAAAATTACCAAGGACAAAGATGAACATTACAACATGAAAGAGTCAATTCACCAAGAAGACACAACAATCTTAAAGTGAGTATATGTGAAAACAGAGCTTAAAAATACTTGAAGCACCCACTGTCATCACTTGTATTCAACATAGTTTTGGAAGTCCTAGACACAGCAATGAGAGAAGAAACAGAAATAAAAGGAATCCAAATTGGAAAAGTAAAACTGTCACTGTTTGCTGTTGACATGATACTATACATAGAAAATCCTCAAAAGACAAAAGAGAAGCCTCAATGAGATGGAAGGAGGGGTGCAATCTTGATAAAAATCAAATCCCATAACCACTGGGTGGGCAAATCACAAACTGGAGAACAATTATACCACAGAAGTCCACCCATTGGAGTGAAGGCTCTGAGCCCGACGTCAGGCTTCCCAACCTGGGGGTCTGGCAATGGGAGGAGGAATTCCAAGAGAATCAGACTTTGAAGGCTAGTGGGATTTGACTGAAGGACTTCAATAAGACTGGAGGAAACAGAGACTCCACTCTTGGAGGGCACACACAAAGTAGTGTGTGCACCAGACCCCAGGGGGAAGGAGCAGTGACCCCATAGGAGACTGAACCAGACCTACCTGCTAGTGTTGGAGCATCTTCTGCAGAGGCAGGGGGCGACTGTAGCTCACTGTAGGGACAAGGACACTGACAGCAGAAGTTCTGGGAAGTACTCCTTGGCATGAGCCCTCCCAGAGTCCACCATTAGCCCCACCAAAGAGCCTGTAGACTACAGTACTGGGTCTCCTCAGGCCAAACAACCAACAGGGAGGGAACTCAGCCCCTCCCATCAGCAGACAAACGGATTAAAGTTTTACTGAGCTCTGCCCACCAGAGCAACACCCAGCTCTACCCACCACCATTCCCTCCCATCAGGAAACTTGCACAAGCCTCTCAGAGAGCTTCATCCACCAGAGGGCAGACAGCAGAAGCAAGAACTACAATCCTGCAGGCTGCAGAACAAACACCACAATCACAGAAAGATAGACGAAATGAAAAGGCAGAGGACTATGTCCCAGATGAAAGAACAAGATAAGACACCAGAAAGATAACTAAATGAAGTGGAGTTAGGCAATCTTCCAGAAAAATAATTCACAATAATGATAGTGAAGATGATCCAGGACCTCAGAAAAAGAATGGAGGCAAAGATTAAGGAGATGCAAGAAATGTTTCACAAAGACCTAGAAGAAATAAATAACAAACACAGACAAACAATACAATAAATGAAATGAAAAATACACTAGAAGGAATCAAGAGCAGAATAATTGAGGCAGAAGAACGGATAAGTGACCTGGAAGACAGAATGGTGGAAATCACTACCATGGAACAGAATAAAGAAAAAAGAGAAAAGAGAAATTAAGACAGCTGAAGAGACCTCTGGGACAATATCAAATGCACCAACATTCGCACTATAGGGGTCCCAGAAGGAGAAGAGAGAGAGAAAGGACCCAATAAAATATTTCAAGAGATTATAGCCAAAAACTTCCTTAATGTGGTAAAGGAAATAGCCACCGAAGTCCAGGAAGTGCAGAGAGTCCCAGGAAGGATAAACCCAAGGAGCAACATGCTAGGACACATAGTAATCAAACTGACAAAAATTAAACACAAAGAAAAATTATTAAAAGCAACAAGGGAAAAACAACAAACATCATACAAGGAAACTACCATAAGGTTAAGAGCTGATTTCTCAGCAGAAACTCTGCAAGCCAGAAGGCAGTGGCATGATGTATTTAAAGTGATGAAAGGGAATAAGCTACAACCAAGATTACTCTACCCATCAAGGATCTAATTCAGAGTCAATGGAGAAATCAAAAGCTTTAAAGACAAGCAAAAGCTAAGAGAATTCAGCACCACCAAAATAGCTCTAAAACAAATGCTAAAGGTACTTCTCTAAGTGGGAAACACAACAGAAGAAAAGAACCTACAAAAACAAACCCAAAACAATTAAGAAAATGATAATAGGAACATACATATCGATAATTACCTTATATGTGAATGGATTAAATGCTCCAACCAAAAGACACAGACTGGCTGAATGGATACAAAAAGAAGACCCAGTCTACAAGAGACTCACTTCATACCCAGGGAAGTGGGTACAGACTGAAAGTGAGAGGATGGAAAAAGATATTCCATGCAAATGGAAATCAAAAGAAAGCTGGAGTAGCAATACTCATATCAGATAAGATAAACTTTAAAATAAACAATGCTACAAGAGACAAGGAAGAACACTACATAATGATCACGGGATCAATCCAAGAAGAAGATATAACAATTATAAATGTTTATGGACTCAACATAGGAGCACCTCATTACATAAGTCAAATGCTAACAACCATGAAAGGGGAAGTTGACAGTAACACAAAAATAGTCGTGGACATTAACACCTTGCTTACACCAATGGACAGATCATTGAGACAGAAAATTAATAAGGAAACACAAGCTTTAAATGACACAATAGACCACATAGATTTAATTGATATTTATAGGGCATTCCATCTGTAAACAGCAAATTACACTTTCTTCCCAAGTGCACATAGAACATTCTCCAGGATAGATCACATCTTGGGTAACAAATCAAGCCTTGGTAAATTTAAGAAAATTGAAATCATATCAAGCATCTTTTCAACCACAATGCTATGAGATTAGAAATAAATTACAGGGAAAAAATGTAAAAAACGCAAACACATGGAGGCTAAACACCACGCTACTATATAACCAAGAGATCAATGAAGAAATCAAAGAAGAAATCAAAAAATACCTAGGGAAAAATGACAATGAAAACATTACGATCCAAAACCTATGGAATGCAGCAAAAGCAGTTCTAAGAGGGAAGTTTATAGCAATACAATCCTACTCAAGGAACAAGAAAAACCTCAAATAAACAATCTAACCTTACACCTAAAGGAACTATAGAAAGAAGAACAAACAAAACCCAAAGTTAGTAGCAGGAAAGTAACCATAAAGATCAGAGCAGAAATAAATGAACTAAAAACAAAGAAAACAATAGCAAAGATCAATAAAATTAAAAGATGGTTCTTTGAGAAGATAAACAAAATTGATAAACTTTTAGCCAGACTTATCAAGAGAAAGAGAGAGAGGACTCAAATCAATATAATTAGAAATGAAAAAGGAGAAGTTACAACAGACACCACAGAAATACAAATCATCATAAGAGACTACTATAAGCAACTCGATGCCAATAAAATGGCCAACCTGGAAGAAAGGGACAAATTCTTCGAAAGGTATAACTTTCCTAGACTGAACCAGGAAGAAACAGAAATTATGAACAGACCAATCGCAAGTAATGAAATTGAAACTGTGATTAAAAGTCTTCTGGGCTTCCTTGGTGGCACAGTGGTTGAGAGTCCGCCTGCCGATGCAGGGGACATGGGTTCGTGCCCCAGTCTGGGAAGATCCCACCTGCCATGGAGTGGCTAGGCCCGTGAGCCATGGCCACTGAGCCTGCGCATCTGGAGCCTGTGCTCTGCAACGGGAGAGGCCACAACAGTCAGAGGCCCGCGTACCGCAAAAAAAAAAAAAAAAAAAAAAAAAAAAAATCTTCTAACAAACAAAAGCCCAGGGCAAGATGGCTTCATAGGTGAATTCTATCAAACTTTTAGAGGAGAGCTAACACCCATCCTTCTCAAACTCTTCCAAAAATTGCAGAAAAAGGAACACTCACAAACTCATTCTAAGAGGTGACCATCACTCTGATACCAAAACCAGAAAATGATAGTACAAAAAAAGAAAATTACAGAACAATATCACTGATGAATATAGATGCAAAAATCCTCAACAACATACTAGTAAACAGAATCCAACAACACATTAAAGGGATCATACACCATGATCAAGTGGGATTTATCCCACAGATGCAGGGATTCTTCAATATACACAAATCAATCAATGTGATACACCATATAAACAAATTGAAGGATAAAAACCATATGATCACCTCAATAGTTGCAGAAAAAGTTTTTCACAAAATTCAACACGTATTCACGATTAAAAACTCTCCAAGAGTGGGCATAGAGGGAAACTACCTCAACATAATAAAGCACATATACAAAAAACCCACAGCAAACATCATTCTCAATGGTGAAAAACTGAAAGCATTTCCTCAGAATCAAGAACAAGACAAGGATGTTCACTCTCACCACTATTATTCAACATAGCTTTGGAAGTCCTAGCCATGGCAATCAGAGAAGAAAAAGAAATAAAAGGAACACAAGTTGGAAAAGAAGAAACTGTCACTGTTTTCAGATGATATGATACTATACATAGATAATCTATGTAGATAATACATAGATAATCCTAAAGATGCCACTAGAAAACTACTAGAGCTAATCAATGAATTTGGTAAAGTTGCAGGATACAAAATTAATGCACAGAAATCTGCTACATTTCTATACACTAACAATGAAAGATCAGAAAAAGAAATTAAGGAAACCCCCATTCACCATTGCAACAAAAAGAATAAAATACCCAGGAATAAACCTACTTTAAGTAGGTAAAAGACCTGTACTCAGAAAACTATAAGACACTGATGCAAGAAATCAAAGATGACACAAACAGATGGAGAGATATACCATGTTCTTGGATTGGAAGAATCAATATTGTGAAAATGACTATGCTATCCAAAGCTATCTCCAGATTCAATGCAATCCCTATCAAATTACCAATGGCATTTTTTTTTACAGAACTACAACAAAAATCTCAAAATTTGCATGGAGACACAAAAGACCCCGAATAGCAAAAGCAACCTTGATTGAAAAAAAACGGAGCTAGAGGAATCAGGCTCCCTTACTTCAGACTATACTACAAAGCTGCAGTAATCAAGACGATATGGTACTGGCACAGAAACAGAAATACAGATCAATGGAAAAGGATAGAAAGCCCAGAGGTAAACCCATGTACCTATGGTCAACTAATCTATGATAAAGGAGTCAAGGGTATACAATGGAGAAAAAACAGTCTCTTCCATAAGTGGTGCTGAGAAAACTGGACAACTACATGTAAAAGAATGAAATTAGAACACTCCCTAACACCATACACAAAAATAAACTCCAAATGGATTAAAGACTTAAATGTAAGACCGGACACTATAAAACTCTTAAAGGAAAACATAGGAAGAACACTCTTTGACATAAAGCACAGCAGGATCTTTTTGACCCACCTCCTAGAGTAATGGAAATAAAAACAAAAATAAACAAATGGGACCTAATTAAACTTAAAATGTTTGTGCAGCAAAGGAAACTATAAATAAGACAAAAAGACAACCCTCAGAATGTGAGAAACTATTTGCAAATGAATCAACGGACAAAGAACCTCCAAAATATATAAACACCTCAGCTCAATATCAAAAAAACAAACCCAATCAAAAAAATGGGCAGAAGACCTAAATAGACATTTCTCCAAAGAAGATGTACAGATGCCAACAAACACATGAAAAGCTGCTCAACATCACTAATTATTAGAGAAATGCAAATCAATACTACAATGGGTATCACCTCACAACGGTTAGAATGGGCATCATCAGAAAATCTACAAACAACAGATGCTGGAGAGGGTGTGGAGAAAAGGGAACCCTCTTGCACTGTTGGTGGGAATGTAAATTGGTACAACCACTATGGAGGACAGTATGGAGGTTCCTTAAAAAACTAAAAATGGAATTACCATATGACCCAGCAATCCCTCTACTTGGCATATGCCCAGAGAAAACCATAGTTCAAAAAGACACATGCACCTCAGTGTTCATTGCAGCACTATTTACAACAGCCAGGTCATGGAGGCAACCTAAATTTCCATTGACAAACGACTGGATAAAGAAGAAGTGGGGGCTTCTCTGGTGGCGCAGTGGTTGAGAGTCCACCTGCTGATGCAGGGGACACGGGTTCGTGCCCTGGTCCGGGAAGATCCCACATATCGCGGAGTGACTGGGCCCGTGAGCCATGGCCGCTGAGCCTGCACATCCAGAGCCTGTGCTCTACAACGGGAGAGGCCACAACAGTGAGAGGCCCGCATACCGCAAAAAAAAAAAAAGAAGTGGTACATATATACAATGCAATATTACTCAGCCATAAAAAGGAACGAAACTGAGTCATTTGCAGAGACATGGATGGACCTAGAGACTGTCATACAGAGTGAAGTAAGTCAGAAAGAGAAAAACAAATATCACATATTAATACATATATGTGGAATCTAGAAAAATGGTACAGATGAACCGGTTTGCAAGGCAGAAATAGAGACAGAGATGTAGAGAACAAACATATGGACACCAAGGGGGAAAAGCGGGGGTAGGGGGCAGGGTGGGATTAATTGGGAGATTGGGATTCACATATATACACTAATATGTATAAAGTAGAACACTAATAAGAACTTGCTGTATAGCACAGGGACCTCTACTTCACTTTGCTGTACAGTAGAAACTAATAAAACATTGTAAAACAACTATACCCCAATTTAAAAAAAAAACAACTTTCCAATTCAAAAAAAAAAAAAGAAAGCATTGATTATTCAAAGAGAAAAAAAAGAAAACCCTAAAGAAGCTACCAGAAAAATGATAGAGCTCATCAATGAATTTGGTAAACTTGCAGCATACAAAATTTATACACAGAAATCTCTTGCATTCCTATACACTAACAATGAAAGATCAGAAAGAGAAATTAAGGAAACAATCCCATTTATCATCACATCAAAAACAATAAAGTACCTAGGAATAAACCTATCTAAGGAGATAAAAGACCTGTACATGGAAAACTATAAGATTCTGATGAAAGAACGCGAAGATGACAGAAACAGAGAGATATACGGTGTTCATGGATTGGAAGAATCAATATTGTGAAAATGACTATACTACCCAAAGCAATCTACAGATTCAATGCAATCCCTATCAAATTACCAATAGCATTTTTTACAAAATTAGAAGAAAAATTTTACAGTTTGTATGGAAACACAAAGGACCCTGAATAACCAAAGCAATCTTGAGAAAGAAAAATAGAGTGGGAGGAATCAGGCTTCCTGACTTTAGACTGTACTACAAAGTTACAGTCATCAAAACAGTATGGTATTGGTTGGTACAAAAACAGAACTATAGATCAATGGAACAAGATAGAAAGTCCAGAGATAAACCCAAGCACCTATGGTCACCTAATCTATGACAAAGGAGGCAAGAATATATAATGGAGAAAATAGTCTCTTAAATAAGTGGTGTTGGGAAAACTGCACAGCTACATGTAAAAGAATGAAATTAGAACACTCCCTAACACCATACACAAAAATAAACTGAAAATGGATTCAAGACCTAAATATAAGGCCAGATACTATAAAATTCTTAGAGGAAAATACAGGCAGAGCACTCTCTGACATAAATTACAGCAAGATCTTTTTTGATCCACCTCCTAGAGTAGTGAAAATAAAAACAAAAATAAACAAACAGGGCGTAATTAAACTTAAAGCTTATGCACAGCAAAGGAAACTATAAACAAAATGAAAAGACAACCCTCAGAATTGGAGAAAATATTTACAAATGAAGCAACAGACAAGGGATTAATCTACAAAATATAAAAACAGCTCATGCAGCTCAATATCAAAAAAAGAAACAACCCGATCAAACAAATGGGAAGAAGAACTAAATAGACATTTCTCCAAGGAAGATATACAGATGGTCAAAAAGCACAGGAAACGATGCTCAACATAGATAATTATTAGAGAAATGCAAATCAAAACTACAATGAGATATCACCTCACACTGGTCAGAATGGCCATCATCAAAAAATCTACAAACAATAAATGCTGGAGAGGGTGAGGAGAAAAAGGAACCCTCCAATACTGTTGATGGGAATGTAAATTGGTACAGCCACTATGGAGAACAGTATGAAGGTTCCTTAAAAACTAAAAATAGAGCTATCATATGATTCAGCAATCTCACTCCTGGGCATATATCTGGAGAAAATGATAATTCGGAAAGATACATGCACCTCAATGTTCATTACAGCACTATTTACAATAGCCAAGACATGGTAGCAACCTTAATGTCCATCGACAGAAAAATGAATAAAGGAGATGTGGTGTATATATATGTACAATGGAATATTACTCAGCCATAAAAAAGAATGAAATAATGCCATTTGCAGCAACATGGATGGACCTAGAGATTATCATATTAAGTGAAGTCAGACAGAGAAAAACAAATATCCTGATATCACTCATGTGAAATCTAATTTTTAAAAATGATGCAAATGAACTTACTTACAAAACAGAAACAGTCTTACAGATATTGAAAACAAACTTATGGTTACCAAAGGGAAAACGTGTGGGGGAGGGATAAATCAGGAGCTTGGGATGAACATACACACACTACTGTATATAAGATAGGTAACCAACAAGCACATACTGTATAGCCCAGGGAACTTTACTCAATATTCTCTGATAACCTATAAAGGAAAAGAATCTAAAAAAGAATGAATATATGTATATGTATAACTTTATCACTTTGCTGCACACTTGAAACTAACACAACATTGTAAATCAACTACATGCCAGTAGAATTAAAAAAAAAAAAAAAATATATATATATATATATATATATATATATATATATATATATGAAGTAAAAACTGCCAGAACTAGAAAGAGAAATAAATACACAATTAGAGTTGGAGACTTCAAGAATCCTCTGTCAGCAATTGATTAGCAAGGATATAGAAGAACTAAATGACACCATCAGTCAACTGGACCTAAATTATATTTATAGAACACTCCATCCAATAACAGCAGATCACTTGTTTCAACTGCACATGGAATATTTACCAAAATAGAAAATATCCTGTGTGATAAAATAAATCTTAATGAATTTAAAAGAATTTAAGTCAAACAAAGTATGTTCTATGAACATAATGAAATTAAATGAGAGATCAATAACAGAAAGATAAAGGAAAATATCCAAATACTTGGAATTAACACACTAGTAAATAATCTGTGAATCAAAGAGGAAGTCTGTAGAGAAATTAGAAAATATTTTGAACTGAACAAAGAGGAAAATGTAACAGAAAAATTTGTGAGATGCTACTAAAGCAGGCCTTAGAGGGAAATTTATAGCATCAAATGCTTATATTAGAAAGAAGAAAGGTTTCAAACCAATAATCTAAACTTTCATGTTAAAAGAGAACAATAAACCCAAAGCAAGGAGAAATAAAGAAATAATAAATATAAGGATGGAAATAATAAATACGAGGACAGAAATAAATGAAATTGAAAACAAAATACAATAGAGAATATCAATGAACCAAAATCTGATTCTTTGAAAAGATGAAAAAAAAATTGAGAATCTTCTAACATGATTGACAAAGAAAAAAAAAGAGAAGATATGAATTAATATTTAAATAAGGAGTACACTAAGGAGATAATGAAAATGTTAGCATTTCAGAAGTTTAAAGTTAAAAAACATAGATCACTTTGTTCAATAAATTTTTTGGAAGTCTTCTTTTGGGTTCTCAAAGGTAACCCAAGGATGCAAACATTGCCCTGGGATTCAAGTATAATAGGCCTTTCTTGTTTCCAAGTTTGATATTCAGTAAGGCCCCTATGAACATAACTCTGCAAGGACTGGATTCATTTGTACAAGGAGTCCCAGGACGTGAGGAAGAAAGTCTAGGCCAGCACCACCATTTAAAATTAGGTGAGTTGTGCCCTGAGTAAGACACCAACTGGAGAGGTGGTAAATTGGAACTGAAATCCATCACATGTTCACTAAGCCTTGCATGAGCCATATACCCCCAGAGGAAAGAAAGACTTTTCCCTAATTCTCACATGGGTGGTGCTGATCAATAAGCCAATGAGGAAATGCCTTTGTAAATGCATACCACATCGGCCAGGGGAGGCTCTACCAGCCACATAGGTCCCTATCAAGGGACTAAGTGTCAAGGGGAGGCCTGGATTGGGCACAGCTGGTGACTGATGCTAGAAGTTACCCTGCCAGATCAAGCTGCATTGGCACAGGAGATATGATATGATAAACTATGGCTGAGTATGCAACTGTGGATTAAGCGCTGGGTATCTTCTGAGTCTAAGCAGGAGCCCTGCTACAGTAGGCAGTGTCTTAGACCTGACATGTCTCAAAATTGTCCCTAAGAACTTAAAAGGTTACCCTGGAAGACCAGGGCAGGGTGGAAGCAGGAAGAAACACAGATGTGAGCTAACAAGAGTCCAGCTCCCTCTAGCATAGAAGAAAACTGGCAACCATGCTCCCAGAACTGGGTAACCCCTTGGAATTCTTGAACCATTTAAAAGTAGAGTAGAAGTGTGAAGGGTCAATGTACTTACAATAATAGAATAATTAACTATAATAAAGAAAAATGACATATTTATACCCAGACCTTACATGATCTGGCCTACATTGTTTCTCTGAATGCATATCTTATTACACCAATAATTGCTCACTCTATTTCCTTGCTGTTCCTTAAAAATAAGGGGCACAATTCAAACTCAGGACCTTATAACTTGTTGCTCCTTCTGCCAGGAAAGTTCCTTCCCCAAGATCTTCATGGCTCACCCTCTCATCTCCTTCGGCTATTTCCTCAAATTCATTTTTTTCAGTGCAAATTTCCTTGGTAATCCAATCTAGAAATTGGATTGAATCCTTCCTTCCATTTCAAATGCCCCCCATTCCCCATTCTAGACATGCCCTATCTCCCTTCCTTGATTTATTTTTCTCTTTACACTTATCCTGTTACAGCACAAAATATATTTCATTTATATGTTTTTCTTTCATTGCATGTCTCCCACCACTAGAATATAAGCTTCTTGAGGGCACTGATTTTTATCTGTTTTGTTCACTGTTATATCCCCAACATAAAGTTCACAAAGTGCTCTCTAACAAACTCTAAAATTTTAAATTTATATTCTATATCCTAAATATGTGTTTATTTTCCTTTCTAGAAACATTGATGGCTGTGCAGGTTTCAGGTTTTCAAAATCTAAAGTATTATAAATCATTTTTAACCATTGATAATGGTTAAAAAGTATTTAACCATTGATAATGGTTAAACCATTATATTGTTGATAACCACTAGCTGTTCAAAGCGCAGAGACTTGCAGGAGAGTGCAGCCAATTGTTTCCTGTGCACTTGGGTGCACTGTGGTAGAAGTTCAAAGACAGTTGAACTATGACAGGCCCCAAGGTCCAGAGCAGAGAGAGATACTGCTAGGACCAAGGATCAGGTGGAGTGGTGACCATCTCAGTGGTCTGCAACAAGGATAATAATGTTACTACCAATAGTTAACATATGCTGAGTATCTGTTGTTTGTCAAGCACAGTTCAAAACCCTTTACCTATATTAAGACACAGAATTGTCCTAAGAAGTAGGTACAATTATTAGCCCCATTTTACAGACAAAAACTGTGACAGAGAGGTTAAATAACTTATCCCAAAGTCAGACATCTAGTGCACAAGAGAACTAGGTTTGAAAATGAGCAAATCAGAGCCTATGTTCTTAATCAATATGCTGTATTTTTCAAACAGATGAGGATAATCCAAAACAAATTCCTTTGGACACTTTTTTATCTTCCTATGATAAATGTCTGATCAACTTAGGCTATGAAGCAAAGAGCCCTAGCATTAAATAAGAGTTGGTGACATTAGACCTGGAAGCAGAAAAGTCACTCAGGTTACATAGTAGAAAAGTGAGTACAAACACAACATAATATTTCAAAGGGACAATTCATTAGACTATGTGCTTGTTACCCTGGAGGAGTGGCTATTTTGTGTGCTTCTTTCTTTCTTTCAGGCAAAGTAAAGGCAATGTAAATCAACTCAGAAAACAAAACTGATACACTTCTTTGGCTTTCTTTGTGTCCTTCTGATTTTAGATTTCTTATAATGTTTATGGATTCTTAAAAACTATCTCTTAATAACTGGTTGAAAAATTCTGTAGGAAAAGTTCTGGTAATTTAAAAACATCTAGCTTTACATTTATCCAGTTACTTCATTCCTAGGATAGATACAAGTTTCCTGTGAAAGCATAAAATCTTGTTACTCAAACCGTAAAGGATTTGTCTGATACTCTGTATTTTATTAGTTTTCCTGTCAGGCAGAAAAATTGTGTTTTCTCCTAGCTTTCTATCAAATAGAACTCAAAAAGAACATCATATAGGTATTTTTACCTTTTTAATTTTTCCCTATATTTCTTACACATTTATTTGTTTTTCTCCTTAATCATTTAATCCTAACTGCATTGTTTCTCATTCATCTTACAGTTATGTCTCTGTAGACTGAGTTTTTCTCTTGTACTGAAAATAAAAAATAACCATTATTGAACATACATTTATGTGAAACCAACTCAGTACTAAAACCAATTAATCTGTACATAGATATCTACTAAACTCAAAAATTCATAAATTTTAGAAAAAATAATAACTTAGATATCATTTTCTGAGGGTCACAGAAATGGCTGATATATTATTGCTTTTGAATATTTGCAAATATAACATTAAATAAGTCATTACAAAATAATAGATGGGAATTTCCCTGGTGGCACAGTGGTCGAGAATCTGCCTGCCAATGCAGGGGACACAGGTTCGAGCCCTGGTCTGGGAAGATCCCACATGCCGCGGAGCAACTAAGCCCGTGTGCCACAACTACTGAGCCTGTGCTCTAGAGCCCGTGAGCCACAACACTGAGTCTGCGTGCCACAACTAATGAAGCCCGGTCGCCTACAGCCCGAGCTCTGCAACAAGAGAAGCCACCGTAATGAGAAGCCCACGCACCGCAATGAAGAGTAGCCCCTGCTCACCGCAACTAGAGAAAGCCTGCGTGCAGCAACAAAGACCCAGCACAACCAAAAATAAATAAATTTTTAAAAAATAATAATAATAATAGATGGGACTATGCTGGCAATAATTTAAAATAAACTGTATGACCAGGAAACAATCTTCATTTAACCTTCACTCATAAGGTTTTGAGATTCCTTTTTTAAACAAATTAAGTAGCTTACTGATTTTGACTTGAAGGATGAAAGAAAAATATTCTGAAAGTTCAACTGAGTCAGAACTATGGAACAAGCTCAGAGCTGGCTGTCCTGTGTATGTGAAAATGTACTGCAGGTCCATCATCAGGAAGAGCCCTTACATTTTAGGACGTGTTACCTTTGGTAGTGAAGACGAAATTACACTATCTTAACGTTCATCCTCTACTTTGCTCCCACTCTGTGTCCAAACACATGCTTCCTGGAAATGCTGATTTGAGGTAGAGTACACACTGGGGTTATGAACTAAGCCAAAGCTAATGATCCATACAGGACTTGATCTTATGACCCTGGCCTCATTAGCACCTGGCACTTAACAACTGAGCTAATCAGGCAGAGACAAGGGATTCATCAATCAAACAAACAGCACATTATTGAAGAGCAGCACATGTCAAGCACTCAGCCAGAAGTTATAGTGAATACAAAGAAGGATAAACATAGTCTCTGCCCTACAGGTGCTTACAATCAATTTGGTGAAATTAATTACAGGTGCACAGCAACAGAAACTTAAAAATAATAACAATAATCAAAACAGCTAAGGCAGCTGATTAGGGAAGAAACCTGCTGGAGGAAGTTAGAAAAAAAATATTAACCTTTTTATGATAGTTAGTCCTTGAATTTAATGAGTAAAGATGTGACAAGATGGTTTGGGTTTTTTCAGAAGACTAATCCTGCAATGGCTCATATGTTGGAGTCAAATGTGGACTGTCAAATTTGAACTGAATGAAGCAACTCAGGGATGAAATTAATTGTACTGAGGAGAAAAATACTGATACATTTTAAAAGTATTACTAAGAAAAAAATCAACCACATGAGAAAAATCAAATCTCTGAGAGTGGTGAGAAAGAAAGTTCTAGGTTTTAAAATGTTCCTGGATAGGTATCAGAGGCAGAAATAAAGAAGTTCATGAGTGGCAGCTTTTGGAAAGAAGATACAATGATAATTGAGTTTTAAACTTGAGAGTTAGGGGTGCTGACCCTCTACATGGAAAAAAAAAATCTGCTTATAACTTATAGTCAGCTCTCCACATATGCAGTTCCTCCATATCTCTGCAGTTCCTCTGTACCCCCGGTTCCACATCCTCAGATTCAACCAACTGTGGATCATGTATTACTATAGTATTTACCATTTAAAAGAATCCATGTATAAGTGGGCTTGCACAGTTCAAAGCCATGTCGTTTAAGGGTCAACTGTATAACCTTGACAATTCTGGGAAATGAGAGTAAAAGAAGGAAAATTCACAGACTAATCTCACTTATTATAAATGTAAAAATCTTAAATATTAATAAATCTAGCAATGATTTAAAACATATGTATGTCAGTGAGGTAGGGATATTTATTCCAGGCAAGCAAAGATGATTTACATTAGAAAACCTGTTTAATATAATCTATCACATTACAAAATTACAAAGGAAAAACTACATGCATATCAAAATAAATACAGAAAAACATTCTATATCATCCAACGTATATTCATAACTAAAACAGGGGAGAACTACATAACCTAATAAATAAGATCTACCAAAATCCCACAGCAAATATTATATTTAATGGTGAAAAATTAGATGCGATCTTTCACAAACAGAAAAGGCAAGAATGCCTACTATATCCACTTTGATTTGATATTTCAGTGGACATTTCATCCAATACAATAAGGCAAGAAAAGAAATGAGATATAAGAATTAGCAAGAAAAAAATAAATAGCAATTATGTACACAGAAATTGATTACATGTAAATAAATGTACATGATTCATTTATTTTTTATACTATTATCTATAATAACACTTAACATATATTAGGCACCCACTAAATATATATGGGGTCAATGAATGAATGAATGAAATCTATAATCAAATATCTCAACTAATAAGACAACTCAGCAAGTTTGTTGGACTTTAATACACAAAAATCAAGAGGATTCTTACATTCCAGCAACAACCATGAAAAAATATAATTTAACCATTGAAAAATGTATATGATTATTCAGTAATAAATATTTTTAAAAGGTATTTGTACAAAGAAAACTTATTGAAGAACACAAAATAAAATCTAAGTAAGAGATATATATGGCATTAATAATAAGAAATTATCGATGTTATAGTTACATATTATATATGCCTACTTCCTCAAATTAAATTAAAAATTAAACGCAATTTCGGTCAATATAGGATTTTGACTTACAAGATGGTCCTACCACTTCAATGAAAGACTGAGTAGTACTTAGTTATAAAAATTCAGCTTTAGCCAGTCTTTCAGTGTTCAAAAAATGGCTTAACTATAATACCAATTAGCTGTGTTACCTGGGACATGATCATTAAACAATCAGTTCCTGGGTCTCCTCAGGTGGCAATAAAAATCCTGTCCTCTCTTCTGCATAGATTGGCGAGGACTATTCTTGGCCCTTTATCATTGCTTAGAAAAACTAACTTTATTAAGTGTTTTTGTGCTCTAACCACTGAGGAATGAAGGGAGCAGTAACAATCATTAACATATAGTAAGATAAACATGATAACTTAGAGTATAGTAAGTGCTAACCTGAGTTGTACTTCAGAAAGATCACTCTGACTACTGTTTGCCCCCAGAAGAAAGGCAAGTATACAGAAAAAGGTACCACTTAGGAGGCCATTGCAATGATTCAGCCAAGAGTTTGAAGCATTTGAATTATAGTCACAAAAATAGTGAAAAGTGGTCACACTCACTGAGTGTGTATGTGTGCATGTGGGCATGTGTATGTTATAACCAACAGGGATTATTGATTGTTTGGATGTGTGGTGTTTGAGAAAAAGAGAGCAGTGCACCAGTATTTTGACCTGAACAACTAAATAGATGATGCTGCCACTGGCTGAAATGAGAAACACTGAATTGGAAGATGGAGAGGATAGAGGGGATGAAGAAGAGATGGGGTGTACTGTTTTGGCCAATACAATTTGAGAAATCTATGGGAAATCCAATGGACATGGTGGGTAAGATGGTGGATATACATTTGGAACTCAGAACCGAAGATACAGCTGAAAACAAAAATTAGGAGCAATTTCATATTGGTGTTATAGTAGGTGCTATTGGTTGGATTCCTTGGAATCCCTTTTACTAACTTAGTTAGGAGTTCCCATCCCCCAGATGCTTCAGGCACTACCACTAATGGCTCCCATCTGCAATACTTTCCAGAGGGTTACCCTTGGGTGACTTTAGTCTCCTCACACTCAGATTTTTGTGGTATATACTGAGTCCCCTGATTTAAGATAGATGGGATCACATAGAGGAATCATGAATACAAAAAGAAAAGGACAAAGATGGTATCCTGGCACATCAAATCTGTAGTGGTCTGGTAGATAAGAAACAGCTAGCAAAGGAGATGAAGAAGGAGCAGTCAGTGAGGTAGAGGGAAAAACAGATTGGTACAGTTATCTGAAAGTCTGAAAAATAAGAAGGAGGCTGTGATCATCCATATTAAATGTTACTGAGAGGTTAAGATAATAACAGAAAGGTTATCATTTTTTTGTCAAAAGGTGATTATGACCTTAAAAAGACCAGTTTCAAAGTAGTGGTAGTAGATTAAGAGACTAGTTAGAGTGGGTTAGTGAGAAAATAGGAGGTGAAGAAACAGAAATTATGAGTATAGAAAATATTCTGAAGTAGTTTGCTGTGAATATGGAAAACTGGGATGGGACACCTAGAGGAAGACTTGGGGATCAGAGAAGGGGTTTTGTTTAATAGATCTCAAGGCATGTCTGTACGCCCATGGGAATGATCCAATAGAGATTCAGATTCTTTCACTTAGCAAAATGTTTTCAAGTTTCATCCATGTTGTAATAGGTGTCTAGACATAATTCTTTTTATAGATGAATAATATTTCATGGTATTAATATACCACATTTTGTTTATCCATTCATCAACTGATGGACATTTGAGTTATTTACACTTTTTGGCTATTATGAATAATACTGCTATGAACATTCATGCATAAGTATTTGTGTGAATGTTTTCATTTTTGTTGTTTATATACCTAGCAGTGGAATTAATGAGTCATATGGCAACTCTCTATGTCTAACCATTTGAGAAGCTGCCAAAATGTTTTTCAAAGTGTCTGCAACATTTTGTGCTTCCAACAGCAATGTATAAGAATTCCAATTTCTCCATATCCTTGTCAACACTTGTTATTAACTGTTTTTTTTAAAACCTTAGTCATCCGACAGGTATAAAGTGGTATTTCATTGTGATTTTTATTTGCATTTCCCTAATGCCTAATGATGTTGAGTCATCTTTCACATAGCCTTTTGAGCATTTGTATATCTTCTTTGGATATATGTTCAAGTCCTTTCCTCATTTTTTAGTTGCTTGTTTGACACTGTTGAATTATAAGGGTTCTTTATATATTCTGGATACAAATCACTTATCAGTAACATAATTTGAAAAATTTTTTTCCATTCTGTGGGTTGTCTCTTGACTTTCTTGATAGTGTCCTTTGAAGACCAAAGATTTTCATTTTGATGAAGTTCAATTTATGTATTTTTTTGCCTTTTGTTGTATGCACTTTTTTGTGTCATATTTAAGAAACCATTGCCTAATTAAAGGTCACAGAGATTTACTCCTATAATTTCTTCTAAGTGCCTTATAGTTTTAAAATTCTTACACTGGATGAATAATCCATTTTTAATTCATTTTGTATACAGTGTGAGAAAAGATTCCCACGTCATTTTTTTTGTGAATATTCAGTTTTCTCAGAACAAAAACACTATTATTTCTCCATTGAATGGTCTTGGCACCCCTGTCAAAAATCAATTGATCATATAAGTAAGAGTTTATTTCTGGACTTTCAATTATAGTTTACTGGTTTATATATTTATTCATATGGTAATACCACACTGTCTTGATTTCTATAGTTTTGCATTAGGTTCTGAAATTAAGAAGTGTGATTCCTCCAACTTTGTTATTTTCAAAATCCTTTTGGCTATTCTGGGATCACAGACAATCCATATGATCATCTCAATAGATGCATTAAAAAGACATTTGAAAAAATCCAACACTATTTCATGAAAGCACTCAACAAACTAGGAACAGAAAGGAACTTTCTCAACCTGACAAAACCCATCTATGAAAAACCAATGGCTAACATCATACTTAATGGTAAAAGAATAAATGAAATGTTTTCCGCTAAGATCAAGAACAAGACAAGTATGGCCACTTTCAACACTTCTATTCAACACTGTACTGGAGTATCTAGTGAGGGAAATTAGGCAAGAAAAAGAGGTGAAAGGCATTCAGATTTGAAAGGAAGAAGTAAAACTATCTATTTTTGAAGGTGACATGATCTTGTACATAGAAAATCCTAACTAATCCAGTAAAATTTAAAAATTAAAAAAAAAACTATTAGAACAAATGAGCTCAGCAAGTTTACAGGATATGAGATCAATATACAAATATCAACTGACTTTCTGTACACTAGTAATGAACAAATCCAAAAATAAAATTAAGAAAATAATTCCATTTACTAAAGCATCAAAAGTAATAAAACACTTAGGGATAAATTTAACAATAAAGTACAAGATCTATATGCTAAAAGTACAAGATCTATATACTAAAAATATAAAACACTGTTGGAAGAAATTAAAGAAAAAAGACATCCTGTGATCATGGATGGGAAGGCCTAATATTGTTTTAATGGTAATATTCCTAAAAACACAGAAGAACCTAAATCAAATTAACCTTTGTCTAATTTATCTTGTGAGAGCAGTACCTGATGGCTCTGACAGTTTCATTTGGATGTGTCAGAATAGAGACAATTTGGCATGTGCTAATTCAACAGATTTTTAACTAAAAAGGAGATGTGGGAGGTAAAAATTAAATATTTCCTATTTTCAGGGACCTTGACGATTTGCTACAGAGAAAATATTGTATTTTATCACATCTAAGATACATTTGACTGTCAATTACAGCTTAATTTCAGGGACATTAAATTAGGATAAGGGCTTCCCTGGTGACACAGTGGTTAAGAATCTGCCTGCCAATGCAGGGGACATGGGTTCTTGAGCCCTGGTCTGGAAAGATCCCACATGCTGCAGAGCAACCAAGCCCATGCACCACAACTACTGAGCCTGTGCTCTAGAGCCCATGAACCACAACTATTGAGCCTACGTGCTGCAACTACTGAAGCCCATGCACCTAGAGCCGTGCTCTGCAACAAGAGAAGCCACTGCAATGAGAAGCCCATGCACCTCAACGAAGAGTAGCCCCCGCTCGCCACAACTAGAGAAAGCCTGTGCGCAACAATGAAAACCCAACGCAGCCAAAAATAAATTAATTTTTAAAAATTAGGATAAAAAAATCTGCTTGTACAACAATCATAATATATGATTCCACATAAATTATGTTATCATACCTCTTATAAGAGTAGTTTAAAAAAAAGTTTTAGGAGAGAAAGATATCAACTGATTGAGAAAATTAAGCATTGAATAAGTATTACCTGAATTTTGAAAACACAAAATTTTCACAAGCAATTAGAAATGTGGTTATAGGACCTAGAATAAGGCAAAACAAAAAGGAGGGAAAGCCCAGCTCATGTTAAGAGAAAGCAAGAAGGCATTAAGAAACCACCGGTAGTTTTGGAGAAGAGAAGTTACATTACAAAGATTAACCTGGCAATAGATAAGAACTGGTCCTAAGAAATAAGATACTAGGAAATAAGTTATTTTAAAATATTCTGCCCTTAAGATGCCAGTATAACATCAATGGAGAAATATGGCAAAAGCCATGAGAAATATAATTAGAAAAGCCTTCAAGAATGATGATATCAATTTAGGAAAATACTATATAAAGATGAGGTGAAGTGGTGAAAGTAGATAAGACAATCAAGGAAAAAATGTAGATAAAAGAAATAAAGGCAAGAATAAAACCTTGAGAAATTCCTACACTAAGTGGTAGAAGACAGAAGAGAACCAAAAAGATAAGAGAGAAGGATTAAGAACAGGAGAAGAACAGGAAAAGGAAAGTTGGAGAGACTTTCAACGTGAGCAGCAAGGTCCAATGTCAATGTCGGTCAGGTTAATGACCAAGGGAGAAGCCATTGACTTTGTAAAGGGCACCAGTAACTTCTGCTGGAGCAATTTCAGTAAAAGAAGAAAAGTCGCTTTTGTAAAAGAGAAATAGAAGCTTAGAAAATTTCACTGAATAAAGGGTGATACTAGAGCCTAAAACAGCACGTTTGACTCCTGATGGCTTTCTGGCTTTTGGATCACAGATCCCCCAGGATGTGTGGTAAAAAATTTTAACTGAAAAGCAGGCACAGGACAATGCAATGTCTTCTAATAAGCTAGGCATTTATCTACTTCATCCAAGACTCAAAATGGAGATCATAAACACAAGGAAATAAAATGGTCTCATCTCTAAGCAGAGTTAACACCTTCGACATATGTTACAGGAAGAAAAACTCATTTGGTTTTATTTAACATTACTCTGCTTAGCATTATCCAAGGTGTAAGTGTATAACTTTGAAGTATGGAAGGAAAATGGAAAGATCAATATGAAAGAGAGAGAATGACAAATTGTGAGAGAGAATGCTATAAACTCCAATGCTCATGGATTGGGAGGAAGAACAAAGGTCTGTGGTCTGGGAAGCTGAGAGGTAGTAAGGCATGGAGAGCAGCGGTAAGCTGTGTATCATTTCACGTTCCTTTTCAGCTTCAGGGGAAAAGAGGAGATATGAATGGATTGGTATGTCATGTGACTACACATCCCCCTAAATGCCAATGGTTATGAGCAGAAGAATCCACATAATGCTTTGGAATAAGAAGAAAGCCCTTCAATAGCAGATTCTAGTTCAGAGGATACATATTAATTCTGAGAGACTGTATAAGAAAGAGAAGACTTGATAGGACCCGCCATTGGTTTTGTGAGTTGAAAATTACCTGGAAGACAAGATACAGAAAAGCTTTGTAAATCAGAACTAGAATTCTTCTGCTCTTGAAATTATAGGTCACGGAAATATTTGATTTAACCTGTCTCTAATGGTGCCAGTCTGTCAGGCTGGAGATTACTTACACGAATTGCTTACAATGCAAAATAATAACCCTATTAAATTTAAGAAGGTTTAAAATGCATTTCCTTTTGATGGGAGAAAGAAAGTCCTAATATTTAGAAAAAGGAAATTAATATTAATTTTCTGAGGGACTGACTTGCTTTAAATGTATTTAAATAACAAAAGAACTACTTTTATCTTTATCTAAGAATTTAGAAAAGTGAATGATTGGTAAAAAACGATTTTTTTATATTTGCAAGCATTTGATAAATTTTAAATGATTGTTGTTCCCTGTTCTTTATTAATGTACTTAGAATATAATAACAGACGCTAGCCCCCCAAAAAAGATAAATCAACAGAGTGCCTACTGCCTTGGCAACAATCTGAATTTATTGTCTGTTTCATACATTGTTATCATTTCCTTTTAGAAATTTCAATGAAAATTTTTGTTGTTTATACTGTACCCGTGTACAGTGAAATAAAAAAGATACTAGAAAATTGTGTGTACTCTGAGGATTAAAAATGTCAGCACTACTTAACCACATGTTTCCTATTTCCCTGTACTGTCTGTCTGAGTCAGTTGGCAATAAGAGTAAAGATGACAAATACTGAGGAATTTGATTCAGAGTAATCATTGTGAAGAGAGCTGTTAGCTCAAGATGTCTCTGTTATGATAATCTCCTACCTTGCCTGGATTATTTATGTTAGATAAAGCAAGGATATTTTTGGTTTTCTAAGTCTACTCACCTGAATAATCAGATGGAAACTTTTTTAATTTGGGAAATGTCTGTCCCTGAATAAGGACAACTCTTTCAGAGTATCAGAGCATAATTTAGTTACCTAGAAGGGACTCATAAATTACAATTATTATACCCTGTAATTGTGCTTATCTTACTTTTTTGGACAAGAATTCCCCGAAACAGAGGAGAGTCAATGTCTGACTTAACCTTAAAATTTCTTTGAAATCTAATACAGTATTTTTTAAATGCAAACTAGTTTTTTACTCTGTTCCCATAACACATTTAAATTTACTTTAATACAATTAAACTACTTTCCACAGAGTAACCTAAATGTTCCTTAAAAACATACCACTTTGGGCTTCCCTGGTGGCGCAGTGGTTCAGAGTCTGCCTGCCGATACAGGGGACGCGGGTTCGTGCCCCGGTCCGGGAAGATCCCACATGCCGCAGAGCGGCTGGGCCCGTGAGTCATGACCGCTGAGCCTGCGCGTCCGGAGCCTGTGCTCCGCAACGGGAGAGGACACAACAGTGGGTTACCCCAAGGAGTAAAGCAAAAAGAATACACACTCCAATTTGAAAATAGACCCCTATAAGATCTAACTTACTTTTTAAATAATTTAAAGATCTATAGCACAATATATACAAGTATGATATTTTACTGAATTTTTATGGACTTTTCTACAATGAAACATGTTTGAAGATGATTACACCAAGTAAAAGAAACCTCATCTAAGCAGAATATTCAGGTCAGAGAGAAGCAAGGCATTCTCTAAATTAAACAATAAATGCCATTTCTGTTACAGGATAAAATCTACTAAATCATTAAACGGACTAAACTAAAAGAAGACAATGGAAGCATTAGCAGATGAGAATAATGAGCTGCAATCAAATTTGGGTCCTGATCTCTGGCAATGAAATGATCATGCAGGGCTCCCTCTGTTGGCTCCTCTGTGGTCTCCATACATTTCCTAATGAAGGCCAGGCAACCTTCCTGGCCTCTAAAATTAAAGATGGGCAAATATCCACTAGTAAAGGTTTTAAATTATCCAAGCAGATTTACCTCCCCAAATGATGGCTAATCTCATGAATCAAATGAGGCTTTCATTATAGATCTACTAACTAGATATATCTGGAAGCAAATGGGCATTTTTTTTGTTGTTGTTGTTGCGGTACGCGGGCCTCTCCCTGTTGTGGCCTCTCCCGCCGCGGAGCACAGGCTCCGGACGCGCAGGCTCAGTGGCCATGGCTCACGGGCCCAGCCGCTCCACGGCATGTGGGATCTTCCCGGACCGGGGCACGAACCCGTGTCCCCTGCATCGGCAGGCGGACTCCCAACCACTGCGCCACCAGGGAAGCCCATGGGCATTGTTTTTAAGAAGAAAATAAACATCTTCCTAGATAATGAAAACAAGGTGTTTTCATTACACCTTAGGCATTTATTTTATCAGAAGGAAGAATTTTTAAATTATACAACATTAACTTTTAACAAACTCTTCTTTCCTGCTTTGAGGTAGTTATAGATCTTGTACTTAAAGTTCGTTTAAACAAGGTTGACAGCCCGAGCATGGATCAGATTTCTCCACAGCATTCCCTCCTGTTCCCTTGTCTTTCTCTACCCTGCTTGCCTTCCCCCATCACTTTCCATTGAACTAGGAATACACCTCTCTGTCCCTGCCTCCTACTGCTACTCAAAGTCATTTCATTTTCTCCCTCCCTAAGTCTTAACCTCCCGATTCTGCAGGAAAAAGATGTCATTAGCAATATTCATTTCGAATTTTCCTATCAGTTCACAAATCTCCCCTTAAGCAGCTCCAGTTTCCTTAATCCTCATATAGAATATTCAGTTCTCACCCCAGCAGTTACTTATTTTTCTTTTCTCTAAAATCTGGAAGAAATTATGGTCCAACATGCAGCCTGGCCAATGCTAGAGTCACTACTCTATTCCAAGTGCAGCTTGGATGAGTGGAAACTCATAGCACCTGGCCTCAGTAGTGGAGAGTGATTCTCCAGAGACCTGGAAAAAAATTAAAGGACCTAATAAGGGGTTGTCATGTGACACCACCCTGCTATTTTAGTTTCCACAGTTGGCTTTCTCATTTTAATTATGCAAAAGTAATGAGCCCTTTGTTCTGCCGAATTGCTCTAAAAACTTCTTCAACAGAAGTCCTTCCAGCAAAGTAGCTTAAGTTAATTCTACATATTCTAAATTCAACCTGCAATCACTAGAAATGGGGGCGCAATTGGGGCTTTATCTCCTACTAAGTATTCAATGCCTGTTTCCTATCACCTGCAGTAATACGTAGGCAATCCTGAAGGCTTTCCATTGTAAAAATCCTATAATGAAACAATCATGTTGAGACTAAGAAAATGAAATCTAAATCTCTTCATTCCCACATAATCTTTAGTATTGCTTGAGGATCATAGTGTGAGTTAAAGAACAAGAGACATTAACATCTTCCAGAGCTCTATTTTTGTGAAACCCCAGGTTAAATGAACCCTCATCCTAAATTCCAAACTTACGCACCAGACTCAGTTAAAACAGCTTAGAAACCTTATTATGTGCTATCCAATGGCTCAAGACAGAGCATTTAAATCTGTCATTTTTTGTGTGTGTTCCATTATGTTTAGCTAAGGCATGTACACTTGGAGCCATTTAAAACAGTGAAATCTCACAGTTATTTTATTTTAAATTCTTTTTCCTCCCTTATTCATTTGTAGCCCAAGGATTACAATGTTTTTAATGATAGACTGCTATTCTGATTTATGTCATTGGGTGCTTTGGAGGTAAACTGTGTGATTCCACACATTTTACTTTGTACTCTTCTGACTGCTGTTATTAAGAAGCAATGTTTTCAGAAAATCTCCCATTGTAGCTCAGAGCCAATCATTACAGTTGAAAGCATCCAAGGCTCCAAATGATAATGTCAAAAGTAAATTACAGCTTTAAAAATAAATTATTGTTGGGCTACACTACACTGTGGAAGTGGTACACTTTTCAATCAAGGGTTTAAAGTCACTTTCAATAGTATCTTTTTGAAAGATTTTTAAGATATTAAGTTTCTAAATATTGTCAGGAATTTCAGAGTGTCTGGATTTTTGAATATCCCTTCCCGAATATCAACTGAACCACCTAGAAAACCAATAAAAGTAAGAATAGCCTAAGAACTACACTACTGGTATACTGGTACCTGGATTATGGTTATAGCTTTTTATTCAATATTCATTAGTCCTGGGGTTATTTTCTCTTAAGCTTTGACTATTGGGTATTACTGTATTAACTCTATTTTAATAGGTATAAACTGGATCATTGAGAGCTCAATGAATGGGAATAGAAGCGCTAGAACGAAAAATACTGACTATTCTCCATTTTACCTTGGTGACAGCAGAATCTTTCACTTGTGTTGTTTTAGAGAACCAGAATGTCTCAAGATAATCACCAATAAAAGGGAATCATATATATGTATCTGATTAGGGGCTTCCCTGGTGGTGCAGTGGTTAAGAATCCACTTGCCAATGCAGGGGGCACGGGTTTGAGACCTGATCCAGGAAGATCCCACATGCCACAAAGCAATTAAGCCCATGCGCCACAGCTACTGAGCCTGCGTTCTAGAGCTCATGAGCCGCAACTACTGAGCCTGTGCACCTAGAACCTGTGCTCTGCAACAAGAGAAGCCACTGCAATGAGAAGCCCGTGCACTGCAACGAAGAGTAGCCCTTGCTCGAACTAGAGAAAGTCTGCTTGCAGCAATGAAGACCCAAGGCAGCCAAAAATTAATTAATTGATTAATTTTTTAAAAAATCTCTTTAAATCTTGGGTTGTGATCCCCAGCTAGGCATGTTGATTTCACTATCAACTCATGACCACTACCCTCAAATCAATACTGCATACTGCTGAGCAATCTTAACAGTTGGCTTTTTCTCTCTTCATACCTACAGTTTCACACCTTCTTCACGTCTCTGGAATATCCACCTTTTTTTCATCCCCTTATACTTAACAGGTGATCTTGCAATGTTTTTAATCAAGAAGTTAAAAACTATTAGATATGACATCCTTCATCTCTCCACCATACAAATCCAGCTGAATTTGTACACTTTCTCTCCCTCGTTCTAATTACAGTGGAGATGGTGTATATAACCTGAGGCCCTCCCCCTACTATCTTGGCAGAGTCTTCATCTTGTCAGTCATCCCTCTCTGAAGCTCTTCAACTTCTATACCTCTGCTACATCTGTGTCCTTGACATTAGGCATCCACACATATCTTAGTATATCTCATTAAATTAAAACTCTTGATCACTTTCCAGCTATTTTCCTACCACTCTTCTCATCCCCTTTTGTTCATTTTTTTAGGCCCTGCTAATATGGATTCCACCCCTAACACCCTGTGAGACTGTTCTGCTTTTGATAGAGATGAAAGATATCTTTCCGTTGTGTAACCCCTAGGATCCTCATCTTACTAGATTTTTGTAGAAGTTTCTTAAGGCTGCTGTAACAAATTACCACATACTATGTGGCTAAAAAGACCAATTTAGGGGCTCCCCTGGTGGCGCAGTGGTTGAGAGTCTGCCTGCCGATGCAGGGGACACGGGTTCGTGCCCCGGTCAGGGAGGATCCCACATGCCGTGGAGCGGCTGGGCCCGTGAGGCACGGCCGCTGAGCTTGCGCGTCCGGAGCCTGTGCTCCGCAACGGGAGAAGCCACAACAGTGAGAGGCCCACGTACCGCAAAAAAAAAAAAAAAAAAAAAAAAAAAGACAAATTTATTCTCCTACAGTTCTGGAGGTCAATATAAACTGAAATCAAAGTGCTGGCACAAGGTGACTTTCTTCTGGAAGCTCTTAGGGAGAAACCATCCCATGTCTCTCTCCTAGCTTCTGGTGGCTACTGGCAATCCTCGGCATCACTACAATCTCTGCTTCTGCCTTCACATGACTTCTGTGTTTTTGTGTGCCTTTTCTCCTTCTTATAAGGATGCCAGTCATTGGACTTAAGGCCCACCCAAATCCTGTACAACGTCATCTTACCTGATTACATTTATACAAACCCTGTTTCTAAATAAGTTCACATTCACGGGTACAGGAAAATGGGGACTTGAACATATCTTTTTGAGAGCACAATTCAACTCACTACAACTTCTCAACAGCATTCAAAGAAAAAAATTTTTGAACTTGTCCTTGAATCATACTTCTCTTTGTTGGCTTTGGAACATCAAACTCACCTGGTTTCCTTCCATACTACTCTTTAGTCTCATTTAGGGGCTCTTTTTTCTCAATCTAACTCCCCCTCTGGGCCCTTTTCTCTTGTTCCTCTCTATTCATTTCCTAGGCAATCACATCTATCCCAAAATTTGAAAAGATCTCAAATTTTAACCTCTATCCAGATATCTCTTCTGAGTTTCAGACTACTCTTTCCAACTGCCTACATGGCATCTTTATTAAGTAATTCGTGCTGTTTCTAAGACAGTATATCTAATACTAGTCCCTGATTTTCTGTGCATTTTTTCCTCTGGCATATCTTTGATTTCCCAATAAATTAAACTTTCATTCACTCAAGATTTTTATTTTAGTGTCAGAAATCTTGGAGTAATTAAATTTTCCTTTTTCCTTAGCACCTTTCCCAATCTATTACAACTAACTACCAATATATTTTGCTTCAACTTTTGAAGCCAAGGAGGACCATGTGGGGCTCCTGGGCACAAAAGCCTTTCTGTTTCCCCCCATTTCCTGATTACAGGAAACAGGCTTCATTCAGCTTCCATGACCTTTTCTGAGTTCCAACAAGCAGGTTCAAACAGTTGCTAATTAGGGAAGATAGGGGATGCAGAGACAAGGGAGGAAGAGTCAAAAAACAAACAACAACAAAGAAAGACAATAGTGCAACCATGGGGCAGGGTTCTAGTTCCCCCTCAAGGGATATACATAACAATGCCTTTGATCTGTTTTGCAGATAATGAAACCCCCACCAGGTAGGAGAAGTTAACTCTATGCTGCCCACAGGCACTTAGACCCTGGACCAGTTGGAACCAGAAGGTTGATGATGCTGACTCTCACTTACCTCACTACCAACCAATCAGAAGACTGTCCATGAGCTGATCACTCCCTCTTTAAACAATTACTATAAAATTCCTCACTCCACCCTCCAGAACAGGATACACAGTTTCAAGGGCTTTAGCCCACTGTGGCTCCCTTTGCCTGGCAAAGCAATAAAGCTATTCTTTTCTACTTCACCCAAAACTCTGTCTTCAAGATTTAGTTTGGTGTCAGGGTGCAGAGGCCGCATTAGGCTTTACTTTTACTATATATATTTCAATTCCATTCACTTCCCTCTATTTTCCCTAACAACAACTTAGTCCAAACCACAAGCATTTCTTATTTGAAGGACTGAAAAGCACTGCTAAATGATTTTCCTTTCTGCATTCTAATGACCTTCCAATTCATTTTTTTCTGTAACAGTGAGATTAAACTTTGAAAAATATATCAGAACACTTAAGAAGCCTAGTTCAAATCTTTCAATAGCTTTCCAACCAATGTATTTAGAATAAAATTCCAGTTCTTTTTCATGATCTCCATCAATTGCCCCTGCCAATTTCTCCATCTCATTTCTCATCAATTTCCAAGACTTGTTCAGTATACTATGAAGTCTGTTTCTCAAAAATACAAGTCATATCAGATCCTTCAACATGGCATTTCCACACTGGAACATCCGTTTCCCTCATTCTTCATCTGCTGACCTGCTACTACATCTTCAAGTTTTGACTTAAGTATCACTTCCTTAGTAAGATGTTTCATAATCATGGAACCACTGCCCCTATAGAATTAGTCTGTTATATTCTCTCTTCATGTAATCCAATTTTCCTCAGACCATGTATTGTAGTTTGTAATTATACGTTTGTATATATTCAACTTCTAGTTTTGTTCTAAAATTATGGTGGTTAAATAGTAAGGGAAAAGCTTAGACTGGATTACAAATCAGAATAACTTAACTGTAATCTGACTCTACCATTCATTAACTTGAACAGGATGCTTAACTTCTCAGGGTCTTACTGTTCTCTCCTGGGAAAATCACTTATTTGGACAATGTGCCTTCCCAGATTCTGTTGTGGTTCAAAAATTCTGCTACTCTATGATCCTATAAATATTCTGAAACTTTAAGAGATAATGGACCATTTTCTTACTTCATTTGGGATACTAATATAAACTTGAGATGTGGACATTTTCAAAACTGGTATTTCAGTAGCTTTCCGTGACTATGAGGATATGGTTATGAATGTATTAACAGCTGGCCCTTATTCATAAGGCCAAACCTAGGAAAAGTTGAAATCTGTGCCTCACAAAAATTGCCCTATTCTTCCCCATTTTGTCTCCTCCATTTTTTTTTTTTTCAGTACTTGGGCCTCTCATTGTTGTGGCCTCTCCCATTGTGGAGCACAGGCTCTGGACACACAGGCTCAGTGGCCATGGCTCACGGGCCTAGCTGCTCCACGGCATGTGGGATCTTCCCAGACTGGGGCACAAACCCATGTCCCCTGCATCGGCAGGCGGACTTTCAACCACTGTGCCACCAGGGAAGCCCTTGTCTCTTCCATTTTTAACCACAAATCCCAGACACCCTAAACCCTCTGCTCATCCTCAAACTATTTAGGATCACTCAGATACTTTCATGAAGCCTGGATCTTTCTGAGAAGCTCATCATTGTCAGACTTTTCTCACCCTAAACACACTTTTCGTTTAGAATCCTATTCTCCTAAGATCTCACTCCATCATAAATAGAATTTTCTGAGTAAGCAATCAACACACATATTAATCTGTGCAGGATTGGTAGTTTCTAAAGGTAATGTATTACTCTTTCCAAAAAGTGTTTCTATTAGATGAATATATTTATCTGTCTATATTCAGTTTTAACAACAAGCTATGTTAAACTCTAAAAATATGTCATACCACTACTTTGAGATTTTTTTTAAGTTAGTCATTTATAAATATATTATTTTGTTTCTATTTTATACACAAAATGCAATGTTTTAGTTATATGTATTTCATAATTCTTTACAAACATTTATTCATACTGGAAAAAATTAAACTCTATGAGTGATATAAACTCTAAATTAAATGTTTAGAGATGTCTATGGAAAATCTTTTTCTTCCCTTTTGGTTTAAAAAACAAAATTTTGCTTTTAGTAATAAGTAAAATCAACACCTAACATATCGTATCATGTTTCTAATAACATAGATTTAAAAAGCAGAAAGAGATTGTTGCTAAACAAACAGATACAGTATTATATTATCATCTCTCTCTTTCAAGATGACATTTTAAAACACACTACACTTTAAAATAAATACATTGTATCCTAATCTTTAATCTGCATTTTCTTTTAAATTCTAGTTATTACCAACCACAGCATACTATTATGCAAACCTTTTCTTTAAAAAAATATTTTTCATGTACCATGTCCACTGGTGTCACTGTGATTAAGATATAGATTACAAAAAAATAATAATTCTATTTGGTTGCTATATGTTTGTGAGCAAAGAAATTGATTAGGCATTCCTCTTTATTTAAGAGATATGTCAGTACATAGAGTTACAGTCTGCCTTCATTTAGTCTTTTCATTTGTGGTACTCCATATTACATGAGAGCACATCCATTTGAATCTTTTTAATATTCATGATCCTCTCACCAACCTGAACAAAAGAGCTAAAGCATTTGATAGCAATCTGAAGAACTTGATTAACAATATACTAATCATCAGTACCATTGACCTGATTCAAAAATGTTTTCAATTTATCCATCACTTTTATAACCAAAGATGATTGCATTACTTTACCATTTTTTTATTTAAATAAAACCCCAAGAGCTGAAAATATCAAGATATTTCTACTAAATGCACCTTGCAACAATCTAATTTAGTTTTAAACTAAGTTCTAAAGCGACCTATAATAACCAATTAGTACTTGAACATAGGAAACCAGGGCACAAGTGGTCTGTGATAAAATCAATTCACTTTGACTTCACATCACTAAATGTTAAATTGTGCCAAGGAATTAATTTTGCAATAAATTGTTACTGCAGTTACAAAAATCCAACTAAAGGATATTACTAGGAGCAATTATCCATATATCAAAATGCATTGACTGTAGAGTGTGAACTATAATTACCCCCCAAATTGCTTATCATTCAAATGTTAATTTTAAAAATTTCATTTTTATAGCCATAACTTACTTTTTTTAATTTTTAAAAACTTATTTTTAATGTATCCTAAAAATACACTATTGGCATAGTAAATTTCATAACAATTTAAATGTATAAACATACACTAGTATATCACTTTTGGACTCAACTATCAATTATCAGTATTATGTTAAAATGACATAGTGATCTAGAAGTAGAACAAATTACCTTTTGTGATAAAATGTCACTGAGAACGAGGTTTACTAGCAAGCTTATGCAATATTATATTTTTAGGAAAAAAATAACACAATGAAATTGAATACATCTGACAAAAAATAGCGATACCATTCTCCAGACAGATTGAAACACATCTCCATATTAAAAGGTCTGAAGTGATAAACAATTTGGTTATTTCCTATGCTCATGCTCTTCTACTTTTTAAAATACCAAACTATATTTAATATCACATGCAGTAGCACACCTGTTGCAAAAAAGTGTTTTAAATCATGCTTATAATTCTGATCAACATATTTTTATTCTCCATTTTTTCCTGAAATTTGATTATAAGAACAATTTAGACATCATTTAATATATTTAGGATATCATATATTTTAAAATCATTATTTAGGGTGGCAAACCATTGAGAACAGTAATATAATAGATCCCAATTTGTTTTAATGTATAATCTAGCTTTCAATGTGAGAATTTAATATTCCAAATATTATTACTTTATTGATTCTTTGGCAAAGTCTACATGTAATTGCATGAAAGTAAATAGAACCAAATACTTAGTGAAGCAGATAATGTCTCCATACTAACCAGGACCTGGCATTTCTGGGAATCATGCCATTTGAGTATATGTGGACTGACCTTAAGAAATCAAATATATCAGATTTAAATAATTACTTTTAAGCTTATTTTCTCTCCTACTTCTAATCCAGTTATTTAAAATAAAAATCTCAGGAGAAATTTTTCTACTCAATTGATTTTAGCTTACTAATAAGAGCATAAGATATTTTCAATTTATAATTAAGAGGGGGGACTTCCCTGGTGGTGCAGTGGTTAAGAATCCACCTGCCAATGCAGGGGACATGGGTTCAAGCCCCGGTTTGGGAAGATCCCACATGCTGCGGAGCAACTAAGCCCGTGCGCCACAACTACTGAGTCTGCACTCTAGAGCCTGCGAGGCACAACTACTGAGCCTGTGTGCTGCAACTACTGGAGCCCACACACCTAGAGCTCGTGCTCCGAAACAAGAGAAGCAATGAGAAGCCCGCGAACAGCAATGAAGAGTAGCCCGGCTCACCGCAACTAGAGAAAGCCCGCACGCAGCAAAAAGAAGACCCAATGCAGCCAAAAATAAATAAATAAATTTATATAATTAGGAGGAGTCATTATTTCTAAGGGTCTTTTTAATTATAAAATTTTAATAATTCTGGAATTCAGTATTCAATGTTTATAAGGCAATATATCTTTTAATTTCCCAGAAGCATAAAAATTTTATGGAAAAGATTTAACTAATCTATATGAGGGTTAATTTTCTGATGTAAATAGATCATCATGTATAAAAATTTTTAAATATTCTTATTTAAAAGTGTGAGTTCTAGCTTGAACGGAATTTCCCAGACAAAACTGCCCATCTGTAAACAAAAAAATGAAGATAATAAAAGCATCAGGATTATATTCTGTTCCTTAAATATTAAGTAAAAGTGGGTGACTGGGCATTTCAGCTACGACAGTGGATTATTTTCTTATTCCTTTTCACATTGTTTTATCTATACTAAAAAATACGTACAAAACTATACAAATAACTCAAAGTTTTAATATTTCCCTATGACTAGACTATACTATTTTTGCTATGTGTAAATGGTGATACTGAATTAAATGTTTTGATAAAAACTCTTTACACATGAGTCAATTTGGAAAATGAAGATAAACAATTTTGTGAAAGATGCTTCTAAATAATGAAAATGGTTTAGTAACCTAAGCCTCCTTGGCTTGTCCAAAACTGTTTTTCCGTGATAGGTAACTGCCTTGTGGATGATGACCTGAAGTATAAATTTGAGATAAGTGCATGGTATAAAAATTCTCCAAATGCTCTTTGAACAATTCTCTGCAAAGGGCTGCTACTGAATTGCCCTCTTGGTCAAATAATTTATTGTACCAACCATGTGGAATAGGAAATTGAAAATCTAGATGAATTTTAAAAAGAAAAAAGAATCTCCAAGTAGTTTTAACAGAATCTTCCATTCTTAATGAAAAAGAAGTTGGTCAAGGCTAAAATGGAAAGTTGAGTTTCCAACAAGTAAACCATTATTCCTCCTTCCTTTGTTTTTAGGTTTGGAAGCATAAATACACACAAGGTATGCATGTATATGTGAATGAGCATTCCTGAAAAGACCAGCATTCTTCTATGTAAAAGGATGAAAACGATCTAGCCTAATGCTGGACATGAACTGATATCACATGCATATTGGTTATGCCTTGAAAGTTTCATATGGTCCCAGAAGTAAAAAACAGACCAAAATAAGACTTTTGAGTAAAGCAAACCAAAAAACAAAAAGATTCAAAGGTAAATTATGTGGGACTAAGAGCAAACATTCGTACAGAATGAAATATAAGTTGATCTCCATGGGGAGGAAGGGGGTAGTTTATGTAACAATGTCTTAGAACTTTTTTACATAAGCCTCTTAGACAATAACACAAATTATTCTTCTGATGAGGCTTATGCTTTTGGATCTCACTGACAAGATAATCCAGAACCTGTCTAACCCAGAAGAACATGTTTTCCTTGGGAGGTGGTACAGCTTTCTGACTCACACCTATATTTGTGTAGGTGATATCTACATTTCCCTGAAAGGTATGATTGAAAGAGTCCATTTCTTATAACGAAAACAACCTTCTATAAACTGAAAATTTTAGTTTTAAACAGCTTTGGGGACATTCAGGTAAATACAGCCTAAGAGTTTATAATTAGTCTGACATTTCTAGACACAATTAACTTGCAGATTCAAATACTTGATTTACATATATAAATATCATCATGCACTGACACTTCATAATCTTCCTTTGGAAAATGAAACTCCATCAGAAGTTATTCTCTGATGGGTATTCTCTGAATTCTCCTTATGGCTACACACACACACACACACACACACAGAGACATATACACACATTTGTGACATTCAGGAGATCTTTTCTTAATCACTAAAAAATATTGCAAAGCAATAAGTTTTCTGTTCTAGCATACTTAGAGGTCTTATGTGACTTTCAAATATAAACTCTTCAAATCTCTGACTGCAAAGAAAATTTATTAAATTAAATTTTATAGAGCCATTTATACATGTTCTAATATCTTATTATTTCTTCACAAACTACATACTCTTCATTAGTTTAGGTGTTAGATCTTTTAAAATCTGAGTGTTAGGAAGTCACTTGTGAATGTATATAGAGAAGTTATTTTCATAATGCACTAAAAAATGAAGATATTGAATCAAACTTTATGCTTATTATTCAAATCCTAGAATATAAATTTATTTAATGTAGTAACTATTTGTTAGAGAAATAGGTGTGATGCTCTACATGTCATTTTACCAACTGTCTGACATTATTTCCAATCATATTTGCATGTACCTCTTTTGTAAATTGTCCAAAATATATATGGCAACATCCTGTTTGAAAAATAAATGAGTCAGAAAAGAGGTGAAGAGAACTATCAAAGTATAAAAATAATACCCCAAATCATATTGGATGGGTTTAGAAACATACACAGTCACTGATATCCAAAAAGAAAAACAAAAGAAATGTATCTCTTTAAAGAGCTATTGTGGATAAACCTTTTATTTTCCATTATTTTAAGAAAGTGTTGCTCAAATGTGGGTATTTTTGTCTTTGTACCGTAAAATGTTTAAATTGAATAGATTTAATTTTAGGTCCAGTCAAATGTGTAGTTGTCAAGCATTTAATGCTGAAATACACTGCCTTAAGAAATGTTATTTTAGAGCTGTTTGCCTTTTAAATTCTAACAAGCTGTATATCTGTCTAGCCGCCATCAAGGAGACTATTGTAGATGGAGGCGTTGGTAGGAAGACGACTAAAGGGCTACATCATGTCAAACCCTCAAGTAGGGATTATTGCCTTTCTTGCATCAGTTCCTAGCTGTATTATGTCACCAAATCACATCACTGTAATCAAAGATGAATAAAATATTTTTTTTCTTTACCTTAAATGCTTTTTCTGTCAATTACAATCAAAGGACATGAATTCAGGTCTGTCAGTTTGTGAGGCTCTTTCCTACTGATGACTAAAGCTGTAATCTGCTAAATATAAAATGAATCAGAAAAGTCTCAGAATGATTTTGCTATTAAGAATGTTTTTCTTTCCCCCTCCCACAGGGGACAGAAAGTAATTGGTCTTTAAAGAATGAAATCAAAGATTTAAAAAAAAAATGACCCTTTTGGTTTTCATCCTTTTATCCTTTCCTCTTCCTGCCTTAATTCTAAATCTTCAATTGTAACACCGGTTTGTTTTTCTGAGAAAATATACATAGTACTCTAATCAAAACTGTACAGCTCTTTGTAAATATTTTATTAACCCCGCATTTTTATAAGTCCAGAACTTTCTTGCCATAGTACTGACTATTAGGTACCCTGTAATATTAGCAGTAATTCTGCTAATAACTCCAACTTCTAGGCAGGTTTCTGACTTGATTACATTATTAACCATAATCAAAAACATTTTCCCAGAATGATTTTAGCTTGGTAGTAAGGATTGCTTCCTTTGATCTTCTTAGCATTATTTTATGATAGGTTGCTCCTCATTTACACTACAAATGCTGGCAAAAATGAAAGTGGTATCTCTGCTAGCAGTGCCTGATAAAATAAAATAACTGGTTCAGCAGTCTCTGCCAGCTGCTTTCATTGATGAAAATCAGGTTGTTTATAATGGGGGAGAAAGCCTTAGAATATAAACGTTTGTCATCATGAGAAGCTTTTGATAGAACTTGTCATGAACTTCTGCCTGTTCCTCAATTAAATTTTTCTTATTTCTATATTTAATATTTAAGCAAATATTTGTGCAATTAAGACACCCTTCTTAGGTTTCACGTTAAATCCCATTCTTGGATGCTCATATCCAGAACTACTCTTGGGAAATGTAAGAGTATAAATGCAATATATACAATCTTAATTTATTACCCCAGACTTTCTCATAAACACCTGCCACCTGACTCTGTCTTTCTCCTTTATCTTCCATTACTATTTATTCGCCAAAGTGAGAAATACACAGTTGTGTTGCCGTGGTGTTTTAAGATGTTTCTACTTCTTTAAGGTGGGAGAGAGGAAATCACAGACACCTGTTAGCCAGTATTATTTCTCTGTTGTTCAGTGCATGTGTGTGCACATGTGTGCACACATACAAGAAATACTAGGCTGAGAAAGAAGTGTGGAATAAAGCACTGCATATAATCTGGTAATAAAAACAAATATTTAGTGCCCTACCTCATTCCAGATTCCAGGAAACTCAAATCACTTGAAACAATATATCACACACAGAAATAAACCCAAATGTCTTCCAAGTACTTTGGCAAATGACAGACTGCCCAGTGCATTACAAAAGAAAGCTCTGAAGGAGCGAAAAGACAGAATTCTGCCTGTGATTTTGTTACTGGCTATGTGATCTTGAAATTAACTTTAAAAAATTCATTTTCTATGTGTACATACTTTTAAAACATGACGAGAATCAGGCCAGTTAGCACTCCCACCAGGTCCAAAAGCTAAAGAAATCATACAACATTAGAGCCCCCGAAACCTTATATATGTAACATGGTGCAACCCCTACTCTCATTTTACAATGAAGAAATAAAGGACCAAGACTCAAGATGCAAGGGAAAATTGCTGCTGAGCAGGCCCAGGTCAAGGATTCTTGAAACAAAATGACCGTGAAAAAGTGGAGCAACAAACCTCACACCTAAATAAAAGTATCTAGAACATTTTAATAAATTGTGAGAACGTATTTAATATCTAAATATGTTATTGAAAAACAAAACGTTTCACACAAGGCTAAACTCCCTTTAACTACCAACTCAAATTTCAATCTCCCTGACTCCATCCCATCCTATAACAAAGAAAAAATACTGCACCAGAATAGTTTGTTTCCTTCCAGATTGTGTGTGTGTCCACTGGGTAAAAAAAATTTACTCTTTGGGTGGGGACCTGAACATGGCCTCAAACTCAGAGAATCCTAAGGATGAATTAAAGCCCAATATTATGCCTAAGCCTAATGATAAGCAAAGGACAGACCATCTTGGCAGGAACCCTTTGGTAATTGTATAAGCAAAGGTAGTCTTTATGAATGTGCACATAATCTTCTCTACAGTACTGGATTCAAATCCATTTTCCAATATTTGTTAGTAGTAGGACTTTGAAAAAACTGATTTAAGCTCTCTGAGAACCAGTATCCTTATCTATATACAGTGAAGGGAATATTATCTACCCCATTGAGTTCCTTTGAAGATTAAACAAAATTAAATAGTAGGAGAGTGCTTGGAACATAGTATTTACTTATAGCATCACATATTACATTCTACTGTAATTAATTATGTTCCTTTCCAATGGAAATATTGGTTACTGGAGGGATGAAAAGAAGGTCCATGTCTTTATCCTCACCATTTTGCTCAGTCCCTGTAACATACAATAGGCACTCAAAATTTTTTGATTGGTTGGCTGCCTGGATGAATAAATGGATTAGCAAATCTGTACACAAGCCAAGTAAAACCAGAGAACTAGCAATTATTTGGTAAATTTGATCAATTTAAAGATAAAGGGCTTCCCTGGTGGCACAGTGGTTGAGAGTCCTGCTGATGCAGGGGACACAGGTTCGTGCCCCGGTCCGGGAAGATCCCACATGCCGCGGAGCGGCTGGGCCCGTGAGCCATGGCCGCTGAGCCTGCGCATCCGGAGCCTGTGCTCCGCAACGGGAGAGGCCACAGCAGTGAGAGGCCCACATACCGTAAAAAAAAAAAAAAAAAAAAAAGATAAGGCCTAAATATTATTTTACTCTCTTCTCACCTCAGATGTTTTTTATTTTATCAATATTTAGAAAACTTTTGTTCTTCACCCACACCATAGCCATGACTTTTGCCACACCACATATCACATATATCTCAGCACTTTCCCAACTTTATTCCATCATATGAAAATAATATTTGTTTGACTCACTTGGAGTTACCCACCAGGGTGCTCAAGAGCAGAAGTGATGGAAGAGAGAATTATCACAGTCCCACTGCACTCAGACCCCCAGTGAGCCGAGGAGGTCTCTGGGAACCCACCTTGACACACCAGCCTCACAAATGGGGTAGGAGACTCCAAATACTCTGACTTGCCTAATATTATTTATTAAAGTGAAATATTATGTTTATCATTAACCTTGTCCTAAGTACTAATATCTATGAAATCCTTGGTATTATCATCTATTTTTTTGTTGTTGTTAGTCAGTAACAAACAATGAAAAACCTTAAGAATCCCAGTGGTTTAAAACAACACGGATTTATTCCTCCTTTGTGCTGCATTGTCCATCAAGGGCTAGAATGTTCCCAGAACGTCTGTTTCATGTTGTCCTCACTTAGAGGCTAAGGCAGAAGGGGATTCTCCCATCTGGAATGTCTCTGGTCACCCTGTTAGTGGGAAGGCGCCATGGTGAATTACACATTGGTTAGTAAAGACTTCTGCCCCAAGTTTCATCGGACAGAGAGGCTTTAGGCCAAAATGAACATCAAGGCTGACAGGAAATGCAATCCTCCTGTGTTTGACAGGAGAAGACTGAAATACTGACAAATTGTCCTAATGACTATTCTTAATTTCCTTTTCTTTTTCTTCTTTGAATATTATGGAGACCTTAGCATAAGGGATTCTACATAAGTACTTACATATTAAAAATTATAATCAGAATATATTCACTATTTCAGCCTTGAAGTACCAAGGCAGAGAAATATTGGCATAACTTTGCAGTAAGGTCATGGATATTATCTGCAATGTCAATATTGTACCTAGATTAGCTTTACTTTTTCAGTGTTTTTACCCAACTATAATGTACAAACTCTAAATTAAATTTTCAAAATTCTAAGATGTCTTTAAAATAACCATGCATGAAAGCATACACCCATGTTTTAAAGATACTGTAATTCCTTTAGCTGAGAGTAGGCTGGTACAGGCAAAAGTATGCTGTAGCTCCAGAGCATTTCATTGAGCTATGACATCTCTCTCAGTGGCATATGCAGCTGCCCTGCAGTCCCATGGGGGCATAGAGCAATCATAGGCTTTTCACTGCTTCAACCATGATACTGCCACCAGTCCTCTGGTCATCTCACCTTGCAGAACCAGCATACTATATCTAAGTAACTATCTAGTGTAGGCCAGAGCAGTCTGAATGGTTAATAAAGTGTGTTTCACCTGACAAAGCCATATAGGTTGGAGGTAAACAAAAGAAGGTAATACAAATTAACATGGAGAAAAAATTACTATAAATAGAAATGAGTCAGGATAATGTCTTCCATCTAAAAAAGCAAGTATCCAAATAGGCATTGGCACAGCATCACACAGCAAAATATCCAGATATTTTAGTGACTGTTTTGCTTCTCATTGGGATGTCTTAATGCTCCACTGACTCATTCCATGGAAATTACATAAAAATAGCACATTCTCTATCCCACATACAGTGTGTCTGCACTGACAGGTGGCAGGTGGGAAGGCAACTCTAAAAGGAACGAGTCTCTATATTTCTAAATGCCCTGTGGCATACCTTGATGATACACAGTATGATACAAGAGATGTGCCCTAAATCTTCAATATGGCAGCCGCTTTCCATTCCACACACAAAGCAGATAGGAAGCATGGAGACGTGATGGAACATGCATCTTTCAACCTGGTAAATGCAGCTAGATTAACAAAAATATTTTACAACAGCCAATAATTAAGAAAGCATTGCTTGCCATTGCATAATTATTTAATAAACCATATAACATACAACTGTTATTCCGTCGCAGACACACTCTTCACGCTGCACCATATGGCTAATGGCTTCGATCACGCATCACACCATACTGAGAATTCCTTCTTATCATCCTGTATTGGCTACAGACTCAGTTTGTGGCTAATGCGTGTGTTACCCTTTCACTGCATGTTTATTTTATGAGATGGTGGCGTCTGTTTTAGTGTTGATTCTGAAATGATAAACTACTTTTTTTAAAACATAACTAGAAAATGACTTCAATATTAATTTTCCAAGGTGGATCTTAAAATATAATTTGTTGTCTTTTCCCCAGTTGTAACCCCAAATTCTGGCCTTTTGCATTTTGATCAGTGTCAACGATGGGAATCTGTATTTGTTATAATGTCACCGGTGCATGTAAAACTTAAATTATCTAAGGGCATCATTTGAAAACATTTAACTGGTAGATTTCTTCTCTGTATCTACTGAAGGTTGATAGCAAGGCTCTAGGAGTCCCAAATAACTTAGTTTCAGAAACCCTGTCTTCCACATTCAATCTCCAATAGCACCTCAGTGAGCAGCTTCCTACTGAGTATCACTATATGTTGGGGTATTCCAGATACGTGTCTTCAACATACTGTTTTCTAAATGAACACTAATTATATAATACTTATTTTGGGGTCTGAGGATTAAAAAAAGGAAAAATGTCAGACTGAAAAGTTTCAAAAGTAACTTAATTTTCAAATATAAAATCAAATATTTTGTTGATTTATTCAGATCTGATGGGCATCTAAACTGATTTTTTTTTTTTTTTTTACTTTCTAGACCAGATGTTTTGGCACTGGCCTTCGATTCTAAAATGATTCGGATGGGAGGGATAAAATTATCCCTAGGGCTAAATAGACTTATCTGAACAGCAGAAGAAGAAAAAAAAAAAAAAAAAGCGAAGTAAAGCACATGATCAGCAACACACTCTCTTTGCCTAGAAGGGAAAGGAAATGTGAGAAAAGACCTTTTGTTTCATTTTGAGCTTTTAAAAAAGATATAGCTTCAATTTCATATTAAGAAAGCCCATTTCTGGTTGACAAATTTTCTGTTTCTAAATATTAAGAATGTTGTAAGTTAGGGAAAAAGATGTTTACCCTCTTTGAATTTAATCAAATTTGTTGATGGCAGAAATTAGCATGACTAGTGCTTAGCAGAAAATCAGGATGATTACTCCTAGCATGTCCCAGCTTTAAAGAACACAATTTGTTCATTTTGTATTTCAGCCAAGATAATTTTGTAACAGTTTGGCTTCTGCTATCTTTCAAGGATAAGCAGAATAAGTGACTATGTTTTCCTTTTTCAAAGAGGAATCATTTAATGATGAGACAAATTTGGATACTACTTTAGTTTGAGGTATAATCTCCATATTCATAAAAATTCATGTATAAAACCATGGAATTAGATGGACAAAGGCCTTTCAGATTGGAAGTCAAAATAATGCTAGTATAATTTTCCCAGATTTAACAGAGCATTCCTACTTTTGTTGGGCCACCAATTTGCTAGATAAAATTACATGTGTTTGTGTATTTCTTTATAGCATCCTAAAACTCAAATATATCCAGCTTTTATAAGCAGGATTCCAAATGAATCTTGGTTCACTCCCAGTTAGTTATAACATTTCACAAAGTCTTTGAAATTAATAGCTGAATAAGTTTTACACACTAGTTTAAAAAAGAATGAAAATCACAATGGCACCAATATTATCAAACTAATTCATACTACCAATTAAAGAAGCACTTATTTCTTTCAAAACTAATTTAAGCTATTTCCACATGACTCCTACTACGAAAAAAAAAGTGCTTATATCTCTATTCTAAATAATTTATTTTTCAATACAATCAGCTTTATTAGAGCATGTTCTGCTTAATTTGTAGGTGGGCAGTGGGGACATGATTTGAGACTAGGATCCTCCATTTTTATGAAGCTTTGCTGTTTCCTTTTCACCTACCTATTAATCTGGCTATGATGATTTTTTTCTCTTTTTTTCTTTTTTTAGGTAGCCTAAGATGAGAAACAAACTGCATAAGGATTACCTTTAATAGGTGTCAACTTCCTCCCTGGTTCTTTGCTTAAAGGAATAAAGAAAACCTTCAGTTTGTTTCCTTTTTTTTTTTCTCCCAGTGAGCAAGAAGAGAGCTTGCAACAATCCCATGATAACAAATAAAAGAAAGGTTTGGGTGACTTATCATGAGGGATGATTTGCTAGCTCTAATTTCTTTGCTTTCCAAGATTAAAGAGAAATTTCTGCTATGGCTAGAGGAGCACCCCAGCTGATTTAACTGCCATGAGTCCCTACCACATCACTGGACTATTGCCTAAAATTTGTAAGGTCTGCCTTCTTGGCATCATATAATTTCATTATGTACGATCCTATAGAGATGCCGGGTGTGCAAGGGCACCAGGATGCCCATAGTAAATCAGCTGTTTCAATGCACCTAATAGTACCCTGGTGCCCAGGAAGTGTTAATTCACTTCACATGAGTGAACAGTCTACTTCCAGATAGCAGTTTACCCACCCGGGCTCACCATAGGATTGGCCCATTATTAATAAACTTCAGCCTTTGCTCATTTCACAATGGATCTTGCCTTGGATATGCCATTTTCAGAGGCATTGCTTTCTGGTTTGGTACATTTATACCAAGATCTATTTTCTTTTAACTAAGTATAGGATAAGAACTCATTTTAATGAGAAAATTCATTCATTTATAACACAAGGCAAATTTACAATAATTTCTTTGGTTGCTTCTGATTCTTCTCCAATATTCCTCAGGCATTTCCAGTAAATGACACCTGGGGAAAGAATAGGCCCAACATGCTAAACTCTCCACTGAATACCGTACACAATCGTGACACAAAGAAAAAAACTACTGAGCTTTAATTGCGTGTTAATAAGTTTTTTTAATTGACCTACCCTAGTTTGGTGTATTCTGTGTTATCCTTTGCTTGTTTTATCTAGAGGCCATGCTGTGATATTGCCTCAATGAAACAAAGACAGGGGAATACACAGCCTGGATATGAGTAAACTAAAACAGTTGGCATTTCCCTCTCCTGATGATTTTTGTTCTTTGTAAAGCTACTAAGAGGTTTTTGAAGAAGATGCTGGGAAAATCAAAGTTAAAGTAAGAAAACTTTTATTCCTATAGATTATCTCACATTTTTGCAAACGTACCCCATTTCCTCACTTAATTGTGTAATTTAAATATTTTATTTCTACATTTTAACAAGGATACATACATTCAAAGCCATACTTCCCCATGATATTTTGAATCATCAATAAGTTTTTAGTATTTTTTTTGGTGCTAGTGTTTTAGAGAAATCAGATTTTCTCAACAGAAGACATCCAAGCCAACAGGTTACAACAATGTTAACATACAAATTCTTCCATGGGTTTTAAATTTACAAAAATGGAATTTTCTGTCCACCTCAATTAGAGAAGCTATTTTGTATAATAGAGTACTCTGCCAGGTAATGTACCGTATTTTCTATTTGAGTTTGCACCATATTTTATCTACTTGCATATAGCTGTGAATATATCTACAGCAAACATTCATTCTTTGGGAGATGTATTTGCAAGGACAGTATGAAATGGGGAAAATGCAAAATCTGTCTGAGATGGGGAAGATGCCCAACTGTGAGGAATGTGAGAATGGAAATATATGAGGTGTGACAATAAAGTAATAAAACTAATTTCCTTGTGTGGTTCATAAACTAGCTCTAAAGTCAGTCCCATGAATGGAGTTCCAAAAATGCTCTAAGCGGTAGCAACCCTATGAAATCAGCTCATCAGATTCCCGATTCCTTTGCTAAAATGTGCAGCACACTTTGGGGTGTTAACATTGCTGTATGTTTGTAAAAAAATATATATCCCCTTAAAAGTCTTACTTTATAAAGTCTTTTTGGACCTAATTTTTTGAAATTCCATGATAAACTTCTTATAAAGTTCTTTGAAACACTTGACAAAGCTTTAAAGCTCCAAATATTTTCCACATAATTAATCACATTGTGTATAGCATGTTACAGCATATTCTGGTAAGGTGAGGTTTCATAAAAGGGTATACTTGTCTTGTTTATCTAACCTGACTATCAGGTTTATGAATAGGTATTTTCTGTGAAAAATTTTAAGCAACTTGAGAAGGAAATTTAAGAGGATCCATCAAGAAGTATCAATGGTCCAAGGAGAATCCCAATATATGAGAAGGTTTCCCAAAGAGAAGTGCAAATGAGGAAAAAGTAAATAACATCTCTCTTCCTGATTACTATTTATGTTCTGAAGTGACTTCAAATAGATTGTATATTAAAAATGTAAAGTTTATTTCATTGCTCCTTTGAATTTGTGGAACCAAACTTTAAAAGTTAATTGATACTGATCTAACTAGGAAGGGAAGTGAATATTACACTTTTTGTCAAGCAGAAGATGAATCTCATTCAAGCTTTCTGCATTTGATAAAATTACTTTATGAAATTGCTTCTTCATCTGAAAATGAATTTCTTCCAAATTTTTCAAATTGCTAATAGTTTTACTGTGTAAGTTCTCCTTTAAATAAAGAAGAGCATCAAATGGTTTAGAAATCCTCTGAGAAAACCGTCTTTTGCTTATATCTAATTTCAATAAAGAATCATTTCCTAGTCATTAGTGATGTTAGTTAAGGACAAAAACCGATTATGTAAAGGCCAATATGTCTGATGCATCATGTCAGAAATGAGACTTTTTGAATTATAAACCTGTGGTTTTTCAAAGAAGAAAACCCAGACCCAGAAAAGTAAAGTGATTTACCCAACATCCCATAGCAAGTTACTGGCAGAACCAGAATTCAATTTCAGCTTTATAAGCACCCATAACCAGCCACAGTCTATTCTGCTTGCGTGAACCAGTCACATCTATAAAAGTCCAGTTCCTCCCAGTTCCTCCTCTCTGGAAGGGGAAGTTGGTCATGGCCAACTTGCAGAGCCCTCTGGCCACTAATTAGTCTACTAGTTACAAAATGAGTCAGCTGTGGTGGTCCCCACCCATACTGGCCTATGGCCTGAAAGAGTGCTACCGAAATCCAGCCCACCATGGAGACTTGTGCTGTTTTCTCCATACATGGGCACCTGACAAAAGGGGAGAAGGTGAGCTGAAATCCAGCCTGTGTTCTGTGTAATGGTTCATTTTATGCATCAAGATGGCTAAGCCTTGGTGCCTCTATGTTTGGTCAAACATTATTCTGGATATTTCTGCGAAGGTTTTTGCTTGGATAAGATTAATATTTGAATCCATGGATTTTGAGTAAAGCAGGTTACCCTCCATCATGTGGTTGGACCTCATCCAATTAGTTGGGACCTTAACAGAACAAAGATTGACCAGCCAGAGAAGTAACTCTGCCAGCAGACTCCCTTTGGACTTGAACAGCAACACTTCCCCGAGTCTCCAGCCCACCAGCCAGACACATCAGATTCGGGTCCCACCAGACCTCTACAACTGTGTGAGCCAGTTCCTTAAAGTAAATCTCTCTCTGTATATATATCCCAATAGTCCTATGTCTTTGGAAAATCTTGACAAATACACTTTGTTCACCAGTCTAGGTGGAAAGGGCACTTATTTCTAACCCTCATAAAGATACACTACAGGCTAGCAAAAGGCCTATTTTTCTTTCATTGTCACTTATTTTTCACCCCATAACTAATAATAAGTTAAACACTGAGGGTTTATTTGAGTTAGTGCCTTTGAATGAATGTTTAAAATATTAAAACTTGATACATACCCTTGAAAGGTGCCTAGGACCTCAGAATCACCTGTGTTGCAACTATGATGGAAAAGAAGAAACCAGAAAGCACCGTCAGGTGGTAAAGGCTTCCTTCTGGCCCCAATTCCCTCTTCCACTCTATGGCTTTGGCCTATGGCTTCCTCCTCCCCTCATGACCATGGCCTCTCTTGGTGCTGACTGATCTGTTCCCCGCAGTGCTGATACCTGTGTGACCCCTACTCAGATGACTGTTAGTTGTTCTGTCTCTGGACTGGACTCTAACTCTACACAATTCAGTTGTGATAACTCAGCAGAAAGGTCCTGGTTACTTCTCTTGACAAATTTAGGCTTTGGGGCAGTGGAATTTGATGTGTATTTATTAACTCCTATTGCCCTAGCCTACTTCCTGTAACTGTTCCTCAATAAATTATTAACATTAATTTGTAATTGAAGCATGTTCCTATTCCCTAAAAGTAAAATATTATAAAGTAGGATCTTGAACCATTTGCTTTCTATATTTGATATAAAGTATTTTTCTATCAAAAATGATACATAACAAAATTATTTTAACTCAATAAAATGAGTTAGCTACATGGTGCTAATGAGTGTGATTAAAAAGCAGAACTTTACAAGCATAATTATGATAAAAATGTCTAGTGAATAATTCCAAGGCAGAAGATCACAGATTAAGGCATACACTGCATATTCCAGAAAACTGACTAGAATATGCAGTACTGTACATGGCTTTGGGAGAGAAAAAATATACTTTAGCAAAAGAAAACAAACCGCATGCAATTTTGGTAACTTTTTGGTTTTAGATACCATGAATATGAAATAGCCTCACAAATAAATATATTTTCATTTTAAAGGTTCTCACAAGATATTATATGTATTATGATTTGGGCATGGATTGGTTTATTTACTGGTGGAAGAATTATTGAAGCAAGGGAGAGTTTTTTTCCAACAATGCCTTCTCTAGTTACAGACGTAATTTTCCACATTTAATGGAACACCACTAGCTCCTCCTCTTTTCTAAAGCCTTTCTTGATCTCACGGATCCCCGACTTTGGACTTCAGGACAACTCAAGCCTATCTACTATCTCAGTTTAGTGTTGATCCCTTCACCTTACTGTTATATTTCTATGCATATAACCTTGTCATATTACTAGATTCTAAACGTTTTCAAAGCGGAAAATGTGTTTCTAAGAATTCTTTGTGTCTTGCACATGGCACATTCTAGTTGAATGGCCAATAGGTAAGGAGCACTATTTCTTCTTTGGGCAATGTTGGACCTATTAAACCTATTTTTTTTTAAATTTATTTTTTATTAGTTTCTGCTTTATAACAAAGTGAATCAGTCATACATACACATCTGTTCCCACATCCCTTCCCTATTGCGTCTCCCTCCCTCCCACCCTCCCCATCCCACCCCTCCAGGCGGTCACAAAGCACCGAGCTGATCTCCCTGTGCTCTGAGGCTGCTTCCCACTATCTATCTACCTTACGTTTGGTAGTGTATATATGTCCATGCCTCTCTTTCGCTTTGTCACAGCTTACCCTTCCCCCTCCCCATATCCTCAAGTCCGTTCTCAAGTAGGTCTGTGTCTTTATTCCTGTTTTACCCCTAGGTTCTTCATGACATTTTTTTTTTAATTCCATATATATGTGTTAGCATACGGTATTTGTCTTTCTCTTTCTGACTTACTTCACTCTGTATGACAGACTCTAGGTCTATCCACCTCATTACAAATAGATCAGTTTCGTTCCTTTTTATGGCTGAGTAATATTCCATTGTATATATGTGCCACATCTTCTTTATCCATTTATCCGATGATGAACACTTAGGTTGTTTCCAGCTCCGGGCTATTGTGAATAGAGCTGCAATGAACATTTTGGTACATGTCTCTTTTTGAATTATGGTTTTCTCAGGGTATATGCCTAGTAGTGGGATTGCTGGGTCATATGGTAGTTCTATTTTTAGTTTTTTAAGGAACCTCCATACTGTTCTCCATAGTGGCTGTACCAATTCACATTCCCACCAGCAGTGCAAGAGTGTTCCCTTTTCTCCACACCCTCTCCAGCATTTATTGTTTCTAGATTTCTTGATGATGGCCATTCTGACTGGTGTGAGATGATATCTCATTGTAGTTTTGATTTGCATTTCTCTAATGATTAATGATGTTGAGCATTCTTTCATGTGTTTGTTGGCAGTCAGTATATCTTCTTTGGAGAAATGCCTATTTAAGTCTTCTGCCCATTTTTGGATTGGGTTGTTTGTTTTTTTGCTATTGAGCTGCATGAGCTGTTTATAAATTTTGGAGATTAATCCTTTGTCAGTTGCTTCATTTGCAAATATTTTCTCCCATTCTGAGGGTTGTCTTTTGGTCTTGTTTATGGTTTCCTTTGCTGTGCAAAAGCTTTGAAGTTTCATTAGGTCCCATTTGTTTATCTTTGTTTTTAGTTCCATTTCTCTAGGAGGTGGGTCCAAAAGGATCTTGCTGTGATTTATGTCATAGAGTGTTCTACCTATGTTTTCCTCTAAGAGTTTGATAGTTTCTGGCCTTACATTTAGGTCTTTAATCCATTTTGAGCTTATTTTTGTGTATGGTGTTAGGGAATGATCTAATCTCCTACTTTTACATGTCCCTGTCCAGTTTTCCCAGCACCACTTATTGAAGAGGCTGTCCTTTCTCCACTGTACATTCCTGCCTCCTTTATCAAAGATAAGTTGGCCATATGTGTGTGGGTTTATCTCTGGGCTTTCTCTCCTGATCCACTGATCTATCTTTCTGTTTTTATGCCAGTACCACACTGTCTTAATTACTGTAGCTTTGTAGTATAGTCTGAAGTCAGGGAGCCTGATTCCTCCAGCTCCGTTTTTCGTTCTCAAGATTGCTTTGGCTATTCGGGGTCTTTTGTTTTTCCAAACAAATTTTGAAATTTTTTGTTCTAGTTCTGTGAAAAATGCCAGTGGTAGTTTGATAGGGATTGCATTGAATCTGTAGATTGCTTTGGGTAGTAGAGTCATTTTCACAATATTGATTCTTCCAATCCAGGAGCATGGTATATCTCTCCATCTATTTGTATCCTCTTTAATTTCTTTCATCAGTGTCTTATAATTTTCTGCATACAGGTCTTTTGTCTCCTTAGGTAGGTTTATTCCTAGATATTTTATTCTTTTTGTTGCAATGGTAAATGGGAGTGTTTTCTTGATTTCATTTTCAGATTTTTATCATTAGTGTACAGGAATGCCAGAGATTTCTGTGCATTAATTTTGTATCCTGCTACTTTACCGAATTCTTTGATTAGCTCTAGTAGTTTTTCGGTAGCATCTTTAGGATTCTCTATGTATAGTATCATGTCATCTGCAAACAGTGACAGCTTTACTTCTTCTTTTCCAATTTGGATTCCTTTTATTTCCTTTTCTTCTCTGATTGCTGTGGCTAAAACTTCCAAAACTAGGTTGAATAAGAGTGGTGAGAGTGGGCAGCCTTGTCTTGTTCCTGATCTTAGTGGAAATGGTTTCAGTTTTTCACCATTGAGGACAATGTTGGCTGTGGGTTTGTCATATATGGCCTTTATTATGTTGAGGAAAGTTCCCTCTATGCCTACTTTCTGCAGGGTTTTTATCATAAATGGGTGTTGAATTTTGTCGAAAGCTTTCTCTGCATCTATTGAGATGATCATATGGTTTTTCTCCTTCAACTTGTTAATATGGTGTATCACATTGATTGATTTGCGTATATTGAAGAATCCTTGCATTCCTGGGATAAACCCCACTTGATCATGGTGTATGATCCTTTTAATGTGCTGTTGGATTCTGTTTGCTAGTATTTTGTTGAGGATTTTTGCATCTATGTTCATCAGTGATATTGGCCTGTAGTTTTCTTTCTTTGTGACATCCTTGCCTGGTTTTGGTATCAAGGTGATGGTGGCCTCGTAGAATGAGTTTGGGAGTGTTCCTTCCTCTGATATTGTTTGGAAGAGTTTGAGAAGGATGGGTGTTAGCTCTTCTCTAAATGTTTGATAGAATTCGCCTGTGAAGCCATCTGGTCCTGGGCTTTTGTTTGATGGAAGATTTTTAATCACAGTTTCAATTTCAGTGCTTGTGATTGGTCTATTCATATTTTCTATTTCTTCCTGAGTCAGTCTTGGTAGGTTGTGCATTTCTAAGAATTTGTCCATTTCTTCCAGGTTGTCCATTTTATTGGCATAGAGTTGCTTATAGTAATCTCTCATGATCTTTTGTATTTCTGCAGTGTCAGTTGTTACTTCTCCTTTTTCATTTCTAATTCTACTGATTTGAGTCTTCTCCCTTCTTTTCTTGATGAGTCTGGCTAATGGTTTGTCAATTTTGTTTATCTTCTCAAAGAGCCAGCTTTTAGTTTGGTTGATCTTTGCTATCGTTTCCTTCATTTCTTTTTCATTTATTTCTGATCTGATCTTTATGATTTCTTTCCTTCTGCTAACTTTGGGGGTTTTTTGTTCTTCTTTCTCTAATTGCTTTAGGTGCAGGGTCAGGTTGTTTACTCGAGATGTTTCCTGTTTCTTAAGGTGGGATTGTATTGCTATAAACTTCCCCCTTAGAACTGCTTTTGCTGCGTCCCATAGGTTTTGGGTCGTCGTGTCTCCATTGTCATTTGTTTCTAGGTATTTTTTAATTTCCTCTTTGATTTCTTCAGTGATCACTTCGTTATTGAGTAGTGTATTGTTTAGCCTCCATGTGTTTGTATTTTTTACAGAGCTTTTCCTGTAATTGATGTCTAGTCTCATAGCATTGTGGTCGGAAAAGATACTTGATACAATTTCAATTTTCTTAAATTTACCAAGGCTTGATTTGTGACCCAAGATATGATCTATCCTGGAGAATGTTCCATGAGCACTTGAGAAAAATGTGTATTCTGTTGTTTTTGGATGGAATGTCCTATAAATATCAACTAAGTCCATCTTGTTTAATGTATCATTTAAAGCTTGTGTTTCCTTATTTATTTTCATTTTGGATGATCTGTCCATTGGTGAAAGTGGGGTGTTAAAGTCCCCTACTATGATTGTGTTACTGTCGATTTCCCCTTTTATGGCTGTTAGTATTTGCCTTATGTATTGAGGTGCTCCTATGTTGGGTGCATAAATATTTACAATTGTTATATCTTCTTCTTGGATCGATCCCTTTATCGTTATGTAGTGTCCTTCTTTGTCTCTTCTAATAGTCTTTATTTTAAAGTCTATTTTGTCTGATATAAGAATTGCTACTCCAGCTTTCTTTTGAGTTCCATTTGCATGGAATATCTTTTTCCATCCCCTTACTTTCAATCTGTATGTGTCTCTAGGTCTGAAGTGGGTCTCTTGTAGACAGCATATATATGGGTCTTGTTTTTGTATCCATTCAGCCACTCTGTGTCTCTTGGTGGGAGCATTTAGTCCATTTACATTTAAGGTAATTATTGATATGTATGTTTCTATTCCCATTTCCTTAACTGCTTTGGGTTCGTTATTGTAGGTATATTCCTTCTGTTGTGTTTCTTGCCTAGAGAAGTTCCTTTAGCATTTGTTGTAAAGCTGGTTTGGTGGTGCTGAACTCTCTCAGCTTTTGCTTGTCTGTAAACGTTTTAATTTCTCCATCAAATCTGAATGAGATCCTTGCTGGGTAGAGTAATCTTGGTTGCAGGTTTCTCTCCTTCATCACTTTAATTATGTCCTGCCACTCCCTTCTGCCTTGTAGAGTTTCTGCTGAGAGATCAGCTGTTAACCTGATGGGGATTCCCTTGTGTGTTATTTGTTGTTTTTCCCTTGCTGCTTTTAATATGATTTCTTTGTGTTTAATTTTTGACAGTTTGATTAATATGTGTCTTGGCGTATTTCTCCTTGGATTTATTCTGTATGGGACTCTCTGTGCCTCCTGGACTTGATTAACTATTTCCTTTCCCATATTAGGGAAGTTTTCAACTATAATCTCTTCAAATATTTTCTCAGTCCCTTTCTTTTTCTCTTCTTCTTCTGGAACCCCTATAATTCGAATGTTGGTGCGTGTAATGTTGTCCCAGAGGTCTCTGAGACTGTCCTCTATTCTTTTCATTCTTTTTTCTTTATTTTGCTCTGCATCAGTTATTTCCACTATTTTATCTTCCACCTCACTTATCCGTTCTTCTGCCTCAGTTATTCTGCTATTGATCCCATCTAGAGTATTTTTCATTTCATTTATTGTGTTTTTAATCGATGCTTGATTCATCTTTAGTTCTTCTAGGTCCTTGTTAACTGTTTCTTGCATTTTGTCTATCCTATTTCCAAGATTTTGGATCATCTTTACTATCATTATTCTGAATTCTTTTTCAGGTAGACTGCCTATTACCTCTTCATTTGTTAGGTCTGGTAGGTTTTTATCTTGCTCCTTCACCTGCTGTGTGTTTTTCTGCTTTCTCATTTTGATTATGTTACTCTGTTTGGGGTCTCTTTTTTGCAGGCTGCAGATTCGTAGTTCCCGTTGTTTTTGGTATCTGTCCCCCGTGGCTAAGGTTGTTTCAGTAGGTTGTGTAGGCTTCCTGGTGGGGGGGACTAGAGCCTGTGTTCTGGTGGTTGAGGCTCGATCTTGTCTTTCTGGTGGACAGGTCCACGTCTGGTGGTGTGTTTTGGGGTGCCTGTGGCCTTATTATGTTTTTAGGTATCCTCTCTGCTAATGGGTGGGGTTGTGTTCCTGCCTTGCTAGTTGCTTGGCATAGGGTGACCAGCACTGTAGCTTGCTGGTCGTTGACTGAAGCTGGGTGCTGGTGTTGAGATGGAGATCCCTGGGAGATTTTCGCTGCTTGATATTATGTGGAGCTGGGAGGTCTCTTGTGGACCCGTGTCCTGAGGTTGGCTCTCCCGCTTCAGAGGCACAGCACTGACTCCTGGCTGCAGCACCAAGAACCTTTCATCCACCCAGGTATGTGGGGAGTTTCTTGCCTTTTGGGGGGTCTGAGGTCTTCTGTCAGCATTCAGTAGGTGTTCTGTTGGAGTTGTTCCACGTGTAGATGAATTTCTGATGTATCTGTGGGGAGGAAGGTGATCTCCGTGTCTTACTCTTCCGCCATCTTCCTCCGGCTCCTCACATGTGTTTTTTAAAATTCTTTCTTCAAAATTCACATTAGCTGAGGTCTAGCAGATGGCATACCGTCAAACATCGTTGTGCCCTTCTTTTGTTGTTCTTTGGTGTTTCTCTTTTCTGCAAGGACAGAGTCCCGAGCAGAGAAACCTTGCCAGCCCGCCGCCGCCGCCTGTATTAAACCTATTAGATGAGATTGGCTTTCTGTTTTGAAACGTGATGAACACAATGAATAATTTACATTGAATTTGGTTAAACTAACAAAGAATCCATACTTGGTGTTCCAGGACCACTAATGCTTGCCATTTGAGGTATCACGGTTGACATTACCTGTATTCACCTTCCTTGTGGCTCTTTGGTAGAAAGAAACTAGAGCTGCTTCAGATGAAACTTAGAAGAAACTAGCAAGAGTAAACAGATCTTTTACCATTGCCAGCAAGCAGTGCATGTTGTTTCTCCTATTGTCTTTATGACTTGCACTCTGTAATAAGTTTGTAGCACCCATTCTCTATGAAGCATTCCAAAATCAGCTCTCTGCATTTAGCTTCCAGCTGCCCCCCCCTCAGACCTTGGGATGGCATTCAAGTGCGCTTTTCTACATTTTGTAAGTGAAGTAACAATTGGCCATAAAGAGACTCACTCTCATTCAAAAATATTTTGATACAAACTTTTGAAATTTAAGTTGCCGTTTGGTTACCAGCTTCCCACAGGGTTGGTTAGATTTATATTCCTTATCTAAAAGTCTTAAGCAGAGTAGAAAGAAGGAGCACTCTCCAGATTCACCTATGATTCATTCACTTATTTCTTTAAAGTAGTTGTTACTGAACATAGGCTGTGTTCCAGACATGGTGCTACTTCTGGAGAGATAACTGCAAACAAGACAATTATGGTCTCAGTCCTCACAGGGCTACCAAAAGAAGTAAAAATTTAAATAAGCAGATATAGCTCAGCCTTGGAGACATAAAAATACATCTTCTGAGGCCATAACACATGCAAAACAATTAAATAAGATACTATGAATTAAGTTAACTACAGTAGACAATTCTAATGAACATGCAAACTGAATAGAATTGACATTAGACTATCAGATTATAAAGATTAGCTCAGAAAATATACCCAGTCATAGTACTTCTTGGCAGAACCAGGGCTAAATTTCTATTTTCTGATAGATTGCATTACTTGATGAAATGGGCTAAGAACAATGCCAAGGCCCCAAATAATATTGACTCAAATCCATTTCAGTCATACACACATTTCTTTCTCCCTTTTCTACCTCCTGTTTGGAATTACTCCAGCACTCTGCCTTTACTGAAAAGAATGAATCACAGACAAGACAAAGAAACTAAGAACGGTATTATTACCAGTGGCACAAATCAAAGGGGGCTCACCACATGAATTCTGCCAGACTTGGAGATGTCTTTTATTAGATATTTTTTCTTTTACATTTGTTGAAAGAGAGAAAATATGATAGCATCTCTCAAAGAAGAAATTCCAACCTTAAAAAACAAATTGAGAAGAAAGGAGTTCCATTTTCCTTTCTGAATCATAAATTTGAAAAATTCTGGGAAATAACTAGTCTCCCCAGCATTGCTCAAGAAAATTATTAACCAACTTTAAATAAATCCTGCTGCTATTCACAGAGTCAGTCCTCACAAATCACAAGTCCACATCTGTAGAAAGACCTTGGAGGGGGCCCAATCGCCTCTCAGAAAAATGTTTCTGTATGTCTACACTTTAAGTCAGAGCATTCCAACCCCACACTCAAACTTAAGGTAAATATGTTACCCAGCTTCATGTGAGGTAAGACAAAGCAGAACCAGAATACTGATTTGATGCATACAGATTTACAAACTATAGCTTATCCCACAAGAATCTAAATACATACTTCCTTAAAATTTCATTAAGTGTAATCAATACCTAGGTCAGAAAACTTTTTTAAAGGATATAATGACATTCACAACTTAAAAAGAAGTTGTCAACTTAATATTCTTGTTCACAAAATTTCATCAGTGTTTCTTCCCTTTTTTATGGGTACTTTTTTATTGTGGTAAAAAATACAGAAAATTTGCCATCTTAACAATTTTAAGTATAACTATACGTATACTGTGCAACAGATCCCTAGAACTTTTTGATCTTGCAAAACTGAAACACTCTATCCACTGAACAACAACTCCCTTTATTCCCTCCCCTCAAGCCCTGGCAACCGTCATTCTACTTTCTGTTTCTAAGAATTTGACTACTTTGGGTACCTCCTATAAGTGTAATCATGCAGTTTTTATCTTTTTGTGACTGGCTTATTTCACTTAGTATAATGTCCTCAAGGATTTATTTTTGTTGTAGCATATGACAGTATTTCCTTTTTTAAGGCTGATATATATACAGATATATATATAAATATATATATATATATATACACATATAATCATATTTTCTTTATCCATTCATCTGTAATAGACATTTAACTTGCTTCCACCTATTGGCTATTGTGAATAATGATGCTATGAACATAGGTGTGTAAATATCTCTTCAAGATCTTGTCTTCTATTCTTTTGACATATACCCAGAAGAGGATTTGCTGGATAATATGGTAATTCTATTTTTAAGTTTTTTGGGAAACTCCATCAGTTTTACACAGTGGCTGCACCATTTTACATTCCCACCAACAGTGCACAAGAGTTCAAATTTCTCCACATCCTCACCATCACATATTTTTTTCATAGTGGTCATCCTAACAATTATGAGGTAACATTTCAGCATGGTTTTGGTTTGTATTTCCCTGCTTATTAGTTTTGTTGAGCCTCTTTTCAAATGTTAGTTGACCATTTATATACATGTATTTTGAAAATATCTATTTAAGTCCTTTGCCCATTTTTAAATCTGGTTGCTTTTTTGAGATTTAGGAGTTGCTTAAATATTTTGAATATTAACCCTTTATCATATATATTTTTGTTTTTTCTCCCATTGTGTAGGTTTCATTTTCACTGTTGATTGTTACTTGCTATGTAGAATTTTTAAAATTTGATGTAGTTCTATTTGTCAATTTTTGTCTCTTTTGCCTGTGCATTTGGTGTCATATCCAAGAAATCATTGCAAAGTCTAATAGCATGAAGCTTTTCCCTTATGTTTTCTAGGCATTTTATAGTTTCAGGTCTTACATTTAGGTCTTTAATCACTTTGAGTTATTTTTACATATGGCATAAGGTAAGGATCCAGCTTCATCTTTTTGCATGTGGATATCCAGTTTTCCCAACACCATTTTTGAAAGAGACTATCTGTTCCCCATTGTGTAACTTTAAGAGTATTAGACTAAATATGTGAAAGTTTATTGCTGGGCTCTCTCTTCTGTTCCATTGCTCTATATATCTGTCTTTATACCAGTAATATACTGCTTTGATTACTGTAGCTTTGTAGTAAGGTATTTTTTTCTTGTTTTTTTTTTTTTTTTTTTTTTTTTTTGCGGTACACAGGCCTCTCACTATTGTGGCCTCTCCCATTGTGGAGCACAGGCTCTGGACATGCAGGCTCAGTGGCCATGGCTCACGGGCCCAGCTGTTCCACGACATGTGGGATCTTCCCGGACCGGGGAACGAACCTGTGTCCCCTGCATCGGCAGGCAGACTCTCAACCACTGCGCCACCAGGATATGTGAAATCAGGATATTTGAAATCAGGATATGTGAGGTCTCCAGCTTGCTTTTTCTAGTCAAAATTGTTTTGTCTACTCAGGGTCCCTTGAGATTCCATATGAATTTCAGGGTGGATTTTTCCATTTCTATAAAAAAAAAAAAAATGCCATTGGGATTTTGATAGAGATTGCATTGAATCTGTAGATGGTTTTGGGTAGTATGGATATTTTAACAACATTAAGTCTTCCACTCCATGAAAATAGGATAGATGTCTATTTTTATTATCTTCTGTAATTTCTTTCAGCAATGTTTTGCAATTTTTGAAACGTATGTTTTTCACCTCTTGGTTAAGTTTATTCCTAAGTATTTTATTGTTTTTGATGTTATTGTAAATGGGTTGTTTTCTTAATTTTCTTTTCAGACTGTTCATTGTTATTGTATGAGAAACAACTGATTTTTGCATGTTGACTTTGTATTCTTCCATTTTACAGAAATTGTTAATTAATTCCAACAGTTTTTCTTTTTTACCAGTTCTTTGGGATTTTCTATATGCAGGATTATATCATTAGCAAATAATGGCAATCTTATGTCTTCCTTTACAATGTAGATGCTTTTATTTATTTTTCTTGCCTAATTGCTCTGGCATGGACTTCCAGTACTACATTAGATAGAAGTGGTGAGAGTAAACATCTTTGGCTTGTTCTTGATTTTAGAGGAACAGATTTCAGTTTTTAACCATTGAGTCTGATGTTAGCTATAAGCTTTTTTATATATGATTCTTATTATGTTGGTTCAATTTCTTCTGTTCCTAGTTTGTTGATTGCTTTTACTCTAAAAGTATGTTGAATTTTGTCAGATACTTGTCCTCCATTAATTAAGATGAACATGCAGTTTTGTTCTTCATTGTTTAATGTGGTGCATTACAGTAATGATCTTCATATGTTGAATCATTCTTATATTCCAGGAAAAAGAAAAAAAAAACATTTTGTCATGGTGTGTAATACTTTTAATGTGCTGTTGAATTTGGCTAGCTAGTGTTTTGATGAGGATTTTTGCATCTATGTTCATCAGGGAAATTGGCATGTTATTTTCTTTTCTTATAGTGTCTTTGTCTGATTTTGGTATCAGGGTAATCCTGGCCTCATAAAAAAGAGACTGAAAGTGTTCCCTCCTCTTAAATATTTTGGAGTAATTTGAGAAATGTTAATTCTTCTTTAAATGTTTGGTAGAATACATAAGTGAAGCCATCTAGTCCTGGGCTTTTCCTCATCAGGAGGTTTTTTTGATTACTGATTCAATCTCCTTTTTAGTTATAGGTCTGTTCAGATTTTGTATTTCTTCATGGTTCAGTCTTGGTAGGATATATGCATCTAGATGTTTATCCATTTCTTTTAGGTTATCCCATGTGTTAGCATATACACGTTCATAGTGGTCTCATGATCTTTTGTATTTCTGTGGCATTGTTGTAACTCCTCTTTGATTTCTGATTTTTGTCATTTGAGCCTTCTTTTTTTCTTACTTATCTAGCTAAAGGTTTGTCAATTCATTGATCTTTTATTAAAAAACTCTTACTTTTGTTGATTTTTTTTCTAGTGCTTTTTTTGTTTTCTATTTCATTTATTTCTTCTCCAATCCTTCTTTCTGCTAACTCTGGGCTTAGTTTGTTGTTCTTTTATTAGTTTCTTGAAGTCTAAAGTTAGATGTTTCCTTGTGATTTTTTTAAATGTAGGCATTTACTTTTATAAATTCCCCTCTTAGTACTTCTTTTGCTGCATCCTGTAACTTTTTGTATGTTGTGTTTCCATTTTCATTTGTTTCAAAACATTTCCTAATTTCCCTTGTGTTTTCCTGTTTTACCCATTAGTTTATCAAGAATGTGTTGTTTAGTTTTCCCATATTTGTGCCCTTTCCATTTTTTTTCACTATTGATTCTAGTTTCATTCCATTGTGGTCAGAAAAGATATTTTGTGTGACTTAAATCTTCTTAAATTTGGTGAGACTTGTTTTACGTCCTAATATGTGATCTATCCTGCAGAATGTTCTGTGCATACTTGAGAAGAGTGTTGCTGTTAAGTGGAGTTTTCTGTATATGTCTCTTAGGGACAATTGGTTTACTGTTGTTTAAGCCTTCTGTTTCCTTATTGATCTTCTGTTTCTTCCATCCATAATTAAAACTTAGATGTTGAAATCTCCTATTGTTGTGTTGCTATCTATTTCTTCAGTTCTATCAATGTCTACTTCATATATTTGTGTGTTCTGCTATTAGGTGCATCTATATTTATAAATATTATACTTTGCTGGTGAATTGACCCTTTAATTATTATATAATGTCACTCTTTGTCTCTTATAAAAGGTCATGACTTAAAATCTATTAGTTTGATATATGTATGGCCATTCCTGCTCTCTTTTTGTCACCACTTGTACAGAATATTTTTTTCTATCTTTTCACTTTCAGACTGTGTGTCCTTATATCTAAAGTGAGTCTCTCTATATTAAGCAATTAATAACAGATCTTAAGGGAGAAGTAGACAATAATACAACAATTTCAGGGGAATTCAATACACCACTATCAGCAATGGCTAGATCATCCAGACAGAAAATCAACAAGGAATGTTGCAACTGAACCACACCTTAGGACAAATTGACTTCATAAACATATACAGAATATTCCATCTAACAGCAGCAGAACACACATTCTTTCCAAGTGTGTATGGAACATTCTTAAGATAGACCATATGATAGTCCACAAAACAAATTTTAGAAAATGTAAGGTTGAAATCATACCAACTATCTTTTCTGACCACAATGGTATGAAACTAGAAATCAACAAGAGAAAAGTAAAGAGATTCACAAATATGTGAAAACTAAACCAGACACTTCTAAACAACCATTGACCAAGAAGAAATCAAAAAGGAAATAAAAAATTATCTTAAAAGAACATTAAAAGAACAACATATCAAATATTGTGGGATGCAGCAAAAGGAGTTTTGAGAGAAAAGTTTAAAGCAATAAGCACATATGTTAAAATTTTTAAAGAACTCAAATAACAGAACTTTACAAGTCCAGGATCTAGGGGAAAAAATTAAACCCAAAGTTAGAGGGAATGAAATAATAAGGATTGGAGCTAAAATAAATAAAATAGAGACCAGAAAAACATAGAAAGGATCAACAAAACTAACAGCTGGTTCTAAAAAAAAAAAATAAACAAAATTGACAAACCTTTAGCTCGACTAAGAAGAAAAGGCTCAAATAAATAAAATTAGAAATGAAAAATGAGACATTATAACTGATAATACAGAAATACATAGGATCATGAGATTTGTTGATATGTAGTTGTTCACACTATGAACACCTACATATCAACAAAATGATTACATATCAATAAATTGCATAATCTAGAAGAAATGGACATATTTCTAGACCAAAACAACCTACCAAGACTGAATCAGGAAGAAATAGAAAGTCAGAGCAGACCAATAACAAGAAATTGAATTAGTAATAAGGAAACTCCCAACACAGAAAACTCCAGGACCAGATGGCTTCTCTGGAGCATTCTACAAAAAATTTAAAGAAACTTTAACACCAATTCTCCTCAAACTCTTTCAAGTTATCAAGGAAGAGGGAACATTTCTTAATTCATTCTATAAGGCCAGAATTACTTTGGTAACAAAACCAGATAAGAATACCACAAGAAAATTATAGACCAATATACCTGATGAATATATATTCAAAAATTCTCAGCAAAATATTAGCAGTCAAATTAAAAAACACATTAAAAGAATTATACACTAAGTGGAATTTATGCCTGGGATGCAAGGATGGTTCAAAATACACAAATCAATAAATGTAACACATAACATCAATAAAGTGAAAGTTAAAAATCACATTCACATGATTTTATCTCAATAGATACATAAAAACCATTTGACAAAATACAACAACCTTTTCTGATTAAAAAAAAAAAAAAACCTTAACAGACTGGGTATAGAAGGAACATAATTCAACATCATAAAGCCCATATACAACAAACCCACAGCTAATATTATAGTCAATTTAAAGAAATAGAAAGTATTTCCTCTAAGATCAGGAACAAGGCAAGGATTCCACCCTCGGCACTACATTCCATCATTCCATTATACTGGAAGTCCTAGCCAGAGCAATTAAGCAAGACAAAGAAATAAAAGGCATCCAAATCAGAAAGAAAGAAGTAAAATTGTTGTTATTTGCTGGTGATATGACCTTATATGTAAAAAATTCCAAAGAATCAGTCAAAAAACTGTTGGAATTAATCAACAATTTTAGTTATATGGAAGGATACAAAAATCAATAAACAGAAATTATTTGCATTCCTTTACACTAATGATGAAACATCTGAAAAAGAAATAAAGCCATCCCATTCACAATAGCACCAAACAACACCTTCAGAATGGGAGAAAAAGTTTGAGAACCACATATTTTATAAGGTGTTAATATCCAAAATATATAAAGAACATAGTCAACTCAATAATAAAGACAAAAAAATATGATTAAAATATGAGAAGAACTAAATAGACATTTCTCCAAAGAGGACATCAAAATGGTCAACAGAAAGATACAAAGATGCTCAACATCACTAAACAACATCACTAATCATCAGGGAAATGCAAACCAAAACCACAATGAGATATGACCTCATACCTGTTAGACTGTCTATCATCAAGAAAAGAGACAAGAAGTACTGGCAAGGATGTGGTGAAAAGGGAACACTTATACATTATTGGTGGGAATGTAATTTGGTCCCACCACTGTGGAAAACAACATGGAGATTCCTCAAAAAAATTAAAAACAGACCTACCATATGATCCAGCAATTCCACTTCTGGGTATATAAGCAAAGGAAGTGAAAACAGGATTTCAAGCTGTTATAGGCACCCCCATGTTTATTGCAGCATTATTCACAATAGCCAATATGTGGAAACAACTTATATGCCCATCAGTGGACGAATGTACAAAGATGTGAAATATATACACCATGGAATATTATTCAGCCACGTGAAAGTTATCCTACATTTGCAACAACATGAGTGGACTTGAACACGTTATATTAAGTGAGATAAGTCACACAGAGAAAGATGAGTACTGTATGATATCACTTACATGTGGAATCTAAAAATGTTAAACCTCTAAAATTGAGTAAAATGCTGGTTACTGGGGCATGGGGAGAGGGGAGAGAAGAGTGATGGTGTTTAAGGGTACAAACTTGTAACAAGTAGTAAATAAACCATAGAGCTCTAATGCACAGTATAATGAGTATAGACAATAATACTGCACTATAGTTATGTAATGTAATATGATAAATATAGCTATACTGGCATATTACAAAGTAAGATCAAAGTAACCACACTGTACATCTTAAACTTAAAGTTACATGTTAAATTTATTCAATAAAAAACTTCTATAGTTTCAAAAAATTAGTGATGTAATATACCCCAAACCATTGAATTGTATACTTTAAATTGGTTAATTGTATGTACATGAATTATCTCAATAAAGCTGTTAAATTTTTTTAATAAAGTTAGACAAATAATAAACTATATACAGCATAGAGTTTGGTTTTGATTTTTATCTATTCAGCCACTAAACTCAGTCTTTTGGGACTTTAATACATTTATATTTAAAGTAATTACTGATAGGGAAGGATTAACTAATTGTCACTTTGTTATTTTCTGAATGTCTTCTAGTTATTTTTGTCCCTCTTTTCCTCTCTTGCTGCCTTCTTTTGTGTTTCATTGATTTTTGTTTTTGTTGTAGTAAAGTGCTTTGATTTCTTTCTCATTTTCTTTTGTGTATCTTCTATAGATTTTTTTGTGGTTACCATGGAGATTATAAAAAACACCTTATAGTTATAGGAATCTATTTTAAACTGATAACAGCGTAACTTCAATTTCATACAGAAACTCTTCTTTACATCTTCCCTTTATATTATCAATTTCACAAATTACATCTTTTTATATTTTGTGTCCATTAATGGTTTTACAGTTATAGTATTGTTTATGATTTTATCTCTTAAATTCTAGATCAGAATTAAAAGTGATATAAGCACCACTGTTACAGTATTGCCAGATTCTGTATTTGTCTGTATTTGTCTATATATCTATCTTCAGCAGGGAACTATGTATTTTCATATGCTTTTGTGTTCCCATGTTGCATTATTTAGTTTCAACTTGAAGGACTCCCTTTAGCATTTCTTGTAAAGCAAGTTTTGTGGTGATAAACAAACACTAAGGGAGTTTATATGGGAAGGTCTTTATTTCTCCTTCAATTTTAAAGACAGTTTTGCTTGACATAATATTCTTAGTTGACAATTTTTCTTTCAGCAGTTCAAACCTATCATTCCACTCCCTTCTGTCTTGCATGTTTCTGCTGAGAAATCTGCTGATTGTTTTATGGGAGTTCTCTTGTATGTAACAAGTCACTTTTTCTTGTTGCTTCAAAATTCTGTTTTTGACTTTTAACAATATGCTTATATTATGTTAGTGTATATTTCTTTAAATTCCTGTTTGGAATATTTTTAGCTTCATGGATCTGGATGTCTATTTCCTTCCCCAGATTTGGGAAGTTTGAAGCCATAATTTCTTTAAATGTGTTGTTTGCTCTTTTCTCTCTCTCTTCTTCTGGAACTCCTATAATGTGTATTTTGCTCCCCTTGATGGTGTCCCATAAGTCCCTTAGGCTTTCTTTACCATTCTTCATTCTTTTTCCTTTTTGTTCCTTTGATTCAATCATTTCAAATGACCTGTCTTTGAGTTTGTTAATTCTTTCTTCTGCTTGATCAAGTCTACTGTAAAACCCCTTCAGGAAATCTTTCAATTCACTTATTTTATTCTTCAACTCCAGAATTTGTTTGGTTCTACTTTGTTTCTCTTTGTTGATATTTTCATTTGGTTCATGAATCACTTTCCTAATATTTGCTTATTTGTGCTCTCTTGTAGCACACTGAGTTTCTTTAAGAAGATGATTTTGAATTCTTTGTCAGGTAATTCATAGGTCTCCATCTCTTTAGGGTCAGTTTCTGGAGATTTATTTTGATATTTTGATTGGGCCATGTTTCCCTGATAAGCAACCACCTCTCTCAGTATTTATGAACTGGGTTCCTACAGGAGAAAACCTCCACCAATCAGCCTGTCTAAAGATTCTGTGGGCCTCTCAAACCTTTTCCGGGGATGCATCTTCTTAAGGCTATATATGTAATTTGCCAATTAGAGAGGTTTACACATTTCTCTTTCAGGAGCTTGTGATCTCTTGCTCCTTCTGGTGTCTATCTGCAGAAATGCAGTTTCTCTGTCACTGCAACAACTCAGCTTTCTTTTTTTCTCAGTAGCCCCCCAGACATTCAAATATGCCAGTTTCATCAATGCTGGGAGTCAGGTGAAACAGATATTAGTCCCTTGGAACACTATCCAAAAAGTCAGAATTTTGGAGGTATATTCCACTCTTTTCTTTCCCTAAAGGAGAAGCTGTGAGTTGGTTGTTTATTCCAGATCACACTAAACTGTGTTGGCTTGGGGGAAGGGATACAATGGGTGAAATGAAATAGCTTTTCTTACTCATTTCAATATGGCTATTCTTGGCTTTGAGTTTGCCTGGGGTCCAACAATTTCTTAACTACTTTCTGGAGTTCTCATAAAGGCTTTTTGGACCATATATTTTTGTTAAGTCAGTGTCTCTGTTGGGAAACAAGGCCTAGGCTTCCTATTCTGCCATCTTGCTATCATCATCATCAGGAGTATTTTTTAACTTCATTTATTTGTTTGACAAACTTTATTAAGTGTCTTCTACATGTTAGTTCTAGGCTAAGTGCCAGGAATGAAATGATAAATAATATAATATTCAAGTTTTCATTATTGAAATTCCATCATTTTCTAAATTCTCCCAGCAGTATTTTGATTCCAGAACTATAAATTCTTATACATATTTTTTATTAATTTACTTTTCATTGTTTTTCTCAACTTTACTGAGGTATAGTTTACTTTTTAAATGTGTTCTTAGGATATACCTTAATTTATTTCCAGTTGTTCAGTGCTTATCAAAGCTGAGCTTTCTCATAAAAATATTGATAATTTCTATAAAAATATAAAATGTAGTATATTTAAATGATTTTATATAGTTTCTAATAATTGAAGTTACATGTTATATCATGTAAACAAACTCTGAATTAGAAATAAGGTCACAGTAGTGATCTGTAGAGAGATGATTCATATTTTATCTGAACCTAGATTCCATTTCACATTACTTTGTCATTATACATGGCACTGTTAGAGTTAATTCTAGTACTCTGCAATATATTAATAATAGCTAAATTAATACAGTGAAATGAAAAAGAATTCATAATTAAATGACCAGACATCTTCATTATCTACTACATTGTAATAATTGCAAAGAACATACCAACTGTTATTTTTATTGTAATCATCATATAGCAAGATTTTATGGAAGAGGTGTGGTTATTGTTGTTTGCTTTAGTTTTGCCAATTCCTGATTGCTATATTATTCTCATTCCTTGTAATACATACATCTTGATGAGCCTACCTGGAGTCTCTGCTCTGAGAAATTCCTCCCACCCAAACTTTACACAGCCACAGTGGCTCCCCTGCCAGAACTGAATGGATAAGAAGTAAACACCTTATCTAACCTGGATTTATCATGCTCTGTGTCCTGAGAATGTGTAATTGGAACTAAGAGACATTAATTTAGACTCTAGATTTATAATATGTAAATTGATGAACTAGGGAAAATAATATTTAATCATATGAACTAAGAAACAGGGAATATTTGTTTTCTAAAAGTTAAGAGTAAAATAAACTTACACAAAGGAAGCTAAACAAAGATTGAGAGAAAAAGCTCTGGGAGGTTTCTAAATCCTTTCTGAGGTTTACCTGTATTCCCACATTTGGAGTCTGGGAAGTCTCCCAGTTAACATTATAATAATGCTTTCCATTTATATAAGCTAGTTCATGTTGGTCTCTATTTAAAATAATTAACTCTTTGGATGCCAGCAATACATTGCTGCAAATAAGCATATCTCCTAAGTAAATGAGCCCGATATTCTGTACCTAAAAGTGGTAAGTTTCAAATGGTCACTTTGATGTAATAATTGATGAATTCACTCTTTCTGGAGATCTATCTATCCCTAGAAGGAAGTTCTTTCAAGGTGAAATCAATCCCAGTAAACTTTCCATAATAAAATTAACCTATAGTAACTAATCCACTTCTCAGCAGACTCTGTCAACACAGTGCTGTTTATGGAATCACCAACCTCCCCTGCTGACCATGGCCTGATCCTAATATCATGTAGAAGAGTGTGTTGCCTGGCTCAAGCAATTATATGAACAGAACAGTTCTCAGTTGATTTCTAAATACCCAGAGAGACATCATCTTCCAGATATTAAAGGATCTCTATGAAAATAGGTTCCCCCAAATGAAACTTCAGTTCAACTGAAAATCAACAACAGTTAATTAATAACTTTGCTCAATGCAAATTACCTTGACCTGTTTAGTGCTGGTCCTGCTTTTAACTACAACTTTCATAGAGAGAGTATATCAAATAAGCTTGAGGGATTCTCCTTGCCAGTGATTGAAAGGATCTCCTTCAGCTGAGGGTCAGGCAGAATAGAAAAAATGAGCTATCTGGAAATGAGAATTAAGTTTTCCCTTCTCATGATGCTAACATCAGTGGCTTTTCTTGCAAGAAAAATCCTTTCCAAAATTGACTAATTTGGGGGTTTTTAAACAAAGTGATCATTGTATGACACTTTTTATTTAATAACTAGGTTAGATTTAGTCTTCCAAAAAAAATCAAGTTCCACTTAATAACCAAATAACTGGTTACTGACCAGTTGTCTTCAGAATGACCAGATGTTCATTAGCATTATCAATCCATGCTGAATGCATCCTCATGCTCCAACTAGATTACATAGTTTCCCACTGCACCAGACCTGGAACAGAGTGTGTCTAGATTTGTCTATCACCAGCCAAAATCATCCTGATCCACTTCACCTCCCACCTCTTTGCCTTTTTCTGTTTACCCATCTTAGACCTCCCACTTCCTGCTCCCGGAGAGTTATTAGTATTACAACAACTACTGTTTGAGTGAGCTTTCTATAGTTCCTTGACTTCTTTAAGAAGAGTCAACATATAAAACTAATAAAAAATAAAGTTTCAAATCAAACATACTTAGAAGTTATAAAGACTTTTATTGACTATAGACTATGAAGCTAACAACCTTAACTTTATGTTTATAAATCAAATTTTGGTTGGCACCTTGGCAGTATTTAAATTCTGTGAACACTTTTAATAGTGAAGAACTGTGACTAAATGGCTTTTTTTTTTGGTATGATTCCTAAATAAGGTGCCAGTCAAGCTGAAGGAAAATATTTAATCTATGACGTGGTCTATGGCCTGTTCAAGTTGACCTCATTTATTATCTCCTTAAACTGAAGCTTTTAAATGTAGCCAAAGGACACAGTCCTAAGCTGTATAACCCATATGGTGAAAGCATGGTTCTACTGCTATGAGAGTGTCATTGTTGATATCTCATTGCCAAAATAGCAGAACACAGAGCACACTCAAACATAAAAGCCTCACACCATTTTTGAGAGAATTCAATTAGTCATTGGCTCTATAAATGTGAGATCTGTTTCTACTATACAGACCTTGAAATGAGCTACATCCCAAAGGGTGTTCAAAACATCTGGAAGATAGTACATTGGTCAAAATTTGTACTATGGGATTTCTTTTTAAATATCAGTTTATAGATAAAGACACATGTTTTAATCAGAATTTTAGATATCTGTGTAATATTTAGAAAATATTTATGTCAATCTCATAATAATTACTGCCTGGAAATCAACTGGAAATTAACACATTTATTTTCTGCTACAGAGGGAAATTAAAGGAAATACGGTGCTCTCTAAAACAATGTTTCACGCAAATAGAACATGGCTTACAGTGTACTAGCAAAGTGGATACGTTCACTTCATGACAAATGACATTCCATGGCCCACACCCATCATGTGGAGTGGTGGTTCTCAAACTTTAACAGGTACCAGAATCATCTGGAGGAGAATTCATAGATTGCTAAGCCACACCCCCAGAGTTTCTGATTCAGTAGGTCTTGGATAAAGCCAAAGAACTGGCATTTCTTAACGGGTTCTGAAGTAATGCTGAGGTTTCTGTGTTGATGCTGGTAGTCCAAAAATCACACTTTGAGGATTAAAGTTATAGGTAATAAAAGGACCATCTAAGTTTAGCTAGCTGTAACTATTGTTGACATTCAGCCAAATAAAATGGTCAAGTACTACGGGGAAAAAAAAACAGGGAAAAATGCCTTTCCATTAACTCTCATCTTAGAAATCCATTCTAGAAAGTTCACTGAATCTGTGAAACCAATATATATGTCAGTTACTGGTTCATAACAGCTGAGGATAGAGCTAACACTGGGTTATTTTGCCAGAAATTCCATTTCCTAACAAGTTTTTTCTTCATATTTCACAAGAGTGACTAATATCTTTAAGCCTTCTCTTCAGTCTGTAAGGAATCCTCTAATTTCTAATACCTGATGTAGCTCCAGAAAAAAAGGGAGAGAGAAAGTACATGAAGGACTTAGTAGGAAAATTTACTCCTATGCAGTCCTCAACAGTAAGAGAGAGAAAACATTTCTATTTTTAAATTAGTTAACTTTGCATTTCAAGGAATAGTTAGAAACTTTTATGTACACATACAATTTGAATTTTAATATTTCACCCCACTGCCTTAAGGTCAGGTGTATATGTCCCTACTTAATCCCCTCCTGCAGATCCTGAAAGATCTTTAAGCACGCAGCTACCTCCACTTCCCTGCTACCCAACTGGGAAGATATGAGCCAGACAGCCAATGGCCCAAAAGAGAGGCTAGTCTTGCTCAGCCTGGTGTATATCAGTTGGTGTGATCATGGCCCATCAACAATAGGGGAAATTACTCCTAAGAGAAAAATAGGAGGAAAAAACCTAAGTAGATCTTTATAACAAAAATTAGTTATTCTATTTCAAGTACTGTGAGTTCTTAACTATTAGACATGAAGCTCTCATTAAATTGAATGATGATGTTTCTGATTTTGTGGTCCTTTCAGCCGAAACTGATATTATGTTTACCCTTGTGTTTTCTTTGAAGCAAACAGTTTCTTAGCAAATGAATGGTACAACTAAGATTATAGGAGACAGTTTTAAACAACTTAAAGGAATAAATTTGCTGAATTGCCCCCCATAGTATCACACATGCATCCATTTATAATCAATTTACTGATCACGAATAATTCTTAGCCATTCATACAGATATGTCTTTTACAGACTCCTACTAGGCCTTGTTAAAGTTATAATAAGTGTGTTAAAATTTCTCAGTTACATGAATTTTAAAAGAGTGTATAATTCTGGCTATTTTCTTCCAAGTTAAGCTGGAGTAGCTAAGTTTCACTATAAAAGCTATGCAATAAAGACACATATACATTTTTTCTTTCAGTTTTCCCCTATTTTGACTTGTCCATATTGACATATTCTTTGCTAGCATGAATGTCTCATAGATGATTGTTTTGACTATCTCATACTAGCATTTAGCTCATACTATCAGGGTTTCTTTTCTTATGACACTATGAATGTTTCTTTGCCTGTTAGTAGATACAATTCAATTCAATGTACCTTTGTTTATCATAGAATTTTTCAAAATTTTTTGTTGCAGTTTTAATGTTTTTATTAACCAGTGTCCTCAAAAATAAGCTTCAAGTTTATATAATATTTTAAAGAAAGATCTGAAATTCTAAATTCCTATAAAACATACGACTTAACCTACCTAAATTGTCATGACAAGAAAGCAGTGGACTGAAAATGGTAGAAGGAAGTAGCAATACATACCTGATATTGAGGTTAAAAATATGATAGTATCATTATGAGAACGACTAACCTGAAACAATAAGCACTTTGAAAACCATATTCTAAACTAGTTTAAACCTCATATAAGCACAGGTCACTTCGAAATTAATATGTGATCTTCCCAGTAAGTGTTGGTCTTACTAAGTGAAAACCCAATAGCTTGCTTGTATGATGAGTCACACTTTATCATTACTTCAATGAGAAGGCATGCATAAATATGCAAGTATTCTGAAGTATTTCAGCTATATGAAATCACAGGCAAATTGCATCTGCCACTCACAAGGTGTCAATCTTCAGTCTGTTTTTTTCTGGTTTTAATCTTAATTGCCCCCTATGTCACAACAGACTGCATGTCTAAAATGTGTAAACTATATTATCTTGCATACTTATAAACGCAAAACCTATGTGATGTTTAATAAACATATTGTCAACATTTTCCTAATATATTACAAAAATTATGGGAAGTATCAAACTACTTGGAGGGTAAAGTTTCTGCAGCCTTCTTTTACATCTGGAATAGGAGAAATTTTAATTGTATGTTCTTTTCTGGGAAAAGTAGAGCTAGACATTTATTTGAAGTTTTTGAAAATGTTGTCTCCATAAAGCTGAATTCGGTAATCATAAGTATTAAAGGATATCTGTAAGAGTATCATATGCTCCCTTCTGATTTGAAGAAAATAAGCCTAATATATATTTATATAGTTTTGAGAATTATATCATTATGTAGATATAGATGATTCACTATATTAACCTAAATATTGGTCCACCTGTTTATCAATTATGCTATTTAATAACATTAAATAAAATAAATTAAACATGTTTTTCTTTTTTTAATTAAAATAATATAAAGACTATATTATCTTTACTGTCTATATTATCCACATGAAGAAATAAATCTTCTGACCAGACTTGAGAGAGAAAAAAAAAATCACCTTTTACCTTGGTGAGGAATAAAAAGGATCTGAGATACCCCAAATAGTAAAACTGTTCAGACTTTAATCTTTTCAGTAGAATAAAATTTTAGTCCATTTTTATTTTCTCTCATTCTTATTAACTTTTACTAAGTGACTGATTATTAAGCTCTGGGAAGACAGGGTACATCAACTCTTCTTTGCATTCCTAGTATCTAATACAATGCCATTTACAAATAGATGTTCAACAAATGTTTGCCAAATTGTAATCTTCATAAAGATCCCATTAAACAAAAAATCACTTGACATTCCATAAACACACAAGATGTATATCAGTATAGTCTCAGCCAAGTACCATACTTAGAAGAAGTTGATATTGTTTAAATCTATGGATAAAATCCAAAATTGACATGGTACTCTTGTCAGGCTTTTGAAGCTCATGATGACCTTCTCAAACGTATGGTACTGGGAGTGTTTTTTTTTTACTCTATGACCCTCACATTTCTTGTGATTTTTTTTGTCCCATATTCAGTTGAAACCAGTATATCCCTACAAAGATCAAAGAGTAAAACAGTGACCTTTACACAGTTAGATATTTAAACGATATTCTTTTTAAGTATCTATTAGACAAGATTTACTTCATGCCATTTTCAATCAACTGCACAGACAGGCCGTGGGTATATAAGATAAATTCCTCTATTCGAGCTAACAAAAATATTTCATCTACACTTTGTTTATCCATGGAAAGAAACTGAGCATGTCCTCTGCAGTTTTACTACAGGTCATCTGAAGGGCAACCCCTGGATTCCTCTGATCCATGCAGACTTCCCAAGGGCCAGAGAACAAGGCTCGTTTGATACAGCACCTGCTGTGAGCCCATCACTTGGATACTTTTTCTGCAAATTTTTGCCAGACTGTGAATAGTGTAATATGTAAAAGGGGGGGGGGGGAAGCTCAAAGAGCAATAGGAAAATCGGCAGCAAATCAACAAAAATACCATTAAGAACCACGGATCAATCATCTCACATAACTTTCCCCAATATGGTTGCACTGGCCATATGTCAGCAATTGGCACCCAGGTCTCCTGGATATTGCCTACATGTTTTATTGTCTAAGTATCTTTATTGCTTCTGACCTATGATTCAGGTATGCAGCAAACAATAACTGTATTTCCTAATCATTCACTTCTAAGTAGAAAATGCCATAGCAACTAAAACTTGTACACACAATAGTATCAGAGATTGGAAAGCATTTACGAAAAAAACGTTTTCAACCATTAGTATAAGTAAGCAATACTTATACTGCTCCATAATACTTATGGTGTTCCATAAGAGAGAAAAGAAGGTCTACATTTCTAACTGTAGTTAAGAAATGGCTTTGGTGTTGAGACTAATAGGACTAGTCATACCTCATACAAGAGATCGATGGAAAGTAAACTAAATTCTAAGTGGGTTGCAGTTCCAATGCTCTAAATTAATAGAACTCTGTGCAAAATCTTATTTTCTACCACCTTTTATAAATGCTGTGCAAACTTAAGTGACTTTAGGTATAGAATAGTAAAAGAACAACATCCTTTGAATTATTTTAGTTTTCATTCTAATACACAGGCTGTCTGACTCAGATACTAAAAGCCGACGTGCACAGACTGGGTAACTAAAAGCAGCGTCTAACATAGAAGAGCAGAAAATACCACAACAACCTCAAAACTATTCACCCCTCTTCCAGTCTTCTCTGCAACATTCATAAATTGTGTCTGCCAATGTTGCTTTTATGGCTCAGAAGAAAAACATCTCTGTCCTGTAAGAACTCAGTCTGTGAAAGAAATCATCCAAAGCATGTACACAAGTTCGGTACAAGGAGGAATACCTGTGAGCACATTACTGCTGAACAGAGTAGCTTTGGAAGGAGACAGCATTTGAGCTGGACCTCAAAGGATAAGCCAGATTGCAAGAGGCAGAGATGGACAGTTGCCCACTTTAAGAACAGCACTTATACTTAAACCACATCTTGTATTTCTTTGCATCTCTCGCGCTGAGTGCAATGCCTTAACATAATAAGCATTCCATATATAATTCCTACTGAAAGTATTTTCATATTGAAGAATTATGCTAATGTATTAACTTATATCTTGGCCTGGTATTCATGATCATGTACAATCTCATTCCAACATTTCTTTTAATCCTATTACACAATACTCTGGGAGATAAAAGCTTTGCTCACCATTTCTATACTTTCCAGAGCACACTCATTTGCCCATGACATGCACAACACAGAATTATCTTTTGCTAATTGAATGTTTATGCATCCTTGAAGATTCAGTTTAATTTCTTCTCCTCCCGAAGCCCAGACAGCAGTCATCATCCTCTCATTTGAACTTTTTATATATTTTTTTCTTTAAAAGTGTTCATTTCTTATACTAGAACCTTTGAAGTTAAGGAACCGTATCTTTAGTATTATGGGTTCTTCCTAAATGCTTCATTTCTTATACATAATTGTCATATGATAAATATGCTTGACAGAATTTGGGCTAAAATACAAATAATTAGGGGGTTTGGGGTTGTTGTTTACATTCAGCTTGTTTATTAAGCATCTTGAAGTTTTTACTCCATTTCAAGACTAAAACTGGAAATAATAGATGATACATTTGGATATATTTTTACTCCTTTACATTTAACTTTTTATTTGGAATACTATGTTTACATAAAAGTTACAAAATAGTACAGAGAGCTCCTATACACCCATCACCCAGGTTCCGCTCCTGTTAACTTCTTCCACAACCTTGCTACATTATTACAGCTAACACATTAACAAGGCACAATATTAACTATACTACAGATCCTATTAAATTTTACCAGTTGATCCTCTAATGACCTCAAGATCCTATCCAAGATTCCACAATGTATTTAGTTGTTATTTCTCCTTAATCTCCTCCAATCTGTAACAGTTTATCAGATTTGCCTCGCATAATCATGACTTTTTTAGAAGAACTAGTCAGTTATTTTGTAGAATGTTTCTTATTTTGGTTCTATCTGATGTTTTCTCATGATTGGAATGAAGTTATGGTCAGACGATTTACATGATGTCTGGCTTCCAAGATGGAAGAGAGGAAGCTGCCTGTCCTCTTAAAACCCAGAACATCACTTTAACTGCGTCCTATTGGTCAAAGCAAGGGATAAGGCCAGCCCAGATTCAAGAGGAGGGGCCACAGATTCCACTTCAGGATGTGAGGAACAGACTGACCTACAGGAATGGAAGTAATAGACAGTGATCATCTTTGAAGACTATCTACCACAACTGGGTTTTCAAAAATACTTTTCAAAAAAAAAAGCAAAAAAACAAAAACACTTAAGACAACCAAAACCTGGGAATCTGCCACTTATTACACTGAACATTTTTAATTATCTGAAACTTCTTTAAAGTAGGGCTAAGTTTCTTCTCTGCCTAATTCACAGGGTGTGGCAGCCATGGAGGACTGCTACTACGATCTCCCCTTAAAGAAGAAAACTGCCAGGAGGAGTGCAGTTAGCCAGTAGCTTCTGGCTTTTGCTTTTTGAGGATCTGCTATAGTATTCATGCCAGAGCCACACCTTTCGCAGCTTGCTTCTGGTCAGTGACTAAGTATGGTAGTGGAACTAGTCACTTCTACTCGAGCACTCTTCACTCAAGGGCTCCCCATCGGCTGACTTACAGCCACAATGTGGTCTGAGGCTTTGCCTATCCAAGTCTCCTTCCCTGTCTTGTCCCCTTCATGGGTATCAGACCTGAATTGTAATTAGTGATTTTTTAATGCTTAAATTCCAAATAAAGTAAACCATATGTGTTTAAGGAAATGAAGTAAAAGTAGAAAAAGCTTAATCCACAATATTCTCATTAATCAAAACCAGCACATTCATGAATATTAAAAATCTTCTTTCATTTTCAACATTCATCCACATAGAGCAGAAACATTTTCTTGAAAACTATAAGTTAAAAAAAATATATCTCAACTGGTTTTTATATGAAACTACATATTCAAATGAAAAACATATTGTCTTTATAATTATCTTGTTTTGGAGAAAATTAAAAATATCCCTGACAGCACAACCAAATCTTACATCTATAATAGAGAAAGCATTACTCTGTGGCCAGTCAAAGAGACTGACCACCATTTGGGCAAATATCACATTTTCATCAAGGTCTTATTAAACAGCTTTTCTTCCCATTGATTCAAGATATTACTTGATATTATATTTAATGTCCAAAGGGCTTTTGTACATGGAAAAGTATGTTTACATAATTAAAAATCTAATACACAAAAATGTTCTAAGTATATAAATAGCACTTATAAAAACTAATAACACTAAAATGTATAAAACACATCAATAACTACATATCAACTTCTTTCAAAGACTCTAAGCTGTTTTAAAATGGAAAAAAAATAGCTAAATTATCATGATTATTCTAAAACTCATTGTTACACTTGCATTTAACCTAGCATCAAAATCCTGACACCATCTATTGGCACACTTATCTTCAGATCTCACAATAATCTAAAGACACTCAAAAGAAAAAAGATACCATTACAGCCTATCTGGGTTACAGATTTTTTTATTATGTAATAAGTGATTACTGATTGGGACATAGAGCTGGAGTGAGACTTCCAATGTGATTCAACTTCATGCCAATATTTCCATAATTCTCCAAGCCTTCCTTTTTTTAAGTCTAGGTTTATTTACCAGACCCAGATAGTATGTTTTCTGTCCTTCCTTTCACAAAATTTTCATATTTTTATAACCTGATGCCTTTTCCTGAAATTATGTGTCCTTTAGTATCAACTTAATATCAAGTAACAAGTTTACTTAGTTCAATAAGTTTAGAAATTAGTATAAAAAGTTGGTTTTGAAGCTTCTCTCAATAAAACCCTGAGTACTTTTAAATGGAGAGGAGTAGTAGAGACTAAAATTTGGAATAATCTGAATTTCACCTAGAAAACAAACAGTTTCTAGAGGTAGGGTAGATGAATACTTTTGGAATAGAACTTAAAAATAGATTTATTCTTACATGCCACGGAGCAACTAGGCCCGTGAGCCACAACTACTGAGCCTGCGCGTCTGGAGCCTGTGCTCCACAACAAGAGAGGCCACGATAGTGAGAGGTCTGTGCATCGCGATGAAGAGTGGCCCCCGCTTGCCACAACTAGAGAAAGCCCTCGCACAGAAATGAAGACCCAGGACAGCGCAAAATAAATAAATAAATTTTAAAAAAAAAGATTTATTCTTGAGGGCTTGAGCTCACAAAGATAGCTACAATTTAGTAACTTCACTTTCTTAGATATATTTTCATTTATTTTCTTTACCATATATTTCAGATTTTAATCAATCATCTCTATAATTGTATCCTCTTTTATAATTCTTGTATGTTTCATGGACCATAACTCTGTAGTCATCCCACTAATATCACTAACTTTTTTAAAGAAGCTGGCCTGATTATATGACCAGCTTAGCAAGAAACAGGATGAACTTAATTTGCTGTCATTGATTTGTGCTGGCACTGCTTTGTGCTTTCTTTTTTGAACTCCTCTACTCTTTTTTTATTTTTTTTACATCTTTATTGGAGTCTAATTGCTTTAAAATGGTGTGTTACTTTCTGCTTTATAACAAAGTGAATCGGTTATACATATACATATGTTCCCATATCTCTTCCCTCTTGCGTCTCCCTCCCTCCCACCCTCCCTATCCCACCCATCTAGGTGGTCACAAAGCACCAAGCTGATCTCGCTGTGCTATGCGGCTGCTTCCCACTAGCTATCTATTTTACGTTTGGTAGTGTATATATGTCCATGCCACTCTCTCACTTTGTCACAGCTTACCCTTCCCCCTCCCCATATCCTCAAGTCCATTCTCTAGTAGGTCTGTGTCTTTATTCCTATCTTACCCCTAGGTTCTTCATGACATTTTTTTCCCTTAAATTCCATATTTATGTGTTAGCATACGGTATTTGTCTTTCTCTTTCTGGCTTACTTCACTCTGTATGACAGACTCTAGGTCCATCCACCTCACTACAAATAACTCAATTTCGATTCTTTTTATGGCTGAGTAATATTCCATTGTATATATGTGCCACATCTTCTTTATCCATTCATCTGATGATGGACACTTAGGTTTCTTCCACCTCCTCGCTATTGTAAATAGAGCTGCAATGAACATTGTGGTACATGACTCTTTTTGAATTATGGTTTGCTCAGGGTATATGCCCAGTAGTGGGATTGCTGGGTCATATGGTAGTTCTATTTGTAGTTTTTTAAGGAACCTCCATACTCTTCTCCATACTGGCTGTACCAATTCCCATTCCCACCAGCAGTGCAAGAGGGTTCCCTTTTCTCCACACCCTCTCCAGCATTTATTGTTTCTAGATTTTTTGATGATGGCCATTCTGACCAGTGTGAGATGATATCTCATTGTAGTTTTGATTTGAATTTCTCTAATGATTAACGATGTTGAGCATTCTTTCATGTGTTTGTTGGCAATCTGTATTGCCAACAAAGAAGAAATAGACATTTCTTCTTTGGAGAAATGTCTATTTAGGTCTTCTGCCCATTTTTGGATTGGGTTTTTTTTTTTTGGTTATTGAGCTGCATGAGCTGCTTATAAATTGAACTCCTCTACTCTTAAGAACTTTCTCTTGGACATCATTTTTCTTGATCAGCTTCTTGCTAACCCTAAATAAAGCTGATTGCTCCTTCATCTACTCCATTTCTCCATTGTTCTCTCTTTCCCTTTTAAGCAAGTCTTCAGCTGGTCACTAATTCACTTCCTCTCAAGAAAAGAGCTCTGAAAGTTTTTTGGTACTTTATTCTAAATTATATGACACTAATTCTATTGCTTATAAGATACAAATCATCCACATATTGAAAATTCTATATTTTTTCTAGTTCCAGTTTAAGAGATTAAGTATAATTTTAAAGTTGCATTGCCACTTAGCTACAGTTAACTGACTTTTTGGTATATGGAAAGAATTATCCCAGTGCACTTTTAAGGCCCTTATAATAGTAATATCCTAAGTTTTTAATATTTTTGTCATCTCCAGACACACTCTACATAACACCAGTATGCATAAAGTATTAAAGACACACATGAAATTCCCTCAAGATTGGGGAAAAAATGTTTTTCAATGTGAAAATAACATATTTTGCTGGTAAAAAAATATAATACTAGATAATCACATAAGAAATGAACTTTCTTGCCAGGTGAAAGTGGAATTTTATTGACATTGACAATGATAAAGCAATTTATAGGATAAAAATCACATTCTGATCCAATATTCAATGTTAATTATATTAAGAAGCCATATTTCAAAAAATTGTCAAAGACTTATTAATTCTTCTAAGTGTATGTTGCAAATGTCATGGTCAACTTTATTCAACTGCTGCTTATATTTGGGTCGCACAGGAAATGATCAGATGAATTTATTAGCTTAACCACTTATCTTTGGAGTAAATGTGCTTCCTCTTTGTGCCAGTTATCAATTTACTGTGTCTCAGCTCTAAATACACCCTTCACTGCCCTGCTTCTGATACTGGAGCTGGACCTTGTAAATATTTCTATTTTGCCAGCTGTCAAAATGCTAAGCTTTGCCAGTAGAGGGCCCTGAAGGGCTGCTGCTGTAGGAGGGGGCTTTTATTCCTGTTCTGGTGATTTCCTTCCTTTTCTCTCCTGCAAATCTCAGCTATGTAAGGGAGTTCCAGGGAAGCTCACCCATAGCCAGTGTCAATGACATCCCCATGAGCAGCTTCTCGGCTAATTCAACAACACTCCTCACTGTCAACTTCCTGCTGAATTTAATCAGCACCCTACTAGAAGGTTTCTTGACCACTAGCCTTGGCTTAGTGCTCCTCAGTGAACTTCTCCACTATCCAGTGGGTCACATCTACTCTCCCTGAGGTCTAAATTTCAGCCTTGGTGGGGATAGGACTCTCCCAAATCTGTCCCTCCCTTCAATATACTGCCTGAGCCCTGTGGGTGGGTAGCATTTTTTCCATATATCCACTGTTCCTCTGTGCTATAGAGTTCTCTTTATGCTTGTAGTCAATCCCTGTTATATCAATACCCTGTTATGAATGAAAAATCTTTATATAAATCTTTCCCTAATAAAATTTCTGTCTGATTTCTGTCTCCTGGCTTGACAGTGACTGATACCTTATTTGTAAGAATATTTTGAAGATTCAATTCTACCAACCTCACTAAGCCTACAAATCCAAAGTCTTGTACTATCTGCCCACAAACTCTACTGCTTTCAGTGGCCATCTCAGTAGTCCACAAAGGCAATCTGGGAAATATTTTACCGTGGCAAATAGCAAGATAAACACAAATTTATTCTGCCCTTTATTCACATTCTTTTGCAATGTCCTCCATATTGACCATTGGCTGGTGTCATAACTTGTTTTGGCCTACTGAACTTTAGCAAATATAATGTGAGGAAGGGCTTAAAAAGCATTTTTGCAATGAGGCTTGCCACCTTATGTTGTACACAGAACCCAGAGATTACTATGTAATGAGTCTGAGCCAATATGTCAAAGAATGAGAGATCATGCGAAAGATAACTAAGGTACCCTGACAAACAGCTGTCTGTGTGGTCAAGATAGATCAACTAGCTAGCAGCCAATCCATCAGTGGACCACAGGTACATAAGCTGAGATACATCAAACTGGCCCAGACCTTCCAACAGACCTATAGAATCATGAGTTATATTAATTGGGTGCTGTATTAAAATACTAAATTTTGGCATAGTTTGTTACATAGCAAAAGCTAATTACCAAATACGATTACCAAATTACTTTATTTCCCAAAAGGAGAAAAGGGGAATAAAAGCTGAAGTCTCTAGTTAGAAGCAAGGAATTATCAAAATGAAGCCCATGAATGTTGGAAGTCTTTTGTGATGAAGACCTTCTCTGAAAATATAAATTTGTCTAACCTGTCTAATTTAGACCAGCCAAAATCTTTCTGTAAGTCAGAAATATTAATCAAATATAGGAGGTATTAGATTTTCTTTTTTTTTAATTATTTGACCTATTAAGGTCAGTGGAAACAGGTAATAGTGAAAAGTTTGTATGTGATCATTAATGTAATTTAAAATGGTAAAGTTAATTTAAGTGAATGTCATATAATTCCTAAACACAGTGGCTTTTATAGAACACAATATCTTTAATACCAATTATTACATGACAAAATTTTAACAGATCATAATTAGATTTCAGAAGGCTTTATAAAAGTAGTATAGAGTTCTTAGCAATTTAGGGTCCTCTTCTAATGTTAAATTAAAAGTTCAACTTACATGCGTCATAGTACTATAAACATGACACAATGAAACTAAATTTCTCCTCATAAGCCTACTTCTTTTCCTATGCATTATTACTTCAGTAAGTCCACCATCTAACTAATGCACATGCTATAAACATGGGGATTACTGTCTATGCCTTTTGCTCCTTTATCTTCATGTTCAACCTTTGTTGCCCAGAATCTTCCTAACCATCTTTTAAGTATGCCTTCTTCTTTTCATCCCCACCACCAATACCTCAGTCATTCAGAACCCGCCCCCCTTCTTTCTCCTTTTGATTACTCATCTTAATTGGTTACTGTTTGGTTTCTCCTAACTAGTTACCCCTTCCAATGCATTCTCCACATTCTCCATATGGTGGTGCCCTCTTCCATACATTCGTCACCTACCATCCTATCTCCTGTTCTCCCTTTCATCTTTAGCCACACCCTCAAGTCATTTCTTCTGTTCTCTGAAAAGAAGGTAAACACGTCCTTTAGCATCTATGATACTCTGGGTTCCTGATCTTCCATCAATATTTCCATTCTCTTTCTCTGCCTTAACATTAAATTTTGGCGATCTCTGGGGTTCTTCCTTCAGATTACCATTCTCTTCACTCTAATAAACTAGATGTTTATTAAAGCACCTTACCAATATAAAACTATACAAAGGAGATTTGATAGTTTTTTGTTAAAAGCCCATACAGCATATACTTGATATAATTATTGTGATGAGCAAAACCTCAAAGAAAATATTTCTAAGATCTTTAAGGCAATACATTTTCCATTATAAATCCATAGATTCTTCACTTTCATACAAAGAAAAAAGTTTTAAATAGAGCCATAGTATTCATAGTTCATTATAGATTTCATGTTGTTGAGGCTCGGTGAAAAGAAAATTTGAAATATTTTATAGTGATTAAACATATGGGTTTTAAAATTAAAAGTTCTGAGGATAAAGGGGGCTTTATACTAACCAGCTGTGGCAGATTTCTTAATCTGTATACTTTCAGTTACTGACTTCACTTATATGTAAAATGGAAAAAAAATCTAACTTTTAAGCTTCTAGTAAGAATTGAAATGAAATGACATACTTAATGTTTACCACAATTTCTAGCACTTAATAAGCATTCAGTAAATGGTTGTTGAAGCAATAATTTGTTCTGTGTCTTCCTTTTATTTTCCTACCCCCAGAGGTGTCCTCTACTTGACGCAAAAATGGCAAAAACTTAGGAAATACTCAATGACATCTAGATCTCTAAGAAGACTTTGATATTCTTTGGACATACAATGTACATACATGTTTGTACATGTATGTACATACATATATGTACATACATGTACAGTGAACATACAACAATGTAAACTTTGAAATACAACATTTAGAACCCTTTTGTGCAGCCATCACTGTTCATCATGAAAGCATGTCAGGAGGGAAAGAAATGTGAATTAAGATTAGTAGGATTCCTCCTCGGAAGTAGAGACACATAGAGCAGAAATTTTTTTTTTAAGTTAGTGCCTTATATAATGGGGAGGAGCTGGAAATGGAAAAAATATCTAGACCATTTTTCAATCCCTAAAACAGGCCCAATTCCAAAAGGGATAAACGTTCCTGGAGTGACCATGTTAGTAGTACAGAAACAGATGGAAAGGAAGGGGGAAGTTGCTCCTGAAGAGAGATTATTACACACATCTGTGTGATGGTCACTCATGTATTTTTTTTTAATATGCACTGCAGAGTCTCTAAGCCCTCTGCTTGTCTTTTTTGCCTTCCTTAAGTTCATCTATGTTTTTAAAAGAGTCAGTACAAATAAATTGCTTGAAAAGAATGATCTTTAGTGATGGAGGTAGCCCCCTCAGGTATTCTGAATATGAGATTTATGGGCACTCAGGTCCCTTTTTCATTACCCTTCCAAGGTCCCTCCATTTCAATTCCAGTTGTTCACATCCTGTTTCAAGAGACATCCTATGGAGCTGATCACATGCAGGAGAGTCTGTCTCAAAGTCTTTTATTTATTAGGAAAATTCTCTTTCAGAGTCCTGGAATCAGAGAGAAGACCCCAGGGCCCCATGACCACGATAAATGTGCTAATCTTCCTGGCGCTCAACCTTCCTCATTCCTGGCCTTCCTCATTCCTTTCACCAATTCATCATTCCTTCCATTTTACAAATCAGAAAGAAATGTCAAAGCCTGATGTTTCAAAGGAATGGTGGTCACATTTCTTATTAATGCAATTTCCTATAAATTTTGGAATTCCATTTTTTTCAGCATGGTAAATCTTACTTTATGTGTCTGATCTTGCTATTCACAAGTATTGGCCTTCCTTTTGTGTTGTAATCTTACAAATAATTTTATACCATTTTTAGCTAGCCAATAAGAAGAGTGATTAAAGCAAAGTCAAAAATTGACAGCCCACAGGTCAGATCCAGCCTATAAATACATTCTGCTTGACCCTCAGAATATTTTAACATCCTTTGAGTTGATTGCCAGCATTTTGAGGTCAGAATTTTGTGTTAAATCTGTATTTCCTGGTTCTTGAGAAATACTGGGAATTATCCCAATACTGGATTAAGCTTTGTGCTTGAGAACAATTGACTGAAACCCTTTTAGCATGGACTTGTTTCATGGTCCAACACAGCGTCCACCACCCCTGATGTCTTTCTCCCATTCTACTTCATTCATTTACATTACCTTCCTGACCGTTTTCAATACATGAATTTGTGACTTCCCTGCGTATGTTAACACACACACACACACACACACACACACACATACAGTACATCTCATATCTAAGGTATGAAATATATCTCAAACTTTTCATATCTTATACTTTTTCTCAACAAATATTACCTGCTCTAAATCAAAATCAGTACTACGTAAACAGTACTTCCAAATGTTTAGTTTTACTGGAACACTTCTCTAAAAGCTCTAGCTTCAGGCCAAACTGGGGTTTAGACATACCTAGATGTGCCCAGGAACCTTAAGAGATAGTCAGGGAAGAAATTTGCCAGGACTCTTATTACATGGGAATCTAAGAAGAGACACCTGGGGAAAAAACAATTCATTCTAAGGGCAACCTGGGCCCCAAAACAGGAACTGAAGGTACAGTGAGGAAGTAATCCTAAGAGCATAGCTAAATCAAGGTGATATTGGCCCAGGTCCCACTCACTTTTGTCTGAGTCCTAAGGAGAGAGAGGAACAGAAGTAGAAACCACAAGACCTAGTTGTTCAAAACTTCTGTACGACAATAGGACACATGTAACACAGCTCTGTTGACACTCTGCCAGAGAGCAGCCCCAGAAAATCATTAGCTTGTGTCAGTCTACTGAAAATATTCTCAAGGGTAAAATAAATAGTTTAACATAAAGTACAAAAATATAAATCAGATGAATATTTGGATAATCTTGAGAGTGAATAAGGACGTTTCTAAATACCAAACAATGAGAAAATAGAGGAATGACCTAATTGACTCTGTGAACTTTTGAAACTTCTGCATGGCAAAACATTTCAAATTAAAATGGAAATCTATTTGCAATAGATGCTGAAGTGAAATTATCCTTAAAAGGTGCTCATAAACTTGTACAAACCAATAAGAAAATTAACAGAAAATTGGACAAAGCACAAATAATTCATAAAAGATAGCCAAATGTCTGGAAATACATGAACAAATATTTTGTCATTCATTACTTGAATATATATAAAAACTAAATATGAGATAACTTTTCTCACTATCATATTAGCAAAGATATAGAAATGACAATGCCCTTATAAACCACTGTATATAAACACTGCCACAACCTTTCTGAAAGGTATTTTGACAAGTATCAAAAGGTGTTCATTTTCATATCCTCAATTCAGCAACTCCTCTTCTAAAAATGTATACTTAAGAAAAAACTAAAGATTTAGCAAAGATGTATATACAAAAATGTTATTGGAACGTTGTTACTTTTAATAGTAGAGAACTGAAATAAAAAGAAATGCTTTTTAATAAAATTAAGGAAGTAATTCTATATCCATATAGTAGAATACTATTCCAGCTCTTATTAAAAAAAACTTGTTGGGCCTCCCTGGTGGTGCAGTGGTTGAGAGTCCGCCTGCTGATGCAGGGGATACGGGTTCGTGCCCCGGTCTGGGAGGATCCCATATGCCGCGGAGCGGCTGGGCCCGTGAGCCATGGCTGCTGAGCCTGCGCATCCGGAGTCTGTGCTCCGCAACGGGAGAGGCCACAACAGTGAGAGGCCCGCGTACCACAAAAAAAAAAAAAAAAAAACTTGTTGTATAAGGAAATTTATGGACAGAGGGGAAGTGCGCAATATGCTAATTAGTGTAAAATATATGCTAGCATATATCGTATGCAGAACTTTATTGTTTTAAAGAAAGAGAGAATCTTCCTGAGGAATATCCACCAAAATGCTGACAGTGCTCATGTGGGTTTGGGATGTTTTATATTTTTTGTCTTCAGTTATTTCTAAGTCAGTTCCAAATTTTATGGGCTACATTTGTGATTAGGGTGAAAATCAAATTTTATTTTAGATGTTGATCAAATAAGGTGATGATTGAGGAAGTGAAGAGCCTAGTTCCAGATCTACATCAAAAGTGCCAATTAAAAATGGGGGGGGGGGTTGGGCCAGGCAGGAGACTACAGCAGCAGTGTGGTTCACAGCACTAGTGGTAGGCTTTGAGTCATCCAACAGCTGTAATGGAAATCTCCCGCAAACATGAAGATTCTCAGCAGAAAGGATGACAGATCAATGGCAAGAGAGGAGGACCAACAGAAGTAGCAGGGATTAGGCAGGTGCCCTTCAGTAGCATAGTAAATTTAATCATGAACAAATTAGATTAACGCCCTGGATACTTCCAGAAAAGTTTAGGGCAGATTCTACAAAGAGCTGGGATCTTTAACAGGTAGATCCCAAAGCTTTCAAATTATAGGTAATTTCTATAAAAGTGACCTCACGTTTTAGACCAGACTGTGGTGGTTTGAGAAAACATGAGTGTATCCATTTTTCACGGTTCTAACAATACCTATATTCATATATATTGCTCTTTCATTTGTACTTTGCTGAGCCATAAAATATATTGTGCTAGTTTACTCCTGCTGTTGCTGGATAAAATACATAATTTAACTATTAACTGGACATATATTTCCTATAAACTAAGACCATTTTATGAGGCCAAATGACTGATTAACAGAATCAAAACCATTGTTCTGTTGCAGGCTATAATACTGTATATATATAGGCACGTGACTATAATTTTTTTATCCTCTAAAACAGGATAAAATAGGTCTGTCTAAAGTTGTTAGAGCTTCTTGTATATATAGTGCTAATAAAAGGTAAGATTGAGGGTACACTTAAAAATTACCCTCAAATGCAATGATTAGTAATTCAGTAGTCCCCATGAACATCATGGATTTAAATCAGATAATGCATGATTATTTCAACATATAAATATACGTTTTTCAGTCTCAGGCTATATCTATGCAAAGAAAGTAAATCATTTACATCTTGCAATTTCACTTATAAAGCCCTGTTAATTTGTTGTTGTATTTCCAATTAGCTGATTTAAAAAAAAAAAAAAAAGTGTCAATCCCATGCTTTGCTTTTTTTTTTTTTTTTTTTTCCAGCAAAGGAAAGGAAAGAGAAACAAGCTAGATAAAGCAAATACAGCGAATCTTAATCATTGCTAAAACTGGGTTATCCGTATAGGGGAACTCATTGCTCTCTTCTACCTTTGTATATATGTTTGAAGCTTTTCATAATAAAAATAGTTTACTCAATGTTTGAAATGCTGATTCCAATATCATGTATTTTTAACATCTTAAAATAGATCCATCATACATCAACATATCATCATTTTATATTGTGGGAAAAAAACTTTTCTTTAAATTCCTCTCTTTTCACATTGGCCAAGGGTCTTATCATGTTCCATCTCTGACTCGGAGTTTTCTTAGATGCAATGGAGAATACTATTAACTTAGGCTCCAATCATTTTTAATAAACAAGTATATGATGAAAATCTCCTGTGAACTCCACAATATTCTGTTCCAAAGGGGCCAAACCTGCATGCGCCTCCATAGCCTCAGAAACGAAATCCCTAACCTCAGTAATAATAAAATTATCACTCACCAGTGAGATACATTTAAGAAGTTTGCCTGACATATGCTCTGGGTTTTCTCATCCCCCGAACATGGTCTAGACACAGCTACAGAAGCATTATTTGCACAGAAGACAAAAGGCTCAATGATTAGACCCTCTGGTATTCCCTAAATTATTATATCCTCTTGTTGTCATGGGCAGGTATTACACTGCATCTCAGTAGTTACCCTAACTAGATCCAAATACCTCTTCTCTTTTGGTACCCCTGCACTATGGTCCCACCACCCTTTGAGGTCTCAGCAGTATTATTCCCTGTTTGCCCAGAACAGTGGCAGTTTATGCCTGGTTGTCCCCATATAATTATTAACATACCTCATTTCACTCAGCCCAAACCATTCCTTACATTCAAAGTAATTAACTGTTCCTTCTTTCTTTCCCATACATACTGAAGGTTTTTTCCCCTCTATACCTTTGAACACTTTCTTTAAATCTCAGAAGAATGTACCGCATGCCTGGAACTGCCATCTTTAGCAAATAACAATGCAAATATAACTGGGAAAGCTGTATCTCAGATAAATAATGGATAATTTTTTTAATGTAAATATGTACCAAATAATTCGAGACAAACTCTAAAAATTATCTGTTGTTTATCTGAAATTCAAATTTAACTAAACATCCTATATTTTATCTGGTAATCCAATCACACACAAATCTACATTTTCAAGGAGTAACTCAAATGCTTTTCCACTTTAAAACCTTGATTAAAGCCTTCTTCTTTCATTCAGTGCTTCCTCCCAGAGGCTCAGAGTATCACATGTTCTCCCTAGAATTAAGTCTACTCAAGTAACACATCTCTTCTATTCCTTTTTGTGTGACTTGAGGACAAGAACTGAACTTTACTTATTTTTTTCTCCTTTGTGGTATTAATCATATATTGATGTATACTAGCAATGAATAAGTATTTTGAATGTCTAGGAGTAAGCATTATGGTGATTTTAGTTGGACTTAACAAATTAGTCAATTGTTTCCATTTCCCTGGGATTATTTTGAAAATTCCCTTTAATGGCTTAACAGCTGCTCACAAGGACCATTAAATAATAAACACATTTGTCCATTTTAGAATGAAAAATATAGCTACTAGATTGACTGTAACAACAAATGTACCACTGATGTGGGGTGTTGATAACAGGGGAGGCTATGGGTTGTGGGGAAGGCGGTCTATGGGAACCTGTATTTTCCACTCATTTTTGCTGTGAACCTGAAACTGCTTTGAAAAGTCCATTTCAAAAATTTTATGAAACAGGTCAATTTGATCTGAGCTTTAAAATATACAGTTACTGTTGAAAATTTCCTAAAATAATGAATGTGAGCCAGGTGATGGAAATAAATTCTTTTTAAAAAAAATTTTTATTGGAGTATAGTTGGTTTACAATGTTGGGTTAGTTTCAGGTGTACAGCAAAGTGAATCTGTTATCCATATACATATATCCACTCTTTTTTGAATTCTTTTCCCATATAGGTCGTTAGAGAGTACTGAGTAGAATTCCCTGTGCTATACAGTAGGTCCTTATTAGTTATCTATTTTATATATAGTAGTGTGTGTTTGTCAATTCCAATCTCCCAATTTATCCACCCCCTTGAAATATACATTATTAAAGAACTCTATTTTCAAAACTAACCTGGGATTGATTTGAGTAGCTCTATCTTGAAAACTGAAAAAAAAAAAAACCTTATAATTTTGACTTAGTTTATAGAATTTTCAAGCTAATTGAAAGCATGTTAGCCATATCAACCTCTAGTTTTATGGCAGATAGGTCTCTTTCAATGTGCTATGTTTTAAATAAAAATTATCAGAATACCTCATCTGCTAAGAACTGGACTAAATATAATTTTAATCCCCAAGATATGAAGGTCAGTTATGAAAATAATTTTAGTACTGCTTATTTTCTTGCACAGGTGTGGGGCACACACACAGGAGAAATATAATGAAACCAATTAATTATTGCTAACTTTCCCACTTCTTCCAAAGGACAGAAATAATCACTTTGTTGGTTAAATTATTTTCATAAAAACATAACTTACTCTACAAATATTTCTCCTAACTCTTTTTCTAGTTCTTTGTGATCACCCAGTTTATTCATTCTTCATTAATAATTTATTAAACAACTATCAGCTACAATTTAATGTTTGGATATTATCTTACACTACATTATGGTCTCTTCCATACAATCTAAAAAGGCAGATATTAAAGATTTTTGAAAACAAAAGATCCAGAATTAAAAGTTCAAGCTAAAATGTTTCCTCAGAGAACACACTGAGTATGTGTAGTGCTACATAAAGTTGAAAACATAATTTCAACTCACTTTTGGTTAAACAATTTTACCTTTCATTTTAAAGCAGTCTGCAAGACCTTTAGTCACAGGTTGAATCAAGACATGCTAAAAGCAAAAAATCATTTCCATCTTGACAAAAATTAAGTAGTTCTGGTCTCCCTGGGGATGTCATCATCCTCCACTGATGCACAGCTTTTAGGGTTGTAAATGAAGTATATGGACCCCAGTCCAGTCAACCACATCAGTTGAATCAACCCTAGTAGTCAGTGGGATACTGATGTCACAGTCAGACCACACTCAGAGGCACAAAAATAATGTATTCTATGGCCAAAGAAAGAAGGAATACACGATGGTGTCTTTCAGACTACAAAAAGGGAATGAAACAAGACGTTTTTCCCAAATTCTGTTGTTGCTACTGAAAGCCAGAATTTAGTCCTGAGCTCCACGTGAAGGAAGAGAATTAGATTTAATAAAATTTTAAATAAATTCCCCTTCTAACAAAACTATAAATAAATATATGTACAATTGAAAAACATGATGGTAATTTAATTTTTTTACTAATAGTGGAGCCTCCACAAATATTTCACCATGACAATTCGACAGCAGTGGTATTTTGCTAATTTCTAAATAAGTTGGAAGATAAAGTGATTCACAGTGAATATAATTGATCTTCCCCTCACTGCCGCATAAATAGTATTTGTTATAAAAGTTTAAAAGCCACATTTATGCATTAAATTATTAAAGCAAGTATAATGCTTCCACATTGTATTGTTTTGCAAGGGTTAGCGTGGAATCTTCACCATTTATCATACATGTACTTCTGTCTTTTTTCTACTCAGAAGCACAGCATGAAAAAACTTCATTTCACATTGAAACATTACTATGTGGAACAGTGTGATGAAATGAGACACAGGAGGAGTTATACTCCGGTAAACAGTTGGTCTACGGGAATGATAGCATTTTATGCTGAGACTGATATATCAATTTTAAGTCCTAAGAGATGACTGATCTGAAAGCCAGAATGTCACCAGTGATGAAGTATACGCATGTGAAAAATTACAGGTAACGTGACTAGGCCTGCTGAGATGCCTCTCACCCAGGCCTGTTTTACAAACCAGCACAGAACGCCAGGATCCTCCTCCAGTGATGGATCCCAATTAATTATTCCATATCGCTGGTTGATGAAAAGCATTCGTGTTGTCATGGACATCTAAAATGTGTCACTAAATAATCTAAGTTCAATGATGTTGTAAATGTGACCAGAAAGATATTTCACAGATTGCATTTTGATACGCAGACATTTTCTATCAAGAAAAAATAGAGATGGAGGTTTTAGGAGAAAAACTGTTTCATTCAACAATCTGAGAATTCACAACACTGTTTTTCTTGGCTCAAATAAAAGAGGCAGCACTTAGTTTTATTTGATCTCACATTCTCAAAGTGAAAACCATTTCTCACTGTATATATAAACTGTGGAAAGATTTTGAAACTATTTTCTTTATTAAAATAAGAGGCTCCAGAGCTACCACTGGAAGCTATAGTCACCTGAATATAAACTAGCACTTAGCACACCATCGAAGTAAAAGATACATACTGGAAATATGGACTTTATTTATTAAATCTTATACATTTTACCCCACATAAAAATATTAGGAATTGAACATCTGTATGATTATAAAATAATGGCTTCAGGATAGCCATGGGTAAGTTCTCTGTGCCTCAGTTTTCTCATCTATAAAATGGGAATAATAATAATCTCAGAGGATTGTAAGTATTAAATAGCACAAGGCAAATGCCATGAAAGGCTTTTCTGCTATTCATTATTATTCAGTATTTCACGTCGTCATTGCAGGAATACAAGGAAATATATTCTTTCCATACCAATATTTCTACAGGTAGTAACATGTTAACATTGAAAAAAATTTCTATGGGATGGTATAGGACAATGGGTTATGGCAGATGCTATGGCCCAAAGATGAAAAACAGATATGACAAAATGTTCTTTACTGAGCCTTGCCCCCCACCAATCAGTATCTAGAGACATAATGTATCTAGGAACAAGAACAGGATTTAGAACCAGAATTTCTGTGTTTGACTTGCATTTTCAGAATTTTTACTCATAATGGGCAAGTCATAAAAGTTCTCTGAGCCTCAGTTTCCTTATCTAAAATGGGAATAACACTACCCTTTTCACAAATATGTTGCAAATTTTAAATATGATGACAATTCTGAAAACACCGAGGAGGTATAAAAATAGATTCTCTGTACTATCATTTGCCAGTATAATCTATAATTATTATAATAAAATCTTTCTTTTGCCGTAGCTTCATAAAATGTGACTGCCTCATATGAGATACACTACTACCAATAATATGAAGACAATGGAGGGAAAAATAAATTCAAAAGTAACCATATACTTTTGTGACACCTAATGAAAATATATGACTACAAGGCTTATAGGACAAAAAAAGTAAACTATTCATTTTTTTTAAACTGGTTCTTCAAAAATTTGGCTTGACTATTAAAGGGATTCAAAATATTAGGGTCCTTGCCAAAATCTTTGCAGTCAAAAGCTACATCTTTTAAAATTTTCTCACAGCTTTCACCATTGGCCTCTATCTTCAATGTCTAATCCATAATGGCACTTATATATTTTTTCATATATAGCAGCCTCGAATTTTCATACTGTCAAACTATTCTTTTGTTTGATAGTTTCATCCATCATTTTATGCTTAGAAACTCCATCCTCACACAGGAATCAATTGCTCACCTATACATTCTTCCTCTCATAATATGTTTTCATATTTTACCTAGCATCTCTCTGGAATTTATTTTAGAATATGGTAGAGGGGAAAATCTCATTTTATTATCCAATTGTCCCTATGATATTTGTTGAATAGGCTTTTTAAGTCAATGCAGAAAGAAATACACTCATAAAATTAAATAGTTGAAAGAAGAATTGACAGAATCCTATTTTGGTTGAGGAGGGATGGGGAAAGGAGAAAGGTAATTTGGGAAGTGGAAGTTAGGGCTTGACATAAACTTGAGTGTAGTAGCAAGAGCAGAAGGAAAGAGCAGGGCTCACAGGAAGCTGGGAATGAACCACGGTCAGAAACACAGACTTTTCATATTATGAAATTTCACTTGGACCAGCCCAAGGAGGGGGCCAGGAATAAGTCTTGCTAGTGCTCTGACTCTGCAAAAAGTTAGGAAAAAAGCAGCTGAGCAAAGCTCTTGCCATTGGAATTGTTTCATAGATGAGGAGGGAAGTATGTCACGGTAGTCAGCCCACACCTCACAATAATCTTGGCTTGAAAGTAAATACATCCGTTACATAATTCTATGTAATCCAAGCACATTTTAACACATGAGCTATGTAAAAAGAAATAAATAAATCAAATAACACATGGACTTCTCTGGTGGTGCAGTGGTTAAGAATCCACCTGCCAATGCAGGGGACATGGGTTCCATCCCTGGTCCAGGAAGACCCCACATGCCTCGGGCAACTAAGCCTGTGCGTCAAAACTACTGAGCCCGCACGCCCTAAAGCCCGCACACTGCAACTACTGAGCCCATGTGCCACAACTACTGAAACCCATGTGCTCTAGGGCCTGCATTCTGCAACTACTGAGCCCGCGTGCCACAACTACTGAAGCCCGCTCACCTAGAGCCTGTGCCTGGCAACAGAGAAGCCACCGCAATGAGAAGCCTGCGCACCACAATGAAGAGTAGCCCCCACTGTTCGCAACTAGAGAAAGACTGCGTGCAGCAACAAAGACTCAACGTAGCCAAAAAATAAATAAAAATATTAAAAAATAATACAGATAAAACAAATGTAATTATTCATTTATCTATCTGTATTTGCCCTCATTCCAAAAATGTATGATTTGTTCTTTTCCTACCTACAAGAGATCAAAACAGTGAAATGAATTTGAAGGATGGAAACATAAATCACCTATAATCTCATCTCCTGAAATTCACAAATTTAATTATTATTAGCATTGGGCAAGTATTCTTCCAGCCTTGTATAAACAAAATTATTTTCACAAATACAGTATACTAACAAATTCACAAAAATAATATAGAGATGTATAAAATTCAGTCAGAGGAAAAAGTTAGGAAGAAAACGACCAGGACAGGACTAAGAATTTGGAATGCAGCTAAAACAAAAATATAGAGGCCACTTATTATAGGCCACAAATTTTACTCAAAGCTTTCTGCTGATCTAACTGAAAAGGGAAATGTAATTTTCATATAGTTCAAAGCGCCATTCGATTAAAAATAATGAAGTTTTCAGAAAAAAAGGAATAACACATCTCCCCAGTGTTCTTAAAGAATGAAATGTTTTATAATAAAAAATGTTCTCATTTTCCTAGGAACCCATAGAATATATCTACAACATGATGGAACTTTTCAGTATTTGCAAACTCAAATGCCTATACAGAGGCCAGGCAGGAATCATAAATGATTAACTCTGCACCTGGCTTAAAATAATAGAGTAAGGATTGTGGAAGCCCTAACTATATATACATACACATTTAAGTATATATGCAAGTATGTATGTATATCTCTTTAATGTTTGATCAATTTCCTGGCCACACAAATCACAGTTGCTCTTACAGAGCCTTCAGTGTATACAATCTCTATTATTTGGTTGTTGATTTTTTCCTCCAAGGTCTTTGCCTATGATTCTTATCATCAACAAACTTCATTCCTTAATGTTGTTGCATGTGGAGCACTGTGCTGATTACCAAACAATGGGACTTAAAAAAAAAAGATGTTATATGTCCTCTAGATATGTTATCACTTCTTTCTTAACAAAAGTAACAAGTGTCAAGATACTTGAGAAATTTTGAAAAGTGAAAAAAAATGTAGGGATTTCATGATAGAAAAAAATAACAAGTATTATTTCCATTTTGAAATCAGATTTTAGTTGTTAGGATGGATTTGAATGTTTGCTTTTAAATGGTAGTACAACATCATATAATTCAACTGTTCTCATTTAAATGGCAAAAGTGACATGGAAAGAGGTAAAACAAGTTGTTGAAGCTCTATTTAGTTAGAAATATTAGCGGGAACATAGAACTATACTTCATCGATATTCAGTTAACATTTTTTCTAGGGCATATATGACATTTATTTATGGTGAATTAAAAATATTGTACCAAATGAAGGTTGGTCTCTAAGTTTTCCAACAGTTGGATGGATACTATATTGATTTTTCTTAAAATATGTTTTAAGCCTCTGTTATATGCATTAAAGGTACACTATCTGAAAGAGCAAAAATTATACCCCAAACCTCTCCTGTTATATGGGCATTTTTTTTATTTACAGTAAAAAATGATTGTGTGCAGTTATATGAATTTTACCACATGTTTAGATTTATGTAACCACTACCACCATCAGGATACAGAACATCCCATCAACCCCCAAAACTCCCTTGTGCTACCTCTTTGCTGACACACTCTGGCCTCAACCTCAACTCATGACAACCACTGATTCATTCTCTGTCACTATAATTTTTTTCTTTTTGAGAATGTCATATAAATGGAACCATACAGGATGTAACCTTTTTGACTAGATTCTTTACTCAGCAAAATGACTGTGTGATTCATCCAAGTTATTGCAAATATCAATTGTTCATTCATTTTTGTAGCTAAGTAATATTCCATTGTATGGATGTACTATGGCTTATCCATCACCCACTGAAGGATATTTGTTTCCAGCTTTTGTGACTATGAATGTTGTTGCTATAAATATTCATGCACAGGTTATATTCAAACATAAGTTTCTATTTCTCTAGGGTAAACATCTAGGGATGGAACTCCTAGGTCATGGGGTAAATATGAGTTTAACTGTATAAAAAAACTACTGAACTATTTCCCAGAGGGACTGCACCATTTTGCATTCTTACCAGCAATGTATAATAGTTCGCATAGCTCTGCATTCTTGTCAGTCCCCAAAGTTGTTTTAAAAATTTTTTAACCATTATAACACACATATAGTGTTATCTTGTCATGGTTTTAATTTGTACTGTTCTAATGACATAGAACATTTTTCATGCGCTTATTAACTTGCCATGTCTCTTCTTTGGTGAAATGTTTGTTTAAATTATTTGCCATTTTGCAGGGGGTTAATTTCTCACTGATGAATTTTGAAAGACCTTTATGTATTCTGGATATAAGTCCTTTGTCAGATATGTGATTTGAAAATTTTTCTCCCAGTCTGTAGCTTGTCTTTTAATTCTCTTAGTAGCATCTTTTGTGGAATAAAAGTTTTTCATTTTGGTGAAGTTCAAGTTATCAGTTTTTTTCTTTTATAAATCATGCTTTTGGTGTAATTTCCAAGCGTTCTTTACCTAACCCTTCTTCATGAAGATTTTCTATGGTTTCTTGAAGAAGTTTTATTGTTTCACATTTTACATTTAGATCTATGATCCATTTTGGATTAATTTTTAATACATAAGGTATGAGGTTTAGGTCAAAGTTCATTTCAACTTTGTTAGACACCATATGTTGAAAATACTTGATTTGCCTATTTTCCTTTTTCAAATATCCATTGGCCATGTTTGGTTAAGCCCACTTCTGGACTCTTCTGTTCTATGGATCTATACGTCTATTCCTTTGCCAACATGATACTGTCTTAATTACTGTAGTTTTACAAAATTACTGTAGCTTTACAATAAGTCTTAAAAGTTGGACATTATGATTTGTACAATTTTATTTTTGTTTTTCAAAATTGTTTTGGATTATCTAGTTCTTTTCCTTTTCCAAATAAATTTTTAGAATCAGCTTGTTTATATCTACAAAATATCCTGACAAGATTTTGTTTGCATTTGATCTATAGATCAATCTGAGAAGTAACATCATTACTAAGTGAGTTATCCAAGTCCTGAACACAGTACATATTCATTTACTTAAGTCTTTTTCCCCCCATCAGCTTCTTGTAATTTTCAGCATATAGGTCCAGTACATGTTTTTTATTACATTTATTTCTAAGTATTTCATTTGCAGGAAGAGGGACTATTGTAAATGATACTTCTTTTGTTTCCAATGGTCCATTAGAAGTCTATAAGAGTATGACTGATTTTTAACCAGAAACCTAGATAAATGCACTTAGTTCCAGGAGTGTTTTTCTATGGATCACTTGGAATTTTCTACTTAGGCAATCAAAGTGTCTGCAAGTAGAAACAGTTTTCTTTTTTTCTTTCCAATTTGCATTCCTTTTCTTTCTTTCTCCTACCTTATTGGACTGTTAAGACTTTTAGTACAATGTCGAATAGGATAAGGGGAAGTGGACATCTTCGACATCTTTCTAATCTAGAGGGGGATTGAATATTGAACTGGCCTTGCATTCTTGGAATAAACCCTACTTAGATATATGATTTATATATACATATATATTATATATACATTTTTGGCTGGATTAAGGATGTTTGTCTATGTTCATAAGTGATATTCTCTGTAATTTTCTTTTCTGTTCATGTCCGATTTTGCTATTAGGGTGATACTGGCTATATAAAATGAGTTGTAAAGTGTTTCTTTACTTTTCTGTTTTCTGGGAAAGATTGTGTAGAATTGTTATTTCTCCTTTAAATATTTGGTAGAATTTGCTAGTGAAACCATCTAAACCTGAAAATTTCCTTATTGTAAGGTTTTTAACTATAAATACAATTTCTTTCATTATTATAGGTCTATGTGCGTTATATATTTCATCTTGGGTGAGTTTTGGTAGTTTGTGATTTTCAAGGAATTCCATTTCATCTACCTCATCAGATTTATGTGTGTGGAGTTATCCATAATATTCCTTTAGTGTCCTTTCAATGTCTCTTTGATCTGTAGAAATACCTCTCTTTTCATTCTTGATATTGGTGATTTATATCTATATATCAATAATATAAAGTATTGAATTTCCAAGTATTTGGACATTTTCCTGTTATCTTTCTGTTACTGGTTTCTAGTATAAGTCTGTATGTTCAGAGGACGTACTTTGATTCAATTTTTAAAATTTTGTTAACGTTTGTTTTATAACCTGGGATATGGCCTATATTAGTGAGTGTCCATGTACACTTCAAAAGAATTCATATTCTCTAAAATAGTCAAACTCATGGAAGCAGAAAGTAGAATGGTGATTGCCAGGGGCTGGTTTACTCTATATAAACCAGGGGAAGGGGAAATGGAGAGATACTGTCCAAAAGTCACAGAGTTTAAGTTATGCAAGACTAACAACTCCTGGAGGTCAAATGTACCAGGATTAGACCAGTTTTTAAACATGGTGACTATAGTTATCAATACTGTTTTGTAATATTGGAAGTTTGCTAACAGGGTAGATCTTAAGTGCTCTCACCACCACCCTAACTCACACACACAAACACACAAAACAGTGACTATGTGAGGTGATATATGTTAGCTGGAATGTGGTGATCATTTTACAGTGTATATCAAAACATCAAGTTGTACACCTTAAATATATATAAATTTGATTGTCTATTATACCTCAAAGCTGGGGAGAAAAGTAAAGTTACACTTTGTTTAAAAAAAAATGCCTATTCCACTAAGGTTAGGTGGACTGTTCTATAAATATCAACTAGATGCAGTTTGCTGTTGGTTAGAAGTGGTGTTCATGTCTCCATACTCGATTTTCTGTCTGAAAGAAGAGTATTGAAATCTCCGACTATAGTTGTAGATTTGTCTATTTCTCCTTCCACTCCTTTGAATTTTTGCTTCATGTATTTAGAAGCTCTATTAGGTAAATTCACATTTAATATTGTTAAATCTTCTTGTTGAACTGACATTTTTATGATTATGTAATATCCTTGTTTATTGCTGCTAATTTTCTTTGCTCTAAAGTCTACTTTACCTGATATTAATAAACTACCCCAGCTTTCCTTTAAAAAGTGTTTGCTTCTTATACTTTTTTTCGATTGTTTACTTTCAACTCATCTAGATCATTACTTTTAATTGCAGACCCAGAATTTCATAGTATTTAAAATATCCTGTATATCAATTAAAAATTACTCAGCATGTGAAGAACCAGGAAAATTTCCTCTCAAGGGAAAAAGACAGTCAACAGATGCCTACTCTGAGATGCCACCAACACAAAGCCAATTGAATTCAATGGGTAAGGCAGAGATTTTAAACAAGTGAGTTTTAAATACATCATAAATGGATTAGGTTAAATATAAGAAGGAGATCAACAATGAGCCTTTTAAAGTTTTAGAAAGGTTAATGAGAATGGCCCCTTTAAGTTAGGTTTAGGAATAATCTGGTTTAGAAGAAGAGGAATGAACCAGACGGATTTTCGGAGAACCAAATTCTTCTATGTTTGGTACCAGAATTATCCGATGAACAACAACGAGATAAAAATTTTACTACTGTTCAATATAGTATACTATTTTTCCTATGTATGTTAGAATAGAGATACAAGAAATATATAACACAATATTATTTTTCTAGATCCCTCAAGTTTTACATATTGGAAGTTCCAGAGACGTTTGAGAATTTTGTGAAAATCTTGTATTCCTTTGCAGAAAAAATAGGAATAATATGTAATAATAAAAAAGGAAAGTGATAATTTTGTACATAATAATATAGAAAAAATTCAAAATTTATAGATCCACACCTGGAGTTCATAGGCCCTGTATTAAAAATTCCTGATTTGTTTGATCACTGCCACTCAGGTTTGTTTTTTTTCCTAATTTTTTTGAAACTTCCATTTTAGTTAAATAAGGAATTACACATGTATTCACATCCATAATACATCTCTGTTAAATTAAATAAAATTGAGTTACATGGCAAATGTGTTCTACCAGAAAATCATATTCATTAAAAAATTGACATCTTAATATAATTCTCTTATTATCTAAGTTTAATATTCATTTTAATAGAGAAATTTTAGAATATCTATTGAATGTTTGTATTATTTCCACAGAGACTTGACACATTTCAAAAAGTGGAGAGTTACACCAACCATGTAATAACCTTCTTTTCACTGAAAATAAAAACTAAAATTAGACATAAATTATGAGTGAATGTCAATGACAATAATACTCTTCAATATATTGAGTTTAAAGAGCTGTTGCAGCATTCAAAGTAACTTTATGGCCAAAATGCTTATATTATGATGAAGAAAATAAAGAAGCTATGGTGAAAAAATGTAAAAGAAACTACTGATAAGAGTAAAAGAAGAAAAAAAATCAATGAAAATGAAAACTGACCAAAAAACAGTAAATTGATCATTAAAACTAAGTATTTTCAACACCAACAAAATAAAGAAATTTTGCAATATGAACAAAAAAAGGACACAAATAAATGAATAAGTTCAAGGAAAATGAGCACAACAGAGCTGAATTTAAAATCTAGAATAGAATACAGTGAAAGGCTTTATTCCTGTAAATTTAGAAATCTAAGTAGATTTAAAGTGTAATGATCTGATTCTGAAGAGAAAAAGCAATAAGAGTAGGAATCAACCCACTCCCTCAGGACCCAGTAGGCAAAGCCAGAATGGCACCTCGGGGAGCAGAAGTGCCTGCAAAGCTGACCTGATTGGGCGAGGGGGAAGGGAAAATGGGGGGGAGGATAAGTTAGGGAAGTCAGAGAGCAAGATGAGGGCTAGGATTTTTGTCAGGGGGTCAAGTGGAAAACTATAGAGGGAGGGATAAATGTATAAGGGTGTTTTAGGAAGTGTGTCTATTTGAAGAACTGTGTACAGCATTTACTTGCCCCTTTAATAATAAAGAGCTCTACTATTCTTCGGTAATCTGGAATCATATCATTATTTTTATGAATATAATAGCATGTATAGATGAGATCATAGGATTTAGGGGCTCTAGGTTTAGATACAAATGTAGGTAAATGGCTAGATAAAGAATTGAAAACATATTCACCAAACCTGATGGTAATTAACTCTGGAAAACAGAATTAAAGTCAGGTGGGGGTGACATGTGACAGAGAGGGAAATTTTTCTATTTTACTCTAAACACTATCCTGGTAGTTTTACAATGACAGTGTACACACACACACATACCTATATTACTTATGTAGATTTTTAAAATAAAATTTTAACATTTTTTAAAAAAAAACTGTTTCGCTCCCTACTTGAGGTTTATATGGTTAACTCTTCTATATATCATTATAAATTTTGCTCAGTGTCCATGAGTCTTTCACTTATTCATTCATACATTCCAGTATATAGTCGCATTTCACAAGAAGATTATAATTTCATCGAGGAAAGAAGAAATAAGAGTGTCTTGACTTTAGTGGGTTTTTTTTTTTTAATAATCTAGTAACAAATGAATGGCATAATGGTAAATATTCATGGGGATTTAGAGAAAAACAATTTAGGTCAGGATGCTGTGGTCTGCTAACATCCTTGAGGAAGACTGAATAAGAAGTTATTTTGGCAGGATGAAGAGAGAAGAAAATTTACTTGGAGGGAAAGGTGATGGAGATTTTCAAAGGTAGGGAAGAGGATTAAACCAGCCCAACTGGAGTATAAGACCCACAAGGAGGTGAGGTTAGAGAGAGGGGCTGGAGGCATGGTGGAGAGAACCTTGAACTGATTAGAATCCACATAGTATAGAAGTAAAGAGCTGTGACTGGAGTCCCAAAGACCAGAGCCTCTAACCTTTTTGCCACCTGTTTATGTGGGCTGGAACAAGGATCTCAACCTCCCTGAGCCTCAGAAAAATGAGGATAATAGTAAAGTTATCATAAAGATTAACTTTAAAAGTACTTGAAGTACTTTGTAAAGTGATTTTCAGTGACGTGACAAATGTTACCTGTATTTCATTACTATTTTTGCCTTCATCGTATTTAGTTATTATCCAATAGCATTTTCTAGGTGGTATTCTATATAATGCTAATTTTTAGATATTAAATGGGTTTTGCTCAAAGAAGAAAGTTCCTTGGGCAGAAGATCTGAGTTAAGTGTTATTACTAGAAACTCTAATATGCTAATAGGCACTGATATTCTCTTTGAGGCAGCATATCTAAAACTGTTGTTTTGGGGTTTTTTTCCTATAGAAATTTTGTTCCTCAGAGCAACTTTTGGAATTAGTATTCCACACTGGGAACACTAAAGGCAATGAGACAGTACTGTTAAGTCTTTGTTCAGCAAAGTTGCATGAGGTGGAAATAGTGTTTAGTTAAATCTTGGTATCTTATCCAGGTTTAAAAAAAAAAAAAAGAAGGAAAGAGGTAAGTGAGAAGGATTTTGTAATAAGCTTGGCATTAAAATATCAAGAGCCTGGACCAAGATTATCTACTAGGAATTGTGAAGAAAGGGATAAGTGCAAAGCAACAAAGAGAAATATCAAAACTTGGCGAATGGCTGGGACAAGCACGAGGTGGGAAGGGGGTTAGGTAGAGGCAGAGGTAATGATATAATCCCTACTTAAAATAATTAGGACAGTGAGGATTTATTAACAGAAAGGAGAAACTAAGGGAAAGGAGGGAATTTCTCAAAAATGATATAAATTTAGAACTTTGGAACTTGGAATAACAGCAGGATTTCTTGACAAAAATATGAAGAAAAACACTGAAGAAAAACACTTATATCCACCCCCCTCCCCCAAAAAAAGATTAGAACTTAACACAGTGACTGCCATACAGTAGGTTCTCAATAAAAAACTGTATTCAGAAACTAGAAAAGAGTCAGCACAGGGGCAATTGATAAATCCTTGAAAGGGGTGACTATCCAAAGGATGGTGTAAACCAGAAGGTCCCATGAACTTCAGCTATGGGAGAGGAATCAATGAGAGAGCTGGAGAATGACCAAGGATAGAAGAAAGAAAATATAATAGCTCAAGAATAGGAGCATTTCAAAAGAGAGAAAGTGATCAGTAGGAAAAGAGAAGGGAATTCAGGGGAAAATAAGATTTTAGGAAAAGACATTGGCAGATTATATTTAACAGTCTATGATTTTGTCATTTTCATGATTGTAGAGGCCAAATTTCAAGGGCTTACAGAACACAAGTTTGTTGAGTAAAGTGGGACGCTAGGAAAATCAAACAAACATACATTCAAAAGAAGGAAAAAAGAGAGAAGACTAGATAGAAGTTGGCAGTGAGCTGTGAGAAAAGTCATTTTTCTATACAAGACACTTTTACATATTTGAAGGCAAGAGATTATGCAATTCAGAAGAAGAAACTGGAGGAACCATAGCATTTGCCAGCTAAAGTTCTGAAGGAGTTGAAATGGGAACGAATAATAAATGAGATAGAAGGGGAAAGAGAAACAGATTTTTCCAAGAGATGGTTATTTAAAAAAAAAACAACTATGGGGGTACACGTAAAGTAGAAGAACAATAACTGCTGATTAACTGAAATATGTGAAAACTAATGGTTTTATCAATCACTATGTCCAAATAGGATCAGATTCTTTCTGTTGCTTCTGGATAGGGAAGAAAGCAAATGGCAAGGCACTTAATTTTTCAGCTTGTTATATTATTAGAAAGTGTTATGGGAAGTGCACAAAGAAACAAACAGGAGAGGTGAATCTGGAAAGATGATAAAAGATAAATGAGGAAAGGAAAAAGATTAAGATTCTTTAGCATAAGGAATCTGCATGTAAGAAATATGATATAGTTTTTAACCATAAAACAACAGATTACCCAATCAAAAAATAGGCTAGAAGATCTCAATAGATATTTCTCCAAAGAAGACACACAAATGGCCAAAAAGCACATGAAAAGATGATCAACATCACTACTTATTAGAGAAATGCAAATCAATACTACAATGAGGTATCACCTCACACTGGTCAGAATGGCCATCATCAGAAAATCTACAAACAATAAATGCTAGAGAGGGTGTGGAGAAAAGGAACCCTCCTGAACTGTTGGTGGGAATGTAAATTGGTACAGCCGCTATAGAGAACAGTACGGAGGGTCCTTAAAAAAGTAGAAATAGAGCTACCACATGATCCAGCAATCCCACTGCTGGGCATTATCTGGAGAAAACCATAACTCAAAAAGATACATGCACCACAATGTTCATTGCAGCACTATTTACAATAGCCATGACATGGAAACAACCTAAATGTCCATTGACAGATGAATGGATAAAGAAGATGTGGTCCATATATACAATGGAATATTACTCAGCCATAAAAAAAGAACAGAATAATGTCATTTTCAGCGACATGGATGGACCTAGAGATTGTCATACCAAGTGAAGTCAGTCAGACAAATACCATATGATATCGCTTATATGTGGAATCTAAAAAAGAAAAGTACAGATGAACTTATTTACAAAACAGAAATAGAGTCACAAATGTAGAAAACAAACTTATGGTTACCAAGGGGGAAGGGGGGAGGGATAAATTGGGAGATTGAAATTGACATATACACACGACTACATATTTATAAAATAGATAACTAACAAGGACCTACTGTATAGCACAGGGAACTCTACTCAATACTCTCTAATGACCTATATGGGAAAAGAATCTTAAAAAGGTGGATATATGTATATGTACAACTGATTCACTTTGCTGTACAACAGAAACTAACACAATACTGTAAACTATACTCCAATAAAACTGTATTAAAATAAAAAATTAATTAAAATTTAAAAAACAGCTTAGTATGAATATACACTTTCCTATGGAATCTATGCTTTGACCCTCTATAGAAAAATTCATTTGAGACAAACAAAAAGTATTACATTAACTGAAAGTAAAATGTACTTTGTAACTCATTGCTCAGAAAAAAAACAGATGCAAAATACAGAGATTCAGAAACAGTTTACAAAATGGACTCACAGAAATCCATTATGGATTACTAAACAAAACCAAGTACTAAAGTTTGGCATGAGAATGGTAAAAAGAGGTCAACTATCTTTCTCATAGTGTATCCCCATTATAGAAAGTAAATGGATGAACAAAATAACTCAGAATGGAAATGCTCATGTTTTTTGTGAAAGTAGCAAGAATTCTGCAGTTGTGAAAACCAATCAATACAACCTCCTCTTATATTTTACAGAGCTGACACTCTGTCCTGGGAGTCCTGACAAGTTCCATATATAGTTGGAAGTGTCTTTAAACACATCTATAAAAGCACATGGCTTCCTGTTCAATTTGCAGGCACCCACAATCACAATTTCACCTGCCTTTGAGATCCTACATGTCAGAGACAGATGCAAGTTCATGCACTGAAATCACGCACTGCCAACAGGGCAAGTAGAACTTGATTAAGGAAAGTTACAGCGATATCAAGTTATCAACTTCCAGGATCTAGTCTATTCCATCAGCAAGCATTTTCAATGATGAAACACAGTCCATCACAATAATATTTTCAATAAAATTTCTGCAAAATTAGATGATAACAAGACCATGATATTTTAAATTGAATGAATTTGAGATAGTTAAGAATTAGACTCCCAGAGGAATACTTTGTCACAAGCTATGAACACTACTGTTTAATGTACACTCATGCTCCATCTGCTTCCTTTTCCATTACTCGAATCTCCTAACCAGTTTCTCATGCACACTTTTCAGCTCCATGCTGTGTTTTCTATTTATTGAATACATTTCTCACTTCAACATTTTTCCACCTGAGCTGGCAGTTGAGGCTTTTATGGCTGTACACATGCAGGTCTCCCTAGATTATGAACTTCATATTTTTTCATTTGCCTCGTGCTTCAGTTCTCCAGCTTAGTAGGCCCTAAAATGTGCAAATTGAGAGATATTTTGAGGCAGCCATTGCTATTCTAGGCCATTGACTTGTCATCAATTAGATTAAAAACATTGGTTTACAAAAATAATGTTTTCTCTTTACTTCATAAAAAATAAAACACTCGCAAAAGGGAATCCAGCTGTGCTAAGAAGAAAATTACTTTATGTGGGTAAGCAAACATCTTCTGGTCAGGACTGCAATATATTTTTCAGGTCCATTTTACTACATCAGTTTTCAAGTAATGTGAATGCTATGTGTTACTACTAAGTAAAATAAGAGGGCAAAGTCCAAAGAGTTGACTTGTTTTTGTTTCTTTTTTAAACACATAGAAATCTACATTGGGTCTGTAAAAGCATGTCATCTACAGTTCTAGAAGTGAGAATAAACAACTTGAATGATGACTAACATCTTTATTTTCTTGATATCTCAAAATTCTATATACAAAATTTTGTAGATAGGCAAGTGAAAACCTAATTTATAATCCTAATTTATGTCATGTGATTGTGCAAAGTAGCCAAATATGTAAAAGTTCGTCACTTTGATATATGCATGAATTTTTTTTAAAGGAGGGAGGTGGGAATGAAAAAATGCACCAATGTATATTCTCTAGGTTATCAGTAAAATCAGAGGAATTTACACATTTAACAGATTTTAAAACAACCTACTATAACAGTTTGTTACCTAGTAAAGTTTTCCACAAGCAGGAACATTTGTGTCTCAAAATCATAAGGGGTAAAGATGATCAGATTCTATTTCCATGGGCAGGTGATTTCTTCTATTTTTCTCTTTAGCATCATATGAATTTCCTTCTAATTGTTGGTTGTCAACATGACAACTAATTAAAAACATGTTCTTCTTTCACAATCTTTTTGATGCAAATGTAGTTCAGAATATCATCAAAAAGCCAGAAATGACAGAGCCAGTTGCCTTGGTGCAAAAGTAGCATTTATATTTCCTGCTGGCAGATGCATTTGCCAGGAAATGTCTAATGTAATAAATTTAGACAATTTAACCAGCATGGTAGATTTGTCCATTTTTGCTGTCAAGCATCAACACTGGCACTTAACCTGAGCAGAAAGGGACACATGACTAAACTCATAATGAAAGATCCTCAAATCATTAATGGTTGTCAAATAAGATATTTTTGGGGCTCATGGTATGATCATACATACATGCATATGTATCATATAGCTGATGGAATCAATATCACCATGTGATGAAAAGTCATCTTAGCTCTTTGACTTCTGAAGGAAGAAAAAAGGTAATCCTAGTATAGTTTGCTTTTGCTGCTAAATATGTTTTAGAAAGTTAAATAATGCACAAAATATACAGGAATCAGCCAAATGCGTCTAACCCTATCAAACACAGGTCAGTGTCATGATAGCAACTGATTGAAATTTCCTCCAGTGTAGCTGGTGAGCACTCTGGACACACAGAAAGCCTAGAATTGAGACAGAATTACATTGGCATTGTATAAATAATCTAACTGTGACCTATGGGGTTAAAACCTATAATTGGAGTGATACTTCAAAACAGTGACTACTTTTTCAATGCTATTTTGTGCAGCCAGATAGGAAGATGACTTGTTGGGGTTTCACTGGCCAGGAACGGTACTGCAAAAGTGATATTTTCAACAGCTGCTGGTGCATTTGTGCTCTGACAAATTAGAGGCTAAATCAAAGCATTAAAGAACATCAAAGGCTTAATTTAATGCAAAAACAAGTACTCCAACTGGATCTATTTTACAGTGAATTAATAATGCAGATTTACACAGAATGCAAATGCTTTGTTGATTTTAAGGTTTAGAAGAGAATTTTGTGCTTACAAAATATGAGATCCATAGACTGTCATTTTTAACTATGAGAAAAATGCCAAATAGTTTGGTATTCTGTGTAAATTCAAAGTTTCCTAAGTGGTTGACTATTTACATTGAAATATGTAGTAATTACCAAAACAAAGGTTATTTGCCATGAATGTGGTGACAAAATAGACCAGCAATTGAAACATGGGGCGGCTTGGGTACAATCCTTCTTAAGGGATACATGATAATTGCTCAAAAGTATTTGTCTATTAATATGATACAAGAAAAATGTACATACATTTACATATATATTACTCATGCTATATTGAGGATATATGCATACTCAGCACACTGGCCTATGTACTTACCAACAGTTCTTTTCAAAGATGAAAAATAACTTGTGTAACATTTAGTAAAAACTGAAAATGCAGATAAAAATGCAACTTTGCAAATGCTTCTCAGTGTTGATATGAACAAAGAAATAATTCTAAGAATTGAAGATGGTGATTTTTTAACTCCTTAGAAATGTTAACAAATGTAAGGTGTCCTTTCTTCCCAGGTTGGAACTTAACCTAAGTTTTAAAATTGATATTAGGGTATTTGAAAAGTCATCCAGCAGAAATGTTTGACTAGATTTATTCTATTTGTTTTTACCAAATTTTAAATATTTATCTTAGTCCAGGACCACCTTAGCAATGTCTTCAAACATTATCCCAAAATATGCAAGTCACAAAAAAAAAAAAAATGAGTTAAGGTTTTCCAGGAAATATCCCCATATTGTTATAAGACTGGCATAGAATCCTTTGGAGAAACTAAGAACAAATTTCAGATTGTTTCTTATGTTAGCATATTTAGTCATATATGCAATTAATATTTAGTAGTGTAATGCTTCTTTTGATTTTTAAAAAATATTTAAGACTATGCATATTTAAAACTTAAAAAAAATCACATTGATCATTAAATATATCATCTAAATTAATTTCTTACTTGAGCCAATAGGGGCAAAGCATTGGAAGTAATTAGTGCCCATTTTCCCTTCAGGAAGAGAACAGATTCTGCCTACACACTATGGTGAAAAGTACACAAAATATCTGAGCTCTGATGTAAGCAGAATGCCCAGTTTGGAAATAGTGAATTTGTATGTATTATATATTACAATAAGTCCCCCTTCCTCATTAATTTTACTGAAGTCTCCAGATGGGAAACAAAATATTAATTTTGTTCAGCCTTAGGCATTGTTAACTGTTAAGGTACTCACTAAATCACTGATCTTATTCACATTAATATTAGATTTCTGCTATAAAAATTTAGGACCTTTGGGTATAGGGTTCAGTTTGTCATAAATATAATTAATTGTTTTTAAAAATGATTAATTTGTCAAAATAGCAAAAAAAAAAAAATTGGGCAGACGAGACTCTTGAGCAAGCTAGCCTACCTTAAAGTCATGGTAATACTCATAAAATTATGCAAATTAATCGGCTCTTTCAATGTTGCATAAAATGCTACTTCTAGTACAGTGCATGGAACATTAGGCTGTTCATCCAGCAAAAAAAGAGGGAAAAAAAGTTGTATTTCAGAGGCTGGAATCTTACAAGCGAGGCCAAATGGTTGAGGATGTTCACAACTACAATCCATTTTCCTACAAAGCAATTGGCTTTCAACCATTGCACACAGAACTTGTGCTGTTTATTATAGATTTTTCCCCGAGCAACTGTCAAGAAAAAGTCAGCTTTGTCTTGTGGGTTTTCCTTCCTCTTAATACAAAGAAAGGGAAGAAATTTCCACTGTTCAATCACACTAAAGGAAAGTGATATTTATTCTAAAATTATTTAGCCAAACGATTTTCACTGAGAAAGATTCATTGACAAACCCCCAAAATATGACATGGTATGTTAAAAAATCTCAGAGATTAACTAAATTATGTTGAATTATGTACTAAACAATAAAATCAGTGACAACAGTAAAATTAAAAAAAATACCTTCAGAATAATTATCTCATCCAAAAGTAAACCCAAAAGTCAATTTCAAAGACTAGAGTGAAAATAGCAATTTTAGAATGTCATATATTACTGAAATTTGTAATATCATAAATACATTCTTATTTTAAACCACCTCTAGCAAATGAGTGATATAATTCAAAAATATTCAACAGTTAATTTTTTTAAATGAACAAAACTGTTCTGAGTTATCAGACCTGCCGTAAGAAATAACAGCATCTCCTATGTAAGATTTAGGGCTGCATTACAGGGTTTCCACAAAAGAAAGATGATATCCTCTGGTTTGTAACTGTGCTCTCCCATTAAACAAATGAACTCATGTAATCAATTATTATGGTTTGAGGCAACAACTCCAGCCTCAGTCTAACAGACACATATTAATTTTCATCTCTCCTCCATCAATATTACATTAATAAGCATATCAAAGCACTACTGTTACAGTGAAATCTCTTCCTCAGAGTTCTATTGCTCTAGCTTTACTCATTTTTTACACTAGTTTATAACTGACCACTTGATTATAAAATTAGAATAACTGATTTTTACGTTATGACCATTCTTTCTTCACATAGAATCAAATGAATTCTGTAGGTGAGATTTCATGCTTTGTTATGGTTCTAATGTTTCCAAAGACCATCTTATTTGACTTACAGTTAATAAGAAAATCAAGAGAGAAGAGATATTTCCAATAGCATCTAATATACATTCTAAAATAAAGTGTTAACCTGTTTTGAAGACTTTCTGATGGTATAGACATGATGTTTCACAAAATATTATTAAATCACAGATTTTTAAATTTACTAACTAGCTAACTAACATAGCTAAACTATCACATTTCTTAGGGGGAATTGGTGTTCTGTGATATTGTGGTAATTAACAATACTTAAATCCATTTATTCATTTTAAATGTATATTATTCAGGCAGAGTTTCTCACCTTACCCTGTTCATGGTAAGGCTATGTTGCCTAGTTGTCTAAACAACTTTAACAAGTAGGTGCTTATATATATTAAAAAAAAAAAAAAAAAAAAAAAGATTCCCCAAACTACTTTCCTACCCATACAAAGAGAAATCAATATATTGAAAATACAGCATGTACTGTAATTTTACCTTTTCCTATATATATAATATAGGGGTTTTAAAAATTTCTTTCAAAACCAGAAAATCAGGACAACAAAAACATGCAAACACATTCATCTCCCAAAAATACTATGATAGAGAGTGACTACCTAATAACCCAGCATTCTTCTCAATGAGTATGCCAGTCAGTGAAAAATCAGAAAATAATTAAAGGAGACATGTTTATTTAAACTTATGATGGCCCATTGATGTAATTACCCATTTTTGTTACCTAAAGTATGTTTTAACCATGCACATTTATAACTCTATTGCTTATGCATCTTTCTACACAATCAAACGATCTGGGTACACTAAGGCACTGTGTAGAATCAGGTGACACCAACATTTGTGTGTTATTATTTCCTGATACATTTGCTGAAACCAATATGAACCAAGTTACCGTATTTTGTTTTAAAGCATGAGTTCCATGCCTCCATACTGCCCAAGGTGGTTTCACTCCCAGCCAGCAACCTCAAGCTTATTGGCCCAACTTGAGACAGACACTGGGCATATGCTGCTCCAGTCACATTTACTGCCATGCAGCATTCCTTGTTTGGACTCCAATTTTAATGCACAGCAGAAAGATGGCCCGAGATAAAATATGCAAACAGCTGGCATGTTTAGCAATGTCCAAATATTACCCTCATCATCCCTTAGATGAACTTCAATCAGCATTTCTGTCCATAAAGAATCCCCAGTTCAGATCATTCCAAACTCTAAGAACCTGTCTTTCACATGTATACGAAGGATTGCTAACACTGTGTACTAAGGTTATCACAAAATGTCATCATTTCTCAAATATACCATCTCCTCGGTTGTTGCTCCCTGCAGCTGTCTCTAAGCTGTGGGCAGCAAATTTGGAAATAAAGCAGGGATATAAGCCAATATCTATATACTGGGAGGATTCTTAGGAGATAGACTAACAAAATGAATGATTAAAATGATGAGAGATTAAGCAGCTACCACGAAAGGTCCATGAAACTTGAGGCTGTAAAACATCTTCACATGTGTTCATTCAAACAAAAGCATAAATGTCAACATACATTATAACAGGTGTCACGGTCATTATAACAGGTGTCACGGTTACCTCTTATTATGTGCTAGCACTGTGGTCTGGTTTACACTTGACATTGCATTTAAACTTCACAACCATCCTGTGAAATAGATGTCTTTGGCCACATCTTAAACATGAGGAAACCAAGGCATAGAGAAGTTAAATATCTTGGTCTAGGGTCTCAGCCACACAAATTGTAAGTCACACAGCTAGAATTCAATACCTCAAAACTGTCTGCCTCCAAAGCTTGTATTCCTTTTTTTTTTTTTTTTTTAAATTTATTTTTGGCTGTGCTGGGTCTAGTTGCGGCGAGCAGGGCCTACTCTTCATTGCAGTGAACAGGCTTCTTATTGAGGTAGCTTCTCTTGTTGTGGAGCATGGGCTCAGTAGTTGTGGCTCACTGGCTATAAAGAGCAGGCTCAGTAGTTGTGGCACATGGGCTTAGATGTTCCGCAGCATGTGGGATCTTTCGGACCGGGGCTCGAACACGCATCCCCTGCACTGGCAGGCAGATTCTTAACCACTGTCCCACCAGGGAAGTCCCAACGCTTGTATTCTTAACTACTGACCTTTACCACCTCCTTTGTCATTTACATCAAGAAACCTCCCTGGTCACTGTTTCCCAAATCAGCAATTGGTCCCTGGCCCTAGTGTGACTGTAGCATTTTATCAGTGACTTCATGCTCCTTGAAAGCAGGAACCTCTTTGTCTTTGTAACTGGCACCTACCACAGCATCTGGCATAAAGTAAGTGCTCACAAAATGTTAAAAGAAAGGGAATCTAGGGCTCCCCTGGTGGCGCAGTGGTTGAGAGTCCGCCTGCCGATGCAGGGGACACGGGTTCGTGACCCGGACCGGGAAGATCCCACATGCCGTGGAGTGGCTGGGCCCGTGAGCCATGGCCGCTGAGCCTGCACGTCTGGAGCCTGTGCTCCGCAACGGGAGAGGCCACAACAGTGAGAGGCCCGCATACTGCAAAAAAAAAAAAAAAAAAAAAAAAAAGAAAGGGAATCTAGAAAAGAGGCCAGAACCAAATAATTGTCATTGTCACTATCAACGTTCACTCTCCACAGTCCAAAAGATATAGCCCCAAACACGAACTTTATGTGAGAACAGGTGGCCCATTTAGCAAACTAATAGTCATCACCGGTACTATCACTGAGTATGCATGAGTCCCCAGAAATGAAAAGTATCCCTACTTTTTAAGAATCCCAGAGACTGGGAATATAATATAGGTTACCCAAACCAAAATTGTTGACAGGTCCCACTTCCATAAGAATCTTCGAGAAAGGACGGTAAGAATCAGTCAAGTTATGCCTCTGCCTTGGAACCTCTCACACCAGAAGGCCCAGGTTTGTTTCACAAGCAGCAGTGGGTTATGGATTAACAATCCACATAGAAAAAAGACTGAAGCAACACATACTGAAAAACCTCATTTGCATTACAAATAGGTAACCTGCCGTGGTATTTTGCTACCCTACTGACATGTTGCCAGGGAACAATAGAAAAATACAAACCAGTGTGTCTCCTCACAGGTGAGGACCAGGGCTTGAATAAAGCGAAGCTGCTATTCAACGTTATTCGGCTCACATATAAACACACAACCACTCTCCTTCCCAGCCAAGAGAAAAAAGACGACAGGGGCGGCCAACCCTCCCTACTGGAGATCCCCAGCATGGAGGGGCCCTAAGGTTTGCACACGCTAAACAGAATGTTGAGAAAACAAAGAAAAGGAGGTAGTGGAATGGAGACAGGGACTATGACTCTCCTCCAGAGAAAAGCCATTTTAAATCTAAGAAATAGCCGCATTCCAAAATTAAAGAGTGATAACTTGTTGTAGCAATTGCCAGCAGTAAACTTAGTTAGGCCAAGAGACTATTTGAAAACGCCAAATCAAACTCATTAAGAAAACTCGTCCAAGAAATATTTCTTAAATGCACCATGATCTGGCTGGTTATCGTAAAGTCCACCGTCATGGCCCTTGACAGTTTGTTTTGTTTGATCCCTGCATCAATTTGTCCTGTAAGGCAGTTATCCACATAGAAAAAGGACTGAAGCAACACATACTGAAAAACCTCATTTGCTAGTCTTTGGCTAACCAATAATCAATACGTTGTATCTGAGAGGGCAGTGACTCACCTGGTAAGTAGGAGGCTCAAGAAATCCAAAAGTTAAATCCAAATATACCAGACTCAAAAGCCTTCCTGTGGTCTGCATGGTGCCGTGTCGCTGTACACCACACCATAATTTTGAGCAATCCAGGCTTCAAACAGTAGGTAGAGGAGGGGAGTCAGGCAAGGTTGCAGGAACCGCTCTTTCCCTAAGTCAGATACACCCCGTAGCCTTGCATTTCCGCCATCTTTACTTATGTACTCTTCCCTCTCTCCCTCTGGTCACCATCTGAATTCTATGAGGCTACTGATTGCCCACACCACCTCCTCTGCTCTTGTTAATCCTGGGAGGATTATTGTTGAAGGCAAAGGAAAGTGCTGTGCTGGTAAAAGTCTACAGGAGACACTCTACATGAGCGTATGATCATCATTGTTTCACAGCACCCACCAATTCTTCTTCTGCTCATCCAGACAAGAATCAACAGCCAGAGGAGACGTAGGTGTCACTGAGAACCCAAGTTTCTCCCTAGTTTTTCCGAAACCAAGATGTACTACCCTGGCTACCTAGGCCAGTAACACTGGCATCACCTGGGAGCTTGTTAGAACTGCAGCATCTCAGCCTTCCAGATTTACTCAATCAGAATCAGATTCTTCCAGATCATGCAGGTGATACATATGCCCATCAAAGTTTGAAAAACAGTGCTTCCTCACTTAGGACTATTAGAAAGAAAGGTCCTTTTGCTGTGGAAGAGGCTTGTGCAGGTGATAGCTGTCAGGGGGTAAGCTTAGTTAGGACAAACGTCCAAAGAGGGGCGGTGTAAGGAATAATACTTGTCCTTGGTTGTTCTAATTAAATCACTGTGATATTGTATTCTGGCTTATGACTGAGAAAAATGAGCATGCTAGATCTGAAATTTCATACTATACAATGGCTACTCCCTGGGTTGATATGTTGGAAGATATCTAAACTGTTTGCAAAATTCCTGGATAATGCCTCATTATAGCTGATACTGAGGAGACACAAGTCCCCTATAGGTTCTAGAATCAGATGGGACTCTAGGAGAATGGATCACTTCATGATTCTTTAACAACCATATGGGTGATGGCACTTTGGCCAAAGAACATGCTGGAGTCTGCAGATGTATGTACTTTTCGTCTTTGGTGCAATACAAAATCCTCATTACAATAAGAAAAATATCATTAAATTGGTGGATTTGAATGAAGACTGGCAGAATTGAATTGACTCTAGTCGAAGTTTCTTAAGCAAACTGAATGAAACTCACTAGGCCAGAGATTACACTAACATGGGATAATACAACTTCTGTAATCATAGTAAGTGCTAGTACCTTGAAATTAGACTTTAGAAAGGCAGATCTAATGATAAAGTCTGACATTTTGCTACATAAAGTCTGACTTAGGCGTCTGCTTTGACCTTTAGTAATATATTTCTCAAATATTCCGTACCATATTGTTTTCATAATTTCTTTGGAAACATAGAAGTTATATCTAACTATATCTATAGTTTAAGTTTAAAGCAAATTATACCCAATGCATCTTTTCCTGGATCTATATACATCTTCCACAGTTGAATTGTTTTGGTTACAGATACAGCAAGAATGTCTTTCAGTGGTAAACAGTGACATTTTTAACCAGCAATTTATAAACTCCAGATTGTCAGCAAATTGGAGAAGAGGAAAATCCTATTCTGATGAAATTAATTGCTACATAAGTTTGGATAATACCAAGTACATAATTGCATTCTCTGAATCATAATAACTACATCTGTATAGTAGAGGCCTGTTATAACAATATTCTCCCACAACAAAAGGTGTGAAGCTTACACTGCCCTCTCTGCAGCATTTATAAAAATTTTTTCTATAATGAAATACACAAGAAGGAAATGTGATAGAAAAGGAATAAGGGGATTAAAGAGGGTATTTTTTTCAGTACTTGAACTTTCAAAAGGCTAGCATTCATGCCAAGTCCAACTTATTTAGGTGATAACTTCATGACATTCTTTAAAAAGTGTTAATTTCTTGCAAAAAATTAACACCCCAAATACGTATGCATATAAGCATAAAAATAGTAACTAATATTTACTTAGTGCTAAAAAATGCCAGGTACTATCCCAAGAACTTTATATACAGCTCATTTAATGCTCACAACAATTCTCTGAAATAAATACTATTATTATTACTAGTCCCTTTTACTAGATGAAGAAACAGAGGCACTGTTACCTACCAGGGTTCTTGGCCTTCCTTAATCAATAGAAATTGATAAGAGGCCAGAGAAGAAATCTAGGCAAGGCTTTATTGGGGATCCTGCTGCAGCATGAGGGATCATAAACAAGAAATAGTTTCCCAAGAGGAGGTGAGCTGGTCCCTTATACAAGGTGAAGGTGGGGGTGTGTCCAGGGGTCGGGCCAGAAGGCTGACTTAGGTGGTCTGCCCACCCCTTTGGTGGTGCTGTGTGCAGGGTGCTTGCATGGTACCCTCCTTTTGCTCCAGGCTCTTCAGAAGTGGCAATTGGGTTTTTGATCTTTTTGGATCTTATTGTCCATAATTTGCCCAATTGTGCATGCATGCAGCTATTTTTAGTCCCATATAGTTTATTTGTGTTTCGTTATACGAGGAGACATTTGTCCAGGTGCAAGCACTGCAGCAAAGAGTCTCAGGTCCCAGGTCCCAGCCTGTCTCAGCACGACTACGTTAGGTAATTAGCCCAAGGTCACTAAGTAACAAGTAGTAGAACCAGGATTTGAGCCAAGAAAGTCTGGCTTCAGAGTCTGTGCTCCTAACCTCAACACTTAGCTGCCTCTCACTTTAATGTGCAAAGTATTTAAATGGTTCTTTCTCTTTCCATTAATTTATAGTATTCCTAAGTACTTTATTTCTAATGTATGTCAAAATAGATCACTTATTTATAATAAAGTTTTCTAAGAGGAATGTGTCCCTGTTCCAAATTCACAGCAATTTTACTTTCTTTAGAGTCTCTGGAATCTGTATGTGCACTCACTTGTGTAAATGTATACATATATACAACCAACATATCATATAGATATTTAAGAAAAACTCAGGGAGAAAGAGAGGGGGAGAGAGAGCACATTTTATAAAATTCTTTGGTGATATTATTTTCTTCAAGAAATTAAATTCTCTATTAATTAAGTTCAAATCTATTTTATATCATTTAATAGAATATAAAATAATTATTTCTGTTTCCAGAAAGTTGCTGAGAAGACAGAAGCCAAGAAAATTAACAGCCAAGTTTTATTTCTGCATGAGATTATAGAAAACAAAGTAGATACAACAGAAAACAGGTGCGAGAGGGAGGAAGCGTGAGTTTAATAGTATTTATATCTTCAGTATAAAATTCAGCCTATATATTTGACTCTGGATTTATGGCTAGTCACAATTAGCTCAGGATACTTGACAAAAGACCATTTTGTCAAAGGCAAAGATTTTCGAGATACTACAAAAGATGTTGCTACCATATGAGGGCAGGGAAACACAACTGCTGAGACACCATTGAATTTCTGAGGCCATTACTCTGGCTGTCTTTAAAGTTAGGAGCAACCACCTGAAACAGCTAAATAGTTCCTTTAGTTCATGATGTTCAAAGGCAGCTATCAAATAAGATTGCAATTTTATATTAAAACATATTAATGTTTGGCAAATTCTCATGTTACTTGTAAATTGTTTAATAAATCTATATTAACTTTACCATTCTCAGCAGTTAATCAGCCTCTGAGTAAGCAGGGGAGATTTTATATTAAAGATTTTTAAAGGTGCCAAAGTAAATCACATTGCATTAAATGGTGTTCCCCAAACTTGCCTGATCATTAGAATCACCTGGATTGCTTGTTTTCCATACAGGCTTTGAGTCCCACTCCAGACCTTCTAAGTCCTAAAATGGTGCCTGTAAATATATGGTTTAAGCAGTGCCTCCAAGTGATTTTTATGATTGAAAAAGTCTGGAAAATATTGGTAAAAAAATCAATTTCAACTTAAAATCCTCTTTAAGTGATCAATTCTTGAGTTTGAGCTTCTATACCATCTTTGGAAGGGGGCAGTTTCTGGGACTATGGTGGCTTATGTGAAAGTGAGGCTGCTAAATATTTTGACTTAATGTTTTGACTGAGATAACCAAATCAACTGAATCTCTGGAGTTCTATACTAGGACAAATACTAGAAGTTAAACCTTTTATCCAACATGAAAGCAATGATTGCAAGAGCTAACAATTTTTTCCATTTGCTTCTGTTCCCACACTACTAAAATTTAAACACATTAAATAATTTTTACTAATATTTCATGATGATAAGGATATTGTGAAATAATTAGTAAATTTGAAAGGCATTAAGCACTTTTAAATTCTATCCATATAACAGGTTAAGATTTTCTTTTTTAACCATTTTCCCCTTGTATCCATTTTTTTTAATCCTGTAAAATTCTGGCTATTTCACCCCTAGAGTCTTAAATATCATATTCTTTCACTTTTAAGTTAAATTAATTTTTCCATGGGAAAATATCTTTTAAATAATTTTTTATTCATCAAAAATTAGTACTACAACCAAAGCATTTTAAACCTATATTTACTTTATACATATAAATTACCAGTAGAGTGTCATGGATGTAAACACTGTTATTAAACCTCAAAATACATGAAAAATCCCCCAAATATTTGTAATTTGAGGGAGGGGAATAATTACAATTGAATTTTTAATTATTCCATTTTCCATGTCATGTTTTTAATGTATTTGGAATTTATAGGAAAATGATATTACAAACTTACTCAATGATTATAAAAGTGGCATGAACATGAACATCTCGTTACATCTGAGATGTAAATGTATTTTTTCTTTATAAAGAAATACTTGGAAATAAAAGATATTATAAATCAAGCCCTTTCATGTGCATAAACAAAAGGCATTGTCCATTATCATTCCGCCCGGTTTAATACCTGCAAAGCAGAGGGGTTTGGGCACCTTGAAAAGAAAACAGATCAGTCATTTTTTACCTGAGTGGAAGCAGCAGAACCTTGGGTTTGAGATGTGACACCCAGATAAGCTGTTAGTACTTCACTTAAAACAGAAAGCCATCTTGTCCCTCTGTTTTATGAAATTTAAATGCAGTGGGTTGTAGAACTATATATATCGCATCTTCCTTCTCTGAGAACCACCAGGGCACCCATGAAAAGAAGGTGTATCTCAGTAGGGTTTTCCTTGTAAAATATTTAAGTGAAAAAATGAGCATTTTAAGGCTTTCACAATCATTCTTTTTCAACATGCAATAAAATATTCATACAATGCAAAAACGCTGCAGTTGTTACAGCATTTTAATTTAAAAAATAAACAGTACAATGGTGATTTCCAAGAATGCCATGCAATAGAATAAAGTAAATACCAAGAGAAGAAAAGGAAATTATATTTTTAATCTTCTAGAATTTCATATTTAACAAAGCAACCCTTCACTTTTATTTCAAATAAGAGCCTTTTTTATTAGAGAAATCAAGACAAATTTAGTAGACAGCACAGATTATTTACTTGTTTTATAGGTTCTCAGTTTGCAAAATGGCATTATCACTTTTATTAGTTCATTGCTTTAGCTCATCACATGACTAAGTCTGCAAACCCAGAAAGACTCCTCCATTAACTTCTTAGGAAGTAGTTTGGATTGCTTAATGAGTTACGTGCTGGAACGTTTGACTATAAGGAGAGTTGATGAAGATAGCTCTAGAAAGAGCTGGAAATATTACATAATAAAAATATTTTAGAAGTTTCTGAAAGGAACTTCTTCTATAGATATATTTCCTATTTTCCTATTTGGGTCCATGATACACTGAAAGGCAACAGACTGGGCTAATATGTAAAGGGTATTTCATATGTAAATTAAATTTAAGCATTTATATAGAGTAAATATAACAAATGTAATGAAATGAATATAATGAAATAATATATCATGAACATAAATCAGCACAGAAACAAATGTCAATGCATATCTCAGTCTCCATTAAAGAAGGGTAAGTACCTCTTGGTCAAAGAAATTGGATTATGGGAAAATTAAGTTCATAGGTCACAATATAAATCAGAGAAGACTTGGTCTTTCGTTTCCTTTTGAAAAACTTATTGGCACCACCTCTGGAGCATACCTCAAGTAAAGGCTATATTTGTTTTGACAAGAATTAACAATTATTTATAATGGTCAGCCCTTTCAAAGGCATTAAGTCTTCCATTTAAGTATGTATGCATGTATTTATTTCTCACACACTAAGCATTTGAAGAGAACTGTCAGCTATTTAGATGTTTACATTTTGTTTCTGGAAATCATTTTTCCAGAACACATTATATATGAGTATGATCCTTAATGCCTCATCAATAAAAACAAACAAGAGGCTACTGAAACACAGGCCATGAGGTTGCCTTTGATGTCACTCAACTTTATATTAAAATTAAATTTTAGAACTCTGCAGGAAGTAAGCACACTAGGCATGCAGGGGTTAACCTGTGAGCCAGGGTCAAGAGGAATGGAAATCAGCAGGGGTAACCAGATGTTAGAGAACCCCAGGCATCACCTCCCAGTTGGTGATCCGCCTCTCTGGCCCCACCTTGTCCCAGTCTGTGTGTTTGAATCATGGTGCTTCCCATTGCCCTCCTGACTCTGACCTCCAAGTTTCCTGACCTTAGTTTGCCAACCTGGTTTTGCTCTGTGGTAAGCCTGACTTTGACCTGGCAGTCTGATTCTAATGTTCTGCTCTGTTTCTGATCTGCTTCCTGTTTTCTCTGTCTACAGTGCCCCAGGTCTTAATTTCTATTTCTACAACCAAATCTCTATCCTTGACCACTCGTGTTTGATGCTTTGGCATTTTTGTGACTTGGCCTATACCTTAGCCAACCTATTCAACAAAAGAAGGAATGATGCTAGCCTATCCCTTCACAAATTTTAGATTCCATTGGTATGTCAAGGTTTCTAGATCTTTAAACTATATGTAAACCATATACCTTTATATACTATATATATATATATGTCAGCAGTAAATTGAAGATATCAAGAAGAGTTAAATTTTGAAGACTTTTATTTTCAAAATCTAAGCCTGACAGAATCAACTGTGTATTTCCAAAGCATATAAATTAGCTTCCTTTATTTATCTTAAGCTATCAAACTACAAGATCTGTATGAAAAGACAAAGTAGAAATTTCCTTCCTAATAAACAAATAGACATAATAAAACATCATTTCAAGTGGCATCCTTTTGGGAAATATGATGTGGGATGAAGGTGTCACATTGTGAAATTTTAATTAAAGCATATATAAAATTCCAATGGTTGGCCAAGAATTATAACTAACCTGACTTTGCATATCAATCAAAGTTTGTTATGTAGTGTAATTGCAAACTAAATGTTCCTGTATTTTTAATACACATAATGAAAAAATGCCACTTGTGGTTAAGTAACTGAACTTAACCACAAGTAATCATCCCATGAAGCTAGTTCACAGAGTAAATCAACTAAGACCTACAAGAAATCAGTCAGCAAGCTCCAGGTGAATTTTGCATATTCAGCACTCCAAAGAATAAAAATTATATATATTCATAAATCCCATGGAGGTTCATAAAACCAATTAGACATCACACATTCCAGCACTTTCTGAGCAGTATTCTTTAAATAACTGCAGTTTAAAGGAGCCGACAAAATATGAAGTCCAGAAACAATCCATGTTTAAATCACATGAGTTATCGTACATCTCTTTGACAGATCTTGGTTCAGAAAATTCAGGGCCCCAAACTCTAAGTCCTGATTGTCCTGCTGGTCCACATGCACACAACTGGAAGCCCAACCACAGACAGACAAACAAGATAGAAAAAGATGAAAAAACTGGGGCTTCCCTGGTGGCGCAGTGGTTGAGAGTCCGCCTGCCGATGCAGGGAGCGCTGGTTTGTGCCCCGGTCTGGGAAGATCCCACATGCCGCGGAGCGGCTGGGCCCGTGAGCCATGGCCGCTGAGCCTGCGCGTCCGGAGCCTGTGCTCCGCAACGGGAGAGGCCACAACAGTGAGAGGCCCACGTACCGCAAAAAAAAAGAAAGAAAAAAATAAGATGAAAAAACTAAGGGTGATTTCAGAACCACTCTGAAGTATATTCTGAATACTTATTTGCAGGCTAGATAAGCACAGAAGTTCTGTGAGAAAATAATGTCAACCTTCATTCTGATAAAATGGTGATGTTTTGAAGCACCCATCAAGAAACAAGAGTGGGTTTCAGTGACCCTCATACCAGCCTCTAACTCTGTGAAAATCAAATTATACCTTCACCTGTTTCATCTCATTAATTCCTTCTGAAAACATAAGCTCCTACAAATCTTGAAATGACAATTATTTAAAGTGTCTTCTTTAAAGGGAGCCAATTACCACACTACCAGCAACTGAATAGAAGATGTAGTGAAATGTCTCCCCCAGGAAACAGGAGCCATTGTCAGCAAAGAAGAAGAGGACTAGTGGATTCTCTCCCTCCAACCTGGCAAACACTTACCACAGTATCTTAACCAGAATAGAAGCTTAATTTATATTTCCTTTAATATTTTGACTTAATCCCAAATAGAACTGTAGCGTTTGTGTAAGAAGAAACAAAACAAAAGAGAAGGAACCAAAAATGCAGTTACAAACAAAAAGATACTTCCCTCACGAGAGAAATCATTTGGTGTCTTTTTATCTGCCCAGCTGGATCTCCCGCCTGCTTGGCTTAAGCCGCCTAGAACTGCATGTGGAATACTCAGGGGGGCGCCCTAACCCTCTCTCCAATGCCCCAATCTGGTTTAAGATGTTCGATCTTGGAATGATACAGGGCTGGGGCTGCATTCTGCACCTGGAAATAGTCTGGCTGATGTGACATTTGAAAGGCTGCTGGAGGATCTGGAGGTCACACACAGAAGCTGCTGCAGCATCTGTATGAGCAACCACGTTATAAACTTGAGAATCTGCTAGTGTCCCTTGTGGAATGGCTCTCTAGTTTCTAAGAGCACCCAGGACCTGTCAGAGTCAACATAGAAGCCTTGGCCTCAGACAACAAACACACACAATCCCACGGCTAATTTTTCCAGGCTCAAAACCTGTCTAGGAATTAGAGGCTATTTAACGGAACAAGTATCTTAAATTTAGTTAAAGGAAGATGAAAAAGAAATGCTCCAAACTGGGGAGAGGGGTGCTATGTCTATATATGAAGCTAGTGAAAAATTACAATGGTCCAATCATTCATTTAGCATTACATATCTAAGAAACCTCAGGTTTTCTATTGATTTTTTTTTCTTCTTTGCAGTTGTTTTTATATCTGAAGAAACACTCCTTTAAACCTCCACCTAGAAAAAAAAAAAAAAAAAGACCTGGACTTGATACCCTTTGAAAACTGAGCTAGCCTGAAAAGAATGAAGCTATGCCACTGGGCACTTCCCTGGTGGCCACAAGCATTGTTTACTTTAAACCACACTGCCTCATATAAGTAGTTGTTTAGAGCCTTCTAACCATTGAGGGAGCTAGAATCTCTCCATTCTTCTAAAGCATTTCCATTTCCTAGTCGTCACTGTTTTGTAGCACTGTTGTAACTCTTCTCTTTTTTTTCAACTACAGTCAGCACTTTCTCCCCATTGATTTCAATAAGTGAGCAGGAGTAAAAATTACTACTTGACTAGTAAACCTGAGGTTAAACATCCTTCTGGGGGTGGGGAGTAGAGGGGGGGACCGTAAGGACAGTAAGCTGGAAAAACTGGAATAGTGAGGAAAATTCCAGAACTACAGTTAATCTGCAGCAGGCAACTCCTCTAGGTCTTTCTTTCCTTCTTTTCTAAGAAAGAAGAGAGAATGCTTCCTTAATATCAGTACAATGTTTCAGCCGCACTTAATTTTCCTCTATATCAAAATAGAGAGTTTTATATATTAGCAGAAAAATCTAAGCTACAGAAAGGTAGTAGCTCTTTGGTTATGGTTAGGCACATTTTAAAAGAAATCTTTAATAACATACATTTTTATCTGAATTTTAAATATTAATGTGTATGAATAAGTTTATAAGTACCCAATCAACAAATGACCTCTGCTTTTCCATCTAGTTTTTCACAGAATTGTATAGTTTATATTCTACCTGTATGTACCTCAAACATTTTCACCTAATTTGACAACTAGTAATTACTATTTAAATGTAAGTCAACCTCTTATTACAGTCTGTAACTGAATTTAAGAAGGAGAAGCATTACTTCTTTGACAGATACCAATTTATTTGTATATAGACCAACATAGGTAAAGAGAGTTTTCGATGGAAGCAGAAGCAGAAAAGTTTTTGCAATAAAATAATACAATTTATGATTGTGTATTCTGACACATAGCTTACAAACTGCAGGTGAAATAAATGACGATAGGGACTTTATTCTTAATTCTGGCCATTACCTAAGTGAATGATCAAGTCTGAACCTTTCAGAGAGAGCTGTGTTTTTTTCTAAATACCTTCCTACTAAGCAGCCTAAAGGGACCCGTCACATCAGTAACACCTTCTATGCGCTGTTGCATCCCAGCTTGAACACACTAAACTCGGGGGGCCTTTGAAATCTTTAAAGCCAATCACACATAAGACAGATTCTATATTGCAGGACTATCTGGCTACACTTCAGCACAAAACAATATTTCAAGCTTTCTGATATACATGTGTCACCTCTTTGTGACAAATAGCTGGTATTAATTAGGCACTAGACTTGGTGAGATTGCTGTTATTAACTGAGAGAAGATGGGTTGGATTTAATTGTGTGTGACATCAAAGTCAAGTGACTGATATTTCAAGCATCATTTAAAATGTTTGATATTGAAGTCATTGTATTCACATAAAGACTGTCTAAAAATAAAAAGGAGACTGATCAGAAAAGAACTGAAATGCTTTTGTACATCTATCTTATGAAGTGTATTTGATGTCATTTTACTGATATTTTCCATCCACATTATGTAATATTTGTTTGTTTAGCTGCATAAAGTTTTCAATTCATAATAGACTTTAAAGTTCTCAAAATTAACACTGACCCAAACATGGTCTGTTTATACTGGTAACTGATCTTAACAAGACAGGTCATCAATTTGTTTAAAATGTGTTTTAATGTAAACAAAAATAAAATAAAGACATGGAGCAAAATTATTTTAATAAAATATTATACATAAATGACCATTAGGTATAACTCAAATAACAAGCATTTGAAATTTTTTAAAAGTAAAACTTTATCAAGATTTTTACAGAGAAAACAATTATGCTACCTAAAAAATAAATTGAAACACTATCACTGAAATTATTTAATGACAACCAGCATTTCCTATGTTATGTTAATACCTGAAAATGTAGGAGAGAAACTTTGTAAGTCAAGATCAATCCAGTAAATCAAATTAGTTGAAATAAGGATGTTCTAATATAAAAGTAATGTAATAGTTTAATTACTTTCAGAGAAAAGATTAAGATATTTATTCGACAGTTGACAAAATACACAAGACAATTACATAGAAATCTGCTTAATTGAAATGTAATATGTTGTAACGAAATACCCCTTGGGTATGGTTTTAAGAACAGAAATACAATTCACAATAGCCAAAAGTTAATATGTTTTCTAACATATCACCAAATGCTCTGCAAAAGCAGAGAAAAGATATCCAAATATAAAAATGTTGAGAGTTGAGTAAACAGTGTTAAGTCATTGTATTTGAATAATCTTTTCACTTTTCTTCTTGATCTTTTTTAATCATATAGATATGTTCAATGAAAATTTAGTCAAAAGAGTATGCTTAAATTTTTTAACTACACTTTAGTTTTATATTATGTATGTAATTCCCCCCAGTTTATTCTTAAAATGTTCTGAATTACTTATGAAAATAATCCTGACAAATCATTTGATTTTTTGATATATTTGACTAATGATCAAAAATGTAACTTAAGGAAAAAATAGTGATTCATAAAATAGAAGTGCTAAAACTTTATCTTTGAAATTACTTCTAACCCTCAAATTTAATGTAGTATTTCAAGGTGATCATGAGCCCTTAATTCTGTAGACAAATGGTAAGATGTGTGAGGTACCTATGCATATCTGACAGTTTATATACAGTAAGTTCCAAAAATAATTAGGAGGAAATCCTAATTTTTGCTTTCTATGGACCTGATTAAATAATTTAAAAACCAACTTTACTAGATCCATAGACCTAAGAGGTTTGTTTTGAATAATTTCAACTACATGCCCTCTGAAATTCAAAACTTTTTAAGAATATTAAGATGAAAAATAAGCCATATGTTTAAAATTATTCATTACCAATTATTTCTTTGGTTTTCTAAATTTATCACAAAAAACCAATTCTGTGTTTTGTTCTGTATTTCTGTCTGTTACATTTGGCCTTCAACAGAACTGGTTTTAAAATTATATCCAACTTAGTTATTATAGTTACTTCAAATGGTATTTGTAAATTGTAAAGAAGTATTCATTCAAGTAAAAATTATTAGTAGTATAAAAATCATAGGACTAATGTTATATATATTTATATTATATATTAAAGTGTCTGGCTTCTCACTATAAGGACACTTTTGTTAACAGAATGAATCAGACTCAATAATTATGCTCTGGATCCACCATAGGCAACACTTTGTAGTAGAAAATAATTATGATAACTTACTTTACCTATCATATTATAGTGTACAAAGTATTTTTATTTTTTCTAATATTCATAATAAGCTAAGGCATATGAATTTTTGTTTGTTCCTTCACACTATACCCTCCTCCCTACCCCATGTCCTTCTTTGTTAGATAAATGATTGACTAAGTTATGCAGAAGTATTAAAGAGAAATGATTGTTTAATGTGAGTCAGTCCCAGATCAACTCATTTCAAACAGGACCCTCAGAATTTAACCAGAGAAGTACTTAACACTGAGGCTGCCTGACACTGTGACATTTCAATGCGGCAGATACACTGGGGTTAGAGGACTTTCCCACATCCTTCCAATGTGATGGTAGATAGTCTCTTATTTCCCTGGGTGCAGAGTAGGTCCAGATTTAACGTGATTGGTTGCTTTTGTTTTTCCCCTCCATCTTTCTCAATGTGTGTCACTGGTTGTCCTTATCAATGGTAGATTAGAGAACGCTGCTAAGGAAACTATATTCAGAAGTTTGATTCGTTTGTGAACATAAGCATACCCCTAGATCTGCCAGATGTTTTGTGAATTTGTGTTCCTAGTCATAAAGTGAGACTGGTAGATGGATCTAAACTGCTTCATGTTTATCATAAATATATATTTCATGGCAGTAGAAATTATGAAGTATGTGAAAATATCTAGGAAATTCCCTGACGTATAATAAGTATTCAAAATGATAAATAAATTTTTAAGCAATTAATTGATACATTAACTAATATAATTTCTTCTGATTTTTTTCCTAGGCTTTATTTGCATACAATGAATAAGTCAGAAAATAGTATCTTAATCCTGACCCAAGGTCTGTTCTCCTTGTGTACCCACTTCTGGTCCTAAGACAGAACACTGTCCCCATCCAGACATCCTCTGTCTTAGGAAGAACGAGGTGGGCAATGGAGTCAATGTTACTGGTCCCTCAGGAACCATAACTTGGCCCAGCTGCACCCCTGTCAAGGCTTCATTTGAGAGAAAGGCATAAGAGGCAGACAGGATTTCAGGTTCTATTCAAGGAGGAAGCACATGGGAACCAAAAGATCTCACCTCTAGTGAGGTCTCACCTCTCATCACAAGCAGAATTTATCTCTTAGATTCTCCTTACATTCTACTAAAAGAAACAGAGGCCTAATTATAACTGGCTTAACAAATTTTAACTAATATCATTAAAGTATTTGTCTGAAACCAGTACAAATTATTAATTTATATTTTGAAATAATATATTCTGAGCTAAAATATACTGAGTATATGATTTAAATATATTCAATATGACTCACTTCACAGCACACTAATTCCAATAATATCCTTTAGGAAATTTTCCCTTTAATCTATGTCTTGAAAGTTTCCACCTTCTATCTCCTCCCAATATAAAAATGATGCAAGTGGTCATTTTAATAGAAAATACTTAATGTTTGAACAGTTCTGAGAATCAATAGGTCAAAGCACAGTTATGTTTGGTACCTTGGATATTGACTAAAACTTTAATGTAGGATACTCATAATTTTAAAATCTTGTGTGCATAAAAACTACCCTTTAACATACCTCAAATTCACTTCTTTTTGGGTCATGATGAACCCCATATTCTCAAATCAAGTTTATTGTTAAAATAGATTATGTTTATTGTTTTTACTATGTAAAACTACTCATTCAACAATATTTATTGGGCAATGCTGCAGCAATAACAGTAAATTAGACAGGTATGCATCCTGTTTGCATGGAATTTATATTATAGTGGGAGAGAGAGAAATGCAAAAGTAAGCACAGAAATATAAAAGTATAGATCACGATACAAGCCATAAAAATAAAATAAACTATTGTGATAGAATTACAGGGCAGTGAGGGAACTAAGGTGTTTGGGAAAGCCATCTCTGAGAAGGTGATATGATATTTAAGCTGTGTCTGATGTGACAATAAGAAATCCACTCTGGAAAAATCTTGGTGAAGAGAATTCCAAGCAAAGGGAATAGCAAAGGCAAAGGCCTTAAGGAACACACAACATCTGAAGATGCAAAGAAGCCCGGGTTGTCTGGAGAGCAGTGCTGGGGAACAAGGGATGGAATGAAATGATACAGAAGTAAATAGATGGCAGATTAAGGAGAGCTATGGATACCATTGTGAGGAGTGTGAATATCATGCTAAGTGAAATGGGAAGCCAGGCCTGAAGGTGGAGGCCCCCCTTTTAGCTATAGTCTTTGTCCATTCCAGCAGTAACCTAGATTAAATTCTCATCAGCAATAACATTTTCCAGGCTCTTCTTGCTGACCCTATCTCATGATTGATTGGTGGATAATCACCAAAGGGCTCCAGTTGCTCTGCGGAAAGGATAGAGGAAGATCCACAGTCTAAGTATGGAAATGATGTTTCAGGCAGCATAACGCCAGAGATTGATTCTGTAACCAAGCAGCAGTTTCCCTGGTTTCAATTACCACTACTTCTCTAATTGGCCCTCTTTTTTCAACTGAATATGAGATTCTGAATCAATTTTTATTTAGTTTCTTATTTTCATTATTATCTTTTTATTTTTATGATGTTCTATATTCTAAATATCATCTCATATATTGATACATTTATTTTTACATTAATTCTTAGAAATATCAGCATGTGAAATTTTCAATAATATCTCCTCCAAGAAGAGCATGAGTTGACAAAATACTAGCAGAGAGGTTAAGCAAATGTATGTCTCCTCCATTTCATAAAATTCTTTAAAAAGTAAAAAGTGATTAATTCTTTAAAAAGTAATACGGGCTTCCCTGGTGGTGCAGTGGTTGAGAGTCCACCTGCCAATGCAGGGGACACGGGTTCATGCCCCAGTCTGGGAAGATCCCACATGCCACAGAGCAGCTGGGCCCATGAGCCATGGCCGCTGACCCTGCGTGTCCGGAGCCTGTGCTCTGTAACGGGAGAGGCCACAACAGTGAGAGGCCCATGTACCTCAAAAAAAAAAAAAAAAAAAAAAAAAAAGTAATAAGTGCAGGTATTTTTCTTGAAAAAAATTTCTCTATTTGCATTTTTTATCATCAAGACTTCAAACACTAGGACAGGTCCCCAGTATGAAATCTTTTAGACTTCTAATTGCTGAGGTAGACCTTTTTAAAGGTGCTTTTATCTCTGAAAGAACACTCCCTTAGAAGGGTTTCTACACATTTTTCCATCATTGGTAACACAAAAGGATCTTTCTTTAAGACTCTGGTACCTGAAAGGATTTTTGTAGTAACAACATGCAAAGCATTTGTGTAGAGAGAGAGAAGAGAGCCATGGAGAGGCAGTATTACCCAAATCCTCAGAGAATACTATTATGTTAGTGACCACCAGTGGAGAATGTGATTTGAATGTTCTAATCAGGTTCTCTAAAATGCAAACTACCCTGAACTTTCTGGAAAGGGACATTTGGTGTAATAAAGATATTACTATGTGTAATAAAGTGACAAAAGCATAACTATCTGCCTAAGAAATCACACTTCCCAGATTAACCATTTTTTTCCCCAAAATCTGTGTTCTCTATTTTGGATACTGCAAGATGAGAGCATGATTGTCATTGCAGACAGAGCTATGTCCTAAACAAACCTTGCCCCCAGAAGTATTTTACAGTTTTACTAAAACTCTAGTCTGTGTAAAATGTCAAATATATGTGAATTTTAATTAAAGTTGGAATGTTTGCTTGTCATAAATAAATAAATGCATTTTTAAGAAGTCAGTTTCTCAGCCAAGAAGAGCATTTTGTGAGCAATCACCTGCTCACTCGGGTCACTCTGGAATCTAGTAGAACAGCCAGACTCTACTCAGAGTGGAAATTCTTTCCTCCTCACCATTACTTTTTTTCTATGACGTTGGGGAACCTGCAGACCAAACGATTGATTTATTCTGTTGTCTGAATAGAGGGAAAAGGAAGGAAAGAAGGGCAGAAGGGTAGAAAAGAATCTAAGTGGAAACTGTAACTAGTATATACCTGTTTTTCAGTTAACAAAGAGCAAGGAGGTGAATTGGAAAAGATCTTTGGCAACCCAAAGTCCTTTCCAGGCTATTACTGATCGTGAGTGTCTTTCTGCTATTCAAAACAATGCCTCAGGAGGTAAATCATCCCCTGAGGTCATGGGTGAACTTAAGCAATAATTTCTGACACAGAAATAATCCAATCAATATGGGGCCCTGCGATCTGGGTGAACCTATGGGAACCTAATTCCTATACCTCCTACTCCTAGCTGGTCTCTAAATATAATTCTATAACTTTTGAGGATAAATATTTTTCATGGTAGTATTTTACTTTACTAAGACAAAGAATCTTTTTTACATTTAGAAATTTTAAGTATGGGACACCATAATATTCTTGGCATGTAGCAAACCAAATATTGGGCATATATTAGCTTTAGCCTTCATAGATTATTTACATTAACCAAGCATTGGATTATAAAATTAAGACTGCCTCCTTTTGAGAGCTTAAATCCAGAATGCACAATAGACAAGTTGAGTAAGAACCTATGGTCAGGGCTTCCCTCGTGGCGCAGTGGTTGAGAATCTGCCTGCCAATGCAGGGGTCACGGGTTCAAGCACTGGTCCGGGAAGATCCCACATGCCGTGGAGCAACTAAGCCCATGCGCCACAATTACTGAGCCTGCACTCTAGAGCCCGCAAACCACAACTACTGAGCCCATGTGCCACAAATACTGAAGCCCACGCGCCTAGAGCCTGTGCTCTGCAACAAGAGAAGCCACCGCAATGAGAAGCCCATGCACAGCAACAAAGAGTAGCCCCTGCTCACCGCAGCTAGAGAAAACCTGCACACAGTAACAAAGACCCAACACAGCCAAAAATAAATAAATAAATAAATAAATAAATAAATAAATAAATAAATAAATAAATTTTAAAAAAAACCTATGGTCAGAAAAAGAGAGACTTAAAAATCTCTAAAAGAGTGTTTGTTCTCTCTTGACTACCCTAAGATATAAAGGATATTCTATGATTCAGAAAAATGCAAAATAAAAGCACGTAGCCAAGGCAAACAGGCCATAGGCCTTATTAGTTGGTTGCACAAGAGGGATTCATGAAGTTTGGTGTTTTTCATATATGCGTGTGTGTGTGTGTGTGTGTGTGTGTTTAAAGCATCTGCTTTGAATTTTTTATCACATAATTATGTAAAACAAACTATTATGCTTTGTAATATGTGCACTGGTGATCATAACATCTTGCAATGACTACAGCATAAGAACATCCAGACAATATATTCAGAATGAAATCTAAGGTAATAAAAAAAAAATCAAGTAACACATACTAAATTTTTCCATATGAACAAACTAAGGTTTTAGAAATGCTCCTAGATTTCAAAGTTTTATTTTCAGGTTAACAAATTCATGAATACACAGACATACACACACACATACAAACACTTATAAATCAGGCAATTTATACAAATTGACTAAATGAAGATTCTAGAAAACTTCTAAGTCATGTGTTTCATGAAGTTTATGTCTATACACAATATGTACTACACACATAAACTCTAACACACTCACACATTCAAAGTAGCTTTGTTTATTTTGGGGGGGTGCCATGTGGGGGAGAAGGATAGTAAAATTCATCCAAAGATCCAGATATTATGCAATTTATTGACTTAATGCAGAGAACTGAAATATGTTGTTTTGTTTTTAGCATACTTTTAAATATTTTAAATAACAGCATTCTCTAGTCATAAAAGTAATACTCACTAGCTGCATTAAACTGTGAATATACAGAGAAGCACCAAAAAAAAAAAAAAAAAAGCCACCAAAAGACATCAAAACACAAAAAAATGTAGCAGGATAAGAACAATGGATCTCAAAAAAAGGCAAAAACGATTAAAGAATCACCAATAGTAAGTCCTTACCTATCAATAACTACTATAAATGGATTAAATTCTCCAATCAAAAGACATGGACATAGAATGGACAAGGAAACAAGATCTAATGATATTCTTCCCACAAGAGACTCACTTTAGCATTAAAGACAAGAATAAACTGAGAGTGAAGGGATGGAAAAAGATATTTCAACTAAATGGTAACCAAAAAAACAAGGGTAGCTATACTTATATCAGATAAAATAGAGTTTAAAATAAAAATGATAAAAAAGAGACAAAGAAGGTCATTATGAATGATAAAGGGGTCAATCCATCAAGGAAGACATAACAATTATAAATATTTATGCACCTAACACTAGAGCACCTAAATATAGAGAGCAAAAACTAACAGAATTAAAAGGAGAAATAAGCAGCAACTCAGTAATAGTCAGAGAATGCAATAGCCCACTCTCAACGATGGATAGATTATCCAGACAGATAATTAATAAGGAAACAGCATATTCGAATAACACTATAGACCAAATGAACCTAACAGACATATATAGAACATTCTATCGGCCAACAGCAGAATACACATCAGTCTCAAGAGCACATGAAGTATTTTCTAGAATAAACCATACTTTAGGCCACAAAACAAGTCTTAGCAAACTCAAGAAGACTGAAATAATATCAAATCTTTTCTCTGATAACAATTGTATAAAACTAGAAATCAATAACAAGAGGAAAACTGAAAAACTCACAACTACTTGGAAATTAAACAACACTCTCTTGAACAATCAATGGATCAAAGAAGAAAGTAAAGAGAAAATTAAAAAAGTATCTTGAGATAAACAAAAATGGAAATGCAATGTACCAAAACTTATGGGATGCAGCAAAAGCAGTTTTAAGAGGGAAGTTCATGACAATAAATGTCTATATTAAGAAACAAGAAAGATCTCAAATAAAAAGCCTAATTCTATGCCTCAAGGGACTAGAAAAAGAAGAAGAAACTGAGCCCAAAGTCAGCAGAAGGAAGGAAATAATAAAGATAAGAGCAGAAATAAATGGAACAGAGAACAGAAAAGAAATAGAAAAATAAATCAACTTGCATTGATTCTTTGAAAAGATAAAAATTGTTGACAAATCTTTAGCTAGACTAACCAAGGAAAAAAGAGAGAACACCCAGATCAACAAAATTATAAGTGAGATAACAAAGGATTATAAGAAGCTACTATGATCAACTATACACCAACAAAACTGGAAAACCTAGAAGATATAGAAAAAAATGTTTGTAACATATAACCTACCAAGACTAAATCAGGAAGAAATAGAAAATCTGACCAGACCAATTACTAGTAAGGTATTTTAATCAGTCATCAAGTATTTCCCAGTTAAGAAAAATTCAAGATCAGATGGCTTCACTGGTGAATTTTACCAAACTATTAAAGTATTAATGTCAATTCTTCTCAAACACTTTCAAAAAAATCAAAGAGAAGGCAACACTCCCAAACTGATTTCACAAGGTCAGCATTACCTGGATACCAAAGCCAGAAAAGGACACTACAACAAAAGAAAACTACAGGCCAATATCCCAGATGAATATAGATGCAAAAAATTCTCAATAAAATACTAGCAAACCAAATTTAGCAGCATATTAAAAGGATCATTAACTATGATCAATTGGGATTTATCTCTTGGATGCAGGGATGTTTCAATATACTCAAATCAATCAATGTGATATAACACATTAATAGAATGAAAGAAAAAAATAGGATCATCTCAACAGATATAGAAAGAGCATTTGACAAAATTCAATATCCATTCATGATAAAAATGCAACAAGTTAGGTATAGAGGGAACATACCTCAACTTAATAAAGGTCACATATGACAAGCCCCCAGCTAACTTCATACTTAATGGTGAAAGGTTGAAAAGATTTTTCTCTAAGATCAGGAAAAAGACAAGAGTCCTTACTCTCACCACTTCTATTTAACAAAGTACTGAAAGTCCTAGCCAAAGCAATCAGGCAAGAAAAAGAAACAAAAGGCATCAGAATTGAAAAGGAAGGAGTAAAATTGGCTCTATTCACAGATGACATGATTTTATATATAGAAAATTCTGTTTTCTTTATATAACAAAATAACTGTTAGAACTAATAAAATTAATTCAATAAGTTGAAGGATACAAAATCAATACACAAAAATCAGTAATGCTTTGATACACTAACAACAACTTATATGAAAAACAATTAAGCAATCTTATTTACAATAGCATCAAAAATGGTAAAATAGTTGGGAATAAATTTAACCAAGGAGGTATAAGATCTTTACACTGAAAACCACAAGACATTGATGAAAGAAATTTAAAAAGACACAAATATATCAAAAGGTATATGTGTTCATGGATTGGAAGTTTTAATATTATTAAAATATCCATACTTCTCAAATCCATGTATAGAGTTGATGCAATCCTTATCAAGATTCCAATGACATTTTTTAGAGAAATAGAAAAACAATCCTAAAATTTATATGGAACCACAAAAGACCATGAATAGCCAAAACAACCCTGAGAAAGAAGAACAAAGTAGGAGGCACTTCACTTCCTTATTTCAAGCTACGTTAGAAAGCTATAGTGATAAAAAAAACTAGGGTATTAGCATAAAAACAGACACATAGATCAATGGAACAGAATTGAGAGCCCCCCAAATAAATCCATGTATATATAGTCAACTAATATTTGACAAGGAAGACAAGAATATTCAGGGGGGAAAAGACAGTTTCTTCAATAAATGGTGCTGGGAAAATTGGATATTGACACATAAAAGAGTGAAATTAGATGAATATCTTAAACCACTCATAAGCATTAAATCAAAATTGATTTAAACTTAAATATAAGACCAGAAACTATAAAACTCCCAGAAGAAAACATAGGAAAAAAAGCTCATTGACATGGGTCTTGGCAATAATTTTTTTGGGTATGACACCAAAAGCACAAGGAACAAATCAAAAATAAATAAGTGGGATGACATCAAGCTTTTTAACCTTCAGCATAGCAAAAGAAACTATCAATAAAATGAAAAAACCTACAGAATGAGAAAAAGATTTTGCAAACCATGTATCTGATAAGTGATTAATATCTAAAATATATAAAGAACTCATATAACTCAATAGCAAAAAACCAAACAATTCAATTAAAAAATTGTCAAAGGACGCAACTAGACATTTTTCCAAAGAAGACATATGAATGGCCAATGGATACATGAAAAGGTGCTCAACATCACTATTCATTAGGGAAATGAAAATCAAAACAAGTGAAATTTCACCTCATACCTGTTAGAATGGTTATCATTAAAAAGACAAGAGATATATATTAGCAGGGAGGTGGAGAAAGGGGAACTCTTGTGCATTATTGGTGGGACTGTAAGTTGGTACAGCCACTATGGAAAAGAGTGTGGAGGTTCCTTTTAAAAATTAAAATAGAACTACCACATGGTCCAGCAATTCCACTTCTGGGAATATATCCAAAGGCAATGAAAACACTAACTCAAAAAGATATCTACACCCTCATGTTTATAACAGCACTGTTTATAGCAGCCAAAATATGGAACACGGAAAGAACCTAAGTGTACATTGATGGATGCATGGATAATGAAGTTGTGGTATAATATTTCACACAGTGGAATATTTTTCAGCCACATAAAAGAAGAAAATCCTGCCATTTATTGTACAACAACATGGATTGAACTTAAAGTCATTATGCTAAGTGAAATAAATCAGATAAAGACAAATACTGTATGATCTCACTTATATGTGGAATCTTTATAAAATAAAACAACCTAACTCATAGAAAAAAGGTCAGATTTGTGGTTATCAGAGGTGGGGGGTGGGTAGGTGGTGGGAAGTGAATTGGATGAAGGTAGTCAAAAGGCACAAATTTCCAGTTTTAAATAAGTACAGAGATATGATGTACAACATAATGACTATAATTAACATCGCTATATGGTATATTTGAAAGTTAAGAGAGTAAATCCTAACATTCTCACCACAAGAAAAAAATTTTTTCTTTTATTTTGTATCTATATGAGATGATGGATGTTAGCTAAACTTACTGTGGTAGCCATTTCACAATATATGTAAGTCAAATCATTATGCTGTACACTTTAAACATATACAGTGCTGTGTGTAAATTATATATTAATAAAACTGGGAAAAAATTTATATATTGCTTGTGGAAATGAAAATACTTTAACATTTCTTAGAAACTTATTTGGTAACATATTAACAAGACTCAAACATATTCATGTTCTTTGATGATATTCTGCTTCGTGTCTAATATGACTACATTATGAGAAATATGGAAAAAATCATATCACAAATATGTTCATTATTGTGTTACACATAATGATAAAAATAGTAGAAGGAACATAAATGAAACGTAGGAAATTGGTGAGGTAAATTATACATACAAAATGGAAGAATACTATGTATTTATTCAAAATAACATGAAATTATATATAAAATAAGATATAAGGATATATTGTACAACACAGGGGATACAGTCAATGTTTTATAGTAACTATAAATGGAGTGTAACCTTTAATCTTTGTGAGTCACTATATTGTACACCTGTAAATTATATAATATTGTACATCAAGTATACTTCAATTAAAAATAAATAAATAAATAAATAAATTTTAAAAATAACATGAAAAAGCTAATGATGTAATATCACAGAAAAAGCAGAATACAGAATTATATACATAAGGCAGTTGTACTTTATGTTAGGGATAATTTCCTGAACACCACACAAAATTCAAGACAACCCTTCAGATAGGAATGTCAATGGAGTGATGAATTTACAGAATATGTACATCTACAGGCATGTTAGCATATTTTTACCATATGCTTCTTTCACATTTTCAGGCTTATCTCTTACATTTCTCAGTGTTCTCTCCAAAATGTCAGCACTGAGTAAAATCGTGATTGTTTGGCCTTCATCACAGTGTTTTATCCAAATGAAATTCTATTCCAGTATTATTGATTTTCAGGCCCATTTTTCAGCACCAGAGCAACCCACCATTTGAGGAACACTTGAAAGACGGTGTTGTAAGAAACTATAAATATTTTAAATTATAAAAATTGAATACAGAAAAAAACATAGCCCAATAGTTGCCAAAAACATTTACAGAATTTCTGATATATATAAACTACAGCATGTTTCACATGATACTGACTGAAAAAGATGGTGGACATTTCCATTTAGCAGTTAAAGTGACACTTTATAAGAAAATAGCATAAACCCAGCTTATAATTCATGCCAGCTTTGGTTTTGGAATAACAGGTTTTTACATTTATTTCAGCAAGTTATTTAAATATATGATCAATCCTAAATGATACATAAGCCAAAACCTACGTTTTATGAAGCAAAATTAAGTTTAAACATATCTAGTCAAGCCCCAGTGAAATACTCGTTGAATTGTGGGCCCCCAAAAATATGTCCATGCCTTAAACCCCAGAACATGTAAATTTTAACTTACTTGGAAAAAGGGTTTTTTGCAGATAAAATTAAGTTAAGGATCTTGAGTTAAGATCATCATGGATTATCTGGATGGCTCCTCTATCCAGTAACATGTCCTTATAAAAGACAAAGGACAGACTCGGAGAATGGGAGAAGGCAACGTGAAGACTGCAGAGATTGGAATGCTGGCTACAAGCCAAGAAACACCAAGGAACCCCTGGAGCTAAAAGAACCTGAAAGAGGAAAGGAAAAGAATATTCCCTAGAGCTTCTGGAGGGAGCGTGGCCCTGCCAATACCTGGAAATCAGACTTCTGGCCTCCAGAACTGTGAGGCAATAAGTTTTTGTTGTTTTAAACACCAAGGTTGTGGTAATTTGTTAGGCAAGCAACAAGAAACTTATACACCATCCTTTAATTTTTCTCTTTTTTAAATAAAACCTTTTAATTTCTAGTAGCAAAAATATCCCTTTATAAATATGCATTAACCCTTGAGGGTCAGAACGGAAAACACACACACAAATATATACATAGCCAAGGACTAGCAAATCAATACATGTTTACACTTTCAACTATTTTGACAAGGGCAATTTGTCATTCATTATAATGCTTCAGAATAAGCTGGTTCCTAGTTTTCAAAAGGATGTTAGCTTTAAAAGCATGAAAGCCCCTCAGTACACTCATTAAATCCTCCTTGAGAAGTGACTTGAATATGTCAAATTCCTCTGAGAATTATAGTGTTTATTATTAAGCAAATTTATCATCGTCCTTACATCAAACAAAACCCAGAAACTTCAAGAAGAGAGATCATAGAATTCTTGATACATATGAACTAGGAAAACACAGTAAATTCTTCCTTTTAACCTTATTCACTTACTGCTGAGAGATGAGGATCAGAGATATACTTGTCAGTTTGCAGCAGGACAAATCTCTGAAATATGTGCGTTCTATTTGCAACTCATCGCCCACCCCTATTACACACCCACTGACCTCCTTGGCATCTCTAAATAATAATTAAACTCCCCAAATTCCCTCAAGGATCCAAATTATGAAATTTATTTTATTGATCAGACCATCCAATGAAATGGTATACTTACTAATAAAAAATATTTTTCTATTATGCATATGTACTACTTTTTTTAAAGAATAAAAATCGCGGGCTTCCCTGGTGGCGTAGTGGTTGAGAGTCCTCCTGCCGATGCAGGGGACGAGGGTTCGAGCCCTGGTCTGGGAGGATTCCCACATGCCGCGGAGCAGCTGGCCCCGTGAGCCACAATTACTGAGCCTGCGCGTCTGGAGCCTGTGCCCCGCAGCAGGAGAGGTCACGATAGTGAGAGGCCCACGCACCGTGATGAAGAGTGGCCCCCACTTGCCGCAACTAGAGAAAGCCCTCGCACAGGAACGAAGAGCCAACACAGCCATAAATAAATAATAAATCATTCAAAAAAGAAAAATAATAAAAATCGCAAATAAAATACACATGCTGAATTTAAGAGACCGTTTCCTCAAAGCTGCTCTGGACCAACAGCATTCCCTCCAAACCCTGGGGAAAGATTTCTGCAGAGGTGCCATGACAACTTTTCACCAACAACCTGTTTGTAGAGTGGGTAAGGAGCTAATACAAGCAAAGGAGTTTACATCTCTGGAGGTTCAGCCAGCTAACGTGGTCTGAACCTGCCACATCTATATTAGAATCATTTTATAACCAAACTCCATTTACAACCCCGAGTCCAGCAAATTTCACATCTCTTAACCTTACATAATTCTTTTCTCTGTTCACCTTGCTCTGGCTGAAGTGTCAAAAAGGTCATGTGGGCGATAAGAATTACAGTAGTCCTCCCATTAACCGAGGTTTCGATTTCCTCGGTTTCAGTTACCCAAGATCAACTACGGTCTGAAAATATTAAATGGAAAATTGCAGAAATAAACAATTCATAAGTTTTAAATGCACTCTGTTCTGAGTATTGTGATGAAATCTCTCATCCTCCAGCTTCATCCCACCTGGAACAGCAGTCATCCTTTGTCCAGCAAATCACACCTCTTAGGCACTTAGTAGCCATCTCTGTTATCAGATCAATTGTCATGGTATCACAGTGCTTGTGTTTAAGTCACTCTTATTTTACTTAATAAAGTCCTCAAGGCATGAGAGTAGTGATGCTGGCAATTCAGATATGCCAAAGAGAAGTGGTAAAGTGCCTCCTTTAAGTGAAAAGGTGAAAGTTCTCAACTTAATAAGGAAAGAAAAAATATTATATGTTAAGGTTGCTAAGATCTATGGTAAATTTTATTATAATGTATTATTATGATTACTCTAGTTTAAAATTAAGTTATTGGTATTAATCTTACCATGCCTAATTTATAAATTAAACTTTATCATAGGTGTGTATGTCTAGGAAAAACCATATTATACATAGGGTTTGGTACTATCGTGGATTCAGGAATCCTCTGGGCGTCTTGAAACGTATCCCCTGTGAATAAGGAGGGACTACTGTAATATTATTGCCCATAAAAGTAACAAACAGATGAAAAGGAAAGGAAAAGAAAGGAAAGGGAGAAAGGAAGGGAAGAAAATGGAAGGGAAAGAAAAAAAAAAAGCAAAGCAAATGAAGAAAAGACCTTTGTAAAATGTGTCCCCATGTAACTCCTTCTAAGGAAATTTCCCCCAAATTTAGTGAGCACTCAGTCTCCCCTTCCTCGCCTCTCATTCACCAGTCAGGCCACTGCAATCTGGCTTCTACTCCATTATCCCACTTAAGTCATTACACCAAGGTCACCAATAATCCCCAAGTTGCTAAATCCAAAAGACTCTTTTTAAATGTTTCCTTTCTTGGCCTCACTCCAGTGTTTGACTACTTTATCTTAGAACATTCAGCCTTTGCCTCTATAACACCACTGGCTACCTTTACCCCACCATTCCAAACAATCCTTCTTTTTATGGCATGAGAATATTCTAATAATATATTGCTAAATGGAAGTAAGCTGAATATATATAATTTTAGCTATGTAAATATAGATGCATATCACATCATTAAAGACTCTGAAAAACATTAAATGTGATTATTACCTCTAGGTGATGAATAATATGAGCAATCATATTTTTTTCCTTATTTTTCAAGATTTGTCAATACAACTTAATAAAGGTCATTTTTATTTCATTTTTTTAAAGAAAACAATGTAAGTATTTTAATAAAAACAATCCCACAGTATTTATTGTTATCTGGTAATAACATAAAGGTGAGCAAAACAATATGAATAAATGCTTTAGAACTACACTTCTAACAAAGCACACCTAAAAAAACTGTATTGCCTTCTCAACAATTTTTCACTTCATTGATCATTTCTAGTTGGAGACACTTTGGAGCAGAGTAATGTTATCTCCTTTTAGCATGATCCGACCCAGTTGTTTTCTTGACTTTGTTTTAGAATGAATCTCTTCTGCATCATCTAATACGAGGTTCATATACTCATCAAAACCAATGATACAGCCCTCTATCCGCATATTCACTTGCTCATAAAGCCACACCTGAATCCGAGATCTATTTTGCAAGTATCTGAAGATGAGATTGATTGGCTGCACCATCACCTTCTGCACCTTCTGGCCCTGGCCCTGGTACGTCATGGTGGAAGCTCACAAAGACCACACTATCCCACACACTACCTCAAAAAGCAACTTCCAGAATCTAAAGGTCATTTTTATATGCACATGGAGCAACAATTTAAATACATGTAGAGATAGAGAAATGTCTCTTTACATACACTTTTATTTTGTACATACCAAAATTAGAGTGACCTTTCCAAATGTATTGGACAATGCCACATTTAGGTATTTGCCCAACAGAAATGTATATATACATGTGTATATGTATATATGTATGTATGTATGTGTATATATATATATACACACATATATATATATCCATCAAAATATATGCAAAAGAATGTTAATAGGAATAACATATATAATAACCTCAAACTGGAAACTACCAAAATGTCCATCAAGAGTAGAATACATAAATAAGTTGTGATCTACTCACTGAATACTATAGAGCAATGAAAATGAACATACTGCAGTCACATAACACAAATGGAAAAATCTTAGAAACAAAATGTTGAGTGAAAACACTGTACATATATATACTGCAGATTTCATTTAATATGAAATTAGAAACCTGGCAAAACTAATCTATGGTGTCAAGATAGTGATTATCACTGGAGAGACATGAGAATGGAAGACACAGCAGGGTCTTCTTGGATGTTGATGATATACTCTTTTTTGATTTGGGTCCTGCTCACATGGGTGTGTTCAGTTCATAAAAAGTCAAGTTTCACAGTTGTAATTTGTGTATTTTTTCCTGTATGTATGTTATATTTCAATAAAGGTCTCAACAACTCAACTGAGAACTACTGCCATCTTTGAGTGAGGAAGTATCACTACTGCATTTATACATGGATCGTGATTTCCCCTTCAAAAATGTCTGGACCATGGTGCAGCCACCATGGAAAACAAACTGGAGGTTTCTTAAAAAACTAAAATTAGAGTTACCATATATCCAGCAATCCCACTCTTAGGCATATATCCAGAAAAGATGAAAACTCTAATTCAAAAAGATACATGTGCCCCAATGTTTATAGCAGCACTATTTACAATAGCCGAGACATGGAAGCAACCTAAGTGTCCATTAACAGGTGAATGGATAAAGAAGGTGTGGTATATATATATATATATATATATATATATATATATATATATATACATACATATATATATATATATGTGTATATATATATATATGTATATATATATGTATATATATATGTATATATATATATATATATATATATATATTACTCAGCCATAAAAAATAATGAAATACTACCATTTACATCAACATGGATGGACCTAGAGATTATCATACTAAGCAAAGCAAGTGAGACAAAGACAAATATATATATCACTTATATGTGGAATCTAAAAATATAATACAAATCAACTTATTTACAAAACAGAAACAGATTCACAGACATAGAAAACAAACTTATAGTTATCAAAGGGAAAAGGGGAAGGGGATGGATAACTTAGGAATATGGGATTAAGAGATACACAGCAATATATATATAAAATAGATAATCAACAAGGACCTACTGTATAGCACAGGGAACTATATTCAATATCTTGTAATAACCTATAATGGAAAAGAATCTGAAGCTGTACACCTGAAACTAACACAATATTATAAATCAACTATAGTTAAATAAAAATAAATTAAAATGTCTGGACCATATTAAATATCACCACACCTCCTTTGGAAAATAGTGAAAAGAGTAAGATCAAATCAAAAAATTGATCAAATCAATTTTTCAGGCAGGCTTTTGATTTTTTTTTTTTTTTTACGACCTAACTCTTTGAAATTACTTTTCCTCTGGAGAACAGTCAGTACCTGTGTGTGTGTGTGTGTGTGTGCGCGCACATTAGAATCAGAGTTCCACTCCTGAAAATTGTCTCTTTGTTCTATTATCTAACTTATCGTTATTGCACAGAAAACAGAAAAAAAAAAAAAACAATTTAAAAAATCACATTAGGTCAGGACAACCAGGGAAGCCAGAATCAAAGAGTAAGTGAGACACGTGGGCCATCTAGTCAGAGGATCACCCATTTCAACCAATCTTGACTCATCCCTTTACTAGCTGTGTAGTTTTAGAGAAGTCACTTTACCCTTCTCAGCCCCAGTGCCCTCACCGGCAACAGGCTACTGACTGAACTTTTTTAGAAAACAAAAGGAAAAAAACAACTTTGGGCATAAGAAACATACCTCAAAATAAAAATAGAATATTTTAAATGTGCTGCAATACAATCAAATATCTGTGTTTTATAGAAAGCTACTTTGAGACCATATTTGCGTTACTTGCTTTAGTGTTATGTGTGCTTGTATATATATATATATATATATATATATTATATATGTATATATACATATATAATATATATCTATATGGCTGGTTGCTTATAAGTCTACATCCTTTAATATATATAATGGGGAAATTATGAGAGTGCTGTTTATTCATTTCTGACATTTTATTTGTGAAAAGAGAATGTTAATATAAGCAAAATTTTAGCTCATATTGATAAAAATGATAACACTGAATCTAGACATCTTAGAAGGAACTCCCAAAGTTCAACGAAATGTTCATGGATGGAATTCTCATTAACCTTGAACATCCTCCAGATGCTCCTTTGATAATGTTAACTGCCTTAAAAACCATGTGGTTTCAGCCCACTGACCCATACAATACATGGCGTGAATGCACATGTGAAAGTTGAAATCAAAGTTTGAGAAAGGTGAGTTGTCTGATTTCTGATGAACCTCTACAGACTCAATATTTTTGTTAGCCCTTGTTGAGTAAGTTCACACTGTGGGTTTTTTTTCTTTAGTTACTTATCCATGAACACATGATGGAATCATGTGTTCTATGTTGCCTTTAATTTTAAAGGCAGCTGACGTGTCCACATAGCAGGGATCTAAAGCCCCACATAAAGAGTTTCTGCGGCATTTTTGTTGCCAGTAATGGTATTAACTATTGCTAAGATTTTTAGCTCTAACCTTAGAATTAAAGATAGCAATCTACTCTGAACTTTTACATGTCAAGATGAAGAAAAGCAATGGGAGCTCCATGAAGATAGAAATTTTTGTATGTTTTGTTCCCTTCCATATCAGCAGCACCCAGTACAATGCTTGGCACATAGCACAGCTCAATAACTATTCAAAGAATGAATGAATATAGGTTCCTTACTTGCAGATAAGGAAATTAATCTACTTTGCTGAACCTTGATTTCCCCACCAGATGACTCTACACAAGTTTGGATATTATGGATATTATGTATTTTCCATTTAACGTTTTCCTTTCCTGTCTTTCCTCTAGTAACTTCTAATATTTATCCTTTGAGATAGCTTTCGGACACTTATTATACCAAGTGCCTTCTTCTTATAAAATACAATGATCAGAACTAAATTCAGTAACACAGCTGTGGTTTAATTAGAACGAGTATAGTGATTCTATTTCTTTCCTTATGCCAGATATTGTACTTTTAACTTTTAATAAAAGAAATCTTCAAGTTATGCCAGTCTTATTGGTGGTGGTGAAAGGATTATGTGTTAGTTTATACTGAAACTGAAGTCAACTAAATTCCTTTGACCAGATCTCATCAATATAAAAATACACTGATGACTTTATTAGGATCCAAATTATAGGCTTTACATTGACCTCTATGATTTTTAAAACTCAGGCTTATCATTTCTAACTATTAAAGTATTTTACATATTATCAGTGGTCAAGATATTAACCATCATTGTGGAGAAGTGTCAGACATGAGTTCATCTAAGGCCATTCCGTATAGCTGAATTATGCTTGTTCAAAGCCATTTGTCCCCTTAGAGACAGTGGAAGGTTTGGCAGTCCCTAAAACACCAAAGATTCTACAACCAGTCCCTAAATACTTTTCACTGAGCTTAGCTAGCACTTCAGGTGCAGGGCAGGGTGCCTACACAGTGATTGTCAAGTTCAGGAGGTAAGAGATCAAACAGAAGAGCAAAAGAGAAAAAACTGAAAAAGGAAAAGGGCGGCATTCAAAAGGTCCTACCTGCTGGCACTGAAGCTAGAAAGAGAAGTTTTGCTCACAAATGCTCAGCATTCTCCTACCAATTCCTTGCCCCCGTGGTCTTCTCTCTTGATGCTTGGCTTCCTGGAATCTCAGAAATAATGGAGCACAGGGCATACTCCTGTGGATGACCACTGATTTTTCCTTATTCAAATAAGTCTTCCTTACTCAAAGAACCAGTGAAATCCTATGAAATGTTCTCATACTAACCACAAGGTTTTCCCAAACTTCTTTTGAAACATAAAACTCATGATACACTCTTTATCTGTTCACATATACATTTAACTTTGATTTGTAACCTCTGTATTATAGATTGGCGTGTACATTTAGGGGGATTTTTTAATGTCTTTATATTTTTCTCCTTTCTTTGACACAAGGAGTGTTTCGAGGAACAAAATCTGCATCTCAATAATACCAGAAACTAGTAACTTAATGCCCTGTGATGATGATGATGCTGGTGACGCCAAGTATGAAGTCTATGTTAATTAGCAATATGCTCACAAAACTTTTCAATAAGCATTATTTCAAGGGAAAGTGCCATATATAGAGGGATTATTTGGAGTGTTAATTATAATTTTCAAAAAATGGGAATAGCTAAATACTTTTTAAATCATTTAACATGTATGTATTAGGCAATAGTCAAGGCACTAGAGGTATAGGAGGAAACATGGCCTGCATTTGACCATCTCCATAGAGCTTTCATTTCTTTCTTTCAGCACTCTCCTCCTTCCCCACATCTGCCTCCTTCACCACCACTTCCTCCTCCTCCTCTTCCTTCTTTTCCTTCTCCTCCCTCTTAAATAAATATTGTCCACTGCCAACAAGACAATTATTGCTTAGTAATTACCACTTAAAAATAGTTATAGGGCTTCCCTGGTGGCTCAGTGGTTGAGAGTCCTCCTGCCGACGCAGGGGACACGGGGTCGTGTCCCAGTCCGGGAAGATCCCACATGTCGCGGAGCGGCTGGGCCCGTGAGCCATAACTACTGAGCCTGCGCATCCGGAGCTTGTGCTCCGCAACGGGAGAGGCCACAACAGTGGGAGGCCCGCATACCGCAAAAAAAAAAAAAAAAAAAGTTATAAACAACAAGGACCTATCGTATAGTGCAGGGAACTATAGTCAATATCTTGTAATAACCTATAATAGAAAAGAATCTGAAAAAGAATCGATAAAAACATACATATATGTATAACTGAATCACTTTGCCATATACCTGAAACTAACACAACACTGTAAATCATCTGTACTTCAAAAAAGTTATAGAAAAGCAGTATAAGTTCAGTGGTTTACTAAATGTAAGAAGTCATGACCATAACTGGGTATTTGCTATTTCCTTAGCTATGACACCTTGGACAAGTGTTTAAACCACATTGAGCTAATTTTCTCAGCTAGTAATACGAGGATAACAAAATCCACCTTAAAAGTTTTGCTGTAAACTGTGGAAATCATGTATATAAAGTTTCTACTACTTTGCATTGTACAGAATACACAATAAATGACAACTGTAATCATTTACTTAGAGCAGAATGTACTTTCAGAAGATCGTCATAACAATGTCTCCAATCACACACATTCTTCTGCCATAAGTCCCTGTTACTCTTCCATCAAGAGAATTATATTTTTTCACACCCCTGCAACTCATGAATCTAGGCAGCCCTACAACATCAAAAGTAACACCATATGGAAACAGACTCGCGGACTTCGAAAACAAACTTATGGTTACCAAAGAGGAAACGTAGGGGGCAGGGATAAATTAGGAGTTTGGGATTAACATATACACACTACTATATATAAAATAGATAATCAACAAGGACCTACTGTATAGCACAGGGAACTCTACTCAATATTCTGTAATAACTTATATGGGAAAAGAATCTGAAAAAGAATGGACGTATGCTTGCATATAACTGAATCACTTTTCTGTACACGTGAAACTAACACAACATTGTAAATCAACTATACTCCAACATGAAATCAAAATTGAATTAGAAAAAAAGTAACACTGTATCATATCTAGGTGTAGTTCTTATCTCTCCTGGCAGTTTCTGCAAAGTGTAAAGTCCTCTGTGAGAGAGGTACTGGGCACGTGATATACCTGGAGAGAGGTACTGGGAGAGAGGTACTGGGCACGTGAGGGAAAAAGTTATGTTCGCTGTCCTATCTGTTCAAGCCTTCAGACGATCCCACAGCAGCAGCTATCTGATAGAGCAGCGGAGCCCAATTCACCCCCAAACCATGAAAAATAATAATAAATGACTGCTTTAAGCCACTAAGGGTTTTTGTTTGTTTGTTTGTTTGTTTGTTTTTGGTACGCGGGCCTCTCACTGTTGTGGCCTCTCCCGTTGCAGAGTACAGGCTCCGGACACGCAGGGTCAGCGGCCATGGCTCACGGGCCCAGCCGCTCCGTGACATGTGGGATCTTCCCGGACCGGGGCACGAACCCGTGTCCCCTGCATCGGCAGGCGGACTCTCAACCACTGTGCCACCAGGGAAGCCCAGCCACTAAGTTTTGGTGTGATTTGTTACAACAGATAACTAGAAGAGTACGGTACATTAAGTAACACAGAATCTTTTCAATCCTCATGTATTGGACCTTTCTGGGTATTTCTTCTGGCTGAGCATTTCCTTCCCCCAAACTTCTTTCCCTTTCTTTTCCTCTGTCCTTTTCTTGCTCTCTTGCTGCCTTTCCCTTCTTTATTAATATTGTCATTCCTTGGGGCTCCATAATATATAACAGTGACCCCCCAAGCACATATAGCCAGAGCAAACCACTTTGTGACCTCAAAATCCAAATAGTTAACCACCTACTTGGTATTACTACTTGGAAGTTTCACATCACAGGTAGGGAATGCATTTTTCCCTTTCTTTCTTGACCCCCACATTACTCCAAACTCTAGGCTCCTTATTTGTAAATGCAGAACTATCATCCCTTTAATCATTTAAGCAGAGAAGTGGGTGTCACACTTCAAGCATGAGACTAGTTAAGCTTTGTCATTTATGTCTCTTCAGTATCCCTAAAATCCGTTTACTTCTTTCTGCTTCGATGTTCTTAACTAAAAGTTTCCTACTATTTTATCTTGATTTAAAAGGCATTTCTCTTCTCTAATGCCTTCAGACCAGATTAGATCTTGGCATATATTTACATAGCACTGTGTACATCTCTTTTTGTAACACTGATTACATTTGAAATTAACTCTTCCACATCTGTCTTCTCTACTAGACTTCAAGTTCCAGGAAGGAGGAACCATATATGTCTTGTTTAGCTCCATTTCCATTTTGCATTGTAAACACTCAAAGAATATTTGTTGAGTGAGTAAATAAATGATTACGAAGACAAACTATACAGCTGAGAAAGTTCATTGTATTGCTACAAATGACTAACCAACAGGCAATCAAAACCTAGAAGTGATCCTGGGTCCAATCTCTGAATAACAGTCTAAAATCTAGTATTTTATTTTGTTAACACATAGAATAAACACACATTTTTTTTCTGTTAGTGGTCAGGGTGCCATGCAAACCATAAAGAGTGTTCATTGATTTCCAAACTTATCATGTGTTGTCTTTCAGTTTCTGTGGTGTTTTGTTTTGTTTTGTTTTTACTGTGAATTGTTTATATTGTTGTAAAACTTTTCTTATATTTTGGCTTTATCTTCCCAACTAGATATTAAATGGAGCAAAGTTCATGGCATGTATATCTTTATCTCTCTCTGAAAATACCTCAGACCTTGGCACATAGTAGGTTTTCAAAAATAGTGCTGAAGTATCAAATAACCCATATTTGATGAAATAATAAGCAAAAGAAAATGAAATTGCCACAAATATTATGGTCAGTTGACCTCAAATAATAGGTTTCTTTCATTCATGTTCCTGAGAATGCTTCAAAGGATACAGATAGGGGTTATATCAGTTTCATTCCGGAATATGTGACCTTTTAGTGTTTGGGCCACAATTCACTTTTTTCCAACCTCAGGAGTACTCCAAACCTATTGCACTCTTCAAAGTTCAACTCATCTAACTCCCTCAGGTCATCCAAGCAACAGAAACAGAGCCGCTCCTCTTGGGCCTTTAGTATTACCCTCAGACCTCTAAGGGCCTTACAGTTCCTATAGTTTCCAGAGCTTTTTCAGGTTACAGGGTCCATATACCTTCAAGGACAGATGTCAAACTCAGACTAACATGTAGCTAATTTCATGCTTTAGTTATTTCTGCATATGAATGTTTACAGCCCTGCACCTTTCTCATTCCCTAGTTATTAAAACCTAAGTAATAAATTCCCATATTCATGCAATCCAGGAATTCTACCTTCTTCTCCAAATTGCAAGCACTGGTGCGATGTGATAGACTTCCATGAGAAACCAAGAGCTGGCATCTTCTGGATACCACGTTCAGGACCAGTCCTGCTGAGAAGCAAGCAGTAGGTCTTGTGTGCTCTGAAATGGGTTCCAGAAACATCTTTTCTCTGGATATCTCCCTTCTACACACACCTAGCTCTGTGTAATAGCTTTCCTAGCCCTTCATCTTTTTATTACCCCAAGCTGCTGAGTTTCAGAGTTTAGTTTTGGATTGTTACATCAGAGTCCCATGTTGTCAAATGACTTGTTTAAAAACTGGACGCTTTTGGTTTTTGCACATGACGAAAGTGAAAGTTTTTTGGCAAACAAAGGTCAGCTGGGGTTTCCCAGGCATAGTATGAAGTCTTCATATCAAACATTTGTTCATGTGTGTAACGTGGATTACAAAGAGTCTTCTGTTCCATAAATGGCTTATAAAAGCATGGACTTTGGGAAGGCATGCTTTTCTAATATTTGAGATATTTTAGGATGGTGGGGAAAAGGTATATGCCATTCTACATTAACCATAAAACAAATTCCCTGGGGAAGTAAGTGAAAAATTAGAGGGGAAAGATTCTGTTACACTTTCTTATGCTTCCAGCTATTAAATCTAGAGAGGAAACAGTTCTTTCTCCCTAATCCTGACTACCCGCAATGGAATTTGTGCACCAGCCCCTGCATAAAACATAATGTTACAAATTACATGTGAAAGACCCTTTACTTATTCAGGTCAACAAATGAATTTTTTTTCCTGTCGCATATTTAAAACAATTTTTGTTTCTAAATGTGGCCAAGAATATATGTGATGATAAAACCCTTTTTACCATTTTAAAGCTCACAAAATTAACATTTGACATCGTTTTTCAGTACTTATTTTAAATATATACATCTAATAAATTTAAAATAAAACATCACAGATCAACTGAAAATATTTTATCACTGGAAATTTTAATTATTCAATATATGAATGTGTTTGAGTGAAACACTGAAAGCAACTTAAAAAACACATTCAAGTCACTTAAAAACCCAAGAACAAATTGATCAAGTGAGGATTGAGAGCAACGTGTATCAGTCAAATGTGTTTCTAGTGGAAGTAGATTGTTTGGGGGAGAGAGGAGACTCCTGTGGATACTCCTGAGCAGCTGTTTTATTGGACTACATCTGGGGTTCTTTTTTCTTTTTCTGCATGGCATCTACCTCATTTCCTGCATTTTTCCATTTCCTGATTTCAGCATCTATTTTCCTTGCTTTCCTATGTTAGAAAGAGAATGGGATCTCTTTGTTTATAAAATATAAAGAGCCCTGACAGCTTTTCTATACTCTATGGAAAGTAATTATATTTTGAGATGGTTATGAGAGAAAGAAAGAAAATTTCTTGAAATGTACCTTTTAAAATCCAAGAATCATCAAAACTGAACCTTTCTGAGGAAGAGAAAGCTAATATAGCTTTCTTTTTTAAAGACTTTTCTCACTTAAAATTATAGTATCTACACAGTATAGAATAAAAAATAGCTTTCTAATGCATTATTGTTAGAAAAACTGTTTAAATGTATTCATTTATATTTTAAGAGAAAAAATGTATAATGTAAATATATTCAGTAAAACAGGATTTTAATTATATTAATTTGAAGGGTAGAACTGTTAACATTATCTTACATTTTTCTATAATCTGAATTATAGACTTAGCTGATAATTTATTTTTAATACAGTGCTAATATGTCAAGTCAATACATACCTAATGATTTTTAAATATACCTGAAGGACATAAATATGCTTCTATAAAAGTAAATCAAGTACAGATACATAATTGTTGAGATAAGTAATCTAGTATTTTTTACTTTTTTAAAACAGTGAAATATAAGGTAATAAGAATCCATAAAGTGAAATAATAACTACATTGGTGTTAATAATTTTTTAACATTTATTTTTTTATGTCCAGATTGATGTCAAGCATTATGGCAATAATAAATAGAAGATTTATTCAAGTTTCTTGAACTCTTCATTCAAGACACTTTGTAGACTTCTAGTAGCTGCCACATACATACGTAAAGGAACTCATCTTCCTTGATATATACGTATGCTGTCACATTTTAATTTGGTTGGATGTTTAAAAATTAAACTTGAGTAAATTAGCAATGGGTGCTCAAAAAAAAAAACAAAAAACCCTTTTTGTTGCCACCATAATATCATAGATCATGATAAAGTGAAAAAAACACTGGACAATAAAAATAGGAAATATGAGGTTTCATTTTGATTTTAAGTCCTGTTAATTAAAGATTTTATGACTAGGTCCCTATTGTCAAGAAACATACATTTAAATTGAGGAGGTAAGGTATGACTAGATAAAACAGCTACCCAGCCCCATGAAGCAGCATACATATAGTCATAACATCTGTATGTATCTTTGGTGCATACAGATGTTATGATACTATGGTTAGTAGTTAGTGAACACTGACTGACTTGAGCTGGGCATTGAGGAAAGCAACGACTTAGTCTTGGTGAGAGAAAATGAGAGAAATTTTCAAACACACTGAGCCTAATGAAAAGAGTTAGGGTCTACGGCCATACCACCCTGAACGCGCCCGATCTCGTCTGATCTCGGAAAAGAGTTAGGAATGAGCATGACCTATAAGGAGTAGCTCAGAAGAGAATCAGAATATTACAGTTATTGTAAAATCTGAGGAAACTTGATAGATGCAGAACTTTAGGTTTCTTAGGATAAAGAATTAAGAAGCATATGCTTTAGTGCAGCAAATAACTGAATTAAAATGTGCAGTTTTAAAATTTAAATAAAACAAATATTTAAATTAAAAATAAAAAATGATTTATTTGACAAGGTTATCTTTCTGTGTATCAAAAATATACATATTCCTTATTAACAAAAAACAAGGGACCATATCACACATTTTGTGCATTTTCCCCAGTGTTAGAATCATTGAGAAAGCAAATGAATTAAGGACTCTAAACTAATTTAGAATTGCAAAATTGTTCCCTGCTTTGAAGCTTAACTGCAGTGAAAGAAGTCAAAGTAGTGAGGACTGGGGTCACCACTTTTCTCTAGGCGAATACATCACCATACGTCACTTTCTATCTTAACTGCTCCAACATCTTTGTTGTTATAAGACACAAGCCTGGAAGCTAAGTAAGCCTATCCAACATTCTTAAGACTATTTCTAATAAGATGGCCTTACTTTCAGACTTCTGTACTTTGATCAGATGCCTAAAGGTTAAAATCATTTTTCTGGATAATGTTTTCCTCAGTAGTTATATAAACAAAGCAATAAAATTAGGAAGCATAGAAGAACATATTATTAAACTGTTATAATTTTAATATCCTTGAGCTTCGTAATAGAAAACAAAACATTTTGATAGTAAGAAAACAAAACATTAAAAGTTTACACACAGGGCTTTCCTGGTTGCACAGTGGTTAAGAATCTGCCTGCCAATGCAGGGGACACGGGTTTGAGCCCTAGACCTGGAAGATCCCACATGCCGCAGAGCAACTAAGCCCATGCGCCACAACTACTCTAGAGCCCACGAGCTACAACTACTGAGTCCGCGGGCCACAACTACTGAAGCTCGCACACCTAGAGCCTGTGCTCCGCAACAAGAGAAGCCACCGCAATGAGAAGCCCGCACACCACAATGAAGAGTAGCCCCCGCTCGCCGCAACTAGAGAAAACCCGCGTGCAGCAACAAAGATCCAACTCAGCGAAAAATAAATAAATTAATTAATTAATTTAAAAAAAGTTTATACAGAAATGGTATAATTTTCATTCCTCAAGTGCTTGGCTCATATTTGCCTTAAAACTTAATTCTAATACCTAATTAAAATAAGAACTTCATTTAAACATATTACTGTATTCTACATTTTTGTTCACCTCTGAAATATATATATTCTGTGATTTTTCTACTCAAGACGGATTAAAAAATATATATGTTTTAGATATAAAAGTAAGGGTTTCCTGGTTCCCATCAAAATATTTTGTTGGATTTATGAAATGTGATTTCATATATTGTAAAATCCATTTTAATTTCTGCTTCAGTATCATATAATATTTCTAAATATATTCAAAAGGTAATAGTAACATCATGCTAGATTCAGATGAAGAGGTTAGGTCACCAATCATTTCTATTTTCTCTTTACTTTGATCTGTTTAGACTACAAAGAGTGTCAACTCTTCGACAGTTCTAAGAGTTTGAAGAAAGCTTTATTAATAATAAACCCATTTTTTTAAACTGTCAGTATTGGATATATCATTTTAAATATTGAAGCACTTTGATTCCTCCCTAGTGTTGGCCCATCATATATATCTATAAATTCATAGTGTTAAAAAATATACAAATGTAAAAATCTAGTGAATCTCTTGTTAAAACTTTTTTCCATTAGTACAAATTATCATTGATTTGTTTTAAATAACATACAGAAGAATTACTTTTTTGATTTTGGTAACATTTTTATAGCTTCCTTTCTATGATAGGAAGACAATTCCAAAAAGTAAAATTGTTCAGAAATTTTATAAAATTCTCAGACTGTAAGTCCCTGAGCCCCTTCTTAACAGCAAACAATGTTCATCTTGCCTTTTTTTAAAATTTAATTTATTTTTTTATACAGCAGGTTCTTATTAGTTACCCATTTTATACATAATAGTGTATACATGTCAATCCCAATCTCCCAGTTCATCCCACCATTTGCCTTTATCGGGCCGTCACAGTTTCGATGCTCTGACTAAAAACGTAGTGCCAATTTTTTTAAAGGGAAAGCTTTCTCAAACTCACTCTTCATTATTTATTCTTAATTAGTCTAACTTCTTAATTAGTCTAACTTCTAGATAACTATTTCACTCTCTTATATTCTCTTTTCATTGTCATATTTAATCTCTTAAACTGGTTTCAATACTTCTACGTCAAATTTAGGAATGTTCAAAATACTAGCTTTCGAATAGGATCAACCTAAAGAGTGCAAGTTAATTTTAGATTCTAGTGAAATGTTATAAAGAGAGAAATGAAGAAATAATATCTGGAATTTTAAAAATTGATAAGTACATGTCCTTCTTTCATAAAATCCTCATATACTTGTGTCACTAGCAATGGATGATTTCCATCTAAAATAGATTATTTTTGTATCATTATATTTCCAATGTGCATGAATGATTTGCTTTCGACACTTGTTTGAACTATACTTATGTATAGTAAAAAGTAATCCTTATGATTTCAGGCTTTTATTCAAAGTTCACATTTTGTGATATTACATTGACTAGTTTGGAACGCCGTGCAATACTTATATTTACTTAACATTAATATGTATTCTCAGGAACTTGGGTTACAGGAATATAACTAATATTGACTATTACAGTGCTTAACATGCTTAATTAAATAAATCTCTATTTGTAAAATAGGGGAAAATGTGCGTGACTAGTACTGCAAATTTCAGTTTTAAGAGAAAATGGATGTATTTTCTACTAGCTCAGAGATACAAGGGAAAAATTTATCTTGTGTATTATCTAATAGACCTTCCAGAACTAAAGACCACAGGAGGTAAGGCTAACAAAATTAATATGCAAAGAAGCTCAACACTAGGGACCTATAATTTTCTTGCAAATGGTTTCGCTTTAAGGATGAAACAACACAAGACAATACCAATTTCTTTCTTTTCTTGCAAATAGATGAAGCTTAAAAAAAAAATTAACACATGACAGCAGGTGGGAAGAATCTAGACAAGTGGATATTCAAAGTAGGGGGAATCGAAATTTGATTTGCCTAACATTTCACAAACTAATTTGAATTCATTGGTATGTCTTTAAAAAACCAACTTGGATAGATATATTTAATTAATGAAGGATTGGCTAGCTGTCAGAATCGAAGTAAACACTTAGTAGTTGTGGTGAGCCATTATATATTTATGAACATGAAAGGGTTTACAAAAATAAAGTTGGAACTTAACTCACTAAAAATATTTGTGAACATTTCATCTGTAATTTCTTTACTTGCAATTCTTTTACTTAACATATTAATATGTTATTGATTACAAATAATCTAGGTAAATTAGTAGATAATCTCCAAAATCACTTTAAGTATTCACTCTACCCAGATTTTTAAAAGGTCAAGCAGAAAATGATACATTAACATTTTAAACAAACTATACAATTTTCCTCAATCTTCAAATGCAATAAGGTAAAATTAAATAATTTGTTTTCAGTTAGAGCATTAGTTCATCTTTAAATGATATTTTCATATTTGTTCCTATCAGTTAACAATATATGTGTTATCTATCTATACAGTAAAGAGTTCACTGCTGTTAAATTTGTAAAATGTATTTCTGCACACCAGGAATGGTTTGGTGCTGTACTATTCCTATCAGTTTAAAACGTGTTAGTGTCAGACAATCTTTGAAACCAACAAATCAGTTCAGTATAATCTGAAATTTTAAAATCTGGGCTTTCAAGAGAAAAGAACAGTATGTCAAATTGAATATCTCATTTCAACTTTCATAATTTGATTTTCTGATGTATCTAAATATGATCTGCTGTAACAATAACATAGTTTATATCCTAACAACACTAAGGATAGGGAACAAAATCACATGCATTTTGATTGTGAATTCTTGTGTGAATAAATAATCAAATTTAATTGGCTAATGAATTGAAGACCATTTAATGGAGCAAATTTGGAGGTTTTGTTGTTTTAATAATTGGCTTTAAAATATTGATACAGTTGAAACATAATGATTTTTTTCTGGATGTAACATAAACAATAATAATTTTGCTACTTTGTGTAGTAGTTTTGAACTTCATTAGAATCATCAGACATACTTTTACCTCTTAATGGTGAATTTATAATCAAAGATATTAATATACTTGATTAATGTAGTATAATGTTGTGCTTTACAACAGTGTACTAGAAAAGTCTAAATGATTCATACCCAAGGGAAGAGTTGGTGCTATCAATTTAAAGTGTTTAATATACATTTATTTAAATGTGAAGTTGCACTTTGCCTGAGGAATGAGTATTTAAATTGACAGCCTAATAGAATTCCTAAGTAATGTAGTCTTTTCCCCCCATTTACTTATTAGTCATATTTAAAATCATTCATTTAGAGACACCAGAAAAGCATGTGAACTAACTGTTTAGGGAATTAAACATTAATTCTATGGCTATCTTCTATTTCATCATAAATATAGAGCTTTGACCTTCAATCTTACTTATTGAGAGCAAACAAATTTCTGGATTAATGGCCCCAAATGAATGGTTCCAAAAATAGGAACAGTCAGAATATTTTAAATAAATAATATATATTATTAACATCAATGTAGAACTATCCAAAGCTTAAATCCAAATTTCAATTCTTAAACTAAAAATCAATAGTGTTTTATTATAAAATTATAAAATAATCTAAGCATTAATATGTAAAAGACTCCTCTTATAGAAACATTTTCAATAGTTGAAATTTCACACGTTATTATGCCTTTCTCTATTTTCATAATTTATGGGTCTTGATAAATTTAATTGTTGTAGACATCATAAAATTAAATTACTTTCCATGCAATCAAATTAGTTATGTCAATTATTTGCTGGAGTTATGAATATGGAAATTCAGAAAAGAAACATTTTTCAGCTTTTCCAAGTAAACAATTATGAATCAATTTTCCTCGTGTTTTGGACAAAATGGAAATTGTCCTAATAAGTAGTATAAATTTTAGATAATTTACTAATTTAATATATATCATTCATATGCTTTATTTTGCCCTCACCAGGAGTTACCTAGTAGTCAGCCAAAATCTACTCAAGTGTCCGCAATATATGTGGTATATTTCTAGACTATTTGTAACATATTAATCTCTCTGAAATCTAGTGGAATTTTCCTTGTGGAACGGTTTCAACCAGTTACTGTACCCCTTCCCACTCTCCACCTCCTTAGGGACTTCATGACTAGAAACTGAGAAAACACACACACACACACACACACACACGCACACAGAGTAATGTTAAATCTTCAGGGATTGCTAAATGATAACCCTATTGGGCAAATTCAGCCTTCAGAAGTCTTTACTTTGGCCTCATAGTGGTTTTTAAATTTCTCAATTTGCTTGCATCTAAGCAGGCATGCCCTTGCGCGTTAGTTCATTCCAAGACCACCATTCTCTGTGGTTGTATATTGGCACAATTCACACAGTGACAGGTGTATGTAGATATTTGGATTTGTTTCCCCTGCTTTGGCCTGACAAGTATCATGTTCTCAAAAAAAGATTGGATTCTCCTGAATAGAAAACGTTCCATTGTTTTCACTCTAACCTTTCTAGTCACTTCTTTTAGATCCTAAAATTATCCCCTGCTTCTTCCTAACCCTGACGGTTGACACAGTATGAAGACAACATTCCTTTTATTAATCTACAATGTAGTTACCACAACCTGTTCAAAAGTATCAGCCATACTGAATAGAAGAAACAAAAAGATACACCGCCATGTGGAAATATCACTTATTACTGCAAAAGAATACAAAAATTAGACATTAAAATGAAACATTAACATTAAAAGAGGTGTTATATGTCAGTTGTTTATCAAGTAGAACATTAAATTGTTTTTCCTTCAATGGAAAACACTAATAGCCATTTTGTGTTTGTACTGGAAGCCGTCAAATACTATTCTCTTGATAGAGAAGATTTTTCATTATGAAATACCATAACACATACCAAAAATTTCATGATGTACTTAAAAAATAAGTTCAGAAATGTCTCAAAGTGTCTTTTGTTTTTTATATTTTTCATAAGAACTTATACAGTCATATGGAATAAGTGTAAACCACTTTAACACACAAGATTAAAGATGATAAAAATCACACATTTGCATATGCTTGCTTATATTATAGTGATTTAAATATTACTAATCTTTTCAAGTCTTTGAAAGGAATAATTTATAGCTATTATCTACCTTAAACTTATATATATAATAATTCTTTCAAATTATGAAATATATTTTAAATTTTCTGAGGACCATCGGACTTTCATACAACATAATCATATGTACACGTCACAACATACTGTTGTAGAGAAACTATGAGAGTCTTAAAAAGTCAGAAGTATATTTTATTGAAAGTATACTCTCATAAATTTCATTATTTTTCTCACGTTCAAAGAGGAAATTGCCGGGATGAAACCATATTCATTCATAGCCAAGGAATGCAGCACCCAAATATCTTCCTGGAATCACTTAGTATAAATGTGCTAATTCATAACAATATTGGGTTAAATAAATGCTGCTGTTGGTATAGTGTAATTTTCTTTTGTGATAAATGCCATTGATTTGCTATTTACTTTTCAATTGATTTTATTTGTCAAATTATATACCAAACAGTCCCATGGGCTTATTAAACATATGAGGGCTGACAATGAAAAATGTGCATAGTTTTAGCACCAACTTTGTAAATTGCCTTAATAATAGCTGGTATAACGTAATAGTATTTCAACCAGTACTTTTCATTTCTAGCTCATAAAGCCTTTTCATTGAACCCCAAGGGTGTAGCTATGAAAGTAAGATTTAATTTTGTATATAATGTGGCCTAAATTAGCTTTAAAGCGATAGGAGAAACAGGCAGTTACAAAAGATAGGCTGAAATTATTACAACTTGATATGAATTTCTCTAACAAAATTAATTATTATTTCAATTGTAACATAATTTGTAGTAAAAATTTGTCTATTCAGAATAAACATTTTAAGTCTTATTATTTTTAAAACTTTGACAAATGCATGGAAAACCGTCATGGACATATAATAAGAAGAACCCATTGGCCAAACATAGTTTTCCCATAGCTTCAAGTGCCCAGGTGGTCATAAAGGCCAAAGACACTTGCATGTTAACCTACTTAGAGTATCTCTTTGCTACACTAATTTCCTTCTAATTTGCCCTTTGAGACAATACAAGGAAATTTCAATATTGTACTTTTGTTCCTGATATTCGTATATAAGGAATAAAATATATACTTTGTTATGTTTGTATGGTGCTTTACGATTGATAATAAGTTCCTATTTGTGATTTCATTTTGTCCCTGTGTGAATGTTTACAGCAAGTATTACTATCTCTCTCTCATGGGTGAATAAGTTTAGTATCTTGTCCAAGACTAATGCATTAAGATGACTAACATATATGGCAGATGCACAGTATAATTTTTGACATACATAATAAAGTGACAGTATTTAGTTCTAGGAAAAACACATATGGACTTGTAGAACTGGACAATTAAGTCTACAATACCAACTATAGAATTGGACAATCAATTTTAATACACTAACAGTATTTCAAGTCTTTCTTAAATGACCTATGATTTGCTTGTTTTTATATTTCTAAAAGAAAAAAATTAATGAATAGTCATGGGCATTCTTATTAAACTGATTAATAGCCACATAAATTGCTACACAACACAAGTGCTTGACATTGGTTGACCAATATATTCAAGACACATGTTTAGACAGAGTTCTCTCCTCAATAAATTTTGATCTTAAAAGTGAAGAAACATATTATGAAATATAGATAACTATTTCAAAATGGCATTGTGGTTTTATTCATTTCCTTTCTAAATTTTGGAGATAATACTCCTTCACTTGTGTTTTGAAGTCATATCATATTTCATTATAAGGGAGAGGCAGAAATAATATGTAAGAAAGTATTGCTAACTCTTAGAGCCCACTTTCTCAGTTTTAGAGTCAGTTAACAAACTAGACTGATGAACTTAAGCAAGTCATTTCAGACTCCAGGTTTTGATTTCTACAACTATATCACAAAATAACTGGAATATGTAAATTTTGAAGACCATACCCAGCTCCAAAATTTGTACAAATATACAAAAGAGCCCTAAATTTCTTTTTTCAGAATTGCTGCATTTCGATCTCTGTTAGCTTAATTCATTTTTCCCCCAAAAGGAAACTGTCATATTATTCAACACAATCAAATTTTGAAATTTTGTACACACCAAAAAATGGATAATGGGAGGATAGTAAAGTATTTGGAAGGATGTGTACAAATGTTAACCTTTAGCATGTGGGGGAGGGAATTTCCACAATAAAATGTTTAATCTCTCATTCAATAAACATGGGAAATATTGAACTCATATTTCTCTTAAAGTAACAAAAGGTATTTGTTACTTATCTTGCTATCACAAAAAAAATGAGATATACTTTGAAGCATGAAGTGAGAATAATCGAAAATTATTTTTTAAAAGATGGCCATTGTTGCTGCAATACCTAAACAAAGCAGAACCTAAGGAGCCCTGGTTTGTGCAGTGTAGCCCATCCGGCAGGAAAGGAACTCTCCCTATGTTGGTCACATGGCACCATAGCAGCACTGTAAAATGCTGGCTCTAAACTCACTGACTAAAAAGTCTGACATGGCATTAATTTATTACCAATCTGGGGGCTTTTCTTTCCCTTACTCATTTTCTTTTTTGGGGCTTGTCTTTAACCGAACATTTAATTTGTTTAGTCGCTGTGATTATATTTTGGTGACACTTGGCAATGGGAACGATCTGGAAAGCTTAGAGGGAATACATTATGGTGCCATAAACTTGAGATGGAAGTATGTTTTTGTATTTCTGCCAGGAATATCAGATAGCAAGTTACTGTTTGAAAATCTGCTTTCTCCGTCTGCTCTGCTAATACAAGGGTGGGTGGTCCTGAGGTCAGCTCATTCCATCCTCTGAAAGACAATCACTATTCCGGATGTGTCCTGCATCTTTCCCAGTGACCAAGTTTGGGGGTATTTTCTTTCTCTCACTGAATGGATTTAATAAAGAAACGTGTGTGGTGTTTGTTTTGTTTGGTTTTCATTTTCTCTTAAGCCAATAGAGATTCTTCATAGCCCTGGCTTTCCCTATTTCTAACCTCCTCTGCAAAAGTTGCACATTCCACACCTGAGGTGGGATGCCTGCATTCTCCCAGCCCTAGACCGTGAAGAATGTGTTCCTGATCTGCATGTGCATCCTGATGCCTGCAAGATAAAGAGGGATTGGGCGTAAAGACTGGGAATTCCCATGAAGAGACGAAAACAAATGATGTGGTTCAAAGGAGAAGTTGTTACAAGGAGAGATGCATTCCTGATGTTGTGCAAAGGATTGTGAGCATTCTGTACCCTGCAGAAGTTGCCTGAGAGCAGTTACATGTGCCAATTCAATGTCTCCATGAGTTATCTGACTCACAAGTGTTTATTGTGAAAAGATATGTTGCCTGGCAACGGCTTTAACATGGTGCAACTGACTTTTCTGCACTTCTAAAAAGATGTTTTATTCATTAGTTGCCTTCCTTTGCTTATGTATGTGGGTACACCCTCCCTTTCTGTATCAAATGCTGCTTTCTGGTTGTGAACATCTCCTTTTGCTTCTAGACTAAATGTGTCATTGTTCTTCATTTATACATATACACATTCATACAATGAATAGGAAATGAAGTGGCTGAGGGGGGCTGTTTCCTGTTATGGGGGAAACAAGCAACCTGCATTGGGAACTACTTTATGTTATATCAAAGATGTCCTTAGCATTTAAAATTGTTTTCTAAAGTTCACGTTATTTATAGACTAAGAGAGAGAAAGAAAAAAATAGGTGGTGTGATCAGTTCACTACCGGATCGTATTCCGAATTTCTATCCATAACAATGAGCTTTGGCGATATATATACAAAATGAATAAATATATATATCTCAAAAGGGGTGTTTTAATTTTTTTTCTTTTTGGTTTTCTTTTTGTTGACTGCATTACAGGGCTTGTGGGGTGAAAGCCCAGAAACCTAACCACTAGCCCACCAGGGAACTCCCCCACAGATGAGGTGTTTTAGACTTCAGGTTGCCACAAGCTTTATTTATCCCACATTTCACTGGGTAAAATATTGGTAGTGTTATAGCCAATCCCTCTATACCTCCTTCCTTCCCTCAACTGTCAAAAGCAAGCCAGTCACTACACCCACAGGTCTTAAAGTCTGAAAGAGGGGCTGAACCTCCAGACAATGATGTAGGTCTTTGAGCTTCGATCAGAGAATTTCCATTCTGAGATTATTTTGTCCAGGCATTTTTTACAGCCAACTAGAACCCTAGAAGTGTTATATAACTCTGCCAAAGTCACACAACTGCCTAGTAACTCAAGTCACACAGGCCCAGTCTCATGCTGCACTTCCAACAACATGAGGTCTTCCTTCTTAGGATTCACAACAAGATACAAATACCATTTCTGAAGAAAGTCTAATACTACAGAAGAAGCAAATCTGCCCATGATGACTGTAGCTGCTTACATAGGTGCTAGGGATTCTACTGTTAGTAGCATTCTTTATAAAAAAATAAAAAAGGCTAACATATATTCTGTACTTATCACACGCCAGAACTACCTTATATACACTATCCCATTTAGGCTGCACAACACTAGAAGGGGAGCATTATGATCTCCGTTTGACAGAAGATGACTTTAAAAGTTCAAGTGATTTGGGACTTCCCCCGTGGTCCAGTGATTAAGACTCCATTCTTCTTACTGCAAGGGGCACAGTTTTGATCTCTGGTCAGGGAACTAAGATCCCCGCATGCTGCAGGGTCACAGCCAATAAATAACTAAATAAATAAAAATAAAAGTTCAAGTAATTTGCTCAAATCTATGCAGCCAGCAAATATAACAAAGCTAGCATTTGCACCTGAACATTTAACTGTGCCCTCTAAGTGCTCAGAGTAAGCATGTAAATATAAATAAATATAATTACATTTGTACCTGAGTACACATTATATAAAATAGTTGGAATTTTAGAGCTGGAAAAATTGTTGGAAACAATATATTGGCTTAATAACAACTTTGGTATATGATTTTCCAAGAATTCATTGCCAGTGGCTTCATTCATTCAGCAAGTGTACACTGTTCTCCTGCCCCATGCAGGATACTATGCCCTGCAGTGGGATAGAGCCATGAATAAGGAAAATGTGTATACTATCTTTGCCATGCTCACATTCCTACAAGGGAAGTAGACAATTATGATGAGAGCCACATGCGAAGGAAATGAATCTTAAGCTGGGGTCAGATTAGGACACGCAAGAGTTAGCTAAGTCTCTGACACAGAAAGGAACAGAGAGAGTTCCAGGAGCTGAAGAAGGTCATCGCGGCTCACGTGCAGTTAGCAAGTGGAAGGGCAGAAGGTGAGGCTGGTGAGGGAGGGAAGACCCTGGGCAAGCAGGGCTCGTGGGCCAAGGTAAGGAGCCAGGTGATCCCTACCTTCACGGAGATTGCAGTCCAGCACAAGCGCTGAATTCTTGACAACCACATATTTTATAGGTGGCAATGGATAAACTAGATTATAGTAGAGATCAGTTTCTCAAAATATTCCCTTACAAACATAGTCTTAGTCTCTTTTTGGCACAGATCAGCAATCTGAAACATTGACAACATTTCCAAAGGTCTTGATTTCCAAGCTAATCTTGTTTGCCAAATACACATATGTTTATCCCTATATGTAAAATAGATGTGGTCTCATTTCCAGTTCCTATAGTCCCTTTCCCTTCTAATCTGCTCTTCTCCTGAACTATAAATTATCTTAGTGAAAAAACATAATTGATGGAAAAATGATAAAATGTGAAATACAAATTAAATGATGCTCAAGTAATAATTGCCTAATAATGTTATTTCAAAAATAGATTTATTCATATGTACTTGGATAATTGAGTGAAATGAGTACCCACCAAATTTACAGAAAGATGCTGATGAAGAGAAGCAATCAGTTGTGGCAAATCCTCCCTCTCGGTATTAAACTAAAATAAGAAGAGTTAGAATGGCGTGTGTGTGATTATATCTGCTTATTAGTACTCAGTTATGTTCTTAACTTGGTTAAAGAACTGCTTATTTTTAAACAAAAACATAAATTAATTAAGATGAAAAAATGGGTTATTGTTTAGTTTTTGTGCTTTCAAAGGATAATGTAATAGTTTTTATAACTGAAAAGTTGATTACAAACTGAACTATATTCTAAATTCTTGACGTAAGGTTAATTTAGAAGTAATTGAATCCGCATTTGCAGAAACCACTAAACTTATTTACAAACTACTCTATAGTATTTCCATTCATAGAAGGATATTCATACTATTAAAAATTCAAAATTGGAGTCAATAGAATTTAAGACATCTGACTTTAATGTACCAGGTTAAACACTTCAGTGTGATTACTACATTTCTGAATGTTAAAATTAACAATGTTGGTGTGTCTTCTAGGAAAAGAATAGTCTTCGTTTGCTTTTCTAAAACAAATACCATGTTTTGCACAAACATTTCATCATGTTTTTACGTTTTGGTAATTCAGATGCAGAGCAACAGGTTCATCAGCCTAATTTTTCACTACTGGGAGTTGTAATAAAGAGTAAATGAAAAAAGAAAAACTAATTAAATTGTCTTCTCTAAGCCCTACATTGTATGTGTGTATATATATATATATATATATATATATATATATATATATGTATATGTATATCATGACATATATGTCAGAGCAAAAGCAGTGAACCAAATAATTGCCCCAAATTAGGAGATTGTGCCTCTGCTGACATTTAAGGTTTGAACCTAATGATTTCACTATTTAACTGAACTTTGCTCTACTAATTATGGACACTTGTAACATTAAGTATTTTTTAAATGTCAGTTATTGTCTAGTTAAGGAAAATATTAATATAGTATAATCAGCACTATTTTGATATGAAGACATTCAATAATACAATCCTGTTTAAACCCACAAAGCACCAGGTAGGAAACAAAAATGTTAACACAAGCCCAACTCACTAATTTGCTAATCGTTTATAGATATTAATCAGTTTATATTAGTCATAATGCATATACATGTCTATGTTTTCATTATATTTTTGAACAATCTACACAGAGCAATACTTAATATTACCTCAGGCTGGACAAGTAGAGCTAAGTCTGAGATAGTGTAGGGAGCAGGTAAAATAGTAGCTCAGATTTATTCAGTGCTCAGGAAGCAGGAACTTTTCTAAGCACTTTTCATGTGCTATCTCGTTTATCATATCCTCATGACAACTCTAGTAACATAGGTGTTAATATTGCTATGTATGTATAGCAATGAATTCCAACCAATTCCCAGTTGGTGGGAATGGAAATTTGCACAGCCACTATGGAGAACATTATGGAGGTTCCTTAGAAAACTAATAATAGAGCTACCGTATGATCCTGCGATCCCACTCCTGGGCATATATCCGGAGAAAACTATAATTCAAAAGGATACATGCACCACACTGTTCATTACAGCACTATTTACAATAGCCAAGACATGAAAGCAACCCAGGTGTCCACTGACAGATGAATGGATAAAGAAGATGTACTACATATATACAATGGAATATTACTCAGCCATAAAAAAGAATGAAATAATACCATTTGCAGCAACATGGATGGACCTAGAGATTATCATACTAAGTGAAGTAAGCCAGACAAAGACAAATATCATAGAATATCACTTATATATATGGAATCTAAAAAAATGATACAAATAAGCTTATTTACAAAACAGAAATAGACATAGAAAACAAACTCTTGTTACCAAACGGGATAGAGGTTGCAGGTGGGAGGATGGATAAATTAGGAGTTCGGGATTAACATATACACACTACTATATATAAAATAGGTAAATAAATGAGACCTACTGTATAACACAGAGATCTATATTCAATTATCTTATAATAACTTATAAAAGAATCTGAAAAGAATGTATATATATATATGTGTATGTGTATAACTGAATCACTTTGATGTACACTTGAAACTAACACAACACTGCAAATTAACTATACTTCAATTTTTAAAACTGCTATTATAGTGTCCATTTTACAAATGAAGAAACTGAGGCTAAGAGAAGTTAACATCCCAAAGCAGAATTCTTCAAGACACTGCTATACTGCCTCTTTGCATGTAAAACAGAGATTTTCCAAAGGACTACCCTGAAATCTCTTTAGATTGATTTTTTGAAGAGATTTTTTCCAGCTAATGTGCAGGGTTATCAATCTCCAGGTGCCTGCTACCAAGACAGTGTTCCTATCAATACAGCCACTCCGGGCAATGGTACGATTTGAACACCAGTCATCTGGCATGCTGCCTGTGCTGTTGGTTCACTTGTTGGATATGTTACTAAACCAGAAAGAGTTGCATGGAATTTCAGTAGAAAAATATGATCCTGGAAATTCTCCTCTGCTGGCACAACTACTCTAGGTCTAGTGGAAACATGACTCAAAATTCAAATCTCCTACAAACAAGGTGAAGAAAAGCGACATATATCCTCAGCAGCCCCCTCCACGGCCACAAAGTGGGCTGCACTGAGCGCCAATCTCAAGGGGACTCATCTGGCAGCTGAAGGCGGTTGTGGGGACACCCTGCCTCCCTTACTAGGGGTCACTAACTGACCACCTGCACACCAAATTCCCCTGGTAGATGAGTGGGTTTGTTTTTGTTTTTCAAATATTTACGAACACTTAGAAATCAAAGGATTTCACAGCAAATCTGGATTTACGGTCTTCTCCTAAAACATATAAAGGTCAAGTTTGGGCAGGCTCTCCCATGAAAACAATCAGCCATAAGCTGCTGCCTCCCCTACACTGGGCATTGGATTGCTAGTGGACCACACTCCTCATCACTTTTATTATCTTACATCCAGCCCAATATGTATGTTACCTATGGCTCCCCAGGCTAGACACTTGAGTCTGTGATCCTTGCTCTAATCCAAGATTTCTTCCAGCTCTGAAATTCTATTTCACAAAGAGAGAATGGAGGCATCACTGAACCGAGTTCAGTGACTTGTTCGAGGTCACCAGGCTAGGACTAGCTAAGAGCATAGCCAATACTAGAACTTAGTTCTTCTGAAGTCCAGGCTTTTGCTTTTTCCGACTCACCTACTGTCTCTTATTTACGCATGAAGTGATACGATTCCAGTATGGTGAAACCGGCAGTATTTTTCTTGCAGCTACAAGGAAAGCTAACTCAGCCTCCTTAAGGGGTAGAAAAATCTGGGGGTTGGGTTAGGGTTTGAACAGTACACAAGTGTTTCCATAAATCCTATTTACAGAAAAGATTTCAAGAGCTGAGAATGAATAGGAACGAATATAAATATAGGGTGGCAGTAAAGAGAAGGCCCTGCTATAGTTTGGGCTGCTTCTGTAACACTGTCAGCTCCCTAGGAATTTCCTGTGTAGCATGGAATCACCTGCATGCAGATGTGGCTTCAAAGCTCTCTCCACCCCAGGGTGGGATCCTGGCTTCCCATGGTCCTTTAAGAAGTTCTCATATGCACATCCTGACTTAGAGCAAAAGCCACAATAGGCCTAGAGGTCATCTCAAAGATTAAGAGTAAAACCTTGTCCAAATTTTTATAATGAATTGCTGAGCAAATGATTCCCTCTGAGGGAATCATACACAACAATTTACAAATGACTAGGATATAATAATCTGGTAATTCTTTTCCCAGAAATCCTATCATTCAAACAGGATTTCACCCTAATTAGTCGTTATTTTTATTCAGAAGCACCAGGCAGAAAGCGCTGGGAAAGAAACCAAATTTAAACAGTTCGTGAAACAAAACTCTTTTTGTCTAAAAACTAACAGATTTATTCCTGTAATAAAAATTCCTACCCTCAAATCGTGCACATAATATTACACCCATATTAATTCAAATTAAACTGGTGTGTACATGCACTTCTACAGCTTTTAACAAATAGAACACTAGATTTTAATTTCTGTAGAGACCAGGTAAGTGAAAATAAAAATCTTTATGGTTATTTATTGAATTACTATTTTTCTAGATGCAGAACAAGAACCTAGATTTTTATTCTCTAAATGATTAATTACTAAATCAGTTTTGACATTTGCAACACAAAGCTCTCAAATATTCCGGGGCTCTGTAAAGAGCACGGCTCCAGCAAGCTGTACACTGTTGCTTTGACTGTTTGCTCTGATTGGGGTGGGAGTGAAATGATGTTTACCCTCACATTTTATAAATCATCTGGGTCTGCTCAGAGGAAAGGCACTGGAATATTATTATTATTAATTTGTAACCTAAATTTTCTGAAAACTAGCTTCTTTCTCTATTGTAAATCCTTTGTCACAAACATGTTCTATCGTTTAAATCTTTAAAATGTTCTCAACTGAAATAAAGTGAGAAAGTTGGAGGGGGGGTTTCCCAAATGATACCTCACTGAAGAAAAATGTGGAGGGAAATAAGTCTTCCAGTTGACATTTGGTCATGTACCTCAAACATCTGTTTCTCATAAGCTAAAGTTGCATATTTCACCTATCCTGATGCCATTAAGTTATTATGTAGGAAAAATACAGACTTTTAAATAAAACAAAATTGAAGCAATAAGCCTAGTGGTTACAGCCACGGACTTTGGAATTAGACAGACATGGGTTCAAATCCGAGTACCCCTCCCAACATCACCACTGAGTTATCAATTTCTGTAAACCTGAGATTTCTCATCTCTAAAAAGAAGAGAATAATACTTACCTGTGGAGTTAGGTGCATAAATAGAGCTAATGGTATAAAGTGTTCAGCATGTTACCCAGCACAGAAAGCCACACAGTTGATGAGGCTCTACTGTTGCCACACAACAGTCACACTACACGGAGTGTAGGCAAGGCTGTTACTAACCAAATTCTCATCCCGTACAGCTTGGGAAGGGAGTGAACAGAGGTGGATCAGGAGTCACACCCTTGTTTGTTATGTTATGTGCTACCCTCCTAACAATTTACTTACTAATAACACAGTTGAAAATGATTGGAAGCAGGAAACATGCAGAATTGAACACGCCCTTGCCAAAAAATGGGGTGGCCAAAGTGAAAGGATAGGAGGAAAGCAATGGAGAGGTCATGGAAAGGGAAAAGGAGGAAAAAGCACAAAGAGGAGGAAGCAGGAAGCATCCCGTGAGTTCATTCTGTCTGGCCACTCGCCCCAGCTGAGTGAAGGCACAGCTTACAGAAGCCACATGTTGGTCAAGAGGCAGAAGAGTTACTGTCAGCAACATGGTGGAGAGAGGGTGAAGGAAGGCTGAAATAAAACTGTGTGTGTGGGACTTCCCTGGCGGCGCAGTGGTTAAGACTCCACGCTCCCAATGCGGGGGGCCTGGGGTTCGATCCCTGGTCAGGTAGTTAGATCCCACATGCATGCCAAAACTAAGGAGCCCACGAGCCACAACTAAGGAACCCATGTGCCGCAGTGAAGGAGCCTGCCTGCTGTAACTAAGACCTGGTACAACCAAATAAATAAATAAAAATTTTTTTAACTGTCTGCCTGTACACACACATATACTACCTGATTCTGTAAAAGTGTATGGATATATATCTACATGGATTTTAAAGAATATATAGATATAGATGTCTATGGTGATATGATCCAGATCTACATATCTCTATATGGATAAATAATAGATAGATAGATAGATAGGTATGGATATATATCTGGATATCTATCTATGTAAATAGATATAGATGTAGGTATATTTCTGGATCATATATAGAGATCTAGATATCTATAGATCTGGATTTTAAAGAATAGATATAGATATACAGATATATGTGATATATATTAAGATCTACATATTCCATATATAATGATCCAGATATTCTTTAAAATCTAGAGCTATAGATACAAAGAGATAGAGTTAGGTTATTCTTTAAAAATGGCATGTGCCTGCCTTTTAAATTTCTGTACACACAGTAGCCAGTACTACTACTTACACGTCTAAAGACTGAAATTCTACCTCTACGGTAATGAAGAGCCCACCATACTGATTATTAATAGGCCAATTTTAATCTCACAAGAATGCCCTACTGGAAGCAAAGAATTCTTACAGATAAGGCAATCTTATTCCAGATATACAACTGAGTATTAATAAAACTTTCATTTTTATTGTGCTATAAATGTTTTTCTTTTCAACAGTTGGTCTATTTTTAAGGATGAATTGTTTACTCACACCTAAAAATATGTATAAGCATATATGTATATATACACATATGCATATATATAACTAAAAACATAACATATATAGAATTAGTGTCAAACATTCTCTAAAAAGGCTTTTGATTTCAGAGCCTAGTTGTGGAATTTTTTTCAGCTTGAAGTTTTTTGTCCCTATATTATGATAAATTATATTTAAATTATGTGTTTATTGAACAATAATGTATTCAGAGATTATTATATCTACAACAGGAATGTGACCGTCTATTTAACCTTTACACTACTCTAAAACTGGCTTTATTTTTCATACTAGTTTATTCATATTACATTCTATCATCAATTTTTATTTCTTTATTTTATTATTCATATGAATATTAATTAAAACATTTCTGGATGTTTACCAAACACCACTGTGCTAAGTTCTTTACATGTGTTATCTTATTTTAATTATTACACAATCCCTATGAAGTGAGATCTATTGTTATACCCATTTTACAAGAGAAAACTGGGAGCAAGTAAGTAGCTTGCCACTTCTCACACAGCAAGTGAGAATAGAGCCTGGTTTGGACAGCGCCAACCAACATCAGAGCCCGGGAGGCACCATTCTGACTACAGTCAGTTCACAAAGTTTCAGATAAACAAGTCTCCTCTATTTGTCATTACTTGATAAATGTTTCCTATTGTTATATTAAATGATAAGATAATTTAAAAGAAAAATTAAATTTAAGACAGGCACCCCAAAAGTGTTACAATTATCTATGTTATGTATTTGTACCTAACACATTTGTATCGCCTCCCACCATTTTGTTCCAGTTTCAGGTGAAAGCAGCAAAATGGCTGCTTGATTCACATACGGTCTTACAACATTGATGATTTCCCGAAACGTTGTCAGTGACAGTCTTGCTTTTCACAATATCTAAAAGTTAAATTAAATGGGGAAATATTTGCTTTTATAAATTATGACCAGCAAAGACTTCCTAAATTTATATTTCAAAGCACCTTATAGAAATAAGAGAGGAAGAAATTGTCTACATGAGTCAGCATCGTACAGGAAAGAAAAAGCACTGCTCAACTTGGGAGTGACCATCAGTTAATGTAGTGTGCCTTGATTAGTGGTCAATTCTAAGCATTTTCTGTAAAAACACTTACTGCTTGAAGGCTTACGTATACAATGAAGCATGTTAAATAGCTTTTGTGTCTGAAAGAGATATTTTTCCTGAAATAGTTTTCCTGGAATATTCCTAAAAACAATAGTTTCTAAAGTAGTGTATTCATCACTCATGAATGTTATATTACACTATAAAATTTTGTTTTTGACATAGATTCTAAAGATGACAACATGTTTAATTTTAAATTATGCTAGGTAATTTTATTACAATAGATTATTTCTTTCTTAGAGATTTTAAAATAGCGTACAAATTTTGCTATATTTAAGAGGTAAAGTAATTGTAAAATTCCAAATTTCTAATGAATTTGTAGGAGATAATTGACTTCATTAAATTAAAAAAAAAAGTTTCAAATAAACAAATCTCCTTTAAAAGTTTAGTAAATTTAACCTATATTACTTCCCCACATATAACAAAGTAGCTTCGCTTTGTCCAAGAAAATAATTGCTTTCTCTGTTTCTTTCTCATGAATATCTGCATGTTCATATATGAAGAAGATTTATACCTGATGGTTTTTATTATGACCAATATATTATTTATCTATGAAATTTTTATGGATAATAGGAAACAAGGAAAGTTATAAAGACTGAGGAACACTATCTGATTAATATTATTTTTTACAACATAAAGGTTTTGGATATATGATCATTTTACACACCCAAGCAAGATAAGATAAAGTATTTGGGGAAGGAACAAAGCATTTTAGTGTTGGTCAAATGCCTCAAAATATATTTTACACATGTATTTATGATTTTATAAAAATTTCAATCTTTATTATCTATAATCCTATAAAACTCATCATGTGCCTTTATGCATCTTTATTCTAGGTCCTACCACATTGACTTCCCCCTGACGAAATTCTATGCTCCCATCTGTGCCTCCCTCACTTGCCATCACTTGCTGAAGTGAGTGAGACCCTCTCTGCAATCCCAGAGTACTTTGCTCCACCTCTCTGATACGATCTCCTTATTTTGCTTAATCTCTGCTTATGCACATGTCAGTTTCCCTTTTCCTTAAGGAGACGATCCTCATTGGTTTTGGGGTATCACCATCTTTAGCACTGCGCCTACTACGAACATTTATTGAATGAACTGACATGGAGTATAATAATTTTCTAAAAGACAGCCTTGATTTATATCAAGGGACTGTTCTCAGGCCCACAAACTGATACTTGTGGTGGAGGGCAAGGAGGGTTTGGAGAAAGTCTCACTATTGAAAAACAGCTTTTTTAATTTTTAAGATTTAGATGGTTATTTTCAGCATTAAGCTTTTAAAGACTCTCTAAACAAAAGCAAACAGATAAGCAATGTGTCGAATTCATTCCAGATATCAAGTTTAAAAAAAGCTGTTCCTGGGCTTCCCTGGTGGCGCGGTGGTTAAGAATCTGCCTGCCAATGCAGGGGATACGGGTTCCATCCATAGCTTGGGAAGATCCCACATGCCACAGAGCAACTAAGTCCATGTGCCACAACTACTGAGCCCGTGTGCCACAACTACTGAAGCCTGCACGCCGAGAGCCCGTGCTCTGCAACAAGGGAAGCCACGACAATGAGAAGCCCGCACACCATAACAAAGAGTAGCCCCCGCTCGCCGCAACTAGAGAAAGCCTGCAGGCAGCAATGAAGACCCAATGCAGCCAAAAATAAAAACAAATAAATAAATAAATTTATAACAAAAGAACCCAAGCTATTCCTGAAGTTCACTGAATGGCGAATAGAGGTTTTATCCATTTTTTTCTGAGCTCCAAAAGCAGAAAATAAACATGTTTTTACAAAGTGTACTATTCTCTATAGTGCACATTATGAAAGCAAGTTAACTAGACATTTTCAAAAGGTAGTATAGATCATGCATGTGTGAAACCAAAGGAGAAAGTTAACATTTTTTACATATTCTTCTGAGTTCTTCACTCTGGTTTTGCAAGCCATGACCTGGAAAGTTTGCCTACTTGTGTTTACTTTTCTATATCTAAGGAGTATAGCCAGTGAATTTTTTGGCTGGCATTCATTGAGTGGCTGCTGTGTGTCAGGCACCATTCTGACTTAATCCTCACAGCAACCTCATGTGGTAAATACTATCTTCTCTACAAACAGGAAACTGAGACATTAAGAAGTTAAGTCACTCCTTAAACTCATGTGGGTGGTCCTGGGGCAAGAGAGGATTCCACCCAAATCTGTCTGCTACTGCATTATGGTGCCTCCCACTGTGAATGCATCATTTCCAGAGATTATGAAAAATAACCAGTTGCCTAAATAAACATATTCTCCTCATTTAACATGGGTATGTCCATTTCTTCCACAATAATTTTCAAAGGTATGGGCTGATTCTGACTAAATTTGGCAAAAGAAATACATATTGAGTTCCCTTTGCTACTTAGTTGAAATATTCAAGAAGAGAGACTGGACAGAGGAAGCTTCTGAACAGGAACATAGCAGTAAGAAACTGAGTCCCTGGAAAGAAGGCAGTTAAAGGCCAAATTTAGGGTAAGAGGGAACTCAGTGAGGTGTAGCCAGCTCAGACCAACAGCAAGGTTGCTGAGTTACTGTGCAAGCTGCCCATGTGAGGAAGTCTGAGGGTCACACTGCACAAGTTACAAGGATTAACAATTGTCCAAATTATCACTTAAGGCTAGAAGTAGATCAAATGACCTTTTCTTAAATATAGAGCCTCCAGAATCTATTTAAGGGAAATTCAGTTTTGACCAATCAAGTGTAAAAATCAATTTTTCTCCACTTATGAAGGAAAAAACAAAGGCTAGAATCAATATTTACTAATATTACAAATTAACATTCAATATGTCCAATAAAATTGTAAGTCTTTTATCAGTGTTTTCTTTGTTGATTGGAACTTTTAAAAAGTCATTTATTTCATTAATTACTATTACTTTTGTATGTACTCTTTCTCAAATCATTCATAAAACTACTAATATCTGAAATTTTAATTCAGTTGTTCTGATGCTATGTAATTATCATGCACTAGATGTACAAATATGAATATGCCTATCATGTCAGATTTCTTAATATTTCTGTTAGTTAATTATTTCTTTAAATGAGAGATCCTGTATGAGTAAGGAAAATTTATTATAAAATACAAATGAAAATAAATTATTCAACCAATACTTCTATAGACTAGTCACATTAAGCAAAGTATAAAACCTTGTGTAAGTGAGAAAATTATCTTACTAATATTACAGAAAATGAATCATCTACCACATATTTGAAGATTATTGAAACAAATTAAGGGACATATAATCAAGGAAAAATTAGAGTAAAATTCAAGAATATTTTTGACTAGGGCTTAGGGCTGTCAATCAAATTCATAGTCCATCTGTGTGTGTTTCTCCTGTTTATTGTCCAAAAGATAATAAAGTAACAATTGCTGCCTTCACTATGTCAAGGCAGATATGAGTAATTTCTGTAGGCTTTCCCAGTTGTAAATATTACAGGGTTTACACCATACCCAAGTGGATATCTTCATACTTGAATGGACCAGAGAATACACATTTTTTCCCAAATGTATTTTTTGTATTAGAGATAATGATACTATGCAAATTAGCAAGGCTTAATGTTCCTACCAATATCTGATGATTTGAAATCAGCCCGTGGTTAACAGATGGCCTCATCATTCTGGAACATAATTGATATCCTCTTTGAAAATCTCAACAGAAAGGCCAATGGACATATATTCCACCTGGTCCCTTAAGGAACTGTCATTTATTTCTAAATAGGAAACGTTCCCAAACAACAGAATTTATTAACAAGTTCCTAAATTTCATATCCACCAAAAGCAAATGTGTCCCTTCCAAATTTCCCCCAGTGTTCTAATTTTGTATACTTTTCAATTATATTTTAAATTTTTTTATTTGGGTTGCTTGTTGAATATTTTTTAAGATTTCTGAAAGACACAGTTTTCATACTAGCTCAACCAGAGGTGAATTTCTTGACAAAAGTCCATGATCTTATTGAGATTCACAGGGGGGGAAAAAAAAAACTATGTAGTCAAATCGGGTGTACATCCAGACAGAGTTCAGACAAAGCAAACGGAGCCTGGCATGCATGAAAAAGTCAAACCACAAGAACTGATATGGCTGAAAGAGCATTTGTGGGGCAATTGTATGATATGCACACCTGTTCACCAGGACTACAATTTCACATTCAATGGCTGGATACTAAACAGAAACAGCTTGTGTTTGCCATTGACGTGAACTGTCAAAACCAGCCTTGCACCAGCACAGATATCATCCCAACAGTTCACTCTAATCACGAAGCATCACCCAGACTTCCTGAAATAAAGTAAGCCTATCCCTGGGATGTTGGGAAAGAATGAGTCTTTCAGAGAAAGAGTGGCTGAGACCAGGTGTGATTGATGAGGCCTCTCATTTATACAATGAGATTCCAATCCAGGCTGAAATAACTAATGTAATGAAAGGGAAAAGACTAGTAAAGATTAATGAGTTTTAAGAACTGTACCCTCTGTTCTGAAACAAATGTGGTAGCAAATAGTTACCACTTCCAAAGAGTAGTCTTTTTTTTTTTCTGTTTTTAATCTCTGAAATTTCTAATTCTTTTGAAGTTTCAACCGTGATATTTTAAATTCAGTAATCGAGATTTTGTTAGAGAAAATCGAGCATAGGGAAAAGATATACAATAATGAGAGAAAAAATTATACCTCTCCTACCAGGAAAGAGTCCCACCTCCATACCTTGGACCACAAACACCACCATACATATAACTTAGCTAGGATCATTGAGGTACAGATAATAAATTCTCAGACATTTAGCAGTTTATTGAAGAGAAATACTCACACCATGAGCTACATAAACTCATTCTCTAAATGAGAATATTTTAAAAGATATTGACTACAGATGTTTCAAAGTAGAATTTAAGGTCTCACTGGGTGTTTCCAACTGGTGATCACTCTGTTGTAAGCTTAACTCTTTTAGTGAGGTCGTTCAAATTCCTGTTTTCCCTTCTCAACTTTTCACCCAGCAAGCAGTCATTGTTACATTTCAACACTTCTTTACATCAAGCACCTAATATAAAATGGGAACAGCTGCAATTTCACTGCCCAGACCTTTCTTCTGCCCTTACAACATTTGTTCTGTTAATGTAGGTTAATTCTGCAAATAACACTTCTGTAAATTGTTCTTGCAAACTGCTACACCATTTATGTAAGGACTTCTGTGAACTTTGAAAAATTAATGCCTTTAATTTTGGTTGATGGCAACATCAGCAGAGCTCTGTAAATTGCACTTTAATGAGATTTTGCTACAGGGGATAATCTGCTACTGACAGAGGAACATCTTGAAAACATCTGTAGACCTATAATTTCTCTATGACGATTAGAGCCCACCACAAGACTCCAAATACAAACCCAAAATAAAGGGGGGAAATGTAAAGTTCTAAATGAGAATACAACCTGTTCTTTAAAAGCAAAAGGCCCAGTATGAAAAGTTTCAGGCACTAAAAATAAATCAATTTTTTGAACTAATTAACATTTAGCTTTATTTAATTAAGAAAGACTATTACTGTCTCCACTGCTGTGCATCTGTATATAATGAAGCAAACAGCAGTAGGTATAAGATACCACTGAGGGATATGCCCAAGTATCTCAGCACTATAGGTGCAAAGGAACGTCTATTATTGTTAAGTAACTGACATCATAGTCTTACTTTAATGTTGTCATAAATAAAAGGAAGATTTCCACAGATGCCTTCACATATGGTTTCTTATTTATCTCTGATGGAGACTGGGAGTTCGATTAGATGCCAAAATTAAATGATTTAAATAGACAGCTGCATAATGGAAACTACTAAATAACACCTTTTAAACACTTTCTATTTATAGCAGGTTTAAATCACAGAAGGATGACAGATTTTATTTTGCTTACTCTAACACTGCTTGTTTCCCTAATGCATTACTTCTAAAGCCACATAGTTACCTTACCCTAATGTTCACTCTAGATCATGTTCCTGAACATGCCATGTTTAGAATGGCAACTTTGGAAATCACGTCTCATTTTCCACAGTCAAATCTACTTGAAAAGCAATCTGCTTTAAAAGTATACCATATTCATTACCTTGCACAGATTGAAATAAGCAGAAGGTAACATATTATGCCATATTCTTCATCTTCTATGCCATGAAATTAATAGCTATTTGTTAGAATCCTAACACAGAGACCATAATTTCATGCCTATAAGGCTTACACCTTTATCATTTTTCATTGGAAAGAAATTAAGTAAAAACTGCAGAATTAAATGAGTACATAATGAGACACAAAGAAACTGCTATTTCTGGAAAACTTAAATATATCAACAGGTTTCATCCATGTTTTAATTAGTCCTTTGAAGGCTAAATTGTGTGTGTGTTCTAAAACAAGTGAGAAATAAGAACAATTTAATAGATTCTCAAAACTAAGTCTGGGGGCTTCCCTGGTGGCGCAGTGGTTGAGAGTCCACCTGCCGATGCAGGGGACACGGGTTCGTGCCCCGGTCTGGGAAGATCCCACATGCTACAGAGCAGCTGGGCCCGTGAGCCATGGCTTCTGAGCCTGCACATCCAGAGCCTGTGCTCCGCAACGGGAGAGGCCACAACAGTGAGAGGCCCGCGTACCGCAAAAAAAAAAAAAAAAAAAAAAAAAAAAAAAAAAAAAAAAAAACCAGAAACTAAACCTGAACAGCCTCATGGTGTATTAAATGAGGAAAGCTTATTATTACTCATTAGTAGAAACTTTTTAAAAATTTTAAGTGTGCCTGGATACTATTAAGTACCCCTATGTTTTCTATGATTCCTCCAGCAATAATAATAATAATTATATAATAATAGTAATAATAGTAATTCCTCCCAGCAATAATCAGAGTCCAGGCTAAGTCAGTTTCTATTCTTATGCAGTACATAAAATTGCAGCTGGAAGGGAGCAGCAATAGGATACATTGAGGTGGAGGTCTCCAAAGGGGAAAAAGATTATATAAGGGAATGACTCGCAGCGATGTTTACCTATAATATCCGAACAACCCAGAAGAGTGATGTTACATGCATGCAGCATTAAGCCTAAATATCTGTCTCCTGTCTCTGACCTTCCCATGATTGGAAGTTGTAGGTGTGACTGTAGGGTTCCCCTATGTCCTTGGGTCACTTACTGGGACTCACTTTGAGCTCAGCTTGGGGTCAACATCATGTTTTTCTCTCTCTTCCACCCCTCTGAGATTAGTGGTCTTGTACCTGAACCCGTTCATCAAAAGCCCATCCCCACCTCCACTCATAAGTGTACCAAAGGAGTCCCTTGTGCACAGCTACACAGTTCACTATGCAAGTGCAAATAAACACATGTTTGATATTGTGATTATCCCTTACTAGTAGTACATCACCAGTTCCAGAATAAAGATATTTCGGGGAATAATTCAGATAATTAAGATAATTAGGGTACAGAATACACCTCTCAGACATTTCAAGGTGCTTTTTTTTTTTTTTTTTTTTTTTTTTTTTTTTTTTTTTTTTTTGCAGTACGCAGGCCTCTCATTGTTGTGGCCTCTCCCGTTGCGGACCACAGGCTCTGGACATGCAGGCTCAGCGGCCATGGCTCACGGGCCCAGGCGCTCTGCGGCATGTGGTGTCTTCCCAGACCGGGGCACGAACCCGTGTCCCCTGCATCGGCAGGCGGACTCTCAACCACTGGGTCACCAGGGAAGCCCTCTAGGTGCTTTTTAACACAAAGAAAAACCTACAGTCATGAAGTTGATTATTACTTTTTCTTCTCAGGATTAGGCTTTGTCAAAATGTGACGTCTGAATACAAAGAGCAACATCTTTTGCTTTCAATAATGAATGTAACTGCAGTATGTTCATTATTTACTACAAAGAAGCTGTTATCTTTCAAAACTCATCCTGGAAAAACAAGTGTTGTCAATTGTTTGCTACATACTATAGACCCAGGTTGATTCACATATTTTTCTGCCTTTTTCTCCCATACATACAGATTTAACCTCTTATATAAATTTATAAAACTAATCCTTCCTTTAGGCATGAAGTATTTAAGTTCTATCAATCCACATGACCCAGCTTCCTGTATTAATGAAGTAAACTTTGGAGTCCAACGAACTTTTGTTGGAATATCATTTCAGTCACCTCTGAGAACTGGGACTTCTGAAAACTATCCCTTTAAGCCTTGGTTTCCTCATCCACAAAATAAGGGTAAAAATATCTATGCTGCTGGGCTGTTGTGAGGATTAATTATGATTATGTATGTAAAGAAGAGACTCACATACGTAAAAGAGTCACAGTAAATATTAGTTTCTTATATTAGTCCTCTTTTCTTCTCTCATCTTTTCTCCTTTCTTGGTCAGTTATTAGTTGCTGCTAGTGCCATACTTCCCCCTACCTAAAACGTTTCAATCAAGTGGCCACGTCTTTTCACAAATAGTTTTCAGGACCATGGAGAGATCTCATGTGCCCTTCCACACGAAATATATGCGTTCTGCTGTCCCGGGGGTAGTTTGCTGATTCATTCAGTAAATATGCCCTGAGGTTCTATATAGGCATTATGTTAAGTTCTGGAGAAACAACATTAAACAAAACAGACAAGTTCCCAACATCGTGATGCTATAATTCAATAGAGAGTAGACATTAAACAAGTAACTGAACTCTCTCACTAACCCTGCTCCCCAACCAAAACATAACAAATACTAACTGGATAGGTATGATAAAAAGTTCAAAGTTCTAAGAAAGGAATCCTTACAAAACCTTGGGGAATTGGGGATGGCGGGTTACCAGGCATAACTTTCTTAAGAGGTGACATTTTTGCTGAGATCTCAGGGATGAATAAGAGATAACCAAATGAAAAAGGATGATTGAAGAGCACTCCTGAAGCAAAATCACTTGAAGAACTTAAGAAAGACAAGTGCTGCTATTGTGAAGTGATGAAGGGGTAGCACAATGGGAGGTGAGGAGAGTAAGGGCCTTGCAGGTCATGCTAAGAATACAGTAGAAATATGGAAGACTTGTAAATCTGGCCTATCAATTTTTTTGAAACTCCTACTTTCTGGGGTTTTTTTCTGTACATGAATTATAACATTTTAAAGTCAGGATTTTATACTTTTGATATCTCTAAAAATTGTAAGATCTGGCCACACAGGCCTGCATTTCCACATGAAGACAGTAGATAACCTCTTCACTTGGTAGACAAGGCATGAGCTCTCCATGTGCCGCTGTCTCCATCACTCAAATTCACTCGTATGCATTTTCTGTTCACCCCCTGCCGTCCTGTAAGTTTGAAAGCCCGGATATTGGTTTCTACCTTATCCTCCAGATCCAGCCCTGATTTTGTGTCTAATTATGAGGAGTGAATCATTGCTCTGCTTCTCGTGGTTACATCTTTTCTTCAACATTTATTTATTTACTTATTTATTTGGCTGCGCCAGGTCTTAGTTGCGGCACGCGGGATCTTCGTTGCCGCCTATGGGATCTTTAGTTTCTGCATGTGAACTCTTAGTTGCAGCATGCGGGATCTGGTTCCCTGACCAGGGATCGAACCCATGCCCCCTGCATTGAGAGCATGGAGTCTTAGCCACTGGACCACCAGGGAAGTCCCTTGTGGTTACATCTTGATATCCAGCTCTTCTGGAATATTTTCCAAAACAAGTGTCATCCTTTCACACTTCTAGCACAGGGATCTCCAAGCAAGGCCAGCTTCCCAAATTGCTATTCTCCACCCTCCTATTGGGAGGTCCCAGCTATGTTTATTTGTTCTACTATGTTTTCTTTGGCCATACTCTCCAGATACTCATTTGCTTCCCAGTGGATTTATAGTTCAGTAGTGGTTTGGTAGTATAATTACCCAGCCAACAGGTATAATCACAAACTTCAGTTTCTTCCCACCTTTTTTTTTTCATCTTTCATCCATTAGGCATTGAAAAGTCACTTCTCAAATTATAGCAGATAGATTGATCTCAAGAAACCCTCTTTGTAAAGAATAACCAAAGACATATAGAGAGGATGAGTTTGTGATAAATACTCAATTATTTGGAACTAAACTATCCAGTTCCCTCAATTAATCACATTTTTCTCAGCACTTTACTCCTAAGAAAAAGAAGCAAATAAAGGATAATAAAGTTTCAAACACAAAGGTATATATTTCCAGAGGCAATCATGCAGTCTAGTACAATCTCCTTCACCTCTTCCATCCCCTTCTGAACTGATTTTCAATGAGAATAAATCTTCAGAATGGAGACGACAGGAGGCACTACAAGATCCCAGATCATCAGAGAAATGCACAATTATATTCAATGCATTTCTCACATACGAAGAAAGGAAAGCGCCTGGCCTAGCGCCTTGTGCATAATAATGGCCTAATTTTTGATGAATAGAATCGAATGCAGACTAGTATATTTTACAGGGTCGTAACATTAAAGTGAACCATAAAATTCACTTACCAAGGATATTCCAACATTTCTAGAGAAGTAGAGATTTTATTAACACTGAATAGTTCCTATTAAAGCTATTAATAAGCAAGTAGATGTCACATAAATAGCATAATTTCTAGGTATTTGCTGAAGAAAAATTATCCAAAAGATTTCCCTTAGAGATTTGTTGAAATCACTTCCTGTTCTGGCAGCCTGCGCCATCTCCCTTGCTGTACTTGTTAGCATCCTACTCACAGCTTTTTTCCTATTTGCCAATGTTAATGACCCTTTTCCTAACAGCATCCTAAGAGAGGCCTAAACCCCATCAGCTTTGTGTCCCCTGGCCATTGTGGTTCCAATTTGTATCACTGTCGTCTTTATCAATTTGTCCAGCAAACCTGAGGTAACTGTGCATTTCGGGATTCTGCTAACATTTGTCTTTTGCTACGAAGAGCTTTAGGGGAAAAAATTATTCCAAATGGCATAACGGATGTTTTAGTCACTAAATTTCTTGGGAGTTTAAATTAAAATAAAACGATATGCTTTGTACATGGATTTTCTTGTACTTAAGCCTTTAATGCCAGCTAAATAACAAAGGGGGCCATTAATGTAAAATTCAGCCTAAAGTCAATTGTATTACAAGCACTCTTAATGCTTGTACATTCTTAATGTAACGAGAAGTCTGAAAGGCACTTAACTGGATACAGCTGTATGCAAATTTGCTTTAAACTACGGAAGGTTAGAAGCAGACATTATTTTAATCTTGAAAAATAAACCACTGAGTCTCCAGCATTTGGGTCTGTTAAACTCATCTACTAATGATTCCCCCATTAAACCATAATAAAGTGTTTGAAAGTGGATCCAGTCTTTTGCACACGGTAAACAAAGAGACTGGAACTACAGCAGGCTCTGCCAAAAACCAGCAAGAGGATTATTGCATATATACATCCTCATGCAGCTGTCATTCACCCCACTGTATTATATGTTTTGAGATAATTAAACAAAAAAATACGTGACATTTATCTAAAACTCACAAATTTGCCTTTTGGGAATGGAGCACAATCCATAGTCTGAAAGCTATTCAGAAAGCTATTATTCAATAGACAGTGAATCAGGATTTTAAAGATGAGAAAATAAAATAGTCACAAATAAAATGTTGGTGGAGGTACTAAAGATTTGTCTCCTTGATTATAACTGTGGTCTCATAAGGAAGCACACAAAATATCATTTCCAGGCATACTACATTATGCTATCCATAGTTCTCAAGTAGAAAGCTAAAGTACACCTATATGTATCTATAAACAAATTGTTTATTAAATCATGAGTTACGTAGATGGTTTCATAAAATAAACTGAACAAAAATCTCATTACGAAATAGGAAGTAAGAAATGATCTCATGGAACGAACGGATCATTCTTGGTTGAATGTGTTTACTATCTTTAAGCAAAATAACTAATATCTTGAATATTTTAAAAATGCTGCCAAGTTAAAGTTCATAACACCCTTAGTTTCTTTTTTTTTTATAACCCTAATATATTTTGGAATGTAAACTTCAAAGTAAATATACTTCAAAATTAAATATTGCTGTTACAATGCCCACTGTAATTGTAACCATTTTATTAACTTTAAAATTCAAAGAGATTTTTAAATAATTATTTTATTGATCTTATCTGGGTTGTTTTGTTGATTAATCCAAATAAAATTTATGTTATTTGTCATTCATGGCCACGTCCCCAAAAAAGAGCAAGAATGAAAGAAAAAGAAAGATAGATGGAATGATAGAGTAGGAAAGGGAAGACAAGGGAAAAGAGAAGGCAAGGGAAAAAACATTCATTTCTTCAACAATATTTAATTATAGTGTACTATGTGTCAAGCATATGTAAATGCAAGGGATGCAGTGATGAATGAAAATAGACAAGAGTCCTATCCTCATGGATCTTTTCATCTAATTAGGAAGCCAGATTTTTATTTTTTATTTTTTGATGGTATGCGGGCCTCTCACTGCTATGCCCCTCCCGTTGTGGAGCACAGGCTCCGGACACACAGGCCCAGCGGACGTGGCTCACAGGCCCAGCCGCTCCGTGGCATGCGGGATCCTCCCAGACCGGGGCACGAACCCATGTCCCCTGCATCAGCAGGCGGACTCCCAACCACTGCACCACCAGGGAAGCCCAGGAAGCCAGATATTAATGAAGTAATGATACAAAGGATACAAAAATTACAATTGTGGTATATGGTAAAAAGAGTTTTCTATAAAAATTTAAAACAGGAGGTTAGGTAAGGTGTCCTGAAGAAGCAAAAGTAGAACTAAGAATTAAAGACTAGATGGAGGCAGGCAAGGAGGAGAAGGTTAAGCAGTGGTCCCTATGAAAGAACATGTGCAAAGGCCCTGTGGCTGCTTTGGAGATGGTAAGGTAAAGGAACTGAAACAATGGTTATGTGTCATGGAATCATGTTGCCAAAGGAGACTAGAGATGTAGCTCAAAACTAGGTCACACAAGGTCTTCTAGGTCTTGCTTAAGGTCTTGGTCTTTATCTATTGGGATAAATTTGATTAATTAGAATCATTGAAGACTAATTTTAAGTAAGAATTTGGTATCACCATATATGCATTTCAGAAGGATATATCTAGCTGTAGTGAAGAAAATAACAGGAAAGAAAACAAGTATGAATATAAAAAGATCAGTTAGGAAATGTTGGGGGGTGAAAGGGAATGATGCCTTGGAATAGTATGCTAGAAATAACAGGAAAAGAAGTAGATGTATTGCAGAAACATATCAGAAGTATCACTGATAAGAATTAATGACAAATTGCATATACGGGTTATGTTTCTGACAGGTATAATTAGATAAATGGTGATACCATTCATTAAGAATGAGAAAACCAGGAGTGGAGCAGGGAAGAAAAGAATGAGTTCTATTTTGAATATGTTGAATTTGAGATGCCTTTCAATACACCCTATAATAAATTTAGAAGTATTAAATTGTACATTGTGAAATTTTATAATATTAGTAATTTGTTCTAATTAGTAATAAATTCTTTAAAAAAAACAAATCACAAGTGATATGGAATATATACACCATCAAGATATTTCCAACTAGAGTCCTATATACAGTCTAACTAATGATCAAGACTGAGAATAGAATAAAAGCATTTTCACACATGCAAATTCCCAAATATATTTATTCCTTTGGACAGTTTCTCAAGAAGTTAATGGAGAATACGTTCTACTAAAATGGGGGTATAAATCAAGATTGAGGTAAATAAAGATTCAAAAACAGAAGACCTAAACACAGAGCTTTTGTACAGCATCAGATGACTTGGCTGGAGGTACAAAGAAATTAATCAAATAGAAGAGTAAAACAATTATTCACTCCAGGAAAAAAGTTATATAATTTTAAAGTGTAATCATAGGGTACCACTTGGTTTAAGAGTGAACAATACTTATGTAGTGAAAATAATATGGGAAACATGAAATTTTGATAAATTGAAGGATGAATATTAAGACAGTCTCATCTGGCCAGATGAACAAGGACACATCTTTCTGAAACTATGTGGCTGTCAGAGCAATGCCTGACATACATACACCTTCCTCTGTGTGATAAACGCTGACTGGCATGCTAAGAAACCATGACCCTTAACCTTCCTTCCCTAGGAGTCGGGAATCTCCCCTGTCCTCTCTACTACATCTTGGGTGGTGGGTCATTTCATTAAAGCTTGCTTTATCTGCATTCTATGAGAATGTCTCTACCTCGTGTAAAAGTACACTCACTTAGGGAGGAGGTGTAGCCTCCCTCTAGCTTGACTTCTGACCTTTGATTGCAGCACACAATTTTTAAAAATTTGTTATGAAACAGAATAATGCAAAACCTAATTCGCCCTTTGCTGACTCTACAGAACTTAAGGTTTGTTGCCCAACACAGATGGAAAGGGCAGAAGTGGACCAACTTTTACAGAAGCAAGTGGTGCCATGTTAGGGAAAAGCAAAGATTTTAAAGGACCAAGAAGAGTAGGAACTTGAGGAAACAGATCTGATGGAGAACGTGAAAGATGCACCCCAAGAGACTAGAATTAAGGATCCTGTGAGCAGACACAAAATCCTAACACCCTCTAACTGTGCATGGATTGGATTATACTACTGAAATCTGAAGAAAAGAACTGGTAAAAACTTATTCTGAATTTTGTGTTTGTTCAGCTAAATTTTTTGCTTGCTATGCTCTTCCTTCCTCTATGATATGAGACCAATGTCTGGGTTTGACTAACGATTTTTTTTAGGTTCCCAATTAAGTTCCATCTTTTCAAGATACTCTCCATACTATTTACAGTCATCACAGAGCTGCCAGTCTGCCCCCATACTTTAACACTCCATTCTGCATTGATCACTCTATTATCTTAACATTTTCATGCAAATATATTACAAGGACCTGAGTTTTTAAAACAATGTCTTAAGTTTCTGTATTTCCCACAACAATAAGCACAAAGGTAAGTGCCTTCAGGGCACTGGGTAAACACTTTATTCTATATAGTTTGATGTTATTACAAATACACAGCAACATACACATGCTCATGTATGTAATCTGTGTTCAATCCATTTTAAAAGTAATCTGTCTATATATCTATCTATTGTCTTGAGAAATTTCTAATATTTCTGATTATAATTTTTAAATTAATTTTAAATTGTTAGTTATTAAACAGTCACTATTACAAGTTAAATTGTTTTTAAATATAAATTATCTTAAATATATTTAAGTTATCTAAATAAATTACCTTTAAAGTAAAGGTAATAAATATTCAAAATTCATCACTTCCTAATTATTTACCACATTTTACTGTTACCTTGCTCTTCAGTTCATTTACATCCATCATGCCACTATGGTAGAAATACATAATTGTGCACTACTGGCATCCCTTCTCAGCTCTGCATCACATTGGTAAAGTGACATTGTCAAGGTGGGAGTGTTTATATCATGAAATTTGAAGAATGCCACAAAACAGGCCTTATATTTTGTTGCTTTTCTTGCCTATTTGGTCTAATGCAGATTAAACTTAAAATTGTGTCGTGTCTATATCCATTACATTGTGAATAACACATAAAATTGAAGAAGCAGTCTTCCAAAATTTGAAAACTGTTATCCTATTTGGCAAAAAGTTGTTGACACCATCGACTAACAAGTGAGTTCCAATATTTTCTTCACTGGTTCATTTTCATCATACCATAAACAACAATGTCAGGCAAGATTCATGCTGGAACTATATGCATTCATCAGCTGCAACCATATTTGGCTACAGGTGAAAGAGTTTAGCAAAAATTAAAGAAATCATTCTGGGTGAATAAATTGGCTATTTGGAATTTACAATCAAGAATGTGGTATATTTTCGTGTTAAATTGTACAATATATAGGGCTTCCCTGGTGGCGCAGTGGTTGAGAGTCCGCCTGCCAATGCAGGGGACACGGGTTTGTGCCCCGGTCCGGGAAGATCCCACATGCCACAGAGTGGCTGGGCCCGTGAGCCATGGCCGCTGAGCCTGCGCGTCCGGAGCCTGTGCTCCGCAACGGGAGAGGTCACAACAGTGAGAGGCCCGCGTACCGCAAAAAAAATAAAAAATAAAAATAAATAAAAAATAAATTGTACAATATACAGTCTTTACATAAAGTTTATAATAATAATAATATATATAAATACACATTTTTTCATGGAGCAAGTTATTAAACATTTGCCAGTATAGCACTGCCTAGGATAATTGTTTACAGTACAAATTCCCAGGCCTCAATCCCTCAGATTAAATTACTAGATCTTGGGTAAGGCACAGCAATCTCTTTTAAACAACTCTTTTTTTCTTCAGTGGAAGCTTTAAGTTTGATTGGGGAAGAAGAGAAAAATAAACACAATGAAATATATTGTTTGAGTTGAGAAGAGTTCTCAATACCAACAGATGAGTCTGTTAAGAAACCAGCAGATAAAAGTGATTACCTTCTCTTTTTGAGGAGGGAAAATAATTTATATTCATGATTCTGCACTGGGTGTTATACAAAGCAAATCTTTTTTGTGACTTAAAACTAAAATCTTTTTATTCAAAGAAATACTTATACGCTAAACTACTCATTTATCACCATCACTGTAGTCAAGACCAGTGTGGAAACGAGAAGCCATTTCAGAATTATACATGAAATATGGAAGTCAATTGTAGTTTTTCTTTATTCTAGAAAACTAATACTATTGAAAATCGTCTTCAAGCATAAGTTGAAGATCTGGCTCATGGAATGTTGCACTAAAGTATTCTCTGTTGAGAATACCAAACTGCAACTTGAGCCATTGAAATTTATACATTCTATCTTTCTAATTACCCCTTTAATATTTTATCAATATATCCATCCCATCATAGACAAATACTTTGAAACTTTTTCTCCTGGTTTTATGACATGATATTCCTTTATTATATGACCATCTAAATGGCTCTATCCATAGAAATGGGTTTTGAAAACAGTTTTAAGCCAAACTAGTAGCTTCTAATGAGAGGCCATTAGACATCCGGTTACTGATTCAATTAAATTCTGTTAATCACTTTTAATGTGTTCACATCCAATCCCTTGTGATTTTATGTTTTTATTGTTCAACAGTAAGAAAGGAATAGCGAGCCTGCCCAGAAAAACCAGCTGAAACATTAAAATGGATCAAGAAAACTATTCATACAGTTATCAGAATTCTTAGTACAAAGAGATGTAGAGTAACTATTTGAGTCGATTCAAACCTATTTTCTCACCTCATCCCAAAATAAAAAAGTACACGCTGCACTTCCTTAACCAATTTTGTACATTCACTGTCCCCATGCATTGTACATTGAGACATACTCAAGTTATGTAGGTGGGCTGTAATATAGTAGCCTTGATATGATTAGCTGTAGTTACCTCTAAAAGGCCACATTCTCACATTTTTGCAACATATTTAAAAGTGAAAAGAAAATTTCTATATCACTTGTGAGAGAGAAATGATTTCCGACAACATTAACCAGATCCTATTTTCTAGACATCCTCACTTCTGGGAGCCAGTGGAAATCAAAACATGATGAATCTTCATATAGTAGAAGCCAAGCAGGTTCATCACTTTATCTGTCCTTAATATCTAATTCAAAAGTAACCAGCTACATTCACAGCAGGGCTTACTAGATAAATTAATTCAAAGCCCTTAGCAACCTTACCATATCTAGAATTAAACTTTGCTTGTCAGGAGCTTAACTATGGCAAAAATTTAAATTAAAAAATGTCCTTTTGAAAGTTTTGAAATTAATAAACACAATTCATTTGTGACACTAGAGACAATTTAAGTTTTTCAATTAAATAACCAAAGGAAAAATCACATGAAATCCTTTTTCTGAATGTATTAAAAGTTAAAGAATCATGCTTAAAATCAAAAGTCCTGGGTTTTCCACTTCTGGTCCTGGTCATAATATTGACACACTTACCATAATTAAATTTGTAATATAATAAAAATAATGCTCCCTATATTTATTTAGCTACAAATTCTTTAATACACAATTAAGCACACATAAGAAGAAGTGTGGTTAAACTTTTGTAAGTAAAATATTATCTGGAGCTTCAAATTATATATATTTAGAAGGCAGGAGTGTTTTCTTAGTTCCAGAAATTGATAGGCCACTTCTCCAATGTTAATTACTTACAGTGTAAGTACAAAGAAAACTCATCAGAATAATTTGCTAATATTAACTTCCTTTTGGTTTTAATCTCTTATTTGATTTTTAAAAAGGACTTTTGGAAATCCATGAACATGGAAAGCTCATCATATATTATAATTAATAAAAAAATTTTTTTGAATGCACATTATCCAATGTGATATTTCTCACCTGATAAGAGATGCAAGTTTTATCAACTCGTTGTTTGTCTAATGTTGAGGATGTATTTTTTGAAATGCATTTTAAATATTTTTTTGGATCAAATGGAAGTGTCTCTCCTATTCTTACTACTGCCAAGCCTATGACTTACACACAGTTTAATTATTCAGATGTTTATTATGTTCTACATAATGAAATTTGGACCCTCATATTTTCTTCCTACATGCTCCATGCAGGCTGCAATTATAGCCACAGATATCTGTTTATTTGATGAATTTTGCTTCTTCGGCATAGTTTGATAAATATGGAAATAAGTCAAAACCTACTTTATATACAGTAATTAAAGTGAAAAATCTAGTCATGATGCAAATCCTTAATTGGACTCCAGGAGAGATATGCAGAATTTCTCTTTAATAATATGGGATGACTGGGGACAGAAAAACAAAGCACACTAAAATATGGTTTAGAAGTACAATTAATCACAAAACAGAAAACAACCAATTTAGCATAGCTCATTCAGTGACTCTCATGGCTCAGGTAATGTTCTTTTAATCATCTGGCTCTAATATTAAGGTTGTGTCTTGTGCATCTGAAATAAAATACAATATATATGCTGATCGTCAGTGTGAAACATGTTCTTTGGTCTAATTTGTAAACAGAGCCCTTTCACAATAAAATGCTTAGACTACTTAATGACATGTAAGTGAATGATCAAAGCAGTACAAAATGGTTTTAACTGTATTCTTTAAATATATTAATCTTTTAGACAAAAATGAATAAATAAGCCTTCAGAGCTCATGATAATTTGTTAGTTCTTGTACAAATTTTGTTTGGTCCTAATAAAGTAGAAACAACTAGCTAAGATATGTTTTAGGATTATGACAATATAAAGGATACTCTTGTTAAGTAAAATTAAATGAATGCATCCTGAGATGGTACAGATGTGGCTGGAAAACAAATAATAAAAACATCTAAGTAATCTAAGACCATAAGTATTTGTTTTCATGTGCAATACATTCATTTCTCTAATCAGCTAAAAATTAACCATCGTTGTCCCCTAATTCGATTATAAAGATATCATTCTCCATATAGGTTTTTTGTAATACCTCATTAAGGGTATAATTATATGAGTTGGCTTAACCAGAAAAAAACTGGATTTATTGTGTTACTTTGTTTAACTAGAAATCCCATTATTCTGTTCTACTGTAGAAAATGTCTCAGCCCCACTGCTAAGCAGATGAGAGCACTGTGTTAGAATTTGAAAATAGTCCATCTCCAAAGTTATTCTGAATTGTCCAAGTATAACCAAAATGCCCATGTGTTTGTGTCCTGAGAGGGACCAAAAAAGAGGCTTATCCCTCCACGCTTCATAGGCGCTTGATGACATTATCACAAGGATCATTTTTCTTTTCCCCAGATGTGTCCATCAGGAGAGCCCATGACTGCAGCCTTCATGCTGAGAGCAGCTGAAATCAGAGAGGCTTGATGTCCAGTATTCAAATCACTGCAAAACTCTTTCTAACCCAGGACGCCAAACCTTCCCAAACAGATAAAAGGAACCAGAGACAATTGAGTTTAGATGGAGTCTTCTTCTGGTTTCCCAAGATGACCTGACATCTCTATGAGGCACCTGCCATAAAACTTAAAGTCTTCAGGGAGGCTGCCCTTTGATGTCTTACTGACAGCCAGCCACCCTTTGATGTCCTATGGCACACGTTTTCATTTGCAAACTGAAGCACAGTTTAATAGCAAACAACTCCTACACCCAACCAAGGTAATATTGATGTTACTCACCTCTAGAACACATACTTCCAACCAAGAGAGTGGAAAATATATTTTGTTTTGATATGTAGAAAATACGTGTGTGAATTTCATTTTAATTGACCCAATGTTATAAATATCCAAACTTAGAGTGGAAGATAGATTTACTGTGTAAATTTCACATTGGACAGTACACTTTCCTTATAATAATATTTTTAATAATATAATACATAAGGTCCTAATCTTTTCAGATAAATATGGCAGATTTAGAAGTAAATGTGTTATATTTAACTACAATATACTCAGTAACTTTCAGAAATATTTAAAAGATTGAAACGTTTTCTTATTTACTGAATCTTTGGTTCTCCACTTTCCATTATAAATAGAGCCTTACCTTTGGCTAAAAGATTATCTCCATTGTTCTCCAATGTCAAATGTTCCTAATCTCAAATTCTGGAAATATTAACTGCAGAATAAAGGCCATCTATCCTTTTCCACATCTTTAGACAAATTAATAGTTTATTTTTCTCTGCAGTTCAAATTAAATGAGATCGCATACCTGGACTTTTCCTATGTTGTTCATAAGAAGAAAAGGCAAGAAATAATGCCTCTCAGTAGCCCTGGAAGACAATTTTCTAGTTGTATTAGATGGACAATTTTAAACTACCTGCATCCATTTTGATTTTATCCAGTAAAAATATAACTATAATCCTATACTGGACAATTGTATCTATATTATTTAGGTAGTAACCAAATAATATAATTAATTGGTGATTAGTCCTCTAATTCATTTGCTGTTTCCAACCAAAATACTTTATTGGTCTCATATTGTAGAAATTGCTTTATTACTAAGAAAGTCTAATATAGGTTCAATTTTAAACTGTGTCATGTAGAATTGCCTTTATATTCCATAATATTTGAAATATGATAAAACTACAAAAGGCTCTTTATTATCAAGATGAAATCATGTCCCCTAAAACTAAAAAATTTAGTCCTGAAAACTTTAGCCTACGGTGATGTATCCCAATAGAGAGATATTTATTTGGGAGACTTACAAAACCTTTATAGATTTACATTTCACTAGCAGCTTTTTTTTCCATAACAAAAATCCAAAAATTTCACTCTATTACCAGACTGGTTGTGTTACTAGTCATACAACTATTTCTTAAGTGTCTATATGGTACACAGACTTATGCTAGCGGTATTATTTAAAAAATTTTAAAGGCTGAAAGTATGCAACAGTTTCAAAAGTACAATAGATTATTGCCATTATTTACAAAAAAAAAAAAAAAAAGAAGGAAGAAAAGGATGGTAAAAAGTAAGGAAGGAAGAAAGAGAAGAATTACTAAACCAATGTCTCCTGGTGTCTGAAAATAATACTGACATTACCATGTAGAAACAACCTCACCCTTCTCTTTGGAAATACATAAGTTTATTTGCATGTTATAAAGCCATTTTGATCCTGTGAAGCCTTAAAAAATTACCTATAATTTAGTATTTCTCTCTAAAAAATTTATCTAAAGATGAACAAACCAGGCAGGGCTTCCCTGGTGGTGCAGTGGTTAAGAATCTGCCTGCCAACACAGGGGACACGGGTTCAAGCCCTGGTCCGGGAAGATCCCACATGCCACGGGGCAACTAAGCCCGTGCGCCACAACTACTGAGCCTGCGCTCTAGAGCCCATGAGCCACAACTACTGAGCCCACGTGCTGCAGCTACTGAAGACCGTGCACCTAGAGCCCGTGCTCCACAACAAGAGAAGCCACCGCAATGAGAAGCCGGCTCACCACAACGAAGAGTAGCCCCCGTTTGCCACAACCAGAGAAAGCCCATGCACAACAACAAAGACCCAACACAGCCAAAATTACTTACTTAATTAATTTTTTAAAAAAGGCATTTTTAATTCTAAATGTGTTATTTTGAAGAAAAATGTATATTGAGCATGTATCTAATATTCCTTTAATATTTAAAATATCTTAGAGCTTTTAAATATCTAAAAGGAAATATACAAAACCTTAAAGCATATAGTTAACATATAGAACTATAACCACCATTTACAGCTCAAAATGTTACATGTCAATCACAACCAACAAAACAGCTTTTCTTCTCTAATAGATTACAAATATATATGAGAATACTAACCTTTAAAAAACAGATAAACGCACGTACTCCATAAAGTAAGACATCAGAGGACTCTAGCAGTTTCATAATCTGACAATAAAATTTATTATTGTTCTCTGAAGACATGTGTTTACAAAAAGCAAATCACGTATGGCTTTCACTTTCTCTCCCACCATCCCTATGACCCACAATTTGGGTAGTTAGGCAGAAATCTGTTCATCTTTTCATAAATTTCAAAATCTATCCTTTGGGCAAAACTCAAAACTCCTTAGTCACTTCTCTTCAAAATATTTCAAATTTTAAAACTGAAGTCTCATTCACGGAGTACCAAATATCTTGATTAATGCCTTTCAACATTTCTATTTCTCTCTCATATTTATCATCTGAGCATATAAATTGGAGGAAAAGCTATTCACTTGTTAATCATGGGATTACAACTCTACTGTGAGCGGTAGTTCCCTTTTGAAGAGATATACTTTTGAAACTGGAAATATCTGTTAAGAAACTTAAATCTTATGCAGGCTATTTTGTGAAATGTTCACCATGCAAGTATAATAATCATGGTGGTGCACCCCTCCCTCCAAAAAAGATGGATTTTACAGTTCTGGGTGAAGCGTAAATTCAAGCCACATAAATTCAATCATTATTTCAGGGGGAAATAAAATGAATCTCACAACTCAAAGATGTCACAATAAAATATGATAAAATATGGTGCTGTGAAACTATATTAAGTTTATTACTTCAGGATATAATATACATGTTATGATCATTGAAGTGATTAAAATGTCTTCCTCTAGCCCTACAACCAACAAGCAGATGCCCATTGTACTCATAAATCTGCTCCTGGGAGAATAATAAGACTAGCAAACCTTCCATGACACTTGCTGTGTGCCAAGTACTTTGCTAAGAGCATAAGACACTCATCTCATCCTCACTCCTCCTTATATGGCTCATTTCAACTTTGTGCAATAGATGGAATCATTGCCCATATATTACAGGATCATTACTTGTATATTACAAATACACCCACACATTTGAAACACAGAGAGGTTAAGTACCTTACCCTGGGTCATACACTCAGTAAGCAAAAGCACCATCGAGACAGTACTTATTTGTCTTCCTGGGTCAGAAAAACAGACATAACTTTCTAGTCTCAACCTCCAAAGGAAGGGAGATAGACCTTGCCATGAAAGAAAGGGGGAAGTCAGAAAGAGGTGGCCAGCGAAATCAAAGTGAGGGGCAACAAACCTCCTAGTCAGTCAGATGGCCTGAGCATTTTCCTTTTCCCATCTTCTTAAAGAGAAATGATCATAGAGCTTGGAACACCCCACCTCCATGATGTAAGAGTCTCACTTCTCCTACTATGGGGAAATGCTAAGTGAGGAGAGGGTACATACCAGGGGTCACCAAGCAGAGATGAGCACTGAAAGACTGGCCCAACTCAGTGTGAAACCCAAGGTGAGGGGGTGGCAGGAGAAGCTGGAGCAGCATGGACAACAGCAGAGCAGGAAATGCCCAGAGTGACAACAGCGGGAGAGAAATTCTCTAAGGGGAGCGAACCCATTCGCCAACCAAGGAGAGGAGAGGCAAACGAACTTGCAAAGATTTGTACTGAGAGTAACAAAGTCTCACTCACTGAACATTCATCTAAAGGAGTACAAGGCTACAAAAGCCAGCCTCAGACACCATACACAGGCAGATGGGGACCAAAGAAACCGAAAGGATATGAAAACAGCTGATGGAGAGAGCAGAAGGCAGCGACACAGCCATCATCAGAAAACATTCACCACCCTCCCCAGACAAGAACAGGAAATGTGGTCAGAGAAAGGGTTGCCCTGACACAGTCTATAATTAATTGGCATATTTGATTTCATATTTAGTAAATGGAGTTAAGAGTTTTTCCACAGAGCCCTTAGAATGTTCTCTAGACAATCCAGTTCTAATTACAAGTTTAAGAACTTTAATAGGAGTTTGTCATGTTCTAATAGCTAAATACAGCTGCATCCTAACAAGACACTGGACACTGGACAGATGTGCAGAGATAACATGACTCAGCTGCAGGCTGATGGGGAAGGATGAAAGGGACCAAATAGTGCCAAGACCCTTAGTGCTTCATGGCCGCTGCAAGATAAATCACCAAGTTAGTTCTTTCAGTTTATTCTCCACCAAGTATCAGACTATCTGGTATGTGCCAGAAGATATAGACATAATAGGATCAGTCTGCTGATGCCAATTAAGTAAACAATTTATGTAATATTGAGATAGGGAGATTTTTTTGTTTGTTTGAGCTTAAATTCTTTTTTTAAAATAAATTTATTTATTTTATTTTTGGCTGAGTTGGGTCTTCGTTGCTGCACGCAGGCTCTCTCTAGTTGTGGCAAGCGGGTTTACTCTTCGTTGCAGTGCACAGGCTTCTCACCACGATGGCTTCTCTTGTTGCGGAGCACAGGTTCTACGTATGCAGGCTTCAGTAGTTGTGTTGCACAGGCTTCAGTAGCTATGGCTCAAGGGCTGTAGAGTGCAGGCTCAGTAGTTGTGGCGCACGGGCTTAGTTGCTTCACGGCATGTGGGATCTTCTCGGACCAGGGCTCGAACCTGTGTCCCCTGTGTTGGCAGGTGGATTCTTAACCACTGTGCCACCAGGGAAGTCCATGAGCTTAAATTATTTTGCACATTTTCCTTTTCCTAACTTCATCCTGTCTTTTTTTCTTCTTCAGTTTCCTCTTTGTTGGGCCCTTTTGGTTTTTCTCACCCCTAAGCATCTCTCTCCTCTTGGTGTGGTTCACATCTGCCTAACAACCTCCCTCCCTGCTCGCCTGTGTCAATCAAAATGTAGTTTTTCATCATAAATTCTAAAATTGTGTGATGCTATGTGGTCCATTCAAGTAAAATGTGTGTGTCTTTCTCTCTCTCCTCCTCTGAAACCATTTTAACCTACCTTTTGTTCTATAATTTTTATTTTTTAAAAGCTCTAAAAATATATAGGAAAAGGAGTTTAGCTTTCTTTCCAGTTCAAAGGTTCATACCAGAGTATTTAGTATATGCCCTGAACAGAAGTTAGCTAATTTGAAAGTCTATTTGAATCCTATCCAATTATAGCATAAGATATTACAATATAAATACTCTCTCCTGTTAGAGAAAGCCTTCTATTTTAGAAAAAGCTAACTGATAGAAATTAATACAAATAAAATGCATCATCTCTTTAAAATTCATTATATTTGCATTCCACTCCCATGTAATCCTCATTATCTCTTTTTAGTTTATGCCTGTAGCCCTGTACTCATTTTTCCAATGTTCATGAAGGAATTTTTATTTCTTTCAATTACATATGTTCCCAATATTTTAGGTGTCCCTAAATTTTTTCCAACAAAGGGCCAAAAGTCATAGTTTTGTCATGTTGTTTTTGCCACAATAAACATTATAGCTAATGTCCTTTGTCTAAATTGGTCTTCATTATCCTCTACATCTTTGTGATGGTTGTTTTTTGCATTATATTTTTCCTAGCATTGCATCTCCATTCTCTTGAATATCTAATGTGTTGATATTATTTTCTGAGTCTCTCATTATTTCTAGCACTCTAACCAGAGTAAACAACATATATGCCATTATTTTCTAAATTGCTTTTAAACTATTTTAGGAAAGTTTAAATAATTCGATGACTATAATTCATGACTCTGAATTTCTTTTTGATTGACTAGGGCAAATCAGTGGAAATATAGAAACTGATAGGTCAGAAAGAACATGAAAAATATTTTATGAATTAAACCCAGTCAAGTTATACCATTTGAAAAACAAAATCATCAATACATGTATCAAGCAAATATAATACTCTTTTTGTATGCTTAACTACAAAAATATTAGATGGTATTTTTACATGGCTTTGAAATTCAAACTATAAAACTTTTAAGTGATTTCTGCCCATTTTTAGAAGGGAAAATGGTTGAAGGGAGAAATTATAATCAGAATAAGGGAGAAATTTTGTACAAGGTGATTTATAATTATCAAACCTGAAACCAGGACAAAATCTTAAAGGTAAACACTCTTTCTTGTTGAAAAGTTCATTGGAACTTATACCATAAATGAAAAATTATTAGTTGTTATATAATTTTAATGTCATACTAAAAATTAAACTTCAGGTTGTATCCAAGAGGAAAACCTATGCAAAGAAATGTCTTCAATTACAGCCACAGGATTACCAGAAAAGATGATGCTCAATCTAACTTTACTAAACGTGTGTTTTTCTGCTCCAGGGGCCTACAGCAGCCTCAGGTGTGCTCTTTGAATTAGGGCAAAAGTTACACTTTTAACATACCCAGACCACAGTCCCCAAACTAAAACCTAAAGACCATCACAGTCGACTGGAGTAAATTGAAAGGTGGTGAGGAGAGAGAGTGAGACCCATGTTACGAATTAAAAGCAACTTCTCTCAGATAGAACCAACATCTCAACATGAGCTTGGCTCTAGAAACTGTAGATATTATTAGATTGAAGGTACTGATTCCCAGAGCAGACTTGCCCACCATGTAGAAGCTAATGTTTCACTGAGAAACAGAAGTTTATTTTCCACTTAACGTTTGTTTTTGATAAATGCCATAATAATGGATTGTCTTTGTATCTTGATACTTATTTATTGGGGTGATGGAGACCCTGAAACACAGCTAGTTAGGTATTGTAATAAGTAATATTTTAGATACTAAGCTAATGTTAGGAATGATTAAGATAGCTCCATGTCTCTAGAGGAGATTTCAGAGAAACAGTCTATCTAGTCAAGCTTAAGGAGGCAGGAATATGTTTTGAACAGGGATTGTTAGGTGTTCTGAATATAGAGAAGTCACCCTCTGCTGTTTGAAATTGCATCAACAGAAACACCTGGAAAGAAGTTGCCAATTGCTACCCAAGGTAGTCAGCTTACTGGTGAAAGGTTGGCCACAAGCCAAAACCTTTAAAGTCACAAACACCCAATTTCCAATTTTATTACTATTACCATTATTAATTATTATTAACCTAACACATAAATAATTATGTAAACCATTTCCATGACCTCCATCCACAGCATTCTCATTCCTGGCATTGGAAATAGTCACGACAACAACCTCTTCCCTCTATCTTTAAAATTCTGATCCTTGGGCTTCGCTGGTGGCGCAGTGGTTGAGAGTCCGCCTGCCGATGCAGGGGACACGGGTTCGTGCCCCGGTCCGGGAAGATCCCACATGCCGTGGAGCGGCTAGGCCCGTGAGCCATGGCCGCTGGGCCTGCACGTCCGGAGCCTGTGTTCCACAGCGGGAGAGGCCACGGCAATGAGAGGCACGCGTACCGCAAAAAAAAAAAAAAAAAAAATCTGATCCTTGAAGTGGTTCCCAAATCCCATTGTTATGTTTACATAGTGAGAAATAAAATGTACAAACTGAAAGCAATCAAGGAGAGGAAGGTACACTTTCAGACTTTGTTTTAACATGGCTATGGATGAATTCTTATTTTTTATATTATTTTAAATGAAGACCTCAGAAGAACACTTTCTCCATCTATTTCTTTTTACTTCATGGGAAATGACAGTAAACCTAGGGATGTAAAGGACATCTCTATATCTCTTATAATATATATGTTTCTATACAAAATAACATCTCTATGATGTAATGATTTTTGTTTAAAGCATCAATGAGCTATTTAACAGAGACTGGAGTTTAAATGAAGACTTGCTGTTGAGACTGTTAAAAACTAAGCTTACATGTCTGTCTGTAAGACTTTAAGTTGATGAAGGTATAAATTCATACCTTCTCTGCATCAGGGATGCTCAAAAGAGAAATGAATTTGAAGAGGTTAGAAAAGAATGGAAAAGAGGTAAGATTCGTGATGGCATGAGAAAAACCCAAAAGGGCAATTAGTGGCTCACCCCACTGTGGGGAGATGAAATGGACAAGAAGGAGAATTCTTGACAGAAGTGAGAGATAAAAAAGTCAAAGGGTAGTAAAGGCTTTCTTTACCATTATTACCCGTACTCAGAAAATACTGTCCATGCCACCAACACAAAGATACTTGTGGCAAAAACCCACAAAACTTTTCATATTATAAAGGTGTTAGTCTGATCTACAAACTCCAATACGTTCTCTCAAAAACATTCTTTTTAAAAAGAGGTTCAACTGTAAGTGATTAGCCTTTATTTATGTCACCATAATTCACCTTTTTTTCTCAAAATTTACATCATTTGCCAGACACACTAAATCTCTTCTCCAGACTTATTAAATCTCTTTCGTGCTAATGTGCTCACTTCCTACAATTTGCACTACATTACCCCAAATTTGTCCTCACTCTGCACAAGTGCTTCACGAAGACTCTCATTGTTTGCCAAGAAATTAACTCTCAAGAACGGGCAGAGGTTCCTATACAAGTGCTAATGAGCGCTGGGCTCCCACACAGCAATCTCGCCACTGCAGCTCCCACACGACAGTGTTACTAAGTATTTAACACCTTTAGGGAAGCCTCCTGGGTTGAGGATAAAGCCCCCCCACCCCACCCCCCAGGAGGATGTTCTAATCCTCCGCCCCAGCGGGTTTCAACCTCTGGCATGTTTGGCAGATTTCAGAATCACCCAGAGCACTTCCTAAAAAATAGGTGCCAAAGCTCCTTTACCAAATATCCCAACGCTGTGGAGCCGGGATGAGGCCCAGGCATCTGCATTTTATGCGTCCATCTCCACCTGTAATTCTAATGCGGCTAGTTCACGAATAAGATTTATCCTGAAAGATTCCAGTTTCTGCTTGCTCTCTGGACATGCTTATTAACAGGAACCACTTTGATTCTCAAGGTATCTTTGTTTCGACAGACTATATAGTCACCAACAGTGGACCCAACATTATCGAGTCACCCACATCGACTACATTTGATTACCCCTATTCTAGACCGTCTTTAAGGACAGAAAGGGCTCATTACTGATCTCCAGACCACTTTAGATGCTATCACAATTGTACCCATTCATTTGACAACTATTTTTGAATGCTTACTATCAGCCAGATATTGATTTGGGCCCTGGGACACAGTAGCAAACAAACAAGGCTTATAGCTTCTATTTCGTAAGAGTGAGGGGAGTCAGATAATAAACAGGTAAGCAAGACATACACAAAGATAATGTCAGTTAGAAAATGCTAGGGCAAAATTGAGACAGGAACTGACCTGGAAAATGCATGCATGGGGAGCAAAACAGACCGGGTGATCCGGGAAGTCCTGGCTGAAGAGGCAATCTCGAGGGCAAGGTACTGAAGTGTAAGTGCTTGACGTGAGTGAGAAACAACACCAGTCGGTGTGGCTCAAGAGTAGATTGGGGTAAGCTGGGGTCAGAAAAATAGTAATCATCACAATGGCAATGTCCTGTGAGCCAAGCACAGTTGTAAACCCTTTATATACACGAGGGTTTACCATAACTCTATAAAGGAAGCACTATTCTTCCCATTTTACAGATGAGGAAACAGAAACCTGGAGATGTAAGTAACTTGACCAGAGACCCACAGGTAGCAAGTCATGAAGCCAAAATTTAAAGTCTGGCAATCTGGTCTCAAAGTTCTTGCTTTCAGAACAGCCTCCATGGTGGTGATACTAATGGCAGTAGTGATTATAATAATAACAGCAGCTCACCTTAAATGAGTGCTTACTGTTATACTCCTTTTAAAGTGCATTTCAGGTGTAATCTCACCTTACCCTTACAAAGCCTTTTGGAGACAGGTACTATTATTTTCCTTATTTTACTTTTCAGAAAAGCTGAGGCACAAAAAGGGGCTTATAACTTGCACATGGTCACAAGTCAGCAAGTGTTAGAGCAGAAAGAAATTACAATGAGCCTTGCAAACCGTGAAAGATCATATTGAAATAGATAACTCTGACATTTTCCTATACACAGTTTTGCTCTTGAAATAAAGAATCTAAATGATTTTCCAGTAATTTTCCTGTCTTGAATATATCTTTAAATTGGACTTTGAGTATTAGCTTTGGAGTCTCTTGCAAACCACTTAAGATTCTTTTTTGCAGCATCTGAATTCTGCTTTTCTCCTGAACTGTCACATCTTTTGGGATACCTTATTCTTTCTTAACACATTGCCACTTTTCTACACTAACCTTTTAACTGGAACTTGACCAAGCATTCTAACTGTGTTTTTGCTTTCATTTTGACACTTCCCCCCACCCCCACAGGGTCTTAGTTGAGGCTCCAGGGCTCCTTAGTTGTGGCTTGCCAGCTCTTTAGTTGTGGCATGCGAACTCTTAGTTGCAGCATGCATGTGAGATCCAGTTCCCTGACCAGGGATCAAACCCGGGCCCCCTGCATTGGGAGCATGGAGTCTTATTCACTGCGCCACCAGGGAAGTACCCATTTTGATACTTAATGCATGGATTTGTGTCGCTTCCTTTTCATTTATGAAGACCAGATCTTTATGATTCTATGGTTTAAATTAAATATTTATTGAAACCCTGCCCTCTTCAAAGGATACCAGAGGCCTGGTTCTTAAGTCTCCAAGTACACAGCGGTAGAGGAACCCATAGCTGTGTGTCTCTAAAACAAGGTACTACGCAAGAAACACCCCTGGACTTCTGTGCATTCCATCAGCTCACAAATCTCATTCCCATGCTCCCACACCATCATCACAAAGCACATTGTTTTTCCCATTCAAAAGTCACTTTAGGTTGTTATTCTGTACTTGCTTTTCCCCTTTAAAGTTGTTCTTAAAATCATTCTAAAAGGAACATCACCTGCATAAAATGCTGGGCCTGCGAGAGCCACAGTCGTGAGCCCTCCACCCTCTAGAAATGGTTGGAAAGCAAAGTAAGGTCGGTGTATATGTGCTAATTCCAGATACTTTGTAGACGTGACGATTTTGTAAAGCAATTCACTCAGAAAATATGTCTCATTGTCTCATTAGCTTCCCCCTCATCATTTCACAAATAATAATAAATCTGAAGCACAGAGAAGTTAAGTGACTTGTTGAAAGTCACAAAAATCAAATGGTAAATACTAGAAATAATCAAAGAAATGGAATACATGAGCAAGACACCATCTTCATAAGACAAAGAGATGGCAATCTGTCAACCTGTATGGAATCATGCAAACATGGGAGGAAAGACACCCAGAGAATAATTCCCAGAAACAAAGCAGTAGACCACACTTGATCTAATCAAAACCTAGCAAGTGTGCTGGAGAAATCATCCAGGTTTAAATTTTTAAAAACCATTATTTGTCCAATTAGATAGAAGATGAAAGAAAAAAATTGCCTTTTACTGAGACCTACTGCTAAATTTGGTCAATTTTGTTGTTTATCAGAGCAGAAAGTCCTTACACCTACCATTTGACAAATCTGAAGAAAAAAAAACACTTGCTGCAATCAGGTGAAGTAGGTTATTAATGGTTCTGAACAGACACAGGATTGCCTCATCCTGAGACAATTAAGGCTGGGGAGAAAGTGTTTAAAATCTCTGAGGACTGACTATCATGGAACAGGTGGTCTTCCTACAATTGGCATTGTTTGTATAATTCTGAATCGCTCAATACATTTCATCTTTTTAACAAATCACTCATGAATTTAGAGGTCTTCCTTTTTTTGTTAACTCTAGCTCAGCAATAACAAAAATTACCCAAAGAAAGCTGGAGATTTTAAAAGAAAAACAGAAGCAAAAAACTAATTAGCGTTATAACACTTCACATCATCACGCTTGGAAGAAAATGGAGTCAAACTACTGAAAGTGAGAACAAAAATCAAATAAAAACAAACTTCCAGGTGAGTTTGTTAGTGAAATCCCTGAATCACTGTGACCTTGGCAACTCAGTATAATATTACTTGTCTATCAAAATTGCAAAGCATAGCATTTGTAAATTACTGAGGACAAAAGCTCTTGGGAGGGAAAACATACTATTTCCCAAATACAATAATGTAGGTAAACAGAAATTAATCCAATGCCCAAGTTTCTATTTTCTGTTATTTCCCCCAGGAAATATCTCCCCTCCACCATCTCTCCGCCACACACATACACACAAGCACAGGATTAGATCTGATGGTCCTAAGTGATCTCTCAAAGTGTCCTGTACTCCTCTTATCCTAGCAGACATCACACATTATTGCCATTGATTATATAATTTACTGTCTTTCCTGGTATCAAAGTATATTCAGCCTTAAGTAACGGAATCCCAAATAAAATGACTTAATAAGGATATTTATGATCTACTTAACATGAAAATGGGAGATAGATGGATCAGGATGGTCATCGAAGGACCAACTTCTTTCTTGCCTTCCTATCATCCTCAGCTAATCAACTCCTCCCCTCATGGTCACAAGACAACTACAGCATCTCTCCAGACAGACAGAGGGTGGGATCCTGGTTGAGTCAAATACACACTGAGTGGACTTGTGTCCTGGTTTGTCTGAGGAAATTTCTTTTTAAACCAGTTGTCTGGGCTTAATTATTCACAGTACCCCCTTTTGTGCCCAAAAGTGTCTCTGAATGAGAAATTATATGATCACTCTCTTGGATGTCCTAAGGAAAGTTTCTTCAGGTCATGGAGCCCCCATTTTCTTTATAAATGATGATGACACCTCTTGAATGAGGTACATGTGAGAATGAATGGAATATTTTTTGTAAAGTGCCCAACATCTGGTTGATCCTGAAAGGATGACAGCTCTTTAGATAATCTGCCTCCATATCAAAGATGAACTGGAAGGTGGAAAGTTAAGTGGAGAAACACATTAAAATTATTCAGGTGACAAGAAACAAAGGATTAAAATGAGGAAAAATATGAGACAATCTGGAATTGGAGGACTTAATGACAAATTGGACGTGGGCCTAAGGGGAAGAAGTGAAAAGAAAACTCCTTGGTTGTAAACTTGAAGGACTGGAAGTTATTGATCCTATTAAACAAAATTATGAAATATACTTTGGGGGTGGGGGGAAGAGAAGAGATGGAGAAGATCTTCAGGTCCATTTTGGACCTGTCCAGTTTGACAAGCCATGTATTAAGAAATATACATCTCTGCTGGGAAACTGGAAATGGGTCTTAGGAAGTCAAGATGGAGCCTGAGGCTGTAAAGAGACACTTAGGAGTTATCCACATGTAATTTTAGAAGCTACAGAAAGAAATCGTCAGGGCAGAGAGTATAATGAAAGAAGAAATATTAGACCAAACTCAGAAACTTGATGGAAGGACTTATATTTAAAGTTGGGAGTTAGGGACTTCCCTGGTGGTCTGGTGGTTGAGAATCAGGCTTCCAATGCAGGGGACGTTGGTTCGATCCCCGGTCGGGTAACTAAGAGCCCACATGTCACGGGACAATTAAACCCGTGCGCCACAACTACAGAGCCCACGCGCCCTGGAGCCTGCATGCCACAAGTAGAGAGAAGCCCGCGAGCCGCAATGAAGACCCGATGTAGCCAAAAATAAATAAATAAATAAATAAATATTTAAAAAATAATAAAGTTGGGAGTTAAAGCTTGGTTTGTGCTATAAATTAAAAAGATATTTCAGGGCTTCCCTGGTGGCGCAGTGGTTGAGAGTCCGCCTGCCGATGCAGGGGACACGGGTTCGTGCCCCGGTCTGGGAAGATCCCACATGCCGCAGAGCGGCTGGGCCCGTGAGCTATGGCCGCTGAGCCTGCGCGTCTGGAGCCTGTGCTCCGCAACGGGAGAGGCCACAACAGTGAGAGGCCCGCGTACCGCAAAAAAAATAAATAAAATAAAAAAGCATATTGACTATTTAAATAATTATTTAATTTAATTCACATTTAATTATGTAATTTAATTATGTAATGATGTAAGATGATAATACAAACTTTTTATTCCTCCACCTTAGTTGATTAATGTGAACACACCCATATGTCCAGTACAAGGTTTGGTGGTATTGAAAACAAGTATTACAGAGAAATTTTTCCTTTGGGAAAGAAATTGTAATTAACTCCCCATTGTCATCTCCAAGCATACAAGGATACTAGAACTCGACTGAAGTATTGTCTCAGTCCACCAATAAGCTTACACAATTATGTGCATTTTTTACAATCTGACCAAACACAGATCAAAGCCCACACATATTAAGGGAACTTTGTTTTTCCTGTCATTCTTCATTCCAAGGGTTGTGCTATGATTTTTGCCTTGAAATCTTCATAAGAGAGAGAGGATGTCTGAGCTAAAAGAAAAGGCATATTAAGCCATTACAAGCAAAGTGTTTTTTAAAGAAATAGGAAAATATAGTTCTTTTGGATTTTTTGTTAGAAAATCATCTACATTAATGCACTAACGGTCTACTCACTTGTTTGAATATATAACAATAATATTATAACGAAAATAGCCTGAGTCTCTGACTAAACATGAACCAGAACTTTATGAAATTTCAGGGGCTACGGATATTTATTGTGCTCAGGAAACTTCATTCACAATTAACACTGAGAATAAAAATATCTTTTAATCAAAGAACCATGATACAAACATATTCAGAAATAACTAAAACTTAGCCTTATATTAAAAGAGAGTTGCAGAGGGAGCCATTCAGAGGTATTTAACTGAAAGCAATAGAAAAAGTTTTAAATCATTGTATAATCCAGGAATTAGGCCATTCATTCAAGGTGAATATACTTTCATTTTAAAGTGATGATTAAGGGGTGGGGTACAAGGTTTATGTAGATTATCAGAGACTGCTCATAAAATTTGAAGGAGTTTGAGGTAACCAGAAAAATGTATGCAGAGAAGTTTGGGAGGGAGAAAGGGGCAATTAATGAAAATATGTTACTTTATAGATTCAAAAAAAAAATATATATATATATAATATAGATTCAAAACAGATAAATATCTCCTGTCAGGTCTCCTAGAATCCTAAATGCTCATTAAACACGAGATTAGAACAATTTTCCCCATTTTAGTCCTTATTCTAGAGGAAGCAGATGTTACAGGGCCTCGTGCTCACTTTCCAGTCACCTAGTCAGGGGCTACCCAAAGACGCCTGCATCTTCAGCCAGGTGGGATTTCATAAATTACCGCTTGCTAGAGTCACAGACTCAGCTGACATTGCACACAGCCCTCATCTTCTCTAATTCTATGTTCTTCAGTTCTGGTCCCTTCCATTGCTGTTTTCGTGTTTGTATTTATGACTTATCTTTCTTGGTGTATTTTTTGTTTGTCTATATGTCTGTGTATAAAGACGTTTATCTGTGTGCGTGTAAATAGAAAAGTGATCACTGCAAAATGAAGAGTACACTTAATTGTGGGATTCATAACCCATTCACTCAAGGCATCTTGACTATTTTCACTGAAACATTTGTGTGCTGATAACTAACTTTCCTAAAGAAAGAACACTATTCAGGAACTGGCTTCTCAGGGACTCACTTCAGAAGCATTTTACCTCCACTAGTTCCCCCAACTCTTTACTTTTCTCTGCTTATAAAATACTGGTTGTCTTGGCCTCCATGAATAAAAAAACATACATAAGTCCTCTGGGAAAATGTTTGTGTATGCCTTTAGCTAGAGTCCTGTGGAGTTTTAAAGCTGGAGGGGATTGACTAATTGAATAGCAACGCATCTATATTTTTTTTAAGAAAATCTTTCTAACAGTCCACAAGGATGCTTAGTTTTCTGTTCTAATGCTCATTCAGCTCTCCTCTTCTGTAAATTTCAAAGCCTATATACTTTCTTTGAAAATTACCTTCATAGATGGCTGGTATATTGTAAATTTTGCTAATGTAAGGAAATATTTAAGAAGATACTCAATAAGCCAAATAGTGTTATTCAATTATTTCAGCACAGTTTCCATATGAACTCATAAGGTTTGAAGGTAATTACAGACAGATTTTTCATTTTTTTTTTGAGGACATGATCCAAATATGTGACTCCCTGTCCTAAAAATACAGTTGCAGTCCTAGCCAGGTTAAAGTAAATGGAGATGAACTCTTTGTTTTTGACGGGGAATCGATGTGTAAGTATACCATCACAAATAATTGTAGCTGGGTGATCAGCAGAGTGAACCTCACCAAACTTGTGAGAGGACACTCTCTCTGTGTTAAAATCCCTAACTTTAGCTACTCATTCAGGAAATTATATCTGAAGTGAATTTCAATGCATTCTCATTTGGAAAATTAACTCTCCCTCTAGAGATTATTGGGGGGGGGGTCTCCACATTTTCCCCGTTTATTCTCCAGTTTTGACAACTTGTTTGACCACGCTGATTTACTGGATCACTACTTAAACAGAGACAAGGCTTTCACTTCCCAAAACGTTCAGTCTCCTCAAGGCTCCCCTAATAGTCTAGGAAGTTTTTCCAAGCAATTCCCTGGACATCTCAAGCTTTTTGCCTTGAATTGCAAAAGCTTTCAAGGAATCACAACACTTGGCAAAGCAAAGTTGCTTCGACTCCAGGGAGGGGGGGTGGGGAGAAACCCCGGTGTCCCTCTTTTTCCTCCGCCAACCCTTTTTCTGAAATCTTGACATCCACCGGGTGGAAAAGTAGGTTAATTAGGCAGGAGTCTCTGGCTCGGCCCCCGGCGGCGGTTTTCAGGTGGCTGCGAGCCCCGCCGCCTTCGGAGCGCGGAGTGATGAAAAGTGGAGGGCGGCCGCGCGGGCTCGCCGGCGGCACACAATGGCGCAATTATTTGTCTAAAGTTCCATCCTCCGCCGAGCTCCTTGCATAATTCAAGCGTAATTAGGCCGACGGTGTTCCCTTTAAAGGCATGACTTTGAGCGGGGGAGAGGGTGTTTATTTACTTTGGGGCTTCGCTTCGAGACCTGCTACCGGAGGAGCTGGAAAATGATTACAGGCGGATTGGCACATCTGCGTGGAGAGTTCAAAAAGTTCTTCCTCTTGCAAATCGAAGCTATGCAAACTTTCCACTCCCCTGCTCCCCTCTTCACTTGCAACCTGTCACAGACTCACATTCCAGAACCGCTAGCCAACAAAAAAAAAAAAAAAAAAAAAAAAAAAAATCCACCGAGGAACTGTGCTCACATGCCCAACAGTCTAAATGCTGGCTCTCACCTTGAATGTTACTCCTCGCAGAGTCAACTACCATGTTTCCCGGTGCCAGGACTAGGGCTGAGTCACGACTTGTGCCCAGCTCTCCTTGTCCCGGGGTCTCAGAACCCCGGAATTTGGTCCTCGAAAGTCGCCATGCGGAGGGAACATTTGAACCAAACTCAAAACCCAAAGAAACTAGCTTTGAGGCCAAGGGGCCCGGTGGGGAGAAGGCTGGAGTGTTTTGCTTGTCTACCTATTCCTGTGATTCTCTTATTTATTTCAAGGTAGTGGAGGTGATGCGGGAAGTGAGGAGTAGCATGAATAAGAAGGTGCTTGTTTTGGTCTCGGCCAGCTAGGGTTAGAGCTCAAAAGGTTTCACTCTGCATCGTGCAAACTTGTAAATACACCCTCTAAAAACAAATGCATATGTCTCCAGCTTAATATATATCACCCAATTTATAATCCGCTTCCTATTAGATAATGTTGGTCCCTACATGCAATTTTATTATCATCTCTTAATATACAATATAGTTCCCAAATGGCAATACACATCTACTATAATATGTATCACCATATATACATATAAATCCTAATATATAACATACACCACGTAATATACATACATATGTCATTTAATGTACTCTTGTAATGTATAAAAAGAAAATGAAAGCATACGTTAATATACATCAAGTAAGGTGGTATGTATTAGGTGAGATAAATATACAATAGATATAGAAATATCTATAGATAATGCGAATATATATATACACTAAAATATTACACCTATGGGCACGTTAGATGGTGCATATTAGATACTAGGATCGGCTCTGAAGCCGCATTCCACTCTTTCACCAGTTGTTGAAAAGCCTGTGGCCCCCAGAAGTAGGAACCTAGCGCATCGACTCGTCTCTCTTTCTTCCCCACAAATTCAAGCTTGAGAGATACCTATCACTCCCGTGGCAATGGAAGGGAAGTCCTTGATCAAATTAGCAGACTGCACCGGGTCTGAGCCAACAGCTGGTACTTCTATTTCAGAAGAGGCCGAGACAGCCCAGGCCACGGGAAAACTCCCTAGAAGTTCAACTTCTCCTGGCTAGGCTGGGTCAAAGTTCCAACTTGAGGAAATGGTCTTACATCTGCTCAGGACGATCGTCTCGCACCGAGGCGGGCTTACCTGGTGCGGCCAGGTTACTGTGGGTCTCAGTACTTGGGGTTGGGTGGGGAGGTCCTGCAGACTCGCCTCCCCCTGCAGCTCCTACCCCCTGCCCCCAAATCTGAGCCCCTTCGAAACACCTCTCTGGGCCTCCGCAGCAGATTCTGGGGAAGTGCAAAAGGAGAATTAATATGATTCTCCTGTTATTCGACTTCCATTCTCAGGGTTCTTAAGGCTGGCCTTTTCTAGGCTCTATTCTGCGCCAAGAAGAGTTAGATTTTGCCAAACACTCCCGCACTCAGGAATCTTGACCACTCGGAGGGACTTTGAGAACGGAAAATTCGTGAATTTTAAGAGACATTTTGGGAGAGAAGTTAGGTGAGAAAAGGACTAGTGCTACGCTAGAAAAATCCATGCTTGAACCCTCCGGCCCCGGCACAAACGGTCTCTTGGGATGGGATGGAGGGAACACTTTTCCTTAACCTGCGTCGGGGAGCCTCCCTCCTGCCCTGCAGCTAAGCCATTCGGGCGAGTTTCTGCGCAGTATTGAGAACATAACCTAATGTCTCTAAAAACTTGGTGGAAAGAATTTGATGAATGTGTCTAATTGGTTTAACCCGCCAACTATTCAGGAGAAGAAAAGCTCCGTCATTAGCCTTCATTAAGTTTTTTTTTTTTAAGTCTCTGGCTTTAATGATCGTGGAAACCACGAAGTCCAACACCAGCATCTGTGTCATTTTAATTACCCTGTGTATTTGTTGGGGATGGGGCACCATTACCCAATATTTCCCCACACCCTTTCCAATTCATAGGGGAGCCCCGCAAGCAGGGCAGGCTCGCATCCAACGTAGAGGACAAGCACAGTGTCTGGAGAGTTGAGGCTGAATCGCTTGGCGGGGCTTCCAGTCTTTTCTGCCACGCGCGCCTCCGAGCGCCAGCTATTTGAGGAATCTGGACCACCGCCTGAGGAACGATTTGCCATCGGAGTTCTCCTCGGCAAATGTCTCACCAAACAAACACAAAAACGAAAAACAAAACCCTGCACGTTGCAAATAAGTGTTCTGGGAAGAGGGCTGCTGGAAAGCTTCTGCACACCTGACCGTACTGGGAGGCTCGCGGTCCCCTTGTCGTCTGTCCACAGGACTCTGCACTGACTGACAAGAAAAACTAGCTTGCCGCATCCCCTCCCCAGAGGGCCGGGGCCGGAGGCGCGGGCGTTCATTCAAAAGTTTCCTTTTAATTCCTACAGTTTTCCTGGTTAGGGACACAGGAAGACAGACTTCCTGGAATCCGGTAGTTGGTTTGAGGTCCCACGCCCCCTCCCCAACCAAATCTTTTACATACATAAAAACACACACAAAAGCAATTAGAGCCAATGTCAGAATGTTTAAAACTCATTCATTCTTCGTGTTAATTAAACTTTGACGATTTAGCTTGGATGGGCTGGGACCTCAAGGCTTCCCGTCCGCACACTTGTATCTCAGGAACTTTGTAGCTTCTGCTTCTCAGAACTCTGGCCTTCACTTCACCCTCTACTATTCTCTCGGTCGTCTAAGAAAAAAAAAAGCTGAAAACAATACAAATTCTTGAGCATTGTTGGAGACGTAGCAGGAGCTTCAGTGCTTGAAATACTTCACTCCCTAGAGTCAAAGGTTTTTATTCAGTCAGGTGCTAGAGGATTTTTCAGCAGCAACACCCTGACAGCGTTTTAAATTTTTGGTACCCTTTTGCCTACAACTTCCTAAGCCAGATGAATGGTCTTATTCTCCAATGTCCGGGAGACCGTTGTTATTCAAAATGGAATTTAATATTTTTTTCTCGAAATGGAGAAAAGGGATCATGAGGGAATTAGCGCCAAACACCAAGAGAAGAGCAGCCCCTTTTTTTCCACCCCCACCCCAGAGCAAGGAGGCAAGTGGCTGAGTCTCTGGCAAGTGTTGTTAGCCACAGCTCTGGACTTGGGCACCAGTCTCGTTCAGGCGTCTCACGTTTGACTCTCTGAGGATCTGAAACACTTTGTTGACTTTGGGTTCAGTGAGGGCCTGAAAGGCTGGCCCCAGACGGCTGGACAAGCCTTGGACTTGGCCGCTCGAAACGTAATTCCGAGAAGTGTGTCCCACAGATCCCTCTTGAGTGGGAGCCACAGAGTCTGAAGAATGTGTTTGGGTGGCGATGGGTCTGGAAACTATAAGAGACGTCATCTCAGGAGCCACTCCTATACTTCCATCAAGTTCTAGCTGCTCGGTAAATTTCCCCTCAGCCTGCAACCCCTCTTGCTCTGGGCTCTAGGAGGGAAAAGTCATGTCACCCTAGCAAGCTCCTGCCGACATGGGTTGAAGTTGCCCTGGGAGAGTTTGAACTGGACAACGCCAGTTTAAAACTCTGCATCCTGTGCTCCCTTTACCCCTCCCCAGTGCTTCCAGCACCCTCCCCACCCTTGCTGGGTGGGAGGAGGGCAGGTGTTTTGGGACATTGAAATTTCGATTTTCATCTTTAGCAGAAATTCAGGCCTGCAAAGTGCCACCCAGGCGGCTGAACCCTTGGGGCATTTCTGTCGCGTCCCCTGAGTGATCCCAAGACCCAAGACCAACCCTCCTATCCCACTCAGGGAATGGTACTACCCTGGTCCCTTCTGCCTCCACCCCCAACCCCCGGCCCCGCTTTCTGTCTTCCGACAGATACACCAACTTATCCAAGACAGACAACTCAGGATAAACAAAGATCCCCTGTTTAACAAGATAGTTCTTGCTTTCAGGTTTATTGGGATTTCCAACCTTCTATTCCTTTGTTCTGTAATAATGTACTTCTCACCCCCATTCTTGGGAAGGGAGGGGGTCTTTTTGCCTTCACCCACCCCCACCCCATTCTTCCCCAGGTTCTGGAGTTTTTGCACCCGTGCTCAGTTACTTAAGGAGCAAAAATGTCCAGAGAGGCTGGGCTGCTGAAGGAGAGACAGAAGACAAGCCCTGGCGGCCTAGGGGGAGATGGGAGGTGATGTGTGCAGCCCGCTCTGGTCTGTTTTTTGTGCACAGAGTTGGCGCCGGGGCAGCGAAGGAGTCTCCAGCCCTGGCCAGACAATGCGCGGCTGGACAGCTGCGGTCGCTACAAAGGAGCCCCTCGGCCGCAGCACTGTTTACTTAGTGTCGGGCCTGACCCCGGGGCTGCTGGCAGCCGGTACAGATGCTGATCCCACCCGGGGCACCGGCTTTCTCCCCTCCGTGGTCCGCTCCGGCCCTCGCGTGTTTGCAAACAACTTAATTGACTTCTCTAATATTCATCTGCTGGCGTTGGCTTTGGAGAAATTGAAGGGGGGACTCGCGGGGCAAAGGCGCGCGGCCTCTGGAGGCTTAGCTCCCCCCACACACGTCCAGGCCGTCTGGCTGATTATCTTCGCTTCTTTCCGGAGGAAGCGGAGAGTCTCCAGCTTTTGAAAATTTATTGTTTTAATGTCCCAGCCACAAGGTCCTGAAGAAGGACAGCAAGCCCACAAGCAGCTCCGCGGATGGGAGCAGCCCTTCTCAGAGCCCCCCCGCGCGCGCGCGCGCGCACACACACACACACACACACCCGGCGCAGGCCAGGCCAGAGAATTCTCTTTGTGCACGTGAACAAGACATTCATCTAGGACTGCTGCTGGTCTATTCCTTTCCATGCTCTTCTACTGATACACCCTGGAATCCCCAGCCCTGACTTTGCAACTTGCCTTAGATGTAAAAAGGAAAAGTGGAAATCAGCTAGTCTTTCTTGCCAAGAGTATCCAAAAAACATTTAGAATTTGTTCCTTAGATGTGCAAATTAAGGGGCTGTAAGGAAGGAGGTACCCCACTGAACTGCCCCTCTGAAAGTCTTCCCCTTTGGCCAGCCTCTCTCTTGGAAGAGCTGCCAGGAACCCACAACTGCAAAGACACCTAGTGGGGCTGCCCTAAGATCCCCAGACCCAGGGTGTGCTATACCCCACCCCAGTTCACATCTAGGTCTAAAGATCCTGCTGTCTTCTCTGCACCCCAGAACTGCATACCACGACCTCGATTGTGCTGAGCTTAATTTGGTGAGGCAAGAAGCCAGCCTGACACAACGCCCCGTCCCCCTAATTTCAGCAGATCTCATTTTTCCTAAGTGCCCCTGTAGGACTGAGGGTGAGTGTGGGTTTTTGCCAGGAGCTCCTTCTGTGAGGGGGGCCAGGAGGACACCTCCGCTGACACCCGCTCTGGAAGATGGTTGGAAACCAGGCTGGGGCAGGGGAAGCAGAGTTCCTGGTGCTCTCACTCCTCCTTTTATTCCCCTTCAAGACCGTGTTCTCAATGACGGTCTAGTTCAGATATGACGAGGCTAGTTCCTCCCTTGAAATGGAAACAGAGGACTAAATAAAGAAGAAAAAAGTACTTTGTAGTCTGCATCGTCTATCTTTAATTCAGAGACGCATCTATACTCCAGGGAGCTCTGCCTTTGATCTCTTTGATTTTTTTTTTTACACCAGATCTGTTATGGACTAAAATTCTTAGGTTTTCCATAGAAACATCTCCATTCCTTCGGGATATTGATGTTTTCTTCTTCCTGGGGGTTATGATATGGTAAATCAGATTCAAAAAAGAAGGGACAATGCCAGCATTCATTGGCCTGGGGTGGGGTTTCTCTTGGCCTTCCCCCTCCCTCCCTCTCTCTCATATTCTCTCTTCTCTTTCGCTCCCTCATTCATTCGTATTCTCTCCGTGTGTGTGTCTCTCTCTCCCTCTGTCTCTCTATCTCTCTCCACCCCCCACGCCCCCTTCCCCTCGTCCTCTCTCTTCCTTTCCTCCTCCTTTCTTTCTCTGCTTCATTTTCGCCCCGTTGTTCACGGGGAACTGAAATAGGGCTGTGATTCTCGTCTCTTCAAGCCCTTTCAAGCGCCTTCAACTTTGGCGGCGGCAGCAGCAGGTTGCGTTGCCATGGTGACTCTACTGTATGGCGGTGGCGGCAGCCGCCGCAGCTCGAATCCCCCGAACAATGCCGCGCCAAGCGCAGGTTTCTCGCCCTTTTCCGTGCACTCTTCCCTTCTAATGGGGCTAGTGGCCTCAAATGGGCGCTGCATCTTGACACGACAACAATCCCTACCCCCTCTCTCTTTCCCCCTCCCCTGCTTTTCCTTCCTCCCTCCACGTCTTTGATCTATTAAAAATCAAAAGAACAAAGTCACAGAGGAAAGTTGGGTTTTGTTGTGGCTGCCACTGCACAAAATGGGGCTCTTCAAACAGAGTGTGGTGGAACCGAGGTCTGACAATACTGATCCAGGATTGGTTGTAACTACAGGTCAAACTGGACAGCTCTATACACGAGGACGCAAATTATAACCAGGCCCGCCAAGGGGCAGCCAGGCTCTCCGTCTCAAACTGGCTGTAGCTAGGAGCTTCTGGTGGCCAGAGATGCATCCTGTCAGGCTCCAAGTGCAACGTGGGTGAGATCCGGGTTCTGAAGAGACCCTCAGGTAAGGAGCCACAAGGACCCAAAGCTAGAATATAAGCTCAATCCTAAAGCATCTTACAAAGCCCCGTCGTGGCAGTGGACTCTGCCCAGATCTGGACACTCTTCAGCTTCCACCACAGTGCTTGGCACACAGCAGGTGATCCATAAATAATCACTGGTTGTCCTGCTTCTGGTGCACTGTCAAACCCTCCGCTAGGGGGCAGAAGAGGGGTTTACCCAGGCCGGAGGGAATGGTTAGACACCAGAAGTCAAGAAACAATCAACAGCCATACTTTGTCATAAGGGATGATTAGAGAGTTGGGGGAAATGCCAAACCATCTGTAAACGGACACTAAATTCAGCGGGGTTTTTTTCCCAACGTGACAATAACAATATTATTATAATGGTCAGATGTCATTTGCCACAATATATTTCTGGAGAGACATCTCTGAGCCAAAACATACCTAGGCCATTTTCCCCATACCAAGACCACTGTAAGAACCTCAACCTTGAGATACTTGAAGCATTTCTTTAGATAATACTTTCCTCACTCACGACTTAAATATAGTAGCAATATTAATTGAACTGGTTACATCTGGGTCTAATATGCAAACAACATGTTTATAGATTGATTTTGTCCCAATGAATCTTCTATTTAGATAGAAGAAATCACAAATAGGTTTGTATTACATTCGTCTCAATTTAAAGTTAATAAGTGAATTTATATAGTTCGGAATTTTACTCAGTTTGGATTAAATATTAAGTATCCAATTCCTTTGGCAACCTCTGGCTTTCTATATTTAAAAGCTCCAATTTAAAATAAAATTGGGGGCTTCCCTGGTGGCACAGTGGTTAAGAATCCGTCTGCCAAAGCAGGAGACATGGGTATGAGCCCTGGTCCGGGAAGATCCCACATGCCGTGGAGCAACTAAGCCCGAGCGCCACAACTACTGAGCCTACGCTCTAGAGCCCGCGAGCCACAACTACTGAGCATACGTGCCACAACTACTGAAGCCCGCGTGCCTAGAGCCTGTGCTCTGCAATGGGAGAAGCCACCGCAATGAGAAGCCCGCTCACCACAAGGAAGATTAGCCCCTGCTCACTGCAGCTAGAGAAAGCCCGCACGCAGCAACAAAGGCCCAATGCAGCCAAAAATAAGTAAATAAAATAAATAAATGTATTTTAAAATAAAATAAATAAATAAAATAAAATTGGGTAAAGCTCCAATTTTCAATAAAATAGAGAATAATATACAGAGATCTTATAGTGGGAGAAAGGAGAGCAAGACCGACTTGAAATCTTTAAAAATCTGAATGATTGGATTGTTTTGGTAGTTGATGTCTAACAGCATTTCTCAAGGAGCTGGTATACTGCTGATCTCTTGAAACATTTTAGTAATGTCTGTAATGTTTTGGGCTAGAATACAACTAAGAAAATGTGCTAGCAAAGGGACATTTGACAAGATTAACCTTTTTTTCAAACCAGGAAAAAAGCTATGCATTAGCAAAATTCCAGTCATTTTTAATAACAGGATTATAAGAGAAACATGTTAGTACAAATAGGTTTTTCTTAATGCATATTAGAACAGTATAGTTATTTGTAACATGAGGAGATAAGATGGGAAATTTGGGGGTGTTGAAGTGTTGCTAAGGATTTGTGAACTCAGAAAGGGCTGTACAAACTCTAGTCAAGATCACAGAACTCTAATCCCTAGACCAGACCCATAGTCTCCAAAGGCAGACTAGAAATTTCTGCGTTGGTCACTAAACCTAGAGAAAATGAGATTGAAAACAGTTGGCCAAATCAGCTGGGAGCAAATGTACAGAGATATTCTTGACCCAAGTGACCAGGATTGGGGATTTATATTGTCAAGGAAACCCAAGTCTAAAATAAACTATTGCCTAGCATCGTAACTGCTTATGGTATGTATTCTCTAACTGGTTAAGCATATCACATAGACACACACATATCCACACTAAGAAAGTTGAATTTGAGGGACTTTCTTTTTTTTTATGTTTTTCTTCCTTTTTACACATACATTTGTAGTTCCAAATAAATTAAGACAACCATTCCTTAGAACATGAACTAGCTAAAAGTTTCTGGGCCACATTCCAGCCTTCAAGAAGGACCGAAGGGAGAGGTCTATGATGCTTCTTCACAAGCAGATGGTGAAGGACCAGGAAGTAACCATGGTAACAACTACCTAGGCTAGAGAAGGTAATTCTGTAGGGCCCGAGTCCTCCTACCCATTTAGAATGAAGCTTAACCACAAAGGTAGTCAGCAAATCCTCTAACACACACACACACACACACACACACCCCAAGGCTCACAAACAGTAAAGCTACCCAGAGTGACTAGCATTTCAGTGACCCAAGACCCAATTCCCCCCAGTTCTAGGCACCATTAGCCTCATGAAAAATGTAAACTGAGAGCCTAGGAAAAACACGTGTCCTGGACACAACCTTTTTTTCTTTTTCCCCTTCCTCTCATGGAAGAAGCCGTAACCGTGAAGATGATTTGGTTATTTTCTGAGAAACTAAACCTTCATCAGAATGAATTCACACTTCCAAAGCATCTTCTGGCTTGGGAAAAGTTTAGGGCACTATTCCCATCTAGACAGCACCATTCTGTTCTTGAATGTCTATGTTCTTTGGACCTCCCTCTGTCTTCTAACTGTACAAGAGGATTCCCTTCATACTGCTGAGACATTAAATTTCCTCAAAATGTGCTTCCAGAGCAGCAGCCTCAGCAGCACCTGGGAACTCATTAGACATGCAAATTCTCTGGTTCTATCTCAGGTCTACTGAATCAGAAGTTCTGGGGGTGGGGCCCAGCCATCTCCGGTTGTTCTATTCTGTTTTGTTTTTTTAACAGACTCTGAGTGATTCGGAAGCTTGATCGAGTTGAAGAACCATCCGTTTAAAGGACCCTATGTCCCACCCTGATGATGGAAAGGTTACACTTTTGAGTCTGTGTCTCTGAATTCGGGAGACAAATCTGGAAGGAGAGTCCAGGAAAAGCTCTCTGAAGCTGAAAACTGAGAGCAGAGAAGCCAAATCAGAGGACTGGCTTCCAGCTGCTCCTCATGGGTGAAAACGGAGGCAGCCATGTCCTCTTCTCCAAAGAGAAGTCCAGAACGGGACAGGGGAGATACTAACCTCTGGTGTGGAGGGAGGCGGGATTGGAGGGCAAGAGGCTGGAAGTTAGCTTCTCCAAAACAGAGAGACGGGAGCTCAGATACCTCAAAAACTGCGAAAAGCTGTTTGAGGGGCTGGCTTGTGCACCTGAGTGAGAGTAGGAGTCTGAGTGTGGGGTACGCGTGAGTGGTGTGGGAGATGCGAATCAAGCGGGTACACGAAGTGGGAGCAATGCCAGGAGGCATGTGAGGGGCGTGGAGGATGAGGTGTGAAGGCAGGAGAGTGGAGTGACTGATGTAAAAGGATCAGGGAGGTGCAGAGGTCAGAGGGTAAGGGGAGTCTGGGGGGTTGTGAGAGGGGGTGTATGGGGCGAAGGGGGGTGAGGTGGTGAAGAATATGAGACAGGTGAGAGGAGTAAGGAGGGTGCAGGACATATGCGGAGCTTGTGGGTTTGCGTGGAAGGGGGTGAGAGGAAGAAAAAAGGCAAAGGGCGGGCGGGGGAGGGGAGAGCTGGGAAGGAGCGTGAGAAGGAGAGGGCATGTGAAGGACTGAGGCGGTAGGAAAGGGTGAGAGGGTGTGAGGCGTCGGAGAAGCTGGGTGGGGAGGTCGGAGCCGGCCGGGGTGCAGGGTTGGTCTCGCGGGCTGCTGCGGGGGGCGGGGAATGCAAATGAACAGGGATCCGAAAAGCTTGAGCGACCGCGTCGGGAGCCAGGAGAACCTTACTCCCGGCCCCTCGCTCCCCCACTAGCCGGCGCTGAGATAAATCCGAGGGGGAGCCCCACCTCTCCGCACGCTCGCGGTACCCGCCTCGCTCGCTCCCTGGGGGGTGGATGTGCTTCTGAGAGTAACTGATTAACACAGGCACTCGGCTGAGCGCTGCTGGCAAATTAAGGGAACTCCTGAAATGTCAGGTGGGAACGTGGTTCCCAGACCGTGCAGGTGCGGGCGCTTGCCCGGGGCCCGGGGCTTGGGCCCCTGCGCGCCCCTCTGATGTTTTCACTGCTCCCCCCTCCTTAACTCTGAATTCACAACTTTAACAACAACAAAAAAAAAAAAAAAGAAAGAAAGAAAGAAAGAAAGAAAGAAAGGATTAAGATGGGGGCCCAGACTGCTCGACGTCCGGGATTTTCCACGACTGTCCATAGGAACAATCTCTGCTTATCCAGGTCTTAAATCTCACTTCTTGGGCGAAGCTTGGCGTGGCCCCTTCCAAATGCCCTCTGGCACCCAAGCCCGGCTCGGTATTGCCCCAGCCTCCCTGTTCTCTTTGCCAGGACTAGGTTATTAGGGCCTGATGTTGGATGCAATAGGCATTGGAAATAGGAGCACAATTTATTTGGTCAGAGATTGTGTATCAAGATGGAGGTGAGAAGGACTCTCTTTTTCTGTACCAAGAAAACCTAGACTTGTCACCAACCAGGTGGTCTCTGAACCCCGACTTTAACACAGCCTGACTATTCACATGCACAAACACAATGCCTGGAGGTGGCATATTTGGGCTATTTCAACTCAAGTTCGGTCATTAATAGTAAAATTCACATGCCTCCAAACCATCTGTAAGATTTCATGCGCTGGGTAGAATGGAATTTAGTAGCAAGTAATTGTTGAGGATTATTAAGATAATATAAGCCATCTCTGCACATATTAGTGGAAAAGAATTATCTCTGAGGGGATAGAATGGGAGGAAAGTCTGGGGTGCTACCTCCAGCACCTGAAACCTAACTTTTCTTTTTCACTTTAATCTCACTGCACAGTAAAATAGAAACTTTCAGATTCTGGCAGATGTCATTTTATAGCTGTCAGTAAGAATATTATTAACAGAAGTTAATGAATACTATAGAACCATCTAAAAGATGTTACAGTTTTAGTGTCAGCCAAATGCAATCATTTTACCTTTAATGAATGTGAATTTCATATGCAAATAAATTTTCAGCAGAGATTTTCTGAACTACTCAACTCAGAAGAATAAATCAGTTAACCTTAATTTCTCAAATATAGTTATAAACTAATTTTACATCTTTTTTTTTTGCTCTAAGGAAAATAACATTACTATAAAAGCTCTATTATTTTCAGAAATGATAAAACATTTTCTTCCTTCTCCATTACAATTGTGTTATTCACTTGAATAAGAATGCTTTTGGCAATTATGCTATGTCTTCATTTGTATCAATAAATTACTATATGTTGTCTTGAACACTGCCAGATAAAACCACCTACAGATTTCACAGTATAAATATTTAATGGTATTTTAGCTTTGGCCAGAAATGCACACTTTCTAGATGTCGTCCAGCAATAGATCGAATTGATCATCTCTCTTCAATTTGATTCATTATACTTGAATAATTAAATGAACACGTAGACTAAATAATTTTTGATAACTAGAATATATGTGAAATATATTTTATATAACAGATATTTTTCTAACTAGATGTGTTAGATGTTATCTATTTAAAACTAAGCAAACTGGAAATTTCTTGAATTCCTAAACTGATTTTTACAACAACTAGACTTGAACCTAAGTCTTTTTTATTCATTATCATGGGTTGTGGATTCTAGGTCCCAATTCACCCATGAGCCTGAACAAACTTCACCTACCACATGTACACTTCTAAGTACAACTATAGGATAGCTGGAAACATATTGCTGGAGGCTAGAAACATGTTACTGCCTTGCTTCCTCCATGTCATTGTAGAATATTTCAGAAGACAGAGCCCTAAAATGTGCATTTCTATATCTTTAATTGCTAAATTCTCTAAAAGATTGGGGAATGGGTGAGAAGGGCAGGGAGAGAGAAGGGAATACCTAGAGTCGTTTTACTTTTAAATGAAACAATTTTTAAAAAATCGTTAAAATGATTATAAGTTTAAGAAAACAAGCATATATCCTCTGAGGACTTAAGTATGATTTCTATGTGTATCCAATTTCCTACCTTTCTAAGCCTAAAGTCAAAATACACATTCACATTCTTTTCTGTGAAACTTACAGAACTGTTTTGAAATGGCTCAGACCTACCACATTATTAATTAAATAATAAGGATAAACTAACAAATCTACCTATTCATGAAAAAATTCTTAAGGGGAAATTATTCAAAAATAGAGGTAGTCTCCTTCATTTTCTTCTATATCACTTATGTCTACTATTCTTTTAAGCCTCTCCTGATTCCAATTCTCTGCAAGGTGCTTGTTCTCAAATATACATTTTTCTTTTGCATTCTGGGCTTGTTTATACCTTTCTGCTACTTTTGTGCTACACCAAAATTCTATGTGGAACAAAGCTTTTGTTAAGCAAACTTCCCCCTGCTCTGACCCACAGCCTACCAGGGAGAGAAAGTAAATTCTGTCCAGAGACCATGAGAAGGGGCTTCCAAGGAGAACTGGTGACCCACCCTCCTCTCTACCTGCAGACGGTTAAAAGAAACCTGAAAGCGACCTGGCCAGTGTTTGGAGAAATCATAGAGGCTCAGACATTCAAATCTGCATACCCGGGTTGTGGCATGAGTTGGTGCTGCCCTGGTCAACTCCATCTTTTTGGAACAAAGTAAGCACTCCTCTGACCCAAAGGAATGACACTCCCTAAAGAGAGTACTGCAAATGCCCCTGTTCTTTTTGATTTGTCCTCTGTGTTTCTGCAGCTCTATCTGCCCCAGAAATTAAGCCGTGGAAATTGGTGAGGTTTTGCCATCTTGATGGTAAAGAAAGGAATGTGGAAAATTCTGAACCCAGCTAGAAAACACAGCCAAGGGAAGTTCATTTTTTCCTCTATGTCAAAGTTCAGGGAAAGGCAGCCCAGCCCTCTAAATCATTTCTGATCTACAATGTGGGGGTTAAAAAGAGGGTTGAAACCAATTTTAGACTTTTACAAGATGTTTTTCTCCACCTGCTAAAGTATTTAGTTTTATTGGAGGAAGTATTCAGAACCATAAAGCTCAGGAATTGGGAAAACTTCCCCAGTCCCACAGGGTTCCCAGGGGCCCCAAGAGCTTCTGGACTCTCATGGCTCCTCCAGGAACAATAAATCCTCCAGGATCTTCGGGTTCATTTCCCAAACCTCCCCATTACCACCTGTCTTGAGCATTAGTCCCTCAGTTCTCCCCACCGTTCCTCTCCCTCCATCTACTCCCCATCCTTGTGGAAAAGTCATTTGTAAGAGAACTACAGTCTTGTGCCATGGATGTGACCAAACTAGAATCTGTTGACTCCCCCAAATATAAACTTTCCTCCACTACCAATTTTGTTTCCTGATTATCTTATCGACTTTTTTGAAGGAAAAAATAAAAAAGACCAGAGAGAGATGTGTATCCCACACCCAAATTGTCTTCTGTTTAACCAGCAACTAGCAATCATCCGACATTAATTTATACGGTTTGTACAAATACCTAAGCTATTTAAAAGGCTGCTCTGGGTCGTGTGTGGCAGGGAACATCTATCTGGTGAATAGGCAGTGTCACACGGTAGCATGCTCCCTTGTCAAGGCCGATTGTGTTTTAGGCAAACATTTGTGCAAACATAAAGGCAAAGGTCAAGGACTGTTCAGTCCCAGTATGTGCTAATTCACCTAGCGAACCAATGGGGCAAAAGTTGCATTTTATATGCTCGCCCCGCCAGACCCAAGCACAGGAGTCCCGCCTGCTAATGAACAAAATCGCCTCCGCTCCGCGATTAGCTAGCTCTCTTGTCGACTTCTCTCTGGCTGCCTAAGTCAATTTCTCTGGGCTTCCTCGGTAATAACTGGCAAAGACGTGTTTGCCAACATGTGGATCATCTCTGCCCAATCTTTGGCGCAGCACGTGTTTATTCCACTTTCCTGAGTAGGGGTGACCTAAAAATAATAGATAAAATCTGGCTCACGGCAGATGCTTTCAAGTCGCTGTTTAGTGCTTGAATGAACGACCATTCTGTCCGGGTGCCTAAATATTGGTGTCATGAAATATACAGCAGACCAACAATATTATTCAAACCACAAAACCGAATCCCAGAGCCGCAGGTTCATGACAGGAAACTGCATATAACTACGCATTTGCCACACATGTTTGTGGGAAAGGGCGCGCGCGCGCTGGGAGCCGCCTTTCTAGTTTCTTTGGGGCCACTTTCAAACAGTTCAGCGAACACGGGGCATCGCTTTCCGGTGAGATATGCCACTCACTAATACATGTCTACGCCATCTCCCACGGATCATTCCTAGTTATTTTCCCAACCCCTGGGAAAAAAAAAATACAAACGATTTCGAGTGGATGTCAGCTTGAGCAACTCGGAAGTGGAATACTTTTAGGGTTAAACAAACGCGCGCGCGCTCCAACCCTAGGGTTTACTTTGCATCAATAATCATCTGGCGAGAACCAATGGCTGAGTTTTTCCAAACCGTCCATTTAAGGGAAGAGTTTTTTCCGCTGATCAACCCGAGGGTCGCAGCTGTGCGCGTCCACAGGCAAAGAGTTACACGTGCAAAATTCATTCCTGCGAGGCGGGCCCCTGGCTCAACAGCGGAGCGGCGCGGCTCTCGCCCGGGGCTAGAGGCCAGGACTTGTTGCCTCTGCCGCCGGAGAGGCTCTCCAAACCCCGGCACTCAGGGCTCCAGGGCTTCTGGGACCGTGATGACAGGGCTCGAGAAGAAAGCGCCTCCCTGTAAAACACCCGCAAAACCAGAGCAAAGTCGCAGGAGGCAGCCAACCCAGGAGGGAGCCTGGAGTTAGTTTCTCTTCCCTAAAACCAACAGGAAAACTCTCGCCGAAGTGCATTTTTACTGCGTTCCAAAACCAAAGAGAAAATAGGCAAAAAAAAAAAAAAAAGTAACTTACCCCGACCTGCCACAATACTACATTCTGAGCGTCCTGTTAACACTTTGATTCTTCCTTTAGTGCTGCAGCCTTTTCTTTCCTCTTGCCAGAAACCAACTTTCAAACTAGCTGCAATGTAAAAATAAAAATAAAAATAAACAAACAAAACTAAATAAAACCGGCTTTTACCCTTCTCACATCTTGCCAGCTAGAATCTGCCTCAAATACTTCTTCATTCTTTCTTTACCAAAATTTCCTAAACACCACCTGGGCAGCTTCACAAGGCTTAAAGTTTGTGTGGTTTGTGTGCGCAAATGTGCTAGTGTGTGTGAGTGTGTGTGTGTGTGCGCGCGCGCGGGTGTGAGAGTTAGTTGCTTTTAAAAAGACGTCGTTGTCATTCAGAGTAATAAAAGTGTGGCCCCCATCTTTGGGTGTGAGTTCTTACATGCACCTCTCATTCCAGTTAACTTTTTTCGAGCTGAGAAAAGCTGCTAGCTTACTTTCGGGAGACTTTGCTCGTTATTCATCTGTTTAGTCGCCTCAGAGGCACAAAAGCGGATCCGCGGCGTTATGAAAAATGGCCTGGGCGCGGAGAATGTCACAGTGGTCGGCGTATTATTTTAGCCTTCTTAAAAAAAACTCAGGGAAAGTTTGCTTTTGATGAATTCAATAAAAGCGAAACTGCAACGGAAGAGATTTTCAGCTAAAATCATACAGCATGGGGCAGAGCTTAAAACAGCCAGATGGCCAAAGGTAGAGAGACCCTCTCGGTTTCAAAACCCAGATCTGGAATTCCGCCGGCTGGACTTCTTAGTTTATTTAATCCCGCGTGTATCTTTATTTTTTTTCAATTGATTTTCCCCGCTCTTTTTTCCACCTCTCTTTTGGTTCCCCACCCCAGAGCTGCTGGTGAGACCCTGTCTTGGGATTTGCAGAAGTCACTTTGCAATTTCCCCTTTGATAATAGAGTTAAACTTTCCAGCGTGCGCAGTCTAGAGAGAAGCTAACTTGGAAGGCGGTAAGCCCGCTTGTTGTGGCCCATCATCAGGTTCTTGATTCAAATGCCGCGACCTTTGACAGCTAAGGCCTTTGAATATAAGGACAAATATTCATCCCACCCCGCCTGACCACCCCTCACCCCGCACCCCACAATTGTGGAATATCAGAAGAGTTTGGCTCATTCCTCAGCTTTGTGCCCTCATGCATTCCCTCCCCTGTGATCCCAACCCACAAGGAGTTAGTTAGAGTCCCAGCAGATTTCTTAAAGATTCCCTAAAATATCCTTGGGCGTCAAAGAGGAACAGACTGGAGTGGCCACAGTGGCTCCTTCCCGACTTGGAATGGGACTTGTGAAATTAATACACATCCTATTTGAACCTTGTTCTTGAAGTCAGATGTTGGCTAAGCAGAGAAATGGGGGGGCAATAAAAACGGATGATAGGACTTAACACCTGGGACTCTTCCTCTCGAGATGGGAGGTGGGGTCGGAAGGCACCCAGGACCCCATCCCTCAGAGTCAACCCTGACAGGACTTAGTTTGGTTTGCGAGTTAGGCCACCACCTCCGGGAAGGCCTCCGGATGGACTCTGCCTTAGAATCACTGCAACTCTCTAGGCTGAGGAACTGGGTGTGAAGGGGTAGGTTTTCAGAAGGATTTAGCGACTTGAGCCTGGCCCATCCTAGTCTAAATCCAAAAGGCAGCCCCTCAAATTGCAGGGGGTTTGGGACATGGGTGGGAAAGAGGACAGAGAGATCAGGGAGAGCAAGGATTAGTACTGGAGACTTGACTTCAGCGATCCTGCGGGGGTGGAGAAGGGGGAGGCACTATCTGAACTGCCCCAGCTCCCCCAAAGCCAAAGGGGAGAAGCAGCTCAGGCAAGGAGAACAGGGGGTCCTTCGGGGGCTTGCTGCTCCTAGTATCTGCTGTGCCACTTCCTAGCTCAGGGTTCCCAATTAACTTCCCAGCCCTCTGTTTCCTCATCTCTAAAATGGACATAAAAGTAGACTCTGTTTCAAATGAGGGTTTTGGTTCGTTCGTTTTATATGGGACTGTGAATGCAAAGCACTTAGAGAAAGAGCACAATAAACATTTACTAGTGTGTTGTCAGTGTTACTTCCGCTGTTGTTTTTTATTATAGACTGACGTAGGTGTTGCGGTGAGAACACCTCGAAGCATAGGCTCCAAACAAGTGGGTCTCCGGACTCACGTTCTCACTCTCTAGGCTCTAGAGATCCAGACTCAGGCCCCTGGAACCCTACAGAAATCTCGACAGTCCTGGGATCGGACCAGCTCTCCCCACCCGAGTCGATCTAGCCCCAGTGGGTGCCTGGTTGTCTCCCTCCTTTCCTTGGGCGGAGCTGCAGAACCCCAGGTATCTCTGGGAAGGCCTGGAGCATTCCCAACCCTGGTCTCTCAACAGTGCCCGCACTCTAGAAAAAGCCTCCAGCTTTTCCAGAACTGGGTTGGAAAAGGCCTCTTGGAAAAGACAAGGCGCTCACTTTTCTTTTGGAAGCGAATGGAATCGGCTGGGGAAGGGGAACGGCAGAAAGACTCGGGGGTGACTGAGAGGGTCAGGCCAGCGCCCCTGCTCACTCCAAGTTCACACCTCGGAGCTTCCCGCTCAAGTATTTTTTGCAGAGGATGCTGGGAGGAAACCTCTGCCTTCTCCCCAGCAGACCTAAGGGGCGGAGGGGATGGAGAGGTGCGGTCGGCCCCAGAATGGAAGCTGAAGCCCCCAACTGCTCTAGGACCCTGCAGGAAAGAGGCACAGCAGCAGATCGGAATCCAAGGCACAACTCTGAAATACACTGTCATAATCAATGTCCCCATCTTGTGGGACAACCGTGCAAAAAATCACAAGCCATGAGGCTGGCTCACATCAACCAGCGTTATGGGGCACGCAGATGGCAAGCCCTTTTAGCTCCGCTTGGAGTTCCCCACTCATTTGTGATGTTTGAAGTGCACAAAGCTGATGCCTGCTCTCCACCTGGTCTGAAGAAGCAATGAGGACTAGAGTTCCGTCCGTGCTTTGCCTACTTTGGGCATCTCGCACCTCAGACCCAACTTAGAGCACTGCCTAGCATTCAAGTTAAAAGTGGTGCAGGTCCCACACGTCCTCAAGAGAAGGGGGTACCGTTAGTTCAAATCCATCCCAGGGCCTCGGACTCTCGCTCCTGCGGGGGAAGTTGAGTCAAGGGTCCCTGGCTTAGGGCGCAGTCGCCTCCCTCCTCTTCACTCCCCTGCTGCTGCCAAGGTTCTTTCCCAGGCAGGAGACAGAGTTTTCAGCCGCGCCTCACGTCGAATATTTACACCCTCAAGAATGGCGGTGGGAGAGAGAGGAATTCCAGGACTGAAGTTTGTGCCTAGGTTGCTCGGAAATAGGGGAAATTTCTTGGCTTTGTCCTGAAGATTTCCATAGTTTTAACTCAGAAAAAGAATCTGCCTGTGGCTAATAGAAGTTTGTAGGGGAGGAGGGTTGGAGCTGATTTTCATAACTGTCCTAACAGACCCCTGACCTTCTGGGCTGAAGATTTCTTATGATCAATGAATAGGCTCTGCTTTGAGCTTTGCAATTATAATTAAACTACTGGAGACTCTGTCCACTTAAACATGTGTCCCACTCCGAAGTGATGAATCGTGGTCTGTCCAAGGCATTCGCGTAGCCTCGGCTTTTAGGGCATCCCATTCAGACAACTCCGTTGGGCTAATGTTTGCTTAGGACAAATTCCACCCCCCACTCCCTACCCAGCATCTCTCCCTCTCTCTCCCTCTCTCTCCCTCTGTCTCTCTTAATTCTCACTTGTTCTTGCCTTTCTGGGTTGGGAAAGTATCCATAGAAAGGAACTTGGGCGCGCAGGGTGGATGACTTTCCCGCCCGAGGTGGAGCTCTCACATTAATTGTCCCAATAAATTGAGATATAGTGTGCATAATGCAATGGAACAATATGGTTATAGTCCACGTGTATGACTTAATTAAGCTATTTGCAGCTTGATGCTGCAAGTCAACGGGTGTGCAAGTGGATTAACAATTGCCCGCTCCCTTATCCTCAGGATGGCGCATAATTACTTTACTAGCAGTACCTATCAATTTTTGATGATTGCGGAAGCCATGCTAGCTTCACCAAGAAGCCGTTTAATAACTCTCCGTTGTGTATTAAAAAAGTAGTGTTTGGAAATATTTTGAAGCCGCTCCCAACATTTTTATAGGTTCTGATTGTGGCCTTTAATGGGCCTCTGTTTCATTCCTGATGTATATTTTATAAAGGGGCAAAGGCTAAACTCTTAAGTCCCTGCTCTGAGAGGGAATTGGAGTCCCCCACCCGCTCTCCACCCAGAGAAAGCCTCTTGCTTCTGCTCCAAGCCGAGTTGGCTGACTGGTACGTAATGGATCCATGTAAAGGCTTGCAGCTAGGGCGGCCACCCTTTAAAATCTTCTCTTTCTGACTCCACTTCTCTCTCTCTCTCTCTCTCTCTCTCTCTCTCTCACACACACACACACTCACACACACACACACACACACACAATCTCTTTCTCTTTCTACTAAAAGATAATCCAGGGAATCCAGAAGCACTATAAGCCCCTTCCTTCCAGGACCCTCTTCCCAGCTCCCCAAACACCTCTATGTCCTGAAGCATGCAGGTCCCTCATGCGCAAGACTAAGGAAAGCAAGGCGTCTGGTGGCCCAGCAGGGAAGTGTGTACTAACATGGGTTGATAAAATTTGCAACAGGGCTAATAAAATTACCCAACTTGATGACAGAGATATTGACATTCAGACTTCCCCTGCTCTTTGCCCTTTGTCTGGAGTAAGATGGCGTCAAAGCCCCAGCTCACTTCCATCTTGGCTGGGGATGGTGATGATGATGTGTGTTTGTTCCATGTGATTTACTATTTGAATCAAGTCAAGGCTGATCGTTTGACCTCTCTGGATTGAACTAAATTCATCACTTATAATTTTATTTAAAAGCCCTGTGGCCATCAATCATAATGAGAGCATGGGGAGGCAACATTTTCCAGGGAAATGTGTCAACTTCACGGACACGTGGCGCTTACACCATCCCTTTCCTGTCCTGGACTGAGCAGACACATACCTAGGGTTCCCTCTGAGGACACAAGGTTAATTCAGCTCCTGATGGGTGATGACATTTGAAAAGAGGAGTCGTTTGCTTGCCTAGGACCAAACCTGAGTGAGATGATGCCAAGATTTAGGCCGAGTTCTAAATGAGCTCCCTGCCTTTGGACTTAAGAGATGGTTTACGAACTGTGTGCCCATCCTCAATCCAAAGGAAATTTCAAAACATTCCAAAAATTCCTGTGAAATCAGGATCAGAGTTGATCTCCCTTATTCCTAATAGTGCTGTGGTAAATCACTTTGAAACTGCAATGTATTTCAGCTCTACATCTTTCTGAGTATCCATGTTATTGCCTTCTAGTGAATAAATGTTACAGCAGTCTCATTAAAAATTTTAAGAAGAGTAAAAATTTCCAGTGGCCTTTAGACCCAACTCAACATTAATTCTTAAAACTAAGGTTACAGAGTCCCTATTTTGAAGGTTTCCTGGTTGAGTCTGTTTGTTCTTCTACCTGAAGCAGGTGATGTTTCTGCAGAAACATCTGAATGGCAGCGGGAGTGAAGGACAAATCTGATAAAGCCTAATAAAGCATGAGCATTGAAATATCATTAAACTTGCAAAGATGAGACTCAAAATCACCAAAAAGGTAAATGTCTTCATTAGTCTGATCTCTGAAGACTTTTGAACATTTCATTAATTTATAATTTATGATTGTTTGACAAATATTGAAAAGTATGTAAATATGAGCTGGATAATGTCTTTTCTGCGGGAGATGAGGAAATGACCCAAACTGTACATGCCTGCAAGATTACACACAGGACCCAGCTCTCTGTATCAAACTGTGCCACCCCTTTAGCCAACATATTGTGCAAGTGACAAGTGAAATAGTGCAGATAAACCAATGGTTTAAAACGTAATAAAGACAACAGCCATTTGCATTTTTTACATTTTATTACAAAGGTAATTTACTATGACACATTTCTGAATGTAATTTATGAAAAGATGTTAAAGCAATTACATAGTGTATACAGCCCTCAGAGCTACAAAATTCAGATAAATAATAATATTATAGACCTTTAGAGATGTTCACTATTGAAAACATATCCTTTATTTCAAAAATGGGTTGTACAGAAGAAAATAATGGCATTAAAATTTAAAATTAAGAATAAAATCTTGAAGAACAATAGAAAGTAAATGAATAATACTCTTTGCTGGAGTTGCAAAATTAAATCTTTACAATGACAATTTGCTTATTTCACAGGGTTTATTATCAACAATTTTTTTTTCCTTCCTGGACTCAATGTTAAGTGCAAAGTATTAAAGGATTTGGGGGAGGGAGATACAAGACGAATGTATGTTTCCTCTTTCAAACTTCTCAGCTCATTCCTTTGCCCCATTTCTCTTTTCTGAAGCACAGGATTGTGCCAGCTTTGAAAAGTAAAGAGAAATCCACTCCCTGAAGGTCAGTACTGTCTGAACTGATCCTTCAAGCAGATTTTCTACACCAGCCTGTCATGAGTTATCAAAATGGGAGAGGATTCCATGGGGGACGGGAGGAGGAAAGTTTACATAATAGAGCAGGAAATAAAAATGGGAAATGTTTCATTTCGGCTCCCACTTCCCAGACATTAATTTATTTCATAATAACTTCATATTATGCTTTAAATCTGGGAGCGCAGGATTAGATCCTTAATATTCAGCCTCCAACTATTCTTATCAACTTTTTTGGGGGGGAATCTTCCTTCCTTTTGTATTTATAGGTAAAATACTTTTCAATTGCTTTAGCTTTAAACGTCAATCATAAAAGCAAGCCCGAAATGGGCCCTTTTCCTGCCTGTGGGGGGCATGCCCTGGGTTTATTCCACAAACTTGAGACTATCTGCAAGGCCTGTTGTACGTTTGCTTGAAAGATCCCTAGGGAGTGTTAGCTGCTGTGACAGACTTACAGCCACAATTGCCCTCCCAGCCATATTAAATCTCTCAAGAAACCAACCAACAAACAACAACAACAGCAAAAACACCTTATCACAACTAAATCAGAATTTGTGGGGCATTGGAAGCATATAATAATTGTGCCGAGTCCTCTCTTTCAGCTGGGAAACCTAGCAGCCCACAGTAACCTTCAAAATTTCCCCCATGCCTCCCGGTTCGAGCACCCAACACCCCACCCCCCAAGTGGATGCACAGGCACTGGGCCCCTTGGAGCACCTCCACAGAGTGCTGTCCAGTTACCAAACGTGGACCATCGCCTGAATGTGGCCACCTTTCTCCAGAGCAGAGGGCAAGTGAGTCTGGGTATAGTGACCTGGACTCCCGAACTCCCTGCCCACGAACTTCTGCTCTGCCCCGCCCCCCGCTCTACTGAGCAAGCAGCTGACCGTCATTCCACCTTCAGGCGAAGCTGACCGGGGATGCTTCTCTGGCCAAGCATCCCTCAGGTTGACGTCGCTGACGGACAGACCAGCAGCTCAGCGGGCTTTAGCTTCAGGACCCATGCCTCACCCCTACCGTACCCTTTCAGCGCCTTGGGTCACCCTTGTACCCTGCTTTAGAGCTGGGAATTGCCCAGGAATTGCCCCCACCAGCCGTCCCTAGCCCAGCCAAGGCTGGGGCCTAAGCCTGTTAGTCCCTGGCTCGAGCCGGGTCTCGGCACCTTCTCCTTGCCTCCAGAGCCGGACTGGGCCAAGGAGGTAGGCTGTGGGTTTGTTTTCACCAGGGTTAAGTCAGTCCTCGGTTCCAGCCTTTGTCTCTCTTGGAATGTTTAGGGGCTGCATATGCTTTTGTGTTGCAAACAGCAAGCGGGGTCCCCAGGAGTCCCTGACCCCATGCCTTGGCGGGAGCACGGTTTCCCTGGACGACTGTGGCTGGCGAGGGCGGAGGGGGCACCGGGTGGTAATCTTGCGCAGGCACGCTGCCACGCACCCCCGAGCCAGCGCAGACAAGCAGCGCCCGCACACACACAAAGAAAAGTTCCTAAAGAAATGAAGAATGAATGAATGAATGAATTGCACTGATGGTGAACTCCCTGAATTCGTGGACTAGAGGAAGGAGGGAAATATAATGAGGGAGGGGATCAATAAAGAGAGGGGGCCAGAGGGAAAAGAAATAATACCTGCTGATGTGTCAACTTCAATGGGCAATCTTATAATAACAAATGAAACAATGAAAGGACTGCATTGTTTCCTATTAAGCGCTCCATCCATGACCCCGTTTATATCTGCAACAGCCATGTTTTGATGACTTGGAGTATATGCAAAAACAAACTTTCCCGCGGTGTTATTTTTTTTTTCTCTCCTTCTACTCTGCTTGTCAAGCTTTTCTTTCCAAACGGTCAGATGTTTTTTTTAAAAAGGCAAAGGAGAAGAAGTGGGAAAGAAACCTCCACCACCATCGCTACCCAAGAAATGATAAATAGCATCGAATAGCTAATCGCTGGAGGGCGCGTTTACCAATTCATAATCATTTATTCTTGGTGATGTATGGCTCTTACTCTTAAATCTGAAAAGCTTCTATTTGAAGGTGTAAATAGCTTTTTTTCTTTCTTGCAGTAAACCTTCCTGCATTAGCAGTGATTGATCTCATGTACAATTCGTCCCAGAGTGCTATTTTACAGGGGGAACACTAGCTTTTGGAGATTAACTGGGGAGTCTGTTACATATTAATGAAGCCGGGAGATATACTAACGTTTTGGTAATTTAGTTATTTGTGTCTATAGCTATCGTCGTTATTTTCTTTTAGACCCCTGCGGTTGTTATCCATCGAATTAAAAAGTGGTCCTCAGAATTATTTTTTTTCCACTGGCAACTAAACGCCATTTAATGTGAAAAACAAATGTTGACTTCTCTCTTGAAGGAAGTGTGTTTCTTGGCAAGACATCAAAGTGTTTTAAACTGTATTAGTGGCTGATGTTAGTTTTTTTACTGGGCAAAGCCTGTGCTAAAGTAATAACTAACGGGAGGAAAAAGAAAAAAGAAGTCTTGGCTTGCTGCTATCTTAGAAAAATTATTCAATCTTCTAGGAGAGAGGGAGAAAGTTAAAACTCTAGGGTGAATGTGTTCCTGGCAAGAGGTTCCCCAAAACATTTGGAAATCCAAACTTAATCAATGTTGGGAGTGGGGTGGGGGAGGAGGGGCAGAGGTTGCTCATTGATTTGCAACTTGATAATTAATATCCTACCAAATGAGACATCAACATCATTAATGCCTCTGTATTCCCGGAGACAGACTTTTAGTGAATTGCAATCCCGAATAAAAGCCACGTTCAACAAAGAGGTTGTTTCATGGCCCGGGATTAAATGACCCTATTTCTCTGTGTTCTTGTAGGATTTTTATAGGGAGGGAGATTTCCTAAAATGCTCTGGCTTCCCACAGAAGATCTGGGGGATTGTCTGCGGGCAGGAATCCTCTCCTGACACCCCGCAACTTCCCGGGTTCTTTGGAGGACGTAGGACCACTGCTGATTGCGGAAGTAGGGATAGGAGAGGGGAAAAGGGGTTGCGAAAGGCTTTGGTTCGAAGGTGGATCTCCCATTTCTACCTCCGGGAACTGCCTGCTGAGTTCAGGAGAGGCCAGGAAGCGGCCTAACATCCCCTAGGGACACATCTGCCCCTGGGTCCTGACCATGTGAATCTCAGCCCCTTGGCCCTTCGGATCACCTACCCAGGCCCGGTGTGTCTCTCCTCCTCCAAAAGGTAGTCCCCTCTACATTCCCCTCCCACAGCCTGTTACCACCCTTCTCCCAGAAGCCCCGACCTGGAGCTCCAGATGATTGGGGCCTTCCAGCCCAGCGTTTGCAGTGAGGGCAGCTTCAAGACGCAACAAACTTTCTAGAGCCGCGAAACACTGAAGCGTGATGGCGCCAGTTGGCCGGGGCGCGCCCCTTTTGTTTTCGGGGGGCGATTTATGTTCTTTATAAAAATGTGGTTTGGAAAAATAGAAAGGGCCTTGCAAACGTTGTTACAATGAAAAAGGGACAAATTAGAAGACATTTTCCGTGATCAAAGGCGGAAGGGAGAGCGCGCATGGGCATTCACAAAGCTTGACTTATTCACTCCCCTCCTTTGCAAGCCAGGGCAACAAGCGTGTCCCCCATTGACAAGGCGCCCTATTCAGACTGCAGGTGCGAAGTGGGCCGGCGAGCCCGGCCACATTATGTCAAGGTTGTTGGAGATTAGTGTTTGGCCTTAATAACTAAAGCGCTTGATTTACATTGGAAAAAAGCCCCCTCAGCCGTGAAAACAAAATCGTTGAACGCGTGATCATTGCGAGGGCGGCTGATATCCTAATACTCACATTGTTCTCTGCTGGGCCCAGCCGCGCCCTGGCCTCCTCAGTAAGGTCAAAGCCTGGGTTGCTGGCCTTGGACCAGGTCTCCAATCGCACACCCTGTCCGGGTTCTGGAAGAAATGGTGATGGGTAAAAGTTTTACAGGGGCCTGAGGAAGACAGAGAGGGAGCTTCCCTGGGAGTCCAGTTCTGGTCCCCCTGTTTTGGCAAAGCCTGGCATGGGAGAATCGTGGCGGCTCCAGGGCCTCAGGCCCAATGGTCAACTGTCTGAAGGCTCAAGGGCCTCCAGCATTTCTTCGGTGGGAAAGCTGAGAGACTTGTCTTGAAGTGTCATGGGCAAGAACAATTCTACTCAAAGGTGATGATCCTTTGGGAGTGACTGGAGAGCTGAAGGAACTTAGGAAGGACTAAGACACACCGACTAATCTGGGCTGGCTCCAAGAAGGCCAGAGTGTTCAGGCCAAATCTATTCCTCAAGGGAGAGCCCACTTCAGAGACATCCAGAACTACTTGCAGTCTCTACCTCGCTTTCTCTGCACTTTTCCTGTTTCATTTTCCCAGAAATTGGGGGTGGGGGTCCACCTTGGCCTTCATTCTGCTTCCCCTTGTGTGGAGATTTTAGGGCAGATTCCACCCCACCCCCCATACACTACTGTATCTGTGCCTCCCAGACTTCCTCCTCTCCCACCCATGAAAAGGGTTGCAGAGAACAAGAGACCTGTGGTTGGGACCTACGAACAACCATTTCTATATGGATATGTATCTATTCTAACTGCAATATAGTTTGTAAAAGTCAAGCTACTTCAGGCAATTTCCATAAGATCTGTACTAGAAGAAAAGGTTCAGTGGGGACAAGGTGAGAAAGCTGTTAGCTATTGTCTGGCCCTGAAAAGGTCGTAAGTCAGAGCCTTGGTAGCTGACCTGTCAGGGGAAGGTATAAAGGCTTTATTCATGCAGTGGCTGCAGTGTTCTCAGCTCTCACAAAAGTGTTTTTATGATTAGATTCTCTTACCTCTTTTCTTAATTAAAAAGCTGAACCATTAGAATAGCACCTGCATCGTGTCCTGATGGTGCCTGCATACTAATTCCAGAGCCTTTACAACCAGTAATTATAACATAAAATCAGAGATTGAATAAAACAGAAGGATTTTGCTTCCAAAGCCCTGCTAATCCCCTTTTAAAAGGGTCTGGTGAAATAATTCAGAACAGTATCCGGAAGTTGGATTACCGTTCCTTTTTTAACTTTTTACAATGAAATGATATTTCACACTTAAAGGAAGCTCTGTTTTTCTACAACAGTTTTTTTTTTTTTTTTTTTTTTTTTTTTTGGTAAGAAAGTTGGCAGGTTTTTTGAACTATACAAAGCATTTGACTATGGATTCCTTGCTTACTAAATGCAGTGCCAGAAAATGTGGGGGAAATTTGTATGGCAGGTTTGAAACACATCTTCTCAGGTAAAAGTGGCTGCAGTGTGATTGAGAACTGCATATGTGCATCAGGCAATTTCTTCTCACTTCTTTCAGAGGAAATAAATAAGCAAATCTTTGGGGTCAGATGCCTATTTTTCATGACTTAGAAATATGCACATTTCAGGCAAAACACTTCACTAAGATGCTTTTTAACACTTAATGAATACATTGATGAATTCAAAGGCTAGACGCCTCCGTTAAACCCCGAGCAAGACCTTGCAGTGGCACAAGCCAAGGACCTTGAGCTGTCTGCAGTTTCTCCCCAGTTCTGGCAAAGAATATTATCCTCATCTGGCTAATCTGATCTTGCATGGGCCAGCCGTCAGTCACAGACAAGAGAAAACTGGGTCATCCTGATTTTCTGTATGAATCATCTGATCATATTGTGGGTGGGTTTTTCCTCTTCTTTTCACCATCATTCCACAAATGCATGGCACAGCCAAAAGCATAGAAATGTACCCAATTTTGGCTTCTTTCCTCTGCAGACATTTCTCAAGGCTGCCCATTTATTATTGAGGTTCAGAACCACGCACAGCCCTGGCTGACTTGTTTTGAATTGATGAATACTCTTGCCCTGCATGTTGGCTCACACAGAGTCTATATTGGATCTAAAGAAGTCAAAAATGCAAGACAAGTTTCAAGTTCATCTCCCTGGTCCTATTTACATTTTATCAACTTGCAATCTGAAGTAATTTTTTTCTTTCTTTTTTTTTCTACACAGCTGTTTTGGATGTTTGCAAAGCCACTGGAAGATTCAGAGGCAAACACCAAGACCTCTCTTAGTTGCCTACTGAGTTTCTCTTTTTCTTAAATGGTTTTGGGCTCTGAACTTGATAATGTTCCTAGAAAACTCTCAGGCATTTTCCTCATTGAAGATATCTGGCTAAAAAGGCAATGGTGTCCTGATGCCCAGACAGGAAGTTGGTGACAAGTAGAACATGTTACTGTGGGATTCTCAGTCACTTGGTGTCTAAGATGTTATTAATTTTCCCAGAACAGAGATTCAGTATGGAACAACTATGATCATGAAAAGAAAGGTTCTGATGCCTTACTGGAAATAATGTGCTTTTGTGTAACTTTTGCCCCAAACCACTCTGCCCTGGGTTGCCCACCTTTTTCTCCCCACTTGCATATTCCCGCCCTTTACACCTGGGTCTTGAAAATCCCCAAACCAACACCGGACTCAGAGTAACCTCAGAGACTTATGGTAAAAATAAATCAACATCTGGGCCGTCTGCAGTGTCAGTGTCTTAACAAGTCATGGGGGTGACATTATGAGGATCGGGTTTCTCCTGCTTCGTTCTGCACCGAAATAAACTCGATTCCCTCTCATTTTTCTTGAGCCTTTCAAAAACAAATGGAGTCTCTGCCTCAGTGCCCCACGGCATCAGCATCTGGATCTCTCAGAGAACATAAACTCATGCTGCTTCAGGACCCTCAGCTAGCCTAGGTGCTGCCTGCCGAGGCACACCCTGCTCTGGAGCTTGAGGCCCCTGGGTGCCACGCTTTCTAGGAGGGTCTAGAAATCTGATTCAGGGAGGAGCTAGGGGACGTGTCTGAAAGATGGAGTCTTGTAATAATAACGACAACCTTAACAGCAAGCACTTAACGGGTAATTCTAGATGGTTTCAAGGATTATCCTATTTCTTGCTCAAGACAAACTTGTGGAGATGCTTCTTTGAAATTCTCTTTTAGCAGGTGAGGAAACTGAAGCACAGAGAAGTTTCCTCCCTCATCCAGGGCCAATCTTCCCATCACACCGGCACTTTCTACCTAGTGCTCGCTTTCGAAGAAGCAAGTGGAGGGGCTCACTGGAAATCATTAGCAGGCTAAGGCGCCCCCAAACTGCCCTCGGGGATGCTACTGCAAGATAGGAGGTGGGTAACTTCTTCAAAGGACACTTGAGGTGTTCTCTAGGGTGAGCTAGCCATGGGCACTCGGGCGAGAGTGACTTCACCCCCTCTGCCAAAGGTCACACCATGCAACTTTCTGCCAAAAATAACTTTTCGAAGGGAGCCCGAGAACTCTTAGGGGCAGCGGCGCGCAGGTGTCCCAGCGCACTTCCCCTTTCCTCTCCTCATCCCGTGATTCCTCGGCTCGAATTCGAACTTGGGAGGTTCCCAGGGCAGCGGCCCTCCTCACACTGTCCTCTCGGCTCGCTCTCGGGGATGGTTGGGCCGCGACTCCCCGGTGCCCCTGCGGCACAGCGCGGTCCCAGGCGGGGTGAGAAGGCGCAGCTGGAGGCGCGGACGTTTCCTCTGGCAGACGTTTCCTGGGGCGGCCGTGCGGGCGGGAAACAGCGGGATCAGGCGACGAGCCTGGAAGAGCCCTGGCCTGGGGTGCCTGGGGCCCTTCTCATCCCCACCTGCTCCCACCACAAGGATTCCGTCAGTGAAAGGGCTTTCCTGAGTGCGCTCTCCCACAGAGGCCGGGCGGGGGGACCCAAACAGCAGGAGAGGCTCCTCTAACTGGTCCCGGACCCGGAGGAGGAGTCCGGGAGGGACGGGAGGGACGGGAGGGGGCGCTCATCCCAGGACTAATGGCCAGGGACCTCCTCCCTCGCGGCGCCCACCGACTCGGACGTGTCGCGGCGGTTCCAGTGGCCGTCCCCTCGGGGCCGCTCTTTTCACACCCGCGCGTCGCCCTGGCACCTTTGCGCGCTGAGGTCCCTTCCGCAACCTTCTCTGCAGGCCTGCCGCCCTTGCCCTACAAGCTGGTTCTCCCAGGTGTTCTCGAAGGGAACCTAGCATCCAGACCCCAAGGGCCGTCGTCTTCCCACTCAGAGCATCCCAAGCCCCAGCCAGGCCCTGGAGACCCAACTTCTCCCTCTTCCGGCCAGGCGGATGCGGCGCCTGCGCAGTAGGAGCAAGGGAGCCCGGCACGCGAGTGCCCGGAGGCTCAGTGACCCCAAGGGAGGGTGGAGCAAGGCTCTGGTGGTTCAGGTGCTTCTGATACATCCGAAATAATTTCTCCAGTGGCCGGGCCGGATAAGAGAGCTTCTGCATCAGATGCTAAAACTCACTGACGAGCCCAGTCTCCCAATCGGGGCTCAGAGAAGAGTCCTGTGGGCTGTAGCCACACAGTCTTAGGGCTTTGGCTCTTCGCAGCTCTCTGAAGGGAGTAGGGAGTCGAGAGGTCTGAGCATCCGCTACTCCCAGAGAGAGGAGCGTCCATCTGGGAAGACTCCTGCGGGCAACTGTGCCCGAGGTACCCCATCAGGGCTTAGGGAAGGCTTGGAGCCAGCCCGCCCTCTCTTTTTCTTTGTTTTATTCCCGCCAGCTACCAGACATTTCTCTGGGAAGTCAGAGGTGGTTTGCGAGAGGGGGCGCGGTGCCGCGGAAGGCAGCCTTTCTCGGAAGACACTGCGAGCATGGTTTTACATTCTTCTCTTCCGCAGTGGAAACCGGTTAATGAGTGCCAGTGTCATTGGGGTGAAATTGGGAGCGAGGGAAGTCTTCTCTACGAAGGCTGCTTAGGTGGGTCCCTGTGTTTTTGTTGCCCCGAACAACTAGGCTTAAGAGTTGTCTCTGCGAAGCCCCGAGGGAAGGCAGGGAAGAAGACGGGATGCTTTGGAAGGGCCCCAAATCTCTCCCAAGATGATGAAGCAGTAACAGGACACTCGGATTCGAAAGGGGAAGGGGAACATCACATCGTTTATTTCCAAAGAAAATAGCAAAACGGAGCTCCATGTACACAAAAGCCTTTGGAGGGAAAAGGAATCACAGAGTTTAATTCATTTTTACATATTTACAGCAAGATTAAACCACAGCTTTCAACTATGTTTTCATTCAACAATCACTTTCAGTCAAATACATAACAACTTTTTTTTTTCTTTCAAGTTAGTTCATAATTTAAGGATGCTAAGGGGACAGGTGATAAATCACAAACAGTGTGGCTAGAGAGGGTACCAAATAGTCTAAGATTTCAGTCAGGCTTTCTTGGGTGTGTGAATTATGATTACAAGACATTTGCCTGTCTGTATAATTCACATTCATTGCAATCATTACATTGTCCCATAAATTAGCAATATAAACAAACATATGGGGACCTCAAGTAAACAAATAAAAATCAATATAAGAGACAACATTTTGTAGCAACTATAATAACAGCATGGGTTACAGTTTGGGGAAACTTCTTTACAAATCATTTAGTCAGCACACACGAGGTGGGGAGGCTGGAACATCCTTGTTTATTTAAATCACCTTTAAAACTACATCCGAAGGTTTGGGGAAAGCTGGAGGGGTGAAAGTTTCATTCTTGGGCACAATATGAAATGAAGAACTGCACATGTGGATGGGAGGGGGCGTTTGCATGCACTTTGGGGTCGTGGCCCTTTTGAACTCCAAATGCCAAGATTCTGAAGAAAACAGGAAATTATAAAAATGTTTCTCTCCCTCAAGCCACTCTCCTTTCTATTAATGGCAGAAAGAGCTTGCTGATTGCTGCTAGCGGGAAGAAACACACAATGGGTCTATTTTTAGCAGAGATTGTCTTCCAAGGAGCAGGAAATAGTAACAATTGTTTGGCTGCAGCCTTGGTTGCAAGGATTCGGAGCAAGAATATTGGGAGCTTGAGGGGTCTCTAGGTGACCTGACTTGGACTAATTGAGTGCAGACCAGAGAAGAGAGAAGCAGACATACAGTGTAGGCTTAGGGTGTATACCCTCTGCCTGCGCTGTCTCTGAATTCTTTCCCTCCTGTCCCAGAGCTTGGGCAAAGGGCCCCTCAACATCTGCACACCTCCACAGGCTCTGGACCTGATGTCTCTGCATTGCTTTTGTTTTTCCCTTAGCAGGATTTGGCCCTAAGTTACCAGTTAGTGTAATGTGCATGTATTTAAAAAAAAAGTTAGATTTTATCTCTTTAGAAACGGTTTGAAACTAACGGGGCAGAGGGAGTTTGACAGAGGGGAGAACAAATCGCTGACAAAGAACCTTTTACGTTTCATCAGCGTTGTTAGGACGACAAGCAGGAATGTCTCAGATAATAACTCCCACTTCAAAGATTTCTCAGCTCAATAGAAAGCGGACCATCCTTTTTATTCAACCACAAGGACTGGCACTAAAGAAGACTCCACTGTTTGATTTTTTTTCCACTGTGTTTATTTTTCCCCTATTCACTGGGGTACTTGGATAAAATAAACAACAAGACAATTAAGGGAACATGGACTTCTAACTTTCCTGCCATCTTCCCTATCCCCTTGGCCTTGGGCTCTGGAGTCTGTGCCCAGGGCCAGAGCAGGCCTGAGGGGTACCATACACCCCACCCTGTGGAGAAACAAGTTCGGGGGTCTGTGAGAAACTTCCGGGATAGAGGGGCAGAATGGGCTGGACTGGGGGCCAGAGTGAAAATGTCCCAAAGGCACAGTCTGAACTCCCCAGACTCATCCAGGGTGGCTCCTTTCCTTCCCCCAAGTCCCATTGAAATTCAGGCCTCCAACATGCTCAAGATGCTGAGAGGCACTTGGCACAAAACCGAGCTGGGGATGCTCATTTGTTAAGCTTCTGAGCTCGTCCTAAAGTTATTTACTTCTGACCCTGGAGCCTCTTTGGGGCGCAGTCAAGATGCACGAGTCTGTCTCCTCCCTTTCCTGAAAGCTTCCCTGCTGCCAAAGCGCCCCAACCCCGCCCCATCGGAGTGCCAGGTGAACCCCTAAACGCTGGCGAGGCAGGTCCTAAGGAGGAAGTATATACTGGAGAGCACAGTGACAGTATTAAATGGCGTGAAAGCAAAGGTCAGCGCAAATGTATCTTAATAGAGTGTCTGCAGTGAAGTGTGCCGCCTTTGAAGCGGCCGCTCCCCGCGCGCATTTCCATGGCGAGCCTAACGCGGCATGCTGATGCACCGTCAAACTCACACTTTCAACCCCAAAACCCGACTCTTTGAACAACCCGAGCTTGATTAGACCTTTCTCCTTTTCTTTCCCCTCTTACAAACCATTTCCTCGCCTTTAGAAACTCGCCATCAAACCCAAATGCGCCCTCTGATCACCGCAGAAAGCAGAAACAAAGGGAGCTGAGCGGCGATTCAAGCGGCCCTTTTCTTCCCTCACATTATTATCCATTTTTATTATGATCGGGAACAAGTGCCCATTCGCGTGGGTTTTGTTTACCGGAAATTAAATGAAAATGATTTAGTCCGCGTCAAACAAAAATATATACTTGTATACACAAGAAAAAAGGCCTGTTAGACGTAAATATTATGTCCTTAATGAAAAGCCTGGACGGGCTCCAGGCTCGGCCTTTCAGGATTTCGGTGCGACTTGCCCATTGCCATAGAAATCCTAACTTACCATGAAGATGCACCGTGGCGAAGAAACATTGCTTTGTGCGCGGGCCCTTTGATGTCGCAGGCGCAAGATGCGGGCGCTCAGCTGCGCAGGGCGAGATTACCTTGCGAGCAACGCGGTGGACATCTGTAACAAGCAAATGAAAAATTAAAGGCGATTAGTGACCGACTACGCATTTTTATTTTATTTCATTATTTTGGATGGGGGTGGGAGGCAAAATGGGGCCTAGAAATAGAAGAGAAAGAAAGGAGTCCTCTTTGGAGAGGGGGACATTTTTTAACATCTTCAGAAGCAAGTTCCCCAGATGCCCTCTGCACCTTGGCGGTGGGGCGGGTGTTTCCCGATGGGAAAGAGTTGTTTGCTGCCGACCGCGGTCCCTTGGCTAGGAGACCTCTGGGCCCTATTGTAGTGGCGGCGGGGCGGGAAGGGGATTGCAGACACCCTTCCACAAGGACGGATTCACTAAGGACGTTATTTGGAAGATTCTGGTTTTTATTAGGAGTAATGAAAACAGTCCCTCTCCAGTTAGGACGTTATTTATCTGATGGAAGTGTGTGGCCACGGGGCTGAAGTGAGAATCTTCGAATGGTGTCTGAAGAGTAAAGAACAGAAGAAAATCCAGCAGAGTGGCGGAATCAGAGCTGGTTTGCTGGGCTCAGCTTTCTAAATTGAGCTCTTTTGGGGCTCCCCCTAGGTAGGAGTACCACACCCCTACTTATCTCCAAATTCTTAGGGGAGTGGGATGGGTCTACCAAAACTTTTTCCCCCTCTGTTTTATTCACGTTCCCCCACACCCCAAATCTTAGCAAGAATTTGGAGCAGCACCATCCTCCCTGCAGAGGGTGACAGACTGGGAACCAGGCCCTGATTTTTTTCCCCCCTTTGGCAACAATTGCACAGATTTTTTCTCTTCCCTGCCCCCAACATCTGGTTCCTTTTCAGGGGATTTGGTACCCAGCATATCACATACACATTCAATCTAGACCCATTGGGTGTTTGCCTTTAAAACATTTATTATTGCAGTTCATCTCTTGTTCCCCTCCACCCCCCACGCCTTTTTAAAATTTAAAACTAAGACCAACATTGTGCGATTTTTGACAAAGACCATCACAGAATTGACGTGATTCATCCAGACACTGTAGCCTAAGCTGGATCCCTTTGCTGTGGAGGCCTGGCCTCAGTGACATCATTGGCCCATTCTGCACCCCCAATGCCAAGCACCCAAAAGATTCCACAGGCAGCTCCTCAACAATTGTGGGGTGTGAGGAGAGAGCGATTGGTCTGAGGAGGCCTCAGAGCATTGAATCCTAAAGCCCCTTTACCGCTCTTTTGTCTGTAATTCCTGTTGTTTGGACTCCCCTCTTACCCCCAGTAAGTAATGCATACAGAGCAGACAGACAGGCAGACAGATGTCTCTGTGTGCTTGGGCCAGTCTCCGGGGGAGGGGCTTAAAATCCCTAGGGAAGATGCTGACCCTCACCCCTCTTCCCTACCATCTCCTTTATAGAAGCGGTTGGAAAATTTTGCATCTGGGATTTAAATAGCTGGGGGAGGGGAAGCGTAGGGAGGCTCAGGAATTCCCTCTGCCACCTTCCCGCCACAGGAACTTCCGAGGAGGCTCCGACTGGGAGCTGGGAACGGAGTAGGGGTGGCTATCCGGGAGGCCCAGGCCTCGAGGAAAACATTTCCCATTCTGTGAAACACACAAGGACTTTGCGGTGTTACTTTTGCCGACTGCAGTGGCCAGGATTGCACAGAAACTCTCCTAATATGTTTTCTTGTTTACCTTCTGCCTGTCTCTTTCTCTATTTTCTTTACCCCGACCCTGGTTTCAAGCTACCCAGTCACGAGGGCGTCTGGTTGGGGGGGGGTGCTGGATGTGACTGTAGAATCCATATGGGTACCATATTGATATTTTAAGACAATGGACATTACATCAGCATATTCATTGAGCTCTAACAACTATTAGTGGTGACCTTCCTCCCTTCCTGCCTTCCCTGCTTCCTTCCTCACTCTCTCTTCAAGCCTCAGTAACCCGGCCTAGACCTGGCAGTCAGGATACGCGGAAGCAGCAACCCTGGTAACGAAGGCGGCGGCGGCGGCGGGGCCAGGTGGCCGCGCGGGGCTTGGGGGGCGCTGCGGGGGCAGCGGGGGCGGGGCCTGCGCCCTGACACACGTACCATTCGCTCAGGTCGGCGCTACGCGCCGCCACCGCCGCCGAGGAGGCCACCGGGGGCTCGCGGCCGAAGTCCGACGAGGGAGACACGAGGGCAGACGGTGTGGCCGAGTCGTAGCCAGAGCTGGGCGGCGGCGGCGAGCGCCCGTGCACCTTCATGTGCTTACGCAGCGAGCTGGGGTGCGTGTAGCACTTGTCGCAGCCGCGCACTTTGCACGTGTAGGGCTTGTCACTCGTGTGCACGTGCGAGTGCTTCTTGCGGTCGCTGCTGTTGGCGAAGCGCCGCTCGCAGCCCTCGAACTCGCACCTGAAGGGCTTCTCCCCTGGTGGAGGCAACGCAGAGACATTAGTGCGCGTGGGCTGTGGCCCCGGCTTGGCCTCACTACCCTACCCCAATCTCTCTGCCGTTTTTGGGAAGAGAGCCACCCCAAAATTCAGAAACCTCTTTCCCCGGCGCCGCAAACCCGGCACCCCCTTTCCCCGCTCAGAGCGCGCCCCCTGAGCTCCCTCCTGCACGCCTCCCCCGCTCCCCTTCTCCCGCCGGGACCTGGGGGGAGGGGACGGAGCAGAAGAAACAAAGACTCCATCTTAGTCGAGTTTCCTTCCTGGAAAATCCTGATCCACTCCGGTTGTTTTCCTCCAGATTTTCTCCACCTGGAGCCTGAAGCACCTTTGCCCGGAGAATAGAGTTGACTGAGGAGCTCGCATCTGCTCAAAATTGCTGTTCCAGCCAAATGTCTTTGCTCCCCACTCCCCGCCCAGCGGTCCACCCCAAACACATCCTGGCCCAAATTGTTTCTTAAAGTAGGTTTTGTGCAAACGCCAAAGCGATGGAATAATTTAAGGATGCGCAGCCGATGCACACGGCATGTGCATAATGTGCATTCGTGCTGCAGGGAAAGGTACTCTGAGCAATTCACTTCAGGCGCGATTTTTACGGGGAACGGAGCCCCCTCCCCCTCCCCCTCTACCCCCTGAGGGCAAACATTTAGTAGCATTCTTCAAATCTTGCCTAAACCGTCCGGGATCCCTCCAGATACTCGCGCCGGCAATAATATTTTATTACGCTGCTCCAGCGGCTTGCCGGAGACTCCGCCGCGGAGAGCCGGCTCTCCCAGTCCGAGCTGACTGTGAGAGGTCGAGCGGCCTCCCTAGACCACCCATGGCCCACGGTCCGGCCTCCCCAGCCTGAGCCGAGAAACCGGCAAGGCAGGTTCTGCCCGGGCCAAGCGGGATCCGGGGCCATTCCCTCGATCGCACCCGTGGTCGCGGTGGCTTCAAGATGAGCGCAGCTGCTGCGATCAGGCGAGGCCTGGCTCCGCGTACCGGAGGGCAAGCAGGCAGCCGGGGTAGGCCCGGGAGGAGCTCTGATCAGTGGTGTGATGCCCTGTAGAGCCGCGGGAAGGCGCGAGCGCGCGCTAGGGTGGAAATATTGGCCGAGGCCAGAGTCCCAATCCGGGAGCTCACCGCCGGCTGGATTTGCTAGCGTGTGGGGGAGGAAAGGACCCCAAGAACCCGGAAGCCCAGGTTCCTCTGGAGCTGCAGATGCTAAAGGAAGGAGAGAAAGAAATGACGGGTGCTGCAACAAATGGATGCTGCCGGGCGCCCTGGGTTGAGGGATAGACTACCAAGCGTCTGGCTAAGGAGGGAGAGATGCCCGGCGGGTGGAATGTTGCCTTTGTGGTTGCTTCTCCCGCCGCTTCCAGGAAAGATGGGTGCTTTGGGGCAGGTTTGAATAAACAAAAGCCCCTACTCCCGAGTCCTGTTGAGGCTTAGGCAGAGCCAGAGGTTTGCGCACAACCCTCGCCTCCGCACGGCAGCGGGTTAGAAGCCCAGAGCTCCTGCACTGCGCGGCCGCTGCGTCCTCCCGCTGCAGGAGTATTGTTAGCACAGTGGAACCCTGGACAGTGCTGGCATCTGCCGTTTCTCGGTACACCGGTACAGTTTTATTTAGAAAAATAGAAAGATGCACAATAAACCCTACGTCCCTATGTGCCCCTCGTTTTCTCCCCTCTGATCCCTGTTAGCATCTGCAAAACTAAAACTTTTCTTCCTCCCTTCCGTCTTTTCTTTCTAAAATCACTTACAAGAACCATGTAATTCAGGACCTGCAAAAGAAAGCAAGATCTGCTACAACAGAGGAGAAATAGAATTTGAGGTTGATTGCCACCCCCCCAAGTATTCCCCCCCCACACACACACTTATCCCATCTTGTGACCGCCTTGTTGGACATTCATGTAAAACAGAAACAATGATTTCGTCCCAGACGAGGTACTCAGACAAAAAAAGCAGGGCCCTGAAGGTGACATGGGCAACCTGGAAGTTCCAAGGCCCCTGGGAGGCCAGGTGAGGCCGCGCCCCCGCGCCCTCCGGGCCTCTCCCCAGCAGCGGGAGGAGCCCCGGACTCCTCGCCTAACTCTGCGCACCCCCCGCCCCACCCAACACGCAGCCTCCCGCCTTCTCCCTCCCACCAGATCTGGGCGCTGAGCCCTAGGTGGGTGGGTGGATGGATGTGGAGAAGCAGGGTTGGGCCGGGACCCCGCAGCCCGCCCTGAGTAGCCTGGGCCTGAGGCTGAGTCCTGAAAGGCCCGGAGTCTCCTCCTAGAGCCTCAGCAGCCGCGAGAGGCCTCTGCCCCGGCCCGGCGCCAGGCCCGCCCGACAAAGTTGGCAGTGGCGGGGCGGTTCGACTCGCGCCATTTTCTCGCACTTGTGGCTGGGCCGGGCTGTGCGAGCATTCCGCCCCGGCGCGGTTTCTTCTCCTCTGCCTCGGATCAGCCCTACCTCCCTCTACCGACTGCCTGGGAGAGTGGGGCGAGCCCCCGACACAGGGGTCCCGGGAAGAGCGGCAGGCCCGCGTCTCCCTCGCGGCGGCACCATTGTTCCAGGATTTCTGTGACCGCCGCAAAGCGAAAGCTTTCGGAGTGGGATCGGAGCCGCTGCCTCCGAAGCCAGGCCCGGGATTCAGATCCCGGAAAATCTCAACTCCTGAGAAAGCAGCCTATTCGCCGCTTCCGCGACTCGAGGAAATGAAACGCCATTAATATTTGAAAAGGCAATTATTTTCCTGTTGAATCGAGAACGGTCTTCATGAATAATTTGTAGTGAGGTCTATTGCCATTTGAGAAACATTTTGTTGTTGTTGTTGTTTTCTCCTCTTTTCATGACTTAAGAGGAGGGTTTGAGGGAAACGCCCGAGCAGGAGAGGCTCTGTAGATTTTTTTTTTTTTTTTTTTAACTCCGGTGATAATGAATCAGGACTGCCAGTGGAAAGGGAAAGGATGCACTTAGAATTCTGTTCTGAATAGACGCAGACCTGAGCCAGCTCGGGCGCACTGAACTTGATTCTCTGCTGTAGGTCGATTGCACTGAGAATTTAACCATTTTCTGCTTCACGGACTTCAAACAGTAGGCCGGCAAAGAGCAGTAAAAGTTTGTTTAAAACCCCCCTGTCATTAAAAATGAGTTCCTACTCTGGCTCAGGACTTCGAGTCTACCTTCGTGGTGCGGGCCGCCAGCTCAATGAATAGGGAGCCTGAGGGCGGCGATCTGGGTCTCACTTCTCTCCTTCTTCCCCTGGATAAAAATCGGAGGGAGGGAGGAGTGGGGGGACAAATGCTTGCGAGAGGTTGGTGTTGGGGGGGAGTCCTGGAAACAGCTCAGAAAAACTATACATTTCCGAAATAAAGTAGAAGACTTAAAAGTGGACTTGAATCTGGCCTCCGAGTGTGCCAATGTCCTGGCCAGGGACCTTCCCCGAGACTGAAGGGTTTGGGGGGAGAAGGTGGGGTTTAGCAAGCGTCTTTCCCGGGTAGTGCCAACCTGGGTGAGTCCTTTGACTCTGATAATTGCTGATGTCTTCACCAAGAATAGAGGTGCGTAAGGCAGAGTGCCAGGGAGTAGACGTGGGGCACCAAGCTGGAACTTATTTCATCCTCTGTCTCCCCCATCGGTCCCCTTCTCCCGCACCCAAAATGGAGGAGGGGAGATGTTGACTTCTTAAACTTTGAGGAAGCGAGGGCAAGAAAACCCTAGCTAAGAAGAATACAAACATCCGGCTGCTAAACTAATTAATGTAACTTCACAGGCTGTTCCGGGAAGTGTGAAAACTTTCTCCTTGCAATTGCATTAATTAGAGATGCTTCTGGCCAGAGGAGTTCAACTTTGCAGGCTTTGAGAGGGCTCCTTTTCTTTCTATTAACTAGAACTAACAGATGTGGTTGACACATGTCCCCATTTCACTTAACAGCTCAGTAAATGACATTTAAGGTGAATGAGTCTCCTTGGGTCTCTGCTAAAGCAAAAGGGAGGGTTTGTGAAACGTCCCGAGTGTGGGTCACCAAGGCTCCAAAACAGGGTCAAAATTAGCCCATGAGACCCTCAAATCCTAAAGAAGTCACTAAGGGCCTGGTGCGCTCTCCGTTCAGGTGGCAGTCAGGTTGTCAGGCTGACTATTGGAAGCGTGTGCCTCACACAGTTCCAAAGGGACAGGGAAAAATTAAATTGTTCCTATATCTTTACAACTTTGGGGAACAGTGCCCTTTAAAATACCTTAAAATCAGATTCCGTAAGCAGGGACCACACATATTTGCACACACAGAAACCCGAGCATCCCCTTCGCAACCCCCAGAGCAGAAATCTCATACTATCCTTCCCACACACAGCCTCAGGAAACTTCTGTGATTCTAATTGAAGGACATAATTAATATTTTATGAACTTGGCTCATGGAAACACCAAAATATCCCCCCTCCCCGCCCAGGTGGAACTTGAGGAAATCCAGCTCCGAGGGCCCGGAAGAGGCCCCCTGCCTCCCCAGAGGGTCCGAACGAGACAGACAGTGGCGAATACTGACCTGTGTGAGTTCTTTTGTGTATTTTGAGATTTTCTGATCTAGCAAAGACTTTCCCACACCCCGGGAAAGGACAAGGGAAGGGCTTCTCGCCCGTGTGCACGCGGATGTGATTTACAAGTTTGTATTTGGCTTTAAAGGGCTTGCCCTGGCGCGGACACTCCTCCCAGAAGCAGATGTGGTTACTCTGCTCAGGGCCTCCGACGTGCTCCACGGTGACGTGCGTGACCAGCTCGTGCATGGTGCTGAAAGTTTTGTTGCACGACTTTTTGGGGTTGGCCAGCTGCTCGGGCTCGATCCACTTGCAGATGAGCTCCTGTTTGATGGGCTGGCGCATGTAGCGGAAGAAGGCGCCGGGACCGTGGGGTGCGGCGAGGTTCATGGTCAGGTTCATGCCCCCGTAGTTGTGCAGGGCTGCGGCAGCTGCCAGGGCGTCGCTGCGGGCCACAGGTCCCGGCGGGAAGGGTTCGGGCCGTGCGTACATGTCTCCGGGGAGCCCCAGACGCAGGAGTCCGTTCAAAGTGCGGCTAGGGGAGGCCTGGGGAGGCTGCTCGTGAAAGCCCGGTAACACCGAGGGGCTGGAGGCGGCAGCGAGCTGGGGGCCATGGTGTCCGGAGCTGCTACCTGTTGTTGAGACAAATAGCGCGAGTGAGAACGGGTGGCGAGGGCTGAGCGTCCTACCCGGCCCCAGGGGGCAGGCCCAGCCCAGCCACACCACGGCCTCGGCGGTCAACGCCGGCACCGAAAGCCGGACTGCGGTGGCAGCGATCCGGGCGGACGACGCGAGGCCAAGCGCCTCCACCGCGGTCCGGCTGGGCGGCTGATCGGTAGAGCCCCCTGTCGCTTCATGAGCAGGAGAGTGATGGTGGCGGCGGGGTGGGTGGAAGGGGCAGTGGGATGCGCAATGCTGAGGCCGTGGGTTGCTGGGTGCCCCTGGGCTCTGCTCCAAAGGGGTCCGACTGGCGCTCCGAGCGCGCTTTGGCGGCCAACTCCCCCGGGCCCTCGGGGCCGCGGCGCCCTGCGGGGGAGTGGAGGTGGGGGAAGTGGTGATGTTGTAGGTGGTGGTGATGCCCAAGAGCCCCGGCCATATATACGAATTTCAGCGCCCAGCTCGGCTGGGAGAGGGAGGCCTGCTGCATCCCGTTCGGGACTCCCTGGAGCTCCTTAGGTCGGGGCGCTCACGCCACCGTCACCTGACAGCGGGGAGGGGAAAGAACAGCCATAGACAACTTCTGCAAAGTTCCCCCCCTCAAGTTTTGGGTTGTGACTTTTTTTTCCTCCCTCTCTATCAGTCTTTAATGCCTACTTGAAATCCTGTACACTACAGAGGCAGCAGCGGGGCGCGTGAGGAAGTGAATAGAGATTCGGGGCCGTGGCCCGGGCCCGCCGAGAGGAACAATCGCCTAGGTCGCCCATTGGCCCGCGTCCCGGTCCGACGTCAGCGATGACAGGTCCCTCAGCACGGGGACACACACACACTCTCTCACACACACACACACATACACACACACACACACAGTCACAACTGCTCCCGTTCCCCTCCCCACCCCCCAGCTCGCGCTTCTACTGCTCATGCGCTCTGACCCGGGCGCGGATTCTTTTCTCTACTCGTGAGCCCCCTCCCCCTTCTCTCCCCGAAAGCTGGGCAGATCTGCTCTGCCGCGCCGCTCTTGGAAGTGAGCGGGGCTGGGTTATGCCTCCATTCCCCACGGCTTTGGGGAGGGGGCGTTGCGCTGCACGTAATGTCCTTCCGGGCAGACCGGGCCCCCCAGCAGCAGGGGCCGATGGGCAGCACCCGGAGCGCGGGGACTGCGGCCTGCTTCGGCAGCTTGTCCCGGGAGTCGGGAGGAGGCGAGGGCCGGGCTCCAGGGAGGAAAGGCGGCTGCAGACTAGGAGGCCGGGAGCAGGGGAGATCCTAGGCTAACAGCCCTGGCGCCTAATTTTGTTTCCTCGCTTTTCCAAATTTTCTCGCGTCGCTCAGCTTTCTCGCTCTCGTTCTTTCCCTAGCTCTCGCCCTCAGTTCCACGAACCCCCTGACCACCCTTCGCCATCCTACTCGGATCCTTTCTTCTCCCCTCCCCCTCTGTCTTCTCCCCACTCCATTCTTCCCACTTAGCCTTGCCGGCCCCTCCTCCCGGGTGCCTGGAGCGCCCAGAGACTGGCGGACCCAAGAATCTGGCCCTGAGCCGAGCCCCAGGACTGGGCCGGAGACGGTGATGACCTGGGAGAGGCTGGCTTCGAACCCACACCGCCCTCCCCAGAGGGCCTAAGAATCCTTCCCGCCGCAAATCACACCGACCCGCGGGCGACGGGCCAAAGAAATCAAGGCGAGGGGAGCGCAGCGAGGAGGAGCGGGTCCTCACCCCAGGTCTCTCTCCCACCGTCAAACTGCGGTCCTGAGCTCTGTACCCTGCCGCCGGGCGGAGCCTTTGGAAAAGGGAACTTAAGAATCGTTTCCACTTTGAGCTCCCTCTGGCCACTTGTTGCCCGCGGCCGGAGTCTCTGTCTCTACTCGCTTGCCTAGAGCCGAGGCCACGTTTCGCGGCCCAGGCTGTGAGAGCGACCTCGGGCCACGGCCTCCTCTCGCGGGATGCCCTCCCGGGCTGCGGGTTCCGCTGTCTGGGGGTGGGGATCGGCCGGTGGAAGAAACCTTCAGTTCTGGACCAGCCGAGTGTGGCATAAACAGGGGCAGTGTCCTTTGTTTGTGCCGACCGGCTAGGGCCGGCTGCATCGCCGGGCGATTTAAAGTGCTGCTGGCCCTCAAGCCTGCGTTGCACTCAGTAGCCGAAAAGGCCAACCTAAGTTCTCTCGGGGCTCCCCGGCAGCCATAGAAAGCGCCCTCAAAGCAATGAAAGACTTGGGTTTTTAAGAGAAGTTTGAAGGGTTGAGTAAAAGACCCCGCTCCCCTAGCAGAGGTGAGAAGTTTGGACAGATTACAAGGAGCTCTGATGAAGTTGATTGAGCTGCCCCAGCCATCTCCAGCACCAAGAACTATTCTTAAACATTTCCTGGTCAGTAAATAACGGTTTCTTTTAAATTTTAAAAAATAATTAACTTATTTATAATGGTTGGCAGATCCTTTGAGCCTTTCTTCATTTAATGCATTGTTGCTGGCTCAGTGCCGCAATTTAGCGAGGGATTAACTTCCACAACAATTTTCCTCGGCTTTGACAAGTCCAGGTCTTTTTGCTCCTCCGGCCGGAAGAGCTTAAGTAAGCTACCAATAGATGCTGAGTTAGCATAAAAAAAAAAAAAAAAAAAAGTTGAAGGAGAGCATTTGACAGCTGAAGCCCTTCTGCTCTGGAAACCAAGGGCTTCCACACAGCAGTGTTGAGACTAGACTTGGAGGATTTGTCTCCTTTCTTGGCTTTCACCCGTTCACACACTCTCACTTTCTGGGATTTATCCCCTTTGCCCACAGGTGCCTCCTCTCTGTTTTCCTGCCCTGTTTTCCCTTCCTCAAAGCGCTGGTTTCAAGGCTTCTCACCATGCAGGTGTCTGTTGAATGATACAGTTGTCTAGGCAAACCCATGAAGGGTTCTGAAAACAACAAAAACCAAAACAAAAAAACAAACCAGCGTATTCCTCTTTGGGACTCCTTGCCCAGCACTTTCTCCTAACCATTCATCAACACAGAACTTAGTCAGCTCCTCCAGCAGCATTGAGGCCTAAGTGAGGGGGCACTGATGCAGTAGTCCAACAGTGAAAATATTTTCTTTCCCATCCGAAAGTTGGCAATCTACAACCTACTGTTCAGGATGTTTGTCAAACTAACCATCTAATTTGGCTTCCATTAAAACTCTGATTTGCACAAAAATGAACCAGTTAATATATACACCGTGACCACACCCGCATCAAAAGCTTTGAATAACAGTACAGAACAGGAGTATTCAAGTTGTTTTAGGTTGTGGACCCTTTTGGAAACCTGGTGAAGCTCGTGAACTTTAATAATCCTGTGCCTTTTGCCCACACTCATAATAGAAGAAGCTATAACATTCCATTAGAAGGTGGTGAAAATAAAGATGCATTTTTTTCCCATCCAAATTTGTGGGACCCCCCGCCCCGAATTCTAAGCACAGACTCCAGTGATAAGAAGCAGAGGTTATATACAACAGACTGTTACTGCACTACACAATCTCTCTTGATAAGTTTACCCTTGAAAAGCTTTGAACATGTGTATGGCTTTTTGTGCCAACAGTGAAAGGGCAGATACGTCTGATTCAGCCAAATTCACCGACAGTAACCTGGCCCCATGGAGCTCCTTCCCAGATGCAGACTTCTTTTGAAGCACTGAAAACATCTGGACCCATCCTGAGTAGAGGCTTCTTGAATAGCCAGGGGTCAGTTGACCTAAGGTCACTAAGGTTGCCTAATCTTTGCAAGTGCCTTGGAGCCACGTGGTTCACACCTTGGTTGGCTGAACACAGCAATGGGACCAAGCATTCTCCCAGAGGGACATTCCCTCAGGGACAGAGATAGGGAGAAAAAAAAGCCATTTTACTCACTAATATTTATAAACAGGGAACTTTGGATGATTACATAAGGGTCTTCAAGGCGTATCTCTGAAATAAGCCCCAAAGCAGTATCCAGCTAATCACAGATGACAGATGGGACACGGACATCAGTGAGGCATATTTTAGCTTTCAGGGCCGTTCCTTTGAGTCTTCCAGGGCCCAGGTAGCAAGGATTCCAGGTTTCATTGACTATTCATTGGGCAGGCTAAGTAGTGGTGTCCTTCAGTGGTGCTCAGAATTTTTCTTTCAAAAGTTATCTCACCACACTTACCCCCAATACCAAATGTTTGGCTGAAGCATTCTATTCCTAACCATGCTGGGGGTTATAGCATTGTGGAGTCCACACTTCTGCTTGATTTGCAGAAAAAAAAAAAAAGATACATTTGCAGTTCAGAGATCTTCAGCAGAGTTTCAAGAACCACTGGGGGTTTTCATGGGGGCCTATTTGGAGCAAGTTCCACCACCAGACTCTAAACATCCCTCCAGACCTCGGAATCATGCCCTAAGCACCTTTGTTTACCCCAGCTGTGACAAAGCAACATCATAAACTAAAGTAATTTCCTAGTCCTGTTGTATAGAAATATATTTGGTGGCCCTACCATCTGTTATAGCTCCTCATATCACTGGCTTAAGTGGGGGAATGTCTGACTTGCCTTCCTTGGAAAGAAAACAATGGGGGAGATTTCAGATCAATAGCTGGGATATTTTTCCATTTTGATCTTTTCAACAATGCTAGATGATGATTATCTGTTGCAGCTTATTCCTGAGCCAGGATCCCAGAAGCTGAGGGCCACTGCACAAAGTCCGGCCAAGCACAAACCTTGTTGCCTGAATATTGTGCATCTAGGTCTGCAGTCAGTTGTTCAATCCTTTCTTCCCTGTTTCTGGCCAGGGTACCATCCAAAACAAGGGGGCAAATCCCTTCGTAGGCTATTCACAGACAGAATTCAAGATTCCTACAGTGAGAGTTTGTCTCTAGTCTTGCGGGAGAAAAAAATAACAACTTAAGCCCCAGGAGCCTTCCATAGGTCCATGCCCACATCGTACAGAGGAGAGGGGATCTGTCAGGATTTTGAAGATAAAGGAAGATATTCCTCCCCTCTTCTATGGAAGTTTGGGCTTTAATCATCATTAATGGGAGTATGTATGAAAGAAAATATGCTTGGATAAAATGCTTGGATAAAATTTAATTTCCCAGCAAACCATCATTTGACAAATGATTAGGAAACATCGTTAAAGGATCTTCCAGAACAGCACTGAGGAATTAAAACAACGGAATTTACATAATAACCACATCTCTCTAGAGAATTTGCCATCAAATCATCCCAAAATAATAGAAGAGAGTCATTTCCTAAGTTGTCCATTTAACTTTTATTAAGAAGGTTGCATTTCCTACCAACAAGGGAATACCTTGGAGGCAACCATCAGCTGGTGGTGTAGTTGAAATGAGGGAAACTAGATGCCTGAAAGGGGAAACACCCAACCCTAAATCATATGCTTATTCTAAATGGAATATTAAATTAAATTCTTCACAATGAAGGTATTCCTGACAGAGCGGCTGTCAGTCACTCCCTGTTCAGACACCACATTGTGGGAACATCGTGGCTGCCACATTGCGGAAGGCTGGTGTCCCTGGTAAAGATGATGCATATCATGTAAACCCCATCACCAAGATCAAAGTCTGCTCCTTTCATGTAAGCCAATACATGTCAAACCTCATTCCAATCAAATCGTCCGGAAATGAATTCAAGATGAATATGTCATAGAATAATGTGACAGTGGAACTGCAGAAGGTCAGGGGTGGTTGTTTCAATGAGAGAGTCGTCAAATATTAATTCTAGAATGTCCAGATGAGTAGACATTGAGGGGGATTAGCTGGCTGCTGGTGGGACGTTGTGTCGCTGATTTGGGTGCAAATGCATCAAACACCAAGGTGTTGTTCTAAGTTTCATTGGAATTCAAGAAACACCCCCAAACTCACAACCAGCATAACCAAAAGACCAAAAAAACATACAAAAATAACTTCCTACTTAAAAAATAACTTCAGCAAACCAATATTCAAAAGAGGATATTAACTTACTTGACTCTTTCAGGGCGTTTCGGTAAAGCCGCATGCGTTTCCTCATCACCAAAGAAGCCTTGTATCTCATTTTCTGATTTTCAGCCTGTTTGGGAAGAAAAGAGAGACAGTCACTAGTTAAACGATTTCCTACATGCTCGTATGGCAAGACTGTGTGGCTTGAATGTATGAGTGAATGAAAGTGTTGGTCTGAAGAGCTTGTCAGTGTTTTCTTTGACTATTTTCAAATTTGGAAGTGAAAGAAGAGAATTCTGCTGGGAACTACCGATATTTACTGCAAAATAATATATCCTGGGTGATAAAAAATATGAAAAATCATCACTTCCCAACTAGATTTTTATCCGTAACTTATTTGTGGATCTCCCTTACAGGTAGAGCTAAGCACACTTTCAGTCAGTCAGTGTTCAAACATCTCTCACGCCAGAATTTAAACTTTTTTATCTGAGAAGCCCCCATCATTTTCTTTAAGTTCGTTAATTAATTGAGTTTAGTGAGAAGGAGGGCTGGGTGTCCTCTGGGAGGTTAGCAGGTTAAAAATTGAGTTGTAAGTGTTGGAACTGATAGGAGAGGAATTTCTTTGCAGGGGTGTAGCTCCTGTTGTGCCCAAGGTGGTGTGGAATCCCTAACCCTCGCATGGCTTCCACTCCTTCACCCATCTGGAAGCCATCGCAGTTGGTTTTTGAAAGTGAATATAAAATTCATCAGATTGGGGTGGGGGGAGATTATTTCTATCAATTGGTCCTGGCTGTCCACATTTTTTAGTTAAGCAGCTTAGAAATAACCCACCCGCACCCCCAAAATATTTGCATTCCTTATCAAATTCACTTTTTGGATAGAGCTACCCAGCCTTTGGTCATCTTAAAACCTTAAACTCATCTTGGGGACTTCTGCATCTGTCAGGCAAGGCTGAAAGCAGTGGAACAGCCAAACAGAGGCGATTCACCCAGCCCCAAACCTCAATTTGGCCTAGAAAGACAAACAGTCATTGAAAAGGTCTCAGGCTGGACAAACACAGCAAGCTCTCTGTCAATGAGGACGTCTGCCTGTCTTGACACTCCAGCCCACAGAACAAGCAGTTGTTTAACTTGTTGAACCACAGGCCAAATCCAAGTGGGCCTCTGCTATCTCAAAGACTTTCCAGTTCTCTATGCTGAAAGATCTCTTTCTCTCTCCCTCAACCCCCAACCCGGGCTTGAACTAGCTTAGGTATTTTCACCTTTCACTCTCCCTTCTTTTCTGGGTCCAAGCCTGAGGGGTGGGAGTAGGGGTTTAGACTCACCTTTTCCCAGAGGGTTTTATTTATTTTCGATTCTTTCTAACCAAAAGGCATCTGTCCCCAAAGGTAATAAGCTCCTTCCTGCACAAATCAGGAAAGAAAGAAAGCCCAAGTTTGCATTCCTACAGAAGGACAGCGTGCTGGGTGTCCTTGCTCTAAAATTTCCTCATGGCAGGATGTCTGGCACAGGAAAAGTCCTGGTTGGTTGGAACTAATAGAATTTACTTTTTTGCTTCAGAGGGAAATGGGTGTGAGTTTCCCTAAAGGACTCTGTCCACACCTACAATGCTGCTCGAGCCCTCCCTTTAAGAGGCCTGGGTCACTTCTATCCCCAGGTCCTGACACTCTTTTGTGCATTATAAACCCACAGGCATGCAAACAAATGTCTCAGAGGCTGGACTTCAGGCAGGTAACTGGGACCAACCTTAAGCTGCTCCTGTCGCAGCTCCATCACCGGCCTGTGCGTGGAACCCGGGTAAATATTTTCTCCTTTGGTTCAAACTCTGACCCCACTTAGCAAGCCAGTCATCTCCCTGAAGGAGGGGTGAGAGAATCTAGGAGCAGCCCCTGGGCCCCTGGACCTGAGATCCTTGCCAACCCAGGGATATAAAAGCCCTGAAACTGCTCAGCTTGGTTTTCCCGAAAGACTGTTCCTGACTTGTCTCCTCACACCAGTCCTGGGCACTGAATCATCAGTCAGGAGCACAACCTGAGCACTTATTGGAATCTGCCTTCTTTCCCTTGAGACAAGAAAAGGGTGCCAATGAGCTTCAGTAATTGACTGTGCTGGGGGAGAGCTATGAAAGTGGGCCAGTGGGTACAGGCAAAAGGCATCATTTTTCTTTTGGGGGAACACCAAGCCTGCACAATGTGGGGTCGCCCTAACAGGCTCAGGCCTGCCCAAGGTCAGAGGTCATCTTCAGCCTGCTTCCCAAGCCAGCGACTTCAGTCCCCGAGACTTCCCCACTGCTCCACACTGATTAAGCCGCAGGAGCGCCGGCAAAGGCCTGCCCGCCTCTCGGCCACAGCTCGGCCGGCGGGGCGGGTGCAGAACAGGGGCCCTGCAGGTTGTCTGGGAGCTCCCTGGCTAAAGGCAAACGGCTCCGGCCTCTGCCCTCTGCCCGTGGCCTGCTGTCGCCAGCTGCACCCGGAACCTCCCTGGGTCCCCTTCATCGGGCCCTCAAACACCAGGAATTTGGGCTTTGAGGCTGGGTTGTGCGACGGCCTTTTCTCATTCTTCTGTTCCCTAGAGGGAAAAGCTGAGGTTCCTCCAGCCGGGGGCTGAAGACTGGGCGACCTCCGTGTGCCCAGAGTAGATTCTGCGTTAGTGGGTCGCTTGAAAGACCAGCCTGGACATTTAACCATCCCTTTGAACACACCCCCCCGCCACCGCCCGCAAACTGCCGGCGGCCAGACAGAGGAAGGGAACATGGTGCCTCTTCGCAGGTCGCTCTGAGGCCAATGCTGTCGGAAAAGGGGTAGAAATATGACCTTGAGATCCAAAGGGAGTTTCCTGCAGACGGTGCAGGCCAAGTTGCAGCCCCTCCAACGCCCCTTCTCCATTCCAAAGACCTCGCTGGCTCCCAGCTGTCCCCATGGACCATTCATCAACCCCAAACTTTCCCTTTGGGGCAGTTCTAGCTTTCTTTCACAGCCTGACTCTGTTCCCGCCCCACTTGTCCCTAATTTCCAGGGCCTCTATGTGTCTAGGGTAGTGGCCAGAATCCCAGGTAGCTGCGGCCTTCTCCTTTGAGAGCTAATCGTAGCCCTCGTTCGCATCCGGGAGAAAGAAAGTCAAATCCCAAACCCACAGCCCGCCGCGCGCAGGGAGCGGGTCCCAGTGGTCAGCGTCCTGAGGCAGGACCAGACTGCACGAAGGCGAGGATGCGGGCCCCGCAGCTGACCCAGCCGGCATCCCCAGTCAGGTTGCGGTGGAGAAGCTCCATCCTCTTGCTGCCAGCCGGGGTAACTTGGCTCCTTTGACCCTGGAGAGGGGAAGCCGAGTCTTTCCCTGCCATCCTCGCGGACGCAGGACGGAGAAGCTGTCTGCAGGGGCCCCCTCCTGCGCGGGCCCAGCTCACTCGGGGCGAGGGAAGCTCTGGGCCACGACTCCCCTTCTTGGGCCAACGGTGGGGCACCCGGGCGATTTACAAAGAGGGGAGGGAAGGCGGGCAGGCAACAAGCTGCCCTTGGTCCGCGTGCCAGTGGGAGACCCATTCGTCCCCCTTGCACCGCCCCCCAGAAGAAGGGATGGACTCATCTCCAGCGTAGCCTCTCGGCGGAAGGGCCCCCGCCTCCCCTCAGTGTCAGCTGGGTGGGGCCTGTACCCACGGTTGGGGGGCTACGGAGGGAGGGGACGGGGGAGAAATCTAGCTGGGCCTCTTACCCCAGTGGGGTTTGGGTGCCAATGGCCGCGATAAGGGTGCTTCCTACCCCGCTGCTGGGGGTACAGGTCCGGTCTGTCTGCCCCCCGGACTCATGCACTTACCCCGCTCCACCTGTTGCCGGGATCGCCTCATTTCTGCACATCACTTTGAGGTGCCTGAGGGGGACCACAAAACCCTCCAAGCCTCTCTTTTGTGGTCCCAGCGAGGCGGGCATCTTTCATTTCTCCTTTTCCAGCTTTCGGGAAGCAGTTAGGGAATGTATGATGAAGCAGAAATGAGCCGTCAGGATGATATTTTAATGGCTTATATGTCACGTTGGTGCATGTGGCTTTGAACTGGAGCCGCTTGCGTTTCCTGCAGAGAGCGCCGCAAATCCCACTTGATAACTTCTACAACCCACAACTTTTTTTTTTCTCACATTCACTCTTACTCTGTATATTTGGACGCGTTTCCTAAAAATACCCTCTTGTCAACGTTCCCCTTGGATATTCCACGAGCAGGAGAGGAGAGGACTGACTTTTCTTTTTTGAAGAATTATTTTCCCTCTCCCCCTCCCAACGGCGGCTACCCTTCGCCCCTCAGGTCCCCTCCCTTGTGTGTGTGTGTGTTTTTTTTTTTGAAAGGCAGGAGAGGTGGGTTCAAGATTTGTTCTCCCTGGTGAAAGCAGTACAGCCTCTAGAGAAAGCTTCTCCTTGCAGATAAGATTTTTATAACTGCAGTGGAGGCAGGATCCAAATTTCCCTCGTAGGAAGCAGAAAAGACTCTGAGTGGCTCCGATATATCTTTTTAAAAAACAAAGTATATAACAGGTTTTTTTTTTAAACCACCCCTCAAGCCCCAGCCCTTCGCCTTCATTCCCCATCCTGGTTCCACTCAAAGCTGCCAGGGAATTCGGGGGCTGCTGCACTCAGACTTGTTGCTGGGGACCGAACATTTGATATTTTTTTTCTTTCTCAAATTTCTATTTCCCAGCACAACAAGCGCAAATGCTCAGCCAGCTTCCTTCAGACACCAGGAAACCATCCCAGCTAACAGAAGTCCAGTTTCGAGCAGGGAGAGCCCAGGGAAAGGGCAGCTCAGCTCGCCAGCCCCAAGCGAGAATCTAGTCGATGAAAAGACCAGAAAACCAGAAAGGAGGACAGGCCGACGCTGACCCTGCCTTCTTCCAGCCTGTGCAGCCCGAACAGGCGACTGGGCAAAAAAATGTTCATTTTCATTTTCCTCTCGCCCAGGCACTGGTGAGTTTCCTAACGGGGCCGCCTGTGAAAGGATGAGTTGAGGTCTCTTTGTCTGAGAAAAGAGTTTAGGGCCGTGATTCAGCTGCAAAGAAGCCAAATGAAGTTAGAAACAAAGGGCAAATTGAAGGATTCCGACTCTTGGCTTTTTGTGTTTTCCTTACTAGAAAATAATTAGACCTAATGAATATGCAGACGCTTCAGCTAAACCCTCGGCCTGGGCTGCTGGGTTTTAAACAGAGCTGCGGAGAAATGCAACCTTCATCCCCCCAACCCCCCGCATCCTCATGCATTTTTTGAAATGCATAAATGTTGCTCGCCTTAATTGATTGAGTCACAGGGATTTTTTTTCCTGCTTTTAAGTGCCATACTCCTCTACCTTTCAACAATCATTTTAATATATAGTCAATGGCTCTTTGTGGATGGGACAAAAAGCAACTACGCACAGTTGTTGAATAGACTTTGCGCTGGGCAAAGACAGGTTAATCGAGGGCCGCATCGCGAAAACAAGCGAGTGTTGTATGTTTGCACTGAATCCAAATGTCTGCATTTTCCTAACTAAATCAAAGGGAGTGTTATTTCTTTTTCTGCTCACTCATCTGAAGGTAAGTAAATTTTCTCTGGCGATCAAAAGCCTGGTCGGCAACAAAGACCGCGCCCGCTTTTTCCACCGTCCTGGTGTGGCGAGTTGCGGAATTTCAATAACTGTGACAAGGGTGACTGATTTGTGAACTAGAAAAGGTTTGAATGTCACAAAATTTACATTGGTCCTATCTATCGGAGATTTAAATACCAAAAAAAGTATTCGGGGATTTCTAGGGAGCTTTGGGCAGTCCTGAAGAACAATGGCGTGTTGGGAAATTTACAGTTTTACCTGAATGAAAGGGGCCAGGGTTGGGAACACGAGTGCAGAGAGAGGGGTTAGTGGGGGCAGACACGGGAGACGAGGGAAAAGGGAGAAAAGAAAAGAATAACACAGGAAAGGAAAAAAACAAAAATCGGCAGCGATGTTTTCCATTTGCTAAAAAAGAAACACACACACAAAAACAAAAAGCCCTGAACCTGGAAAGTTGGAGCTCTCATCCACCTGTGCTTAGTTTTTGGGGGGAGGAGGGAGCAGGAAGTCTGATTGCTTTGATACCAGTGAGAAAATCGAGGCAACCGGTTATCCTGAGAAATCACATTTCTGGTAAAGAGAAAGTGGTGTGCCTGTGTGCTCCCGAGATCTTAAATTATAAACAGGAGGGGGACGGAGCAAGAGGGAAGCGAACTTCAAAAGGAGCAAATAACAAAAGCCTCCTTTTCTGCCCTTCAAGGCGGGGACAGGGGGAAAGAAAGAAAAGAAAGTTGCTGAATCGGGACATTCTGGAAGTGCCTTAGCTGTGTTTACCAGCCCCATCCCCGCCTCCTGTTCTCGGAGACGCCCGAAGTCGCTAATCGCTCAGCTAAGAGCAGGTCTGAAGAAGGACAAGATAGAGAAAGAGAGATGGAGAGGGAAAGGGAGAGGGATACGGATAAAGAGGAGGGAGAACGTCTATGACTGCGAAAAGGAAAAGAAATCGTGGCAAAAATTTTTTTCGATGAGAAGAGGGGAAAAATTTGGCTAAAAAAAAAAGTTGCTACTCCTGGCAGCCCTGTTTGTCAAAAGGGGATGTCAAGCGCTTTACAATACCTGGGATTGATGAGGCGGGCGGGCCAATGAAAGGCGCGCGGCGCCTCGGCGCGCCCTCCGTTGGCGCGGCGGCTGCGGGCGGGGGGAGCGCGGGCACACCAATGGGCGCCCGCGTCGGCAGCACGTGACACCTCCCCCTGCTCCCATTCATCAAGGGGGGGACGGTGTCGTCCTTTCAATTCATTTATCTGCAGGAATGATTGCTGCTATCAGTCTCGCGCTCACCGCCCGGCTGAGGAGGTGAAAGTTTCTCCCCAGGAAGATAAACCGCAAAAGACAATATTGTGCATGATTTGCGCCTTTTCTTTGGCTTTTTCTTTCTTTCTTTTTTTTCTCCCCCTCCACGCCCCCCCCCCCTTTTTTTTTTTTTTTTTTTTTTTGCAAAAAGCAGAGGGGGAAAAAGGAGAGTGAAGGAGCGAGGAGGCGAGCCTGAGAGAAAGGAGAGAGAGAGAGAGAGAGAGAAAAGAAAGGGCGAGGGGCTAGTGGAGAAGTGAGGAGGGGCGTACGGCGCGAGGCGGAGAGAGGGCTAGCAGTCGCTGCTCCGGCGCTCACATTCCTCTATGCTACAAATCCGGGAGGAAGTTTTTTTGGGGAGCTGAGATGCTCCATGCCTTTCCCTGGGCAGCCTTGACGCGGGGTCCTCTCGGCAGAGACTGAGCGGCGAGAAAGTGCTAGCCGGGCCGGCAGGGTCTGCTCGGCGGGCGCCGGAGCCCGCCTTGCTCGCGGCCCGCAGCAGTCAGGCTTCCCCGCGCTTGGCCGGGCGGGCGCCCCGGCGCGCCGCGCCGCTGCCTGCGGGCTAGGACTTCGCGAGGTGGGTCGACTCCTCCTCCCTCCTCTTCTTCTTCCTCCTCTTCCTCCGCCTCCCGTTCCTCCTCCTCCACTACCTCCTCCTCCTCCTCCTAATTTTCCCTCCTCGGCGGGCGAGGGTGGGGGGGGCGGGGGAGGCCGGGGCTCGCCCCGAGCAGCCACGATGCTCCTGGACGCCGGCCCCCAGTACCCCGCGATCGGCGTGACCACCTTTGGCGCGTCCCGCCACCACTCGGCGGGCGACGTGGCCGAGCGCGACGTGGGCCTGGGCATCAACCCGTTCGCCGACGGCATGGGTGCCTTCAAGCTCAACCCCAGCTCGCACGAGCTGGCCTCCGCGGGCCAGACGGCCTTCACGTCTCAGGCTCCCGGCTACGCGGCTGCGGCGGCCCTGGGACATCACCACCATCCGGGCCACGTCGGCTCCTATTCAAGCGCAGCCTTCAACTCCACGCGGGACTTTCTGTTCCGCAACCGGGGCTTTGGAGACGCGGCGGCTGCAGCCAGCGCGCAACACAGTCTGTTCGCTGCTTCAGCCGGGGGCTTCGGGGGCCCACACGGCCACACGGACGCCGCGGGCCACCTCCTCTTCCCTGGCCTTCACGAGCAGGCGGCGGGCCATGCATCGCCCAACGTGGTCAACGGGCAGATGAGGCTTGGCTTCTCGGGGGACATGTACCCGCGGCCCGAGCAGTATGGCCAGGTGACCAGTCCGCGTTCAGAGCACTATGCCGCGCCGCAGCTGCACGGCTACGGGCCCATGAACGTGAACATGGCCGCGCATCACGGCGCCGGCGCCTTCTTCCGCTATATGCGCCAGCCCATCAAACAGGAGCTCATCTGCAAGTGGATCGAGCCCGAGCAGCTGGCCAACCCCAAAAAGTCGTGCAACAAAACTTTCAGCACCATGCACGAGCTGGTCACGCACGTCACAGTGGAGCACGTCGGCGGACCCGAGCAGAGTAACCACATCTGCTTCTGGGAGGAGTGTCCGCGCGAGGGCAAGCCCTTCAAAGCCAAATACAAACTGGTTAACCACATCCGCGTGCACACGGGCGAGAAGCCCTTTCCTTGCCCCTTCCCTGGCTGCGGCAAGGTCTTCGCCCGTTCTGAGAACTTAAAGATCCACAAAAGGACGCACACAGGTACGGAAACGGCTGTCCTTGACACCCCTCGTTCCCTATCCCTAGGCCTGAGACCCGAAATCCAAAAGTCAGCGGCGGGGGCGCACAAACCCGGCCTCGGTTGGGTCTGGAAGTCAGATTCCAGCAGGCAGACAGCGAAAGTGTGTGCTGGTTTTTAGTTTGAAGCTTGAAATTCTGGTGAAGTACAGAGAGGATCGGATTAGAGGGATCTAGGGATATAGATTTTTAAATGAGAACTAAAAAAAGGCGGGGAGAGCTGAGAGACAAACCCTGTTTTGCGGAGCCCTTGGTGCGCGCGAAGCCGGGAGAGGTGGCCGGCTCCCGGCGGCGGCGGCAGCGGAGGCGCCAGCCGCTCCAGCTGCATGCAGGCAAATCTAAACGTTTGCTTTCGGCCAACATCCCCTCTCCACGCACCTTACTGAGGACTTTGCCAAAGGAAGGAGCTGAGGAAATTGGGGAAGAACGGATGAAGGGGCACAGAAAGAAACAAAAATAGAGACAGAAAAGAGGGGGCGGCGATGGTGAAAGGAAGTCAATCGGGCCTGAGGGGGCTTATGCATATTTAAAGAGCCCCGATTTTAGTAGTGACTTGTTTGTGAGCAGGCTTGAGGAGTCGGGAAAGTCAGCAGAAGGTGGAGAAGTCCGTTTTGTCAATTAGATTCTGTGAGGACTTTTCGAAACACCGAATACCCTGAGTTGGCCTTTAAAAATAAATAGACCGGTCGGGAGCAGTTATAAGAAAAGTTCGCGGCGAGCTCAGGGCTCTAGTGTGGGTCGGGCAGGCCATTCTGGGCCTCTTGGGCCAACAAGGCCGGGAATTCGGTCTGCTTCCCTGTCCCGGTTTGCCCGGGTGATTTCTGAGTACTGCGTTTGGAACTTGGCGTTTTACGCCGGAGCCAGGGAAGAATTTGCGGCGCCGAGCTCTCGGCCCGGATTATCCTATAAAATGTGAGTGTGTATAGGGGTGGGGTGGGGTGGGGGCGGCGACGAGCGGGGTGCGGAGCGTCGGGGAGGGAGTAAGGGGAGGAGAGAAGAGCAAAACAGCAGGAGAATCAGCCTGGAATGTGAAAATTAGAAACCTAGAGCTAGGTAGAAGCTGCCTGAAGTCGTCTGTATAGCCCCGGGCCTAAAAACCAGCAGCCAGACCTGCTGCTACTCTGGGATCTAAAAAACTACCACGACCACTAATAATAATAATAATAATAATAATAATAAAATCTGGATCTAATTGGATTAAGGGTTAAAATAGTTCAGATGTTTAAAATTCCAATGCAGATATATGACTTTGTTAAAGATCCGGGTTTTGAGCTTGCAAGGTGTTAACCCTGGGCCGCTGCCTTTTTAATTTTTGTTTTTATTTTTATCTTTTGTTTAATTTTTTAAAAAGAGCCGCGGGGTTTGTTCTAACCAGACCTCTCTCTTTCTTGCCTTTCGCACCAGGGGAGAAGCCCTTCAAGTGCGAGTTCGAGGGCTGCGACCGACGTTTCGCCAATAGCAGCGATCGCAAGAAGCACATGCACGTGCACACGAGTGACAAGCCCTATCTGTGCAAGATGTGCGACAAATCCTACACACACCCCAGCTCGTTGCGCAAACACATGAAGGTAATCGCCGCGCTCTCGCCGCCCGCCTTGGAGCCAAGAGCCCACTCAGCTCTTCGGCCGGGGTCGGGCGGCGAGTGGCAGCCGGGCGGTGGCAGGAGCCGGCAGAGGCGGAAAGGCAACGATTCCTCTCTGCTGACTGGGGCTGGGCAGAGAGGGCGGGGGCTGGAAAAGGAGATGGGGGCACCCAAGACGGTTCTAAATTTACTGTTTAATAATAAAAATCAAAAGAAGTGAGCACTCTAGCAGAGGCCGCGACCGATGGGGAGCCAGGACAGCCCCAGCGGGATGATGCTGACGAAGCTGCGGCCATGGCGGCTTGGCTGGCAGCGTTAGGCAGAGAGTTGGGGTCTTGCACGCGGTCCTGAGCGCTGGCTCACCTAACCCTGAGCAAGCAACGTTCAGCGGCTGCCGTGAGGACCATCTCAGGCTCTGGCCTCACATCCAGCCTCCCCCTCCCTAGATATTTTCTTTTGTTGAGTCCCCGGGGCACTGTCCCTCCCCGGAGCCCAGCCTCTGCAGGGCCGAGGCGGGGCAACCGAGCCCAAGTCCCGCGGGTCCAGCCTCCCTGGAGTTCAAGGGGATCCAGGGCTCCTGGGGGAGGCAGCGCGCGGCCTTCAACCCCCCAGGAGGCCGCCGCGGCGGGTCTTTATCTCCGTAAAAACGCGACTTTATTCCCGCAGGTCCACGAATCCTCCTCGCAGGGCTCGCAACCTTCGCCGGCCGCCAGCTCGGGCTATGAGTCCTCCACGCCGCCCACCATCGTGTCTCCCTCCACAGACAACCCGACCACCAGCTCCCTGTCGCCCTCCTCCTCCGCGGTCCACCACACAGCCGGCCACAGCGCGCTCTCTTCCAATTTTAACGAATGGTACGTTTAAAATCAGAAACAAAACACCGAACAAAACCCTATTTAAGAGACTGAGCACACACACACATACAAAATATTACTGAAAGAACCCTGAGCATCAAAAGAGTCCCCTCCCCACCCCCTAATCCTATTTTTTCTAAACCTGCCGATAGACCCAGGACCGAGTAAGAGAGAAGCACCAAACCTTTACTTTTTTTTTTTTTTTCTTAGTTTGGCAAAGGCTTGGTAGCCAAGGGGTGGGAGGGAGGTGGAGGAGAAGGCGGTCGCCTGACCAAATGCCGCCAACCCCGAGGGCCAGTTTCTCCTGGGAATCTGAACAGGCTCTCTGGGAGTCGGCTTTTTTTTTTCTTTCTTCTTTGCATTCTTGTAAATACAGAATTATTAGCTTAAAACTGTACTGTTGGATTCTGTATATAGTTATATCTTGGTTGGAACGGGGGGTGGGGTGGGATCGTGGCGTTGTGGTCTTTGCATTGGGGGAGGGGGGAGGGGCTGGGGGGAGGGCGGAGGGGGGAGGGGTGGGCGGCCGAAAGCCAACTGTTTGTACTGAATGGCAAGAATGTTCTAGTAAATGTGTACCAAAATGTGAATTACTTTGTACGATTACAGTCTCCACGTCGATCTAACAGAATATTATTGGTATTAATGTGCTTTTTTTGTATAAAGTGCAAACATTTCGTCCCAAAGTCTAAGTACTTTAGTGCAGTAAAATGTTGTTTTCACGTCCTGTCAAGAATTCGTATAGTACGAGCCTGGATCTGCGTGTCAAACTGTTCCATTTGTTTATGTAAAGTGATATTAAAAAAAGATATAAACTCTAACTGTCCGTTGCTTTTGGCAAAAGATACAACCACATAATGTATATAATTCCTAGTTTCCATATTTATCCGCATGTAAAGGGCCGGTTTATTCATGTTACAGCTATTCAATATTTATGGCTAGAAGAACTCGTATGTACACTTTAGTTTCCAGAACTGTTTGGTAACCTTTCGTACGTTATTAAAGATTCTTAAATCTCAGTGGTTGTGGTAGGAATTTCTTCTTCACCCCCAGCAACCTGCTGCCTCTTCTGCCAGCCTTAGTGGGTCTTGGGAAAAGCTCACCAGTCTTCCCTTTCTGTCATCGCAGGTCGTATAAACGTGATAAATGAACGCTACCCTGCTGGCTCTCCGAGAGGGTGTAATTAGTATTTATATCAAAATTTATGAAACAAATTTTCGGCCGCAGTATAATTTAAATGACCTTTGCAGACGTAGAATAACAACCATAAAAATAACAGAAATAGATTGCGCAGGCGACATCAATATTAATGTAGGCGAATCGTCAGCAGCTCAAGGACTCGCTCTGCAGCTTTGCAAATGAATTTGCAGCCAAGGGTTCTGCTGTCCCCCAAATTAAATTCCCCGAGTTGAAACCAAGTTGCAGATTTACAATATCATATTTTAAATTGCTGTCTTCAAATAAACCATTTACGGCCATAACTAATTTTCAGGATGTCGATGCATGCTCTTCCAGGCCTTCCTTCTTTGTACAAAAGTGAACCTCCATAAAGCATTTTACTTAGATTTTTTCAAACGTGATGCTAATTTAAATTAATTACTTCCTCTGATATGTTATTATTCCTATAATTTTGCCAGTTATTAGTTCTCTCAAAAATACATATAGGGAAGAGAATTATTTTATGTAATTTGATTATATTTCTATCTCTTTTATTTATTTCTCATTTACTTAAGAAATTCGTTCCATTGGCTGGCGTTGATACAGTAAATTTGTAAATGAGAAGACAATATAAAAAATCTAAATTACTTGTGCTTAATGACTGTAGCAGAACGCCTTTTCTCTAAATCAGATTGTCTTTCTTGCAGTTTAGTTTGATAGATTTGCAAGCTATGCTGCTCCCTCGAAGTTAGCTGCGCTGGTAGGAACGCGAGCTTCTTTGTCTCTGGTTGTAGCTTGCATGATCGCCCCATTAAGCAGACAGCGTAGCCGGAGATCACAAATCAGGGCCTTGGCTGTAGTTGCAAGGGTGCTGATGTGTCAGAGCACAAGACAGAAACTGACCTCACTGTAGGCAAGTAGGAACTCAGACTTGCATCTTTAATATACAATGTTATGTGTGACTCTGAGAAGGAAAGCAAGAGGGAAAATCCCTCAGGAGTATGAGAACCCCTTAAGATACTCATATCTGTTTCGAAGTGTACCATTGACCAATTACAAAATCAAAATGTTAAATTCACTTAAAATTTTTTTGACTCATCCTTTCATTGCTTGCTATTTGTATTTGTCACTTTTAGGCAGCAAAGTTTTACTACGTAAGGAGGGGATTTGCTACACTTTCTGTAGCACATCAAAAACTAGAGACGGTGGTGTTTAACTTTTAAAAAATTGTTTTTGTGATCTATAAGAGTAAAGATCAACCTTTCATGAAAAGAGCGCCACCTTGCAAGGTTTGGTGAGATTTGAGGAAGTTGAACACCTAAGCAGAAATTGCTGCTGGTTCTGAAAATCGCTGAGACTATAAGCTGGCCCCAGTTGGCTCTGGAGGTTTAATATTAACTAACAGCATAGTAGTTGAAGTGACTCCAGACATTAGGGCCAATAATTAATAAACATAGAAAATAGCTCAACTCTCTAGGAAAGAAAGGTAAACACCTCAATTAATAATCCTTCCCTTTCCTTTAGAGATGAGAATGTCTGGGAGTCTGATATAAGTATAATAATAATAACAACAATACTTTTGTAACTTTGTTAGTGTATTTAGGAAGATAGTCAATGACTATTTTTCCTTTGACCATTCCTGAAAGCAGTTTACTTCAAATTTGGAAATATAAATGTCTCATTTGTTATGTATCTGATGCCCTTTTAAACTTTAATAACATAGTATAATAATTAAATATCATACTATGATATATGATTTAAGTAGGATATTTTAAAGGTAAATTTTAGGGATAAATGTTTACTTCAAAACTACTTCATATTAAAAAATTTTTTAGACATTGAATGCCAAATAATTTTTTTAAAAAAAAACCATTTGAAGAGTACTGTGTGTGTGTGTTTGTGAATAACCTCACTCACCAGAAAGGAACTTTTATAGTAGAAGCCAATATTTATGCCAGTCCCCCTTATGCATTCTCTTCTCCAACACTTATCCCAAAGAAAAAGTCATTAATGATGTAGGTTGCTTAAAATAATGCTTCAAACTCAAATGGAGTCTATTATTTTGTTGGTACCTTTAATGTTTGCTTCTTGGGATGTATTCTTTCTACTTTTCTTCATGGGCTATTAGGTTTTGAAATACATGAATGTGAACAGCAAAATATATTGTTAGACCCTATTTAGCAGGAGCTGAAGATGCTGCAAATGGCTGGTTTGTGTGTGTAGCTGTGGATTTTGATTTAGGCAGAAAGCCGTCCTGGTTCATATTTTGACTCCATTGTTTTCTATCACTATCCAATGATTAGAACAGCTAACAAGTTATTAAAAAGTTATATTGCATCAACAAAAGATGCCTGACTACAAGCAAGCGTATTTGAGAAATGAAGAGAAATGAGTTGTGGTATGTGTGTGTGTGTACATTTATAGAGTAAGCATGTAAATATACAAGCTCCATTTATATGGGGGCTAAGTAATTTTCAGATCCTTTGTTTTCTTCTTCAAAAGCTACCCCCAACTGCTTTAAGCATTTGCAGCTGATGATTTTGATTTTTTAAAGTCAAGCATTCAAGTTAACCTTTAAGAAGCAAACCACCTCCAAAAGAAAGATGTAACCTTTCAATTGCCCCATATGCTTATCATTTTTTTTCTTTTTCTTTCTTTTTTTTTTCTTTAGCTGACAGTGTAAATAGCACTAACCTTCTTTGCTCATGGGCCTGGCATTTAGATGTTTTTATTTGTTGATGGTGAAGTTTTCTCAGAACTTTTAAAGGGCTGGCAACAGAACTACATTCCCCAAATACCTTGCCCAGCCCTGAAACCTTCCTGATGCTCCCTTTTAGAGGTCAAGTTGTAATCAGTGTCCTGGCCCCCTTGTGAATCAGTACTGGTGGAGTTGGTACCTGAGCATACTGCTTTCCAGGAAGCAGCTTGGGGAAGGCTCTGGTCCTTAAAGAGCAGCACCAATTTATGATGGGCTGGGAGTAACTATATGTGGTCTGGTAAACTCAAAATGAGGGCACTGAGCTTGTGCCTTTGATTATTTGTGAACTAGATATGAAGTCAGCAGATTCCCAGCTCACATTTCTTTTTTTTTTCCAACTCAAAATACTAATTACAAATTTATCTTGTCCTCTCTAGGTACAGAGTTCTCGCTTGCTCCTAGCATCAAGTGTAGTTCTTAGAACTATGTGTTCATATTAGGAAAACAAAGTGTTGTTTTCATAAAATTTGCCACAGTTCATATGACTCTCTCAGGTTTTAGAATTCTTGAAAACAGAGTGGCAGTGGAAAGATTTATCTCATCTATGCCAGGCAAACCTGGTTCATGTTACTATAGGTTCATATTACTCAGGGTGCTGAGTTTTTTTTTTTCCCCCAGCTTTTTACCACCCTATTCACTATCAGTAATATGTACCCATTTAAACTGGTTAGATATAGAATGTAAGATTTTATAAGAGTAACTATACAGCAATCTCTTTTTTTTCAAATGATAATCACTAGTTTGGGGCAAGAAATAAGAAAAAAATGGTAATAACTTTCTATAGCATGCCACATTTGAGCCTTTTCCTCAAAGTTTATTGCAAGTATAACGGCACAATATACACGAAATATGAGCAGTGTTCTCCATTAATCTATGCAAGTCAGGTTCATTCCAGAGTGTCTCACCAAGTAAGAGGAAACACGATCAGCCCAAACCAGAGGCTATTTTTACCATGCAAGCTGAATTCTGGCATTAGTTCCTAACGTTTATTTCCACTTTAGAGCAAGGAGCTAAAACAGTATGAAGTTTCCAGTTGATGCTATACTGGAGGTGGGTTTTTCAAGAATAAGAGACTGAATTTAGCTATCTAGTATGGAAATGACATTGCTTGTCAATGATACTAGAGACTTCCATTGTCTGGCTCTTGTCCACAAAATTTTGACTGCCTCTGATATTGCGGGTCATCTTTGTAAGTTTATGCAGAAGAATTCACGGGTTGTGAAACTTACACAGTGATATTTTCACCTACAGCATACACAAGAATCAACTATTAAGCATGGATATAAACAGATGGGAATTATATCTCTCTAAAAAAACCAGACGTTCGAAGGCCAGCGACCTTAGCAAACTCAAAAAAAATTACGATTATTTTGCTTCTGTCTTTTGTGTAATAATCCCCGTTAAGCTACAGAAAACATAAGGACATAAAGAAGGTGAGAGAAGCTTACATCCTAACTCCTTTTTAATTTTTTTCTGTCTATCCGGGAAAAATCCCAGCCTCTGGCAAAGAAAGCTGAAAACTGTGGAGGAAGGTAAAACCACGAAAAAGGATAGGGGTGGGTGAGTCTGTGCGTCAAGGGAGATTTTTGTCCTGGAGAATTTCTTGAAAATATATAAACACAGCCTTTGGAGGTGAGTTTGTGGCGGTGGGGTGGAACAGCAAGACTTCCCCACAGCCCCTCCACAGAAGGCCTGGCGGTCAGCGTTTGAGGGGCCCCTTGCGCCACCCTGCAGCCCTGCGGGGCGCTTTCGAAGTCGCTGCCGCGGGCTGGGACTGTGGCTGGGAGAGAAGTGCGCAAGCGCGGCCCTGGGCCCGCGGTTCCACGTGCTAATGAATATGCATGAGGCGCCCCCCCACCCCGCCGCCCACACGGGCCGCGGGGAACAGCTCTGAGGCTCTGGCCTGCGAAAGCTGCTGGCCCGGCTGCCAAAATAGTGCGGCGAGGAAGCTGCACGTGTTTGTTTTGAAACCGCACTGGTTTAAGTGAGTTCACAAAGCCAGGCAGACGGTGTAGGCTCCAGCCATCGAGTGGGCCGGCAATCTCCCCTTCTTTAAGAGCCGCCCCAGTGCACTACGAGCCCTGCCCACTTAGGAGCTGTCCTCCTCCTGTCCCCTTCCAGGGAGCTGGCACCCTGGCAGTTCTTCTAGCTCTTTGGCGAAGACGTCCCCTCCAGCCACCTGGCCCCCCTCCAGTCACAGACCCCACGCCTGAGGTGGGAGGGCAGGGCACTAAAGGTTTTCCTATCGCCCACCCTCTTTCTTTGCTCTGATCCAGGCTTGAGTGTCCCCTGTCTTTGTCTGTCTCTCTCTTTCTCTCCCTTTTCCTTTCTCTCTCCGGGTTCCTATTCCTGTCTCTGGCTGTCCCCCAGCCCCTACCCACTCCTGCGGGGGGCTATCAGCCGCTTGCTTGAACGATTGCTCTAGGGTTTTCTCTCGACCCTTCCCAAATAAGACTCGTAAGCTCGCACATGTTTAAGAGCTGGTATAGTCCTGTTGAGCTCAAACGTGCTTACATGGTGCAAACGTGACAACTGGTGGAGGAACTGCCCTGGCCACGAGACCTGGAAAGTGTAGGGTGTGGTGAGGGAAACCCAGAGTTCAGGCGCTGAGCTATTGCTTTCCCCTCCTGGTGACATTCCTGGGGTTCTGCACACTGCATAATATTTTGTAGTCAGAGTACTGACATTTCCAGAGCAAGTGCCTAATATGTCTGGTGGAGTGACCAACACCTGTAAACAAAGGGGAGGGGTAGTGGAGAGTCCCTGGGGCACTCTAGCCTCACACCACTGTCTAGAGTTGTGCTTTTGGGTGTCTTGGTCAAAAATCCTAGGTCCCATGACATCAGAAAATGGCTGCCAGACAGGTTCCAATCCTCCTCTGGATTTTACTTTCAGCTGGAGGAACAGACCCATTCCATGGGGCCCACGCCTCTCACTTCCCTCACTGCTAACAGGAGAGGCCTTTTGTCACTGCCTGGTTTGCACTGCAGCTAATCCAGGGCCAGCTTCAGTCCTGCCAGTTCTGAGATCCGGGGGCCAGAGCATCATTTCACCTGACAGCCACCACTCGCCACGTCTTCAGCTTTGAACCTGGAAACGTTCCTGCTAGGAAAAGTCCTGTCCTCCCACCCAGCATCCGAGTCTGGGAGCTCAATAACATAGGGGTGGCCCGAGAAGAGCTGCCGGGGACCTGGCCCAGGGAGGCCTGGCAAAAGCCAATCAGCCTGGGACTGGTCCCAGGGACTCGGTGGAAAGGGGCTGGCTCACCAGAGTTCTCTTGTCCGAGGTCCCCCGGAGGACAGAGTACCGGGCGTCTAGTTAGGGGCGAAGAGACCTTCCATCCACCGAATCCCCGCCACAAGGGCCACCCCACAGGAAACCCATTCCCGAGTTGGGTCCTTTTATGTTTTAATATGTTGCGAGAGCGGGGCGATCCAGACTCTACGAACTCCACGCCAATTATGACGACCTGGGTCGGGCTCGCTCTGAGCAGCTCTAACCCAGCGTGGGTTCCTGCGTTCTTGCCCAAAAGGCCAAGGCCCAAAGAACCCTTTGCATTTGGCGGGGGGCTAGAGGGAAAGGAGGGGCGGGGGCGGCAGCAGGCCGGGGTCCGCAAGCCGGCAGCCCGGCGCGGCGAACGTGGGGCTCCCGCGCTTGGCCGCCGCGTCCGTGCCGACGACGCGGTTGCCCTCTCCGGGCCAGAGAGCGGGGACGCCCCTTCCCCGCCCCTGGCGCCCCCAGCGCCCCCGGGGTCGGCGCCAGAGTCCCTGAGGCCCGGAGGCTCTGACTTCAGGCGGCGAGGCGGGCTCTGGGGCCTCCGTCGGCCAGGCCGAGTTTGGTCTGCGGAGGCGATAGCGGGGGGGAGGGTGGGGGGCGGGGGGCGCGGGCCAGGGCCAAGGAACGAGGCACCCCAAACCGGACAGGCGTTTTCCTTCCCTCCCCCTTCCCCCCGCCCCAGCCGCGCCTCAGTCCCTGCCCAAACTGCCCGTCTCCGGTAGGACTGACTGTCTGCCCGGCCTCACTCTGCTGCCAACCTTGCCCGAAATCTAGACCCCAGACCCGGTAAGTCACGTTCTTTCCCCCACCCCGTCCCGCCACCTTCCCGGCGGACTCGGCCCGCGGCTGCGTGTGCGCGAGGGGCCCGAGGCGCGCGCCGAGAAGTTGGGCTGACGTGGAGCAGCCGCGCCAGCCTGGCCTCTGCGGCTGGTGTGTGGGAACGCCGAGCACCCCAAGGTAGTCAGAGATGTCGCGGGGCTCCCCAGTGAGGAGGGACCGAAGAGGGTCCAGCCTCGCTCTCCTGGATCCTCTTTGTGCCTGTGGACAGCCACTAAAGCTATCTTTTAAGAATAAGCTTTCTGCTGGTCTCTAAAGTGAGTGTGTGTGTGTGTGTGTGTGTGTGTGTGTGTGTGTGTGTGTGTGTGTGTTGGGGGAGGGGAGCGGGGGAGGAGAAGTGCCCCTTCCCCTAAGCAGCTTCTAATCCCTAAGGTCCCCAACAAAGTTTACTTATGGTTTCCATTTGAATGCTGTGAAGTTAGTATTATTATTACTATTTTAAGTGAAGATTTCTGAGAGTCACAACTTCTCAAATATACGTGCCTCTTGAGGGCATTTCGACAATTACCTTGTCCACTAACTCCCCTCCCTTCCCACTGGAAAAAAATAAACTTAATTTTTCAGTAGTTGCCTTAGGACACGTCGTTTACAGTTCACTAATGTGAGGGAAGAAAGGAAGAAAGAAAAACAAGCTTGGCATTTCTCATTGGGACCCCGCGTGCTCTAGTACTGAAATGTGCAAGATGGATTTTTTTTGGGGGGGAGGGGAGGGAGGGCGCTGGAAGAGTGCTTTTGAACCGCGCTGCCCTGTTGCACGGGGCTGACCTTTGGCTGACACGGCCACGGAGCGGGCCGTTCGTTAACGAGGATTTGATACATTAGACATTCGAGCTGGGCGTGTAAACCCACACTCTGAATCCAGATTTCGCTCAAATTAGTGTACGAGGAAATGATCTTTTTAAGTCCTGAGGCTTAACCAAGTGTCAGGAGAGCCGATTGCTGCCTGAAAAGGGCAGCGAAGAACACTGGGTAAAAGGCACATTCCTAGCTCCTTAACAAACAAACAAAATAAAAACCCTAAATCTTCTTTGAATAATTCCTGAAATCCTCCAAGTTGCCACTTTTAAGTAATGCTTACAAATAAGGCTAATCATCTCGTTCTAGTGAATTCTGTTGTATTAAATCCTAACGCGAGGCAAAGTTGTGAAGACAGTGTCACAGTTATGGATATATATATACACACACACACACATACACAATATATTATACATATATACATAATATATACATGTGTATAATTTTTTTCTCTTTTACTCTCTGGAGATGCTAGAATGTGACAATTTATATCCTCCAGGCAGTGGGGCACATACGGAGGGGAGAGTCACAGATTTTAAAGCCGTTTACAAGTTGACGCGTCTCGATTTAATTTGGTTCGACTCGTGTCCAGACTTCAGAGCCCAGAAAGGGAAGGCAGGCTGGCCACAGGGACCCCGGCCTGGCGCGCGGCGGCGGAACCTGCAGCTCCCCAGCGGGCTGGAGTTGGGGACTCGGCTGCGCAGTGGCAGTGGAATGGGAGGCCAACTGGAGGATGCGGCGGCTCCCGCGGTATTTACTTACTTGGGAAAGGTATTTTATTTAAGTTGGCAATAGAGCTCCTACTTAAAATTAAAAAGAAAGCACTCCCCCGAAAATGTTTTTCTTCTCTTTCTCCTAATAGCAGAGCCCGCGAAGTGCTCTGAATTGTAGAGGGGGAGAATCGCTCCTGCCGGAGTTCCCAGCCACTCTTAGGGGGGAAGAGGGAAGACGAAGGGAAATCGTGTTCTTGCTCTGTGTCTCGCAGCCCTGCAACGGCGATTTCCTTCAGCTACTGTCCTGGGGGAGGATCGCAGCGACAGAGGCAGTTTTCTGCACCTGAGTGTTGGCTTCCGCTGCTGGGTTTTGCTGGCGCTGCACAGAGGCGGTTGCTGGGACCAGAATATATTCCAGGCGAAAACGTACGCGAAGCAGTTTTCGGCCTCAAATCTTTGCTCGGGGAGTCTCTGCCTCCACTCCCCCCTGTCCTCTGGATGTGGATAAAAAGACGGAAAATTAAGCGAGAAAGGCACTATCTATCATGAAAAAAAAAAAGTTTAAAAGCAAGGATTCTAGGGGAGAGAAGTGATTCTCCCAAACCTGCGATGAAGAAATCCAGACAGGGCCCATTCATTCCAGACCGAGTTCTGTAGACCTAGTCCCACTCACAGACTGACGGCTCGCCAAACTCGGGTCCCCGATCTTTAGGACAAGGGCAACTGAGCGGGTGGAACACTTTTCGGCACAGAGGCCCTGACCCCCTTTGGAGAAATCACACCTCTCCAGAATCTTTAGAACGCCCCTGGCTTGGGAGGGTTGCAAAAGCTGGTCTTAGGGTGAGGAGGAGAGTTGGGGGAAGAGGGAAATGTTGGGAGAGGAAGGATAGAGTTAAAGTTGTGGCTGGTCGACTGCGAGATCGAGTTCATTTCCCCCCAGTGGCGGGTCCCAGCATCCTTCTTCCCCAGGTTTGGAGCACCAGCGAGCGGTGTTTAGGGGAGAAACTCCCCGGATCACCGACGTCCAAGTTGTGTCAAGTTTGAGGTAGAAAAGGCGGGTCTATTTCATTTTAAGTTCCGCTTTTGGAGTCAGTGGAAACAATCTACCGTTGACTTCTATAAAGAGTGGAAGGGAGGAAGCGCCCGCCGCTTGAGGACTTGCCCGAGTCTCTTTGGCCCTCTGTCTAGACCGCCCACCCACGTCCAGCCCCGGGAGTCTCCCCCTGGCTTGGGGCCTCCACACGCGGTCTCGAGTCTCGGTGCCCGCGTGTGTCCGGAAGCAGCGGGCACTGCGGTTCTGCCTGCGGCTTTTTGGTGGGCGCGGGGGCAGCCCCTTTCGCCCCTTCTGGGGTTTCCTCCGTCCCTGCCCCGGGCTCCCTCCCCGCAGCCCCCGCTGCCCGGGGCCCGGCCACCCGGGGGCTGCTCTGGACCTGACGCAGGCAGCGCGGTCGCTGACGTCAGGGGGCTCCCGGTGGCCCGAGCGCTGGCCACGAGGCACCCGGCGCGAGCGTCATTAATTATCAGGCGCCAAATATTGCGAAGAAAGCTCAAGCTTTTCAGGCGGGAACTGATTTTGAGATTTATATGTACATATATATTTTGGTGTGGGGAGCGGGAAAAGAAGAGAAAAAAAAGTGGAGTGGGAAACGGTGATTCGGTTTCTCAAAGCATAGTTAGTAACTTGGCACCCTTCAGCGTCCAGGTCCGCCCCCTGGGTGCACCCTTCCGTAGGTGTGGGCTCCTCATTTTGTACCTGGTTTGTGAGGTTCTTGGTGGACGCGCCAATATTTGTTCCTGCGAGGCTCGCATCGACAACTTCCCTGTAGATTCAAGCTTGAGGAGTTCAGTCATCTCCAGCACCCAAGGGGATGAGATGGGGGTGGGCATTGCGTCCTAATCCTGGATATAGGATGTTCATAGCACCCTTTCCATTTGGTTAGATCCTTAGCCAGAGATCTGATATTACTATTGTTGTTGTTGAGTAAAAAAGTGGGGGGAAAACCCCACGTACACCGATAGGGCCAAGATAAATGAGCAGTGCAATTCGGTATCAGCAACGAAACCTTTCATTTGTAGCATCGAAAGTAGCTCTCCTTTTTTCTTTTGTTTTAAAAGGAATTAGACATATAGTATCTAGCTCAAGATAGAATTTTAAGCGGCAAAAACTTCTTCAAAATCACACCAGTTCTTGGTTCTAGCTCTAATACATTTTCAAAAACCCTTTCTCTGAGGATCACTGCCGAGTAAACAGAGGGCACAGCAGGGTCATTGTGAGGCGAATTCTCTCTTGGGCTCTTCCCTGCAAAGGGAAAAAAAAAAAATCATGCAGTATGATAAATTCCACAGGTGATGATGAAGTGATTTTCTGAAAATAAGAAGAAAGTGAAATTAGAATTAAACTAAAAACCCACCCAAATGAAGACAAGTTTTATGTAAGTGGAAATGATAATCCACAAATTCAAATGTCTTAAATATTATCTTATTTGTCATAAATAATTTCCTTGAAATTGGCTAGTTGAATTAGCCATTTGGAAGATCCTGGATATAAAAATAAAACTCATATATATCACTGCATATAGTCAGTAAATAGAGGCTCTCACAAATATAAAATTATCTTTATACATATGAATACAGAATGTATTTGATAGTACCCATGGAGTCAGAACACAAAGCCTCTCTAGTTATATCTATAGGAGGTTAGGAATATCCTGAAAAGTACTTTAAATGGCAGGTAATTTGTTTAGAGTTTCACAGACAGGAAAAGAATGGAATGAACTTTAATTTTTCTTTTGAAACTTGTAGAGCCCTGTAGGCAGCTTTTGATTCAGAACTGTGATGGTGACCATTTTATTCTGAAATCAGTAATTTATTTTTAACCAGTAATTATATGATAAACGTTTAACAAGTATATACTGATTTCTCAGAAGTGGACAGCAACTATTTTGTAAAATATGAGGAAAAATGGAGCTCATTCTTAAACAAAGTGTAAATATATTTGTAGTATTGAAATCTTTATGGAGAATTTAAAAAAGATTAAAAGGTCACATTAATAAATGTACAAAATTCCACAAACACGCACCAGTAAAGATTTCCAGGAATTGTGTGTTAAAAGTATTTGAAAAGAGATACCCGCACACAAAAAGAAAAATAAAAAGGAACCTTAGGGTAAATAAAAACAAAGGCCCAGGGTCCAACCTTTTTTCTCTTTAATTTTTATTATCTGTTTTTATGGCTTGTAATACCTAGACTTTTGTTTAAAATTCTAAAAGTGCGTGTTAACTGTAATAAAAAATATTTGAAGTTAAGGACAACAGTTGATCAGCATTCAACAACTTCAGTTTCTATTTTACGTGCTACTACTTTTATATACTATAAATATTTCCAGAGAGCTCTGCTCTTTTTTGGTACAGTAGGATGAAATTTATGGGTCTAAGATGTTTTCTGGACTATGTATATTATACTCTGGCTGAGAAAAACCTTAAAATATTCATTAGATTAAAAAAGTCAGCTAATATTGTTATAGTTCCTGAATCAATAAATATTTACAGATTTAAGACAATAATTGAATTGAAGTGCCAAATTTCAAGGTCATTATGTGTGTATGTATATCTTCACATAGTAATTTGTACAAGTTGGACAGTATCCTATGGGTTTTATGTGATTTTTGGTGCTGCCTCAGTCATGATTTCACTTGCTGACCTGGTAAAGTCAGTTGATATCCTTGGCTCTTAGCTTTTTCACTTGTGAAATCAGTGCCCTAGATAAGATGCTCACTAAATTTTTATATAGCTCTTAAGGCAGTGGTCTTACTTACTCTTACTTATGGATTAACATTTTAAAATCTTTTAAAGGTAGAATTTTATTTGTGAAAAAATTAAATCAGGGAAATCTACTTAACTGATTTGGATATAAATGCAATTGACTAGCAATTCCTATTGTAAAACCTCATCGTTAAGGGTTTTTTTTGTGAGTCCTGTTTTAGAAATATGCATTCTATTAAACGGGGCAGGGCGGGGGTGGGGGGGATACAGGAAACCTATCTTTCTCTCTTATCTTGAAAAGGAAGTAACATACGTTCCTAATGTTTTGTTTATGTGAATTACAAAGAATATTTTCATAAACCTGGGGCAGAGGGTACTTAGGAGATGGAAATATTATTAAATTCAGTTGTTTAAGGGCATGCATTTGGGAATTGTGAACTTTAAGTTCTGGTCATATGCAAATATATGTTTGCTATATGTATTAATTCACTGAATTTACAAATCCCACTATGTAAAATAACAAAACTAAGAGGAAAACACAATTCTCCTGCACACTCTTATGGCTGGATCAGTGTGAAGAGCTGAATATATTGAGTATATTATTCAACCTACAGGTTTTGCAGCTGTAGCTTGTTACTTACCTATCAGCTGACTGCATTTGATTGGACCAATTAATTGATTAATTAATTAAAGCAACAACTTTAAAGTATGGTCCTTGTTATTGAGACTATGGCATTTCAAAAAAAAAAAAAATCCAAATGCTTTCTTCTTCCCTCCAGGAATATAATAGGAGAGACACATAGAATTAAACATAATGTAAGGTAAGATATGGTATTTGTCATAAGAGAGGCATAAACAAAATTTGATTGGGCAATGTTTGATGTTTTGATCACTTGCTGCTTTACAAAATCAGAACAAAATTTCACATCAAAAACTTTTCCTTCTCTCTCCTTCATACTCTGCTTTCCTCCATTCCCTCCCCTTACCTCCTCCCTTTCTCTTCCCCTCTCCCTGACTCTGAAACCTAAGGCAATATGACATTTTCAAAAGACCTTTCTTGGGGTGGTGGCAGTGGGTTTGTGAGATTGCTGCCTGAATCCTCTCCAGGCTTTTGTCTTTTGGGGGCAGTTTTGTCCGAGTGCCCATCTGTAGCCAGCTAGCCTGGGCTCCCATAGATGAGCTTAAGCTCTGTGAATGCTGGGTCTTAGGGCTGGTCAGAGCTTTTCAGCTACGAAGGTGTCCATTTTTATGGTTGAAGTGGGTCAGACCAAGCAGAGACCAAGTTCTGACAACTCCAGACAAATATTTGAAAAGAGGACACTCGTCGCCAGGACATTCACACTTTGCAGAACTGTGCAGGATTTCCCTCTCTTCCATTATTTGTTTGATCTAATACAGATTCCCTTGTCACTAACAAAAAAGCCTTTTCCTCCTTTTTATGATGGTTTATTTGTTCATTTTTATTGTTTTAAAATTATTTACTATAAAAATTTCAGCATACTGACTACTTTTTTTCATAAATTTTCTATCTGTTCTGAAATGTTAAGTGGTTGAGCCATGTTTTTCCTTTCCCTGAGGCTGACTTGATTCTCTGGCAGTATTTTCCAAGGAAATTTTAAGTCCTCCTTATACTATTTCATAGTCACCCCATGAAACCAAGGAATAATTAATTTTCTCCCAAACGGGTTGCATTCAAGTGTTTTAGAGGCTCTAAGTAGGACTAACCTGTAGCTAATCAAAGATGTAGAAATAACTGGTCAGTTTATATGTTATTTCAGATTCCTCCTTTTTCTCCTTTGTTGCCGTTCTTTGGGTCAATTGGAAAGTGGCACAACCCAGACCAGTCTGATTAGTACTTGCTGGCTGTTTGGATGAGTAGATTCAGGCAGGAGGGGTTGCAAAGTGTGTTTGAGGACTTGGTTTTGTCATTTTCATGTGATTCCTATCCTATTTGTAAAATAAAGTCTTCATTCTGAACAATTTCTAGCATATACAAAAGTAGAGAGAATAATGTAATAAATCTCCATCACCCAACATCAATATTTATCAACTCATAGCCAATTTAATTTTGTCTATATTTCCATCCACTATTCTCCCCCGGGATTATTTTAAAGCACATTCTAGACATATTATTTAATATGTAAATATTTATTATTTAACTAATATATAGTTAATGTTTGCTACAAAGCCGAGTGGTTTCTTCAAAGCAACTAGTGTGTTTTTCTGAAACACTGCCTGGTTTGAGCTTTTAGGTTGCTGTTCTTGATCCTTTTAACAGTTTTGCTTCCAATACCAGAGCCTTTATTAGCCACTGGAATCAAGGAGCTCTGTAGTTCTCAAGAGGAAAAGAATAATTCAGTTGATTATCATCATAATCAATGAAGATGGACGCTTCAAGTGGGAAATCTCACAATTCCCAGAGCCTAGTAGTCACAGTGGAATCAGAATAATTTACTCAAAAGTTTCTGAGTTTGGGAAAATGTGATGACTATAAATTTCTTTTATAAAAAAATAATATGAACTTGTGCTGGTATGGAAAAACCATTGTACTTGAAAAACTATCACCGATGTGCATTGGATTTCCACTTCAAACTACCCAAGGCAACCCCCCAATTATCGATACAATAATAAATATGAATTCGTGCACTGTGATTTAAGTGTAATGTTTTCTTATCTCACTAAATTGTATGAAGCCGTATGCTGTGGTTAATTTTTTGTGTGTGTGTGGTATGTGGGCCTCTCACTGTTGTGACCTCTCCCGTTGCGGGGTACAGGCTCCGGACGTGCAGGCTCAGTGGCCATGGCTCACGGGCCCAGCCGCTCCATGACATGTGGGATCTTCCTGGACCGGGGCACAAACCCATGTCCCCTGCATCGGCAGGCGGACTCTCAACCACTACGCCACCAGGGAAGCCCTGTGGTTAATTTTTAAAAAGAGAGTACCGATCCCTTAGAAATCTATGCCAAACTATTTATGGATGAAATAGTATGATGTCTAGAATTCGCTTCAAATAATCTTGGGTGGGGGGTGGTGAGTGAGTGTAGAAAGAATCAAGATTTTTATTGCTGGGTGATGGGTACTTGGGGGTTCATGATAATATTCTCTCTACTTCTGTAAATAATTAAATTTTTTCTTAATAAAATAGTAAAAAAAAAAGACAAAAAAGCCAGGAAAATCCCACTAAAGTGTCTATCTATCCATTCATCTATCAGCAGAGAAGTCAAAAGTTAGAATGAAAACTTTTGGAATTTAAAAAGGTGGGAGTTTATTTCCATCATCTTGGACTACCTATGTATATACTTGGAAAAGCCAATGAACCTCTTTTAATTTGGGTTTTCACATGTATAAAAGTACTCCACCTGGTTTAAATAAATGCCAGTATTTTTCCAGACACCCCTATATGTTAGATATCAATTCCTAACACCTTGCAAGCAAAAATGTTGCTTAATAATTTAAACTTGCAGTTACTTGAATGTTTGCCATCTAATTGTTTTGAGGTCTATGGAAAGATCTAGTTGTTACTTTCTGCTTGTAGTTGTTTTGTGCATTGATTATGATAGAACCTTTCTCAGTATGTGGGGAAAATAATGATTGCTATAGATTTTAAAATGAGATTATTGCTAGAGCATAATGCTGGGCCATCCACTTTCCTGGTGGGAGATGTGGACTCTTGAAGTTCAGGGTTAACCCCTACCTCATTGTTTCTTCCTTTATAGCATATCTGCCCTTCCGACTTCATTTCTGGGCAATTCCTGCTGGATGTAGAAAACATATCAGCCTCCTCAGCTTCAATTCATTGTGGAACTTGGAGTTGAATCATGATTTTCAGTCTTGGGTTTTCAGAGCAGGTCTCTGTTTTTAGATTATGTTACCCTTCCTCATTGTCTAGCCAGGTCTGCAATATTAGGGATGAGAACCAGTAAACCCTTCAAAATGGCAAACTTACCTTCCTCCTAACCTGATCTTCCCATAGATTGGGACTCTACATGAGCTGGCTATGCCAGATTTTCCTTCCTGGGACTCAGATCTCCCCTAGGGTACAAAATAGCGCTAGACCTTACGCTGAGACTAGAACATTAGAAGCATGCTAGTCCTTTCCTTCCCGGGGCTAGATCCTGGTCCATACATCTCCAGTAGCTGTGGTTCTCTTGATAGCACTCAGAAATGGTGGCTTTTCTTATCACTGTGCTATGCCTGCTGCAACAGACTTCTGGTACCAAACCATATCTGAACATGCCAAGCTTTGGAAGCCATGCAGTGAACTGACTGACCTTCCTTGGTCCAACCTTTGCCATCAAGGAAGCATTTCCCAGAGGGTTTGCATCAGAATCATCTGGGGGATGTTTGCAAAAATTCATATTCCTGGACTTTACTCCAGATCTAATGAATCAGAATGTCTGTGTCAGGGTGTTCATCAGGAATGTGCATTTTATTTTATTTTTTATTTTTTTGGCTGCGCTGCATTGCTTGTGGGATCTTAGTTCCCCGACCAGGGATTGAAACCACGCCCTCTGCAGTGAAAGCACGGAGTCTTAACCACTGGACCGCCAGGGAATTCCCAGGAATGTGTATTTTAATTAAATGCAGTTTAAAAATCACTAACTAAAGCCCTAGACTTTGCCCTTGGATTTGGGCTTTTCTCTGAACCCAAGTTTTCTTTTCTTTCTCTGGTTTCCATTGCTATGATTTTAAATTGCCTGATTCCTGTGCTTTCTAGTGTCTGGACTTGAGTAGAGAATCAGAAAAACAACAGCAACAATAATAAGAAGAACACTGGACTGGTTCTTAGCAAGCAAGGCTAGTTGTCTCAAACATACTACTTGTGTTACCACCAGTTCCCTTACTGAAATTCACTGTCTTCTTCTTGATCTAGCATTAGAGTATGAATAAAAGTGCATGATGTTAGTTTCAGAAAGTTTAAAATCACTATATAAGTGCAATGTATTATTTAACAAACAGTTAATGAACTCATAGTCTATTTAGGGGCACTGTACAACTTGCCCCCTGAACACAGTACAAAGGAAATGAAGGATATATTTTCTGCCTGAGGAAAACCTATAAGGAAGATAACAGGCACACATAATGTTACAGGAAAACAATCAGAAAGCAACATACCTGATTCATATCCCAAATATTCTCTTTAGTGATGCAAATCTGAGTTCTCTGGAAGATACTGGATAACCATGTGTTTATGTACCAACTGTTGTATCTGTTTATGTTATCTATGAATTTATGTAGTCATCTCTGTCAAATGCCTACTGTTCATTATATCTATATTTTTCTGTTTTTAAGTGAATGTGAGGTGCCTAGAATGTAAGCTCCATGCGGGCGAGCATTGTTCTCTGTTTTCTTTACTGATGTGTTTTTACTACACAAACTGTGTCAGCTACATAATGTATGTTCAATACGTATTTGTTGTCTGACTGACTGTCCTAATGGTTGACTAAATGAAGTTAATCAGAAAATAGTTTCAAGAGGTGATGAGTGTAAGGGAGATCTCACAGGTGTCCATAGATACATAGGAAATGGTTGTAGGGGGGAGGACTGTGGGATTGTAAAATAGAAATGTCTTGGGCGGGGAATGGGGTGAATGTCTCCACACTTGACAGTTTTGGTCTGCCTCCTATGGGCCAAGTCAGTTACCGACAACTTGGGGTGGTTGTCATTGTGATTTTCTGGCTCTGAGGAGGAAACCCCTCGCCTTTAGATCTGAGACTGTTGAGTAGTGGAACTTAATTCTGTTTGGGGTTGTAGGCATGGGGAGGTGCTTTTTAGAATTGGAAATTTTTTTCCTTTAGGAATGTTGTCTCTTTGCCTACACAAATAGTTTGGACAGTGGCACACATTTGCCAAGTTTGACTGGTTGTGGTTTCATTTGTAGCATTGTGTCCTTTGCAATTTCAGTTTCCAATCCATACAAGGAGAGAGAGGAAGATTTTTCTCTTGGAAACTATTAGTGAGGTTAGTCAAAGTTGAACCAGCTACTGATCATATACCACTTGTACTCAACCAGGATTCTAAATCCATCTGGAATATAATTTGGCAATCTTTTGATCTATATTATATGTGAAATTTTAATTGTTAAAAAAATTACTTGCACATATAGCAGTTTGTTGTTTGTATCCCAGTACTGAAGAGCAGTGATACCTTGTGTGGACATATATTTTAAAACTGCAGTTTTCAACCTTTCATTCACTCAACAAATATTTATTGTCTGCCTCCTAAGTGCCAGGCCCTCTTCTAGGTTCTGGAGACAAGGTGATAAACAAGTCAAAGTTCCTTGTGGAAATTACATTCTAGTGGGAAGACAGGTGATGGTAATAAACACGGAAAGAACACATATAAAAGGGAACTTCAGATAGTCTTAAGTGCTCTGTTAAACCAAAGTAGGATAATGTGTTAGAGAAAGCCTTAAGAGGTGGAGAGGCTAGCGTAATCAGTGGCCTTTCTGAGGTGTCAGCGTTTGAGCTGAGACCCAAATGATGTGCAGGAATTAGCTATGAGAAGAATAAGGGGTAGGGGATTCTGGCTGAGGAAAGAGCATATAAAGGCCCTGGTTTGGAACTAGCTTGATGTGTTCAAGTATTTGCTCAGGCACAAGTATTTTGTGCCAGGTACAACATACTCTAAAGTACTAGGGAGATGTTGATGAATAAAGCAGGCATTTTGGGTTCCACCTCTCATAGAACTATGTTCTTGTGGGAAAGAAAGACAAAACAAAAACAAACAAGAAAAGTATCAGATGATAATAAATGAATACTAAGTGAGAAGGAATAACATGATAGGAACTTTTTGGTAGGGCCAGAGAACACGTTTCTGAGTAACTGACCTGTATATTAGGAAGGTGGCAATATGAAATTCACACTTGTGTCACATCCTCCCTTTGGATATTTCAAGTGATGGGTTGGTACATAGTAATACAGGCTGAGGATAATGTGTGACACCTGTAGATTTACCTGTAACCCCAGCACTTTCTCTGCCGCTGATGTATGCATGTGGGAATGCAAGGAACTACAACTGTTTGAGTTTACAAAAAAGAGAAATAATTTGTAAATTTATGTACTTTATTAGTAGTAGTAAATTACGTACAGCTCTCCTCACCAAGGGTTTGTGATATTTAGGGTCAAAATATCTGTTTTAATTGATGGGAATGTATGGCAGAATTAAGGAGCTTTTGCTAAATAAATATTAAAGAATAGCTTTAATAGTGATGAAACTCAAAATTAAATAATGAGGGTATGCAAATTAATGTGGATATGAGCAATCTTGCAAAGGCCAGAATCAGCCTTGGTTTTAGCCTTCTTATACTTTTTTTTTTATTATTAAAAGCAGTGGATTCAGCATTGAGAACATTTTTTTGTATTTTATATTTTTTTTCAAATGTTGGGATATTGCCTTATTTTATACCATGGAAAATGTATTGGATATTTAAGTTAAGAGTTTAACATTGCAAGGAATCCAATTCTGTTTAAAGTAGTTCACGTTAAAAGGTGTTTACTGATAGGAAAGAGCGTAAGGAAACAGAGCTTACATTCTGCATGTGGATGGCACTGAAAAGTAGGAGGCCACATGCATCTCTGTCTCTACACATCTGCTCCATCTATTCTCCTGTTCCTCCCCTCTCATAAGCTTTCTTTCCTTACTTATCTTTTTTCCGTCTCTCCAAAAATTCACTTTACATATGGTGTTGGTTGATAATGGTCTCAAATTCTACATGGCCTGTAGTTCCAGTCCTCATAGTAGTCTGACTGACTTAATCTCTCCACGACCCTATTCCAAATTTTTGGAAGAGTTGATCTGATTTTTTTCCACTTTGAATTAGACTGGTCCAATCTAATTAGACTCTGGTCCAATCAGCTGTAGTTGGAATAGGGGAACAGCAGATAGGGGCTACATAGTATGTACCTGTGATATATTAGGTAATTATTAACAAATAATATCCCCTTACGTAAAAAGTAATTAATGACTATATCATGTTTAAAAACTTGGAACAATCCTTACAAGGGTAAAGTATCAATACTCGATTGATAGACTTTCCACCCACACCAATCATGAGCCCATTCACCCTTTCCCTACTCACTACTCTCCCTAGAGCTAAACTAGATTTGGAGATATACGCACATTCCATAGAAAATACATAATATTATATAAATTAATTTCTCTGTTTAACAAATATTAATTGAATACACTGGGGATTAGGCATTGAATAAAGTGAATAAAGATCCTCACCCTCATGGAGCTTACCTTCTAGGGGATGCAGACAGAGATAAAACTAAATAAATAAATGTGTTATATGATATTTGAAGATATCGTAAACGCTGTGCAAAAAAATAAATCCTGAGGATAAATAGGAAACAGAGTGGTCAGAGAACAGTTCTAATTGAAGGTGACATTTGAGCCAAGACTTGTAAGAGGTCATCTAGAGAAAGGACATTCTAAACAGAGGGAACAGCAAGTGACCTGCATATTCAAAGAACACAAATTTCTGTGAGTCTGAAGCAGAATGAATGAGGGGAGAGTAGGAGCGGTCAGAGTGATTGAGAAATGCTGGGTGCTGGGGAAGGAGTTGGGTGACTGATCATTCAGGTTCTTGCTAACAAGTTTAAGGCCTTTGGCTTTTATTCTCTGTGAAGTGGAAGACACTGTTAGGTTTTGAGCGGAGTAAGTTGATCTGACATATTTTAAGTGGATCGTTATGGTTTCTGGGTTGAGACCAGACTGAAGGAGGCTGGCAGCGGTCGGATGTTAGGAGGCTGTTGCTATGAGGCAGGCAAGAGCTCATAGTGACTTTGACAGAGAAGTACGTGGCAGAAAAGGTGGTGAGTAGTCAAGACTGTGGATTGATTCTGAAGGTAGAGCCAACAGAGATTTCTCCTGGAGTAGATGTCCAGGTGAGAGAAAGCAAGAGGTCAGGGTTGACAAGTTTCTGAACTTGAATAACTGCAATGCAGTTTTCATTAACTGAGATACAGAAGACTGTGGAAAGGGAAGGTTTTTAGTATGCGTGTGTGTCTGTGGGAAAATCAGGAACTCGACTGTGGGACTGTTAAATTAAAGATGCCTTTAGACATTTGAGTGGAGTCGTTGAGCAGGCAGTCGGATTTGAGTCCTCAGCATAGTGACAGTATTTAAAGCCTTGAGACTGAATGAGGTCACCAAGAAATGAATTTAACGGTAGAAAAGAAGAGGTTTAAAGCCCATCTTTGTCACCCCAATATTTATTTATTTTTTAATTAAAAAAATTTTGGCTGCATTGGGTCTTCATTGCAGTGTGTGGGCTTTCTCTAGTTGTGGCAAGCGGGGGCTACTCTTCGTTGCGGTGAACAGGCTCTAGGCGTGTGGGCTCAGTAGTTGTGGCATGTGGGCTCAGTAGTTGTGGCACGTGGACTCAATAGTTGTGGCTTGCGGGCTCTAGAGCACAGGCTCAGTAGTTGTGGTGCACGGGCTTAGTTGCTTCACGCCATATGGGATCTTCCCAGACCAGGGCTTGAACCCGTGTCCCCTGCATTGGTGGGAGGATTCTTAACCACTGCACCACTAGGGAAGTCCTGGCACCCCAATATTTAGATGTCTTAGAGATTTGCAAGAATTAGCAAAGGAGACCGAGAAACAGTGAGAAAGGAGGAAATACAGGAGAGGGTGGTGTCCAGGAGGCCAAGTGAGGGAGTTGTTTCAAGAAGGAAGGAATGATCAGATGTGTCAAATATTGATTACAGGCCAAGTCAGATAAGTGACCATTTGATTCAGTAACACAGAGGCTATTTGACGTAAGCAGTTGGGGTTGTGATGGTGGAAATAAAGATCCCTTTGGAGTGAGTTTGAAGGAGACAATAGGAAGAAAGGAATTGGAGACAATGACTATATAGGATGAATAAAATGGTAATATGTATTCTGCAAATTTTTCACAGAGCAATATGTGCTAGGGATTCATACTGTTCTTTACAGCTCTATCTCACTTCTCTTAAGCATTCCATAGCTTTCAATGATATGAATGACCACAAAGTGTTTAAGATGGTTCTCTAAACAGGCCCTAAGTCTCTGTTTTAGTAGCAAGAATGTCATTCACCCCTACCCTAACACACTAATACAGATGAAATGTTAAGTGGAAATCCAGAGATAGTGGGAGAGGCCAAAGCATTTTCACTAGTCTATATGGGGACTAGAGTGGACAGCAGCCTGGCTGCAGTGGGGATTTCATAAGGAAACCAGTAGAAAATAAAGGTTCCTAAACTGGTCTCTGAGAGCTCTGCTCCTTGGATTAGGACCAACACTACACAGGGAAACATAGTCCTATGCCTCACAAGAGACACCCTTTCAGGCCATAGATACTTCTGTCAGTAATATTTTGTTTTTTTGCGGTATGCGGGCCTCTCACTGTTGTGGCCTCTCCCGTTGTGGAGCACAGGCTCAGGACGTGCAGGCTCAGCGGCCATGGCTCATGGGCCCAGCTGCTCCACAGCCTGTGGGATCCTCCTGGACCGGGGCACGAACCTGTGTCCCCTGCATCGGCAGGCGGACTCCCAACCACTGCGCCACCAGGGAAGCCCCTATATATTTGTTTCAAAACATGTAAGTTTCCATAATTTGGTTATGAAACCAATTACAGCTCTCCATTTCCTTTGTGCTAAAGAGTGAAAGTTTTTTCAGTTGTTGTTTGGGTACCAACCTCTGGGATGAACATCTGTGCTCTCTGATGCTATTCTCTGTACTCTCAAAACAACTCATCCTATTTTGGAATGCTTTCTAACTAGGAACTTCTTTTAGTTCCAAACTCTCTCTTAGGAAGACAGGAGCTGTCTCTCTCCAACCTCCCACATTGCACAGCTGTTTATGAGGCTCGTAATTAATGAAGATTTGCTAACAATCACACACCCAGTGATGTTCCGGGCTTGTTGAGAGAAGCAAGGGTGGGCAGCAGTCACTGGGCTGGGCCTTCAACTGTGCATTTTGCCAGTGGGCTGTAGATTAGCTATTATATTTTTTAGTAAGATAATTTCTGGAAGCTCTACTGGTGTAGGTCAGGCTATATTACTTGGGAAATAGGGAATGATCTGAAAAGTAGACAAAGGGGAATTTTCTGAACAGAATTAGGTTTTGTTGCTGTTGTTGTTGTTAGGCCTGTTTAAAGAGTAGTAATACTATATCCCCTACCAATTCTTCAGAATTTCCCCATTTATTATCTGGGTTGCTTGATTTCTATTTTCAATTGTTTATAAAATGGTAGCTTCTGCAGCCAACCTCACTTTCTTTGTTCTGATGATGAGAGCTTTATCTAGTATGAAGGTTGAAAAGTCAAGTATCTGTAGGAGTCAAAGAAGGAACCAAGCACAGCAGCCCAGCATTAGAAGTCACTGGATAGAAAAAAAAAAAAAAAAAAAGAAATCACTGGAGGGAGCTGAGGACTGGGGTGGATTAGTGAGAGAATGCTCTGCTCTAGTCAGTTGCCATGTGAGAATGTGTGCCTGCTCTTAATACTCCTCAAGTGTTTCAAGAGATGCTAGGAATCTGGATTTTAACATGACATCTTTCATCTGGGAAATGTTGGCAACAAACTCAAAGTTTTAAGAAAAGCACTCTGTAACCCAATACGTTGCGGGCCAAAGCAAACACATCTGCAGGCTGGATCCAACCCCAGGCCAACAGTTTGTGACTTCTGATCCAGATGGATCAGTGGTTATGGCGATGATTTGGGACTGGTTCTTTTCAGACTTAAAAACAACTGGTTGCTAGTGATCTAAACGTTCTCACTTACAAGTTGTTCTCTTCGTTTCCTGTTTTTGTAACAAATCTTAAATCACATTAGTCTGATATTTGAAACCTGCTGGTTAAAAGTAGAGGGACCATACATCCAGGACTGCCCAGCACAGCACTGGCTTAGGCCTGTAGCAGTTAAAATTATTAATACTGTTCCCTTTCATTCCTGACATGTTCCAGTTAGGACAATAAATTATATAGATGCTTTAATTAAGAGTCTCTTTTATCCCCACTCCCCCATTTTTCACTTACTTTTATTTTTTATTTATTATTTTATAGCAAAAACTTTTATGTTTAGAATTAGCCAGCTGGACTCAGTTTAGATGACCCCAATTGTGCTGGCAACATCCAAAGCATCATACTCAGGAGCCAGTGGAACATATGCCTTCTTCTCTCCATCAGGCCTGATCAGAGTGTTGACTCTGGCCATGTCAATGTCATAGAGCTTCTTCTCAGCCTGTTCAGTTTGGTGCTTGTTGGCCTTGACATCCGCAATGAGCACCGGTGTGTTGTTGTCTTCTATTTTCTTCATGGCTTACTCGGTGGTGAGGGGGAACTTGTTGATGGCATAGTGGTCAAGCTTGTTTCTCCTAGGGGCACTCTTCCAAGGATATCTGGGCTGCCTCCTGAGCCACAGTGCTTTGCGCCGTCCGAAGGTGTGTGACATCTGGATCTCCTTTTATTTTTTCGTGGCCGTGGAGGCCTTTCAACACTGCTTTCTTGGCCTTCAAAGCTTTTGCTTTGGCTTGGGCTTTCAGAGGAACAGGGGCTTCCTTCTTCGCCTTCGGCGCCATCTTTGTGCAAAGGGGTCACTTATTATTATTTTTAATTAATTAATTAATTAATTTAATTTTTATTGAAGTATAGTTAATTTACAATGTTGTGTTAGTTTCAAGTATACAGCAAAGTGATTCGGTCAGATTCTTTTTCATTACAGTTTATTACAAGATATTGAGTATAGTTCTCTGTGGTATACAGTGGGTCCTTGTTGTTTACCTACTTTATATATAGTAGTATGTGTACATACATATGCATTCTGTGTGTATATATTATATATATATTATTTAACAGCTTTATTGGAGTATAATTGCTTTACAATGGTGTGTTAGTTTCTGCTTTATAACAAAGTGAATCAGTTATACATATACATATGTCCCCATATCTCTTTACTTTTGCATCTCCCTCCCTCCCACCCTCCCTATCCCACCCCTCTAGGTGGTCCCAAAGCACTGAGCTGATCTCCCTGTGCTATGTGGCTGCTTCCCACGAGCTATCAATTTTACATTTGGTAGTGTATATATGTCCATGCCACTCTCTCACTTCGTCCCAGATTACCCTTCCCCTCCCCGTGTCCTCAAGTCCATTCCCTACATCTGCATCTTTATTCCTGCCCTGCCCTTAGGTTCTTCAGAACCTTTTATTCTTTTTTTTTAGATTCCATATATATGTGTTAGCATACAGTATTTGTGTTTCTTTCTGACTTACTTCACTCTGTATGATAGACTCTAGGTCCATCCACCTCACTACAAATAACTAACTTTCGTTTCTTCTTATGGCTAATATTCCATTGTATATATGTGCCACATCTTCTTTATCCATTCATCTGTTGATGGACACTTAGGTTGCTTCCGTGTCCTGGCTATTGTAAATAGAGCTGCAATGAACATTTTGGTACATGACTCTTTTTGAATTATTGTTTCTCAGGGTATATGACCAGTAGTGGGATTGCTGGGCCATATGGTAGTTCTATTTGTAGTTTTTTAAGGAACCTCCATACTGTTCTCCATAGTGGCTATATCAATTTACATTCCCACAAACAGTGCAAGAGGGTTCCCTTTTCTCCACACCCTCTCCAGCATTTTGTTGTTTGTAGATTTTTTGATGATGGCCATTCTGACCAGTGTGAGATGATATCTCACTGTAGTTTTGACTTGCATTTCTCTAATGATTAATGATGTTGAGCATTCTTTCATGTGTTTGTTGGCAATCTGTATATCTTCTTTGGAGAAATATCGATTTAGGTCTTCTGCCCATTTTTGGATTGTGTTGTTTGTTTATTTGATGTTGAGCTGCATAAAGTGCTTGTAAATTTTGGAGATTAATCCTTTGTCCGTTGCTTCATTTGTAAATACCTTCTCCCATTCTCAGGGTTGTCTTTTAGTCTTATTTATGGTTTCCTCTGCTGTGCAAAAGCTTTTAAGTTTCATTAGGTCCCATTTGTTTATTTTTGTTTTTATTTCCATTTCTCTAGGAGGTGGGTCAAAAAGGATCTTGCTGTCCAAGAGTGTTCTGCCTATGTTTTCCTCAAGAGTTTGATAGTTTCTGGCCTTACGTTTAGGTCTTTAATCCATTTTCAGTTTATTTTTGTGTACGGTGTTAGAGAGTGTTCTAATTTCATTCTTTTTCATGTAGCTGTCCAGTTTTCCCAGCACCACTTATTGAAGAGGCTGTCTTTTCTCCACTGTATATTCTTGCCTCCTTTATCAAAGATAAGGTGTCCATATGTGCGTGGGTTTATCTCTGGGCTTTCTATTCTGTTCCATTGATCTATATTTCTGTTTTTGTGCCAGTACCATACTGTCTTGATTACTGTAGCTTTGTGTTATAGTGTGAAGTCAGGGAGCCTGATTCCTCCAGCTCCATTTTCCTTTCTCAAGATTGCTTTGGCTATTCAGGGTCTTTTGTGTTTCCATACAAATTGTGAAATTTTTTATTCTAGTTCTGTGAAAAATGCCAGTGGTAGTTGATAGGGATTGTGTTGAATCTGTAGATTGCTTTGGGTAGTACAGTCATTTTCACAGTGTTGATTCTTTCAATCCAAGAACATGGTATATCTCTCCATCTTTCTGTATCATATTTAAGTTCTTTCATCAGTGTCTTATAATTTTCTGCATACAGCTCTTTTGTCTCCTTAGGTAGGTTTATTCCTAGATATTTTATTCTTTTTGTTGCAATGGTAAATGGGAGAGTTTCCTTAATTTCTCTTTCATATTTTTCATCATTAGTGTATAGGAATGCAAGAGATTTCTATGATTAAATTTGAATCCTGCTACTTTACCAAATTCGTTGATTAGCTCTAGTAGTTTTCTGGTAGCATCTTTAGGATTTTATATGTAGAGTATCATGTCATGTGCACACAGTGACAGCTTTATTTTTTCTTTTCCAATTTGGATTCCTTTTATTTCTTTTTCTTCTCTGATTGCTGTGGCAAAAACTTCCATAACTACGTTGAATAATAGTGGTGAGAGTGGGCAACCTTGTCTTGTTCCTGATCTTAGTGGAAATGGTTTCAGTTTTTCACCATTGAGGACGATGTTGGCTCTGGGTTTGTCATATATGACCTTTATTATGTTGAGGAAATTTCCCTCTATGCCTACTTTCTGGAGGGTTTTTATCGTAAATGGATGTTTCATTTTGTTGCAAGCTTTCTCTGCATCTATTGAGATGATCATATGGTTTTTCTCCCTCAATTTGTTAATATGGTGTATCACATTGATTGATTTGCATATATTGAAGAATCCTTGCATTCCTGGGATAAACCTAACTTGATCATGGTGTATGATCCTTTTAATGTGCTGTTGGATTCTGTTTGCTTGTATTTTGTTGAGGATTTTTGCATCTATGTTCATCAGTGATGTGGGCCTGTAGCTTTCTTTCTTTGCGACAGCTTTGTCTGGTTTTGGTAGCAGGGTGATGGTGCCTCGTAGAAAGAGTTTGGGAGTGTTCCTCCCTCTGCTATATTTTGCAAGAGTTTGAGAAGGATAGGTGTTAGCTCTTCTCTAAATGTTTGATAGAATTCGCCTGTGAAGCCATCTGGTCCTGGGCTTTTGTTTGTTGGAAGATTTTTAATAACAGTTTCAATTTCAGTGCTTGTGATTTGCCTGTTCATATTTTCTATTTCTTCCTGATTCAGTCTTGGCAGGTTGTGCATTTCTAAGAATTTGTCCATTTCTTCCAGGTTGTCCATTTTATTGGCATATAGTTGCTTGTAGTAATCTCTAATCATCCTTTGTATTTCTTCAGTGTCAGTTGTCACTTCTCCTTTTTCATTTCTAATTCTATAGATTTGAGTTTTCTCCCTTTTTTCCTTGATGAGTCTGGCTAATGGTTTATCAATTTTGTTTATCTTCTCAAAGAACCAGCTTTTAGTTTTGTTGATCTTTGCTATCATCTCCTTCATTTCTTTTTCATTTATTTCTGATCTGATCCTTATGATTTCTTTCCTTCTGCTAACTTTGGGGGGTTTTTTGTTCTTCTTTCTCTCTAATTGATTTAGTTGTAGGGTTTGGTTGTTTATTTGAGATGTTTCTTGTTTCTTAAGGTAGGATTGTATTGCTATAAACTTCCCTCCTAGAACTGCTTTTGCTGCACCCCTAGGTTTTAGGTCATCGTGTTTGCATTGTCATTTGTTTCTAGGTATTTTTTGATTTCCTCTTTGATATCTTCAGTGATCTCTTGGTTATATAGTAGTGTACTGTTTAGCCTCCATGTGTTGTATTTTTTACAGATTTTTTCCTGTAATTGATATCTAGTCTCATAGTGTTGCTGTTGGAAAAGATACTTGATACAATTTCAATTTTCTTACATTTACCAAGGCTTGATTTGACCCAAGATATGAACTGTCCTGGAGAATGTTCCATGAGCACTTGAGAAGAATCTGTATTCTGTTGTTTTTGGATGGAATGCCCTATAAATATCAATTAAGTCCATCTTGTTTAATGTATAATTTAAAGCTTGTGTTTCCTTATTTATTTTCATTTTGGATGATCTGTCCATTGGTGAAAGTGGGGTTTTAAAGTCCCCTACTATGTTTGTGTTACTGTCGATTTCCCCTTTTATGGCTGTTAGTATTTGCCTTATGTAGTGAGGTGCGCCTATGTTGGGTGCATAAATATTTCAATTGTTATATCTTCTTCCTGGATTGATCCCTTGATCATTATGTAATGTCCTTCTTTGTCTCTTGTAATAGTCTCTGTTTTAAAGTCTATTTTGTCTGATATGAGAATTGCTACTCCAGCTTTCTTCTGATTTCCATTTGCATGGAATATCTTTTTCTATCCCCTCACTTTCAGTCTGTATGTGTCCCTAGGTCTGAAGTGGGTCTCTTGTAGACAGCATATATATGGGTCTTGTTTTTGTATCCATTCAGCCAGTCTATGTCTTTTGTTTGGAGCATTTAATCCATTTACAGTTAAGATAATTATCGATATGTATGTTCCTATTACCATTTTCTTAACAGTTTTGGGTTTGTTTTTGTAGGTCTTTTCCTTCTCTTGTGTTTCCTGCCTAGAGAAGTTCCTTTAGCATTTGTTGTAGAGCTGGTTTGGTGGTGCTGAATTCTCTTAGCTTTTGCTTGTCTGTAAAGCTTTTGATTTCTCCGTCAAATCTGAATGAGGTCCTTGCTGGTTAGAGTAATCTTGGTTGTAGGTTTTCCTCCTTCATCACTTTAAATATGTCCTGCCACTCCCTTCTGGCTTGCAGAGTTTCTGCTGAAAGATCAGCTGTTAACCTTATGGGGATTCCCTTGTGTGTTATTTGTTTTTTTTTCCTTGCTGCTTTTAATATATTTTCTTTGTATTTAATTTTTGATAGTTTGATTAATATGTGTCTTGGCATGTTTCACCTTGGATTTATCCTGTATGGAACTCTCTGCACTTCCTGCACTTGATTGACTATTTCCTTTCCCATATTAGGGAAGTTTTCAACTATAATCTTTTAAAATATTTTCTTAGTCCCTTTCTTTTTCTCTTCTTCTTCTGGGACCCCTACAATTCAAATGTTGGGGCGTTCATTGTTGTCCCAGAGGTCTCTGAGACCATCCTCAATTCTTTTCATTCTTTTTTCTTTATTCTGCTCTTCACTAGTTATTTCCACTATTTTATCTTCCAGGTCACTTATCTGTTCTTCTGCCTCAGTTATTCTGCTATTGATCCCTCTAGAGAATGTTAAATTTCATTTATTGTGTTGCTCATCGCTGTTTGTTTGCTCTTTAGTTCTTCTAAGTCCTTGTTAAACATTTCTTGTATTTTCTCCATTCTATTTCCAGGATTTTGGATCATCTTTACTATCATTACTCTGAATTCTTTTTCAGGTAGACTTCCTATTTCCTCCTCATTTGTTAGGTCTGGTGGCTTTTTTCCTTGCTCCTTCATCTGTTGTGTGTTTCTCTGTCTTCTCATTTTGCTTATCTTACTGTGTTTGGGGTCTCCTTTTTGCAGGCTGCTGTTTCGTAGTTCCAGTTGTTTTTGGTGTCTGTCCCCAGTGACTAAGGTTTGTTCAGTGGGTTGTGTAGGCTTCCTGGTGGAGAGGACTAGTGACTGTGCTCTGGTGGATGAGTATGGATCTTGTCTTTCTGGTGGGCAGGTCCACGTTTGGTGGTGTGTTTTGGGGTATCTGTGGCCTTATTATGATTTTAGGTAGCCTCTCTGCTAATGGATGGGTTTGTGTTCCTGTCTTGCTAGTTGTTTGGTATAGGGTGTCCAGCACTGTAGCTTGCTGGTTGTTGAGTGGAGCTGGGTCTTAGCGTTGAGATGGAGATCTCTGAGAGATTTTCCCCATTTGATATTACGTGGAGGTGGGAGGTCTCTTGTGGATCAGTGTCGTGAACTTGGCTCTCCCACTTCAGAGGCACAGCCCTGACACCTGGCTGGAGCACCAAGAGCCTGTCATCCATATGGCTCAGAATAAAAGGGAGAAAAAAATGAAAGAAAGAAAGGAGAAGATAAAATAAAATAATATAAAATAAAATAAAATAAAAAGTTATGAAAACAAAAAATCATTATTAAAAATGTTTTTTGAAAAGTACTAAGAAAAAAAAGAAAGAAAGAAAGAAGAGAGCAACCAAACCAAAAAAGAAATTCACCAATTACAACAAGTGCTAAGAACTATACTAAAGAACAAAACAAAACCAAAAAACGGACAGACTGAACTCTAGGACAAATGGTAAAAGCAAAGCTATACAGACAAAATCTCATACAGAAGCATACACATACACACTCACAAAAAGAGAGAAAGGGAAAAAAATATATATATATATCATTGTTCTTGAAGTCCACCTCCTCAATTTGGGGTGACTGGTTGTCTATTCAGGTATTCCACAGATGCAGGGTACGTCAAGTTGATTGTGGAACTTTAATCTGCTGCTCCTGAGGCTGGTGGGAGAGATTTCCCTTTCTCTTCTTTGTTCACACAGCTCCCAGGGTTCAGCTTTGGATTTGGACCCACCTCTAAGTGTAGGTCGCCTGAGGGCGTCTGTTCTTCGCTCAGACAGGATGGGGTTAAAGGAGCAGCTGATTCAGGGGCTCTGGCTCACTCAGGCCGGGGTGGGGAGGAGTACGGAGTCCGGGGCAAGCCTGCAGCGGCAGAGGACGGCATGACGTTGCACCAGCCTGAGTCTCACCGTGTGTTCTCCTGGGGAAGTTGTCCGTGGATCACGGGACCCTGGCAGTGGGGGGCTGCACAGGCTCCCAGGAGGGGAGGTGTGGATAGTGACCTGTGCTTGCAGACAGTTGTCTTGGTGGCTGCAGCAGCAGTCTTAGTGTCTCATGCCCATCTCTGGGGTCCACACTGGTAGCCGCGGCTCACACCCATCTCTGGAGCTCCTTTAAGCAGCGCTCTTAATCCCCTCTCCTCGTGCACCAGGAAACAAAGAGGCAAGAATAAGTCTCCTGCCTCTTCGGCAGCTCCAGACATTTCCCCGGACTCCCTCCCGGCTAGCTGTGGTGCACTAACCCCCTTCAGGCTGTATTCATGCAGCCAACCCCAGTCCTCTCCCTGGGATCTGACCTCCAAAGCCCGAGCTTCAGCTCCCATCCTCCTCCTGCCCTGGCGGGTGAGCAGACAACCCTCTCGGGCTGGTGAGTGCCAGTCGGCACCGATCCTCTGTGCGGGAATCTCTCCGCTTTGCCCTCCACACCCCTGTGGCTGCGCTCTCCTCTGTGGCTCCGAAGCTTCCCCCTCCGCCACCTGCAGTCTCCGCCCGCGAAGGGACTTCCTAGTGTGTGGAAACCTTTCCTCCTTCACGGCTCCCTCCCACTGGTGCAGGTCCCGTCCCTATTCTTTCGTCTCTGTTTTTTCTTTTTTCTTTTGCCCTACCAGGTACGTGGGGAATTTCTTGCCTTTTGGGAGGTCTGAGGTCTTCTGCCAGCATTCAGTAGGTGTTCTGTAGGAGTTGTTCCACATGTAGATGTATTTCTGATGTATTTGTGGGGAGGAAGATGATCTCTGCGTCTTACTCTTCCGCCATCTTGAAGCTCCTCCGGTCACTTATTTTTAAATTTGTTTCTTTTAAAAAAAGCTCTTATGGAACATTTAAAATATTTAAAAAACTGATAAATGCCATAAACATCTATGTAGCCATCGTCCAGTTTCAGCAACTATCAACTAACCACCAATAATGTTTCTTCTATACCCTCAGCCACTCCCCAACTCCTGTATTATTTTGAAGGAAATCCCAGATTCCATATTATTTTATCCATAATTTTTATGCCCTTTGAATCAATATTATTGAAGTACCAACCTCCCAGTAAACATTTTAACTCATTATGTTTCAAATTTCTTATCTTCCCCAATACCTTGACTTCTTTGTAGCCTTTTTCCTTTACCACTGTCTGCCTTTAGTCTGTCGTTCTGTTCCTGAGTCCTGGTATTAAGGGGCTTCATCAGTATTTCTCAAGAACTTTTCAGGAGTCATTGAATATTTGTTGCTGCTGAGGGAGATAGCCAATATTTCTGTCTAAAAACAAATTATTATATTTATTATTAAAAATAAAAGATAGTATTTTGAAGTTTGTTTTTCTAGTCTGTCAACTGCATCTGTCTTTTCAAATATTGATTTGTCCATTGGTTTGCCCTTTTAATTATTTTTGATGAATTTATCTCATTGCTTTGTTACACAGTTGGAAGAGTGTTGCCAGATTCCAGTTCTCTGAAGACTTTTGTTGTGTATTGTGGACTAATCCTGGGGTCTAATTTCAAGGTTCATTTGACATTTTGGTGGAAAACGTGTATTCTGGTAACTATGTCCTTTGAAAAACTTTGTGAGTTACAAATGATCAGAGAGAGAGAGAGAGAGAGAGAGAGAGAGAGGGAGCGAAAGAAGGCATGACTCTTAAACTTTGATAAATTTATTAAGGACTCAAGATACTTTTTATGTTAGAATTTTCTTCATAGTTTAAAATATTTAGATTAATGCCCATGAATGCACATTATATAATACATATATATATAATTTGATAATACAAATAATTGATTCCTCAAATAAGCTAGTTTTGTTAGTTTGTACTTTATCTATTTGGGAAACTTGAATAAAAAGTATTACACTTTTACTCCCTTTTGATTTTCTCTGTATTGTATTTATATTTTTCTTAGTGGTTTTTTGTTTGTTTGTTTGCTGCATTGGGTCTTTGTTGCTGCCCGTGGGCTTTCTCTAGTTGTGGCGAGCGGGGCTACTCTTCCTTGCGGTGCGTGGGCTTCTCATTGAGGTGGCTTCTCTTGTTTCAGAGCACAGGCTCTAGGTGTGTGGGATTCAGTAGTTGTGGCTCCTGGGCTCTAGAGCGTAGGCTCAGTAGTGGTGCATGGGCTTAGTTGCTCCGTGACATGTGGGATCTTCCCAGACCAGGGATCGAACCCATGTCCCCTGCACCGGTGGGTGGATTCTTAACCACTGTGCCACGAGGGAAGCCCTGTATTTTTCTTCTCTATGGTTTTTTTTCCGTAAATTATATTAAGATTTTTTCTTTGAGTATTACATTGTTTTTTCTTTTCTTCATATGTTGGTAATCCCCATCTGCATTCTTTCCCATTATTCAATCTTCACATAGATCCAACTTCAACATTTTCTAAATTCACATGCTATGCATGGATTAATAATGAGGACTACTCTTTACCCATTTCAAACTCAACCAAATGATTAAATGTATTTTTAAGGAGCATATACTTTTCATACTAAGTTGAAAGTTCCTGGAGATCAGAATCTCAACCTTTTATATCAGTATCAATGTATCAACCTTTTGTGTCTGTATCAATGTATCAACATAAAATTGAATATGGTAAACTCTCCAAATATTTGTTGACTTAAAATCTAGTTAGGAAAAATCATGTTTTGCTACATGTTTCATGTACTTGCTGACTATAATATAAATAAATTCATCCATGTTATTATCTTATGCATTATAAATATTTAAAACATTAACGACATTAATGGAGTTCTAAATAAAGCATAGAAAAGTTTAGCCACAATTCCACTATTCAATTCCAATTTTTAAAATGTAAATTTTAAAATTAAAAATTTTTAAAATAAACTGAAGATAATTGATTTACAATGTTGTGTTAGTTTCTGGTGTACAGCAAAGTGATTCAGTTATATTTATATATTATTTTTCAGATTCTTTTCCATTATAGTTTATTACTATATTGAATATCGTTCCCTGTGCTATATAGTAGGGCCTTGTTGTTTATCTATGTTATATATAGTAGTTTGTATCTGCTATACCCAAACTCCTAACTTATCCCTCCCCCTCCTTTCCCTTTTGGTAAGTTTGTTTTATATGTAAGCAAATCTGTTTCTGTTTTGTAAATAAGTTCATTTGTAACAGTTTTTTTGGATTCCACATATAAGTGATATCATATGATATTTCTCTTTCTCTGTCTGACTTATTTCACTTAGTATGATAATCTCTAACTCCATCCATGTTGCTGCAAATGGCATCATTTCATTATTTTTTTATGGCTGAGTACTATTCCATTGTATATATATGCCACAACTTGTTTATTCATTCATCTATATACGAGCACTTAGGTTGCTTCCACGTCTTGGCTATTATAAATAGTGCTGCTGTGAACATCGGGGTGAATGTATCTTTTTTAATTCGAGTTTTCTCCAGATATATGTAAGGGCAAATAATTTCTACACTGCTATAATTAGTGCCATAGATACTTTGTTTTAAAGATCAACTTTATTAAGGTATAATTCACATACAATAAAATGTACCCATTTTCGGTGTACATCTTGGAAAAGTTTCAAAAAGTTTTCTTTTTCAAAAGAAAATTCTCAGTATAATTTTGCAATGTTTTTTGGTCTTAATAATCTTTACATTTTGATTATATATACATATATTTAATTGAAAAAAGCTGTTAAAAGGTAAAAAATACTACTCTTTTTCTAGCTATTGATACAAGTTTCCAGTCTTACTCTATGTACAATTTTTCTGGCTAAGACTGGCCCTGGGTAAAATTTGGAAACAAGCAAAGATTTTGCTTTAAATTTCCTCTTGGAGTCCATTTCTGCCTCCTCCTCCTCATCATCATTCCAAGGTGGCCTGTCATTACAAGCCGCACCTCTACCTCAGTTGTTTATCACTTTGGGACAAAAGTTTTTTACACTTTAGACTCCTGATTTTGTATTTAATGTGCTAATGCCTTTAGTGGTAGAGATTTTCAGTCAAATATATAAATGTCCCTTAATCACGTGTTGTTTGAAGACTTATCCCTTCTATAAAGTTACCTCTGACAGTACCTTTGGTCATTTCTAGATTTTCTCTGACTTTTGCGGGTATCTAATTCCTATCCTGCAAGGAGTGAATGAAAGGACAAAGCATCATGAGTGTGTGTGTGTGTGTGTGTGTGTGTGTGTGTATGTGTGTACCAACATGTGTTTTATTGCCTTGGAAAGAAGAGGTATCCTTCTCCAATATCTTGTGTAGGATGAGTTGGAGAGTTTTCTACTTTTCAAACTTTTATAAATTCTCTAGTCCAGACATATCCTGTTCTTTGCCTGGCTGGTTAGATAAAGTGTAAGCTTGAAGGGCTACGCCGGCAGAATGACCTTTCATTCTCCCAGGTGGATTGAATCAGATACTGCTTTCCTCAAACACTCAATCACAATTCTTAGTCACAGACTAGGTCACAGCCAAGCAGTCAGCCTCAGGGTATGGTCATGTTCAAGTTCAGCTCATTAGTACCAACCTGGGCTAATGTCTTTTGTTTCTGTTCTCATAGTTCTGTTAGGAAAGTGCAGGATCTAGGCTACTCTGTAAAATTTAATCCCCCCTTTCCAAGTTTTTGACTGTGGAACAGCTAGAGAGGGAGGGACTTCGGAATTAAACAGACCCATCTGTGTGTGTATATATTTCCTCCCTCCCTTCCTCCCTTCCTTCCTCCCTTCCTTCCTTTTTTCCTTCCTTGTTTATTGTTTCATTTGTTTATTATTGAAAAGAGATAGAAGAGCATGGTACAATTTCAAACAAATTTAAGAGTATGTGATGGAGAGTAAGCAGTCCCTCTACCTCAAGTCTCTAAACTCCTTTCCTAAAGGCAGCCACACTTAGCATTTTCTTATGCGTACCTCCGTAAAATTTCAGTTCATAATCAAACACATATTTGTATTTATACCCTTTAATTTATATCCTGTTAAAAAGCTCAGATGTACCTGCCTTATTTTCACTTGAAACGTGTCCAGAATATTGTTTCAAAACAGCACCTACAGATCTACCGCATTCCTTCTAAAGACCATGTTTGGCTACATTGTGTTCCATTGTATTGTACATACTTTGTTGAACCAGTCTCCTGTGGAGGGAACTTAAGTTATTTCTAGTCAAAAAATTCTTTTTGGTTATTAAGGATGATACCACAGTGAGTATTCATAGAGATACATGAGGATAATTATTGGAGACATTCCTGAAGTAGATTGCTATGTCTAACATTAAAATTTTAATAGTTATTGCCAAATTGTCCTTCAGTGAAGTTTCGTCAACTTATCCTCCCAGTTAACAACATTTGAAAATGCTTGGTTTCAGACTATTAGTATCAAACTTTTCCAACTTTGCCTACAAATTCATTTTTCTTCAATAAATACGAAGCACTCTCTCTTCCTTTCTCCATTCTCCTGCCACCTTTGTCTTATTTTTAATCACAGAATAAGATATTGAAGGTTATAACTTATTAGAGTTAAGCATAAATTCCAAATGTTGACTATGCAGTCATTCCTTATAAGGAAGAAAGAGGTGTTTCTCTGGGCCTACATTCAATTTCCATGCTTCAGTCCCTCTTTGCTTTAACTCTGCCCACATGCTGGTTATGTGGCAGTGTTAATTGGGCATTCTGCTTTTTGAATCTCATGTAGAGTGTACATCCAACTAGTTTACCACAAAATTTAAAACAAAAATGAAGAGAGTGAACACAGCCATTAGAGTTGTTGTGAATCATTTGAGTTAAGTGTAAATGCAGAAAGAAAATAGGAAATCTACTACTATTAAGTGCACCTTGCCCTTCTCAGTGGAATACAGTACAGATTTACAGTGTTAATTATTTCCACCATCTATCTGTTTAAAAGCTGTGAGATTGAAATATGAATATGTCAGATATTTAAATACTAATTTTGCTTTAAAAATCTGTACTTTTAATTAAAATATCATTATGCATATTTTAAAGTTAAAACTCTGTGCTATGTAAATGTAGAGTAAAATTCCCATTTATCGTCCACTGAATGTGAGGGAAATTGGATTTGTCAGGAAGCTGATTGATATCTCGAAGTGTTTTGTTTTCAGTGACTGGCACTGCCGAGCTACAACCATCTATCATCTAACAGGTAATTAGTCAGATTTCTCATCATGAGCCTTCAATCCTGCTGTTTTATTGTTGAAATACCACAAACCAGTAGGCAGTCTGAATGCAGATAAAGTTCTCTGTCATGGTCTTAAGGACAAAGACAACATTTTGCAATTCAGCAGAAGTGAGTTTGAATAAAAGTCACTGAAATGTAAGTTTGGGTCTTATAAGAAAATAAACATAATAAAAAATATAATTTGATACCCTACTTGTCCTCTAGAGTGACAACTAAGAAACTGGCTATTTACAAAGCCACTTAATGTTCTAAAATGAACTTACTTTATTATAATATTTTATAAGTAGAAAGTTAAGTGGAAGAACATTGATCACATGGAAAATAAAGTTAGATAAAATAGATGAACCAGGTCCTGAATAGCTTTCATCCATTTTCTAAAATATTTTAGATGGTGGCTAAAAATAATCTGTAATTAATAGTAGCTAATCATATGAAAAGTTTACTCCTTTTTAAATATTTTTATAAGGAAGTTTAGAAATTAAAATAACTGGAAACTCTAAAGATGGATTATTTGATCACTCTTACATGTGCTTTGTACTAAACAAACTTGCTTCTGAAATTGGTGCTAAGAGACTTTTGGGGCCTTCTATGGTTTATAGGTTTCAGACAATTGATTCACATTATTGGATCCCAACAAGGTTGGTAACTTTATACCATTGAATATTATTTTCTTGACTTAATTCAAAATTTTTTATTATCTTTCAGCAAAATGGATCTCAAAATACTTCAGCTTTCCAAAAAGTCACAGATACCATAGTCATTACTTCTTAATGAAGTGTACATATAATGTGTCTTCTTTCAAACATTTTGTGTGGAAATGAATATATTTACATGCCTTCTCAAACCTTGGTTAAATAATAATTTCCTTTATACCACAAAGTAACGTATATGCAGCATGTGTACGTTAAAATTTATTAGATAAACAATGTTTTAATTCAATTACATAGTCATATTTTTCTGGTAAATAATAGATTTTACCAGAGAAAATTTTTACATAATTGACTTTGATTTTAAAATATAAATTAAACTTTAGTTTTGTATGCAGATTAAACACATACTTTACAAACATAGTATATAATGTGGACATTCAACAATTCCTATGCAATATGTAGAATATAATATCGCATATTATCAAGTTGTTTAGACTTATTTAAAATATGGCACTATAATTTTTCTTGTATTATCTTTATTAAAAATACGGCAATTTATACACATATCTTTGTGTTTCCTTAAATAGCATAAGCTTTGGTTCTACCATGAATATTTCACAAAACCTTTTCATATGAAAACAAATACCAATTTATTATAAATCATTATTTCTTTCAATATCTTAGTGCAATGTAAAAAAATACTCTTGTAGGTATTATCACATGAGAATAAAAAGTTGAGAGTAATTATCTTTAAATAAGTAATCTTTTTTTTAAAGAATTTTTTTTGATGTGGACCATTTTTTTAATTAATTAATTTATTTTTGTATTTATTTTTGGCTGTGTTGGGTCTTCGTTTCTGTGCGAGGGCTTTCTCTAGTTGCGGCAAGCGGGGACTACTCTTCATCGCGGTGCGCGGGCCTCTCACTATCACGGCCTCTCTTGTTGTGGAGCACGGGCTCCAGACGTGCAGGCTCAGTAGTTGTGGCTCACGGAACCAGTTGCTCCGCGGCGTGTGGGATCTTCCCAGACCAGGTCTCGAACCCATGTCCCCTGCATTGGCAGGCAGATTCTCAACCACTGCTCTACCAAGGAAGCCCTAAATAAGTAATCTTGTTAGACAGATAAATAGAATATTACATACACTGTTGCTCAATATAGATCTGTATTATCACACAAAATGCAGAGTTACTAGTTCCTGGAGAATTTTATTTAAATATTTTTATGCAACACCGACTAAACACAAACTGAAAACTTAAGTCAAACTTCTAGACTCTTACAGGCATCAAAATGGAGCACACACACCCTGTTGGGGGAAGAGCATGTAGTTAGAGTTCTAATAAATGCAAAAACGCAGGAGTCAGAGCGTACTTGATGGTTCCTGGAATAGCAAGGAGGCCAGGTAACTGGAGGAGAGTGAGCCAGGAAAAACTAGTAGGAGATGAGTTCAGAAGTGGGGTAATTTTGTAGGCAGGGCTTGTAGCTGTTGTGAGAACTTTGGTTTTGCCTCTGAATGAGGGGGAGCCACTGCAGGGTTTCAAGTAGAAGAGTGACATGGTCTGCTCTATGTTTTAATAGGCTCTTGCTGCTGCTGTGTGGAAAACAGACTTAAAGGACAAAGGTGGAAGCAGGAAAATCTGTTTGGAGGCTACTGTAATTATCCAGATGAGAGTGACTGTAGCTGTGACCAGTGCTGGCGTGGTCGATGTGGTCAGAGTTTGGATGCTGAAAGTATATATTTGGAAGATAGGGCGACCAGAATTTCCTAACAGATAGGATATGGGATGAGAGTGACAGAAAGCCATCTGAGAGGATCAGCAAGCATAGTAGAAAGAGTGACTGGGCTGGGGAGAAGCCAGGAGTACAGGTTTTGACACAGTAGCTCTGAGATGTCTGTTAGACATCCCTTTAGGGAAGCCAAGTAGGCAGTTTTATATGCAAATCTGGAGTTTGGTGGTAAGGTCCAACTCAGAGACATAAACTTGAGAGCTGTTTGTGTGTGAATGGTATTTAAAGTCATGAGATGGAGGAGATCCCCAGGAATTCCAGAATTTGGAATAATGTTCAAAAATTAAGAAGAATAAGGTGGATTATGGCATCTGGTAATACTAATAAGCCAACACATATAGAGTTTATGCCATGTATCAAGCACTGCTCTAAAGGATTTGCATTTAAGTCTTATAAAACCCTATGAGTTCAAAAAATCTACAAACAATAAATGCTGGAGAGGGTGTGGAGAAAAGGGAACCCTCTTGCACTGTTGGTGGAAATGTAAATTGATACAGCCACTATGGAGAACAGTATGGAGGTTCCTTAAAAAACTAAAAACAGGACTACCATATGATCCAGCAATCCCACTACTGGGCATATACCCTGAGAAAACCATAATTCAAAAAGAGTCATGTACCAAAATGTTCATTGCAGCTCTATTTACAATAGCCAGGACATGGAAACAACCTAAGTGCCCATCATCGGATGAATGGATAAAGAAGATGTGGCACATATATACAATGGAATATTACTCAGCTATAAAAAGAAACGAAATTGAGTTATTTGTAGTGAGGTGGATGGACCTAGAGTCTGTCATACAGAGTGAAGTAAGTCAGAAAGAGAAAGACAAATACCGTATGCTAACACATATATATGGAATCTAAAAAAAAGTTCTGAAGGAATCTAAAAAAAAAAGTTCTGAAGAAACTAGGGGCAGGACGGGAGTAAAGACACAGACATAGAGAATGGACTTGAGGACACGGGGAGGGGAAGGGTAAGCTGGAACGAAGTGAGAGAGTGGCATTGACATATATACACTACCAAATGTAAAATAGATAGCTAGTGGGAAGCAGCTGCATAGCACAGAGAGATCAGCTCGGTGCTTTGTGACCACCTAGAGGGGTGGGATAGGGAGGGTGGGAGGGAGATGCAAGAGGGAGGAGATATGGGGATATATGTATATGTAGAGCTGATTCACTTTGTTATACAGCAGCAACTAACACACCATTGTAAAGCAATTATACTCCAATAAAGATGTTACAAAACCCCCCAAAAAAACCCTATGAGGGAGGTAATATTATTATCCCCACCTTTCAGATGGGAAAATTGAAGCAGGAAGGAGATTAAGTTATTTGTCTGAGGTCACAGAGGTGATAAAGGGGTTGAGTTGGGGTTTGACCCTAGGCTGTCTGTTTTTAACCACAGACAGATGAAAATAAGTTGCACAATAACGTTATCAACGTGATATAAATATAAAGGCTTTAATCACAGTCATTTATTTCTGCATATGAACATATATGAAAATAATTGCAAAGGAAAGATCTGGAAGTATGCATGTCCAATAGGAATTAAAGGTTTGGGGTAGCTCAAGGAGACTTTAAATTCATTAGTAGGAATAGTTAACATCTTTTGGGAATGCAGAACTACTTGGGTATATGCTTCAGTTTCTTGGTACCAAAATAGTGTTTATTCCTACCTTCTCTATCATTCTTGAACCGAAGTAAATTCTTACTTGAAAAGCCTTCTTCGATATAAGTTAGAAAAATAATACTTAAGGATACTAATTTAGATCAGACACTATTAAACCAATATATCCCACACTTTTAATGCAATTTTAGTACAAGAACATTTCATTAAAACAAAATTTGTCATGGATGGGCTTTAGCCTATATAAAGTAATGTGGCATCACTTATTGCCCGCTCACAAATTTGGATTCATAATACCTGCCTAAGGTATAAAGAATTTTTACAAACTGAGTTTTGGATTTTACTCCAATATGCTCTATTATGCTAGCATTTTAAGTATCTTGTGAAGGGAAATACTAATTCAATCAAAGTATACGCTACTGCTTAAAAAACTTGCCCATGCAAATAGCCTTATTATTAATTCATTGAATCATAAATAAAATATAAGTTAACTTAATTTTGACTTTGCATTTGGTTTCATCTTAAGGCCACATTCTGCCCTTTTTGCATACCAGCTGATGTTTCTGGAAAAAGGTTTGCAGCTGTTTCCATAACCAGTGCTATAATGACTCACCTGCCAGACCTGTGCTGTGCTCCTTGTGAAAGCCCCATGGCAGGATATTGATTTCTTTAAAGGCTATTAACATTCTCAGTGATGGGGGTGTAAAGGATAAAGCAGAGGGAGACGGGAAGAAGAAACCTTAGAAACGCTCAGATAGGTCTTCAAAATGGGAATACATCGAGAAGTTAATCTGCTAGTTATCTGACCTCTACACCTTTGCAGAATGCAAGCCTGATCTGAAAAATCGCTTTGTAGCTAAGTTTCTATGAAATTTGGCGTCTTCTGCTTCAGGCTAGAACTACTAGGCACTGTTTCTCACTACCATTTTCCATCTAGTGAGATTTTTTTTTGTAGTAAAATGTCTCATGAGTGTCCTTACATTTGGAAAAGATGGTTAGAGCTTGTTTTAGCACAGGGACATGATACAGTATGGTTACCATCTCTCATTTCTAAATTGATTAATTAGGTAAACATTTATTTAATGTGGATGCTAAGCACTAGGCTTGATGCTGGTTATGCAAAGGTGAATAAGTCCAGATCCTACCATCAAGGCAATCTGGGCTGAGAGGGGAGAAACACAACATATATGGCCACATATTAAAATGTGATAAATACTATCCTAGCATATGAACTAAGAAAGAATATCTCTAAAGGTAGTGATGACTAGTTCTCCTTTGGGTGGGGAGCACAGTTGGAAGGTTTCAAAAAAGGAGCTGACATTTGAGCTAAGCTTTGAGCCCATAGAAGTTTGAAGCATGGGGATGATCAGAGCTGTGTATGAATGCTACAGATGTAGCTATCTGTGTAGGAAAGATGGCTGTGACTGGTGTGTTGGGGAGGAATGAAGTGGTTGAGAGATTGAAGCGTGTGGCTACTGTAATGTTCTAGTTAAGAGACAACGTAGGGCTGGATTTGGGCAGTGTAGAGGGAGGAAGGCATGAATAGGAGATTTTGGAGGTACATCTCATGGGACATGGTGAAGAGTTGATGGTGGTGGTTGAAGAAGGAGGGAAGGTGGAGGAGGGAGAACTGAGATTTAGTCTCAAGAACCTAGTATATGGGGAGGGGGAAGGGTAAACTGTGACAAAGTGAGAGAGTGGCATGGACATATATACACCACCAAATGTAAAATAGCTAGCTAGTGGGAAGCAGCCGCATAGCACAGGGAGATCAGCTCGGTGCTTTGTGACCACCTAGAGGGGTGGGTTAGGGAGGGTGGGAGGGAGGGAGACACAAGAGGGAAGAGATATGGGAACATATGTATATGTATAATTGATTCACTTTGTTATAAAGCAGAAACTAACACACCACTGTAAAGCAATTATACTCCAAAAACGATGTAAAAAAAAAAAAAAAAAAAAAAGAACCTAGTATAGATAACCAGAAGGGGAGAGGAGCTATTGAAGGGAGAGATTATAGGTTTAGTTTTGTGCACGTAGAGTTTGGATTTTCAGCAGATTATTCAAATGGAAATATCATGCAGGAGGTTCTGCAGATGGGTCTGGAGCTCAGGAGGGAAGGGCCAGTTCTGGAATTGTTTATATTAGGACTCATCAGTAGACAGGTGATGGCTGAAACCTTTTTGGCTGATGTTCCCGAGAAAGTGGCTCTTTTTGATTCCTTCTCTAAGCCTCATTTTCTCAGGCTCCGTTCCTCATGTTCAGTAAATATCTTCTCATCAGTAAAAAAAGGAATAGTAATAGCGCCTACACTATGAGTTTTTGATGAGAAGATGGATAAGGCAGAGAATATAAAGCGTTGTGCCTGAAACCTAGTAAGTGCTCAATCCACGTTCGTGATTGTTGTAGTTGTTGTTAGTTTTATTTGCTTAATAACAGAGGCAGTAGAGGGCTGGGCATGGTGAGTGTAATGCACTCCTACAAGACATGTAGAGAGGATAGGCATGAGAGAAATGGGAAAATCCATAAGGAGGGAAGCTCTTTTTTTTTTCAGAGATGGAGAAAATGATATATTTATAAGTTTATGTAGATGAGGAGAGATATTAAAGACACCAAAGAGAGATGGAAAAAATCTTGGAGCTTGGGTCAGGCAGCTTAGTGGATATGTTCCTAGATTCTCACCCGGGCTCTAGCATTCATGGTTGATGGCTTGGAGGTTCAGAAACAGCTTCAGTGGGAAATGAGAAAAGAGGCTGTCCTGGTTGCGGGGGTAAGGGTGTCTTTTGTTGATTAGAGCCTAAGGTCCTACTGATTTTACCAGAATCTAGATTTGCTTCTTAATTAATCAATACCTTAGTTTAGATTTGCTTCGTCATTAGTTAATACCTTAGTTCGTTCCTATAATACCAGACTATCTAGTCATGCCCTACATGCCAGTCCAGTCTCTAAATTGCCAACTAGTCTTATCTTAAAATGCACACATTCTGATACATCCCTAGTTAAACCTTTCCCATCTCCCCAGTTTTTGCCTTTAGGAAGATCTTGATTCCTTCATATGTTTCTTTATTCTTACCCACTTCTCTAATATGCCTAAGATTCCAGTAATTCTGAACTATGATATGTCTCTTTCATTAGGCTGACCATATACTGTATTGTCCAAAAGAGAACACTTCTGAGAGTACAAGAGGATGCTACTAAACAATTATGTCCGGACCACAGGCAAAAACTGGATCACAGTGTCTATCATCTCCCTGATTTTTCACATTTGTGTCTCATTTGTGTCTACTGCTCATTTTGCTTGGAATACCCCCTCTGTCCTTAATCCCATTCTCTCCCTGGTGAAATTTTACCCATCCTTCAAAACCCAGTTCAACTGCCAAGTGCCAGAGGTAATCAATTCCCTCTGATTTCCCTGGCTGGCTCGATTAACCATTTCCTCCTCTATGCTTTTATAGCAGATTTTATGTACCCCTGCTTTAGACCTTATCATGTTGTGTGTAACTTGTTTGCTTTTATAGCTGCCCTTTTCATTATACTGTGAGCTCCCCAAATCCAGAATATTGGTGTATATACTTGGCACCTGCTACGCTGCCAGGCCCATAGAAGTCATTCAATCATAAAATCACATATTCCTTGGAACTGTCATTATTATGTATGTCAATTTCCTTATTAGATTATAAACTCATGGAGTCTTTGATTGCTTCCATTTTTTTTTTAAAATTTATTTTATTTATTTTTATTTTTGGCTGTGTTGGGTCTTCATTGCTGCGCGTAGACTTTCTCTAGTTGCAGCGAGCGGGTGCTACTCTTCATTGTGGTGCGTGGGCTTCTCATTGCGGTGGCTTCTCTTGTTGTGGAGCATGGGCTCTAGGCGCCCAGGCTTCAGTAGTTGTGGCTCATGGGCTCTAGAGCACAGGCTCAGTAGTTGTGGCACATAGGCTTAGTTGCTCCGTGGCATGTGGGGTCTTCCCGGACCAGGGTTCGAACCCATGTCCCCTGCATTGGCAGGCAGATTCTTAACCACTGTGCCACCAGGGAAGCCCCTGATTGCTTCCAATTTATCTTTCTATCCACTTTAGTACTAGCACATTTTCTTGTAAATAGTAGGTCCTGAGCTGTATTTGGTAAACAGAAGAATAAAAAGACACTGAAAAGTACACTTAAGTTTCAGGTTATTAGTGTATAATTATAAAAACCTGTCCTTGAAGGAATATAGTACCTTATAGAATCCTCTCTTGCTAAATGATTTCCAACCTAAATTTTCAGTAATAGTGATTTAAAGCTCAAAATATGTTTAATGCTTGGACAAGCAAATCCTTTTAACATCAGTTGAATTTAAATGTGCGATTTCTTCTTATTTTACTCTCTGCGTACAAAGTAGGGCAACCTCTATCCTAGGAGTGATCCAGATTCCTGAGCTGGGCTTTATTGGTTGTGTAGGGAGGGGTCATGAGAGCTTTTTGTGAAACAATTGAGGATTTATGATATTCATATAGGAAGAACAGATGATGTTTTGTGAACAACAGGCATTATTAGTTGCTTTCCACAAATTGGCTTCCAGGGAGAAGCCAGAAAGAAGCCCTTGCCTTCTGATGGGAGAGACAAAACTGCTCGGGGATCTGCCTGAACATTTGGGAGCTTCCAAATGTTCTCTGATGGCTTTTGCAGGGTTAGCCTTTTAGCTAGTCTACTCTCTACTAGTTGGCATTATTGAGATAAAATAAAAAACCCGAGGCTGGATTTTTATTTTGAAGGAGTTACTGCCGGAATCTTCAAACTATATAAACTAGTTGTTAAGTGACACTATTATTTGAAGTAATTGAGGCTGTCAAAGGCTGCAGCTGTCCTGACCATAAGCAGTTACCACTCTGAGGTGTCAGAGACCAGGGGAATTGATATTTTTATTATTGGTTTTATTTTTAGCTGGTGTCAGTCAGTCATGCTGACTGAGGGCTGACACTAAAGCCAGTACATAATGAGATGTCATGATTTGGTACTTTTATGCATTCACCTTGGGGCAGTCATCATACCAAGTGAACAGCTCACAGCATCTCTTCCTATGGCTCCTACTGCCATCTCTGGCTCCTGCTGTTCCTGCAGTCATTTTTCGCCCTCTCCTGCCAGCACCGTCTCTAGCCAGGGTTTTCCACCTCACTTTCCCCTGCTATTGCTGATGGCTCCTGGCTCCTGGTGGCTCAGCTAATGTCTGAAGCTAAAGGCTGCTCTCTCATTGAAGTGTCATTTCCCAGAGTGTAGCAGAGAGCTGTGCATGGACTACTGTGAAAAGACGCACCCTCCTTCTGCTCCTGTCACCACTTGCAGACAAGAGAGGTGCAGCCCATTACAGCTGGTCAGATGGGCACTCAATGAACTGCGGTGTCCAGCTGTAGGGCAATCTTTTAAGCATCAAGGTACTTTTATTATTCTATGTAAGTCCCAATTGAAATGATTTCTAGTTTCTTGTTTTGTGCTTCGAAGTTTGGCAATACAATATTTCTTATGAAAGTCATTACAATAAGAAAATAAAGGTGGGGCTTCCCTGGTGGTGCAGTGGTTAAGAATCCGCCTGCCAATGCAGGGGACATGGATTTGATCCCTGGCCCAGGGGAGATCCCACATGCCCCAGAACAACTAAGCCCGTGTGCCACAACTACTGAGCCTGCGCACCACAACTACTGAAGCCCATGTGCCTAGAGCCCGTGCTCTGCAACAAGGGAAGCCACCACAATGAGAAGCCCGCACACTGCAACGAAGAGTAGCCTCTGCTTGCTGCAACTAGAGAAAGCCCATGCACAACAATGAAGGCCCAACGCCACCTAAAAAAAAAAAAATTGTGATAGTGCTGAAGGACGTTTTCTTGTCCATCAGTAGCAGAATTAATAAATCGTTTTTGGTGATTATAAATAAGGTTGCAATGGAAATTATTGTCCTGTCTTTTAGTTAACATATATGTATACATTTTTGTTGGCTATGTACCTTGGAGCAGAATTGTTGGGTCATGAGGTAAATGCATATTGTTTAAATGGATACTTCGTTTTTCATTTAACTTCCTACCATAAATATTTTTATTGATTATTACACAGTCTTTAAAACTAATTTTTAATAGTTACACAATATTTCAACAAGTGGTCGTAATGCAGTTTACTTAATCCTTTTCTTACTAGTTCAGTATTTTGCTGGCTTACCATTTCAGAAATCCTTAAAAAAGGGTTTATAAAATCTTTATTAATTTTGGGTATAACTATTTTTATTTATTTGTGGAATGTCTAAATGACATCCTAGAGATGATAGTCACAGTATACATATGCACTTATTTACCATCTGATTTGAACCAGGCATTGAGAAAAGTGCTATATTTATGAGGATGAAATAAATGTTGTCTTAAACACTCAAAAACTTATCACCCTTTCTCTCTCTCTCTTTTTTTTTTTTTTTTTTTTTTTGGCCGTAGGCCTCTCCCATTGCGGAGCACAGGCCCTGGACACGCAGGCTCAGTGGCCATGGCTCACGGGCCCAGCTGCTCCGCAGCATGTGGGGTCTTCCTGGACCGGGGCACGAACCCGTGTCCCCTGCATCGGCAGGCGGACTCTCAACCACTGCGCCACCAGGGAAGCCCTCTCTCATCTCTTTTTAAGCACAACTCATAGAATACTTTACACTTTGCATTGTACCTTGATATTTTTCACTTAGCAACACATTTGAAGATTTTTTTCCTATCAGTACATACAGATCTGCCTGTTCTTTTTAATGGCTCATGCCATCTTAATTAGTTGAATTACCAATTAGCATATTACTCCATTAAATAATTATGCAACAACAAAGGCTGAGAAATCAGTAATCAACAACCAAGACATAAACTATAAATTTTGGTAGACTTTTCCACTGTAGAAGAGGCTTTTTAGGCTGCAAGCCCTATTTTCAGCAAACATGACTTCACATATATAGTTCATCCCCACAAAATGGCAAAAAATAACTATCTAATTTATTCAATCTTTCAGTGACTGGCACCTTCGCTATTTATTTCTTTCAACAAATGGGGGGGCTAAAATTCTGGTGTATTATTCAATTAAACTAAAGAAACACAGCAAGTGGTATCCAAGCTGGGATTACAGTTCAGGGGCTCTCCTGGTTTCATGGACTGCTTATTAAGTCATGTTTCAATTAGTGCATCATTTCATATTCCCTGGTGTCTCATGCAAATGCAAAATGTTTAAGTTAAGGAGATTATGTTTTTAAGAACTCCAAATTGCATTTGAGCATAAATTCCAGGAAGCTGACTCACCTTCAGAACAAAAAAGGATTTTATAAGAAGAGGGTCCTGCAGTTAGGTATCTAGGGTCAGAATGACTGCATTTTGTTCCTCTTTCCTGAGAGTATTTGGAAGTGGCTCTGAGGCCCAGATGCATAGCTCAATTTGTGAAAAATTCAACTATGGGCTTGGAGTGTGCTCAGATCTAGAAGCAATATGCTTTTGTCTTTTTCCATTATTCTCTGTTGTGCTAGTTAGATGAACCTTTGTATAGCCACAGAATCTAAGTCAAGCCATGTGGTTAGCAGGGACCTCGTAAATACTTTATCAAATGGACTTTTTGTTTGACTTACTTCTGCTTGCAAGTTTCTGTTCTTAAGGTTTTATCTATTCAACATCTGTTGGTATATTTGCTGAAAACATTATAAAAAAGCATACTATTTCAAGACAAATAAGATGCTTAATATTTAAATCAATAAAAATATGATAAATACTTCATGATTGACATGACAGTGCATAGAGAAGTATTAGTATGACCTTACTAGAATTTGTTTAGCTACTGATTTAAACAAGTGAAAAACAGAGACATGTGGTGGGAAAGATTTTCTACTGCAGCCACACGCAATATACGTACACATAATATATGATGTAGTCTTGTAAATCTGAAAAGTACACACTATGCTAATGCTCAATTTTATAATTTCTTCTAAAAATAATTATACCCTGCTGCTAAGGGCAGAAAGGTACTAAAATCAGTCTTCTATGCTTTCCTAGTTATGGGATGCAAACCAGCATGCCCACATACCCAATAGTTACTGTATATTAGAGAACAAGCCCATAGCTTTCAGATACTAGATAAAACACACACACACACACACACACACACATGCACACACACATGCACAGAATCTTTTTCCTTTTAAAAACAGTGACAACAACCAAGTAGCATTATTATTGATATTTCAACTTGTCAACCACTGGAATACTTTGTTTATTAAAAACAAATCACTTTTTCATAAAACACGTGACGTATTTTTGCTACTGTGAGTAATCTAGGGGTCTGCTTTACTTTTCTTATAGGGAAAAAAAACTTTATTTAAATTCCTGAGTCAACTCTGCAAATAGGCTAAATAACAACAACAAAAACCCTCATCACATTAATAGCATCTTATAATTTTCTTGGTGAATTTTATTGTCATTACAACAGTGAATTTTAGTATAATATGTTAAAGAACATCTTGAATAAAATTGAACCTTGCTCCTGCCAAACAAATATTTCCTGATCAGAATTAATTGTTTTATACTTTTCGAATTAATCAAGAAAAATATTTTAGAAACACCAAACAAGATACATACATCACACTTATTCTTTTAACACTGATACTCTCTACCGAGTAAGATTTAGACAAAGAGGACTTCTCTTTCATTAAGGGTGCAGAGAAACACTGAGTGTGATAATAATGTGGAGAATTTTAATATTACACAATCTTGTAAGAAAGAGGTAAGTTACTGTGTTTTGTACCTAAACATGCTATTCATTAACAAACTATTTATAACATGATAAATTTTTTTTCCAAACTGGTGCAGTGAGAATAATATTTGTCAGGGTTAATTACCGAGCGCAGAATCCAGTGAGCTAGTTTTAGCAGAACAAGATTTATTACAGGGTGTGAAATGGCTTGATGAATCTTGGGGAGGGCTCAAGAAACAGACTTTAGATTGAGCTTCCAGGAACACCTATAAGAGCCATACTCCTGAACTGGGCTGCCAAGGGAGTTGCTGATGTTGCCCTGACCATGTTTAACTGGGAAGCTGCAATGGAACCACCCAGCTCCATGCTGCCAAGGGAGTTGCTGATGTTGCCCTGACCATATTTAACTGGGAAGCTGCAATGGAACCACCCAGCTCCATGCTGCCTCTGATCCAGTTTCCACTGGCAAAATGGATGCCTCATGTCACTTATCCCCCATTTACTTCAGATCCAAATTCTCGTCCTGCATGAATACATCTGATGGCAGAACATAACATCTAGAAAGCTAACTGCAAGGCAGTCTGAGAAGCTCAGCTTTTAACTTTCTAGCCTTTGTAGCACACAAAGACATTAGGAGGAGATTGGAAAAGAGATTCAGCAGAGCAATTTACATAATATGCCATAGAAAAGAACAGTAACATATAGAGAACAGTAGCACAAAGGAATGCGTAAGTTAAATAACTATTAAAAGCTTAAATCATGGCAGATGTAGTTCTTTAGTTCTATAATTTCATATTCAGGATATTGATTCCTATTCACAATTCTCTTTGTTCTTGCATAGAAGTTCAAGTCCCCAATCCTTTTTTTGATATTTGAAATTTCCCAAAGCTGACTTTTCCATAACCTTTCAACATATTTACTCTCATGACTCATTAACACCAATCCTTTGTCTCACTCCCCTACACCTACAATGTACAGCCATAGTTCCATACTCACCCAGTAATGTCTACTTTGGAATTTTCTCTTCCTTTCTTTTTCTGGACTCATTTAATTCTTATCCAGCTCTCAAAGATCAACACAAATTTTATTTCCTCAGCGCAGACCTTGTCAGCATCCATTTCACAAAATAGTCTTTGTGTTTTTTTTAAAGCATAAAATGATTAGGAAGTGATGTTTTTAATATTTGTTTTGTAAATAATTAATCGAAGCATAATTGACTTAAAATAAACTGCACATATTTTAAGTGTACATTTTGATGTTTTGATATATGGTTACACCATTGAAATCAAAATTTCCTCCTGCCCTTTTTTCCATTTTTTTTTTTTACTGTGGTAAAATACACATAAGACTTACTGTCATAACCCTTTTGTGTGTACAATTCAGTCTTATTAGATACATTCATATTGTTGTATAACAACGATACTTTCTTAACTGCCCTTGTAATAGCACTAGCTCTTTATATGCCACAAGTTGTTCTGCTTTCTGTATTGGCATGATAGACTTCATGGTCATTTGACTCTGGCTGTCTGGATAAAAATCAGGGGTTCATTGAATCACAGAAAGGCTGAAGACTAGGCTAGAAAGTGAATGAAAAACAAGGGTTAGGCAACTTACACCACAGCAAATATTAAAGTGGAGGAACAGTCCTTCCCATGTTCTCCCTATGCTTCAGGGAAATTTGAGCTCCAGTAATCTCTATATTGTTAAGTCACATGTTCAGGATTTGAAGTCCCACTTGTGAGGCTGTGTTTCTGATTGGAGAACCCAAGTCAAGCATACAATCGCTGGCAGGACAGGGGCAGGGAGGGGGACTGTTCTGCTTCCATGGGCTTCCATGGTGGGAGGGGTCCCTACCTTAAAGACTACACACAATAAGGGATTCCCCAGATGCGGGTTTTATCAACTGTTCATGCATCTCCCAACTCTCTAATGTGATTATAAGGCCTTGCCTTGTGTATCTCTCATTTTCCTATAATTGGAAAATTTCTAAATATATTGCAGTTGTCCATATACATTTTAAAAATTAATTTAAATAGCAAGATATTACTCTTACATTTCTCAGAGGTTATGTTCAACTAATACTCACTAGTTCATTTGGTATAAATAAATAAATAAAAATATAAATAAATGGGTGAATGGGGTAGTAAACCCAAGATTGCTGAATGTCTACTTCTATGTCCAATCTCATTTATGAGCATATTTGATTCATGCCAAATGGTTTTGAACAGGACCAAATATCAAGGACCTTTTGCCATGAACCAAATGTCTCCATGGATGTTTTGGACAGGACCAAAGTGTTCTGCAAATATCAAGGACCTTTGAGCTTGGACCAAAATTCTTATGGACATTTTGGACAGGATCAAATATCAAGGACCTTTTGGCATGGACCAAATGTCTTAACGGATGTTTTGGATAGGACCAAATGTCTGCTAACCAAGTGTGTGCTATCTGTGAATACAGATACTTTTATCTCTTCCTTTCCAGTTTGAATGTCTTTTATTTCTTTTTCTTGCCTAATTGCTCTGCTAGAATTTCCAGGACTATGTTGAATAGAAATCGTGAAAGCAGCCATCCTTGTCCTGTTCTTGATCTCGAGGAAACACTTTCCATCTTTCACCATTGAGTGTGATGTTAGCTACACAGATTTTTTTTTGCAGTTTAGAATATTCCATCCACTTTTACCCCTGCTGACACTTTCTGAGTATTTTTTTTAATTTTTTAAAATTTTCTATTATTGCTTTTTAAAAACTCAAGCTAGTCACATGTTAGTTCTCTGTTCTGTCCTTTCCAAAACTATCATATTCATTTCTATCATTTTCATCTGTGTGTCCATATCCTCTTTATGCTAGGGGAGATTTCTTAATTTTGTTCTACACATTACTGATCCCATTTTTTTTTATTATTGGTTCAGTTCTGTTCTTTCTCCAGGATGAATTTTTATTTTGTCATTGCACTTTAATTTCCTTGTATTCAGTTCATATTGTCCATATTGTCTTTTTTCTTGGCTTGTTCTCTTATTATGATCTTCTGTCTCTTTTCCATAAAGGCCACATCTTTTCACATTTCATTTTACATTTACATTACAAGTACAAAAAACAACCTGTATTTACGTACATTGACACACATGAGAATGTCAAGCAATTTTATAAAATTTTGTCTTGAGTACTAAAATACAGCTTTCTATTTCCCTCTGTATCTCTTTTTATATTTACACCTGTTTTTAAATATATGTGTATAATTTTTTACTAATATTGGTCTTTCCTATTTAACTTTAAACTTAACACAGAAGGCCCACGTCTAATTTATTTTCCATTCTATGTCCAGTGCCTCACACAGTGCTTATTATGTAGAACAGGTTCAAAAAATATTTGTTGAACAAATGAGTAAATAAATAGTTTTAGAATTATCTCTGTCATTCCCTTATTCATTATGTTCCTCAGAGACGTCAGGTTGAACTTGTACATGTATTTGTTTACCAATATGACAAGATCTAGCTACATTTAAGATTTTAAACATGGATAGGCCTGGACCTACTCTTGTCTATGTGAATAGTAGTTGAATGTTTTTTTCAGATCTGAAGTCAGAAGGTAAGTTGGCATTCTATTCCAATTTCTAGCAGAAAATTTCCCTCTACAATTCTGCCCTCATTAGGGTGCCTTCTTATCCCTCTTCCATTTGATCTTAACACCCTGTACTAATGGAATGTATTTAAAAACTACAAATTCCAGCATGCACTGCTACCTGGCTTTAGCTTGCACACATCCCAAGATGCTACTTGCCACTACCCATCATTTTAGATGGTCTGTAAGTGGATGTGGTGTGCAAATCTGGGGAGTAGTGATGGGGATGAGTTTCTGTGTGTATGCATGTATAAAATAATTTTCTAGCTAACTAAAAATGAAGCATCTTAAACTTGTATAATAAAGAAATTAATACATGGTATCCAGGCTGCTACAAATTGTGAATGTGTAAATTAGAGAATAATCAATATACCCCCCCTTTTAAAAAGTAGTCTGTATTTACTGAGATGAAATCTAGATTGTTAAAAAAATCAGGACAGTTATATTCCTTTCATAGTTCATGGGTTTTTCACCCTGATTTTGATATTAGTTGTTTTTTATTCAGTCTCAATTTTCAGCTGTGGTGTGGGATTTGGTGTTTTTTCCTGTATATTTTAGTAGGAAGTAGGAAAACTTGTTTGGGTGACTCTTTTCTAGATGTCATCCTAAATTGAAGATTCCTGAATTCTGTTTTCAAATTGATAGCTGGGTACTACCTGAAAGAATAGTAAATTCACAGAGTCTTCCAAATCTTTTTTACAAACAAAATGTGGTGATATCACCAGATAATGATCGATGAGGTAACTGGAGGCTTTCAGGAATTAAAGTGTGAAACCATGGGCCAGAATATAAGTGAAAAATTGTAAATATTCTTCATACTGAGTCTGGTTAACTCTTAACAAGACACCATTCTACCAAAAGTTCCTAAAGGGTCTCTGCTAATTATAGACCAGTATATCTCACCCTCCTAATGGATAGCCAGTAACATCTGTAGTTAAAGGCAGGTTTTCTGAACAAATATCTTTGAAATTGATTATCTTTCCTTCAGTGGCTTTATGGCTACAGCACAGGATATGGTTCCCTACCTTAAATCAAGTTTGGTCAAGGCATTAAAGAACTATTCCTCTGCCAGGGTTCTGCCATTCCTGGTCTCTGCCATGGTCACAATCTGTCCTGCCCCCAACCAGCACTGGATGACATACCTAATACCACAGGATGGCCCTTGATTTCCAACCATTGTCATTATTTATTTCGAGGCAGAAAGCAGCTATAGTTGCTCTATATGACTTTATTGGAACTTTAAATGTTTATTTCTCAGTATCAGCGTTTGAAGTTTGGGAGAAATTTCTTACTACTATGATAAAATGCATTTATGAATTTCAACTTGGCATGAGGATGGAAGAGATGATATAGCGTGTTGAATGATATTAAAATTTTAATTTAAGATCCCTTAGTTTGGGCTACATTAATTTGTATAATCTTGAAGGAGAATTTTGTTAAAATGTGTTGCAGTAGGTGGTGATTGAACGTGTGAAATAAAAAGCTCCTCACATCCAAGACAGGATCTCATTTTCTTGGAGGAAGGGCTACTTTTCATTTTCCTCAACTCAGCATGTTTAGGGGACAAGGAGATATGGTCAGCTAGTAGTAACTGTTGATGGAAATGCTCTTGGGGCTTATAACCACGACCAGATCCCTGTGGGATACAGAGACGGATATGAAGATGAGTCAACTAATATTGAACTCTTTCCCAGTGAAAACCAAATAATGGTGTGATACTGATCAAGTTGTTGGTTAGTCTGAAAGGGTGACTATTTGATACTTATTGACATGTTTGCATGCCCAGCTCTGAATGGGAGAATATGATCTCTACTAGGCATCATTGTGAACATCCCATATGGGGCTGAATTGCATACACAATGCTTGCTCAGAAATCAGGCAGGGTCAGGGTCAAGAGCAACCGTGAATGCCACCATTTTACAAACGAAGTAATAGAGGCAGAAACTAGCTGAGAAATTCCTTAGGGTACATCCCAAATTAGGGACAGACTAAGAATGAAATTCACAGGCACTGAGGTTCCAGTCTGTTGCTTAGTCACCGAATCTTTCCTCTATTCAGACTTCAGTCATGGTTCTCCCTTTAGATTGAAAGACAGATTTACTTATGAAAGTTGGTGCATATAGTGTGACGGGGAATGAGCAGGAGCAAGAATCCAAGGGACGTTTCTAAATGTAGCCATTGTGGACGTGGGCAAATTTAGGCAGTAAATATTTTATTCATTACTTCAGATGTATCTTTCATTTTAAAGAGGATACATACTTTCAAAAACATTGGCATTATAGTAAAGCAAGAAAGAACAATTAAAAAATAATTGTCCAATTATCCAAAAAAATCATTTTACTGAATTTCTTTCTTTGAACACACATATACAATTTTTATTATATGTATTATATTCTAATTTTATGAATCTTTAGACTATGTTTGAAATTTTTAATAAGTAATTATAATAATTATTGTGAAGATTGGAATTTAATGGTTAGAATTCTAAAGGACTGGCTAATACTCTGAAGCTGAACATACAAAATATGACAGAAATTCAGGGTTTGCCATGCAGTTCTATAGAGATATAATAAATATTTGTTGAATAAATGAACATGTATATATGTAGGTAGATAATGCTTTATATTATTTATGTTTATATTACTTATATTTATATGTGTGAACACACATAATTGGCTCAGTTGGCTAGGAAGAGACCAGAAATAAATACCAAAGTCTTCAATGGGATTTCTTTATCTCATAATACTATATAATAATAATGACCATTTATTATGTACCTACTGTTGTACATAATGCCATACATATGTAAATTCTCTTTACAACAACAACCAAGCAAGAGGTGCACAATTATCTCAATTTTGCAGATGAAGCTTAGAGAATTGAAGTTATTTACATAGGCTCACACAGGTAGAAAGTTGCTGAATTTGAACCAATTTATATTTAATTCCAAAGTCCTTCCATTTTTAATCAGGGCAAGGGGGTGATAACAAACTTCAGTTTCTGAATATCTATAGTTTCACAAAAGATTAGATGCTACTAAAAGACTAATAAATGAGGTTAGTCTCCTACTAGCCAAACTCAGTGACCTATTATAATAAATTCTATAAATTTATTCCTCTATAAATACATGGCATAAATATCTTTTATGGAAGGAAAATTCTTCTTTTAAAATTATCAATAAAATAAAGGTGTAGTGTTCTGAATGTTGTATGTTGGAAACTTACCCTCTGCTAAACTATTCTGGTCTACCTATCACTTTAAAAAAACAGTTTTGAGGTATACTTGAAATACAATAAATGTATATTTTAAAAGTGTACAATTTGGTAAGTCTGACATATGCATATGCATGTGAAGCCATCACCACATGTCCGTCACCCCACTGCCTTCATGTTTTTTTTTTTTTTTTTTTTGCGGTACACGGGCCTCTCACTGTTGTGGCCTCTCCCGTTGCGGAGCACAGGCTCCAGACGCGCAGGCCCAGCGGCCATCGCTCACGGGCCCAGCCGCTCCACGGCATGTGGGATCCTCCCGGACCGGGGCACGAACCCGCGTCCCCTGCATCGGCAGGCGGACTTTCAACCACTGCACCACCGGGGAAGCCCCATGTTTTTTTTTTTTGGTTTTTTTTTTGCTGTACGCGGGCCTCTCACTGTTGCGGCCTCTCCCGTTGCGGAGCACAGGCTCCGGACGCGCAGGCGCCGGACGTGCAGGCTCCGGACGCGCAGGATCAGTGGCCACTGCTCACGGGCCCAGCCGCTCCGCGGCACGTGGGATCTTCCCAGACCGGGGCACGAACCCGTGTCCCCTGCATCGACAGGCGGACTCTCAGCCACTGCGCCACCAGGGAAGCCCAGGTCAGTTTTTTAATTTGAGCCATTCTGATCTATCTACCATTTTAAAATGATATTAACAAGTTAAACAATTTTTTTTTGGTGGTGTAAATATTCAAACTAGGATAATATTAGGCTAAAAATGTCAAAAGGATAAAGCCTTCCTTGATCCCATTATATAACATTGTCAATTTTTAAAATATTTGATGATGTTATGAACATTTTTATTCCAGGGTTTTCCATTTAATAAGCCCTAGGTTAGAGAAAATGTTATTTATGGGTCTTTTTTTATGACTTTCCCGAAGTTTTATAACTTTCATAGGTAAGTCATGTATATTTTTGTTACTCTAGTTTTAGTTATTTTGAAAGTTTTTTGTTACTGTGAATATCATTTTAAAAATAATATTTTATATATATTTTCTCTATTTTAAAAATATTGTTGATTGTTTATAGGAACAATGTCTTAGTTATTTTATTATTTTTTTTTTTTGTGGTACGCGGGCCTCTCGCTGTTGTGGCCTCTCCATTTGGGGAGCACAGGCTCCGGACGCGCAGGCTCAGCGGCCATGGCTCACGGGCCCAGCTGCTCCATGGCATGTGGGATCTTCCCGGACCGGGGCACGAACCCATGTCCCCTGCATCGGCAGGCGGACTCCCAACCACTGCACCACCAGGGAAGCCCCCCAATGTCTTAGTTTTATTCAACCTCTTTGATAAACTTTTAACAGTTGGTTTATCTATAGATTCATTTATGTTTTCTATATGTAGGCAATCATTTTGTTTGAAATGACATTTTTTCATCTTTTCCAATTGTATACCTCTTGTCTTTTAATATTGTATGTATAGCAATGAAATTAAATGCTTTTTCAAACCGACAGATTATTAAGGTTCTCTTTCTAGTGTTCATTTTGGACCAAACAGGCAAATGGTATGGAGCCCTTTGAAGACATGAATTCTAGTCTGTGCTACTTATTATCTGTGTAAACTCGAGCAAGTAATTTGTTTAACTGAGTCTCAGTTTCCTCATCTGAGAATAGGGATAATAAAAATATTTGCAAACAATTTACTGGGATGATGTGAAGAACAAATGAAATAAAATATATGAAAGCAATTTTTAAGCTGTAAACTGACATGCAGAGATTAAATTATATGCCCTTTATGGAGGAGCTATTGCATCTGTTTCTTTGGAGTTGTTTCAAGGGAGCTATTTTATCCTTAAGTGACTTTATAAATAGTCATTAGCTTGTTAAGAACTTATCTTTTTATTCAGTGATTGGTTCAGAGCCAACTATAAGAAAAGTTAGCATGACAAATTAATATAAATAATGAGAAAATCATAACAGTTTGGTGTTTCAGCAAAAAGGTAAAAATCTGAGAAAAAGCAAACCAAACTAATAAAGATATCATATGTGGGGATGCTTTTGAGAATAAGACATTGTCTTGGTTTAGAAATTAGATCATAGAAAAACCTGCAATATGAAGTATGGTCACTCTAAATGACATAATTTGAACACAATAATCATCATTACAGTTATATTTTGGTAGTCTGCAAGAGTTCTACTCATTGCTAGATGACAAATTTTAAAGTAGTTTTCCTTTTTTATACAGAAAAATTTATATGAGAAATATGTATAGCCACATACTCTAGCTAAATATACCAGTTAATACTGAATTACTCATAAAACTGGTCATCAAGAAATTGTTCTGATCTTTGAAGTAAGACTTGCATTCTGATCAATGAACATTCACTCTTGTTGATCAAAGGCAAACCAGTTATCAAAAGAAGAAAGAAAAACTAGGTCAAAAGGTGAAAAACAAATGGGGAATAAACTAAAAGAAAGTAGCTTTCATTCCTAGATCACTAGTTAATCATGAGTTTTTTTAAAAAAACATATTTAAACGTTTTAGTCATTGTAAGATACCATGGATTATACTAGTTTTCACCAGTTTAGACACATGAACAGAATCTATGGTGATCTGTATATCAGACAATGATTTTTAAATGTGACAAATGGAAAGCATACTTTGCAATAGTGGAAAAGAGGTAATCTTGCCACTCTGAATCTACCCAGAATTTATAAATTAGGGTACTTTCCAATTGCTATTATATGTTCCTGCAACATGGATGAAATAATTGAACACTAACTTTAAAATTATGTCCATAAATCTAATGCCATGGTAGATACGGTTCAAGCAAGTAGCACAGAGTTCCGACTTTGAGGGCAAGAAATCCTAAGTTTTTCCTGAGTTTGAGCTACTTCTGCCTTATTCAAAGTGGATTTGTAGAAGTGTGTTGTGGGAGGAGAAGAGGAGAAAGGAGTATTGGGAAGGTGTCCTCACAGGGAAATCATTGATCACAGAGAAGAGTATGTCTGCCAGCTGCATTGTCTTGAGTCTGAGCTATGGAGAATGGTGTGTCATTACGGCTTGGATGTTGACTCTTAAGGGTTATAGATTAATGGGTAGATTGGAGCTAGTTGCTGAAGAATGTTATTTTAGGAGAATCTCAAACAAAGCATCTCTATAAGCAAACTATGGAATTTTCTATATCTTCACCCTTTTCTATTATTTCTTCCATTGTTTTGTAACCTGACTTTTCTCAGTTTCATCTACCGTGTTTCTACCATTAATTGGCTTCCATTGCCATCTCTCACTACTTTGATGATGTCAGCACAGAGTTCCTCATTTTCTTCTCTACTCTGCATTCTCATCTCTATCTCTGTGCTTGATTCATAAAACTATGGATTCATATTTCCTGAATCACTTCAATTTTGCTGAATTAAATCCTCAGTTCATTTCAGCCATGTATCAACCACCATCCTGTCTTAGATCATGCCAACATTTTGAATGTCTGAATATCTTAGAGTAACAAATCCCCTCATCATAATTTCATTGATTTCATATCTTTCACTCCTTCACTTCTACTACCATCCTATACCTTCTTAAAGAGTTCATCCCCCTCCTTATGACTTTTGATTCTTTGATTTCTTAGTTGTCTTGATATGTTTCCTGCTCTATGCATTAGCTTATACCATTCTTTCTGTCCAGAATACTATCCATCTATTGAAATACTCTTCAACATCCAAAGATCATTCTGAATGCCATTTGCCTGAAGCATTCTCTGATGTCTTCGGTTGTGATAAAAAACCTTTACATTGATAAGTTGCTTTCTCATACAGTATTTTATTTTATGATCATAGCAACCTTGTGAGTTCTGCTGTTATTGCATCCATTTTACAGGTGGCAGAAATGGATTTATGGATGAGGTTTTACTCCTTGTTCAGTGCTCTTTCTGCTAACCCAGACTTCCAGAAGCAAATCCTCAAAATTTGTTTAGTATATCGTTTGCATCATTCAATATCTTAACTTATAGTGGTTTATTGTGTAGTTATTTTTATACATGTGAGAGCTCCCGCTTCTATTTTTTTAAGCTCTAGATAATGTCTTAATTTTCTTTAGAGTCCCAAAGCAGCTGCCCCAGTGCCTTAAACATGGAAGATGCTCAATATATATTTGTTCAATAGATGAACAAATTAATTAAAGGACAGTACAAAAGATAGAGTGTTGGAAGCCAGACCCAGGATGCAGGGCAACATGCTTTCACAATACTATTTTGTAAGTAAAACAATTGAGGCTTAAAGGGGGCAAAAGGTTTCTTGGGGTCACATCACAAATTAGGAACAGAATTAAAAAGAAAACTCAGAGGCCCTGAGGTTCCACTCTGCTGCTTAGTCACTGAATCTTTCTTCTTTTCAGCTTTCAGTCATGGCTCTCTCTCTAGATTGAAAGAAAGATTCGCTTATGGAAAATGGTGCATATAGTGTGACGGGGAATGAGAGTCTGGCCCCATGACATTTCCATACACCCTTAACAAGATCAGCTGTGTTTAGCATCTTTCTTTATCAGTTTTATGCACTTCATGATCTTTCAGGTTTAAATGTGATCCTTACTTCTTAAACGATCCCATAAATATGGGGATGTTATGAAGGTAAGTGATGCAAGACACATAATATCTTGCAAGCTCCACAGAAGAAAGGTATTACATAAATACAAAGCATGATTATTTCTGCCACTAGCAAGACTAAGTTTACCAACACATAGTTCACAGGCTGCTGAGCCATCAGCAGATGATATATATATTTTTTCTCTACATGGATTAAAGTGGAAAATATTTCTCTTAGGATACATGGGCCATTTACTCGTTATTTTTGGGGGGGCAGTGAGGTGGTTAGTGGTGGTGGTAGAGGGAGAGAGTTAGAAGTGAAATTAATTTTAGATTAAAACAAGCACAGAGTGACAAACAGGAAGACTAATATGAAGATATAAATAGGAAATTAATACTAACCTGTGAAAAATATGGACTTGTTTGTCCCTTGCTTGCATCTCCTGTGATACTGGGTTTATTCTGAAACAAGTATTATCAAACACACTGAGTTCAGTTTAACTTAGAAGAAGAATGATTGTGAGGTCTTCTGGGAGACCTCTCTGTATTCAATAGAGATGTAATAAAATTTAGATTTGATTATAAGAAACAATAGTTTATGAAAATATTTTCATATGAAATCAATGTTATTACCTGATTTGTTGTGATTCACACTTCTCATGTCTGGAAGGAATATAAATTTCATGACTTAGTGGTCAGATAATAGTCTTAAGTGGTGGAAAACAGCGCTCACCTTTTTCTACTTTTGTTACATTTATGTGTTGGTATTTAGGCATTTTTTTTTTTATCCACAGTGGAAAAGGTAGACTTCCATAGTCTGATGACCTGGTTTGATGGCTCCATGAGGCAAATGACTGTAGAATTTACTGCCAGGAAGATTGACTCAACATTTACTAGGGAAAGTGACTCATTATCTGACAAAGACATGCTCCTAAAATTAGAACAGTGAACACTAAATGTCTGTATATATCCGTTCCGTGTGTTCAATGATCTGGGCGTATATTTGCAGCTAACTAACTCTGGCATGCTCATGGGAAAGCTAAGTGTCTCAGAGTCATCTGAGCCTTGGAAGTTTTACTGAGGTTTTTCTGTGGCCAATGTGGGCAATTGGAAGTGTCTGCTTTGTACAGTTCCCAGGTTGATATTAGACTAATTCTATGGTGTGGAAATCTGAATCCTTGTCTAATTACTGGAGGTGAACCCCAGTTGTTCCGGGGGTGGGGGGGGGTTCTGGCTTTGCCTCCTCTCCTTGAGGTTCTTCTGTAGAATGAGAATCTTGGATAGGCTTTTTTTTTTTAACATCTTTATTGGAGTATAATTGCTTTACAATGGTGTGTTAATTTCTGCTTTATAACAAAGTGAATCAGCTATACATATACGTATGTTCCCATATCTCTTCCCTCTTGCATCTCCCTCCCTCCCACCCTCCCTATCCCACCCTTCTAGGTGGTCACAAAGCACCGAGCTGATTTGGATAGGCTTTTCAAGCATCATAAAAATTGTAACAGTTTTACCCACTCATCTGGAATCCCATGTCCCTTATAATTTTTCTGCAGCAAGTAATGTCTTCTCCAGGGCATATGTCTGATGATTTTTATGTCTTGACTGTATTTCTCAACTGTATATTTCCGCTAAGAAAACTGAGGCTCAGGGAAGTGAAATGAGTTGTCCAAGATGAAAAGGACTGTCACATCTGGATTTCCTTGATTCCAAAGCCTGTGATCCTTTCCGTGTGCTACCATTCATCCAAAGTCTGACTGTAAGATGTGATTTTTTTAGAGATATTAGTCCAAGGGCTTGTCCTCCATCAATTTCTGTGGATACTCATATGTTTTATCATTGGATCCAATTTGAAGCCAGAATGGCAATAATATTCATCTACATTAAATAAGACCTGGTAGAATTACTCTCCCTGCCTCTAACTTTTATTGAAAGAGATCACAAGAAGCAGCATTAGTCTTTCTTTCTCTGAGTTCCCAGATTAAATTTCACAGGAGAATTTCTGTTAGAATTTAGAAACTAAGTGTTATAATTTTCTTCTGTGAGGAATTAATATGCTTTCTACTTTTGATTAATAAAAATTACACACCTTTACAAGTTTCTTTTTTACACTGACTGTTACAAGGATCAGAGTTAAATTGGATATTTTTTCATATGAACTAAATAATGTTTTTGGCTAAAATACTTAGTTTTTCTCTTCTTCTTGGTTCTGTTTTTCTAATTTATTAAGTGTACTTTGCATGTTATTCACTTCAACCATCTCAATTCATGTCAAGTAAGAGTAAATATCTTTATAAAGATATTAAGTTCTATTCGAACTTAATCCTTCCACCTTTTATCCTTCTTATGCTATCTTTAAGAGAAATTATATGCTGTATAATGTATCCTTTTATAGAAGAGGATCTGAATTCTAGGTAAATAGTCTAGGGAGAATGACCATGTTGAAGATAAAGAATCCAGTTAAACTTATCTACTGCTTTTTGAGTACAGACTACATGTTAGGCACTGTGGGATACTATAAGCATTAATGTAAATGAAAGCATAGCCCTTGACTTTTCCAGCTTACACACTAGAAAGCAAAAAAAAAAAAAAAAATTGGCACAGTATATATTTAATTTTATAAAAAATTAAAAGGACTTAGAGAAAGTAAAAAATCTCTAGAATATATTATGATAGTGACATTTTAAAACTTGAAACCATCCATGATAGTAACTTAAAACTTTTATTCTTGAAACTAAATAAGAATATCTCAGCAACATATTCTAATGCATGATTAACCTTGTGTTGTAATGTTCCTTATACTGAGCTTTTTATCCCCTGCAACATACATCATAGTGTTGTTCCATGAACAATACACTATGCACAGGCAATTGCATGGACATTGTAGCCTGTGGATTACGTATCACTTTTGGCTTATCAACCCAACCTTTTCCATTCAAGAAAGCAGATGGGAATGCAAGTGAGAGTGATATTATTTTAAGGATATTAAATATCTGATATTTGAATCTGCTCTCATTTATATGAAAAGTGAATTATTTACAAACTACAACCTAATTGTGACTACAGTGTGTAAAGAAAATTGCTATGCCACATCAAAACAGGGTCAAAATGAATAGGTTTTAATTTTGTTCCAGTTTCAAATTCTTGAAAAATACTTGATCGCTATTGCTCTTATGGAGTCTTTGCTTCTCTAAACTTAATTGTTTTAATTCCTTTAAACCATTCCTTGTGTCTTGTTTATATTGCTAGGCAACTCAATGCCTAGCTCTGTGTTGGTAACAAATGGAAGACAAGGATCTACTAGCGTCTGTGGACTTGTGAGCTTTCAGTCTAAATTAACCACATTGATTGCCTGCACAATCAATTCATTGGATTCCAGGTCTTGTTTCACTTTTTAATGATAGTAAGGAAATCAGGATTGTGATCCTTGAATGTATTACTCTGAGAGTTTGACAAGACCTTTAACCTTCTTGTGTCCCTCAGGATTTCTGATATTTCTGAAATTTCTTAGTTATAGAATAACATTATATATATATATATATATATATATATATATATATATATATATATATAATTTTAGACCAAAATATAACATTTTCTAATTATACATATTTAACTAAGGCAGGCAGGTATATGATTTTGGATGGGCTTATGGGAAACTTTTACCATAATGATACAATACAAGAAGGACCTACTGTATTAGTTGGGGTAGGTTATGCTATAGTAATAGACGACCTCTGGGGCTTCCCTGGTGGCGCAGTGGTTGAGAGTCTGCCTGCCGATGCAGGGGACACGGGTTCGTGCCCCGGTCTGGGAAGATCCCGCATGCCGCGGAGCAACTGGGCCCGTGAGCCAAAATTACTGAGCCTGCGCGTCTGGAGCCTGTGCTCCGCAACAAGAGAGGCCGCGATAGTGAGAGGCCCGCGCACCGCGATGAAGAGTGGCCCCCGCTCTCCACAACTAGAGAAAGCCCTCGCACAGAAACGAAGACCCAACACAGCCAAAAATAAATAAATAGATAAAGCAAACTGTCAACAAGTAAAAATAAAAACACTATAAAAAAAAAAATAGACGACCTCTGAATCTCAACATTATTTTATTTTATTTTATTATTTTATTTTTTTGCGGTATGCGGGCCTCTCACCGTTGTGGCCTCTCCCATTGCGGAGCACAGGCTCTGGACGCGCAGGCTCAGAGGCCATGGCTCCCAGGCCTAGCCGCTCCGCGGCATGTGGGATCTTCCCAGACCAGGGCATGAACCCATGTCCCCTGCATCGGCAGGTGGACTCTCAACCACTGCGCCACCAGGGAAGCCCCTAAATCTCAACATTTTAAAACAACAAAGATCTGTATCTTTACATATCATTGCCGGTGGTGGGGAGGGTATCCATACATATAATCACTCAGGGACCTAGGCTGACAGATTCTCCATCATCTTATGCTGTCTCCATCTCAACATGAGGCTTCAGGTTTTGCCATGATAATCATGGAAGATCATCGTCGGCTTTTAAATGGCTTCATCGAGAAATGACATATCACTTCTCCTTACATTTCATTTGCTGAAACAAGCCATATGGTTATGACAAAATTCAAGGGACAGGGAAGATTAATCCTCCTGCAAGACAAGGAAGTGGAAGACAAGTAATAAGATCTATCATACTTATTGAGTTTGACTCTGACAACTCTGTGTAGAAATATTAAAGAGAAAAAAAGAAAACTTTAAATAACATGTATTTTAAAATATTTTTATAAACTTATAAATATCACATCACAGAAAAAAGAAAAAAAAAGATACTACCACAACCTTAATGCAACCCCTGATAACACATAGATGTGTTTTTCTTACACTTTTTTCTATTTGTTTATTATTGTATATAGTTGTAATTATAGTAGTGTTACAATTTTATGACTTGTTTTGTCTTTTAACATTATAACAGAAAAGCTATCTCTATAAGGCCAGTCATATTTATGACTATACTTTTAAATGGTTGCATGAAATCTTACTTAGTGGCTATACCACAATTTACTTAAACACTTTCCACTGGTGTCTCATTGTTTACCATTTTCCCAGCTTTAATAAGGTATAGTTGACAAAAATTGTATATTTTGAGATTTACAATATGATGGTTTGATAAAAGTATACATTGTGAAATGATTACCACAATGAAGCCAATTAACACATCCACCACTTCACATAGTTACTATTTGGTGTGTGTGTGTGTGTGTGTGTGTGTGTGGTTAAAGCACTTAAGATCTACTCTCTTAGGAAATTTCAAGTATACAATAGAGTATTATTTTTTTTATATATATAGTGGTGTGTGTATGTTAATCCCAAATACAATACTGTATTAAGTATAGTCACCATGCTGTATATTAGATCCCCAGAACTTATTCATTTTATAACTGAAATTTTGTATCTTTTGATCAATATCTCCCCATTTTCCCCACCTCCCAGCCTTTGGTGACCACCATTACACTCTCTGGTTCTATAAGTTTGATTTTTTTTTATATTCCATGTATAAGTGATACCATACAGTATTTTTCTTACTCTGGTTAATTTGACTTGGCATAATGTTCTACGGGTTCATCCATCTTGTCACAAATGGTAGGATTTCCTTCATTTTAATGGCTAAATAATATTCATCTACATATACCACATTTTCTTTGTTCATCTGTTGACGGACACAAGTTGTTTCCACATCTTGGCTATTATGATAAACTCTGCAATGAAATATACTGATTTCATTTTCTTTGGAGAGATGTATATATATATGTATATCTCCAGTAGTGGCAATGCTGGATCGTAAAAATGGAGTTAAAGCTATTTTTAATTTTTGAGGAATGACTATACTGTTTTCCACAATGGCTTTACCAGTTAACATTCCCACAACAGTGTCAAGTGCTCCCTTTTTTCCACACCTTCACCAACACTTCTTCTCTCTTGTCTTTTTGATAGTAGCCATCCTAACCATATATCAGGTGAGGTTTTAGATATTTTATTTGCATTTCTCTGATGATTAGTGATGTTGATCACTTTTTCATATACCTGTTGGCTGTATGTATGTCTTCTCTGGAAAAATACTTAATCAGGTTTTTTGTCCATTTTTAAATTGGGTTATGTTTGTTTGTTTTGTTTTTGTTTTGCTATTGAGTTGTATGAGGTCCTTATTTATTCTGGATATTGACCCCTTATAGAATATATGGTTTGTAAATATTTTCTCCCATTCTGTAAGTTGCCATTTCATTTTGTTGACTGTTTCCTTTGCTGTGCAAAAACTTTTTAGTTTGATGTAGTCCCACTTGTTCATTTTTGCTTTTGTTGCCTGTTTCTTTTGATGTCATATCAAAAAAAAAAACATTGCCAAGATCAATGTCAAGGAGCTTTTCCCCTATATTTTCTTCTGGGAGTTTCACAGTTTGGGGTCTTACATGTAAGTCTTTAATCCATTTTGGGTCAATTTTTATATATGGTGTAAGAGTTCGATTCCATTCTTTGGCATGTGGATGCTCACTTTTCCTGACATCATTTCCTGAAGAGACTATTCTTTCTTCATTGTGTATTCTTGGCACTTTTGTCATAGATTAGTTGACCCTATATGTGTGGGTTTATTTCTGGACTTTCTATTCTGTTCCATTGGTCTATATGTTTGTTTTTATGCCAATACCGTATTGTTTTGATTACTACAGCTTTGTAATATCATTTGCAATCAAGAAGTGTGCTGTCTCTAGCTTTGTTTTTTTCTCAAAATTGTTTTGGCTATTCAGGGTCTTTTCTTGTTCCATATGAATTTTAGAATTGTTGTCTCTATTTCAGTAAAAAAATGCAAAAATGCCTTTGGAATATTGATAGGGGTTGCTTTGAATCTGTAGATAGCCTTGAGTAGTGGATATTTTCACAATATTAATTTTTCCAATCCAAGAACATGGGATAACTTTCCATTTATTTGTGTCTTCTTAAATTTCTTTCAGCAGTGTTTTATAGTTTTCAGTGTATAGATCTTTTACCTTTTGGTTAAATTTATTTCTAAGTGTTTTATTCTTTTGATGCTATTGTAAGTGGGGTTGTTTTCTTAATTTCTCTTTTGAATAGTTCCTTGTTAGTGTATAGAAAAGCAACTGATTTTTGTATACTGATTTTGTACCCTGAAACTTTACTGAATTCATTTATTAGTTCTAACAGTTTCTTGGTGGAGTCTAACTGGTTAGAAATGAATATTCTTTGACCCTACCATCCAACTACTAAATCAGTTTTCAGTTTAACAAGATTTTCAGGTGATTTGTAAACACATTAAAATTTGAGACACATTCATTCAGACCATTCTGCAGGCTAATGCTGACTGGCTTTAGGCGTAAGATAATTTTAGAAATATGGAATAGTGACTCTCATTTAACCTTTAGATTTATTGGTTCTCTAATTATATTTTTCCAGAATTTTATGAACGAAGTAGGTCAAAGTTTTCAAATTGTGCTTTCAAAAATGTTTAATTTTGTTAAATCCAAAATGGCCTTGTAATTAACTTTAAACATGTAACAGCTAAAAACCTCTATAAATTCACACATGCAGTCTTCTTATAAGTCTGTAGACAAAAGGACCATTCAGTGGGTTGATTAAAGTAATACAGTTTTCCCTCTGTATCTGCTGGCTTTGTATTTATGTATTTAACCAACCATGGATCAAAATCCATGGATGTGAAACCCATGGATATGGAGGGCCAACTGTATTCATTGTACTACACCATTTTATATAAGGGACTTGAGCATCCTTGAAATTTGGTATTGGTGGGGGCTCCTGGAATCAATCCCTCCCCTTCCCCACCAGATACCAAAGGATGACTGTATGTGTAGAGAATAATTTCAGTGGCTGGTTTGCATTTGTTCTCTCCATGAGTTGATTTAATTTTTTAGATATACATGTCTGTTGAAAAAGAAGAGTGGATTTCAGTTTATAACTATGGAATGTGATAAAAGGTTCTGTGTTATGATATCTATATCTATTCATCTATCTGTCATAAAAAAGTGTTCAGTATTTTATAGTATCCATCTTATAGTATCCATGCCTGTGCCAGTGTTTATGTTTATAGCTACATGTATGTAATTTTAATCAAAAAAGAGTGAACTTGTGGTTTCTTAGTCATTCTTATGGGTCAAGGATGTTTGGGAAACACTGAAATCAATGAGTTATTGTATGTATAAATTTTTCTCCTTTTAGAAGAAAAATAGTTCATAAAATATTAAAATTAATACATTCTTTAAATTTTTTAATATGTATTTAGTGTTAACTCTAAATTTAGTATTTTGAGTTCCATATTTAGTATTTTATAATTCAGAAAGGTCTAAAGCCCTTTGAAAAGTCATAAAAATTTAATCATTTTTACTCACTTTTAGGTTTTTAAAAATATATAAATTAAAAGAGGTAGTCCATGTCATTTGTGAAAGTGGATATTTTTATGATTATGAAAGAATGAACTAAGAGAGTATATACTCTTAACACAATCATTGGTGTAAAGTATATCATTAACTTGTTTGTCATTTGTCTTGATGTTGACCTCTGTGTGTTCAGAGTTAGGGGGTTTCAGGACCCGAATATTTGGTCTATATCTATGAACCATGCAGGGAGTCTTCAAGACAGCTGCTGAAAAAATAAATGCAAAATCAGAAAGAGACTACAATTGAGCTGGCTGCTTAAAAAAAAAAAAAAAAAAAAAAAAAAAAGGGAAAACCAGATTCAGTAATTATCTCTGTCTTTAGCTTAAGAGTGTACCAAATGTTTACAATCACTCGTTTGGCAAACTGAGTTTTTGCATATTACTCGTGGTTCAGGAGCCAAAACCATATGTTACTTATAATAATGTACTTTTTAGGGTACAAATTTATCATATTCAAGTCACAGGAAATGTTTACATAGGAGCAAAATGCTCTAGCATCAGAACAAATCAGTAATATTTCAGAGTTCAAATTTCCATATGCTTCCTTGGCATAAGAAAATTTCTGAGGTTGTGTAATACACTTTAATTAAAAACAAAACTTTTCTACAAATCATGGAAGTTCCCAAATAGTGAAGACAGATATATCATTTTGCTGTATCATTTATCATCTTTAAGTGGAAATAAGAATAGAAGCTATAATGAAGATATTTTGTACCTTTTCCTCTCAGAAAATATCAATTTATTTTGATCAATTAAAATAGGGTTTTGTGTGGATTTGGTTTTAGGAGTTGAGCCATGTCAGCCTGCATCGGGAGAAAATGAGCTATGTTGTCTAGGTGATACAGAGGTATCTAAAGCATTTAATTCTTAAAAAAATTATGAATTGAGGTTTAAGTTCTTACGAAAACATCTGCTCATTTTTTATGTTTGCAAACTTATGTTCTTTAGGTTTCTTTTTTATCATAAATATAGTTTATACCAAGAGTTGATGATTTTGCTATTATTTAAAAGCTTATTTCACAGTTACTTTGATGCTCTTCAATGAAGAAAAGTCAGCAGGAGTACATGTAACAAGATATTTTCAAAATAGGATCCTGACTATGATAGGAAATAGTCAATATGCTTGTGAAAGAATTCCATTTATGTGATGAGTGATTTAATGTACATGCTTATTCTTTGCGGAAAAAATGTCATTTGAATTATTCAGAGATACCCAGAATAACGAAGTTATTTATAGTCATCTTTCCAAAATATACTCTTGCACAGAGGTGAAAGAAATAACAAAATCAATTTTTTTTTTCAAATTGAAGTTTCAGCCTTAAGTCACTAAAGGGAATATCGAAGAAGTGACTGTTGAAATACTTCTTGTTTGCAAAGAAAGCATGATTGAATTCAATCATCTGAACCTAGGATTTAGAATTATCATCAATTTCCCCAGACTGTTTAGATTCAAAAACTCTTGGATTTTTTTCACTCTGCAAAAGTAAGTAGTAGAGCTGTTAATTTCATATGAAAAGGATAAGAATCTCTATTTAGATCCTTGTTTTAAATGGTAATTGCAAATAAAGCAAAAAGCAAAATTTCAGATCTACCTCCCCAATCATATCACATGTTTTAAACTAGAAAATACCGGCTTTTGTACTATATCTCCAAAGTGTGGACTAAGGAGTGCACACAGCTTCCAGTTGCATGGGTATTATATTTTGAACCCAGTAGCAGTAAAAGCATTTTCACTGTTGGATGAGTACATAGGCTTGAATGTGTTTTTAAGGTAGACAGGATCAAACATAATATAAAATTTTGCTCTTTTTTTTTTTGCACTACACTTTGAGTTGAACCTGGAAGTAAATAGCTAACTAGAACAGACTAATGATGTGCTCAGTGTCACCAAGAGCCGTGGAGTAAGTACCCTGTCTGGGTTCTCCAGTGAACTCTTAAACCATTGGCTTTTAATCCAGGAACACACTCTGAGGAGCGTGTCCCCTGCTCTTTATTACATTCCAGGGGCAGCTCCATCAAACTGCATCACTGTGGCTTAGCACAGCACTTACTCTCTCTAATAAAAAAAACACTCCAGGTGCTATATTAAATGGATTATTATCAACAGAGGATTCCAAAATTTGGTTGATGCCCTCCTCTTGCAAGATTCAGCGTAGCCTGAGGTCCCAGATGCGTTTTATGAGTGCCAACATGACAACTGAAAAAGATCAGGCCGGATGCATAAAGATGGTCAGCAGAGAGCAACGTTCCATATTGTTGGCTTAGGAAACCATTTCAGCAGAAACAAAGATGGTTACTAAGCCCCTTTCTGAAAAGGGTATCAAAGGTAAAATGGTTGATAAAGAAAAAAAGAGAAACAGCAATAGCGAGGGTGAAAGAGAAAGCAAGCCAGCGAGTGAGAGAATACCAACTGGACCTGCAGCACTGAGGAAACAATTCCTTACATACAGTAGTTACCTTCAAAAAGGACTAAGTACCTGATTCCTTCCTAGAAAGAAAACCAAGAACTTAAGAAAATATATAAATGACGGGATTCATAGTCCCTTTCAAGATGATTTAAGAAAAGTATTTTAATACTAGTATAAAATAATCAAACCCTGGTAAACTAGGCAGCATATAAATTTTTAATGATAAATAGTTATCTCAAAAATAGATTTTTGTGTACAAAATAATTCTTTGAAGTCAAAGACTGAATTCCAACATGGTACACAGTGATCTCTTACCTGCTGCCTCTTTTCTTCCCTTACGAGTCTCTCCCTTTAAATCTTCCTGCTCTCACATTTTTATGTTTCATTAGCAGTGAATGGTACTATTATTCTCCACACACACCCGTTTTTTTCCTCATCTCTGTGACTTTGCATATAATCTCTTCTGCACTTAGAACTCCAGTTCCTTTTTCGTCTATCTAACGCAAGCCTTATATTGAGGCTCAGATCGAGAGGTGCGTCGTCTAGAAAGCCTTCCTTGATGTCCTCACCTCCACTCAGCACATATGTGTGCACCCTTAATACCTACTGCATTTCTCCATTGCACTGTAATTGCATTTTTCTATGTCTTTCTTCGTAACCTGTCTCTCACTTGTTTGACTACAGAAACTGGATTGAATGCATCATTAAATTCCATGTTTCCAGAACTTAGTGGCTGTTCAGTAAATAATTTTGGAAAGAATGAATGACTGAAGTGTCTTTAGTAACTTGTAAACCTACCATTAGGAAAAATCAACTTAGATAATTTTATAAAGGGAAATGTTTTGAGTCCCAGATTTGCAATACTTGTGGGCTTCAATTAAAAGCCTTTAATTGCTGGCTAGGCAAAGCCAGGGTTAGAAAGATACTCTTGGTAGGTAGGAAGATATTGAAATGACTATTCTAACAGAACTAGAAACATTGATACATACTGCAATGAGTCATTCAGAAACTGCGAATTTCATTTCATTTAATATCTCTTTAAAAATAAAGTAGCTTCTGTCATTCATTCACATATTTATTTTTAAGAAATTATAATGAGCCAAGCCCTATGTTAGGATCTGGGGAAACAAGGCTGGATACGACACATGTTTTGTCTGTGAGAGTTCACAGTCTGGTCAGAGGTAATACTATGGCTAGCAGACAATCCTATGGGGATGAAAGATTTTGAGTGATGAGAATTTAACCTAGTACATGTAGAAAAATCTTCAAATAGAAACATACAACTTAAATCAAATCTGCAGACTAAAGCAGGATGGGAGATGGCAAGCCAGGAGTTCTCAGGAGCCATCAAGGTGGGCAAGAGCTCAGACTTGTGTGATTTATTTTCCTGGGAAGGATTTTCAGGGAAGAAAGAGAAGGAAAACAGTGAAAAAGCCTGCTTGAGATAGATTATGGTGGTAGAGGTGGAAGGGTTACATCTTTGTTCTATAAGCTTGTGATACTGTCCTGAACTTAGCCTCAGTTTCCTCACCTGTAAAGTGGGTATAGAGAAAGGGTGATGTAAAATCTTTATGCAAAGGCAAAGTAAGAATCAGACAATAATGCTGTTTTTTTTTAAACAAATCAAGACATTTTTAGCATACTTTTATGTAGAGACTATAAATGCTTTGGGTGTTGTTGGCTCTGGCTGAGGCGCCCCTGACAGAAGACCCTCTGAAGGCCCCAGCCAAGGCAGTGCTGGCTGAACAAGGCTCACTGAGCTCAGGAGCACAGCCTGGCCTTCTCTTCTCCACATTTGTAGCTCGAGGCCTTAACCTCTTATCGTTATTTTAATGATGTTTTTATGTTTAACAGTAAATCACAGTAACAGAGTTTTGACTGGTATGTCAGAGGGCTCAAAACAGAGTTAAAGTCACTGTAAGAGCTAAAGAATTTGTCAGGTCTGACGTGTTTAGTCAAGATGATCCATTCAAGTGTAGAGATGTCGGAGAGATGGTGCAGGATGCTGTTTAATTTGTTTAGGATTTGAGGGGTGGAAATGAACTTGTAGTAGAGCTTTTGCTCCATAGTGGCAACTGTTAAGAGGATAATTTATGGCTTTTGTTAAGGACATTAACCAAGGCAAAAATACCCCTATAAAGCAACTAATTGTATATTATGCTGAAGTTATTTTCTGAAGAATATGGTCACACCAGAACATGGCATAATTTAGGAAGCATTAGTGAAATTCTATACTTCCCTTATATTTCATAAGTGTATTGTGGTAATGAAAGACAGGCGTTCATTTTTCTGTATTTGGAAATCATACCTTTAGGGGTCGAAAAAAACCATTTGTGAGGTTTTTATTACAAAATAGGTGTTTAAGCAAGAGCAATGTAAAATATAAAAAAGCGACTATTAATACTGTTAATATTTTGATATATATAGTATTTTCACTCTTATATGAATAATATTAGTCAGGATACCTCAACTGCTGAACAGATAGCCTCTAAAATATTGGGGGCTTAACACAAGAGTTTCTTTCTTACTTAGAGGGGATTGCCAGCAGTGTGGGGGGAGAGGCGCAGGGGTGCTCTGCCCCATGCGGTCACTCAGGGCAGTGCCGGCATGAAAGCCTGCTACTGGAGATTCCTGCCCTTTGACCTCCAGCCAGCGGGGAGAGGGAAAGGATGGTAAGAGAGGTGTTTATACGTTTTAGACCGCAAAATGGTGAACTATCAATACATTTCTGCTTACACTAGGAAACGTAGTCTAGCAATGTGCCCAGTCTGGAGGGGAAGCAAGTTGATGTGCATATTGTCTCTCTGCCATAGCAAATATGTGTGTAAACAGGCTCATACACTACTATACATTCTGTTTACTATACATTCTATATGTACAACATTGTTTATTTACTCAGTGTATCTCAACTTCTTTTCGTTATTTGTATCATTGTTTGATTGTACTGCAATTTATTTTCCTTGTTAATTTCTTGTTAAACATTTTGGTTATTACCAGTTTTCATGACTGTGTGCAGTACTCTAATAACATTCTTGTACTTTTGCTTACTAGCCAAGTTGCTTTCTTAAAAAATTCCCAGAAGTAGAATGCTGGGTCAAATGGTTATGTAATTAAAAAAAAAAGACTTTTGACACTTTGCCAAATTTCCTCCAGAAGTTTATTTTCCTACCATCAATGAGTGTACCAGTGGATGACATTTTCCTTTTGAGTAATGGGGCCTTAGGTGGAAGCTGAAAATTGTACTTACAGTGTCCTTTTTATTTTTGTGTGAATTAAAGAATCAGTTATCACATACTTGAGCATCCATTGTACTAAGTGACTGGCCTGTGCTATAGGGAACTCAAGAAAAGGAAGTAAGTTTGTTTTTGTTGGGAAACAGTACCCTATTCTATATATTTAACACAAAAAGGGAGTTTCAGTTTCCTGCCTCTCCCCAACTCAGTAACTGATGCTTTGGTTTTTACGTGGCTATAGAAGGGACTAGGGAGACTAAGGTTTTTCTTAAAATTATGAAGGATGAGACACCTATGCTATAACAAATTCAAATGAAAAAATAAGGTACTTAAGTTTATTCTTATTGTGATAATGAGTTCAAAATGATTTCTGGCTACAGGTGGCCGCAAGTCACAAAATTAGGTAAAGGCAACACTAATCCAAGGAATGTCTAGAGAGAACCTCAGAATCATGCCTCAGCTTTGGCTTCATGTATTTCTTGAAAAAAAAAAAAAAAGGATATGTAATTACATTACTGTTGTATTGATAATTAAGTTATGAATTCCCATGGCCAGTAGTAGCCAAAGATAAGCTTAATTTTTAAGTTTAGCTTTAAACATTAAGGATACTTTTAAAGAGGTGTAAAGTTTGAGGCATCTCGCGAGCTTTCTTACTTTTTCTCATTACTTTGATGATCATTTTCTAAGCAGCTAATGATCATTATGTGCTCATTTTAAAATATAATGTTTGGATATACCCTGAGACCACATAGATTGACTGTATTTCAATGATAATTATATCTTTTCTTTCATTATTTAAAATTATATTGGATTTAACTTTTATTTTAAAGTTATGGATTTCTCAGATATAGATTTGTTGCTATGTTTATGTGTATATTAAATGGAAATAATTTATTAGGAAATTCATTAATTAGATTCTTGTTTGCTTTCCTATTGTAAGCTATATAAGTTTTTAGTGAAAGTAAGACCCTGTGTCTTCCTGAGATGTAGTGTCTATAGAAATGCTATTTCCACGAAATGGAAATATGGTCTTTGTTATTAGATAGATGAGTTATAGGTATGTATATATGTACCTCTATGATATATAAACATTTCTATAAGCAGATAAATTGATGCACATTGCATAGAAATCAGAAACTTTTCAGATAGATACTCTAGTCTTTAAATACTCAGAATGGCCCTGAGAAAGTTAAAAGAATAATAGAGTAGTTTTCAAATCTAGTAGGCATAGGTACTTGGAGTTGAGACAGTAATTACAGCTGTGCCTCCATATCTCTGGGGGACTGGTTCCAGGAACCAACCCCCAACAGATACTAACATTCACAGATGCTTAAGTCACTTATATAGAACAGCATAGTATTTGCATGTCATCTGCACACATCCTCCCATATTCTTTAAATCATCTCTAGATTACTTATAATACCTAATACAATGTGAACGCTGTGTAAATAGCTGCTGGCATATGACAAACTCAAGTTTTGCTTTTTGGAACTTTCTGGAATTATTTTCCAGAATATTTTCTATCCTCAGTTGGTTGAATCTGAGATGTGGAACCTGTGGATACAGAGGGCTGACTCTATGAACAACAGACAAATCACACGAAAAAGGAATTCCCATTTAGGTAGTTTAAAATACCTAAACTGAAATTCTTAATGTCTAAACTTGCCTCTCAACTACTTGTTAACTTCAAAAACTTTTTTTTAAACCTAAGGCCATTGACTCAATTAATTCATCAAGCACACATTATGTGTGAGATACATAGTCCATTTTTCTTAAGTCTTCATAGTCTGCTGGAGGAGACAAACAGAGAACCACAATTCAAAATGATAAGTGCTCTCATAGAGGGAAGTCGTGGGTTCTCTGGGAACATAAGAAAAAGACCAAATCTAGACTACCAAAAAAGGTTTCCTGAAGGAGGAGGTCAGAGACAGAGATTGTTTTATATTTAAATTGACTAGTTGTATTTTGAAGCATTTGCTAATTTGTTAGTTTTGAAAACTTCTGGGTTATCACCTTTGCTAAAGACTCTTCTGACCATTCAAAGAGGAACATGTCTAGCTGTTCAAGTTTATGAAAAAGTTTATAAAGTTCAAGTTTATAAAAAGTACTGGGAAGGCAGTCTGTAGTGAACCATAGTGGTCTGTGTAGCTTGTCGTCTTTAGACTTCAGTTATTATTGATGTTACTATTCCAGACAATACTATTTGCAAATCTTATTAAAGTGTACACATCCTAAACTTAGGAAAAATATATACTGCATAAATATTAATAATTATGATGACGTGTGAGTTTTAATTGTTTGTCCTCAGTCCTGTAATTTTATAAGTGATCACAATGAAGTCCAAATAGACTTGAAATGGCTTAGGTCAAGGGGGATTTGAAGGACTTGAATTGGACTGAGAGAACATCAAAAAGGACCAGAGAACTGACATGTACACACTGCTGTATTTAAAATGGATAACCAACTGTATAGCACAGGGAACTCTGCTCAATATTATGTAACAACCTAAAAGGGAAAAGAATTTGAAAAAGAATAGATACATGTATATGTATAACTGAATCACTTTGCTGTACACCTGAAACTAACACAACATTGTTAATCAACTATACTCCAATATAAAATAAAAAGTTAAAAAAAGAAAAGGACCAGAGAATCTGTAATTTAGGGTCAGAGTGGCCTGAGGTCAGGAAGAGGGGAAGGTCTCTGTAAAAGTCTCCCAACAGCTGGGTTGTAAAGGGTACAGCTGGAGCAGTTGGAAGAGAGATTGGAAAGGCCTGAAACTGCAGAATGAGGGTGAAATGAGATGTGACTTGCTCAGGACAATAAAGGAAAGGCAGGAACAGCTGCAGGGTTTGGATCTGAGACGCACGGCAAACTCAGTTTGCAGACGGCTTAAACGAATAGTGATGGGAAATGTATATTTATGTATATATAGATCTGAAGACACAGAAAACAAATGCTTAGGAAAAACTAACATGCTTAGAAAGTTCTGAGCTGTGCACTGGAGCAATGAGGATTAAAAGCCAGAGAGAAGTGAATTTTGATTATGCTTTCATGTTAGCAATGTACTGTAAATACCATGCTAAGAAATACTTGGAACTCTACCCTGGTCACCAAAACCAGTTGTGTTCTAAGTGAGTTTGGTATATTACGAGTTCTTAATTGGAGCCTTTAAAACATGCCCCAGTCTATTTTTACATGGACTAATAGGATATCAATTTAACTTGCTCTACAACAGTTTAAAAATATGAAGACATTTCCATAATTTTGAGATATTTTTCATCGTAATTGTAACAGGGTACAGTAGTCGATTAATTTTTTCCTTCATTTTTAACAAGGAGCTTTTATGAAATTGCTGCTTGGTGCAAGAACTGCCTTCTATCTTTGGGTCATTAGATTTGCTGAGTTGAATTTAAAGGGAAAATAATATTAATCCTCCCAAATATCTTCTCTTCAACTTATGTAGCATTACCATTCTTTTTTTCTCTTCTTTTTTTCACTGCATAATATAGTCTGGCAAAAAGTAAGTGTGATCTTAATTGTTAGACTTGTTTATTCCAGGGAGGAACCAATGGAGCACTTAGAGTAATTAACATATTTTCTCTGGTCTTCTCATTTTGTTAATGATATCTTATTGAAGGCTGTGCAGTAATTACTGCCCACTGAGGTACATACGCTGAAACAAATTAATGGCCAATGACCAATAATGATTACACTTGTAATTACCTATTGTGAAGTATAAGCATAAAAAAATTGAAATTAAAAACAATGTTCTTTGAAGCTAAAATTAAACTATATTGTGAAACTGACCTAAAAATCATATTAACAACTCAACAGAGAAATGATATTTCATGACTTTATCATTATCCCCGCCACTTTCACAAAAGTTACAAGACACGTTTTTTTGCTGTGTTTCAGAGCATAAAGAATAGGACACGTTTACTATTAGGTATGACTTTTGGGTATGGGTGGAACATTTATCTTAACATGGCAGCATAATTTTCAGTGATTTCAAGATGTTAAAGTAATTTTCTATACCAGGAGGCAATATTTCGTTCTTCCTTCTCAAGAGGAGATATGTTTTCTCCCCAGTGGCTTCTTTTTACCTGTCTATGCTTAAGAAATTCTGGGTCACTTAGCACTTTTAGCAAGATCAATACTCTTTAATGCTCAAACTTCATTTATCTCATGGGTTTATCAAAATAAACAGCAATTTTCCTGTAAAGCTGCCACTATAACTTGGGATAGAGGGTGGTGATAGCTGTTCACACAATTTTCATATGATACAGTTTGATTTTGTAAAGTTGAGTGATTTGAAACTCCTCTTTCTTTAGACTGCCAACAACTTCAGCATCTACTTTTTACATGTGGAAAAAATAATAAATTTTAGCGAAGGATTAACATAGTACAGTATTTGGTTTCTCCAGACTGAAATAGAGGAGACCTGGGATCTAAGTCTGTGTCACTAATTAGCTGGCAAGTCACTCATTGTCTCTGGGCCTTGGCTTTCTGACCTGAGAAATGGGAGCTTTGTATTAGATCATCTCCAGGGTCACTGGTAGGCACTAACACACTATGGTAGGCTTTGTGATAAGGATCACAGGAGACTGGAAATTCTCTCTCTTATCTCTGGTTAAATTGTTGTGTGAAAACATTAAGATTTTTGGATTTTTTTCATTATTTGGAGTTCAGTTTACAAGTCAGATTTTTTAACGTTTCATTCTCAGTCCTTATCAAATACTTGGATATTGAACAGAATAATAAATTTTTGTTCACCTGAGTAGGAAAAATGAAACTAGCTTCTAAACCTGGATAACTAGCTTAAATGTATACATTTTCAAATTTCAAACACTATAATAAAATCTCTACACTTTATTAAATATTTTAACTAAAATTATATCCTTCTAAATATTATTTTTAATTATAGTGTTTTGTTTCTAATGAGAATTTGAGTTCCTGCAGGATCAGAATTAAGTTTTTATGTATTTTCATACCTGTTAGCACATATTTGTATTCAAGAAATATTCGTTAAAAGAAAAAAAAAACCATGATTTTCAACATATCTTTGTTTTTGGACATTCTGTATGTTGCTATGTTGTTTTAAACTGTTTTCAGGGTAAACTATCTTCTCTCCCTCAAATGGGAAGTTGACTTTCTATAAGACAACTTCAGTGTTCTACAATGAGGCAATTAAAGCTTGATTCTTTGAGTTAAGGTTTCTTATTTGGGTATGGACATCACAATGGAATTATGATCTTGCTGTTATGCGTTGGATATCACATCCAAATTACTTTTTTTACATATGAGGAAATTGGGCATAATAAGGATGGAAATTGCTAGACTATTATTATCTAAAATCTCTGCCCCAGAATTTGTAGTCTATTAAAGCTTATTAATGTCTTCTTTAAGATCCACTAGCAAAAGATGAGAAAGGTTGTTATCCAGCTTTAAGATTTTTCAGGACCTCTTACTGCTTTTAATTTTTCCTTTCAGTTCATGGGAGCTAGTCTTGTACGCCTGGTTGAACTTCGTTTAGAATTTTGACAGTTTTTTTATTTGTGTCCCATTTGGATGTTTTTCACAATGGTGAGACTATTCACATTACATCTGAATAACCACTACCCAATGGTTTAATTCAAATTGTCTGACATACCTCTAATTAGTATTGTTAATGTTTACAGAATATTCTTAATAAAATAAAGCTCTCTGGCTTAATTTTAAAACAAAAAATGATAACAGAAAAAATTTTAAATAAATGTAATGTGGAAATTTTCATAAGTTTTACAGAAAAATTTGTTTATAAAAACTAACTTTGATAGAAAACTCTTGGTTGGGATGAAATGAGAAATGGCAGAGTGCCAAAATAACTATGTCTTATGATATATTTCTTATGATATAATTCCCAATTTAAAATAATCTTGATAGTCATCTATTCATATATTTAGACTTAGCAACATTGGTAAACTGAAGGTTATAGAGATGTATATAGAGAATGGTTAGCTAGTCTTGCTATACTAGTAATTACCAGTAAATGTTAATTATGTCCAAATCCATTATATACCTGCACATCTGTAAGTATTATAGCAATTTTTAAAAAGTCAGTTTGCTACAATATTAAGTTAGAATTTTTTTCCAGTTCTAACTTAACAGTGAGTGAAAAACAACAGTTTCTGAGAAGATTATTATTTAAAGGTAGACTGGAAAAATAAAATACTCATTGTATGGGTATGTTTCCAACCCTGAAGTCATGATATGCTTTTGTTTATTTTGCTCAATATGATTTAAAGAAAGTTATTTAAAAAGTAAATAAGGCAAGAACCTGAAATTTGTTTGATTTAAAAAATCATGACTTTAAAAAAGGTTGGTTGCAGGCTCTTGTACTATGATTTTGTCTCTCTAGCTAAGCTGCTTCATGAACTTGGGCAAGGGTATTTATCATTCAGAGGCTCATTTTCCTCATCTGACATTCTAAACTTGTCTGAAGCAGCACTAAAGTCCTTTCAGAAACCATTTGCTATGTGTATATTGGTGTTTATGGTTTTAGTTTCTATATACTATATTAGTTTACATTTAGTTTGTGTATATATGATATATAGCATTACAAATTCTCTTAAAATTTATATGAACATTTATAATTTTTCAATGTAAATATGTATGTATACCTTGTATGTTAAAGAAGAATAATGCAAAGGAATAAATTACTTTCCTTATTTTGTTCATATATTTAAAATATTTCCTACCATGTCATTTTCTTCAATGATATGTGTATTGGAATTATGGTCATAGTAATATCACATTCATTATTCTTTTTTGGAAGCATTTCAACATCTCTATTCAAGGACTGAGTAGATTGTGTTTACAGAGGCTTTACGAGGCATCTGTTCTTAGCCACAGCTGAGAATGGGGCCCACCGTGCAGACTGGAAGCATCCACCTAGAATTTGTTGAATTAAGTCCTTGCACCTGGATATAATTGTCGTGCCACTGTGCTGGGGTTTTCTTAAGCTACTGGTAAAACAAATTAGCTCAATTTTAAACTGGCATCCAGTAGAGAAGCAACAACTCACCTCATATAATCTTTTTCAAATAATTATTTTTGTATTGCCAGTTTTACCTCATGAATATTTTCCTGGGGGCTGAGTGAGAAAAAAAAATGTAGCTAAACCAGAGACGAGATAAAAATTCTACTCATGTTATAGGCTTTGATATCATGGCAGTATAATTAAGATATTGGTAAATCTGTGATTATAATTTCAGTTCAGCTGGATGTTTTTCCCCCACTATACAAAACATAAATTCATGTATTTAGTTGTGATGTAGAGTTTAAGAAATATTCTCATATCCATATGCAAGTTTCATAAACCATTGTCATATTTGCTGTACTTTAATGACAGCTATTTTTATAGATAGAAAAGATGCATGTGAGAATCATGGTAAACAGGAGACAAGATTCATTTATGTTTGTCAGTAGAATTCATGGAACTCAATTAGTTATGCATTTTTGAGTCATTTATACTTGGCAACCAATTTCACAAGTTTTCTAGAAATCCAATAAATTCAAAACTTTAATGGCTGGTAAGAATGGGGTTAGTTCTTGTGGAATTATGAAGCTAATACATGCATGTATTTCTGTGTGCATTCATTACTTATCCACTTATTACAAATTTCACGGGCACCATTTAGGGGTCAGGCAGGATTCTCAGCATTGAGGACAGAGCACGGAAGCATGAGAAGTTCCTGCCTTCCTGAAGTTTATGTTCTAGTTTGGGAGACAGACAAAAAAAAAGAAAGAAGGAAGGAAAGAAGGAAAGGAAGGAAGGGAGGGAGGGAGGGAGGGAGGGGGGAAAGAAGAAAGGGAGAGAGAGAGGGAGGGAGGGAGGGAAGGAGGAAGGAAGGAAGGAAGGAAGGAAGGAAGGAAGGGAGGGAGGAAGGCCGAAATAAGAATTAATTTCAGTTAGTGTTGTTAATTTCTATGAAGAACAAATGTGGGTTAATTACAGAGTAGTAAAAAGGTACAATTAGATTGGTTAAGAAGACCTCTATGAGAAAGTTTCTGTGTTGCTCTATGTATCAGTAAGCACATATGCTAGCTCATTAATATACAGTTTTATTTCTTAATATGCCTTCCAGTGTCTTATACAATGTCTAGCATAAGATGGGAGAAAAATGCCCTACTTGATTTGAGATGGAAGACACCTAGCATTTAGAAAAGTCTGTGCACATGTGTAGCCATGTATCCCAAGTATAACATACAGAACACAATAGATCAATATTATATATGATTTATTACAAAGGTTTGAATGTAAAGCCCTACAGAGCCTTTCCTAACCATTTTTTCTTCAAATGTTGTTGCTTCTTCCCATCATAATAACTTGTACGTATTTCTTTTGTAGCACACCCCACCTTGCATTGCCTTTAGTTGTACACCAATGTCTTTTCCTTTCAAGATTTTACTCTTTGATACAGCTTTCCTTTATATATCTTTATATTTCCAGGGCTTTACACCAAGTCTAGAAGCAAATACAATGTGTTTTAATATAAATGTGTAATAAAGAGATTCTACTGTATTTCAATTAACATGCTCAGAGTTGATTACATAGAAAAGTTTCACTGATTTATTGATGTTCTGAGAGTAAAATATTGTGTATAAGTGACAGAGCTGAATTCCAAATTCTAGCAACCCAGCTAGCTGACTTGTGCTTATTGTTGGCAATAAACATTGCAGCCGAGTTTGATTAGCAGCGACACTACTGCTGCTAATGGAAATAGCTACCATTTATTCAGCTCTTTCTAATGTCGGCTGTTGGCCACTATGTACATTGTCCTCTAAAATCCTGGCAATGAGCCTGTGAAGCAGGTGTTATTGCTCCACTTTGCAGATAAGTAGTTGAAACTCAGGGAGAATGAAAAACTGGCTGAAGTCACCAAGCTTGTCATAGATTAAAATAGATTATAATAATATGTATTCCAAATTATATTTATGAAATGTATGATGTATAATAAAAATAGTATAAAATTTCAAATAAAAAATTATAAAATGGCTGCCACATATATATATATATATGTTTGTATATGTTTGTGTTGTTATGTGGCAGGGATGATCTTTCCAATGCTTGGTGAGGAAAGGGTGTGAAGTGGCAGGGATATGTACTTTGGTAAAGTTTGGGATGGTAAATATGTGTGTGAGTGTATGTGTGTGAGTGTGTGTGCATATATATGCTCGTCATATGCATAGATATTTTCATAGTTTGATACTATTAGTTTTGAACTGACTTATACTCATTATGGTGCAATGTCAACTTTGGAGGACAGGGCCGTTTCTCGGATATCCCTGTATCCCCAATGTAGGTGCAGTACAGTGTAGGCACCTACTAAATGCTTGTTTCAAAATGAAAAATTAAAATAATGTTATCCTAAGGCAATTCATGGAATAGGAGCACTTAAGATTTTTACTCCCATTAGCTTTAAAAACCAATGTCAACAACATTGAAAACAACACATAAATATCTGTTGTTGTTTTTTTTAAAGTTCAGTGGAGCTTTTTTTATTACAAAAATTAATCTATTTCAATATTATAATTCTGAGTTAGGCAATATGGTATGGAAATGCAAAACTTGAGAAAATCACACATATGTGGAAAAATCTAGCCATAGTTTTCCTTATTAAAGTCTAAAACCGGCATGTAATCAACAAAATAAGCAGCTAAATCAGGTATTTTATAAACTTGATGCTAATGGTCATTGATATTCACACATTTACATATAGTCACTCAGCATGTCATAATATCGACTAATATATGTGTGTGTTCTAATACATCATTCACACATATATACTCTGTAACCCAAAGTAAGGCTGCCACACTATAGAGCTAACTATATAGGTTCACCAAATATCACATGCTTTTCAAGTTATGGATTTTTTTGTTAATATAAACAAAGGCAGAAGAGACGTGCAGACAAAAAAAAAAAATCAGTAACCTAAAAATCAGAAGTACCAATCTTTACAAATAAGCCTTTTCAGAAATATAAAAGTAGCGTTGGTTAAAAAGTAAGTAAAAGGATATTTTTATCTTTCTATGGGATGATGGAGGTGAAGGTCAGTTCCTCACTGCTGGTAATTTATGTTTATATGCCTCTAAGTACAGAGAAAGTAGAACTCACCCAAAATGCTTTCTAAGAATTTAAGCACACACACTCTATTCTATGCAAATCAAAGTGAAGACCTGGTCTGGATATAAATGTAGGCAATTTTATTAAACAATCTTACTTTTACGTAATTATACATTTCAGACACTAGAAAAACCAAAATATGATTCTCAATGAGTTCAACTTCCAAAATTACTAAGTACACAGTAAGAATAATCCAGTCCACAGCGTCTATTTGTTAGAAGTGGGAGATTTTGGGTAGAAGCTCTTTATAGACTGTGCAGTGCAAGTGCCCAATTCTCAGAATTAAAGGGAGAATTAACTCCCTTTAGTTCATTCTCTGGAATTGGAACCACCTTGGGAATAATGTCTCACAGAATGACATGCTGCCTTAGACATCCCAGTATAAGCAAGACTCTTACAGTTCTAATATTTTTCTTAAATTAATATTTAGACCAAAATGTGAATGTGACAGGATTTAAAATTTCCCACCTTATCTGATCTACTCTTAGTGTTCCAAGTGTAACTCTGAAGACAAATTAAATTGTGTTTGTTGAAAGATAGTGTTGGAGAGACTTATTATAAGGCTCTAGATGTTACCTGCCTGTCACAGAAGATTTGTTTTTATGGAACTGAATGAGAGATTTTTGGTTTCATGGAAAATTCTATAATTTCAAATTTTTGATGTCCCAAATTTAATTTTACTAAGTGATACCCATAGAGTGGTTATGCTAAAGTGATATGGTGATAGGTAATTGGAAATGAAGAGGTACACAATAAGCTAGGTGCTCCAGACAAAAACTAAGGAGGCATTTTTGATTTTTCCCACTCTTTCATTACTGCAAATGCTCTACACTCTGCTTTCAAAGTAAGTATTGTGATTCTATTGATTTCTTTCTGTCTTCACTTGAACCAGCACCATCTTCTGTCAGCTGGACTACTGGGCTGGCTTCCCTGCCTCTGGCCTCCCACTTTAGACACCCTAAAATTCATTCTCCACACAGTAGTCAGAAAGTGGTTTTTTTTGTGTGTAAGTCAGATCATGTCACTTCTTCTCTAAAAGCCTCCATAGCTGGCCCCAACGGCAAAGAACCCAAATGTTTATCAACCAGTGAATGGATAAACAATAGTACATTCTTAAAATGGAATTCTTTAGGCAAAAGTGGACAACTGATACACACAACAACATGGATGAGTCTGAAAGGCATTATGCTGAGTGAAAGAAGCAGGACACCAAAGGCTACATGATGCCATTTATATGAAATCCTGGAAGAACTGTAGGAACAAAGGTCAGATCAGTGGTGGCTAGTGGGGGAGGACACAAAGGAACATTTGGGTGATGAAAATGATCTATTTCTTGACTGTGGTAGTTACACAGCTTTATACTTTTGTCTATAATCTTCAAACACATGCGCGAAAAGAGTGAATTTTATTACATTTACATGTGCGATGGTTACATATATATAGTATATATAGAGAGAGTATATATAACCAGCACATATATGAATGTAATAAAACATAAATAATTATGTACATATATACATATATATACATACATATATATATATGAGAGAAAGTGCCAATTCCATAGATACACTAAGTTCTAAGTGTCCCCTGGAGAAAACAAGAGAATAAACCCATCTTTATAAAGTGCCTCCCTTGAACTCTGAGAATTGTACATGTATACTGTGGAGCTCTTGAGGGGCTTCTACCCCAAATTATATACACATGAGGTAGACTATATCTCAATAACCATGACTTAAAAAAAAATAAAATCATTCTACGGCTTCCTCCTGTACTTAGAATAAAAATCCATATGCCTGACTCAGACCTGTAAGGCCCTTTGTGAACTCGCCCGTGCCTGCCCCTCACCTCGTTTCTCTCCCTGCTTCATATAGTTCTAGACTATTTAGGATATTTTCTTAGACATTTGATTTGATGTTTAACTTTTAAAACAAATAAATCATTAGCCTTTAAAAATGACATTTAATTTTTACTAATGAGGATTTAAAGTATAAAATTATGTGTTAATAATGCTTTTGCATAATACCTATATTTTCTCATAAAAATAAAAGACCCCATCTACAAATACTCTGCTGTCATCATCATAGGCATCCTGATTCTCTCTTTGTTCATGGAAAGTGAAGAGAAGAGGCAGTAATTTTAAATGCCTGAGATCATCTTCAGCTTACTTAGTGGCCAGGTGCTTTCTGTCAGTTAAACATAATATAAGAGAAGATGAATGTATGCAATATTAATTAATTATTTAAACAAGTGATTTTGATAGTATTATGTAACAGGATCCTCAAGGGGACTATTTTTCACTTTATAAAAATATGAAAATTGAATTTAATTAAATAATAACCTCTCCTATTTTATTTACAAATATAAATGTGATATGCAAATGTTTAATCACATCTATTTCAGATATACACCTCCAGGTATGTTGAATGTGAAGCCAACACACTAGCATACAGAGAGTATAACATTAAAAGAGATAGAAACTCTGTGTAGAAAACACACACATCTACACCCACACGCACATTTTATTCACTTCTAAGAAAAATATATTTTTCTAACAGTGGTATCATATAGAACTAAAAATTCAGTTCACATATCTAAATTAGATTTACAGAACTTCCATAAATGCATTAAAACAGATTCACATAAATCACTAAAATGTCATCTTAAAAAAACAAGTCACATATATTATCTGATAGTATACCTCATCACATTGGTTACATTTACATATCATGCACCCCAGGAATACGTCAGGACTAGATAAAATTTTCAGCTCATGTGAGACATAGCAAAATACAAGTTGACTCTTTAGTGGGATTAGGGCACTTGAATTTTATAAAGTTTTTAATTGACTATTTCCTTCCTCTCTCTTTTTCTACTACTCACTTTCCTCCTTCCTTCCCACTTCTCATTCTTCTTTGGGCTTCCTTTTTTCCTTACATCACTTAAAGAATGTGGTTAATTGCAGGAAGTTTCCAGTTTATGGCTTTAGGATATTTTCAATTTACTCTAAACTTTTGCTGTTCATCATGAATACAGTCAACATACAGATTGCTTACTAGCCCAGAATCCCAGAATTTGTTTCTTTTCTTTAATTTCTCTTTAAGCTATCCAAGAATAGGATGATATTAATCAGGAAACATCTTGTGCAAGGATGCCACATCCATCACTGGACTAAGAGCTTGTTTTCAACTTTATAGACCAGGGGGGTAAGCTTCTGTTCCCAAGAGAGGGCTTAAAATGCCCTGGGAAAAGCTCTGCTTCTTGAAATAGCTGTTCACTGTTACAGATGTTCAGGTGACTGACTGACAATTTCCTCCCCCCATAAGACAGCTCCTGGGAAGCTCTAGAATTTGACTTTAAACTGGAATGACTCTGGAGATAGGTTTGATATGGCATGGCCTCAAGGCATTCTTAATCTGAAGTTCTTCCAGAAAGTCTGGTGAGTTCTAAGACTTCCCTGGCAACCCAATCTGCTCCAACAGCACAAAGAGGGAAATGTAAACAAGGGAAATATCAAGTCAAGGTTTTCTTTGGTGCTTCCTGGGTGTAATATAACATAGTGGTGAAAAGCTTTAGCTCTCAGGTTAAGATGCTTGGCTACAATTCCTGGTTTCACCCTGTCTGGCTGTAAGACCAGAGCCTCAGTTTCATATTTATTATTATTTTATAGTCATAATACTCTTCCGATGGAATTGCTCTGAGGATTAAACTCAATTAACACAGAGCCTAGCACAAAGTAAAAACTAAACGTTATCTGTTAGTATTGTTGTAATTGCTATTATTGTCATCCTAAGCCTCAGAAGATAATTTGGCCGTAGTTGAGAGACTGCTAGGGATTTTGTCCTTTTATCAATTATGAGAATAATTTATACAACAGCTGTGATAAAATGTATGTAGAGAGCTACGCACATTGGTAAGTAGAGTTCAAACATGCAATTGGGTGCTGAAATTTAAAATATTCAGGACTAGTTTATATAGAGGAAGGAAAACTTTGTGTTTTGAGTCAGGTTACTTTGTTAGTTCAGTTTTATGCACAAACATCTCATTTTCCTGGTTTTCTAATTAGATATAATATTTAAGGTCACCAAAATATTACTTACTGGAGGCGGCAGCTTAAGAAGAAAATCAATATGTGTTATATTTTTCTAGTATAACATTTCTGTGAGAAATTAGATTAAGATAAGAAAAATAAAATCTCCTGTTAAAGAATTCCTTTATCATTTTGTAATACTCCTTATACAAAATGCTAAAACCAAAAAAAAGTCCTGTTTTATTTATTTATTTACTGCACATACTTTGGTAAATTCTGTACCAAGTCTGGGAAGCTGATTATTAAAAGTGAATCTTCCAGGGCTTCCCTGGTGTCACAGTGGTTGGGAGTCCGCCTGCCGATGCAGGGGACACGGGTTCGTGCCCCGGTCCGGGAGGATCCCACATGCCGCAGAGTGGCTGGGCCTGTGAGCCATGGCCGCTGAGCCTGTGCATCCGGAGCCTGTGCTCCGCAACGGGAGAGGCCACGGCAATGAGAGGCCCATGTACCGCAAAAAAAAAAAAAAAAAAAAAAAAGTGCATCTTCCAGAAAATAAATGGGTAAATGTTATTATGCTGTTTTAATATAAAATCAGTAGAAAATATTAAATATTATCTTTATGGTATCTGTTTCCTCATCTTCCTTTGTTTCTCATGAATATTTTTAATACTATTATTATTAGTGTAGTGGCATAGAAATGACATACTATAAATACCAGTGAACACTGGAGGTTAAACAAAGTTAATTTATGCAAGAAAACTCCAACTAGAAAAGAGGGAAGACCATTTTTTACTTAATAAATACACTATTAGCACAGGTCATTTTTACCTGCTGAGTATTTCCAGGCATCCAAATAATTGTTATTCTCAACTGTCTCTTGTTGTGTCTTAGCCAAGCTAAGCCACAAAGGACAAGCAGCTCAGAGCTTAGTGAGTGCTTCTCTGCTGTCCCACATAAGAGCTGGGAGCAAGCCTGAAGAGTTTCCCAGAAGGCCTGAAAGCACGCAGCAGCAGCATCTTGGATAAAGCAGAAATGGCCTTGGATAAGGTTCACTTTGGATTCATCATGTGGCTTTGTGATCTTGGGAGAGTTACTGATCTTCCTCCATTTCTTCACACACAAAACAAGAAGACGAATACCTACCTTACAAATATTTTTTTAAAAAATGAGAAACAAAGGAAATAATGTTTGTAAAATATTTGCTAAGTGTAAAATGCCTATTCCAGTTAAATCTATCACAGTAGTTCAAAGTGTGCCATCAGTTTGATTCTCGGTTCTCAGATGGGAATAATAGTCTTACTGCTCAGTTGTTGGAAGGGAGCTATTACATATAAAGCAGTTGGGGCAATTCTTGATACATTTTAATCCTTTTGTTATCATTAGTCCACATACTTAATGTAGATTGCAGGAGTGATAGGGAAATAAGATTAATTTTAAAAATTGAAATCGAAAAGGAGAATAACCACATATTGTTTATGAATATGCAGTATTTAAGTTCTACATGTTGGACAGTGATCAGATGGTTCCAATTACAGAAATATTAACTGAGAGGCGTAATTTTGATCATTTCATTTTTTATATTAGTTGGACAGGCTCATGGGAGCATGAAATGAGATGGCTTTAGAAAGCCTTTCTGCCTTTGGCTGGAAATTATGTTTTTAATCAGAGGCTGTTTTGCACCTGGTGGAGTTTAACTTCTTCAGTAATTAGTACATGCAGCATTAGCTAGGTGGTTTTTGAACATTCAGAGATTTTTTTTATCATAAAAAGATTGTGTTTCATGATTCATGTAAAACATATAAGCTTATATGCTCTTTAAGATCTGATGAAAAAAAAATCTGATGAAAAGGAATGATTTTATTCTACATTAGAAAAACTGGGCTGGTGATTCCTAAATGTAAACAGGTGCAGTGAGGAAAATAAAATTAATCACAATAAAAAAATTCATCTGGTCAAGTTTGGGAAACATTAGGTTAATTAAACACTAAAAGTAAAGCTTCTATTGCAGCATTTCTCAGAATCTTTACTGTATACTGTGTGTTGAGAATCTCTAAGCATGGCAGTAGTTGTTTGCTATACTTGCTAATATTATTTGACCACTGAATCCTTTTCTTGAGGGGCTATTGTGAGGAATATATTTTGGGACGTGCTGGGCTAGAGGATTGTTGTGTTTCTTGTCTTCATTTTTAAATGAGGGTAAACAATGTGCACCCAAATGCCAGGATGGCATATGAGTTTAGAATTTTCTACCACATTCCCACCTTGTTTGGTCATTTCCATTGGGGGCATCCTTGTAAAGTTAGCTTATTAGACAATTCCTAGGATAAGGGACTGTAGCTCCTGGTTTATCCCTTTCTTCCTTCTCCCATTGTAAAAGTGCAAATGATTTCATAGGCTAGGTCCAGAAAAATGCTGGTTTTGCTTCTGAGAGTGTCTGATCCTGAGGATGAGAAAAAAAGTAGCATCTGTGATTTAAAGTACCAGGAGAAAGAGACAACACTCCAAAAAGTTGATATTCACAAGAACAGCCTGGGAACTTTAAAATAACATTTAAAATTAGAAATTTAGAGCCATCAATAAAATCACAAAGGTGATAGTGATGACAGTTGTTTTATCATGGGTTTTATCCATTTTTCTCCAGGAAGGAGGGGACAATAGAGAAAAAGAAAATCTCAGTTAAGCATCCTTTTATTTTGTTTTGTGTTTTTGTTTGTTCGGTTTTAGTCTTCCAGCCTTGATACTGTTGACATTTGGGGATAGATAACCCTTTCTTGTGTGGGGCTGTCTTGTGCACTGTAAGATGTTTAACAGCATTCCTGGCCTCTATCCACCAGATTCTAGTAGCACCTCATTCCCTACCTGTGATAATCAAAAGTATCTCCAGGGCTTCCCTGGTGGCACAGTGGTTGAGAGTCTGCCTGCCGATGCAGGGGACACGGGTTCATGCCCCGGTCTGGGAAGATCCCACATGCCGCGGAGCGGCTGGGCCCATGAGCCATGGCTGCTGAGCCTGCGCATCCGGAGCCTGTGCTCCGCAACGGGAGAGACCACAACGGTGAGAGGCCTGAGTACCGCAAAAAGAAAAAAAAAAAAAAAAGTATCTCCAGTCACTGTTGAATGTCTCCTGGGGGGCAAAGTCACTGCCAGTTGACAACCAATGGTCTACTCCTTTCCCACAGTTTCCACCCCTTTGGTACTAAACGATGGATGTAGACAATTGAAGGGCTTCATGCTGTATATGTTCATGTGAATAATACAGTAAAACTGCAAATAAGTTCAAGATGAGTAACAGTTCTGTAACAGGTTTTCTGTCATTTTTCTAAGTCTCAGTCTGGAAGTATGGGATCACTTTCGAATCTCCTATTAGCTGACTTATTTTTTGTCCTTCTGCCCTGACTGATTGCCTTTTCCACTTAAAATAATACTAGCAACATGTTTGCTCTTCACGTAAGAAGGAAATTACTAAACTGTGGCTTAAGCTGTCCCTTGGTTGGTGTAATGTTTTTGGAATTATCGAACGTTAGTCATTTAAATGAAATAAGTTGCCAAATATGTTGGGTAAATCTATAAACCCAGTGAAATGGGAAGGCATACAGTGCCTTGCCTGTTTATATACTGACATTATTTGGGGCCTTAAATTTACACCTATTTTTCTGTCTCAATTGTTTCCACTTTCCATACCGGTGTTTGGGACTCCGTTATAAGACTAGAAATGAAACTGTCCACGATGGGTTAGAAAAGAGAGTGTCTAAAAATAAGATTGTGGTTTTCTAGCACAATCACGACTAAAAATTACATTGTGAGATTATTATTTTAATTATTATTTGTTTATATTTGTCTTGAGTGTCTGGGATTGGACATTCACTTCTGGAAAGGAACATGATGAATTTTAAAATTTAACTAACTTATATTGAATTTGAGTAACTCCCTAAATAAAGAAGAAAAAAAGAGAATAACTGAAAAAAAGGGCTGTATGTTCTCATAACTGTATAGCTTCTCAAAGCTTGCTTCTGTGATGTATCCATGGAAACATTTAACATTTTGACGTATATTCTGTTTAATTAATATTCAATTATATATTTTCCAGTTTTAAATAGTGTATCTAGTTATAGTATAGGTAAAAGGATGAGCTCTAAAGACATCTATATCTTAATAGCAGGACTATTCTTTTCTTTTTGCTTCCCAAAGTTTTTATTTGAGTAGAGTTTTAAACTGATACAAGATACATTCACCAACCACTTATTCTTAGTGCTTATATTAGCCTTAAATAATTAAAAGCTTAAAGCACATTTTTTTCATTTTTGAGCTGTACGTGTGATTACATTTAATTTAATCTTCTTTATTTGTTTTCCTTTTATAAAAAGTTACTCTGTTACCTCTGTCAGATTACATTAGAGGATTTCAGTGACATTCTTGTACTAGAGAAACTACAAACACTTCTGCAAGCTATGTATTTATGCAACCACAATGGGTATAATCCTATTTTTATGAAGAATGAATAGAATTGACTTAAAAATAAAAATACCTTCCTGAAATCACCTATATTCTATTTAGTCCAATTAAAAAAAATCTTGAAAGCATGTTGCAAACATTCAAATCAGATAAATCAGAACAATCCTTTGCCAAAGGTCAAAAAGATTGCAATAAAAATCCAAACAGACTATCAGTTGGGACCTGACAAGGCAAAGGAAATGGACAATTCAAATAAATTTCTTTTTGAATACACATTTGCTCATCTTTGCTCAAGGGTCAAGACAGAATTATTCTGGAATAGAAATGGTGGCTATATGACCTGTTGTTTAATGCATGTTTCTAAACTGGTCTATAATTACCAAATTAATCTCAGTATATGTTACAAACGTATTTGCACAAGCTACGTACAAGTAAAAAAGGGAGCAGAGCGCTTTACCTGCATCAATACAAAGCATTGCATAACACGTATTTGTTTTTGTAGCTATCGTGGCTTTACAAACAAGTAAATATAAACAGCAGGAAACACAAATACAGAGGCAGTGCGACTGGAGGTTGTCAGGGAGCAGTATGGTGGCTTTAGGAACTGAATTTGGCTTGAAATAAGCTTTGTCTCAGTATGCATAAGAGGCTTTGGCACTGTATCAGACCTCTGGGGCAACCACTCAGCGGGACAGGGATTATCCAGTGGTTTACTATAGTCTGTGCTTCCCAATTCATAGAAAACTTGCCTCCCTGTCATACTCTTACATTAACTCACTAGGTGCTGACGTTTCCATCTATTTTCTTTTTCCTTCTGGGATTGTGGGTCTTTTGGCTAAAAACAGTAGCAGATGTTAATTCAGAATCTAAAAATATATTTAATGAACACGATTGAGAAGATACCAAATGTTTGACATCTACAAGTAGTAATAAAGCATTACCGTGGGTCATTTTGCAAGCTCCCATTTTCTGAAATTGATTTTTTTTAATTGGTGGCCCTACCAAAATGTCCTAAGCACAAATGGGCTGTATTTTAACATAGCTGCTACTCACTCAAAGTTCCAAATGTATTTCTATTCAAACAATGAGATGTATTCTTTTTTTTTTCCTTTTTCTTTTCTTCTCTCTTTCTTTCTCTCTCTCTCTCTCTTTTTTTTTTTTCTTGAGGCTTGACAGGGTTAATTCCATTTAGCTGTGGGAAGACGATGCTGTGGTGGAAACCCCATGGTTATTCCAAACGCCTGACCATCAAAGAGCCAGATTAGCTGAGTGAGAAGGGAAAGGAAGTTGTGCACTTCCTGTCTCTTAATAAAGCTAAGATTACAGAAGTATTTAATAACCATTGTGGGTTTTCATAGGAAATTGTATGAACACTTTCGGTAATTCGCTTAATCTACAGTTACCGTTGAAGATTGTTTTTGTTTAAGCTAGCTTAGATATCTAGAAAATATTGTAAAACCAGGATCCTATTACGCATAGCACTGCTAAATAATCAACTATAAAGACATTACAGGTTCTTTTTGGATATCTCATTTGCACTGAGAAGAGTGGGTTGCACCACGGCCAAAGAAACAAGAGCAATAGTTTTATAAGCGCTGAGAAGGCAATAAAATGTGGATTTCTTATGTAGGTCCAAATGTAGCAGCTGGATTTGGCTTTATGAACCATGAAAAATAGTTTCCATCTGGAAGTTGATGTTGAATAAAGATGCAACAGCAAGACAGCATTTTACATGAAACATTTTATATGTCCAGAACAATCACTGGTACTTTCTAGTTATAATTAGAAAATAATAATGGAGGATCCATGAATGTAGTAACAAATACCCAAGACTTTGTTAATCTTGGAGTGATGTTTGTTTTGTTCATTAAAAACAAAGTAGATGATAGCAAAATTGCTTTTGCATTTTCTTAATAAATAATTAGTACTCGGTAGTTACACAATTTCAACTTAGAAGTATAAATTTTCATTGCCAATAATGAAATATTGATAATTAGTAAAAAAATGATAAATTCTTTACTAATCAAAAAATGTATGGTGATGTGTACAATTCCTTCCTTCATTATACAGCATCTAATAAAATATTAGTTTTCTCTTTGAGTAAATTCCTTATCAAGCCTTCCATGTAACCAATACATGAAGTTGCATATGAACTGGACCTTCTGAGGTTATTTAACTATCCCCTTGCTTTTGAGGAGGAATATTCTGGAATACCAAATAAACATATAACCATAAATCCAAATTTATAAGATTGGGATAATGCTTGTCAGCATGTTCCAATCTCCCCCTGAATTTATTATGTAAGTTGATCAAAATTATTGCTTACTGCCAACTCTTTTTAGTAGATGTTTTGCATTTAGCAAGGACAGACATAATTTGCCCCCTTTTTGCAGTTGTTTTGTCCATATTAAAATTGAGAGACTGAGTAAATAGTAAGAATACTGACATTGTTTATAGTCTATAATACATCTTTTGATTTATGTTAATCTAACTGTATAAGGTATAAACTCAAAAATGCTATTGTTTAGGTTTCTTCACATTGATTCTTTTTTTTTTTTTTTTTTTTTTTTTTTTTTTTTTTTTTGCGGTACGCGGGCCTCTCACTGTTGTGGCCTCTCCCCTTGCGGAGCACAGGCTCCGGACGCGCAGGCTCAGCGGCCATAGCTCACGGGCCCAGCCGCTCCGCGGCATGTGGGATCTTCCCGGACCAGGGCACGAACCCGCGTCCCCTGCATCGGCAGGCGGACTCTCAACCACTGCGCCACCAGGGAAGCCCCACATTGATTCTTTAAAACAGATGAAGATTCTAAATTACTAGTCTGTCTTTTTTTTTTTTTTTTACTTTTTAAAGCATTGCATTTTTGAGTTACTTAATCATTTCAGATAAAACAAAGTCTGCTTTAGTATATCTGAAAATTAAAAATATCTTTGTAGCCTGGGATTGCCACAGTAATTCTTTGGACAACTATCTCTCTATATATCTATCTATCAATATGTGACATGATATACATATACATGTAGTTTTGACTTTGTATTTATAATCTTCTACTCTTTAGATAGTCACACAGGTAAATTTAGTAACCAAGTACATAGTAACTTTCTTAAAAGCAAACACTGTATTTTCACAATATGATGACTCATAATTCACAGCTTTGAATATGATAGGCATACAGTAAATATTTGTTGCTTCTCTATACTTGACAAAGCATTAAATCAGTAATTCTCAACCAGGGGTGGTTTTGCCTCTCAGTAGACATTTGAAATGTTTAGACAGTTTGGGGACATACTCTCCTTACAGTGGGGGGCTGGTATGTGTGTGTAGGAATGTGGGTTGCTATTAGCATCCAGGGGAAGAGGCCAGGGATGCAACTAAACATCCTGTGGTGCACGGGATGACCCACTTGCCTCCCTGACGTACTCTTGTTTACTAGGTACTGTCTTTGCCATCTGTTTTTTCCTTCCAGGATTTTAGGTCATTTGGCAAAAAAGATTAGACCCTAAGACAGCAAAATGTTATATAGCCCAAAGTTTCAAGAGTGCCAAAGATGAGAAACCCTACATTACACCAAATTCCATGGTCACACAGTTAAGTAGCAAAAATTCAAAAAGAATCTTTGCTGGGGAAATCTAAAGATATATAATTTTTCCTTTGTCCAGAATTTTACTAAATTTTGCATAGAATGTGAAATATTAGGCATTTTTATTATGTAAATTATGTTACTCTTTCTCCTGAATATTTATTTAAAGAGCATACATTTTATTATATAGATTTTACCATTTTGCCAAGTAGGTTCCTTTCCGGTTTGAAAGCAGAGACCTAGGGGAAAAAAGCCAATAGAAAAGTCATAGAAAACTTATGTGTTTTACCAGGTAGAAAGAAAATAAAGGCAATTTCTCAATTTTGCTTATTTTGGGAACTTAACTGATTTCAATATTTTATGTTGAAATATTTTACCTGCTTTCTCTTCCCTCAGATTAAACTCTGTACCTATCTTTATTCCTATCTTACCACTTTTACAACTGGGTAACAAAGATTCCATTAAATTCAGTTGTGCTTGGGTTGGCTGTAAATTTCAGAAAGACAGGTCCACTGGGACTTTTTTTCTGAGGGAATTAAAACATCTTATGGGAAGGGAGTGTTACTTCCATCTAATGACAGTGGAGATTTGAGATTGCAAAATGTAGAACTGAATCCGGCATAAGGTATTTACTCATTTTGTTCTCAGGCCCGGTCATCCCTTCCCTTCTTTCTTATACCTTGAGTCTGTGCCAGAGCCCCGGGGAGAGAACCATCATGATGGTCTTTGTCTCTCCAGCCTTTCTTAGGTTTTTGACACAAAACAACATAAGGTGGGGGAAGGAAGAGGCCATAACAATATTCACCTCATTGTGAATATTGGTGTATTATGTATTTTCTTTTTAATATTTGAAGGTTTCTTCTAATTTGTGAAGTAGAAATATCAGGAATTAGCTTCTAAGTTTATCTTTTAAACAGCTTTCTATCTTAGTTTTGGGACTATCTTTCATACCTCCATAAATGTAGTTATAAAGAAATTTAAAGTAATAGCAATTTCTTACCAAAAGCCAGGTACAAATTCTATGCCAGTGTTAGCATATTTAAAAACATTCTCAGAATTTTTTTCTTAGGAAGTAAATTGTGAAAGCTGTGGTTTAGCAAACTATGTAATTTGCATTATACGGTGGTATTAAATTCCTAGGTCTATTTTGCACTCCGGAACGTCAGTATTACTTTGCTGGAGACCAAACTCTGTTAGAAGCATAGTCATCCCTTGGTATCTGCTGGGGATTGGTTCCAGTACCCCTGCAGAAACCAAAATTCTTGGATGCTCCAGTCTCTTATATAAAATAGTGTAGTGTTTGCATATAGCCCGCTGCACATCTTCTTGTATACTTTAATCTCTAGATTACTTTAAATACCTAATACAATGTAAATGCTATGTAAGTAGCTGCAGGCATGTGGCAAATTCAAGTTTTGTATTTTGGAATTTCCTGAAATTAAAAAAAAATTTTTTTGATCCTCCATTGTTGAATCTGTGGAAGGGGAACCCATGTATATCAAGGCCAACTGTATTATATTTCAAAATAATAGACTTACTCTGTATTGAAGCAGGTCATGTTTAAGATACTGTCAACAAAAATACTTTATGTATCCTGTTCCATAATACCATGATTTCAAAAATAACTTTCAGTTTCTCTGAGAAGCAATCTCAAGAGCCACCATGCAAGAGATGCATTTATTTAGACATCAAATTTTTATAAAAAATATCCCCATCTATTTCTTTTTCTTTTGGCAAAGCTTTCTCTCCTTCATTGAATTGCTTTTGCACCTTTGTCAAAAGAAAGTTCAGTATATCTGAGTAGGTCATCTTGATTTCTTTCATTAACATTTTGTAGTAGTTTTCATCATGGAAGTTTTGTGCCAGTTTTGATAGAATTACACTGAACTATTTATTTTAGTAAGTGATTATAAATGATATCATATATATATATATATTTAACATCTTTACTGCAGTACAATTGCTTTAAAATGGTGTGTTAGTTTCTGCTGTATAATGAAGTGAGTCAGCTATATGTATACATATATCCCCATATCCCTTCCCTCTTGCGTCTCCCTCCCACCCTCCCTATCCCACCCCTCTAGGTGGTCACAAAGCACCGAGCTGATCTCCCTGTGCTATGTGGCTGCTTCCCACTAGCTATCTATTTTACATTTGGTAGTGTATATATGTCCATACCACTCTCTCACTTCATCCCAGCTTTCCCTTCCCCCTTGCCATCTCCTCAAGATGAATGGATAAAGAAGATGTGGTACATATACACAATGGAATATTACTCAGCCATAAAAAGTAATGAAATTGAGTTATTTGTAGTGAGGTGGATGGACCTAGAATCTGTCATACAGAGTGAAGTAAGTCAGAAAGAGAAAAACAAATATCATATGCTAACACATATATATGATGGGATAGGGAGGGTGGGAGGGAGGGAGATGCCAGAGGGAGGAGATATGGGGATATATGTATATGTATAGCTGATTCACTTTGTTATAAAAGAGAAACTAACATACCATTGTAAAGCAGTTATACTCCAATAAAGATGTTAAAAAAAATGTTTCTAGGGGCAGGAGAGGAATAAAGACGCAGACGTAGAGAATGGACTCCACATCTATTTCTAAAATCCTGTTCAGTATTCTTAGATTAGCTATCATCAATTTTCCCTTTCTGGTAAGTTTCTTTTTCTTTCTTTCTTTGTTTTTCTTTCTTTGTTTTTCTTTCTTTGTTTTTCTTTCTTTCTTTTCTCAAATTCTTTATTCTTACAAACCCCCACTCATACTTGGAAAAATAAAATATTTTTGCAGAATTCTTTCAAATACCTTCTTTTTCCCCTTCTCCAGTTATAATTCTATGTATCCTACAAATGCACATTAAGTTGTCTTTTAAAATATTTGTCTCTATTTTGAGCTTATTCTAAAAGGGAATGACCAATGAATAACTGCAGTGATGCTTTGAAGTGTGGTGGCTATCATTTATCATTCTAGTTGGAGAATGAGACTACTGTTAAATTATAAAAAGTAATCCCTTATTGCTCACACACATGGAAATGACTCACTATTTTGCAAATCATCAGTCTTACTTTTAATGGGTCTGGTTTGGCCTAGTCAAACAAAAATGTGAGTGCAGAAAAAATAATGTGGACATCCTGAATACCCAATGGTACTAGACTTTCGAAAGGACTCAATGTTTAGGCTATAGATGCAGAAAGAAGTAGACAGTATTTAAAATTGTGAGGTTAGAGTGAAGGGAGAGATAATAGGTAAATATGGTTCCTTTAAGAAATTTAAAGACAAACAAGTAGAGAAAAGCTATAGGTAATGTGTATTAAGCTAATTCTGAAGTTAATTTTCTTTTTTGGTTTTATTACCTGCAGGAACTTCCTGCTGCCTCATTATCTTTTCTTTCTTTACATGTACAACTCTCCAACCACACGATGAACTCCTGAGGGCAGGGATTGAACTTCATTCTTTATGTTCCCTGGACTATATGAACTGAAGTAGCAAGTATGTTCATTGGAATAATCAGAATACATGAAAAAATGGTGGAACTATAGTGGTTTTGAAAAATCATCATTGAACTTTAAAAAATATTTTAAAAATTTTCAAAGCTACAGAACAGTATGGAAATAATATAACAAACATGCATGTAACCAACATACTGATGTAACAGATGTTGACAGCTTGCTGTATTTGCTTCAAATCATTTTTAGAAGTAGCTAAAATTCCTTTTTTACCTTCTTCAATCTCCTTCACTTCCCTTCCTCCTCATAGGCAATCACTTGTCCAACATTGGTGAGTTTACTCCCTTTTCATGTTTTTAATACATTTAAGAAACTAACACAACATTGTAAAGCAATTATACTCCAATAAAGATGTTAAAAAAATATAACCTGTAAACAAAATAGTGTATTGTTTTTCACGCTTAAAATCTACATAAATGGTATGGTATTCTATGTGTCCTTCTACATCTGGTGAATTTAAAGTGTATAAAATGCTATCTCATTGTTATTTTAATTTACATTTGCATATCTCTGGTTTCCAGTGAGATTGAGCAAAGTAATATAGGTTTACTTGTTTGTGAGGTTTCTCTTCTGTGAACTGTCTATTCATACCATTTGCCCATTTTTCTACCAAAAAGCCCCTAAGTTATATGTATTGCCAATATTCTCTTCCTATTTCATTTGTCTATAAATGTTCATAGTGCCTTTTGTACAGGTATTTTAATTTTTTTTTCTTTTTTTTCTTTGTATTGAAATGTTGATTTACAATGTTTTGTTAATTTCTGGTATACAGAAAACTGATTCAGTTGTGTGTGTGTGTGTATATATATATATATATATATATATATATATATATATATTCTTTTTCATATTCTTGTCCACTATGGTTTATTACAGGATATTGAATATAGTTCCCTGTGCTATACAGTAGGACCTTGTTTTTATCCATTCTCTCTCTCTCTCTCTCACTATATATATATATATATATATATATATATATATATATATATATATATATAAAATAGTTTCACCTGCTAATCTCAAACTCCCAATCCATCCTTCGCCCTAAAGGTATTTTAATTTTAAAGCAGACACACTTATCAATCTTTTCTGATAAGAGATATTTTATTTAAAGAAACTTTAAAACATATCATGAGGTCATAAAACTTTTCACTATATTTTCTTTTTTTCTAATGCAAGAGGTCCATTTAAGTCTTGTACATCTGGAACTTATTTTGGAGTATAGAGTGTGTTAGGTTTCTTATTTTATTTTATCCCATATGGATAACCAATTTTTCTGGCCTTTTTCCTTGAGCAGAACATCCTTTATTCATTGCATTGTAATGCCATATGCCAAATTCCCAGATATGTGTGGGGTTGTTTCTGGCCTCTCAGCTTAATTTAATTGATCTATTGGTTTTTGTGTGCACAAATGCCATATCATTTTAATTAATGTATTGTTATATTATGTCTCAGTATGTACTAGAGCAAGTTCTACGTTTTTGTATTGGCCATTCTTGGCTATTTCCGTTTCATATGAATTTTAGGATAAACCTATGAAATTAAAACTTGGTATTTTGATTGGATTTGAACTGAATCCCTAAGTCAATTGTGGAGAATAGCATCTTCATGTTATTGAGTCTTTTCAACTCTAAACATTGAATATCTCTCCAGGTTTTAAAGGCTTTTAAATGTCCTTCTTTAAAATTAGATAATTTTCTCTCTACAGGCCTCATTCTTGTTTTGTTAGATTTGGTCTTGGAAACGTTATTGATTATACCAGTATTGTTAGTGGAATATTCCCTTAGTGTAGAGTAGATAGCAGTTAAGAAGTCTGGGTTCCAGATCCCAATGCCTGAGTTCAAATCCTCTCTCTACCACTTACTACATGTGTCTCCATTTATTTAGCTCTAATGTGGGAATGATAATAGCACTTAATAGGGTTGTTGTGAAGAGTAACTGAAATAATATAAGGCTAGACCATAGTACTTAATATATTTGAGTTATTAGAACTACTCCAAATTTTATTACTCTTACTCCTTAGCTTTTGCTGTCATAAAGGGCATTATTAATTTTTGTATGTTGCTCTGTAGTTACTCTTGCATTTTCCAGATAGAACATTATATCAGATAAAGATGTCACAAAGAAAGAAAACAACAGGCCAATAACATTGATGAACATAGATGCAAAAAACCTCAACAAAAATACTAGCAAATAGAATCCAACAGCACATTAAAAGGATCATACACCATGATCAAGTGGGGATAATCCAGGGATGCAAGGATTCTTCAATATATGCAAATCAATCAATGTGATACATCATATTAACAAACTGTGGATAAAAACCATATGATCATCTCAATAGTTGCATAAAAAGCTTTTGACAAAATTCAATACCCAATATGATGAAAACCCTCCAGAAAGTAGGCATAGAGGGAAATTTCCTCAACATAATAAAGGCCATATATGACAAACCCACAGCCAACCTCGTTCTCAATGGTGAAAAACTGAAACCATTTCCACTAAGATAAGGAACAAGACAAGGGTGCCCACTCTCACTGCTATTATTCAACATAGTTTTGGAAGTTTTAGCAACAGCAATCAGAGAAGAAAAAGAGATAAAAGGAATCCAAATTGGAAAAGAAAAAGTAAAGCTGTCACTGTTTGCAGATGACAGGATACTATACATAGAGAATCCTAAAGATACTACCAGAAAACTACTAGAGCTAATCAATGAATTTGGTAGAGTAGCAGGATACAAAATTAATGCACAGAAACCTCTTGCATTCCTATACACTAATGATGAAAAATCTGAAAGAGAAATTCAGGAAACACTCCCATTTACCACTGCAATAAAAAGAATAAATACCGAGGAATAAACTGACCTAAGGAGGCAAAAGACCTGTATGTGGAAAACTATAAGACATTGATGAAAGAAATTAAAGGTGATACAAACAGATGGAGAGATATACGATGTTCTTGGATTGGAAGAATGAACATTGTGAAAATGACTCTACTACCCAAAGCAATCTACAGATTCAATGCAATCCCTATCAAGCTATCAATGGCATTTTTCATAGAACTAGAACAAAAAATCACAATTTCTATGGACACACAAAAGACCCCGAATAGCCAAAGCAATCTTGAGGAAGAAAATGGGAGCTGGAGGAATCAGGCTCCCTGACTTCAGACTTTACTACAAAGCTACAGTAATCAAGACAGTATGGTACCAGCACAAAAACAGAAATATAGATCAATAAAACAGGATAGAAAGCCCAGAGATAAACCCACACACATATGGTCACCTTATTTTTGATAAAGGAGGCAAGAATATACAGTGGAGAAAAGGCAGCATCTTCAATAAGTGGTGCTGGGAAAACTGGACAGCTACCTGGAAAAGAATGAAATTAGAACACTCCCTAACACCATACACAAAAATAAGCTCAAAATGGATTAAAGACCTAAATGTAAGGCCAGACACTATCAAACTCTTAGGGGAAAACATAGGCAGAACACTCTGGACATAAATCACAGCAAGATCCTTTTTGACCCACCTCCTAGAGAAATGGAAATAAAAACAAAAATAAACAAATGGGACCTAATGAAACTTCAAAGCTTTTGCACAGCAAAGGAAACCATAAACAAGACGAAAAGACAACCCTCAGAATGGGAGAAAATATTTGCAAATGAAGCAACTGACAAAGGATAAATCTCCAAAATTTACAAGCAGCTCACTCAGCTCAATATCAAAAAAAAACCAAACAACCCAATCCAATAATGGGCAGAAGACCTAAATAGACATTTCTCCAAAGGAGGTATACAGATTGCCAACAAACACATGAAAGAATGCTCAACATCACTAATCATTAGAGAAATGCAAATCAAAACTACAATGAGGTATTGCCTCACACCAGTCAGAATGGCCATCATGAAAAAATCTACAAACAATAAATGCTGGAGAAGGTGTGGAGAAAAGGGAACCCTCTTCCACTGTTGCTGAGAATGTAAATTGATATAGCCACTAGGGAGAACAGTATGGAGGTCCTTAAAAACCTAAAAATAGAATTACCATATGACCCAGCAATCCCACTACTGGGCATATACCCTGAGAACACCATAATTCAAAAAGAGTCATGTACCACAATGTTCATTGCAGCTCTATTTACAATAGCCAGTACATGGAAGCAACCTAAGTGTCCATCGACAGATGAATGGATAAAGAAGGTGTGGCATATATATACAATAGAATATTACTCAGCCATAAAAAGAAACAAAATTGAGTTTTTTGTAGTGAGGTGGATGGACCTAGAGTCTGTCATACAGAGTGAAGTAAGTCAGAAAGAGAAAAACAAATACCGTATGCTAACACATGTATATGGAATCTAAAATAAAAGTGGTTCTGAAGAACCTAGGGGCATAACAGGACTAAAGATGCAGACGTAGAGAATGGACTGGAGGGCACGGGAGGGTGAAGGGTAAGCTGGGATGAAGTGAGAGAGTGGCATGGACTTATATATACTACCAAATGTAAAATAGATAGCTAGTGGGAAGCAGCCGCATAGCACAGGGAGATCAGCTCAGTGCTTTGTGACCACCTAGGGGGCTGGGATAGGGAGTGTGGGAGGGATACGCAAGAAGGAGGAGATATGGGGATATTTGTATATGTATAGCTGATTCACTTTGTTATAAAGCAGAAACTAATACACCATTGTAAAGCAATTATACTCCAATAAAGGTGTTAAAAAAACCCAAAATAAAATTATATCAGATGTGAATAATAACTCTTTTATTTCTCTTTTTAAATTCTCACAGTCCTTATTTTTTCTTCTCTTATTATATTAGCTAGGACCTCTAATAATGCTGCATATTAACACATAGCTACTTCTTCAATTAAACAAATTAGACTTTCAGAGAATACTTATGTGAGTTACCTTTTGTGCCAATGATTAATTACCATATAAGTGTGGTAATCTACTCCTTCTGCTTATTTTAGATATTTTGCAAAGAAAACAAACAAAACATGGAACTATATATCAAACTTTTCCTTCTGCCTGTAATGTTATTCCTCTATCATATTCATCTTCCTAAATCCTACCCATATTCAAGACCTAGTCTAAATGCTACTTTCTCCATATTTCCTCTGGCTTCTTCTAGCTGGAAATAACATCTCCAGTCCCTTACTCTTTAATGCTTCACCAGAATCTCTCTTATTTATACTTTAAGTTACATTGTGGCTTTTCTACATGTTTTATCATCACTACTCCAATCCTAAGATTTTTGAGGTCAGGATCAGCATCTGTTTTGTCTTGAGTTTCTTTTTCTGCTACTACTAGCAAAATTCACACTCAACAATTAGTAAGTAATTGAAAGAATATATAATGTCTGGAACTAAATATCAAAAATGCCTAAAGCCTATAAGAGAAGAAGCACAGAACCAGAAGCATATCCTTATTCTTTTCTGGTAGCTTGCTATCTTTCTTAAAAAAAAAAGTGCGTGGCCATGAGTATACATACATATAAATATTCTGCAACAAAGTAAGAATTTGACTACCACTGTGGTTTTTGATTAATTAACTCCTCTAGAAAAGAAAGATAGTACAAAAGCACCCTCATGGGGACAACCAGGATGCACAAATAAATGTTATTCATCACTATTTAACAGAAAACTTAATCATCTATTCCATTTTATTCTCTCCAGCTTATTCTGGGCCATTTCAAGAGTGCTGTTTGGAGAAATATTTTTCAAGAAGTAAACTGACTCAGGTGTTTGTAAATATGATATTTTGATATTTCTTCCTGTTTTTCGACACCTTTTTTTTTTTTTAATTAGAGGAGAGGTGTATTGGAAAATACATTGTTGTGATCCCTGTCATCATTCAGTCTTTGAGTTTTCCATAGTTGCTTCATCTTACTTGGATTTTGCCCCGTTAGGGTCTCTACGTTCTTTGCATCTAGACCAGGTGTCACAGCAAATAGAAACTGTTTGACATAAATTGCAGACTGTTTCACCTTTGAGAAGAAATAGAACCCAAGGTTTTTGTTCATGAACCACACAGAAGCTTTATACAAAATGTGTTTTAAATATGTAAATATAAGATGTCCTAAAAATAATTTCCCAAGTTCTTAATTTATGCCGTCTCTGGTTTTCGGAACTTGATCTCAACTTTATTTCTCAGAATATATCTGCAGAGGTCTGCAGGTTTCTGCAGACCAGCATCTGCTCCTGGAAGCCAAGTTTCCAGTTTGCATTGACTTTCAGGATTTTCCTTCAGGCACACACCTGGAGGCAATCATCTGCACATGCCATTCTGCGAGCAGATGTATAGGGGTAGGACAGCAGCACTTTATGCCATTAGAACAGCTGGGAGGAACGAAAATGAATGTGTTCTGCTTTCCTTTGTGTCATATAAAACTCCCTAAGAGTATTCTCACCTGGAACCCATTTTCCTTCTCTTATGGTCTTTGCTTGTTTGGATGGGGAAAGAAACTTGCCTTATCAACCTTCCAGGTTAAGAGGAAGTTTGTTCTTCCTTGACATCAATCAACTCGGTTGAGAAAGTTGCTTGGCCAGCATTCTTACATTTGCCTAAAATGTTTTCTTTTCCAGGAAGTGAGCCTCTTGAAGGGATTACCTGTGATTCTGTAATGACTCCACTGTATGGTGCCTAGTACAAGTTTAAACACACAGAGACACATAAATAATTATGATTTCCAATATATGTCAGGTACAGGTGAAAATTTAATGTGTATGATTTTACTTATCATTTAAAAAATATATCCTCAAATTTGCTTTATTGGTGAGATTTAGTTTGGAAAAAGTATTAATTTGATATGACACTTGAGAAACAAGTTTGTTCCTTTTTATTCCTCAGTGGTATTCCATCATAGATATATAGCACAGTTTGTTTATCCATCCAGCAACTGAAGGATATTTGGGTTGTTTCCAGTTTTTGGTGACTGTGAATAGAGCTGTATAAACATTCATGTTCAGGCTTTTAAATAAACATAGGTTTTCATTTCATTTGGGTAAATAGTTAGGAGTGGCATTGCTAGGTCACGAAGTAAGTGTACACTTAACTTTATAAAAAACTGCCAAAATGTTTTCCAGAGCAGTTGTACCATTTTGTATTTCCACAGTAATACAGCAGAAACATATTAAATTTTCTTAACTTTAAGACTTTTAGTTAAAGTAACATATTGACCAGATGAAAAAAATCACACATAGTAGATACTACCCATTGGCTCCAGGCAGTTTTAAGATTCTTCTTTGAAATTCTTTTCAGAGCCTCTGACACATACCTGAATAACTCATGATACTGTTGTGTACTTGGAAGGTGGATTCAATTTTTAGACATGTCAGAAGTCATTTATTGGTCAGGCTTGGTAAGGGAGGTAGAGATCAGGAAAGAAAATACTTCCAAGTCTTAGAGACTGAATTGTACTTAAGTAACACTCCTTACTCCTCAGAATTAATGGAACAAACCCATATGGATGCAAATATTCTGCATATCTGTCCAAATAAATCTACTTCCCAGTTGATTCCTTGAAATAAGGACTGTGCTGTTTTCACTGCTGTGTGCCCAGTGCCTAGAGCAGGAGTTGGAATGTGACGTACATTCCACCGATAAGTGTCGAGTAGGAGAATATTATGATTCTCATTTAAAAACTCATGACACTGAATTTCAAATGGGTTAGATAGAATCAGAGAGTTTGCAGATGGTGGAACCATCATTGAAATGAAATATATGATTTTCCCTATTCAAAATCCAGTTTGTCTGTCTGATTTTCTGCTAAATATAAGGTTCCTAAATGCAGAACTAGGGAAGAACTGTGGGCTGTTGCCATATCAAATGAAGGCATGAAGATAGAATGAGGAACCCAGCTCAGTGGATTCAGAAGCAGAATTAAGTCTGATACGTATGATGATAACAGTTGGCATTTGCAATAACTTTATGTGGCGTTATGTGGCATTATATATTCATTAATAAGTCTACATAATACTTCATTATGTGAGTCTTCATTACTGAATTTTAAGTACCTCAGAAATAACACTGAATTAGCAATTAAACTAAGCCACATGAATAAACAGACACAGTACAGCATTCTATGAAGTCAACGTGAACATTCAGTTCTTTAGAGTAAGAACTCAGAAATCAGGCTTTTCTTCATACTATTAAAAAAACTTTGCTTTCCCCCCTTCTCTAGGGCATCATTTCTCAGGAAGCCCAAGTTACTCATGATTCAATGAAAAGCCCAAGTTAATTGATTTTTATATTTAAGTTAACTTCAGTTATGTAATCAATTTTTTAAAGTTTATTTCTGTCTTGAGGGAAATTAGTTATTTACAATTTTATTATCCAACTTTTTTTTCCATGTAATATTTCTATTCCCTGGCAATGAAAAAAAAAGTAGAATACACTTTTAAAATGTCCATTCCTCAATTGTACTTTAACTTTCCAAGTTGAAAGTAAAATAAATCCAATCAAGTTAGATGGGTAAGTAAGTAGAGAAAAGGCCAAAACAAAAAAGGTGTGAATAATAGAAACTGTATTATAAACACTAAATTTTAACAGAATATATACTCTAAGTGAATCTTTTTTCCTTTTTTCATAAGGGAGGTGAACAGGAGGCAAACTTTAGAATAGCCTTTATTTTGTTTCAGAAAGAGATGTCTGCTAAAACAGGCATGTTCTAGTTAAAATGGGATTTTGGAAAGGGAGAAGACTATTCTACATGTTTTTTTCCCCCTGTAACAAAGGATCCCCAGGAGGCAATTGAGCCCAGGGTTAGAGCCTTAAGGTACTGACACAAACAACAATGGCAGGCGAATGGGATTTTCCTCTCTGAATTCTGATTTTCTCAGGGCTTTCCAGAAGTGGAGAAGAGGCTGAGAGTCTTGCTTCTCCTGTCTGGCGTAGGAAGAGGGAGACTAATAACAGAAGCTGTGCAGGGCTCTGCCTCCATGGGGATGCTTTCGTTTGTTCACTTCTCAGATGAGGCAGAATTATTTTTAAATGTTTGAAACTAAAACAGATGAAGTTAGTAGTTAAAAAACCCTAACTATAAATAGTTGCTACCCTTTAAAAGATATAAAAATTCTAGGTATTGGTTAAGTAGAAGACATCCAGGAACTATCAGGATCTGGTCTGGAGCATGACAGGTACAGCAGCATTATTTCAGGTCTTGAAGCATGAGAACATCTGTACTATGGAGGAAATAAGTTCATTAGAAGTCCCTAGAAGTGCACATAGCTAGGTGACGGTGAGCAGTGCTGAAGATCGCCCAGATGGAATGGAAATAACATATCTCTTCTTGGTGTCTCTAACTCCAGCTTGAGATAGATGAAAAATGTCAGTCTGGCTTTGGGGACTCTCTAAGTGTCAATTTGGCTATAATAGTACTCATGAAGCGAGAAGCATACACAAGAGATAGCTCTATGGCACTGTAAACAAAAATGTAGTTAAAATCCTTTATAGAAATACTGAGAGAGATGCTTCAACTGTGAAATACTTTTAAAAAAAAGTTGAAAATAGAGTCACACATTTCTTCTCTTTAAAAATTGCCTGTCAAGTTAGTGGTGAAGAAGTGTGAATGAAATAAGCTAATTTGTAAGTAACTGATTCAAAACAGAGTTTATAGGGCAATCAGATGCAACTATGGTCTAGCCATATGTTTCACTGGCAATACAGTTGTGTTATTCCAATAAGGGCAGATTTGTGTACCATTTCTGTAGGAGTTTTAAAAATTAAATTTCAGAATTGCCTAGGCATAATGTGCATCAAAAAAATCATTTTAGGACTTCATGAGAAGAAATGTAGATGGGCCACATACATATGAAGAGATGTTCAACTTTTCTACAAAAGAAAAAAATCAAATTAATAAAAATTTTGGGGCTTACTTTTAGTAAAAAACATTAAGGTAGATATTTTTAAAATCTGGTATTGGCAAAGATATAGCACAATGTGTACTCTATACACATTACTATATATAAAATGGTAACTAATTAGAACCTGCTGTATAGCACAGGGAACTCTAGTCAATACTCTGTAGTGGCCTATATGGAAAAAGAATCTAGAAAAAAAAAGAGTGGATATATGTATATGTATAACTGATTCACTTTTCTGTACACCTAAAACTAACATAACATTGTAAATCAACTATAGTCCAATTTTAAAAAAAAAGTGTACTCTCCAGAGCTGCAGAGTGCATAAGTTATTGCAACTTTTTTGACAATCTATATCAAAATTTAACTTTTGTACACAATTTGATCCAGCAAATATACTTGTTGAAATTCATTCTCAGGAAACGATTGGATAAGTATCCAAAGATGATTTAAATATTGGAATAGCAACACTGTAGTTGGTGGCAAGTAACAAATATTCATTAAGTGGTCAAATACATTGTGGTGTATTCATATAACAGAAAACTCTGATTACTAAAAATGATATTGTATATTTATATTTATTGATGAGAAAAGCTCTCTATAAAATATTTTTGGGTGAACTATGGATATTAAAATGCAGCATTTAGATTAAGCCCATTAAAATTACATTTGTATGTATTGAGGGATGTTGAGGATCATGTTCCCCAAAATGTTGAGGGAATCTTCCTTAGTAATCGGATTACAGGTAATGTTCAACATCCTTTGTCATGCTTTTCTGTTTGAACTGTATAATGGCATATATTTTAAAATCTAGAAAACCTAAACCTATTTTAATTTTGTAAAATAAATCCTTCTTAAATGCTATATATATATATAGATAGATATATAGATATATAGATATACTTTATTTTCTACATTAATAAACATAAAGTTCAACAAAATTAAGACACTTTTTCATTTGCTCTCACTGCATCTGTCTCACCTCCAATCCTCAGCTCTCAGTGTTTCCATGGAAATGTTGATTAGGCCAGCTATTCTACTTACAAAATTTCTATGGGATTTAAAAAATTACTTCTATCCCCCAAATGATACAAAAGGTAAATTAAATTGCAAAGATTGCTACTTGAATGGCATTTGTTTAGGTAATGATTTAAACACAGGTAGTGTTGTATGGAAAACTAACAGACTACAACCAGATTTTTTTTTTTTAGCTTTAGTTTCTATGAAGTTTGGTTTATTGTTTTGTCTCATTTCCTAAAGTAACATAGATAACCATCATGTTTTCATTACTACAGCATCCCTAGTAAAGACCTATTCATATTGAAAAAAAAGTACTGTATTTTTGAATTTGTTTACTCATTCTTTTATCTTGAGAATTTATTTTTGATAAACAAAAGGATAAATACTTCAAGTTATTGAAGTATTGAATCTAGTTTGTGAAGGATACTTATGGGCTGAATAAAGTTAAAAATAGAGGCTGTTTCTGACTAAATGCTCCTAATAAAAGTTTGTTTTGAAACAGAGATGATAGGAATAAATTCCAAGAATCTGTGTACAGCTTGTAGCAAAATGAAAGTTATGGTGAATTTCCCTGATTTTGAGCTCAAGATCTTTCAGCAGTTACATCTCTACAAGGTTCAAAATTAAATACTCATTATCTTGTTAAAAAAATAGAAATGCCTAGAAATAGCAGAAAGTGGCATCATAATTCTCAAATTCTTTCCTTAAACAATTTCATAATGTAAGTGGATGAAACCTACAATGCAGCATTACAGTAGCTATCATTCCACATGAATGAAATTCACTTCTAAGCTGTAAATTATAAAATTTTCATGAGTAGACAAAGAATTCTGAATTTAGCTGTGCTAGGCAAATAACTACTCTTTAATTTTTTAGGAAAAAATAAAGAAATACTTAATAAATACTTTAGATCTCTTTTCATCTTTTTTATTTTACTGTCAACTTTACTGAAGAGAAATCCCACTCCAAAATGAAAATGAGTCAACATGAGGTAGTTCCCCATGGGGTAATGAAACTACTGAATAATAGCTTATGAAAAATTTTATAAAGTTTTTAAATTTATGAATTCAAAATTTTATGAATTTGTGAATTCTCTATAAAAGAATTTTCAATTCTTTCATGAATTTGTGAAAATAGTCTATGAAAAATTTCTCATGCTTTGTTGATAATACTATTCTCCAAGTTCTTTCCATTAGGGTTTTTGCTAATTATTTCTGTCTTGATAATATACCTTATTCTATTTATTACACAGCACTTCTTTCTGAAGAGATTGCACTATTTGTGATATATCCTTGGTGGAAAGTTTGTGAGCTTTGCATGAAAATAAGATAATGTAGAAGCTTTGATAATGGGACTAAAACAATAGGCCATTATAAACAAAGACCTTTGAGTTGGAAGGAAGTTTATTGTCCTATGGGTTGCATGATATAAGAAATGTAAGGACTTAAGGAATTTATAAATCAGTGGTTCTTCTTACTGGCATTTGTTAGTTAACTAGCAAAAAAGTTTAATGATTTGTAAAAACTCAGTTGATTAATTGACATGTAATTTGAATGAGCTAAATTAACAGAAGTTGAAATTGTTTGGGTCAGTCTCTTGTCTGACTAAGGAATGGCTTTCTTTTAGTTACCTAGTCACTTTTAGTGACTAAACTATCCGGGCTCTTTTTTTCTTTCTTCCTCTCTCTCTCTCTTCTTTCCTTCCTTTTTCTTTCTGATAAAATAGCTTACCATGGAAACTTTTACTTTATGTGCTATATCCATAGATCATAGATAATGCAACTTATTTATAACATAAAGTAAAATGAATTGCAATTGCAATTTAGCAAAAGTAGGAAATAATATTAATAATAGAATCATAACCACTAATAAATTCCATAGGTATATCTATCTTATTATAAAGTAAAGGGGAAAATAGGATTCTGTTAAACTTTTATTAAGTAGCCATTGATTTCATCCATATATGGAATGTTCATGTGAACCTTTGATTTTGTTGTAGTTTCTTTGAAATGTAAAGGAAAAGTTCTTGCTTCATTGGAAAACTGTATATTCTCAATTGAAGCTTGATTTTACTTGAAAACAAAGACTGAAGATTTTTATGATAGAGATGTGATGATAATGACATATTTCAAAATTCTTTAAAGTTGATATATAACCGAGAAACTTAGAACATTGTACTATTTGAAGCCACTAGGTATTATGTCTGAAGGCCTTGGATGATATTCTTTGTGGTTTTCTTAACAACAGTAATTGAACTTATGTGGAGAAATCAAGCTACCAGAAAGACTTATGATCTACTTTATGCTCTTTTTTCCATTGAGTTTCCCTTTTAGTTTTAGAGATGACAAAAATAGTAGTTATGCTTATCCAATAGTTTTATGTCTTCACATGTGTCTAGTTATCTTCAATTTTGTGTTGGTCATTGTATCTGAAAACCCATTTGTAGAAAATATTTCTGGTTTATAGCTTCCTCCAAAGAAGATTTTCTTTGCTTTTTCTTGGTATGTGAGAGCACTAGCAATCCATGACCACATTAATCCAAATTCAGAGTTTGATATATTCTGCAATGCATAAATGACTTGAAGCTAGGCAGCAGCCCATTGTACAACTGGCTTACTTCCAATGCAATTCCTAAAGTGCAGCTCTTTGAGTCCCAGTCTAAGTGAGAGTTAGTTTATCAAAATGTCTACCCTTTGTGAGCCCTGAACTCTAACTATTGTCTCTAGTTCTAAGTGTCACCAAAAAGCAGCTCAGCTGATTTTCTACCTTTCAGGATTGGCAAGTATTTTACAGGTGAAGACAAGCCAAGGGCCAGAATTATCTCTTTGAATTTTGGGCTTGTAATTACTTAATATATTGCTAGCTCTTTAATACTTTTAAAAGATTTCTAAAATATGAAATCTAGTTTTTAAGTTAATTTTAGTGGGAAAGTGATTTCAAATTACCATTAACAGAAGCAGAAGTCCCATATTCTTTTTAAATGTAAATATTCCATCATGTAACCTCCTTGGGCATTTTTTCCTGTGAAATTATTGTTACACACACACACACACACACACACACACACACACACACACACACAAACGCATATAACCAGGAATAGAATTTTTGGATCATAAGATATAGTATCTTTAACTGGAGTAGATAGTAGTAAACGGCTTTCCAATGTGGTATATACTACTTTATACTCCCATCGTATTATATGTGTTCCCAGATATTGCAAATTCTTTTAGTATTAAAGACTTTAAAAATTTTGCCAATATGGTGGGATAGTTGTATTTCATCGACGTTTTAATTGGCATTTCCAATTTTTAATTTGATTGAACCCCTTTGTGTATTTTTATTTTCCATTTGAATTTTTTTCTTTTGAGGAGTGCCTGTTATCTCTTGCTCATTTTTAAAAATTGTATTGTTTGTTACTTTCTTACTGCTATGTATGATTCTAGGTCTTTGTCTCTTAATTGTGCTGCAAATATCTCCTCCCACTCTGAAGTCTTTTTCACTATCTTAATGGTGCTTCTGGGTGAGCAGAAGTTATTCATTTTATGGAACTCAAATTTATTAATCTTCTCCTTTATTACTAGTGCTCTGTAATCTCCTGAGGTCAGAAGATATTGTCTGACATTATCTTTTAAATATCTTTTAATTTTGCTTTTCAACTTTAGGTCTTTAAACATTTGTAATTTATTTTTGTGTATGGTGTGATTCTTGGGTTCAATTTCACTTTCTTTTTCTAAAATGGATATCCGATTTTCCTGCCACTGTTTATTAACAAGACCACCTTTCCCCATTGCCCTGTTTTTAAGTAGAGGAGTGATAAGATGGTTACCTCTGTCATAAGTTAAATATTTATATACGTAGGATTCTATTCTGAGCTTTTTGTCTTATTCCATTTTTCTATTTGTCTATCCCTGTATAAATACAGCACGATTCTAAATACTCTAGTTTTATTATAAATACTGATATCTAGTAGAGCAAGTCCGCACAATTTGTTCTGCAGTGTGTAATGATTAGTTCTTGCCCCTTGCATTTTCATGTAAATTTTAGAATAAATTTCTCAAGGTCCACCAAAAATAAAAACAAATATCTTTTGTTGGAATTCCAGTTGGAATTTCATTTAAGCTATAAATAAATTTGGAAAGAATTGTCATTTTTACGATACCCAGTCTTCCAATCCCTAAACATCTTATAAACAATTTATAAATGGTTTATCCTGTAGGGTTTTTAGGCTGAGCAAATGTTAGTAGCTGAACAACTCTTAATAAAATGTTTCATATATATGTTATATCATCATCATCATCATTATTAGCAGGAACATTTTATGGTATATCACTCTATATCATATTTATATCTCTCTTTACTGTTTCTCAAAAAGTTTGATAATTTTTTTTGTAATTTTCCTGATAGAGGTTTTGTGCAACTTACATTTAATTTATTCCTAGGTACTAGATATTTTTATTCTGTTATAAATGGAATCATTTATATATTTTATTCTATATCTGTTTCCTGTGTATAAAAATTAAATTGATTTCTTATATTGATTTATGTCTAACAACCTTGCTAAACTCTTTAATTAATTCTAATAATTAATCTATAGAATATTTTGGATTTTCTATACACTTAATTTTATCATCTGTTAACAATGACTATTTGGTTTTTTTCTTTTCAAGACTGACCTTACTATTTTCTTTCCTTTTTGGACTGTGGGCTAGGGTCTCCTTTAAAACATTGAATTGATAGGGCTTCCCTGATGGCGCAGTGGTTGAGAGTCTGCCTGCCAATGCAGGGGACGTGGGTTCGTGCCCCAGTCTAGGAAGATCCCACATGCCACGGAGCGGCTGGGCCTGTGAGCCATGGCCATTGAGCCTGCGTGTCTGGAGCCTGTGCTCCACAATGGGAGAGGCCACAACAGTGAGAGGCCCATGTACTGCAGAAAAAAAAAAAAAAAAAAAAAAAATTGAATTGATATTCTGACAGCAGATCTTTTAACCTTTTTCCTCAACTCAAAGGGAAAGTTTTTAAAGCTTTACCATTTAATACAATGTTCACTATAGGTTTTTTGTAAATACCCCCTATCAGGTTAAGAAAGCTCACTTATGCTCTTAGTGTGGCACAAATTCTTATCATCAATGGGCTTTAAATTTTTTATTTTTTCCTTTTTTACGGTACACGGGCCTCTCACTGTTGTGGCCTCTCCCGTTGTGGAGCACAGGATCCGGACGTGCAGGCTCAGCGGCCATGGCTCACAGGCCCAGACGCTCCGCGGCATGTGGGACCTTCCCGGACTGGGGCATGAACTCGCGTTCCCTGCATCGGCAGGCGGACTCTCAACCACTGCGCCACCAGGGAAGCCCAATGGGCTTTAAATTTTATCAGTGCTTTCTCTACACCTATTGAGCTTAAAATATGTTTATCTCCTTTTACTTGTTGATGGAGTGGTGAATTACATTAATTGATTTTTTAAAAATAATGTTAAGCCAACATTTCATTGTGGGCTAAAATCAGTTGGTCATAATATATTATCCTCTTTGTATATTAATACATTTGGTTTAATAACGTTTAAAAACATTTCTGTATTCAAAGTGAGACTTGAAACTGACTTTTAATTTTCCTTTCTCATGCTGCCCTTTAGGTTTGCTATCAAGTTGATTATAAATGAACTGGGATATAACATGTTTTTTTATTCTCTGAAAGAATTTGTATAAGTCTATGTCTTAGTCTGCCTGAGTTGCCATAACAAAATACCATAGACTGGGTGGCTTAAACAACAGACATTAATTTTCTCACCATTCTTGAGGCTGGACATGTGAGATCAGGGTGCAGCATATTTGGACTAGGGTGAAGACTCTCTTCCTGGCTTTCAGATGGCTACCTTCTCACTGTGTCCTCACCTCAAAAAGAGAAAGACAGGGGGAGAGAGAGAGGGAGAAAGAGAGCAAGCAAGAGCAAGCTCCCTGGTGAATAAACTCATCGTAATCCAGAGCATACAATCTCATCATTAGGGTTTCACCCTCATTACTTCATCTAAACCTAATCACCCCCAAAGTTTCTCTCCTCTAGATACCATCACATTGGGGGTTGGGGCTTCAACATATAAAAGTTGAGGGGACACGACTCAGTCCAGAACAATCTGGAAATGTTTCTTCAGTGACTGCATGGTAAACTTATTCATAAAGTTATCTGGACCTGTGGGAATAATTTTTTTACACTTGATTCAATTTCTTTAAAGGATTATATAGGTTTTCCATCTCTTCTTGAGTCAAATTTTGTTCAAGATACACTTTTCTAGGAACTTATAAATTTGTTCACAGTATCTCCTTTTTATCTGTTTCATGTCTGCAGCATCTGCAGTGATTTCTGCTATTCATTCCTAATATTCTCTCTCTCCTTTTCTCCTTCCCTCCTTCAACCCCTCTATCTCTCTCTCCCTTCTTGGTTAATCTTATCACAGGATTTGTCTTTTCAAACATATACCTTAAGCTTTGTTGGTCTTCTCTACTTTATATTTTTAAAACATTTTACTAATTTTTGCATTTGTCTCCATTTCCTTCCTCCACATTTCTTTGGTTTTATTTTTTGATAATTTTTCTAACTACTTTAGATAGATGTTTAGTATGCTTAGTTTATCAATTTTCAACATTTCTCTTTTCTGTTACATGCATTTCCTGCTAATAATATTATTTTACATGTTACTTTATATTCACCCCATGAGTTTTGCTATATAGCATTTGTTATTTACACAGTTCAAAATATTTTCTAATTTCTTTTATTATATTTCTTTGACCAATGTGATATTTAGAATATATTGTTTAATTTCTGAAAATATGGGAAATTTTCTATTTCCAGTTTTTGAATGATTTCTGACATAAATGGATTGTGGTCAGAGAACATACTTTGTATGGTTCAGATCTATTTAAAAAATATTGTGAAATATGAAACACACACAAAAAAGTGCATAAAATAGCTATATAGCTTAACAAATTATTATAATGTGATTGTTCATGTTACTACCACACAGCATAAGCTACAAAACAATGCCAAACCCCCAGAAATTACCTTGTGCCCCTTTCCAATTTTCTCTGTGTTTCTAATCCTTTGATATTTGTTGACATGTACTTTGTGGCACAATATACAGACAGTTTTCTAAATGTTCCACGTGTGCTTGAAAAAAATATGTATTCTACAATTGCAGGGTATAATGTCCATAGGTCAATTTTGTTAATTATGTTTTAAAATCTCTACAGCCTTACTTATTTTTTCTGTTCATCTTATCAACAACTAAGAGAGGTATATCATAATCTCCCACTATAATTATGGATTTGTCCCTTATTTTGGTACTATCAGTATTTGCTTTTTTTGAGGCTATATGACTAGATGCACACAAATATGGAAACATTATTATTTCCTCCTGGAATTTTTCTCTAAATCCTTCTTGTCTTTTATATTCTCTTATATTTTTCTGTGTTTTTATCTCTATTTTCAGCTTTCTGTATACTTTCTCCGGATTGATCTTCCAGTTTTCTACTTTTTACTATTTTACTGCTGTTTCATCTGCTGTCAAACATGACTACTGAGTATATTTTTAAATTTTATTTTTTATACTTTTATAGTATTGAATTTTTATAATTATTTTATATGTTATGTTTTTACTGTATTGTATTTTGTAATACTTTTTATTCCTTTAAACTGTATTTAGCTGTTTTTCAAAGTTGCTTTTTCACTTTTTGAAGCTCTGCAGATATTTTATGTATAGTAAGTGTAGTCATATTGTAATCTGTTTGTAATAACATCACTATGCAAAGTCTTGTATTTTCCTTTTCCATGTGTGTTTGATTATCTTCAACTCTCATTGCTCTTGAAAAATCATTTTTGAGATTCCCCAAAGCTTAGGGTCTAGATACCTTTTTTTTTTGGTGAGATAATTTGCTTATAGTACTCCAGTGGAGGGTAACAATCTAAGATCACGTTAAACTGATTTTGGAGCTTAAAGTTACAAATTTGCACAAAAACCACAGATGACATTGTAGGGTAGTAAATTTCTTAACCACTATGACATAGTGCACCCTTAAAAAATAATTTTGATAAATGAAATGATGATTGACAGGAGTTTTGTGGTAAGCAGAATTTCTCCCCACCAGGCAAGCCCTCATTCCCCAGCAGGCAGAAGAAAAACAAGCAAAACACGTCTATAATAGAAATAGTAATAATAGGGATAGTTGTATATATTAAACACTTACTCTATGCTAGGTACTGTTAAACACAATATAGAATATATTATTTAATCCTTAACTTATTTTGTCCTCATTTTGCTGTTAAAGAACGTCTCCATGAGGTCAGGCAACTTCCCTAAGGCATAAGAGGCTAATAAATTGACCTGAAATTCATCCTCTGGTAACTCAAGAACATATGGGCAGAGAAAAAAAAAGGTTCATAGTATCATCTTTGGCATTTTCCCAAAAAGTACATTAGCATGTTAGTGTAGAAACAGTGGTTGGCAAAGGAAATACCTAAGCATTACCTTGCCTCCCTGACTTAGACAGTTAATTCATTTTATCCAGTCTTGAATAAATTCTCATGCTGCACTAAGCTATTTTTTATGGGTTAAAGATCATAAAATACTTTTGAATACTTCTGGATTAAAAAAAAGTAAGAGACTCTTTTCTATTTGATTAATGCTGCTGCTTAAAGTATTATTGATGGCATTTGAAATGGATAGAAATGCCATTTTTATATTTTCTTAAAGAAGAAATAAGAAAAGAGCAATTGAAAAGAAAAATAAAATGATTTTTTCAGCTTGTAAGTGAAGCCTTTAAATAGTTGATTCTCAGTTTTAATGGAGGGGTATAAGAACAAATAAACGAGTCAGCCTAAAAATGTGAAAAATCAGGAAAGATATATGATTTGTTAACAGATAATACTGGCATTTTGTGGATCACAGTCTCTCTCTCCCTCTCTTTTTTGAAAGGCAGTAATACAGTTGTTTCGAAATCCTGAAAAAGCTTATTCATATTGCTGCATTGTCTTCTATTGCTAACACTTCGGTACAATTTTTAACATGCAAAATCAGCTGCAGAGTTACTGTGCCTCTGTGCTTGGAAACTCAGCACCACTTTGCTTATGTGTCATAACTTCTCATGGATATTTTATTGTTGCTTACCTGTATAATTTGTGACACTGCATTCAGAATTAACTTTCCAAATTGTAAATCTGACCACAGAGCTCCGGTGCAGCTCCCGTACTTAAAATCTTTTAGCAGCTTTTCTTTGCCTGCACTATAAGACAGAAATGTTACAGCTAGTATAAAATGTCTTTCATTTTTGGCCTCTGGCTCACTCTCCAGTCTCACTTTAAATTTCCTCCTTCTTTATCCATTCATCTGTCCATGGTCATTTAGGTTGCTTCCATGGAACCAAAAAAAAAAAAAAAAAAAAAATGGTACTGATGAACCTAGTGGCAGGGCAGGAATAAAGACGTAGACATAGAGAATGGACTTGAGGACACGGGGAGGGGAGAAGGGTAAGCTGGGACGAAGTGAGAGTGGCATGGACATATATACACTACCAAATGTAAAATAGATAGCTAGTGGGAAGCAGCCGCATAGCACAGGGAGATCAGCTTGGTTCTTTGTGTCCAGTCCACCTAGAGGGGTGGGATAGGGAGGGTGGGAGGGAGACGCAAGAGGGAGGGAATATGGGGATATATGTATACATAGAGCTGATTCACTTTGTTGTACAACAGAAACTAACACAATATTGTGAAGCAATTGTACTCCAATAAAGATCTATTAAAAAATGTATAGGTATAAAAAAAAATTGACTCCTTACTTCCTCTGCCCTCAGCTACACCAAATTATTTGTTATTCCTCAAATGGGCTATGCTGTGTGTTACACGTGCTGTTCCATCTGTCTGTAATGCCCCCCCTTTTGTTTCAGATTTCCAGGCACCTTTCTTCCTTTACCACTAGGTTCCCCTATCACTACATCTTTGGAGCCCTTAGACCCACCCCAACAGAAAGTGGCCGTATCCTCAGTTCATTAACCCTCCAGTGACCTCACCCTGGCTTCTATATCAGTGCTTCTCCATTGTATTGTAATTATTTACAGGCTTGCTACTGCTTTCCCAGTAGGCCTTAAGCCTGTCACGACAGCAAAAGCAACATATATTTTGTTGGATAAAAAAAGCGCATGGATGATACCTAATTCACAAAGGTATTATTGTAAAATTATATGAAAAGATAGAGAGGAAACCCTTTGTAAGTTATCAGACACTATAGAATTGCTATTTATATATTTATCTATTTTCTGCCCAAATGCTCAGCATGCGAGCCAGGCCAGACCACAATAAAGACATTTTGAGGAGGGAGGAAAATTATGCATTTTTGTGATTGAGCTTGTAAAATGTGCAAGACTATGAGCATAACTGAGGATTTAAAGAACACTATCTGATATCAGAAAGCCTATCACCTACACTGTGAGATAAGACATAAAAAACCCCAAATCTCTGGATAACAAATGATGCAGGATTGCCTAGCGGATGAATGGGTCTTTGGTGCTATAGGGTTACTGAGTGTGGCGTGCGAAGGCCGTTATGAGGAAGCTGATTTTGAACTAGGTTTTAGGGAAGATTGAAATGAGAAGGGTGGTGACCTTTTAATTGAGGAGGGGGGTGTACCAAGGCTAAGGAAGGAGCTGCCATGCTTTTTTCTATTAAATTTGTTCTACTGTGGGTGCAATGTCTTCTCTGAGATCATCTCTTTCATGGATTTCTCTGGCATTGATCACATGATAAAATTCTGGGCATTCTTCAAGGTTTAGCTCAAATGTTACTAAAAATACCCAGTGGAAGTATCCCTTTTTTTTTTTCCCCTCTGAATTTCCAAGGGCATATCTTGTAGGACCAAGGTCAACTTTACATAACAGAACCCCACCCTTCTTTCTTAATAGCTTAAGCAATAGAGGTTTTTTTTTTTTTTTACGTCTATTACCTCCACAATCATCAAAGGCTCAGGCTCCATTTTATTTTTCTGTTCCCCCCGCTTCCACTTTGGATTTTCTCATCATCCAAGGTAGCTGCTGGAGATCTGTTGGGTAGTTAGTCAGACATTAGCAACAAGGAGGTGTCTAGCGAAAAGACAATAGGGGAATAGTCACGTTACACCCCAACCATCTGGGGACCCTCCCCTGACCCACCCAGAACGGGCTAAACTATGGTCAGGTGGTGGGCAACTTATCCTGATAGAGAGAGAGCACGGTAACACGAGGGAACGTCCCCGGGCTGCGCATGCCCAGACTAGACAGGCGTATAACCTAGAGTAAACCCAAACTCATTATACCATCAGTATAATAAAATCTGCATGTGGTTTTGCCTCCCGCCCCGTGTGCTTTTCTTAGCGAATCAAGGGTGGGGGCAGGTGCAATAATGAACTTGTTACATAACTTGGGACTGTTAATCAAATAATGATCCCCTGTCACTCATCCATGGTCGCACCCCGCCTCCTCACAGAATGCTCTTTATAAACACCCTTAAGCCTGTACAACAGGGCAGGTTTCACTTCGCAGAAACAGCCCACTCTCCCTCTGAGAGTGTAACTGTGCTTTAATAAACTTTGCCTTGCGCTTAAGCCTGAAGTGGTAGTGTGCAATTCTTTGCTTACTATCCCAAGGACCGAGATTGCTGGTCCGGGTCTTCCACTGACCTCCTCGATTGAAGCTATTTGACACAATGCATGCCAACCCGGTAACATAACCATCTTGTTTAAGTTTCAGACAGCAGGACACAGGAAGAGAAGCAAAAAAGAAACATGCCCCTATAAAGAGCTTGCCAAGGAAGCCAACTCAACTTTGGCGTTCATTTCATGAACCAGAGCTTCCCATGGCCACATGGTTGCAAGTGAAGTTAGTAACAAAGCCATACCTAACCACAAGGATGCCTAAGAACACTTCGAGCTAGAAGAAAAACAGGGTCTGGTATTAAGAGGAAGAGGAACATGGATGTTGTATGTCAGTCTCTGCCACAAGCACAGTCTTTTAATGTTTCTTGAGACATTTATCATTATCTTCTTTCCATGCCAATTATTTGGGACAATGCTTATTGCCCCCACCATCACCACCACCACCAAACCCTAATTCTTTGAGGGCAAGGGACATAGTTTATAAATAGTTAAAGGGAATTAGTTAAATCTGTGAAGAGAGAGAACTGGATGGGATCAGGTGTTTGTGTGCACTGGAATACTGGGAGATAAGAAAAGCAATGTAGATTAGGACTAGATTATAAAAGTAAGGAGTAAATTAAAATGCCATTATTTGGGCTTCCCTGGTGGCGCAGTGGTTGAGAGTCCGCCTGCCGATGCAGGGGACACGGGTTCGTGCCCCGGTGCGGGAAGATACCACATGCCGCAGAGCGGATGGACCCGTGAGCCATGGCCGCTGAGCCTGCGCGTCTGGAGCCTGTGCTCCGCAACGGGAGAGGCCACAACAGTGAGAGGTCCGCGTAACGCAAAAAAAAAAAAAAAAAAAAAAAAGCCATTTTTAAAAGTTGTAAGCATTTACCTCAATTTCTACAAAGGATAATTAAGGAAATAAAACTGACCTCTCAATTTATTTGAAGTTTGTGTCAGTGCAGTGACAACTAGCAACTTCATTTTTTCTCCAGGAAGAATAAGTGGCTATGATATTGAACTATCCAAAGTGAAAATGGTAAATAAAGGAAATTAGCTGTGCAAAATCTGGTTGTCAGAAAGTCTACACAAAGAAATGACCCTTCCACATGGGACATTTCCTTCAAAGAGAAAAGATGGAGAACAAAAGAAACAACAGACATTTACACATTTGACATTTTCTACAAAACTTCCTTTTTTTAGGAATCTGCTAGAATGTGCAAGATTTTGCTGTGCTTCATTAAAGTATTTATTTTTTATATCAAAGTCCTCATACTAAAAAAGTTTTTCAAGAGCTTTTTAGAATTATGGCCAGCACTTTATTCACTGTGGACAAAAAATCTATTTTCCTAAATCAGTAGCCTTCAAGTTTTTAATATCATGGACCCTATCGGTAAAACATTTTTTACTCTCCTTACTTATTTACACTTATTTATTTCTAAATTCATGGTGAAATTTACTGTGTATAATAGCAAATATACTCCAATATAGAAATTAAACAAAGGATGATATAAAATATATATTACTAAAATTCCACTATTTTCTTCTTACCCCAAAGTGGATCATCTTCACACCTTTACATACCAGAGAACAAACCTCATTTAGCCCCCATTGCCACCTCCCTTCACCCCTCACCTCTATCCCTTTCTCCCCAGAGAGTTGGGAAGACTATTGAGGTTAAGCAGCGGTTTTCAAACTTTTTGGACTCAGGAACCCTTTACGCTCTTTTTTTTTTCAATTTGAAGTATAGTTGATTTACAATATTATATTAGTTTCAGGTGTACAACATAGTGATTCAGGTATATATATATATATATTTTTTCAGTTCTTTTCCATTATAGGTTATTACAACATATTGAATATAGTTCCTGTGCTATACAGTAAATCCTTGTTGTTTATTTTATATATAGTGTGTATCTGCTAATCCCATACTCCTAATTTATCCCTCCCCAACCATTTTCCCCTTTGGTAACAATAAGTTTGTTTTCTATGTCTGTGAGTCTATTTCTGCTTGTAAATAAGTTCCCTTGTATTATTTTTAAAATTCCACATATAAGTGATATCATATATATTTTTTTCTCTGTCTGACTTACTTCACTCTGTATGATAAGCTCTAGGTCCATCCATGTTGCTACAAATGGCAATATTTCATTGTTTTCTTATGGCCAAGTAATATTCCATTGTGTGTGTGTGTGCCACATTTTCTTTATCCATTCATTTTTTGATGGGAACTTAGGTTGCTTCCACATCTTGGCTATTGTAAATAATGTGGCAATGAACATGGAGGGCATGCATCTTTTCGAATTAGCATTTTCCCTTTTCTGAGTATATGGGAATTGCTGGATCATATGGTAGTTTTATTTTTAGTTTTTTTTAAGGAACCTCCATACTGTTTTCCATAGTGACTGCACCAATTTACATTCCCACCAACAGTGTAAGAGAGGAATCCCTTACAGTCTTACAAAACAATTGAGGACGCTGAAAACTTGTTTATGTGGATCTTACCTATAAATATTTATCATATTAGAAATTAGTGCAGCATTCAGCCTTTGGGATATTTTGTTTAGGTTGAAGTAGATCCAGAAAACCTAGCTTCACATAGATATGTCATTGGAAAAAGGAGGACTTCTTGGACCCCTTGGAAAGACCCTAGGAATCCACTGGGGGTCCTTGGACCACACTGAGAACTGTTGAGATGAAATAATAGGTAGCTACAAAGTGTTAAAAACCAAAAAAAGAATCCAAACAGGATCCCTTTTATGGTGGAGGGAAATACAAAATTTGTATAAATACATTATTATTTGTTTTGAAGACTCAATTCCATCAGTTTATAGAGCATATTTTATTATACTGACATCTGTATGCTTCTGTTTAAAATGAGGATCCAGAATGCAAGTCTTGCTTGCAGAGTTCTGAGAAAGAAGAGAGTTCTGTCCAATAGCATCTATAAGTCTGTTAAACATCTACTGCCTGCTTCATTTTAGAAAAGACAATGTCTTTACTTAAAAGTCATTTCATATATAAATGAGATAATGAACGTGAAAGTGTTTAATCTCCCCTTCCCTCCCTCTTCTCACAGCCACTCTGGGTAAGGCCCTCCAGAAAGAAAACTGAACTTTTGAGGAAAGGTCTTTCTTCTAATTAAAAATATATGTAAACATACATACACACATCTACACCCAAAAATGTCTTAGGAAAAACACATTTTCTTTTTAGCTGACCTGGTAGTCTGTTGAAGGAAGATATGCAGGTTTGGGCCTGTTTTCACTCTTAATTATGATTCAGTGTCATTTATGCAGTTGAAGGAGGCTCAGTGTGGCATAAAACAGAGCCTGGCAGAGGACACAAATTTTCATGAGTCCCTTGGAATATTCCTGAGGCCTTTGGATACGGATGGTAACCTGCTAATTCTATGTCTGGGCCACCACCGTTTTGAAGGGACACATGCTTTGCTTAGATATGTTGAATTACATTCCATACAGTATGGATGAGACAGTGCGGGAATCTTCCTCTCCCTTCCTTTAACTAGTTCTCGCCTTTCTTTATGAAGTCACACCACTGTCACATGTAGTTTATTAGTCTCCCATTGCTGCTACATCAAACTACCACAAAGTCATAACTTAGTAGCTTAAACAATACGAATTTATTATTTTACTATTCTGTGGATCAGAAGTCTGACATGGGTCTCAATGGGCTAATATCAAGGTGTCAGTGTGGCTGCCTTCCTTTATGGAGATTCAAGTTCCTTACCTTTTCCAGCTTTTGGCGGCCACCTAAATTGCTCAGCTCATTGTCCCTTCCTTCATTTTCAAAGTCATCAATGTAGCATCACTCTGAGCTTTCTTCTGTCATCATATCTTTTTATAACCTCAACTGTGAAAGTTTTTCTGTTTTTAAAGACTCATGTAATGATTAGACTGAGCTTACCCAAATAATTCAGGATTATCCCTCCATTTCAATATCTGTACCCTTATTTACATCTGCAAAGTCCCTCATGCCATGTGAGGTAACATCTTCACAGGGTCCAGGGACCAGGGCATGGACATCTTTGGGGGCCATTATTCTGCCTAACACACTCAAATAAATCTCAGTGGTTTTAGTTTTGTTAACCCCTATTTTTAAACCATCAAAACAAAAAAGGGAAGCTAAAAGAGGAGAAGAAACCTATGGAAAAATAGTGTTGATGTCATCAACTGCAAGTTGGAAAACACATATTTAAAAATCTATTATCCCATATATATTAGGTTAAAACTTTAGGATTCCATAATCAATAGTGTTTGTTATATAGTCAATTTTACTGTAAGAAAGACAAATGTCTGCACTTCACAGTCAGCTCATGTACCATTTGATTCACTGGTTGCTATGGAGATCACCCATTTTAAGTAAATATTAGACAGTATATAGATCTGCATAAGATGATGTGATGTGAATGGGCATGCATTCTGAGGTCTTTCTTGTTCCTTAAAAAAGTTGTCTTTTCCTTTTATCGATTTTTTAGCTGAACTCTTACCTCATTTTCTTTTGCTTTATAGAACTTTTCAGACGTTAGACTGACATATATATTTTATTTACACCTTAAAATGTCTCTAAGAAGATGGAAACTCCCACTTCCTGATTTTGTTCAAATTGTTGAAATTAATATAAAGACAACATTCTTAGATAATTTTAGGTAGGTTAACTTAAGTTAATTAACATTATTTAGAGACTGTATTCAATCTGAAAAATATGTATTTTGTTTTTTTCAGATTTGTTGAAGTATAATTGACAAATACAGTTGTAATATGTTACATGACATCATCCAATGATGATGATGATGATTTGATATATGTATACATTGTGAAATGATTACCACAATCAATTCACTTAAAATATATACCACCTCACTTAGTTACCCTTTTTTTAAAAATAAGAATGCCTAAAATCTACTCTCTTAGCAGATTTCAAGTATACAATACAATATTATTAACTATTAACTATGGCCACCAAGCTGTACATTAGATCCTCAGAACTTGCTCATTTATAACTGAAAGATTGTATACTTTGACCAATATACCCTTATTTCCCCCATCCCCACACCTCTGGTAACTACCACTCTATTTGTTTCTATGAGCTTGACTTTCTTTTTTTTTTTTTTTTTTTTTTTTTTGGTTTCCACATATAAGTGATACCCTGTAGTATTTGTTTTTCTTTCCTGGCTTATTTCACATAGAACAGTGCCATCAGGGTTCATCCATGTTGTTGTAGATGGCAGGATTTTCCTCTTTTTTAAATGAATTTTGAAGATTACATACTTAATATATATAAGCATTATATGCAGTTCATAAGTCTAAAAAATGCAATATTAATTTGCTGGATGGATCAGGGGTAAACCATGCATAAATTAGATAACTGGCAAGGTTATCATTCAGAATTGAAGGAGAGAGAAATAATTTCTCAGAAAAGCAAAACTATAGGAGTTCATCACCACTAAACCAGCCTTACAAGAAATGTTAAGGGGACTTCTTTAAATGGAAAAGAAAAGGCCATAACTAGAAAGAAGAAAATTATGATTTAAAAAATTTCACTGGTAAAAGCAAACATGTAACAAGGGTAGTGGATCAACCACCTATAAATCTAGTATAACGCTTAAAAGACAAAAGTGATAAAACCATCTATAGCTAAATAATTAGTTAAGCAACACGCAAAATTAAAAAATGTAAAATATGACATCAAAAACATAAAACATTTGGGGGGGTACTAAAAATGTGCACAATGTACTCAAACTTAAGTGACCATCAACTTAAAATAGACTGCTAAATACATAGATTTTTATATATGAACTTCATGGTAACTACAAACCCCAAACCTATAACATATAAACAAAAAATGAAGAGAAAGGAATCCAAACATAATACTAAAGAAAACCATAAAATCACAAGAAAAGGGAACAAAGAGAAGAAAGGAACAGAGAACTACAAAAACGACCAGAGAACAATAAACAAAATGGCAATAAGTACATACCTATCAATAATTACCTTAAATGGCAATAAAATAAATGCTCCAATCAAAAGACATAATGTGGCTAAATGGATAAAAGAGACCCATATATATGCTGCCTACTATAGACTCATTTCAGACTTAAGGATGCATACAAACTGGAAGTGAAGTGATGCAAAAAGATATTCCATGGAAACAAAAAGAAAACTAGGGTAGAAAGCTGATATGACAATACTCATATCAGACAAAATAGACTTTAAAGCAAAGATTGTAACATGAGACAAAGAAGGGCATCAGATTGTGAAAAAGAGGTCAATCCAACAAGAGGATATAAAAATTGTAAATATCTATGTACCCAACATAGGACCACCTAAATACCTAAAGGAAATATTAACAAACATAAAGGGAAACACAATATTAATAGGGGACTTTAACACCCCATTGACATCAATGGAGAGCTCATACAGACAGAAAATCAATAAGGAAATTTTAGCCTTAAATGACACATCAGATCAGACACACTTATTAGATATATACCAAGCACTCCACCCAAAAGCAGCAGAATACACATTCTTTTCAAGTGCCCATGGAATAGATCACAGAATAGATCACATGTTAGTCCACAAAACAAGTTTCAATAAGTTTAAGAAGATTGAAATCATATCGAGCATCTTTTCTGACTACAGTGGTATAAAACTAGAAATCAACTGCAAGAAGAAAACTAAAAAAAACATAAACACATGCAGGCTAAACAACAAGCTTCTAAACAGTCAATGGGTCAATGAAGAAATCAAAGAGACAAATGAAAAGGGAAATACAATTTTTCAAAATCTGTAGTGGGGAAAAGACAATCTTTTCAATAAATATTGGGAAAACTGGACAGTTACATGCAAAAAAATGAAACTGGAACACTTTCTTATACTATATACAAAAATAAATTCAAAATTAATTAGATGTAAATGTAAGAACTGAAACCATAAAACTCCCAGAAGGAATCATATACTCTTTGACATGTCTTGGCAATATTTTTTTATATATGTCTCCTCAGGCAAGAGCAGCAAAAGCAAAAATAAACAAATGGGACTACATCAAACATTAATTTGAAAAGATACATGCACCCCTATGTTCATTGCAGCATTATTTACAACAGCCAAAATATGAAAGCAACCTAAATGTCATTGATAGATGAATGGATTAAGAAGATGTGGTATGTAAATATAGTGGAATATTACTAAGCCATAAAAAAGAATGAAATCTTGCCCTTTTTGACAACATGGTTGGAACTAGAGGGTATTATACTAAGTGAAATAAGTCAGACAAAGACAAATAACATATGATTTCACTTATATGTGGAATCCAAAAATCAAAACAAACAAAGAAAACAAAACAGAAACAGACTCATAGTTACAGAGACAAACTGGTGGTCTCCAGAGAGGAGCATAGGGGGATGGGTAAAATATGTGAAGGGGATTAAGAGGTACAAACTTCTAGTTATAAAATAAGTCACAAGGTTGTAATGTACAACATAGGGAATATAGTCAATAGTATTGTCATAACTTTATATGGTGACAGAAGTTACTAGATTTGTTGTGGTAGTTAACTTGCAATATATATAAATGTAGAATCATTATGTTGTACACCTGAAACTAATATAATATTGTATGCCAACTATAGTTCACTAAAAAATAAAAAGGAAAAAAGATTTATACATGAATCATAGGCAAAATATTCTACTTTTGTTTTTCTGTTTTCAAACTGTATGTGAATGTAATCATGCTATAAGTATTCTTCCGTGCTTTGCATTTTGATCCAGTATTATGTTTATAAGATTCATCTGTGTTATTGTGAGTAAATTTAAATTATTTATTTTCATTGCTCTACAGTGCTCCATTTCATGAATATACCAAAATTTACTTATTCATACTACTCTTGATGGACTTGAGTTGTTTTTAGTTTACATACTTTTCTTCATTGTAGACACCAGACTGGAATTGCTGTGTTACAGTATATAGAGAGCAACTTTTGTGCTTGACTATATGTTGCCAAAGTGTTTGCCAAAGTGCTTGTGTCAGTTGCACTCATACCAGCCCTATGTGATCATTTCTATTGCTCCCCATTCTTGTTAATGTTTGACATTGTTGGGATTTTAATTTTTTAAATAATCTGATGTGTGTTTAATGTTTTCCATTATATTTTTGATTAGCATTTTCCTATTTCTAAATAAGTTGAGTAGTTTTTCTTTTGTTTACAAGGCATTCATATGTCTTATTTTATGAAGTGCACACTGAGGTCATTTTCTCATTTTTCTATCTAGTTTTCCATTTTCTTTGTTAGGTTTGTAGTTCTTTATATATTATGGAAACTATTATTTTGCCTCTTATGTTTGTTGCAAATATTATCTCCACTTCTGTGGGTTACCTTTTTACTCTGTTAATAGTGTTATTGAGAAACAGAATTTGTTAATTTTAATGAAGTTCAATTTCTCACTTTTTACTGTTTTGTTACTTCTATTTTTGGTTAGTTTTTTTCCAAGAGAGTATGTTTTGTTTAAAAAACTCTGTCCCTATCCCAAAGTCAAGAAGATGCCCTTCTCTATTAGGTCTATAATCTGAAAAGGAGAACAGTAAAGCTTCCAGGAGATCATTAAGGAGAGTCTCTTTATGACCAGGGGATACAAAGATTTCTTAAATAAGAGGCAAAAATATCTGTAATCTTAGTTGATTTTTATTTTGTGTACAATGTAAGGTCAGGGTCCATTTTTTTTCAGAGACACCAAATGTCATAGTACAATTTATTGAATATGATTTTCCCACTGCTGTGCATGCTACCTTTGTCATGAAAGTTTCATTCTGTTCTATTGGTCTATTTGTCTAATTTATGCCAACTAAGCATTCTTTTAATTGAGAACTGATGGAGCAAGTGCTTCCACCTTGTTCTTCCTCTTCAAGAGTGTCTTAGGTATATATCTTTTTTTTTTTTACATTTCCATATACATTTTAGGAATATCTTGTCAAGTTACACAAAATATCCTGTTGATATTTTATTGAGATTATATTAAATCTGTAGAACAATATGGGCAGAATTCAATATTGAGTCTTCCAACATAGAAACATAGATATACATCCATTTTTGTGAGTCTTTTTTAATGTTTCTAAAAACGTTTTGTAATTTTTCCTTATATGTGTTTCATTAGACTTATTCCTAAGCAGTTCATGTTTTTGATGCTAATGTCAATGGATTTTTTAAAGTTATATTTTTTGTTTGTAGATGATGTATAAAAATACATTAAATTTAGGTAGTAATTTTTTATTCAGCAAACTTACTAACTCTCATTAATTACAGTAATTTTTGTATCTATTCTGTTGGATTCTCTAGGTAAATGATTATGATATTTTAGAACAATGACAGTCTTATTTGTTTTTTAAAATATTTTTCACTAGTTATTTCTCTTTTTGTCTTATTGCACCAATTATGACATAATTAAAATGTTTAATAGAAGTCTGTGTAGAGAACATCTTTATGTTGTTCCCCAACTGAAAGTGAAAATTTGTTATGTTTCATCACTTACTATGATGTTTGCTATGGGTTTTTTGTAGATATTCTTTTTCAGTATTTCAAAGATCCCTTCTATTTTGGCCAGCTAAAAGTTGTTTTTGCTTTTTCGTTTAAATAATTAACACATGGTAAATTTTACCAATGTGTTTTCTACATCTATTAAGATGATTGTATAATTTTTATTCCTTCATCTGTTTATGTAATACATTGCATTAAATCTCTAGTATTATTTTATTTTAATTTTTTATTCTTTCATTGTTATCATATATTATATGTCAGGTGATATACGAGGCATTAGAAATATAAAGATGAAGAAGCTTTGTTCCAGCCCAAGGTGTTCTTGTTCTAGTGGAGAACATATAGGACTGTGTAATTATACAAGGTGACACTTGGTATGAGAGAAGCAAGAGAGGAGCTGGCTCTGTGCCAGAGTATGGGCTGGGTCATGGCACCTGGAGGAGGAACCATTTCGAGATGGGCCTTGAAGGCTGAAGACAAAAGAAGGAAAGTCATTCCAGAGAGATGAAATGGCATAGGCAATAGCATGCTCAGAAAATAGTAAGGATTTCAGGGCCATGGGAAAAGACAGGAGGAGACAGATTTAAAAGACATTTTGTAGGTAGAATTGATAAAACTTTTTCATTTGAATGTAAGAGTTGACAAAGGCAATGTAAGGATATTGCCAAAGATGACCTTGAGGTCTGGGCTTCTGGGCTAATCAGTATAGGGGATATTTAGTTCTGAGCATAGTGAGCTCTTGAGGCGAGTGTGTGAAACCTACCTGAAGGTACTGGCTGCGCTACTAAAATTCTAGTCTGAGATTTAAGGGGTGGCTGCTAATAGAGGTTTGGGCTGCTTCTTATGGTCGTGGGCCCTCACCAAGTAACTTTCTGTTGTAGAGAGAGCATCTAAGTTTGATCTGTGGGTCAAAGAGCATGACAGAATGCATTTATTCTACACTAATTTTAGGTTTTAAAGAACAAATGCTCTTTTTTGCTTTGGGAATTTTATTGAAGATAAATCTGAGAGAGAGAAAATTATAGTATATGTATTCTCCTTTAAGTATAATTTAAGTTGAGAAAAGGAATTTACAGTAAAGTTCTTTAGAAGGAAGGGAAATAGAATAAGCAAAACACATCATGGAAGATACAGCATAACCCTCTGTATTCTTTTACGACCCCTGTATTTTTACAAAACTTCAGTGGAATTTTTAAAAATGGGCAATTTCAGGATAATGGTAATTGGTGATTTCCCTGATGGTTAGAGGATAAAAAAGAATCACTTACAGCCTGACAGAAGACATGTAAAAAGAGATATCCAGGGGCCATGATGTTATCCATACTGTTTATTAGAACTTTAATTATTTGCTTGATATCACTTCAATGGTATTTTCTTATTGGTTAAAGATTCTAGTGTCAAATTTAAAAGCACTAGAGTTAGGGCTTTAGGGAGTTACATGGTCCTGATAATATTCTGTACTTGATCATAACTATATTCACTTTGCAAGATTCATTAAGCTATACATTTAAGATCTATGGGTATTTTGGATATATTTTATACATCAATAAAATGTTTACTAAAAAAAGCAATAGTGGGACTTCCCTGGCGGTCCAGTGGGTAAGACTCCGCACTCCCAATGCAGGGGGCCCAGGTTTGATCCCTGGTCGGGGAACTTGATCCTGCATGCATGCTGCAACTGAGTCTGCATGCCACAACTAAGAGTCCACATACCTCAACTAAGAAGTCCACATGCTGCAACTAAAGATCCTACATGCCACAACAAAGATCCCAAGTGCTGCAGCTAAGACCCGGAGTGGCCAAAAATAAATAATAAATAAAATAAATTAAACAAACGAAAAAACAAAACCCCAAAAAAGCAATGATACATGTTTCAGATATACATAATGTGGTGATTTCTTATGCTTTTTATTTATTTATTTATTTTTTTTTTTTTTGCGGTACGTGGGTCTCTCACTGCTGTGGCCTCTCCTGTTGCAGAGCACAGGCTCTGGATGCGCAGGCTCAGCGGCCATGGCTCACAGGCCTAGCCACTCTGCGTCATGTGGGGTCTTCCTGGACCGGGGCACGAACTCATGTCCCCCGCATCGGCAGGCGGACTCTCAACCACTGCGCCACCAGGGAAGCCCCCTTATGCTTTTTTTTTTTTTAAAGTACGTGTTCTGCATGAAATAATTTGATTAGAAATTTTACATACTGTTACTTGTTTTTGTCTGTTAGATTTGCATATGTTTTCATGTAGTCACATAAAAATTGCATTCCACCAAGAAAACTGGTTTGAAAAATACAGAATGTGCTCTATGTGTGTCAGGTGATTTAAGGTTTTCCAAACAGTGTTCAGAGATTCCATTTATGTACCCAAACTGCAAACTAAAACTTAGAAAAATGCTTCCCTGAGGTGAAGTTAACTTGCCTGGGACAGAAGACTTTTTAAGGATGCCAGTTTGCCCACTGTAAGGCCAAGTGTTTATTCAGCTGAGGCTTGGATGAAAGCCACCACATCAATGTCACAGTCTCAGCACATGTGAGGAAAATACATGTGATACATAGCAAATTAGGTGTCATGCTCTGGGAAGGGTGGAATGGGATTGATTTGCCACTTTTAGCAATGCTCTTTTACTGTCAGCTGTGGCTTTGAGGAAAGCATTAGAGATTCTTGTCACAGATGTTTCTTTCATAAACTGTTGTGGGAGAATGACGTTCTGCAAAAATGGTTTACTACTCTTCTTTCTTCTCTTGGGGAAACAAAGTATGCTCACCATCCTAGCCAAATGGACTCAAGGAGCGCTCTTCATTTCTCCCACAGTAGCATTAAGGATCATGACATTTACAAAGTTGATTTTAGAACTTAGCTGGCAAATGTAGCATGTTGAGGTAGTTATTCAATGTATGTGCCATTGAGGAGGTTTGTAAGACTCATTATGGGGGAGGTAGAAACCAGCCCCTTGGGTGTTTAAAACTGAAATTAAAAAATGTTTGTACAATTTTTATTTAATGGTTCACAATTGATTAAAGTAATTCATCTTTTTAGCATATTATACTCCACACAAACTACTAAATTACAAGAGGTTAAGAATTCTTTCTAGCTCAGCCATGGGTGTTTATAAGATGATGAAATTTATGGAGAACAATATTGGTATGAAAAAATATGGTAAAACTATTTGATGGTAATTTTAAACTTAAGGGACAAGAGCTGCTTATCCACTGCAAATTTTAATTCATCACTTCCATTGGGTATCATTTTCACTGAGAATTTGGTGAGTAAATGTAAGCATTCTGTGCATAAATATTTTCCTGCTTAACAAAAATACAGTTACTATAGCAACTGCAACATCACATAGGATCTAAGAGATAGAAAGAATATTTTACAAAAAGTGTGTTATCCATGTGTCATATTAATTTTTCTACTTTATACTATGGGCGAGTCAGAATATTTTCCTTTGATGCTATGTGGATATCCAGTATTAAATTATTCATTAAATGTTTTTATTTTTAAATGTTCCAGATTGCCTACAGAAGTTTTTCTCTATTTTAAATATAAGTGCATACCAATTGGGGTATGTAAAATGTCACTTGCCAATTTAAATAATGAAGATTAAAATAGGGCAATTGCCTGTTTCTTTAAAGTGAGTTGATTACTTTTTAAGTTTGTGTGAAAAAATAATGCACCATATTGTTTTGAAGTGTAAGGAAAGCAAACCATATTAAGGCAGGTCATATTGCTGGTTGAAACATTTGTCCTCTTCCACCAGGTTGCAAATATGAAGTCTTAAATGTTTATTTTGAAAGACTCCTATCCTCTTTGCTGACAGGGAACTTAAATTTTTGATTAATTGAGTGTAAATGAATGAGAAACAGATGGTGAAAATATTTTTGATACGGATGAGTTTAAAGTTATATTTTCCTTTTTTTTTTTTTTTAAACACAAACATGTAGCAATTTACTCATTCTGAGGTCTGGATGGTTTCCTCTACGAAGCAGAAACATGTCATGCAGCTTTTCTGTATAATTACCTCCTAATTCTATGCTTCAAAGTATCTGTTCTTATTGCACTTTGGAGTCTGTTTATTCGGTGGAAAGTGTTTTCCTAAAATCATCTTTAGAACTGTTACTTTTGTGAAAGAGGCTGTGTTCTCTGGAAGTTTTGCTAGATAACAGGTTCACTGAACTAGGGTGGAAGTAGCCTCAAATTCTTTTTTTATTTCATACTCTTCCTTTGTGAGTTCCAAATTCACATGGTTCATGACCGTGATTTAAAATCTGAAGGTCACTGAGGAGAGACTGAGAGAGATGTTTGGAGTGACTCTTCTCTAAGAAATACTGTAATATCTTACTTAAAAAAGATTCAAACTAGAATTGTTGGAGGCACAAAAGACTTCTTTTTGGAGGCAATGCCTGTAACATAAACTGAGGGCTATTTTTAATGAAAATTGTCTCACAAAGGTAGATAAAATTCAACAAATAGAAGCTTGTGTGATGGTTATAAAACATTTGTTGACTTGAATTTGTATGCATATTACTTCAGAAGTGTGTGGATTCATAGTCCAAATGGGCACTTTGACATGGCAGTTTACATGTTTGTTTCAGGTTCTACTCCAATAGTGATTCACTGTCAAACACTTGTGTGCTAGAGATTAGCATAAAAGAAGTACCAGCCTTATCATTACTTTCTTCTTCCCCAGTACTAAAAAGGGATTTGTTTCAGTCTGTAGAATTGGTACTTGACCTCTTCATTTACAGGCTGTTTGACTGCTGTAGGTATCTGCTTTCTTCCACCACTTCCTTAAAGAAAACACAAGTTAGCTTTAGATATTCACATTTAAATTCTCTTACTTTATTTATTTATTTTTTTTGTGGTACGCAGGCCTCTCACTGTTGTGGCCTCTCCCGTTGCGTAGCACAGGCTCCAGACGCGCAGGCTCAGCGGCCCAGCCGCTCCGCGGCATGTGGGATCTTCCCGGATCGGGGCACGAACCTGTGTCACCTGCATCGGCAGGCGGACTCTCAACCACTGCGCCACCAGGGAAGCCCTCTTACTTTACTTTTATTGAAGAGTTTTGGTTATTTGTAATAAATCTTGAGATTAATTTCCATTTGAAATAGTGGTAAGTAGCAGGAGACTTGCACAAGCTTCTCTTTCCCCATAATGCCATGCCAGGAAGTTGATTAAAATTGGGTTGAATTGGGTGAATTTTTGGCATCTGTGATAGATCTTGTGTATAATTTCCATTTCAAATAATGATAGAATAGCATGAACTTCGCACAATCCTTTTCTTTCGTACCATGTACGGTAATGTTGAAAAAACCTTGACTGAATCAGCAGACAAGCAGGTGTGAGTATTCTCAGGATTTTAGAGGCTAATTTTAACTTCCCCAAAGCCTTATGGTCACCAGGGCTATGTGTGTGTGTGTGTGCGTGCGTGTGTGTCTGTGTGTGTGTATGTGTGTTTTAACAGCAGAAGCTGATGAATGGAATGAAGGTATATGCTGGTTGCTAGGCTTACTGATAGTGGGCTTACTTACTACTTTACTGCTGGAAATCACTCAGACCATGCATATATACAGCAGACATATTCAAGTGTGGCTGGCCTTGAAGATAGATTTGTTTCTCTAAATGCCTTGTCTGGAAGTTAAGGCTACGAATGACCCCTAGGGAATGGTGGTGTTATATTATGTCCTATGTCCTTGTAATTTAGTCCTCCTCCAAACACAGATGGATGAGATGCAGAAACTGCTTGATTCAAAAGGACATGTGTGCTCCTTAGTAATATATTTTTTAATTAAAATAAAAATAATTAATTAAATAACTGCTCAGTAAGGAGTGGTTGGTCATAACAAAATACAAGATATGAAGAAATAAAAAACCCAGACGTCATCTTTTTTTTTTTTTTTTTTTTGGGATCCCTGTCAAGGACAGCAAACTTACACAAAGCTAGTGCCAGTTCATGTCATTACCTTTCTACGGTTCACCAGGATTTTCACTCAGGGGCCAACCAATGGACTTGCTGACTCTCAATGATCTCATTAGCAACCTGCCTCATCTTCTGTTCTGCCCTACACTTGCTGTGGTGAGGCAGTCAGTGCTGATCTTTCTTGGGCTGAGGCTGCTACTACTAAAGTGCAACCACCAAAGAAGAAGTGTTGATGCCAGTAGCATCTCTACTGTCAAGACTTTTTCCTCAATTAGAAAAGACACCTGCTTCTCTCTAACTCTTCTGACTCAACAGTTCAGGTCAATTCATATCCACTAAAGATTGGACCTAAAGTGACTGCCCAGAAGTGTTAAGACCCCCCAGATATCAGACACACCTTCTGCACTATTTCTCATTCTCCTCAATCTTCAACTCCTTCTCCCAAACCTCGATCCCTGGCTTCCTAAGGGGACCAGCTTTTGACAAGCTTTGCATATTCAGAAGAATTTGTAAGCTGTTTAAAGAAGTGACTTTTCAACTTGTCCTTACCTTTTTAAAACGAATCCAGATTTTTTTCAATTAACCTGACCCACTTTAATCACTCATTATTCCACAATCCCAAAGTCAATTCATACTGAAAATATTTTCTTAGAAAACAGAAAATTAGAAAATTCTAGAGTAACAAGGCAAATTTTGCTTTGAAATTCTTTCAAGCTTTTAATGAATTGTTTTAAATATTTTCTCACCAACTCTGTTTTTTATTTTTAAACATCTTTATTGGAGTATAATTGCTTTACAATAGTGTGCTAGTTTCTGCTTTATAACAAAGTGAATCAGTTATACATATACATATGTTCCCATATCTCTTCCCTCTTGCATCTCCCTCTCTCCCACCCTCCCTAACGCACTCCTCTATGTGGTCACGAAGCACGGAGCTGATCTCCCTTTGCTATGCAGCTGCTTCCAACTAGCTATCTATTTTACGTTTGGTAGTGTATATATGTCCATGCCTCTCTCTCACTTTGTCACAGCTTACCCTTCCCCCTCCCCATATCCTCAAGTCCGTTCTCTAGTAGGTCTGTGTCCTTATTCCTGTCTTACCCCTAGGTTCTTCATGACATTTTTTTTCCTTAAATTCCATATATATGTGTTAGCATACAGTATTTGTCTTTCTCTTTCTGACTTACTTCACTCTGTATGACAGACTCTAGGTCCATCCACCTCAATACAAATAGCTCAATTCGTTTCTTTTTATGGCTGAGTAATATTCCATTGTATATATGTGCCACATCTTCTTTATCCATTCATCCGATGATGGACACTTAGGTTGTTCCCATCTCTGGGCTATTGTAAATAAAGCTGCAATGAACATTTTGGTACATGCCTCTTTTTGAGTTACGGTTTTCTCAGGGTATATGCCCAGTAGTGGGATTGCTGGGTTGTATGGTAGTTCTATTTTTAGTTTTTTAAGGAACCTACATACTGTCCTCCATAGTGGCTGTATCAATTTACATTCCTACCAACAGTGCAAGAGGGTTCCCTTTTCTCCACACCCTCTTCAGCATTTATTGTTTCTAGATTTTTTGATGATGGCCATTCTGACTGGTGTGAGATGATATCTCATTGTAGTTTTGATTTGCATTTCTCTAATGATTAGTGATGTGGAGCATCCTTTCATGTGTTTGTTGGCTATTTGTATATCTTCTTTGGAGAAATGTTTATTTAGGTCTTCTGCCCATTTTTGGATTGGGTTGTTTTTTTTTTGATATTGAGCTGCGTGAGCTGCTTGTAAATTTTGGAGATTCATCCTTTGTCAGTTGCTTCATTTGCAAATATTTTCTCCCATTCTGAGGTTTCTCTTTTTGTCTTGTTTATGGTTTCATTTGCTGTGCAAAAGCTTTTAAGTTTCATTAGCTCCAGTGTGTTTATTTTTCTTTTTATTTCCATTTCTCTAAGAGGTGGGTCAAAAAGGATCTTGCTGTGATTTATGTCCAAGAGTGTTCTGCCTATGTTTTCCTCTAAGATTTTTATACTGTCTGGCCTTACATTTAGGTCTTTAATCCAATTTGATTTTATTTTTGTGTATGGTGTTTGGGAGTGTTCTAATTTCATTCTTTTCCATGTAGCTGTCCAGTTTTCCCAGCACCACTTATTGAAGAGGCTGTCTTTTCTCCATTGTATATTCTTGCCCCCTTTATCAAAAATAAGATGACCATATGTGCGTGGGTTTATCTCTGGGCTTTCTATCCTGTTCCCTTGATCTATCTTTCTGCTTTTGTGACAGTACCATACTGTCTTGATTACTGTAGCTTTGTGGTATAGTCTGAAGACAAGGAGCCTTATTCCTCTGGCTCCATTTTTCTTTCTCAAGATTACTTTGACTATTTGGGGTCTTTTGTGTTTCCATACAAATTGTGAATTTTTTTGTTCTATTTCTGTGAAAAATGCCATTGGTAGCTTGATAGGGATTTCATTGAATCTGTGTTTTGGTTAGTATAGTCATTTTCACTATGTTGATTCTTCCAATCCAGGAACATGGTATCTCTCTCCATCTGTTCGTATCATCTTTAATTTTTTTCATCAGCATCTTATAGTTTTCTGTATACAGGTCTTTTGTCTCCTTAGGTAGGTTTATTCTTACGCATTTTGTTCTTTTTGTTGCAATGGTAAATGGGAGTGTTTCCTTAATTTCTCTTTCAGATTTTTCATCATTAGTGTATAGGAATGCAAGAGATTTCTGTGCATTAATTTTGTATCCTGCTACTTTACCAAATTCATTGATTAGCTCTAGTAGTTTTCTGGTAGCATCTTTAGGATTCTCTATGTATAGTATCCTGTCATCTGCAAACAGTGACAGTTTTACTTTTCCTTTTCTGATTTGGATTCCTTTTTATTCTCTTTCTTCTCTGATTGCTGTGACTAAAACTTCCAAAACTATGTTGAATAGTAATGGTGAAAGTGGGCAACCTTGTCTTGTTCCTGATCTTAGTGGAAATGGTTTCAGTTTTTCACCATTGAGAATGATGTTGGTGGTGGGTTTGTCATATGTGGCTTTTACTATGTTGAGGTAAGTTTCCTCTATACCTACTTTCTGGAGGGTTTTTATCATAAATCGGTGTTGAATTTTGTTGAAAGCTTTTTCTGCATCTATTGAGATGATCATATAGTTTTTCTCTTTCAATTTGTTGATATGGTGTATCACATTGATTGATTTGCATATACTGAAGAATGCTTGCATTCCTGCAATAAACCCCACTTGATCATGGTGTATGATCTTTTTAATATGCTGTTGGATTCTGTTTGCTAGTATTTTCTACAGAATTTTTGCATCTATATTCATCAGTGATATTGGCCTATTTCCTTTCTTTGTGACATCTTTTGCTGGCTTTGGTATCAGGGTGATAGTGGCCTCGTAGAATGAGTTTGGGAGTGTTCCTCCCTCTGCTATATTTTGGAAGAGTTTGAGAAGGATAGGTGTTAGCTCTTCTTTAATGTTTGATAAAATTCACCTGTGAAGCCATCTGGTCCCGGACTTTTGTTTGTTGGAAAATTTTTAATCACAGTCTCAATTTCAGTGCTTGTGATTGGTCTGTTTATATTTTCTATTTCTTCTTGGTTCAGTCTCGGAAGGTTGTGCATTTCTAAAAATTTGTCCATTTCTTTCAGGTTGTCCCTTTTATTGGCATAGTAATTTTATTGGCTTGTAGTAATTTGTAGTAAGTTGCTTCTATACGGGATTCTCTGCTCTTCCTGGACTTGACTGACTATTTCCTTTCCCATATTAGGGAAGTTTTCAACTATAACCTCTTCAAATATTTTCTCTCCAAATATTTTCTAAGTCCCCTTTTTTTTTTCTATTCTTCTTCTGGGACCCTATAATTCTAATGTTGGTGTGTTTAATGTTGTCCCATAAGTCTCTAAGACTGTCTTCAATTCTTTTCATTCTTTTTTCTTTATTTTGCTCTGCAGTAGTTATTTCCACTATTTTATCTTCCAGGTCACTTATCCGTTCTTCTGCTTCAGTTATTCTGCTATTGATTCCTTCTAGAGAATTTTTAATTTCATTTATTGTGTTGTTCATCATTGTTTGTTTGCTCTTTAGTTCTTCTAGGTCCTTGTTAAATGTTTCTTGCATTTTCTCTATTCTATTTCCAAGATTTTGAATCATCTTTACTATCATTATTCTGAATTCTTTTTCAGGTTGACTGCCTATATCCTCTTCATTTGTTTGGTTTGGTGGGTTTTTACCTTGCTCCTTCATCTGCTGTGTGTTACCCTGTCTTCTCATTTTGCTTGACTTACTGTGTTTGGGGTCTCCTTTTTGCAGGCTGCAGGTTCGTAGTTCCCATTGTTTTTGGTGTCTGCCCCCAGTGGCTAATGTTGGTTCAGTGGGTTGTGTAGGCTTCCTGGTATAGGGGACTGGTGCTTGTGTTCTGGAGGATGAGGCTGGATCTTGTCTTTCTGGTGGACTGCATCCGGTGATGTGTTTTGGGCTGTCTGTGACCTTATTATGATTTTAGGCAGGCTCTCTGCTAACGGGTGAGATTGTGTTCCTGTCTTGCTAATTGTTTGGCATAAGGTTTCCAGCCCTGTAGCTTGGTGGTCATTGAGTGGAGCTGGGTCTTAGTGTTGAGATGGAGATCTCTGGGAGAGCTTTCACCATTTAATATTACATGGAGCCGGGAGCTCTGTGGTGGACCAGTGTCCTGAACTTGGCTCTCCCACCTCAGAGGCACAGGTCTGACACCAGGCCGGAGCACCAAGACCCTGTCAGCCACATGGCTCAGAAGAAAAGAAGAAAGAAAAAATATAAAATAAAATAAAGTTATTAAAATAAATTAAAAATAATTATTAAAAATATAAAAATTAAAAAGTAATTTAAAAAAGGAAAAAAGAAAGAAAGAAGAGAGCAACCAAACGAAAAAACAAATCCACCAATGATAACAAGCGCTAAAAGCCTCACTAAAGGGGCTTCCCTGGTGGCACAGTGGTTGGGAGTCTGCCTGCCGATGCAGGGGACATGGGTTTGTGTCCCGGTCCAGGAAGATCCCTCATGCCGCAGAGCGGCTGGGACCGTGAGCCATGGCTGCTGAGCCTGCGTGTCCGGAGCCTGTGCTCCGCAATGGGAGAGGCCACAACAGTGAGAGGCCCGTGTACCGCAAAAAAAAAAAAAAAAAAAACTCACTAAAAGAAGCAAACAAAAAGCCAGACAGATCCCTAGGGCAAACTGTAAAAGCAAAGCTATACAGACAAAATCACACAGAGAAGCATACACATACAGACTCAGAAAAAGAGAACAAGGAAGAAAAAAAAATATTGTTGCTCCCAAAGTCCACCTCCTCAATTTGTGATGGTTCGTTGTCTATTCAGGTATTCCACAGATGCAGGGTACATCAAGTTGACTGTGGAGATTTAATCCGCTGCCCCTGAGGCTGCTGGGAGAGATTTCCCTTTCTCTTCTTTGTTCTCACAGCTCCCAGGTCTCAGCTTTGGATTTGGCCCCGCCTCTGCGTGTAGGTCGCCTGAGGGCGTCTGTTCTTCGCTCAGACAGGACGGGGTTAAAGGAGCAGCTGCTTCGGGGCTCTGGCTTACTCAGGCCGGGGGGAGGGAGGGGTACGGATGCGGGGCGAGCGTGGAGCGGCAGACGCCGGCGTGACGTTGCACCAGCCTGAGGCGCGCCGTGTGTTCTCCTGGGGAAGTTGTCCCTGGGTCCCGGGACCCTGGCAGTGGCAGGCTGCACAGGCTCCCAGGAGGGGAGTTGTGAGAGTGACCTGTGCTCCCACACAGGTTTCTTGGTGGCGGCAGCAGCAGCCTTAGCGTCTCATGCCCGTCTCTGGGCACTGATAGCTGCGGCTTGCGACCATCTCTGGAGCTCCTTTAAGTGGCGCTCTTAATCCCCTCTCCTCACGCACCAGGAAACAGAGAGGCAAGACAACGTCTCTTGCCTCTTCGGCAGCTCCAGACTTTTTCCTGGACTCCCTCCCGGCTAGCTGTGGCGCACTAATCCCTTCAGCCTGTGTTCATGCAGCCAACCCCAGTCCTCTCCCTGGGATCCGACCTCCGAAGCCCGAGCCTCAGCTCCCAGCCCCGCCCGCCCCGGCGGTGAGCAGACAAGCCTCTCGGGCTGGTGAGTGCCGGTCGGCACTGATCCTCTGTGCGGGAATCTCTCAGCTTTGTCCTCCGCACCCCTGTTGCTGCGCTCTCCTCCGCGGCTCCGAAGCTTCCCGCCTCCGCCACCCGCAGTCTCCGCCCGCGAAGGGGCTTCCTAGTGTGTGGAAACCTTTCCTCCTTCACAGCTCCCTCCCAGAGGTATGTGTCCAGTCCCTATTCTTTTGCCTCTGTTTTTTCTTTTCTCTTTTGCCCTACCCAGGTACGTGGGGAGTTTCTTGCCTTTTGGGAAGTCTGAGGTCTTCTGCCAGCATTCATTAGGTGTTGTTCCACATGTAGATGTATTTCTGATGTATTTGTGGTGAGGAAGGCGATCTCCCACGTCTCACTCCTCCGCCATCTTGAAGGTCTCACCAACTCTTGTTTTAAGCTATTGAGAATGTATTTGGTCTTAGCCTGCAAACAATAAACTGCAACATATATTTGTAAATTAAAAGACTTCTTCCAGATGAAGTCTTTTAAGTATGTTTACATAAAATATAACACAATAAATTTATGCTTAATGTAAAATGGTCAAACAGTACAGAAATATTAAAGTAAAAATAAGTTACTCTTCACCTTTTCTCTTAATCCAATCTTCTCTCTCCACAGAAGAGCAATGTTTATAGGCTGGTAAATGGCCCACAGGCCTTTTTCATGTATATGTACACAAACATACAACTCTATAAAGTATGCACATTTTTCTGTCTTGAAGATCTTTCCACATCACCCTATATAGTTTCATTACTATTAACAGGCATACAGCACAATAATTCAATTATCTTCTTATTGCTACCTATTTATTGGAACAAACTTAATATAAAAATACCATAAATAAACAGTTTTGTCCAGCTATGAGGATTTCTATGGGATACACTTACCAAGAGTTGAAATGCAAATGTGGTTTTAAAAAATTGTAAGTATTACAGTTTTATAATGATTCTGATATTGCCAGTAGGCACAGAGGCTCTTATTGGAATTTTAATATATTATGTTCAGTCACTGAATTTTAAGAGGGCTATAAGGAGATTTAAGAAAGTGGTTTAGGGAAGATGACAACAGTAATTAAATAAATACAGAATGAGCTCTTTGGAGATAAGTTGGGAGTAAGGGCAGCTTAGCCACAGAAGAGAAGGCTGTTTGAGGATGCTGCCCATTTTTTTTTCACTTCTGCAGAAATTCCAATTGTAGATTTACATTTCAGTAACTGAAATCAACCAGATGTGGTGAACACTTCGTTGTTATACTTTTGCTTATATCCTAGGACTAAGTAGAAATGGACGTTATAAAACCTCTGATTTTTGAAGTCTGAAAATGGAATAGGCATCTGCATTTTTTATGAGACCCATGAGTTATTTTTTTCCCCATTTATGTTCCCACTGCTTTATTGGTGCTAGTTTTCAACATAAATCACATCCCTATAGGAATTTACAGAGATAAATGTAAGACTCAGTATTCTCTCCCAGAAACACTGAGAGTTCCCCTCTGAACTCTTGCGGTTCTGGTTTATCCCACTCACATATCTCTCACGAAAGACTTTGGAATTTATCTGGGCACTGTCTCATCTTCTTTAAGAGATTTTAGACATCTTAGTGGAAGAGAAAAAGTTTTGTTTATCTTTGTGTCCTGCCCAACATTTGGCACAGTTTTTCATGTACAAACAATGCCCAGTAAATATTCTTATGAATAATTAGCAGATAAAATGTATGTTTGCTCCTGGGCACAAGGTCACTCAGAAAACCTAACACTGTTGTGAGAAATATGATTTAAGGAACGGTCTGAATGATAGGGAATCAGGATCACTTTCTCACACAGGAAGGACAGTATCATTTTATGAAAATCCCTTTTAGTGTGAAGGGAAAGTGATATAAAAATCATCAAAAAAATGTAAAACAAGCTTCTCTAGAAAATTCCATTGGTTCTGTATATACAGTATTCACACATTATAGGATGTTATGATCAATTTTCTGCGATTCTCTTATTCTATACTTTCTAATGAGAATTTTTAATGTTTACCAAAATAATTTTAAGTGGTTAATTAGAAAAAAATTTTGAGTTATTATTCCTTAAAGAAAGAACATGGTGTACATAGAAGCTGAATTAAGGCATAAGCACAAAGGAATAGTATAAACTAGAGTCTGCCTCTTAGATTACCTAACACTGCTACCAAAAATAAAATGGATACATTAGCGTTAGCTAGGAACATAGAGACAGAAATAGCTTTCAATAGACATTTACAGCCACACCTTTCTTTCTCATATCAAGGTTTTCTTTTTTCCCATCAATTATTGGGCTAATTCAAGAGAACTTTACTTTGATAGGGCTTTGATGATATTGCAGCATCTTGTAACTATATCATTCAAAAGTCTAAAGTGGTTCACAGAGCTCAGGGAAACACTTACTTGTGTTTGCCTGCTTATTAAAAGATGCAATAAAAGATACAGATGAACAACCAGATGATTAGATACATAGACAAGGTCCAGGAGGGTCCTGAGTGTCGGAGCTTCTATTTCCATGGAATTAGAGTGCATTATCTTTCTGGTGGGGATGTGTTCACCAACCTTGAAGCTCTCTGAATCCCATACTTTTGGGGTATTATAGAGGCTTTATCACAATACATGATCGATCATTAACTCCATTTTCAAATCTTCTCTGTTCTCAAAAGAATGGGGGCATAATTTTATTGTAATTTGCTTGTTTGACGTAAATTAGTCATAGTCTAGGTCAATTTTTGATGTCATTCCTCATGCTCTTTGGTAAACTAAACAGAGATTCCTTTTTTTTTTTTTTAACAGTGAAAATTCATATCCTGGCATCTCCCTCAGAGAGGAGGGGAGGGCATGAGTGTTGATTGTCATGTACATCTTTGTGGTCACTGCTGGGAGAGAGTTAAGGAGGTGTGTGTCTGCAGCCTCCAGTCTTGGCACATCTGTGACATTTTCTGCAAATGGATGGTGCAGGGATGGTGTGATTCCCGGAAGTCTTACTGTTTTTTGTTTTTTTTGTTGTTTTTTTTTTTTTTTTGCGGTACGCGGGTCTCTCACTGTTGCGGCCTCTCCCGTTGCGGAGCACAGGCTCCGGACGCGCAGGCTCAGTGGCCATGACTCATGGACCCAGCCGCTCCACGACATGTGGGATCTTCCCGGACTGGGGCACGAACCCGTGTCCCCTGCATCAGCAGGCAAACTCTCAACCACTGCTCCACCAGGGAAGCCCTTACTGGTCTTTTTACCCTGTGACTTTTATAAAATTATGGAGGTGGGAGAGACTGGGACCTGAGATTGATCAGATTAGTTTTCAAAATTGATTGGTGAACTGTGAAAAATTTGTTGGGAGTCTTAATAAAAATGACAAAGTAAATGGATTAACTACCAGGCATTAAATTTTGAGAGGAGTGATACATCTAATCTTTATATATCCATAATGTTAATATTTTTGCTTTGGGTATACTCATACAGAGACTGGATGTATTAGCAAGATAGAGATAAAATTCTCTCTAAACCACAGCTTTAGTAATATAATTTCTAATAAAAAGCACTAATTGACATTAGGAAGGGGCAGAACCATTTTGGCAAGTAGTGATTGAGTCTCCACCAAAAACTGTTTAATCAAATAGATTTCTTAGAACGGTAAATCACATACCATGATTTAAGGTGATTAAGAGTAAAGTCATTCCCTGACTAGAGTAAACTTGCTTTTGGTTAATCTTGATAAACACAACAAAATACCTACTGACATACAAACAGGAGAGTTTTGAGAAGATTTAAAATTAACAAGAAGGACTATAAAAGAGCATTAAACTCAGTTTTTGATTCAACTGGTTTTCAGTTAGGAGATAGCACAGACACAAGCCACTCTATGTTGAGGTATATGTGTTTTCATGTGGGTTTTTTTTCTTTAATATAAGCTATCTGATATATATTTTTGGATGTGGGAGAAGTGAAGCATGTAACAATTGCAGCCTTTGTAACCTTTGTTTCTTTCTAATGTAAAGGACCAGATTGCATCCAATAAAACTTTCTTCCTAGCCAAAATTTGTTCAGATGTTGGTGAATAGGATTTTCCTGGAGTGGAACTACTAGCGCTCAAATTACAGTAATTTATTCGAATTTGATCCTATAAGACACATAAGACTATTTTACAGTGCTACATTTATTTCCATCATCTCTTTCTTTGCCAGCTATAAATCATTTAAGTTTTCAAAGCATAAATAGTATTCTGTCCAGAAATAATTGAATGACCATATAGATGGGTCCTGTATTTTTGGAACCATTATGACATGGCTGTGGAAGAAATCAATGTTTTAGAGTATTATTCTGGGTAATGGGATTGATTCTCACTGAAACAACAAACCATCTTATTTACATAATATAATAACACATTCATTACATAAAGGGAAGTAGTAGAAATGTAGATGGTGAACATCACAGACCTTGTCTGTTTTCTTAAGGTACAAACTTTTCACTCTGAATCAGGAGAATTTCAGACCATTTAAACTACTTTTTCTAAACCCAAGGATAAATAAATAAATAATATCCATTAGATTTAAGGTTTCATGAAACTTGCAGTGATCTCCTTAAAAAGGTTAGGTTCTGTTTCTTTGCTTATTTATCCATTTGCTTGTTGATGGGCATTTGACTTGTTCCCACTTTTGGGCTATTAATAGTGAATAATGGGGCTTCCCTGGTGGCGCAGTGGTTGAGAGTCCACCTGCCGATGCAGGGGACGAGGGTTCATGCCCCGGTCCAGGAAGATCCCACATGCCACGGAGCAGCTGGGCCTGTGAGCCATGGCCGCTGAGCCTTCACGTCCGGAGCCTGTGCTCTGCATTGGATTGTTCACTTAAAATGGGTAAATGTAATAGTATGTAAATAATACCTCAATAAAGCTGGTTTTTTAAAAGGCTAGTTTTAAATACAGCTAGATTATACAGCTCTAGTTGATTATTTGCAAGATGTCAAGAAGACTTTCTTGTCCCAGTGTATCTTGCTCACTTACCTTTATCAATATCTGACATTTCACCATTAGAGACTTATTATTTGGGTTATGAACTTAATCATACTTGAGATGGCATTGGGAAGGGTAACGCATGAAAGCTAATCACTTTGTTGTGGGAGGTACAATCAATGATATACAACTGAATTAAAAATATATATTTGTCTTTCTATGTCTGGCTTACTTCACTTCGTATGATAGTCTCTAGGTCCATCCATGTTGGCACAAATATCATATGATATAGCTTATATGTGGGATCTAAAAAAAGGGTACAAATGAACTTATTTACAAAACAGAAATAGACTCACAGACGCAGAAAACAAACTTATGGTTACCAAAGGGGAAAGAGGGGGAAGAACAAATTAGGAGTTTGGGATTAAAATATACACATTATAGAAAACAGATAACCAACAAGGACCTACTGTATAGCACAGGGAATGATACTCAATATCTTGTAATAACCTATAATGGAAGAAAATGTAAAAAAAGACTATATATATATATTTATATATATTTATAACTGAACCACTTTACTATACACCTGAAACTCATACAACATTGTAAATCAACTCTATTTCAATAAAATTTTTTAAAAAGTAAAAAATATAATTGGGTAGAGTCCAAGGGATAACTTTGCAGGGTGCTGGTTGGAGTAGAACATGAAAAGGGTGAAATAAAGTTCCAGAGCAGGGGAAATTCTCAGGAAGAGAAGCTGTAGATTGGGTACCACTGAGGAGGTCCCAGGGAAGCGGAGAGATACTGGAAGCCCTGGGAAGGGTGCATCCAGCTTGTGCATCCACCATTCCAAAATGGTGGTAAGAGGTTGCTCTCCTTCCTGAGCTTTGCCCTGCTTTATAATTTAGCTTAAGTCTTTCCCTGGGTACTAAAATCACAGTGCTTACATCTATAAGTATTTACAAAAGAATACCGGAGTCTCACAGTGAAACAGTAGGCTCTGGCAGCCTACTGGTGATGGTCAGGTTCACAGACCCAAAGAGATGTAAACTATTAGAGCAGTATTGTGGAGAAAGCTAGCTTTTGGGTAATCTTAGAAAAAAGGAAACAGGATGTCATAATGAAAAACAACGTTTTAAGTTTTATGTTACATTTGAATTCCTAAGAGTTTCTGTTGATTGCAAACGGGGCAAATATTCCAGTAGTATAATTCTTTTGACTGTATAGTGAATTATGTCCCAAACAGCAGTGTTTTTGATGACATTTGTTAATGTTGATTGTGGTATTTTTTTTAAGGTCAGAATTTCTGTTCAGGCCAATTTTTTACTGAAGTTGCCGTCTCACAACCACCTGTTTTGTAATAGATTATTTTCCCCCAGCACAAAGAAAGTCATCTCTAAATACTTAGCTATAAGCCTCAAGCTTTCTAATCTTCTATATTCAGTATGTCTGGGTTTTGATTAATAATTCTAAACCAAGCATGAGAGATAGTAGTAGACAGAGAATTACTCTTATACAAGTCTCTCTGTTATTATTTCTTTGGAGCTAAATGAGGATGGGGCCAGTCAATGAGTTATTCATGTAATGCAGGGAAAAGCTGTCACTCCAGTCGCTGGACCCCCACAGAGTTCCACAGGTTTTACCAAAATGTTTTGTTGATTTCTATTTTTTTAACTTAAAAATATGGAAGACTTGAATGAAATGGATAGGTCTCCTTCAAGAGTCAAAAAGAATTCAATTTCATTGCTCAGCATGTAACATTTTTTTCTTTGTGTTTCAAATTATATTGTGAAAGTAAATCTCCATGTCTTTTTAATACAAAACTTAGTGTTGTATATTGAAAAAAAACCATACAATACATCAGCTTTCTGTGATTATGCTTTCATATTTAATAAATAACTTTTTCTAATGCTCTGTTAGTAGCACATTTTTATTTTATTTCATAAAGAAGGTAACATTTAAGGTAATATTTCTTCCCTGACTATGAGGAATGAGGAATCTATGCACATACAGAGAAATTACGTCACAGGTGTTTTGGCCTCTTGTACCTAAATACCTTCTTGCAAAGAATGCTGTCAGGATAACTCTAAAGGCTAAGTGTGACTTGCTGAAATATTTATCTGAGGCCTGATTGGAACCCTATTGGAAAATAGCAGCATGCCAGGAAGAGGGCCCATAAAAACATAATTTCCTTAGAGATGATTTCTAGTAATGCATTGATCACTGTATTGTATATAAGAAACAAGTGAAGAATTTTTTGCATTTGATGATGGATAATATCTTATAAATATATCGAAGTCAATTTGTGGGATCTAGAACTTTTAATTAATCCAAACATACCTAGAATGTGCTTTCAAGTGCACATTACCATAATCTACCAATAGAAAGGCTATTAGACAAATACAACTCCTGTAGTTACAATTTTTTAAATAAAAATGACTCTTGGTAGTTGCTAAAGACAAAGGCAGTTCAGGTGACAGTTCAAGAAAGTGAAAGGATAATGCAGTAGGTGTCATGTAAATAGTAGCAGTAAAAGCTAGCATTATTGAGCCTTAGCTATGTGGTAGGACTGTTATAAATATTTCACATGTTTTTTTCACAGTTAATATTATAAAGGACTTGAGGTAGCTACAACTTTATAAAGGGTACCTGTTTTTTTGCAGATGGGGCAATTAAGCAAGAATGTCATTAGAGAACACATAGTGTGGCAAATACTAAGATTGCCTGCCCAATATTTATATCTGCCACCAGAACCCCTAATGCAGTGATGTTCTCAGATGCATGTAATGGATCATTATTGGTCTAAATCTAGGGCCAGGAAACTTACTGTGAAGGATCAAATAGTAAATATTTCAGCCTTTGTGGGCCAGGAGTTTTATCTTGCAATTACTACTCAACTTTGCAATTGTAGCATGAAAGTACCTATATATAAAAAAGAATGTGTGTGGTTGTTCCAATAAAACTTTATTTATAAAAACAGACAGCAGGCAGCATTTGGCCCATGAGAGTGGGATATAGTTTGCTGACTCCTGGTCTAAACCAATCATGGCCATTCTGTTTCTCATTTTTCAGCCTCTGGTGCTGTGATTTTGTGATAAACTCAGATAACTGAAAGACAGTATCTGCTGGGAGTGTGGTGAGACCTATACAACTGGCATTACCCCCCTCTCTTTCCTTCTTTTTTCTGATTTTAATGCTTTGCTGGAGCAAAAAGTTCCCATTTTATGACCATGAGGTAACAAGGCGGTATGTTAAGAATGGAAGAACATATAAACAGGGAGCTTCCCTATGGCAAAGTTGAGGCTCTGGACCATTGCCTGCAGCTGCCTGTCTTTGGACTTACTGTTATACGAGAAAAAGTAATTATTTGTCTACAACAGTTCGGCTTTATTGTTGTTAGTTGCAGAGGAAGGGAATTCTGACACATTTCTCTAGAAATTCGAATTTAAATGCAAAATCCTAGAGAGTTAAATTATTCAATGTTGTAATTTTTCAAAGAACAATGATATTTTTGCATTTTAAAATATGGTGATCTACATTCTGAGCATGCATGAACCTACAATTTCTAATTTTAGAGATCATGAATTTATCCTTTGTACAGAGTACAAATTACTCTTTACAGACCTCAACATTTTCTGAAAGTGCTTAAAGTCTCATTCTCATCCTTTGTCTCACTGGTGGTTCTCAAACTTTTGAGAGTATACAAAGTATTGAGAGCTTATTAAACGGTCAGCTATCTGAGTTCCATTGCAAAAGTTTCTGACATTGCAGGGTTGTACATAAGTCTGGGTTTTAAAAAATTACTCTCAGTGATTGTGAAACAGGACCTTGAGAAACACTGCTCTAGGGTCTAGACTAATTTGACTGGGTAAGAAAAGCCAGGGTGGTGGTAATTTTTATAGATAGATGTATTTACAAAAATCATGACTCTGAGACCTCTCTCTTAGTTCCCACCAACAACCAAACGTCTGTCTTACACTTATAGCTTTGGAATTACTTTTTAGTTGACTGGCAATTTGATTCAGTGGGATGCTTGATTCTTTTTGCTTTGGCTGAATAGTGTTGAGTGATATCCAGTAGATTCAGTCATGAAACAGCCATGGAGGGTTAGGTTGCAAACACATGGGCGTGTTTTTCTTGCTTTGGTTAGGAAGCCTGTGTGGATGACATCCAGTACTTTGAGCACAGTAGGTACACAATAAATATGTTGAGTAGATTGTAGTTTTTTATGGTAGAATTGGCTGAGATACAGGTTTCACCAACATTTGAACCTAAATTCTTTATGGTCCTGAGCAGTCAATCATTCACCATGAACAGCACTCTCTGAGGTCCAGGCATATACTGTGGTGCTTAAGAACATACCTTAGGGCTTCCCTGGTGGCGCAGTGGTTGGGAGTCCGCCTGCTGATGCAGGGGACACGGGTTCGTTCCCCGGTCCGGGAGGATCCCACACGCTGCGGAGCGGCTGGGCCCGTGAGCCATGGCCGCTGAGCCTGCGCGTCTGGAGCCTGTGCTCTGCAATGGGAAAGGCCACAACAGTGAGAGGCCCGCGTACCGCAAAAATAAATAAATAAATAAAAAGAACATACCTTAGAGCCAGTTTTTGGCTCTATCTCTGAGTGACCTTGGGTAAGTTATTTAACCTCTCTGCAATTCAGTTTTCTCGTCTGAAATGAGAATGCTTCTAATTTTCCCCATTCGTGGGGTGGTTGTGAGGTTTAAATTAATTAATAGATGTAAAGCAGTCAGAACAGTGCATAATATGCCCTTAGTAATGTTAGTAAATACTATATTTATATATAAACACTTACATTGCATCCAGGTAGATTGTAGGCCAAACTTATAAATACCATGCTTATCCAAAGTTTGAGTGGGAAATGTATTATCTAGTTTGCCAAGTTTCTACCATCTTCTTTTAGTTGTCTCTGTACCTTTCACATGTTTACACTGACTGCCTCATCACCGAAGACTGAAGTTTATGACCTGTGCTCATGACTTATTGTTATAGTGTAATTAATTTAAAAAGTATAATGGAAAAATTGATTGACCTACATGCAGAAAGGGAGTTAATGAGTGTCAAAAATAAGTTGAAATATTCAAGATTCAGGATACAAGGAGCCCAACAAATGGGGTACTGTAATGGCAAATTCTAATGACAGGTCTTTAGTAGATTAATTAGCTAAGTTCTGTCTGAATTTAAGGAGAGAAATCATAGGGCCCCAATGATAACTCTGGTTCTCGCTTCTGGAGTCTTTTATATTTCAGCTCCAGTGTAACTTTCAGCACCTCTCCCCTGCACGCAGCAATTAGTTCAGTTTAACCTTGCAATTTTCTGTTTCTGCAACTGGCATCTTTGCTCAAGAACACTCTTTTTACAGTGCTCCAAGCTGTCTTCCCCAGGGACGCTATTAGAAGGACTCTTTCTGTCCCCTAACATCTACAGCCTGGATCTGCAGATTTTAAATGTTCCTTATTTCTTCCTACTATGTGACTGTACAGTACAGTGGAAAGAATTGGGCTTTCAAGACAGAGAAAAGAAAGTTAGAACTATGTCTCATGTTTGTTGGATGACCTGTGAGGCTTAGTAACCTCATCTATAATGAATGTCATATAACCGCCCTCCCATTCAGAGTTATAATAATCATTGGAGATAGTCTGTGGTCCTAGAAGGAGACGCTTCTCCCTGGTGACCCTAGTTTTACTGCTGCTTCTCTGTCCCAGGTTAACATGATTTTCAAGGCACACAAAGGCATGACTTGGCCATCGGATTCATGATACAAGATGCAGGAGCCTTCTAACTTTGAGTTATCCCAATACTTGTTTGATTCTCATGCCAGTGTTGGTTCAAGGTAGGAGGCTAACAGACTGCATGACAATCTGTAGTTCTCAAAAAACACAGTTCAAAGAGCTGCCTTAAACAAATGCCTGAAACGTGCCTTCTGATTGATTCCGCTGCCGTCTCCCTCCCAGCAGATGTCCTGGCAGGGCAGGGAGTCTGGCCTGGACTACAAATGGCTTTTAACACACTCCTGTTTTATTGCCTCTTTGTCTGCATTGGGTAACCCCCAAATGAAGTTATCAGTAGGGAATAGGGGAAGTGAGAAGGTCAAGATAGGCAGGCTGCTGAGGGTTTGCCTCTAAGTTCCTGCTTACTCACAGGTAAGAGCTGTACTTCACATCTCAGCCTTATGTGTATATCATCAAGAATGGTGATTGGCATGTGACAAGTATACAATAGTTACTGGCAACTTTTATCCATTTTTATTTCTTAGTGAGAGTTACCGTTATTCATTTCTTTATACCCTGTATGTAGCACAGTGCTTTGAATGTAGCAGGGCCTTACTGTATTTGTTGTATTTGTTAACTAACACATAAAAATCTTGTAAGGGGTTGGGAATAAAAGAAGGCACTGGGCATATAGAGGGCAGAAGATACAGCTGTGGAGAAGAAAGGGTCAGAAAGGAGAACAAATGGATGGAAAGGCAAATGTCACTGAATTATAGTTTTGATGAAGAATGTACCTTGACCTTATGTGTTTGGACCCAAAGAAGTTGAGAACAAAGGTATGCTTTGCCTTGGTCACCATCAGTGCTATCCTTTATTCAGGTCATTTAACCATTGGATAGAAGTATTTATTGAATGTCTGCCATTTGTCAGGCCCGGTGCTAGGTTCTGGATGTATAACATGAACAAAAACAAACAAGATTCTTACCTTTGTGGGAGAGTTAGATATTAATGAAATAATCACGTGAATAAATATAAAATTATTATTTGTTTAAATGCTAGAAGGAATTTCATGTTACCCTATAAGAGTGGAAATTAAGAGGACGTAACATTATGTAGGATCAAGAATGGCTTCCTAGGGCTTCCCTGGTGGCGCAGTGGTTGAGAGTCCGCCTGCCGATGCAGGGGACACGGGTTCGTGCCCCGGTCCGGGAAGATCCCACATGCCGCGGGGCGGCTGGGCCCGTGAGCCATGGCCGCTGAGCCTGCGCGTCCGGAGCTTGTGCTCCGCAACGGGAGAGGCCACAACAGTGAGAGGCCCGTGTACCGCAAAAAAAAAAAAAAAAAAAAAGAGTGGCTTCCTTATAGAAATGATACTTGGAGTGAGATGTAAAGAATGAATAGGTGTTAAGCTAGCAAACGGAGATTGGAATAAGGTACAGAAGCACACATTCAGCTGAGGGAACATCATCTGGCAAAGACTTTCTGAGGGAGCATGACACAATTGAGAAATGTGATGTAAACTCCATGTGGCTGGACCACCAAGAGGAAGTGAGAGATGAGTCTGGCGTGGGGATTCTTTGGGGCCTTGTAGACCCGGATTTATTTTGAGATCAGAAGGGAATACGTACTAGGTATTTTAAACATGTTATGACATGATATGATTAGCATGTTAAAAATCACTCTGGCTGCAGTAGAGAAGAGATTGGAGATCTGTTGGCTAGATCAGTTAGGTTATGGGTTGTAGTTCAGGAGAGAGGTGAAGGCACCTTTTTGGAAAGAGGAGTGAATGAATTTAGGGGATCTCAAGATGTAAAATTGAGAGGAATTGATGGTGGCTAGGATATGGCTGGGAGAAAGGAAAATGTCATAGATGACGTGTGACTGGATAGATGGTGATGCTATCCACTGAGGAAGGCAATACTGGAAAAAAATCAAGTTTGGAAAAGATCATGAGTAAATCAGAGAGTCAGTTGGTTTTACTGGAAAGCTATATAGTGTTGGCTTCTAAAATTAACTTCCTATCATACATGGATTTTTTTTTCTAGCGATAACTTAAGAACCATTTCTTCAATGTCCCCAAAAAGTCCCCAAATCTATGTGTGCTACCTTTACGTAATGTTCTATCTCTACACATTAAGCAAGAGTAACACTTAATTTAAAAATGTGTGCAATTATGGACACCAGATATATTCTTTACCAGTAAGGAAAAATTTGCTGAAAAAGAGGAAGATAACCCTATCATCTCGGCATATTGTTTTTATTTTTCATGTCTTTTTAATTTTGTGTCCCTATTAATCTTTTTCTATAGTCATAATCAAAATGTGTAGTCCATTTTGAGTGGCGTGGAATAGTAGAAAAAAAATACTTTAGTGAGACATGGACCAAAAATTCCTGCTTTGTTTTGTTCTAGCTACATGATCTTTTTTTTTTTTTTTTTTTTTTTTTGCGGTACGCGGGCTTCTCACTGCTGTGGCCTCTCCCGTTGCGGAGCACAGGCTCCGGATGCGCAGGCTCAGCTGCCGTGGCGCACGGACCCAGCCGCTCCGCGGCATGTGGGATCTTCCCAGACCGGAGAACGAACCCGTGTCCCCTGCATCGGCAGGCGGACTCTCAACCACTGCGCCACCAGGGAAGCCCATAGCTACATGATCTTTAGCAAAAGTTTTAACTCTCTGAACCTAAGCTTTTCCATCTGGAAAATGGGGTGGAGGAAAGGGTTATCATACTCTCCATTCATCACTGGGGTAATGATTAAAGAAAGTAATATTTGTATAAAACATTTAGTGTTTGGAACATAGTCGGTGCTTAATAAATGTTAGACATTCTTTCCCTATTTCTTGTAGCCTGTCTTTTCCACACAGCACTATATTGTAAATGTTGAAAGATCAGTATAATGTGTATAATTATACTTCTATTTTCTTCAAAACATTTCAAGGAGTTTGTGCTGCTAAATTTTCTTTAACCCCTCTCCTACTGTTGGATACTATTTTTCCAGTTTTTGTCAATTATAGATAATATTGAATCTGTGCATGTATTTTGAATTATTTCTTAATAAACATTCAATATTTTGATTACATTAGGTCAAAATTATGATGATTTGTACATTTTTCGGATGCAAGTTTCTTGTATTGGTCTATAGAGTCATACAAATATGAATGCACCACATCGAACTTTTGCAGTAGTATAACATGCTTCATGGGACTGGGGGAACAGCCCTATGCTGGGAACAGTACTATCACAATGAAGAAGAACAGGGGCTCTGAACTCAGTCTATGAGTAGAAAATCTCAATTCCTCCATTTATGTATGACTTTGCACAGTTACCTAACATCTACAAATGTCCAGTTTTTATCTCTAAAAATGGGGAGAATAATAGTGCCTTCCTTCAGGGTTTCTGTGATGAACAAATCACAATAAATACAGTGTCTAATATATAGTAAACATTGTAAGTATTAGTTTTTAAGTTACTATGTATTACAATAGCTGGTTTATAGGTTAAGCTGCTATAACAAATAGACTCTCTTAATGTGTTAGAAATACCTGACTTAATAGGGTAGAAGTTTGTTTCCTTCTTATATAGCAGTCTGGAGATAGAAAGATGCTTAGAATAGGTTGGTGGCTTTGCTCTGTGGAATTATCTGGGGACTCAGGTTCCTTCTATATTATTAATTTGCTACTCCATGAGGTGTTACCCTCATCTGCGTGGTCGGAGCTGGCCAGTACGATATATATACCAGTACCTTGGAAAAGGAATAGAAGAATAGGGTAAGAGTGGAGGATTATCAGTTTCTTTTTTAAGACTGGGACTCAGAAGTTGGATGCAATACTTCTGTTCATATTCCAGACTATACCTTACTTTATTAAACTTAATATGCCACCAATTGGAAGACAAACCATTATTATATATGTCAATTAAATGATGACAGTGATTTATCATTCCCTATATTTTTTTATTTTAAACTTACATAAAGAGCTCTTTTATATCTATCTACTTATAGTTTTTAAAATATCATATATCATTTTTGTGTTTTCATAAACAGAAAATAAAAGTGCAATACATTGATTAAGGTATTCTTAAAACTTCTTTACATTTGAATGTAGACTACTGAATCACTTTTTGGTTAAGAATTGTTGATGTCCATATTAATCTGCACAATATTGTCCTTTGTGTCATCAATTTCATTTGCGATGTGGCCTTTCTTGAGAGTGCTCCACTGTTGTCCCCAGGATTATACTTCAAATCACTGACACTCATTCTCTAATGTGTATACTTTCTTATTTGATGAAGCTCATGAACTAATTTTTCTCAGTGAGAATGCCTCAGTTGAAGAGGATGAATTCTTTTAATAGCAAGGCTTTCAAATATGCTTTTAAGGATTTGACTTCTCTGTTTTTTAACAGTATCTCAGATTGAACTCATAGTTTTCCAGTTACTTTTAAGTTTTCCAAAGTTTGACTCAGTCTAGTCTAAAGTAAAATTTAGATCTCAAATTCATTTCAAGATTTACTCTGTCCCATAACCAGAATAGCTCTTGGCTTGAGGGAGGTGCACCTGTGAGGGAGACAACCTATTCTACTCTGCTTTCCTTTCTGGGCTCCCTTTCTCTCCCTGGTGTGCAGTGATGAGGGGGTGGAATAGAGAAAAAGAAGCAAGGACCTCTTTACTTAGCTGACCTCTCTTGGTTTTGGATACCTTCAAGATACTTATGGATGGGTTTACTTGGATGTCATGCAACTGTCCCCCTACTGCACAGTTTCTAAACTTGAAGGATTGCTCTGGTGTGAACATTTCCTTCACTGCCCCCTTCAGCTTCTTAAGGCAGTGCACTTGTAGTCTTTAGCACCCAAGGTTTCCTCATCTAGAAGGCGCCATATCCAGGAGTGGCAAAATGGCCTAAATCCAGCTGTCTTCTATGGTCCACTTGACCTGCAGGCAACTCACACAGCCTTGCCATGTCAAACAGTGGGAGTACAAACTGCTCTGCTGCATGTCTCCAATTCTTTTTTTCCTTTCTTTAAACAGGTACCCAGGACAGCCACAGTAGTCCACCTTATAAACCAAAATTCAAATGGGAGGTGAGCTGTCAGATTTCCCCTGAGAGTTTTTAAAAGGTTCTCTTAGAATCCTTCTCATCTGGTTCTAGGTGAAAGAAGGGAAGATGCCACCCCTGAAATGATCCTCCTTGATTCCTCTCATTTCATTATTATTATTATCATTTTGGCTCTGGTATGGTGATGGTAGGGGTAGCCAGGCACGTCTGCCTTCTCTTGGTAAGTTCTGTGGGGATGTACTGGGTGGTACTCTTTAGTTTGTGAGGCTACTTAGATCCCATTGTTCTTTTAGCATTGGAACTTTAGTGACATTCTATGAAAACAGGAAAGATATTGGGTTCCTTCTGGGGTTACAGAATGTAGATAAAAAAGTTCTGCGATTCCTTTTATTAAAATAGCCAAATCAGTTACTGAAATATGGAAATAACTGTTCCAGTTCATATAGGACTTAATCTGTAGTAGTGATTTGTTGCTATGCTATCATCATCTATATGTGCTCCAAATATGTAACAACTGATCACTAGCCTTTTAAGTCAGGCTTATTAAGATATAACTTACATGCAGTAAAATTCTCCCCTTTTAGATGTTTCAATGCTTTTTAGCACACATATACATAGATATATCTATATATCTATATCTATCTATAACTATACTTTTGTAATCACCACCGTCACATTCGAGTTATAGAACATCTCCATCATCCTAAGAAATCCCTTCATACTCCTCTGTACTCAACCCCCTTGCTTGACCTCCAGTCCCTCATCTGATTTCTATCCCTATACTTTTTCTTTTGCTAGAATGCCATATAAATGGAATTATACAGTATATGACCTCTTTGTTTCTGGCTTATTTCACTTAGCATTATTATTCTGAAATTCTTCCATGTTGTTGCATATATAAATGATTTGTTCCTTTTTATTGCTGAGTAGTGTTCCATTTTATGAATATTCTACAGTTTGTGTGAACATTCACCAATTGATGAATATTTGACATGGCTCCAATTTTTAGATATTATAAATAAAGCTGCTATCAAATTTACATATAGGTATTTCTGTGGATATATACTTTTGTTTTTTTTGGAAAATGAATTATTTTATTTGGGAGTGAGGTTAATAGGTTACTTATTAATTGTATGTTTATCTTTCTAATAAACTGCCACACTGTTTTCTAAAGAGCTGTACCATTTTGCATCCCCACCAGCAAGGAATTAGAGTTCAAGTTGTTCCTCATCCTCATGAGTACTTGGCATTGTCAGGTTACCAGGTGTTTTTGTTTATTTTTTAAAATTTCAGTCATTCTAGTAGGTGTGTAGTGGTATCTTACAGTTTTAATTTTCTTTCTCCTAATAACCAGTAGTATTGACATTTTTAGTCTACTTATTACCCATCCATATAACTTGTTTGGTGAATGTCTTTTGTCTATTTTGGGAAGGAGAAAAAGAAGTTGTTTGTTTTCTTGTTATTAAGTTTTGGGAGTTCTTTACATCTGAACACACACAGCTGTGTTCTGCCTGCCCCAATTTGTGACTCATTCGATAGTGTCTGTATTGTCATTTCATTAGTAAATGATTAACAAAGAGAGGAATAATTGACTCGGCACATTAAACTTTAAATAGGAGACCAGCATTAGAAGCAGGAGATCCATAAAATATTACCACTCTTCTTCTCAAAGACAGTTTTAGAGACCTAGATAATAAAAACAATATGGCAATTCTTATTTTACCTTGTGGTACAATTGATATTCATTTGAGTCTTACTTGTTGGCCATGTAGGGACTTGATTCTTTGGGACTGATTTGTGTGATGCTGATAGGAAACCTCTGATCAAACGACCTTATACAACTAACCCATTAAAGGATTAACTCTTGCCATCTATCCTCTTGTAGAAATCAAGGAGTCCTGCAAGAATAAAACACAAGATACAGCAAGTTGTAATTTTGTGGGTATATGATGTGTAGACCAACAGCATACAACTTAGCTCAGGGTTTCCTTCCTCAGATATACATTATGTACTCTTGTATTATAAAAATTCTCTTTGTACGTTCTTAAAAACAATGACAACAACAAGCTCTGTACTGGTATTTTCTTTTTTTCTTTTTTTTTTTTTTTTGTGGTACGTGGGCCTCTCACTGTTGTGGCCTCTCCCGCTGCAGAGCACAGGCTCCAGACGCGCAGGTGCAGCGGCCATGGCTCACGGGCCCAGCCGCTCCGCGGCATGTGGGAATCTTCCCGGACTGGGGCACGAACCTGTGTCCCCTGCATCGGCAGGCGGACTCTCAACCACTGCGCCACCAGGGAAGCCCTAAATGACTTTATATATAATGAATTTTCATTTACTGGAACTGCGGCTCCCAAAAGAACCAAATGAGCTTGAATTTAGTGTTTAAATAAAGTAAATTACAATCACATTCATAAGAAAAGTAAAACTTAAAGTATCAATGGCACACCAAGCTGGATTGGATTTCCATGCTGTTCATCTTTTAGTTCATCCCAACTGGCTCCCCACCACAGCTTTTCTTCCCAGGCCTGCTTACTCTTATCACAACAGATTACTTGCAACCTCACTGAGAAAACAAGAGGCCAGATAGGAACCTCTGCTCCGGCATCACAAGTTTCTTACATTTGCATCCTTTTTTTTTTTGCGGTACGCGGGCCTCTCACTGTTGTGGCCCCTCCCACTGCGGAGCACAGGCTCCGGACGCGCAGGCGCAGCGGCCATGGCTCACGGGCCCAGCCGCCCCGCGGCATGTGGGATCTTCCCGGAACGGGGCACGAACCCGGGTGCCCTGCATCGGCAGGCGGACTCTCAACCACTGCGCCACCAGGGAAGCCCTGTATTGGTATTTTCATCAGTAGTTTGGCAAAGGAAATAAAACAAGTGAGTAAATTTTTTATTTGTTGGTGCTCTGTTGCCTTTGAACTTAAAATGAGGTTTAGTGATTAATTTTAGCTTTTTAGTTTTTTTATTTCCCAAAGCATTGAACAAAGGCAATGGGAATTTAATTGCAGCATGAGAGATTTAAGTTAAAGAGAAGAAAGGCTGGGAGAAAAAGGATATATCTGGTATCGATCACTTACTCTGTACTAACACTGTGCTAAATGTTTTTTTTTATATCTTACTTTATATAAGTCAGTGATAGTTGACTTTGAAAATAATACTAAAAAGGAAAATTAGGTCATCCTCTTATTTAGAAATCATTTATTGAGCATCACGTTTGTGTACAAAACATATACCAGAAGATAAAGAGGAGGTAAAAAGATTTGCAAATATACATCTTTTCTCTGGTTATAGGTTAAATCACCTTGGATCATCGTCTTTGAAAGAGAATGAGTAGGTGATTAGATTATATCCCAAGTCACTTGTAATTCTATCAGTATAATTCAGTATGTCTTATTCTACTACAAAGAGAGGAATCAATAAGTAACCACAATACGGTGCTTTTAAATGTGTGGCTTTCAAGTACACTCTTGTAAAAGGAACACTTCACAACACTGTGTCTTCAGGAATGATCTTATCTGGGCCTTTTGTCCAGCACTCATAAAGCATTTGTTTACTTAATTTCTCTATATCTATCTAAAATACTGCTAGCTGGAACTGTAGGATTTAACAAGATGCATCTCCTGCTCTCAAGGAGTCCACAGTCTAAAGAAAAGCAGAAAGGCAAACACTATTTACCATACAATTTGACAACTCTTAAATAAGAGCGTTGTAAGCAGGAAGACAGAGACTCTAACTCCACCTGAAGAGTCAGGGAAGGTCTTGCTTCAAAGAAGAAGGGAATCAGCTGAATTGAGAAATTCACCAGGTGAATCACCAGGTGAATGTGTGGAAGCACAGCCAAGAAAGAGCAAACAACATGTTTAAATACAAGAAAATACTGCCTTGTTCCAATGGCCAGGGACACAGCTTGGGTTCGAAGGATTAGCTGGAAATAAGGCTGGGAGAGGAAGATGGGAGACAGATAATGAGGGGCTTGGCTTTACTAGTCTTTAGATTAGAGCTTCTCAAACTTCAGTGTGCACACATTTCACTTTGGAAATTTTATTAATATTGCAGATTTTTATTCAGTGGTTCTGGAATGGGGCCTGAAATTTGGCCTTTCTGAGAGACTCCCAGCCATCTGCTGTCCCCCAAACCTCAATTTGGATAGTAAGGAGTTGGGTAGGTGTTAAAGATTCTGGAATAGTGTAGAGGCTCAATTAGATTTGTACTTTAGAAAGACAGCTCTGGACATAGGGTGGAATGCAAATATATTGGAGGGTTGTCATTGAGATGCTTTTTTTCCCAATGAAAACTTATTAATTAGTACCTGTATGAACAAATTTAGGAGCAGTATAGAGGACAGCTGGAAATAAGTTTCACCAAAGACCAACTATTTCAAAAAAGGTTTTCTGATCACTGATATATCATGATTGAAACAATGAGAATATTGTTTCTAATATTTTTGCCATCTTAAATGATACAGTTAAGCATCGACACAAAATTAATCTCTTACTTACTCTACTTTGACTTTCTTTCTTCCTCTCACTTTTGTTTTTAATAGTTGACCAAGCAACATCAAAGTAGTATCATGATGAATATTTGTTGAAAAAAGTTAACCAGCTCCTGGTCTCAGGAGGCACACAATCAAAAGGGGAAAATGTTATTTTTATAAGGCTATAATAAATCTAATACTACAATAATATCAAGCCCATTGCAGTTATCACATCTTAAAAATGAGCATCCTCAAGAACAGCTTATCAACTGTGAAACATGTAATGATTATAAATCACAAGCACATTACCTAGAAAAGAATCAAACATAAAACTCTTTGGAAGGATGTATATGGTTAGGAGTTCTATAATTTTGGTTGTCCATTCACATTTGGTTATCTCAGTGGTATTTATCCCTCTGGAAGGGAAGAAAAATTCTCAAGACACCAGTTAGGTCCATGGTTCTGAATAGCTGGCTGAATGTTAGAACCATCTGGGGAACTTTCAAAAATACCAATGCCCAAAGCTCCATCCCCAGAGATTCTGATTTAATAGGCTTGGAATGGAGTCACAGCACTGATATTTTTTACATGCTTCATATTGAAGTATAATATATGCATTTAGAAGAGTGCATATAAGTATATAGTTTGATAAATTTTCATGAACTGAAAACACCCATTATTCAACACACAAGTCAAAAACAAGATATTACAAGTCCTCGTCATAGTAGCCAAGATTGAGAACCACTGATCTGGCTGATGACCATACAAATCTGTGAGGTTTCAAAGAAAGGAGACATCTTTTCAGGATGGTGGGGGGAGGATAGAGAGAAAACTTTTGTTCATTGCATGGAGGATGTGACATCTGAGACTGGGCTTGAAAGATGGCGGAATTTGGAGATACAGGTTTTGGGGAAATTTATAGATGCATGAATGAAGGAAGATTGACAGGAAATCAATGTGATGTTTAGAGAACAAGGAATGGTTCAATTTGGTTGTACAGGAGAATGCTTGAGGTGAAGTGGAGTTAAAAATAGGGTGGAAAGTTGACTATTTATAAACAGGGCTAAGTTAGTATGGCAAAGAACATCACACATGACATAGCATTAAATTATTTCATTTATGAAACAAAGGTAAACTGCATGGTAGCGTTTTTATGATTTTAGGCTTTTGTATTTGTAAGTCTGTATTTAACAATACAAGAAAAAACTATAATTAACATAAAGTATACATATGGTCTGACACACTCACTTGATAATATTTTATATGGTTTTAAATATTCATTCATTTACTCATTCTGAATAATTTACATAAAGCAATTTAAAAAAAATTAAAAAGCTATTAATTTTAACTTTCTTTTTTAGAAAAAAGAGCCTCCGATCCTTATAATTTGTTCAGTATTTTTAGATCTTCCAGTAGCACAAGAAGGGAGTGAAAATCATTATTGTAAGCAAAGATAAGCTTTTATTTCAGGTGTATATATGTACTCTGAATATAAAATTCATCATAATATAAATAATTATCCCTGTCACTTAAAAATGATAATGATCTCATTTACATATCTATGACTTTTAAAATGTATCATACTACTTCAATAAATTACATTCTGGATCATATCAGTATCTCTTCAAGAAAATGAAGTTAAATCTTTGTAGTAACCAGCAGCTTAATTTTCATTAGGCTAGCTATTTGATAATTAGTCATGCACCATAAATCAAATCATCAAGTCTTCTTCTGGTTTCTTAATTGAAAATTATTGTTTCTTGGCTCTCTGGTTGAAAGTGCAGCAAGTGTGAGTGTGATCGATGTGGAATCCGGCACAAACAGTTTGAGACAGTCAGAACTTGATAGATCATTGCCCCGAAGGGGCTTGCAATGGTGGATAGGCAGAAATCTCCAAATTAAAGATTTATTTTTAAAATTGCAAGTGCAAAGAAAGCTCTGGTATATCCCATCCATCTCTACATTTTGGTCACTTTACTTTTTTCTTTTTGTCCATTTTTTTAAAATGTCAGTTAGAATCTACCCATTTGCACCAGTGACTATGGAGATAATATAAAATTATTGGAAAATCTAACTTTCTGGTGGGATTAAAAACATGAAAATATTCCTCATTAATGTCATGAACAAATATTGAATTTGTTGGTATTTTAAAGTAATTTGAAAATATTGACTAAAAACACTCTACTCATCTGACAGCTAATCGGAGAGAACAGATGGATACCCAAGTATTGCCCCCAGTCATGAAATCATTTCAAATATGATACTGTTGAAGCTAAATAAAAGACTTTGCAAGTAATAAGGAAAATATTGCTTCATTGAATGGCTGCAGCTTGTTGCCATTTTTCTTCTGACAATCTAGGAGGATTTGCAGGAAACTTTGGTCATGTTTGCAGTTCTTTAGTTAAGAACAGCCACGGGGTGTTCCAGCATTCATTTCTTGTTTCCTAGTGGCCTGGCAGCCAGGACCTGATGAGGCCCACAGCGGGGAGCACTGTGAAATGCACCATAAATTTCAATCTGTGAAGTCAAAAGAGCTAAAAAAAAATCTGGGCACAAGAACCAGAGTTAGAGTTTGAAAATTACCTGGGCAAATTTGCCCTGAAATAAATACAGCATTTTACCAGTTCCATGTATAAAGCGAAGTGGGGGTGGGGGGTTAAAGAGGGGTGCCTTGCCAATAGTGCATGAAGACTAACGTTGATATTATTTACTCCCGCATAATCACACCATTGTTATATGTTTTAGTTACATCAGTCCTTCTAGATGGCACATTGAAATAATTTTGGTTGGTTTTGTGAAAGGAATTTAAATAAAGCTTTTTGATAAATTATGGTTCAGGCTAAAATAAGACTGAGCTAGAAAGCCTGTGGAGATATGATACCTAGCCATGAATTATATTTTAGAACTCAAGGAGTCTTACCACCCTTCAAAGAAAATCCAAAAATAATGACATACATATATTTTACTATCTTTAAGACTTTGAACAAGTTGTTAAATCTCTTTAGACAAAAGGTATCTTATCTGTAAAATAAGGAAATTGTGCTCATTGAACTCCAATACTTTTTCCTATTCTAACATTTTGTGATTTTGTGGAAAATTGGTATATGAGGCTAAATTCCTCATTCTTGATTATATTGGATTTTGCCTGGAGGAATAATTAGAATCCACACTCATTTGCATAAGGTGTCTGTGTTTGTGTATGTAGTTAGGGTATGTGCAGATAGATTCACAAAGTAGCTGTATGAAGGCCTGATACTATCAGTAGGTGTGTTTCATTTTACCAAGAGTGTGTTAAAAATTCTTGATAATTGCCAACATTTCAAAATCCAGAAATGTCACTTAGAAATCTGATTTCTGACTTTTTCTATACAACAGAAAATAAAGAAAAACATCTTTTTGCAAGAATATAATCACCTAGAACTAGATAGCAGTTTCTTTCTCCACAGATTACAATCTCTCCAATTCTAGTTTTCTTGTCTATGCAGAGGCTGGGTGTCAGTTACCATTTATCAGCATTGTTGCCATGTTATACACTTTGGTCTACGTGGTCTCTTCACTTATTTATATTATGTATTGTGGTGGCCATGGCCAGGCCATGTGCAATGAAACCTCCAGTAGGCTTGGTGATAATACAGAGTATATTATGCAAAATGTAAGTTAGTACATTATTTTTCCCCCCCTGGAAATAAGGGAAGTGCTGACATGCTTCTCTTCCATCCACTCAAAAAAAAAAAAAAAAAATTTAGCCTGAGCCTGGGGTTCTAGAATTTGCTAATCTGCCTGGTTCCTCACCCTATGAGTACTGTCAAACCTGTTGAAATTTAGACAAAACTTTGAGGGTCCAGGAAGGCAACAGGAGCTGCGTCTACTGAATTATACCTTTCATCTGATGAGTATCCTTTACATTCCTTGTTTGCTGAATCAATAGTAAACTGACATTAAAACAACTTCAGTGGAGTTTGGGTTATGGTTCATGCCAGTCTTTGAACCTATACCAGTCATTGTAGACTGGTCCAACTCACCTAGTTGGCCAGTGTGTTCTAGGTACTATCTGGATTTTTTTCAGTTGTTGTGTTAGAGAGGTTAATAATTTTCTCTAGATTTTCATGCTTCTTTCTGAAAGAACCTTTCCAACTCTAGCAGTCTGAGAAAAGGCCATTCTCATGTACCAACTAAATCTCTCATGAGCACTGCTCACAAAAGCTGACTTGACCGGGCCAATCAGATTCATTCTTCCAAGTAATGGGATTGAGACATGGAGACTGCACCACTTACTTGTGGGGAACCAAACTAGGTGATCCTCTGGATCCAAGGCTGATACTACCATCCTGGGAGGGTATTGATGTGGCTATGAGAAAGCAGAGGTAGAGTCACAGAGGAAGATAGAGATAAGTCACTATGTGGCTCAGTGGAGCTATAATGTCTTTCTATCAACTGTGTTCTGGGAGATTTCCTGTGAAAAATTTCTTGGTGACTCACTCTTAAATATGAATGAAGAGCTAAGACTTTCCAGACATTTGAGCAAAGACTTAATTACAGTAATACAGAGGTCAAAACAAATAAAAACTGAGCTGTAGAAAACTCCTAGAAGAAAGCATAGGCAAAATACTCTTTGACATAAATTGTAGCAATATTTTTTAAGACCTATTTCCTAAAGCAAAGGAAATAAAAGCAAAAATAAACAAATGGGCCCTAATTAGACTTAAAAGCTTTTGCACAGCAAAGGAAACCATTGACAAAAGGAAAAGACAACCTACTGAATGGGAGAAAATATTTGCTAATGATATAACCGGTATGTTTTGCATTTGAACAGTTCAATTCAATAGCCATTAGCCACATGTGACTACTGTGCACTTACAATGTGTCTGGTGGAACTGAGGAAGTGAATTTTTTTTTTTTTTTTTTTTTTTTTTTTGGTGGTATGCGGGCCTCTCACTGTTGTGGCCTCTCCCGTTGCGAAGCACAGGCTCCGGACGCGCAGGCTCAGTGGCCATGGCTCACGGGCCCAGCCGCTCCGCGGCATGTGGGATCTTCCCAGACCGGGGCACGAACCCGTATCCCCTGCCTCAGCAGGCGGACTCTCAACCACTGCGCCACCAGGGAAGCCCAGGAAGTGAATTTTTAATTTTAATTCTTTTAAATGTAAATAGCTAGCTCAGAACCTAGAGAAGTAGACAGTGGAGGTGCAGGAGGAGAAAGGTGGGAACTGAAGGAGTAAAGTTTTGAGTCAGTGCAAAAAATAGTACCTAAACCGGTGTGGAACAATGGCACTAGGAGAAAAAAATATATATTTTCCATTGTTAGAGGAGGAAAAAGGAAAAGATGGAGTCACATGGAGTAAGTTAGTAGATGAGTGGGAAAATGAGGGCATTGTCATAACAATGAAGCATGAAGCAAAGATAAGAGGGAGGGAAGGAGGAACAGATGGATGTTTCAGGAGGGGCTATGTGGCTGATCGTATTTCTTATACATAAAGAGTCTATGAAAAAATACATAAAAATTATCTGACTATAGAGGGGGGAAACTAGATGGATGGAAAGAGGGATAAGAAGAAGAATTTTCACTTTATTTTCATTCTTTATTTTGCATTTTGAGCCCATGTAAATGTATTACTCATTCAAAAATATAAAAGTTTAAAATACTAGATAAGAAGAGTTAGAAATGAATTTATCAAATAATAATAAATAGGGAAATGTTGAGGACTCTGTAGACATTTCAGCTTTATAAGACATATGTTTTGTTTCTGTTTCTCTTTTTTAAAAAATGTGTATTTTCCAGTGCATATTATCCTGGAAAATACTGATTTCATCTGCACAAAAATAACAAAAAGTTTTAGATAACAAGATATTTTGACATAGTAATGCAGTTAAATAGATTTTATTTAATAAATCTATAGATTTATTTTACATCTGTCATATATGCATATTTATATAAATCCATAGATTTATAGCTGTGTGGTCCTTGACGGGCACTGATGGGGGTGAGGATAGGATAGTGATTGTGGGTGGATCTAGTAACATTAAGCTGTAAGTAGGTTATAGTTCTTTAGAAATTAGTTTTAAATAGTTTGGACACAACAACTGGGCCCTACTGACAACTAAACATAGTAGGGATATTCCATGGTATGCTTTGTAGAAGTAGACATTACCCAAACCCCAAGTTTTTGAATAATGTTAATGTGCTGTCAGAGAACTTTATGCCATTAAAAAAAAATCATTCGGCTAAACTCTTAAAAGCAGGTTGTCTTCCAGTTTCCTGTTTCCTTGAAAAATTTTGTTTTCCTGTCACCTGAACCATCCTTCTTTGACTCATGTTTGCTAACACTCAGGACTCTATGTTCTATAGCAAAATAGCCCTGGTGGGCTCCCTGAAACTTGAACTAGGAACTGGGATCTCATAGCAAGATGACAAAAATGGAAAAGGGGAAAATGAATTCTGCTTAAGTTTGTACCTATTTTGCCCCCATTTTCAACAGAATGAGGCCTATGGGTATCACTTTGCCTTCTCATAGAGACTTAATCCATCAACCACCTTTTCTTCTTGCCTTCCAACTTTCTTGGAACTAAAATACACTGGCAGCCTGTTCATATGAGTGTCAAATGCAAGGCTCTATAACAAAAGATATATCTTAAATGCAAGAAAAATATAGAAAATCAAATGCCTTTGTGATCTCAGCTCTATATTTATGTGTGGGATCTATGTATATTATATCAAAGAGGCTATTACATATTAAAATTAGATTTTATGGTGATCATTCTTCAAGTGTCTTCCACACAAAACCTCTGTACTGAACAATAAACATTCCTTCTTAATGAAACACATTGCTTAGCCTGTCATGATGCAGCCATACTCTTCTGTAAAGACTCTACACATGGGTTTTTCTCAGCGTCCGTAGAAAAATGTGTCAAGAAACAAGCAGCAAGAACTGTGTCTGATTTTAAAGGACAGATTGCTTGGTTGTTCTGGGGGGTCTACCTTGTTCAGGGGAGAATTTTCCCCAAACTCAGTGAGAGATTCCCTTCATTTTTGTTCACAACTCCTAGAAGAAATGACACCACACCTTTTTGTCTTTAGACCAAAATAAATGCATCCTGTTGAAAGAGTAATTCCAAATAACCTATTGTTATGAAGGTGAGAACATTTAGTCATTTAATATTCGACCTGAAACATACCAGAGTATTAAGTAGAAATGCCTGGTATTTTAAGGACTGCTTTCTACAGTAACCCAGTAGCGGAAAGGGATCACTCGCCTACTCTAGGCTATTGGCAGAAGGCACTTAAAATGAGATTGAGTATGAAAATGAAACCTAACACCAGTGGGTCTCTTCTGACCACTCTGCCTAATCTAATGTCCTTAAACTCTTCCCGTAAAGTCCTGCTGCTTTTCTGTTGTTTGATATTCTGACCATTTTTGAACGCTTGAACTCTGACAGAGGAGGGACTTGGAGAGGCTGTCATCTGATCTGTGTTAGCAGCAAAAGGAATAGCTTTCTCTCTAATAGCACTTCTCTCTGTTAAACAGTTGGTGGGAGATTAAAATGCTCTAGGTGGAGAAGACTGGTGAAAGGTCTGGGGACATCACTTTTTTGGGAGGGCTTGTGTGTATGTCAAGAAAACAAGCAGGGTTTATTTTTTCCCCCTTTTCTTTGCTGTAGCACATTCATAATATTTCACTGCTTATTTATCCATTTTTATGATTTACTTCAAGTCTTAAAGGAGAATGAATTCATGCTATGCTCCTATTTGGCCAGGATCATGGTTAGACTCTGACATTTTGAGTTCCAGCCATATTCATTTCTGGATAAAGGCTCTAATCCTTCTCTCTTTGAAGCCCAAGGCTGATTTTTAGGCAACACTTCAAAAGAAGAGCACTACGAGCACTGAATTACCATGATTGACTCAGCTTGCGTTAGTCTACATATGCCTTACATATTTGGTGACCCAACCAAACAATTTGATTTTGATACTAGAGAGTAAAAGAAAGTACCTTTTATTATCTAAAGAGTGATCTATAATCCATGTGAGGTAGATTTCCCTGGTTGCTTAAAATACCTTAGAAACAGAAACACCTAAATCACTCTTTTCTTACACTAGAAAACACCATGTTTGAAACTTCTCTCCTCTCTCTGTCTCTTTCATGTTTTGGCATGACATCATATAAACCAGCAGTCTGAGTCCTCTATGATTAATGACAAAAGCCCATGTAGACAAGGCATTTCACACATTCCCAAATTATTATATCCCTTGTAAGTTCTTTTCAAACTAATTTTCAACCCAATATATATAAAACAATTGTAACTGAGATTTTAAAATAAGGAAGTATGAAGTATAAATGTTCTGTAAAAGAGTAAACCAAAACGACAAATACACAAAAAATTAAAAAGCAACAACACAAAAAATAAAAAAACTCTCAAGTAAAATGGAAATCCATGACCAATATGGAACTCTTTGTTGGTGTCTATTTCACTTACAGCTTGTTTCTCTCTGGCTCTGTACTATAGGGACTTGCTCATATAGGATTTGCCAAGTATACTTAGTGTGCTATGTTTGAGAAAGATTAACAGTGTTGCAGATCAAAGGAGGACCCTGCTGCATGGTCTTAGGAGATTGTCATTCACTCCCATTATGGCTCATTTGCACAAGATTTTCATGTAATATGAGCCATTGTTTTGATGGCAGTGATTTGACATAAAGACAGGGCCGAACTGCATCTCAGCGTCCTCATCAGTCAGGCTGGGGGTATCTTGGTCCCAAAGAACTTGCCAATCATAAAAAGGCAACTGTTAGTTATGGATCAGCCCTCCCCCTCCACTGTCCTCTGCCCCCCACCTCCTTGTTTTCTAAGGTGGAAAACTTCTTGAATGTTCATGGATACCATAAAACTCAGACAATGCTTACTTGTGCTAGATTAGATACAGTTTAACCAGACAAAGTTTCAGATACCCTATTCAAAAGAGAAAGTTATGAGCCATTTTAGTGAACTGCTTTTTCTTCTTGTGCTTTCTGCCATGCTTATTTTGATTTTAAAATAACTTGAAGTGGTGAAAAGTTATGCCTGAACTACATTCAAAACTTTTCTTTAAGCTATATTTATGTTCTTCTAGTGATTTCGTTTAGTGGATATGCATGGAATATATATTTCCACATACTAGTCACTAATGTTCTCTCCCTCTTTCTTTCTGCAAGTTAAATTTAAAAGAAAAAGAGAGATGCTACTGCCTCTTTGATAGTGACTGATAATATAGGTGAAAAAGAAATATTCAGTCAAATATTGGATATTTGGATAATTTCCAATATTGGATAATTTCAAATGTAACTTTATTTAACTAGAGAGAATATCCTTTTCTTAACTCTTCTCAGCATATATGACAATATAAAAAATACATTTAGATGTAGCAAATATATAACTATGGAAAGAAAACTTTTGAAATGGTTTATTCTAAGTATTACATTAAATGTAAAGAATTAAGAATGAAAACTACATTAGAATAATATAATCTATTTTTAGTGTCTGACTAGAGTTTTCTAAGTTAATGCATTTTAAATCTGGAATTGTAACGCTTATATAGCATTTGCCATTTCTGGTAAAGTGCTGGTTTGTTATATGTAGCATTTATTCAATGCCTTCTATACAAAGATGCATTCAAATTTTTAGATTTTAAAAACTGATTTTTTAAGTTATAACAATGTCTTACCTAAATTTTGTGTTTAGAACAAGACTATGATTTGCTTGGTTTTTTTAAAATCTATTTTTAAATTCTTTACAGCAACCATATGTCATAGAACAAAAGAAGTGAACTCAAATGATTTCATGATATTGAAGAAAATGTTTAAAACTCAGAGAAATCACTATTATATACTTATTTTAAAACATTTTATAAAAATAGGAGTGAATATGAATTTTTATTTTAAAATTATTTTTCTCTGCTCAATCTTAATCAATTAATGAAAGAAGTATTATATTTTTCATATACTCAAGATAAACTTTTACATTTTAGGACTGCATTAAATGTTAACCAAAAAGAAGCTAGCATGCTCAGTGATATATTTTTAAAATATATACTAACTTAGAAAAATAATTAACAGAAATAACCATAGAAATTAAAAATGAGTTAGAATATTTCCCCCAAGTTTTTAGTTTGAAGAATTTCAAATATAGAAAATGTTGGCAACACAATTTAACAAACTCTTGCAAGTCCCCTGCCCAGAAGCAGCAACTATTAACATTTTTGCTATTTACTTCTTTTTTCCCTGAGCCATTTGAAAATGACACGCCTAGATTTTTCGGCATGCATCTCCTGAGTCACAAGACCATTCTTTTTACATAATTATACTACCAAAAAGTTGAAATATTCATATAATATCTAGTAACCAGGATGTTTAAAATGAATTAAAGTTTCACTAGAACTCAGGGATGATTAAAAATACACATATCCTTAATGTCAAATGCAACAACTTTAATGATCAATTACACGAACAGCTACTTTAAATTTAAATTCAGGCTTTACACGTTAATACTTCCATTGTAATTTATAGGCAGGTTTTGAAAAACAAATACTATTAGCTGAATGTGTTTTGCTTTAGGAAACACTTTCAAAATACATGAACAACAGCGCCCTCTACATGTGGATAGCACATGATGAAAAAGATTTTACTGGTTGAGCAAAGGAGCATTTTAACAATAATCACTGTGGGTTTGGGGACAAATGATGTGATTGTAATACATTACAAAATTACACGGTAATCTCTCATATGAGTTTACAGTATTTTAAACCATTGATTTAGTATGGGAAATCAAAATCTGGAAATTCAGTATTGTACCATTCAGCAAACAAACTGACAGAAATAATAGTCAAGAGGTAATAGAAAGCTCTCTAGGAGATTATATAAAGCTGTTTCAAAAATAAACAATCATATTATTTAATAGGTTTTCAGAAATTAGTTGTGAGTAGTTAAAATCATATTATTTTCCTTTCTTGCTTATATAAATAGGATGTTGTGATGTTTTCAAATTTGGAAATGGACTGAAGGTTTTTAAAAAATCCTTTATAGTTTTCAGTATCCAAATATTGAAGAAATGACAGACTTAGAATCTAACATTTAATACGTTTCCTTGAAATAAAATAAAATAAATTTGTGTTTAAGTAAGTTCTTTTGAAGATTCTTTTTCAGATTAAGTCATAATAAAGTTGATATGAAATTATAAAGACATAAAAATATAATCAGTCATCTTATATGTAGACCCTCATGTCTGTAATTAATTAGCAAAACTATCCCCCAAACAATTAGAATATCATCCTTTAAATAATTCAGAAGGGAAAAATTATGCACATATGTTATACATTTTAAAAAATAACTGATTTTGTATAGCATAGAATAAAAATTTAAAATATATTTACAATTCCTTTTTCTACCTATGAACTCTTTATTTTATGACACCTAAATTTTAATTTCTCGCAATAGACAACTCAGTTAAAAAAAATGTGTTTAATAGCAATAAAATCAATCTAATAGATTGGCATTTGAAAGGTTTACTTTTCTGTTTAGTTTTGTTTCCTTAGTGCAACTTTTTCACTTAAGAAAAATGATGCTTATTTTAAAAATAATATTTTCCTTAAATGTATTCTTTTATACACAAGTTTGATACTGCTTCACTTTGAAATTTTGAGGGCAACTTAAATACTAGAGTCTAAAGTAAAAATCTTTCAGTGAATTATTTGTAAGCTCTCTGTTGGCAAAGAACAGATTAAGATAGGTAAAAATCAGAAACATATTGTGTTAACTCTCATCAATTTAAAGCAAGTGTTTCAATGTCTAAGTCACTTCATTTAAATAGAAAACAACATAAAAATTAGAAATGAATAATTAACAAACACATATCTATGTTTTAAAAAGAGTCAACCACTAAACTAACTAAAATAAACTCCTGCAGACTGCTTTGTGCATTTTAAGTTACAGCAAACCTGAATAATTATATAGCTTGTGAGAAAAAAAGTATGCTCTTTGAGATGATTCCTTTAGTCTTTTCCTTTGCTTAAGGTGCCATGAAAAATCCTACAGCATGCTCTAAATTTATAAAGACAAAGTGCCAGTGACTCTGGGGATCATCTTGTTCATTTTAAGAACAAATTAAAACAGTGAAAGAATGGTGCAAATAATTGTTTCATATGTTCTTTGCTTGTGACTGCTGTAATCATCGGGCCTGATTTACAAATGTAGACTTGAAGGTTCCTCAGCTTCCTGCAGGGTAGGAGACTGTTACTTTGGCACTCACCCTCTCACCCTTGTAATCACCACTCAAAACTGTGCCTTGGTACTTCCAATTCCCAGTGTCTTGATTGAACACCTCATTCTGTGCTAACAAGGTGTTCAAGGTATTTGAACAGGGGCTTCAGTCAGAAAATTGTAAATGGTTTTGCTCATTAAGAGTTGCTGTACTTGTTTGGGTAATTTGGTAACTGTCTAAATTGCAAGTTGTTTTTTTCTGCCTTCAGCTTAAGGAAGGATGTTAAATTTAAGACAGTAACGGTGTTCTGTTTCAAAATTAACAAGGGAAGTTGAGTGCTGTCTAGATTATGATGCAATAGTTTTCACAGAATTAATAAAATCATTTTGAATGTCTAGGTTTACTCCTGAGTTATTTTCAAGACATGATTAAAAAGGAAAGTTGAAGATAAAAATTTTTCACAGGATGCACCTATGAAATAGCTAAGATTTTCTAGAAGCTTAAAAGATAAAGAGCAACAAAAATGATTTCTTTAAGAACATGAGAAAGTATAGGGTCATGACAGTGCTTCTAAATACTTTGTTAAAATAAAATTGATTAATTCTATTTTTGACACCTACTCTGTTTCTATAAATATACAAGTATATCTTTAAAAAAACACATATAGCCTATTTTATTTTTAAGAAAATATAATGTTGATTTACTTTATTTGCCATTAGAATGACTTTTTATGATCATAATTGCAAAGCCCATTTAATACAAAGATAGGCAACTTTAATAGATATATTTTTCTACTGAATGGTTATTTAAGAAATAATTTTAGATATGATCTGAATGCTTGAATTTGACTTTTCCAAATATACATAAAAATCCTGAGAACATTTTTCATGAGTTTAATTGCAGTCGCCTCTATAGAAATGGCCCTGACAATGACAAATTATTTTACTTACATAATCCATTTTTTAATATTTCTATACTTTATAAAAGATACATTTCCCAAGAGGAATTAAGAAAAAAGTCAATATTTATATATCTTTTGGTTTAGTTTAAAACCTGTGATTTACTTTATCCATTCAGATTTAGAAGGGAGACCATTTCTGAAAAGAGTTTTTCTTACACATTCTCTATTTGTTTCTTTCATAATCATGAAAGGCTTTACTAAGTTTGGCAGCAATATCTGCAGGGATTTATTTTAAATTACTTTTAGTGATTTGGACAGTTGCCATTTTATCACAGAGATGAAAAGGTGGGAGATGAGATTCAGCTGAGGATGGAAGTTTTTCCCCTATACAGAGCAAAGGGCTATTTTAAAGTGATTTATGTGGCAGTTTTCTTCTGTGTCACCATTATGTCCCTGCTGCCTGAGTGTGACAGCGCGGTGCTTGCTAACATTTTGGTAATAATTTATTGGGATGAGATTTTTTTTGCCTGGAGTTCAGCCTGCAATCCTTTTAACACTCTGCTAAAAGGCGTAAGTTCTCTACAGGCTTATTTATTTTTCACTTTGGAACTGTGCACTCACACAAAAACCTGCCTACATAAATCTGCAACTTTTCTTTTTGAATTGGAAGTTGAATACAGACCATGACTTGTGCATATAAAAAAATGCAGAAATAATGCCCCCCTACTGCGTAAGTATTTTTGTTTTTCATGAATCAAGCCCAAAGTTATTTAAATTAATTCTAGTCTCATCATGGTAATAGAATATCATTTTTTTGCCTCTTAAAAATACTAATGCATGGATGTAATTTTACCGGTTACTCGACCAAGTTTTTCACACATTTTAAAATTCTCTAACACAAAGAAAAAAACCTATGGCTATAGTTTCATGTTAACAGGCTTTAATAAATCAATACGAAAATATAATTTTTGATGTTTACAAAGCATTATATTTTCATTATGTCTTTGAAAATCTAGAAAACAAAGAATTTACGGGTTTTTTTTCCCATGTGTTTACATTGAAAGCTGTGCAGCTGATTAATCAATCAGGAAACTTCTAAAATCTTGTCCTTTGGAGCTAGGGGTTATGATTTAGCGATTCTATTGCACATCTAAGCTGGATACATTTGCTTGAAAATAAAGGCTCTGACTTCCCTCTATGTCTGGCCAAAAACATAGGCAGATTAAAAATATATTTTACTAGGCCTAGTTTTAGTTATAAGCGAAAAATAAATCAGTGGGGTTTTTTCCAATACTGAAATCTTCAACACCTCATTTAATTGATCTTTCCAGTTGTTTGGCACTGCAGAGATTTCAATATGCCCATGAGTGTATTAGGATGATTTTTGCTAATATTAGTGGCAAGTAGTTAGAGATTGGATTTGTTTTTTTAATCTTGGGGGTAAAACAACGGATTCCTGCTTGGAAAATACCACTGACTTTCATAGTCATGTATCTGTAATTAGGATATGATCAAGCCATAAACTGAAGAGATAAATGTTAACTGGTGGAGATTCCAAGCTTCTAAAATTACTTTTGGAGTTTTCTATTGTGGTGCGATTTTCTTGACAAAACTAAGTACTGCTATTTAAAAGAAGATTAAAATTGTTTTACAATGCTTTGGCTAAATGATATCAATGTATGTAGTCAATTTAGGTAATTGGTTTCTATATGTGGTCCTGGGAATCACTCAAAATTTGTCTATGTTTCTTGTATGGACAAAATTGTTATGGAATACAGTAAAAGAAACGATTATTTAGCTAGTTATTTTAAAAATATTTTGACTAGGCATGTTAGCATTAGTTGTAACTTTAAATTATGCTGAATGTACTTCTACCATTATAAAATAGGGCTGGCTCCACAAAGGGAAGGTAACACTTTTTATTTTCTTTTTTTGTGGAGGGGGAGGTGAGAGCCTAACTTTGCATGTGTCTCAGTGTTTAATGTATTGTTTGTTTTTAATAATTGCTGAAGTGCATGCTCAGAGTTTGCACTCTAATTTCTATGAGAAGGTAATGCACTTATTACTTTAAAGGCTAGTATCACACTGTGAAAAGACAGTGAGCACTGAGATGCTTATTGTTATCAGTTTTGTTTATGTTATACTCAGATGTCTTACATCTTAAGTCATGATTATGGTAAGAAATCTAATGATGTGGCTCACTAATCTACAGAGAAGACAAAATTTGATTTCAATATAATAGTATAAAGAATTGTCTTTTAAGTGACTAAAATATGATGCATTTCTAAGCCTGTAAACATTTTGTCTAGAGTGAATTTATTCTAGTGTTTGAGAAAGCTGGCTTCATGTTGATGTTTAGGGGAATTCACATTTGCTTTATTTTGTCTATCACTGTTATTCAAATGTAAAAATAGAAGTCAGTGTTGGAAGGGATGTTAAATGTTGATTTGCAAATGGGCAAAATTTGATACAGAGTTAAGGCAAACTTGCATATAAGTCTTATTATAGAACTTGAATTTTAGAGACTTTTTGGTTAAATTATTCCAAGCGCTTCATTTTAAAGATAAGGAAGTTGAAGGCCTGAGAATTTCAGGACTTTTCCCAAAGTCCCACAGACAGTTAGCTGTCCCAGGACTAGAATATGAGTTCCCTACTTCCTAGGCCAGTATTCTTTCCATCCTCCCAGCCCATTCAGTCACATCAAAATTAATACCTACTTGAATGGTTGTATTGAATAGAAAACTAGCAGTTTTGCTGACTTGGAATCACTGAACTATTGAAGATGATTTGATCCTACTCATTGTGCATTCGTTACTTGTTAAAACACATTTAAATCATTCTTATGAACTAACTCGTGGTGCAAAGATTAGAAACAGGATGACAAGATGAAGTTTTGCTAAAAAGACTAGGAAATTTGGAAAACAGATTACTTGTGCCTTTTACTGAAGTTATCCTGAATATGAGAAATATTAAAGGAAGACATTTATATATGCTTGATGCTGAGCTGGTTTTCATGGTATTACTATGCCAATGGAGATGGTACATATTTTAGAGAAAAGATTTAAGTGTGTGTGTATAGGTATACATGTAGTTGGACTGTATGGTATATGAGTAGTTGAAGTTGGGTTGGGTATGTTCTTGGGAATATTGTGTTCATCTATTACTTTCTATGCTACTGTCTAGAAACCACCCACAAAAGTTATGACTTAGCTGTAGGAAACAAGTGTCTGGGATCCAGCCAATCAGTGAGGACTGTTACATGATTATGTAATATGGTGGTATAGTCTAAGTCAAGGGGAATAGAGATAGGAGAGTTATGATACAATCAGAGATGATCAGAGACCAGTGGAGGTAAATTTTATGAAAAACCTTGAAGGATATATAGGAGATCATTATACTAATGAGGACTATAGAGAAGGTTATCATAATGAGAACTCACCATATTTTCTGGCCTACTGGAATATTCTCTGTGTTTTGATATGCAGTATGCTTTCTCATCTCTGTGAATTTTCTCATTCTCCTCTTTCTATCTAAAATACACTTGTTCTACTAGAAAAATGCCCATTCATTCTTCAAAACATGACTGGAGTGATACTACAGCTCTTTAGCTCTCTTGGACTTTCTCGTGCCTCAGTCAAAATTACATGCTTTCTACCATATTACACATTACATTGTATTCTAAATTACAAGAATAATAAATGCTAATTTAGAAAATAAGCATTCATGATCCTGCCACCAGAGAAAACCATTTTCACATTTTGATATTTTTTCCACCAAAAATACACACACATGCTGATATATACATGCTATTTACACATTACATCTATTCAGATATAGTTGAAGTTATACTAGTCATACATTTTTAATCCAATTTATACAATTTTTAAAGTGTTTTTGTTCACTTAATATCATATTGGGAGTATTTGCCCTTAGAATTGTCCTCTTTATTTTGGCAATACCCAAAATCCTCTTTGAATTGAACAGGTGTGGGTTTTAGAAAGAAAACTGGCGGTGGTTGAGAGAAGACAGATTGGAGGGAAATTTGTTATTATAGTGTTTCAGGCAAGAGCCAATAAAGGGTGAAGCCAGGGCAATGGGAGTGGGGAGCAGAGAGGGTAAGGACTCAGTCATGTTGAGTGTGCTAGAGAGAGGTCAAGTGAGGTGAGGATCTCAAAGGTGCCCCTGAACGTGACCATTAGTAAATTGTTAGTAATGCTGGTGAAGATAGTTTAAGAGAAGTAGAGGGGCAGGAGGAAGATAGCCTGGATAAAGGAGCAAATGAAAGTTGAGAAGTTAGATGCTACAGTATGGATTCTCCCCCGAGGATTTTGGCAGAAGGGAAAAAGATAAATAATATAGAAGCTTGAGGGGGAGGCAGGGACCTGTGAGGTCTTTGCTACTTTCGCTCTTTAAGAAAATAATAAACACATTTTGGGTTCAAAGTGGGAGAAACCAATGAAGAGTGGGGAAATGGAGGATGCAAAAGAGATAGAAGGTAATTTGCAGAATGATACCCCAAGGATGCAGAAGGGATAGAACACAGAGTAAATTTGCCTATTTATAATCCAAGTCTTTTAATGCTTGTATCTCTGTATCTCAGAATTTTGAAATTGAACATATGACAGAAATGTTTGTCATGAGAAACTTTTATTTGACTATGAATAAGGGCTATGTGATTTGACTGAGCAGTCAGTATTGGAGGTTCTAGTGCAAATACTCAGGCTGAATGAGACCTGGCATGTTTGAGGAAGAACAAGGCCTCCAGTTCTGAAGCATAGTGAGTGAGAGGATAATAGAGAAGAAGTAAAGAATTAACAAGTGGCCACATTTGGTAGTATAGAGGGGTTAATTTTCTCATCTTGAGTAGGGCACAATTAAGATGTCATCAAAAACTTCACAACAAGAAATAGAAGTTTATTATTTACTTAAAGTTTACTTACTAATTATATTATGTAAATAATAGAAAGTTACAAAAGCAAACAATAGAGAATTAAAATTAATTTAACAAACATTACTAATAGGGGAAAATAAGTTACAACTAAGTTCCTTAGCTTTCAAAGCCGTCTGTAATATATGAAAAATAATAATGATGAGAAACAAGTATAAGCATTTTATTTAGATTCATGATTTTGAACAAGTAAAAGAATAAAGTTTAGATTGGGGGTTCAAGATAGCCGGGTAGGAAGATCATGAACTCACCTCGTACCATGGACAAACTAAATCTACAGTAACATATGGAATAATTCTCTCTGAAAAAGAACTGAAAACTAGCTGAACTCTTCCTCCACAACAAAGAACCACAGTGAGATGGGTAGGAGAGGCAGAGACACAGTCTTTCCAAAAACCCCACCCCCAGAATTGCAACTCAACATCTGGGAGAGATCTCACAAGTCTGGAACTCCTTTTGGAAAACAGAAGTGTTTGTGCCGCACATCAGGAACCCCAATGCTTGGGACTTGCACCAGATATATGTGCCTCCAAAGGTCTGGTTTAGAAAGCCAATGGGATTTACATCCGAGAGATCCAACGGAATGTAGTGAACTGAGATTCTCCTTTTAAAGAGCTCATGTGCGGTTTCAGTCACAAACTGACCCAGTGCAAAAGCAGTAGTTTGAAAACTGGACTATATGTGGAGGCTCATTTGTTAATCTTAAAGCTTCTGCTGGAAGGGCAGGGTTACCACACATCTAAATGCTTTGGATGTGCTCTCAGGGGATGTACACAGGGATACACTATCCTTGTGCACTCCCTTGGCCTTGCTACAGCTCAGTGATACCTCCCAGAAAGGGGCTTAGACACTCAGCTAGAGCCCAAATTCTGCATACGAAGGGATACCTCCAGATCTCCTGCTCTGGAGGCCAGTAAGATTTTCAATTTTAGCCCCACAGGACTATATATATTTGCATACTTTAAAAGCTGCCACCTGAGGGTCTGGCTTCCAATCAGCCTGAAACTAGGTACTAAGTGAAATCCCTCTCCTTGTAACACTGACAAGTTTGGGCACACCTTCAACAATGGGAACCTGTTAAGAATAAATCAGGCTGCTTAGATAATCACAAAGGTACAAGAAACAACCAAGAGCTAGGGCAAATTGAACAATAAGATTCATTAACCACACAAGGCTACTCCTTCAAGACTGGAAAAAGTAGCTGTTTTGCCTAATATATAAAAATAAACAAAGAGCCAAACAAAATGGAATAAGAGAAATATGTTCCAAATTAAAGAACAAGATAAAGCCTCAGAAAAAAGACTTTAATGAAAAGGAGATAAGTAATCTACCTGATGAAGAATTCAAAGTAATGGTCATAAAGATGCTCACCAAACAAGGGAGAAGAATGGATGGACACAGTGAGAATTTCAATTAGAGATAGAAAATATAAAAAAGTACCAAGCACACTTGGTATGAAGTCATAGAGAAGAAGCATACAATAACTAAACTGAAAAATACACTAGAGGGATTAAACATCAGTCTAGACAAAGTATCATAAGAGACTACTGTGGGAGGACCTTCAAGATGGTGGAGGATTAAGACATGGAGATCAACTTTTCCCCCACAAATACATCAAAAATACATCTACACGTGGAACAACTTCTACAGAACACCTACTGAACGTTGGCAGAAGACCTCAGACTTCCCAAAAGGCAAGAAACTCCCCACCTACCTGGCCATGTGGCTGACAGGGTCTTGGTGTTCTGGCCGGGTGTCAGGCCTGGGCCTCTTAGGTGTGAGAGCTGAGTTAAGGACATTGGACCACCAGAGACCTCCGCACGTAATATCAAATGGTGAAAGCTTTTCCAGAGATCTCCGTCTCAATTCTAAGCTCCACTTGATGACCAACAAGCTACAGTGCTGGAAACCACCTAGCAAACAACTAGCAAGACAGAAACACAAACCCACCCATTAGCAGAGAGGCTGCCTAAAATCATAATAAGTCCACAGACACCCCAAAACACACCAATGGACGTGGTCCTGCCCACCAGAAAGACAAGATCCAGCCTCATCCACCAGAACACAGGCACTGGTCCCCTCCAAAATGAAGCCTACAAAACCCAGTGAACCAACCTTACTGGGGGCAGACACCAAAAATAACGAGAACTATGAAACTGCAGCCAGAGAAAAAGAGACGCCAAATGCAGTAAGTTAAGCAAAATGAGAAGACAGACAAATACACAGCAGATGAAGGAGCAAGGTAAAAACTCACCATACCAAGCAAATGAAGAGGAAATGGTCAGTCTACCTGAAAAAGAATTCAGAGTAATGATAGTAAAGATGATCCAAATCTTGGAAATAGAATGGAGAAAATAAAAGAAACGTTTAACAAAGACCTAGAGGAACTAAAGACCAAACAAATAATGGTGAACAACACAATAAATGAAATTAAAAATTATCTAGAAGGAATCAATAGCAGAATAATTGAGGCAGAAGAATGGATAAGTGACCTGGAAGATAAAATAGTGGAAATAACTATTGCAGAGCAGAAAAAAGAATGGAAAGAATTGAGTACAGTGTCAGAGACATCTGGGACAACATTAAACGCACCAACATTCGAATTACAGGGGTCCCAGAAGAAGAGAAAAAGAAGGAGACTGAGAAAATATTTGAAGAGATTATAGTTGAAAACTTCCCTAATATGGTAAAGGAAATAGTCAATCAAATCCAGGAAGCATACAGAGTCCCATACAGGATAAATCCAAGGAGAAACATGCCAAGACACATATTAATCAAATTATCAAAAATTAAATACAAAGAAAACATATTAAAAGCAGCAAGGGAAAAAAAAAAAAAAAACGTATAACACACAAGGGAATCCCCATAAGGTTAACAGCTGATCTTTCAGCAGAAACCCTGCAAGCCAGAAGGGAGTGGCAGGACATATTTGAAGTGATGAAAGGGAAAAACCTACAACCAAGATTACTCTAACCAGCAAGGATCTCTTGCAGATTCGACAGATAAACTAAAACCTTTACAGACAAGCAAAAGCAAAGAGAGTTCAGCACCACCAAACCAGCTTTACAACAAAAGCTAAAGGAACTTCTCTAGGTAGGAAACACAAGAGAAGGAAAAGACCTGCGATAACAAACCCAAAACAATTAAGAAAATGGTAATGGGAACATACATATTGATAATTACCTTACACATAAATGTATTAAATGCTCCAACCAAAAGACATAGACTGGCTGAATGGATACAAAAACAAGACCCATATATATGCTGTCTACAAGAGACCCACTTCAGACCTAGGGACACATACAGACTGAAAGTGAGGGGATGGAAAAAGATATTCCATGCAAATGGAAATCAAAAGAAAGCTGGAGTAGGAATTCTTATATCAGACAAATCAGACTTTAAAATAAAGACTATTACAAGAGACAAAGAAGGACACTCCATAATGATCAAGGGATCAATCCAAGAAGAAGATATAACAATTGTAAATATTTATGCACCCAACATAAGAGCACCTCAATACATAAGGCAAATGCTAAAAGCCATAAAAGGGGAAAGCGACAGTAGCACAATCATAGTAGGGCACTAACACCTCAATTTCACCAATGGACAGATCATCCAAAATGAAAATAAATAAGGAAACACAAGCTTTAAATGATTCATTAAACAAGATGGACTTAATTGATATTTATAGAACATTCCATCCAAAAATAACAGAATACACTTTCTTCTCAAGTGCTCATGGAACATTCTCCAGGATAGATCATATCTTGGTTCACAAATCAAGCCTTGGTAAATTTAAGAAAACTGAAGTCATATCAAGTATCTTTTCCACAATGCTATGATACTAGATATCAATTACAGGGAAAAAAAACTGTAAAAAATACAAACACATGGAGGCTAAACAGTATACTACTAAATAACAAAGAGATCACTGAAGAAATCAAAAAGGAAATCAAGAAATACCTAGAAACAAATGACAATGAAAACACGATGACCCAAAACCTATGGGATGCATCAAAAGCAGTTCTAAGAGGGAAGTTTATAGCAATACAATCCTACCTCAAGAAGCAAGAAACATCTCAAATAAACAACCTAACCTTAAACCTAAAGTAATTAGAGAAAGAGAACAAAAAACCCCAGTTACCAGAAGGAAAGAAATCATAAAGATCAGATCAGAAATAAATGGAAAAGAAATGAAGGAAATGATAGCAAAAATCAATAAAACTAAAAGTTGGTTCTTTGAGAAGATAAAGAAAATTGATAAACCATTAGACAGACTCATCAAGAAAAACAGTGAGAAGACTCAAATCAATAGAGTTAGAAATGAAAAAGGAGAAGTAACAACTGACTGCAGAAATACAAAGGATCATGAGGGATTACTACAAGCAACTATAAGCCAATAAAATGGAGAACCTGGAAGAAATTAACAAATTCTTAGAAAAGCACAACCTTCCGAGACTGAAACAGGAAGAAATAGAAAATATAAACAGACCAAGCACTGAAATTGAAACTGTGATTAAAAATCTTCCAACAAACAAAAGCCCAGGACCAGATGGCTTCACAGGCGAACTCTACCAAACATTTAGAGAAGAGCTAACACCTATTCTTCTCAAACTCTTCCAAAATATAGCAGAGGGAGGAACACTCCCAAACTCATTCTATGAGGCCACCATCACCCTGATACCAAAACCAGACAAAGATGTCACGAAGAAAGAAAACTACCGGCCAATATCACTGATGAACATAGATGCAAAACTCCTCAACAAAATACTATCAAACAGAATCCAACAACCATTTAAAAGATCATACACCATGATCTAATGGGATTTATCCCAGGAATCCAAGGATTCTTCAGTATATGCAAATCAGTGTGTGATAAACCATATTAAGAAACTGAAGGAGAAAAACCATATGGTCATCTCAATAGATGCAGAAAAATCTTTCGACAAAATTCAACACCCATTTATGATAAAAACTCTTCAGAAAGTAGGCATAGATGGAACTTTTTTCAACATAATAAAGGCCATATGTGACAAACCCATGACCAACATTGTTCTCAATGGTGAAAAACTGAAACCATTTCCACTAAGATCAGGAACAAGACAAGGCTGCCTACTCTCATCACTATTATTCAACATAGTTTTGGAAGTTTTAGCCACAGCAATCAGAGAAGAAAAAGAAATAAAAGGAATCCAAATCGGAAGAGAAGAAGTAAAAATGTCAGTGTTTGCAGATTACATGATACTATACATAGGGAATCTTAAAGATGCTACGAGAAAACTACTAGAGCTAATCAATGAATTTGGTAAAGTAGCAGGATACAAAATTAATGCACAGAAATCTCTTGTATTCCTATACACTAATGATGAAAAATCTGAAAGAGAAATTAAGGAAACACTCCCATTTACCATTGCAACAAATAGAATAAAATACCTAGGAATAAACCTACCTAAGGAGACAAAAGATCTGTATGAAGAAAACAATAAGACACAGATGAAAGAAGTTAAAGATGATACGAACAGATGGAGAGAGATACCATGTTCTTGGATTGGAAGAATCAACACTGTGAAAATGACTCTCCTACCCATAGGAATATACAGATTCAATTCAATCCCTATCAAACTACCAATGGCATTTTTCACAGAACTAGAACAAAAAATTTCACAATTTGTATGGAAACACAAAAGACCCCAAATAGCCAAAGCAATCTTGAGAAAGAAAAACGGAGTTGGAGGAATCAGGCTGCCTGACTTCAGACTATACTACAAAGCTACAGTAATCAAGACAGTATGGTACTGGCACAAAACAGAAATATATATCAATGGAACAGTATAGAAAGCCCAGAGATAAACCCACACACATATGGTCACCTTATCTTTGATAAAGGAGGCAAGAATATACAATGGAGAAAAGACAGCCTCTTCAATAAGTGGTGCTGGGAAAACTGGACAGCTACATGTAAAAGAATGAGATTAAAACACTCCCTAACACCATACACAAAAATAAACTCAAAATGGATTAAAGACCTAAATGTAAGGCCAGAAACTATCAAACTCTTAGAGGAAAACATAGGCAGAACACTCTATGACATAAATCACAGCAAGATTCTTTTTGACCCACCTCTAAGAGAAATTGAAATAAAAAGAAAAATAAACACATTGGAGCTAATGAAACGTAAAAACTTTTACACAGCAAAGGAAACCATAAAGAAGACAAAAAGACAACCCTCAGAATGGGAGAAAATATTTGCAAACGAAGCAGCTGACAAAGGATCAATCTCCAAAATATAGAAGCAGCTCAATATCAAAAAAAACAAACAACCCAATTCAAAAATGGCAGAAGACCTAAATAGACATTTCCCCAAAGAAGATTACAGATTTCCAATAAACACATGAAAGGACACTCATCATCAGTAATCATTAGAGAATGCAAATCAAAACCATAATGAGGTATCACCTCACACCAGTCAGAATGGCCATGATCAAAAAATCTACAAACAATAAATGCTGGAGAGGTTGTGGAGAAAAGGGAACCGTCTTGCACTGTTGGTGGGAATGTAGATTGATACATCCGCTATGGAGGACAGTATGGAGGTTCCTTAAAAAACTAAAAATAGAACTACCATAAGACCCAGCAATTCCACTACTGGACATATACCCTTAGAAAACCATAATTCAAAAAGAGTCATGTACCAGAATGTTCATTGCGGCACTCTTTGCAATAGCCAGGACATGGAAGCAACCTAAGTGCCCATCGACAGATGAATGGTTAAAGCAGATGTAGCACATATATACAGTGGAATATTACTCAGCCACAAAAAGAAACGAACTTCATTTATTTGTAGTGAGGTGGATGTACCTAGAGACTGTGATACAGAGTGAAGTAAGTCAGAAAGAGAAAAACTAATACTGTGTACTAACACACATATATGGAATCTAAAAAAGAAATACGTTCTGACGAACCTAGGGGCAGGACAGGAATAAAGACACAGACATAGAGAATGGACTTGAGGACATGGGGAGGGGGAAGGGTAAGCTGGGCTGAAGTGAGAGAGTGGCATGGCCATATATACACTACCAAATGTAAAATAGATAGCTAGTGGGAAGCAGCCGCATAGCACAGGGAGATCAGCTCTGTGCTTCGTGACCACCTAGAGGGGTAGGATAGGGAGGGTGGGAGGCAGACACAAGAGAGAAGAGATATGGGGATATATGTGCACATATAGCTGTGTACATCACTTTGTTATACAGCAGAAACTAACATACCATTGCAAAGCAATTATACTCCAATAAAGAAGTTTAAAAAAAAAGACTACTATGAACAATTATACACCAACAAATTGGACAACCTAGAAGAAATAGACAAATTCTTAGAATTATACTATCTTCCAAGACTGAATTAGGAAGAAATAGAAAATCTGAGTATAACAATTATTAGTAAGGAGATTGAATTAGTAATCAAAAAAATCCCTATAAGCATAAGTTTGTGACCATATAATTTTACTCATGAATTCTACCAAACATTCAAAGATTTGCCACCTCTCCTTAACCAAGGAGGTTAAAGACCTGTACCCTGAAAACTGTGTCATTGATGAAAGCAATTGAAGAAGACACAAAGAAATGGGAAGATATTCCATGTTCTTGGATTGGAAGAACTGATATTATTAACATGGTATGTTACCCAAAGTAGTATGCAGATTCAATGCAATCCCTATCAAAATTCCAGTGACATTTTTCATTGAACAATGAAATTGTTCAAATGAAATAGAACAAACATTTCAAAAATTTACATGGCATCAGAAAAGATCCTGAATACCTAAACCAATCTTGAGAAAAAAAAGATCAAATCTGGAGGCATCACTCTCCCTGATTTCAAACTAAATTACAGAGCTATAGTAATCAAAACAACATGGTATTGGCATAAAAACAGACACATAGATCAATGGAACAGAAAAGAGAACCCAAAATTAACCTCATGCATATATGGTCAGTTAATTTATGACAAAGGAGGCAAGAATATACAATGGGAAAAGGACAGGCTCTTTAATAAATGGTACTAGGAAAACTGGACAGCTACATGCAAATGAATGAAATAACCCCTATGTTATACCATACACAAAAACAAACTCAAAATGGAGTTAAAACTTGAATGTAAGACCTGAAACCATGAAACTCCTTGAAGAAAACATAGACAGTAAGCTACTTAATATTGGTCTTCGCAATGAATTTTTGAATGTGACTTTAAAAGCAAAGGCAATGATAGCAAAAATAAACAAGTGGGACTATATCAAACTAAAAAGCTTCTGCACAGTAAAGAAAACCATCACCAAAATGAAAAGACAACCTACTGAATTGCAGAAAATATTTGCAAATAATGTATTTGATAAGGGTTTTATATCCAAAATATATATAGAACTCATAAAACTCAATAGCAAAAAAACCCCAAACAATCTGATTAAAAAATGGGCAGAGGATCTGAATAGACATTTTTCCAAAGGACACATACTGATGGCCAGCAGACACATGAAAAAGTGCTCAGTCTCACTAATTGTCAGAGAAATGCAAATCAAAACCACAGTGAGATATCACTTCACTCCTGTTAGAATGGCTGTTATCAAAGAGACAAGAAATGACAAGTGTTGGTGAGGATGTGGAGAAAAGGGAACTCTTGTGCACTGTTGGTGGGAATGTAAATTGGTGCAGCCACTATGGAAAACAATATGGAGATCCCTCAAAAAATTAAAAGGAGAACTACAATCTGATCCAGCAATTCCATTTATGGGTATTTATCCAAAAGAAACAAAACAGTAATTTGAAAAGATATATGCACCCCTATGTTCATTGCAGCATTATTTATAATAGCCAAGATATGAATGCAACCTAAGTGTCCATTGATAGGTAAATGGATAAAGAAATGGTATATATACAATGGAATACTACTCAGTCATAAAAAATAAATAAAATCTTGCCATTTGCAATAACATGGATGGACCTTGAGGGAACTACGCTAAGTGAAATACATCAGACAGAGAAAGACAAATACCATACGATTTCATTTATATGTGGAATCTAAAAACAAAACAAATGAACAAAACAAAACAAAAATCACAGATACAATGAACAGAATGATGGTTGCTAGAGAGGAGGAGGTTGGGGAGTGAGTAAAATTGGTGAAAGGAGTCAAGAGGTACACATTTCCAGTTATAAAATAAGTCATGGGGATGTAATGTACAGCATGGTGATTTTATTCAATAATATTGTAGAGCATACTTTTAAGTTGCCAAGAGAATAAATCCTAAAAGTTAACTTTGTATGGTGACAGATAGTAGCTGGACTTATCCTGGTGGTCATTTTGCAATGTATACAAATGTTGAATCAGTATGTCATGCACTTGAAACTAATATAATATTATATGTCAATTACACCTCAAAAAGAAAAGAAAAAGAATAGAGTTTAGAGTATTTAAGCCTAGGGAGTGAAATTGGGGTTAGTGAAAAATACTTTTGCATTTAATTTAATACTGTTCTTTAGTATTTGAATTAGCTTCTATGCATATATAACTTTTATAATAAAGAATAGTAGAATAAATAAATGAGTTAAGCATGTTTGGGGTTTCAGATTCTGTTCCTCAGAGTTCAGTTCAAGTGCGTCAAAAAATGTTCTGAGTGTTCAGGGTGGCTGAAAAATCAGGGTGCTATGTTTCTTACCCTCACTTCACTAGAGCAGTTATGCTTTTATCATTTTTTAGAATTGTCATACTAGATTTCATTTGAATAAAGAATTCTGTTTCTGTTCTCTCTCATCCTTCCTCCCTCCCTCCCTCCCTCCTTCCTTCCTTCTTTTCTTTCTTTCCTTCTTTCCTTCCTTTCATTTTTTGTGTTTCTCCCATTAAATCTACAATAGGTTTCCATTTTTTTCTGTGACTTATTTGTGTACCCTTGGTGTAACTCTGAATCTCTCAGCAACTCAGTCCTCTTATGCAAAATGAGATAATATTGATCTTTTAGAACTGTTTAAAGAATAATGTGAGATAATTCATGTTAATCACTCAAAGAAGAAAAAACTTCTAATCACCTCCACAGACATAAAAAGACACAATTATAAATTTTACTTCATCCTTGATAATAATCTTTTAGTAACATAGGAATAGACATACTTCTTTTTTTAGATGATAAGAATACTTACATTTCAAGACTAAAGCTTAATGGTGAAACATAAGATCATGACTTCCACAATTATTATTTAAAATTTTTCTGGAATTAATGGCTAATGTAATTACGGAAGTAAGGAATTGGAAAAATTATCATTGTTTACAGATAATATGATGATATACTCAAAAAAACTCTAGATAAAATGTAAAAACTGTTAGAAAAATGGGAGAATGTCATACCATTGTTTTGATTAAAATACATATACTTAGGTTCTAGAAAGTTTTTCTGTGTTAATGTTTATTTATACCACTCTTCCTACTAAGGATGTAATTATGACTCATTCATTTAGAATTACGTTTTACATAGAATAAGAGACTATCTGGCTGCAGTGTGTGAGGAAGAGAGGAAATAGTTATGAAAGTAGGTTTAAAAAAGGCAGAGCCATCCAGACAAAGAGAGAAGAAGGAGCAATCAGAGGAGTGGAAAGAAATTCATAGAATTGAAGACTGTGGAAGCCTAGATGACAGTTTGAAGAAAGAGAACATGGGTAATAGAGAAAAATAGTGTGAGGAAGGCAAACATAGAAAAGACTGGAGAGAGTGTGAGAGGTGGCATTTTGAAGGTCAGTGGTCATGTATGACAGAGTAATTTCAGTAGAGAAAAGGGGCTGAAATTACATTGAAGTGAGTTATTGTGTACTAAGAAAATCGAGTCAGAAAGAGAAATCTGGCAACTTAAAGAGGTAAGGTCAATTAATTGCTATTATTTTTTTTTTAAGTTGGGAATTTTTGGAGTCAGAAAGTAGGAGAAGAGTTTTAAGATGATACAACGTCTCAGAGAAAGTGAAGTAAATGCAATAAATAGTAAAAATAGAGGAATTAGGCTTGGCACCTGTTGAAAACAATTCTCTCTCAGAGACTGGCATCAAGAAGGCAAAAAAGCGCAAATAAGATTGAAAATGTTTGAGATGGGGGAACCATAGTCAGATGGCTGCAATCTTCAGTGTCAAATAGGAGAAAAGGTCATCTGTGAGTGTTTTGGGGACAGACATTGGATTAGCTACTTAATGTGGTAGATTTTTGCCAATAATGTCATAGAATAACAAATAATAAGGATTAAAGAATTTTTGAGCAGGTAAGGACCCAGTAGAGGCTAAAAAAGAATGTAATAATAAGAAAAAAACCTAATCAGCTCCCACTGCGCTTCAAAGAAGTTACTCAAAATAATTAACATGCCCCTTTTTGTTTGATCACCTTTATTTGGACATCAGAAATTACGCCTTGAATCACCATTTTTGGCTCCATTTTTCAGCCAGTTCCAATTTAGTTAAAACTGGAATATTTAAAATTGGAAAAATAGGAAAATTGTTTATTATTTTAAAATAATTTTTGTCTCTTGGAAATTCTCTTTTTGCATTTCTACCACTATTATGATTAAAATATGTATGCTTAAGCTCTAGAATGTTTCTTCCCCATTAATGTTTATTTTATCCCACTCTTCTTACCAAGGATGTAATCATGGCACATTCATTTAAAATTGCATTTTACATAAAAGCCTCCTCATCCTGAAAATGTCATTGTGTGTGACTCCTTTCAGTCAGATTTTGTCCCATCCAAGAACCCTTCTAGTGTAAAATAGTAGTTTAAAAATCATTAGTGTCTGGGTTATCTGAAGGACTGTGCAAAAATCTAAGATTCCTTTATGGTTTTTAAAATGTTTTATTTTTATGTAGAAGATATTTTTGCTTAATTTTTCTTATTGCTTTGGCTGTGAAAAGAACAATTTTTCACTTACCTCTGGATAGGCTTCACTCATCCTACACTGAGAGAGTTCCAAGTTTTTAGTAATATAATAGGGAGTAATGGTTAAGAAAGATCCACATTTGAATTCTGGTTCTGTCACCAACTAGCTGGATGACTCTGGAAAAATTATTTGTCTTTTCTGGGCCTCAGTTGCTATTTTTCCCAGCCTACAGTGGATTTTCCTTTTCATTTAGAATTTCTTACACTGGAGGTCTGTATTAGTTTCTATTGCTGCTGTAACAAATTACCACAAACAACACAAAATTACTGTTCTACAATTCTGGAGTTCAGGATTCTGAAATGGATCTCCCTGGGCTAATGTCAATGTGTCAGCAGGGCTGCATTCCTTCTAGAAGTTCTAGGGGAATATCTGTTTCCTTGCCTTTTCCAGCTTCTAGGTGCCACCCTCCTCCTGCCTGTGACCCCCATCCATCTTGAAGGCAATCAATTGCATCACTGTGACCTCTGCTTCAGTTGCTATGTCTCCTTCTCTGACACTCTTACCTCCTTCGTTCACATATAAAAACCCTGTGATTAAAAATAATCTAGGATAATATCCAAATTTTTAAAATTTAATCACATCTGTAAAGTCCATTTTGTCATGTAAGGTAACATATCCTTATGTTACAGAATACAGGGATTAGGATGCAGACATCTTTTGGGGAGGAGGATGCATTATTCTGCCCATCACAAAGTCAGAAAGGACACACTCTATAGATTTCCACCTCTTCACGCAACCACCGCCAGAGAAAAATATCACTTTTATGAAAATTCTCCATGTTAGTGAGAAAAATATCTCTTTTTCTTTCTGAGTTTATTTGTATAATGAATTATCTCTCTAAAAATGCCAACGTGTAAGAGTTCCATTAGTATGCTTCAACATTAATTAACAGGGACACTTCTTATTTCATTTGACTTTCATGGGTTTTGTCCATCAATACTGCACTGTGGAATGGATGACTCTTTCCCACTGCAGCATCTTATTTTCTTTCCTATGTATGGCTTCATGCTAGCCAAAAGGTAAGATGTTACAATTATTTATGCTAATCTCAATTTGCTTTTGTGCTGTAGACAGTACAAATAAAGCTGCAGCAATTGATTACACATCACTGACAGCAGAAGAAACATACAGTTTCATCAATGAAAAAACTGAGTCATGTAACAAGTCAATAGTTATGTGCAACCTCATGAGAATGACAATCAAAACCAGGTCGTAATGATATAAATATTTATTGGGTACCTCATCCTGCTTGGTGATTTCAATAGTATGTAAAAAAATATGTTTAAAAGGAAACATTTCTGTTTTTATTGAATACTCTTTTGTAAAATACATTGTATTATATTGGAGTCTTAAGTATTTTTACATTGAGTCTCTTGTTTTTAAGTTTTATTTTATAGCCATTTGATTTAATCTTAAAATGGATAAATATCATATTTAAATATCTATATTCACTAATGTTTCTATGCCTGACACAGGTCTATTGTTGTCTTATACAGATATTATTTTGGTAAATTACATTGAGGAATAGTTAGAAATGGTATAAATGTGTAAAAATAATGTCTTAACAGTTAAAATAAACATCTATAAAATTTATTCATCAAAATAACTGTCTGAGGCTTTATAATAAATTACTGAAAGAATAGAACTAGAATGCATAACTTCCAAAGTGTTGGGGGAAAGAAAAAGGAGAATAAAGAAAACTCTTTCAGTTCAACAGAAGTCTAGAAAGGAAGGGGAAAAAAATCAGAGAAAAATAGGCGAAATATTCAGCAAATATTTAATGAGCATCTGCTATAAACCAGAAATTTTTCTCTGAAAATATTATTCAAACAAATTGGAAAGTACAATAAGTGTAAATAGATTAAACTCTTCTATTAAATGTCAAAGACTTTCAGCTTGGATACACTGGTTTTCTAAAAGACTCTAGATGTATATCAGTGACACAGCTAAATCAAAACATACAGAAAGACTTATAACAAAGGAATGGGAAAAGATATATAATATGAATGTGTTTCATCTAATGACATAACCTTAAAATATGTAAAGCCAAAGATACAGAATTACAAGGTAAAGCCAACAAATGCACAATCATAGTGGGTTTAAAAAAATATTTCAGAAATTAACCTATCATAACTGAATTTAGTAAGGATTTAAAAATCCTAACATACAGACTAGATTTTAAAAATTAAAGTTTAGCTTTAAAATTAGCAGAAGGCACATCATTTTTGTTTCTGTTTAGTTGTCATTGACTAAATTGTCAGGCTATCTGATCAATCTAACAAATTATAAAGCAAAATCTTAACAAAAGCTTCTGATTCTGAAATCAAAATCCTCTGGCAATCTGGCTAATTAGTCTTAACAGACCTGCTTTCTGCCTCCATTTGTTCCTCGCTTTTCCAATGAAAACTTAGTAAAGAGTATTAAATCTCAGCCCTCAAGGAAAAGAAGACACAGATGAGAAAGTATCTACCTACTAAAGCATTCTCTATGAGTGAAGGAAACCACACTACTTTCTAATTCTGTAGAAGATAGATATCCTTTGCATCTTTTAACACACTCAGATTGCCTAAATGAATGAGAAAATAACGCAAAAGTTTTGAATTCTACAACTATGCATTCTAGTTGCCAAGAAGAAAATTACATGATGTGGGCATTCTAAATTTATTTTGGTAAGTAATCTTAATGAGGAAATCTTGTTAATAATAAATAAAATGAGATGCAATATGAAAAAATTATGATATTCAAAACTGTATTTGGTTGTTTAAATTGGGTTGCATTATTTTGTTCTGAAGCTTGGTAGATAATGTGGTACTATATCATTTGGATTTTTTTTTCAGTGAAACACAGATTGGATATTTAAACACAAAGAATGCCTACAACACCCTGTTATATCATGTCTTCCTGACTCAAAGTTGTTCTTTTTAGGTAGGATAACTAGTGAATACAATCGGCCTTTATCACAATGAAATTAGACAGCATCCTAATGTTTAGCATACATCCAAGCAAAGAATACTCCTTTCAGAGAGGAATGAGAAAACAGATCAATCAGAAAATATAACACTATGAAGTTAACATTTCAAATTAATGGGGTTTTTTGTGCGTTTTATTTTTTTTTGGTGTTTGGGCCTATATTTTATTAATTTCTAACTGGTTCTTTTGGCTGTTATGTTAATCTTCTGCAAAGTATCAGTGATAGCATGTAGAAAATAAGATGTGGTCTCCAAAGCAGTGTTAATCTAAGCATAATTTTTGGTTTAAAAGGTTTTCACTACACACCTTTAAACGTGGCCACACTTTGCTAGATGCAGGACTTTTAACATTTTTGATGATATTTGATTACTCTAAAATAGAAATGTAAAAGGTGTCTTTGAATAACTCCAGAACTGCTAATCAACCTAAACTAAGAATAAAAATCAGAATTACAATCTCTTCCTAGTCTAAAATTTGTTATTCTTCCTATATTCTTTAATATTCTTTCTGAGAATATTCTTTAATATTTTTATTCCTACTTGTTATTCCTTTTCTTTATTACTGTATTTTTAAAACCTAAAACACTTTGACTACTAGTTTAATCTTTCTTAATTGCCTACAGTCTATAACTTTTTTGTATTACACATGATTACATAACTGATATAAAGTTTAAATACTTAATCAAAGGTAGGTTGAGGGAGAGAGTGGGAAGAAATAACCCATACTACTACTTTCATTGTCATGATGGGCCACTGAATTATTTTGATTAAAAGTCTCCTCTTACTGTTCAAATAAGTTTGTATTTGAAGAGTACAAGTTAGTAAGTTAGCTAGCTGGACCAAAATTTTTTACCAGGTCAATAAGGAAAGCTGCTAAGAATTATCTTCTCAATTTTAGTTGAAAATGTCATGTAACTTAACTTTATCATTAAAAAAATCAGCATTTACACTAATAACTTGTCATGTTAGGCTGGAAATATAAATCCTCCATTAAAATATTTTTCTTGTCATATAATATAGACAAGTTAAATAGAATATCCCATATAATGTTATTTCTTAAGTTTTTTATTGATTTTTTTTACTGTGGATGTCATTCAAATATTATTGAAATGGATAATCTATAGAACTTTTTTCTGTTGGTCCCTTTGTTTTATGGAATAAATTCTGTGACCACATGTACCTTTATGGACTGGAACTGGAAATATATTTTTCATTTTATGTAATATAATAAAAATTTTAAAATTATGTATAATAATCACCCAATATAAATTTATTATAAAGTTTCACAGTCTTTTATGTAGCCTGGAAGAAAACACTGTGCTAGACAATGGCATGATTGAATTGACAATTAAGTCCATAGTTGGGCTGCATTCAATAGAATTTCAGTCCCTAGAACCAAGGAGGTTATACCCTGACTCTACCCTGCATGCCTATTTTATTGTCTTCATTTCTGTTTCCCACTTAAAAGATTGTAGAATCAATCTGGTGGTGAAACAACAGGATAGAAAACATTATAGGATCAGGGCATATGAGGAGCCACTGGAAGAAAAGAAAAATGGAAGACTCTTGGATTATGTGATAATAATCTTAAATAATTTACTGAATAGAAAAAAGGATTTTACATTCTTCTGTGTATGATAGAGAAGGATAAAATGTGAGATTATATGGACATAAAATTAGATTCAATAAGAAACAATTTAAGTTATATCAAGCTGGAATGAGGTAGTGATTTTCTTCCATGGAAGCCTGAATAATCATTTATGGATGGTATTTATAAAGCATTTTGGTATGGTTGAAAACCTAAGATAGATTACTTCTGAGCTTTCTCTTAAAGTCTAAATTTTATTTTTCCATATTTAAAGAGTGGAAGAAATTCTCTACCAAAATTCATCTGGGCCATGTGGAACATTGATCTCCTACTAATTGTACTCTAATAATAATTATTATTAATAATAATAGATAAACAGTATCATTATTTCCATTTCACAGATGAATAAACTGGGGCAAAGTAAAATTCAGCAACATGCCCAGTCACAGAGCTAAGGAGACCCTTGGAACTGGGATTTTAACTCAGGTGAATCTGACTCCTGAGCCTGAGCTCTTAATGCATATATTCTGCTGCCAGTTTATGGAAAAAAAAGCTTAAATAGCCAATGTGCTCTCAAATATCTGGAGAGTCATTTCACTTAAAGAAAATAAAGTGGCAGGATAGGTATTTTATTTCTTATGCCAAAATTTCAGAGGACATGATAATAATGATAGTGAAATCAGCAATTACACTTTCTCCTGAAACAGTTGCTGCTATCCTAATTTATTGGGACTTACAAAGTCCCATCCACTCTGTAAACATTTTCAGGTATTATCTCATTTAATTCTTAAAACAATCTTTCTTGTAAGGTAGGTACAATTATTTCTGTTTAACAGTTGAAGAAGCTGAGGTCCAAAGTTATACTCCAAGAAATGATAGCTGTCTTATTACCTAGAGCAACTTTTATTCACTCAGCTTAGTCTTTCATTCTATAGAATGAGTCTATTCTCATTTTATAGAGAATCATTTTCTCTTATCTAGAAGTTTCTCCAAATGCAAAAGTTGGCATGTTCTCAAACTAGGATCATAGAATACTCTCTTAAACTCATTTTTAATAGCTATTTATAAACAACAGAATTCCTATAGTCTATGAAGAATAGTCGATCAGTCAATTAATTACTGAATTAGTCAGCAATCAGTGTGCTAGACCCTGTGAAGGATACAACAACAATTCCTACTGTCCAGGAGCTTACACCTTAGCTGAGGTGTCAGAAAATGTAGACCTAAACACTTAACAGTAAAAGAAAGTCAAATGACTGGTACAAACAGTAAAAGATTTTGCAGTGAAAGAAACTGTATTATGGTGCACCGTTAGTGCTAGGGAAAGCCTCATGGGATTTACCCTGTGTGTTGATGAATGACTGATTTAGATGAGTGAAGAGAATCAAGAGAGAGCATCTGACATAGAGAGAAGGAAAAGAATGAACACTGACAAGCAGTTTGTAGTATATAAGACATGTTGGGCTCCAGTGACCAGATGGGTAAGGCTGTGGGCGAGTGGGTATTTTACTTGATTATTTATAATGCTACATTAGTTCTTTATTTTAGTAGTAATACTTTTACATTTTCCTTAAGAATATGTACAAATATCAAAAGCAATAGACTCTGATTGAGAAGTATGGTAAGATGTAAAAGTTAACTTTTTCAAGCGTCTTATCTATAGGTTGGCCACCCAGAGGAAAAGTCCCCTTGCAAAAAGCTCTAGTAAATTAGTCTATGTCCCTATGGTTAGTCATTCAATCCTGGTGCTGTCATTTACAAACGTGGCCCAAATCTATGACATTTTCCCATCAGAGGGCTGGGTCAAGGCCCCAACTTGGGTGGAACCATGCCTGCTTTTACCAGTAGAGTAGAGCAGACATGACACTATGTGATCTCCAAGGCTGAGTCATGAAAAGCCATGAAATTTTGCCCTTTTTCCCAGAACACTCACCCTTGGAGTCCAGAGCCACCGTGTAAAAATGTCTGTCAACCCTGAGGCTGCTGTGTTCTCCTTAGGGAGAGGCCATGTTTGGATGCCCTGGTCAACACAATCAGCCTCACCGTCCTTGCCAAGGAACCAGCTATGTGAGTGAAGCCATGTTAGACCCTCCAAATCAGCCCATCTGCTGAATACATCAATTGTATTTAGCCAGCTGAATACAACTCAGGCTCTGTCAGTGCCACATTAAATAGAAGAATCACATAGCTGAGACTTGACTGCATTTCTAACTCATGAAATCATGAGGTATATGTAATACAATATGTTTTTGTGCAGTAATAGATAACTAAAAGACCTGATCAACTGTAAGGCTTGAATCCCAGCCCTGACCACTGACCCCTGCCATCATGCTAGTAGTGTAGCTTTTGCTTCCAGAGTTAGGAAACCTGATATGGCAAATACCTTCGCTATCCTGCACTGCCCTAGAATGTAATAAGCTCTGAGGGAACTGGATCTCCTCTATTGCTCCAGTCCCTGTGAATATTCCCTGGTGAATATTGCCAAGCTGACCTAGCAGAGGGTGTACTGCCTGTTCAACCACCAGCTCTAGTTCGCACAAACATGGGTTTTTCGACATTCCATGAGGTACTGTGGGACATCATTAGACAATCTAGAAGTAGGGTGGGCACTAAAACACCGGAGAAAAAGATATTCAAAAGCAGGGTACTGACCACACTCTACTATTGTGAATTTTCTGGGGCAGCCCTGATTCTAAATGTTCTATCTCTATCACCAAATATTATTGAAACATCTTAGAATCTCCTATATTTTTGGTGTCTGACATTTCTTCCAGACTACCTCTTTCACTGGAAGAGTCACATAATCTTTTGTCAGACTATATGTCCCAGTTTTGTGTTCAGAAAAATAGGCCAATGTACTTTTAACTCAAAGTTACAGTGTGACAAATTTGGTACCTCTCATCAGAGTATAGAGGCTGAAGGCCTGCTGGACATTATAAAAGGAGAAAGTAGAAGAGAAAAAGTTTCTGTATAAGGTCTATATTTAGTTCATATATACAGATATCCTGAAAAAGTCATAATTTAGCCTAGTTTTTTAATTGTAGAAATCGTTGTTATAAGTCTTTCTGGTAAGTGTGCATTTCTCAACAATATTTTCTTGCGGATTTTTAAAGATGTGCTTTTAGTATTATAAGAGAGGAAAAATTCATCTCGACAAGAAGCTATTGAAATTCCTTAACCTATTTTTGTGTTTGTCTTTTTCCCTGTTGATATACTGAACTTTTAAAATTATGGTAGACCATAGTCATTGCTATAATTCACGTTTTACCTTTACTATATTCTGTCAGACTAAGAGTGAGGGGAAAGCTATCAAAACTTCACGGACCCATAGCTCAACTGGGTTCTGGACACTCCACAAATAATGTGTATGGGGCTAATACTGCCTTGACATGCAACTGTTTACCATATACAGCTGAACTTTCATGAGGCACCTCCTTGCTAGAGATGGCCACGTGGGCTTTATGTACTAGTCTCTTTAATGATAATCAAATTAAATGAGATTTAGGTCTGTGGAAACAATATCTGCCAACTAAGGTCTTTTCCCCTTTTCCAGGATGTCAACGTTATATAAGTAATTCCAACATTATTGGTGTACATAATTAAGAATTTTTTAAAAAGTATAGCCTTCACATTTCTAATTATATCTCTAATATATCATGGAGTAATTTTGTCAACATATTTCTCTGCATCTTCTAATCCATCATTGTATTTTCCCTTAAATTTGTTTACATTACCACCATAAACTGGATTATCTTATTGATCAGTAGTAGTCTATAAAATGAGAGGATATCTGTATTCTTTCCCATAAAAAAGATGCCTTAATGGTTAATTGATACAATTCTCCTAAGGAAAAATTTAAATTTTACTTACAAAGAAACTACATTACTCCAAGGTTTACTATATTTTAAAACTTCTTGAGACAATATTAATTAAAAAAAATTTCTTAAAGGGAATGGCCTCTTTAGGAAATAAATGATGGCAGAAGAATGCAGATAATAAAAATGCATGATTTGGTCAAAGAGTGATTCAAGTAATTGAATACATATAAAGGAGGAAAGGGAAAGTCAATTAAATGAATGAGTTATTTAATTGCCAACCTTCTTGAATGAAAGTGACATCAAAGCATCTGAATAAAAATTTACATTGATTAGGTGCACATAGTTTGGCTGTTTCTCCAAGTTTTTGGTTTCTGATGGAGAAAAGAGAAAAGATTCATAGAAGCTGAGAAAGTAGTAGAAGAGACAGTTGGAGGCCTGCTTCAAGATTAGCAAGGCGGCCCCTTTTTAAGAGCTTCACTGCTTAATTAAAGCTAAGTGCCAGGATAGAAGAAGTTCATCTATCAGTGATTCTGAATTAAAGCATAATGTAGGGGAAAGTAAGAAGTTTTGTAGCTGGTGCCTTGTTTAAAGTCATGGACAGGAAAAAGAGACAAGATATTTCAACTCCTGAGAGCTCTGTCTTGAAAGCAAAGGCATACCAGGAATGGAAGGGAATCTAACATTTAGTTAGGAAGCCATTCACCAACAGTTTAGTGAGGCAAAGCTCTATATGCAGGTGTTTACATTTGTTTAACTTGACACTGTGGCTTGCCTTAAATACATTAATAATATGCCTGGTGCAGTAGAGAGCATGTGGGATCATGACTGAATGACTACATAGAAATTAGAATTCTGCTCCTTATCAGTAGTAAGTTCTTTATAACTGGCATAAAATGATAACCTTTATATGCACTTTTATTGTAATATTATTGAGTTAAAACATAGGTAGGGGAAATGTTAGCTTGGGTGGAGACTGTGTCTTATAGTCTCACATATTCATGCTGGAAAAGGATGGGGCAAGGGAAAGCAATTTACATTTTTTGAATGCCTACTACATGCCAGGAATGAGACTAGACACTTGATTACTCAATTCTGGGGGAAGTTTGTGAGATGGTTAATCTCATACCCATTTTATAGGGAAAGAAACTGAGCTTCAGAGAGGTAATCTGTTCAAGTGTTGATGATGATGGTTTATACAGTTTGAGAATCAAACATAGATCTGCATGTCTTTAAAAGTCATGCTCTTTATTTTCTACCAACTTCCTGATAAAATCATATGAGGAAAAAACCATTCTTCGGTCATTAAAAGAAAAATCTAGTAAAAAAAAAACCCTAATAAATGACAGGTAATAACACTCATGAGGGTGGGTGTTCAATTCCTCTAGCATTGTTTTCATGGCTGTTTCAGGGGCCGATATTCTCACCCCCTCTGCTCTCCTGCAATTCCTAAATATATGATAGTCATTTCAACATTGGTTTAAATTTGAGTTGGTGTACTAACTCTTCCAGCAAGATTTTCATTTTCACTGTTATTTCTACTAGAAATAATTTTGAAAAGCTAAAACATGTTAGAAGGTGCCTAGTAAAAAGCATATTGTGTGCCTGTTGTATGCATCAGTTCATTTGAATCTTATGATAAATTTTGAGGTGATTTACGGCTGTCATTGTATCTTATGGATATTGAAATCAAGGCTTGGGAGATTGCCTACATTCAGACAGTTAGTGAGCAGAGGAGCTTGGGTTTCTAATGCCAAAGCCCTTCTTCCTGGGCACTATGCTGCTCTGTTAGATGCCTAGAAGTGATGAGTATCTCTTGTTAGCATGACCACTGATGCAAAGTTCATGAAATGTGAAACACATACTAGGGATGAGAACATTCTTAGAGCTCTTGATAATATTAACCTAATGTTGACCCTCGAGTGGTCACACAATGTAAATTCACACACACACACACACACACACACATATCACAATGTTTAAGGAAAGAACAGATGAGCCAAGTGATGTCTAGGACCAATTTTGTGAAATGATTTTTAGAATTGATTGAATGTAAAGTATTCAATATTATATTTAAATATTTCCATTTCCACATGAAGTATATGTTTTTGAAACCATATCCTAAATCTACATCTAATGTCTGCTTCAGTGAACAAGAGAATACCCTCCATAAATAGCAACAGCATCAAATTTATGGGTAAGAGAATATAATTTCTGGTTGATTTGCTTAGAACGACACCATGGTTATGAGGGGAGCATTTCTGAATTCAAATTTCTGCATGATCTCTGAATTTTCTCACCAAAGTCTGGCTTTGGATATCCAGCCATGCTCTAGGAAGATACTCAGATACATTTTTTTGTTGTTGTGGTTTTTAACAGAACATCTGGTATTTATTGGCAGAATGCATTAGTGGTGATGTGCTGTAAAATTTAAGCCAAAACTTGATGGAGTATGAGTTTGTTTTGTTTTATGTCATTTTCTCTGTATGAAATCCAAAGTCCAAATATTGCTTCCTACCTACAATGGCATCTGAAAACATACTAATCACAGTCATTGGATTTTAGAGATTTCAACCAAAGATTAGCAGAGCATTAAGATGAAATAACAGATGAATAATTTAGAATGATAACAGACTCTAATGTTAAATATATCTCTAATGTTAAATATATAGGAAAAGCGACTTCACAAAAATACACGTTTTCTCTTTTAGTTTTCAATATTGTTGGAAAGAGACATATCTTTTTTTTTTTTTTGCGGTACGCGGGCCTCTCACTGCTGTGGCCTCTCCCGTTGCGGAGCACAGGCTCCGGACGCGCAGGCTCAGCGGCCATGGCTCACGGGCCCAGCCGCTCTGTGGCATGTGGGATCTTCCTGGACCGGGGCACGAACCCGCATCCCCTGCATCAGCAGGCGGACTCCCAACCACTTGTGCCACCAGGGAGGCCTTTCTTTTTTTTTTTTTTTAATATTACCTTCCTCTTTATTTTTTTTAATTTTTAATTTTTTTAAATTTTATTTATTTATTTGTTTGTTTATTTATTTATTTTTGGCTGTGTTGGGTCTTCGTTTCTGTGTGAGGGCTTTCTCTAGTTGCGTCGAGCGGGGGCCACTCTTCATAGCGGTGCGCGGGCCTCTTACTGTCGCGGCCTCTCTTGTTGCGGAGCACAGGCTCCAGACACGCAGGCTCAGTAGTTGTGGCTCATGGGCCTAGTTGCTCCGCGGCATGTGGGATCTTCCCAGACCAGGGCTCGAACCCGTGTCCCCTGCATCGGCAGGCAGATTCTCAACCACTGCACCACCAGGGAAGCCCGAAAGAGACATATCTTAATTCCATTTCTCAAAATGCAAGTATATTCCCTCCTGAACCAATCTTTCCTCAGCAGGCTGATTTAGATAAGAAAATGAAAAGAGATAACTGAATGGATCCTCCAACCTTGTGATTCAGTAATTGGGGCTGGGTGCCCCTTGGGGTGGCAAAGCAATTCTGAGACTTTTGAAGCTCTCTGAACAGCTGTTTGGTAGTAGTCTCAACAGAGCCCGTTAGCACAGCTCCTGGTCAGGGCCAAGTTAACTGCATCCTTTTACTGTCACCACCACACTCCCTCTTATCATGTCCCTCCATTATCACTCGCTCGCCTCCCCAGCTTGCTCTGTTAGCATTTCTACTCTCCTAGGAGGAAAGAATCCTCTCTTGTTCTCTTCCCCACACCCCCAACTAATTCTCTCTCACCTCTCCCACTTTTCCTCTCTATCCAAGACTGCTGCCTCTTTTCCTTTCTTCTTTCTCCCAAACCAAATACGTAGGTTCTTTCTTTCCCTCTGTCAAGCACTACTCTTCACTAGTTTCCATACTTTTGATGGAGGGAACTGCTTGAATATCTTAAATCATCAGACTAGAGGTGTACTATTTTTCTTTGGGAGGGAGGCAGTAAACAGAAATGGTTAAGAATACAGGCTTTGAAATTAGACTAAAACTTGACCTACAGCTCAGTTCTGACATGTTGTTGAAAGCAGCATACATTACTTATTCTCCCTTAGCTCCCATTTCCACCTCCATTAAATGGGGATGATAGTATCTTCCTAAAGTTAAGTATAGGGATTAAAGAAACCATTGTTATAAATACACTTTACCCAGTAATTGGAACAGAACCAGCAGGCAATAAAGAACAGCTCCTGTTATTCATACACCATACCTGTTGATTAGATAGGACTGGTGTCAAGTCTTTGGCTTAGCCAAATTCTCTGTCTTCCCTCTTTGCCCATCCAGGGATGCCTGTTCACCTACAGGTACCTCATCCATTTATTCACTGTTCATTCAGGAACCTATCTAGAGGATATGTTATGTCCTATCCACAGGTACTTTTTTAAATATGAATTTTATTTATTTATTTATTTAGGCTGCGTTGGGTCTTTGTTGCTGTGCACGGGCTTTCTCTAGTTGTGGTGAGCAGGGACTACTCTTCGTTGCCGTACGTGGGCTCCTCATTGCGATGGCTTCTCTTGTTACAGAGCACGGGCTCTAGGCACACAGACTTCAGTAGTTGTGGAACACAGGCTCAGCAGTTGTGGCTCGTGGGCTCTAGAGCCCAAGCTCAGTAGTTGTGGTGCATGGGCTTAGTTGCTCTGTGGCATGTGGGATCTTCCCGGACTGGGGCTCAAACCCATGTCCCCTGCACTGGGAGACGGATTCTTAACCACTATGCCACCAGGGAAGTCCCTCCCCAGGTACTTTTTATCACTCTACCATAATCACAAAAATTAATCCAACAAACAATCTAATTAATAATTAATTTAATAATTTAATTAATAAGTAATAATTTAATTAATAATTTAATTAGTCAATAAACTTCCAGGCATTATTCCTTCTAGATAATTTAATGATCTAGAGGTGGGGGAAGGGAAAGAGGAAATGAGGAAGAGATAAGGAAGGATGGTAAGGAGTCCCTTTAACTTCTAAAGGGTCTTCTGTTCCCAAAGAGTAGATTTCCTGGTAATGGACCAGCTGTGTGGGCAGGAATTGTGAACTGATGAAATTACAACAGCCATAAAACACTGATTTTTCTACTTGCACTATTTAGGTCAAAAGAGAAAGCACAGGTTCACACCTCACCAGAGAAGAATGAAGATGTGAAATCAGAAGCTGCAAGCTAATGGACTTCAAGGTGAATCACACTCATAGACATATGTGGTTTAACTCATCCAGTGTTTTAGTTTTGGTTTTTATTTGTTTCTTTTCTTTCTTTCTTTTAAAATACTTTTTTTTTTTTTTTTTTTTTGTGGTATGCGAGCCTCTCACTGTTGTGGCCTCTCCCGTTGCTGAGCACAGGCTCTGGACACGCAGGCTCAGCGGCCATGGCTGACGGGCCCAGCTGCTCTGCGGCATGTGGGATCTTCCCGGACCGGAGCACGAACCTGTGTCCCCTGCATCGGCAGGTGGACTCTCAACCACTGCGCCACCAGGGAAGCCCAAAATAAATTTATTTATTTATTTTTGGCTGCGTTGGGCTTCGTTGCTCTGCACGGGCTTGCTTTTTAGGTGCGGCGAGCAGGGGCTACTCTTCGTTGTGGTGCGCAGGCCTCTCATTACGGTGGCTTCTCTTGTTGCGGAGCACAGAGTCTAGTCTACGGCTTCAGTAGTTGTGGCACATGGGCTCAGTAGTTGTGGCTCGTGGGCTCTAGGGTACAGGCTCAGTAGTTGTGGTGCACTGGCTTAGTTGCTTCACGGCATGTGGGATCTTCCCGGACCAGGGCTCGAACCCATGTCTCCTGCATTGGTGGGCGGATTCCCAAGCACTGTGCCACCAGGGAAGCCCAGGGTTTTATTTCTTTCTTGAATTAATTGAGAATATTTAGAAATCAATAGATTTCACATACAGATTCAGATGTCTAGTGTCACTTGAAAGGTCAGATGACTTCATAACACTGGGCTGGGGAGCAGCAACTTCTATGGGGCACACACCCTCCAGTTTGCCACAGTTGTCCTTTGGCTGATTTATTTTATTTGCTTAAATCCTGTAGCATTTGAGGTTTTGATCCCAGGCTTAAGGACTAGTTTTCAGATGACATTTCCAACATATTCATTTTTCATCTGCTTCCAATTCACCTCTTTTATCTGTGGGTACCTACAACTTATTCTCAGGGTGGATACTCAAGAGATCAGACTAGTGGGCAGCTGGCTTCCAACCACCAGGCACCAACCAACTAGAAGGAAGTCCCCACAATGCAACCTGCAGGATCTCATGCTGGGCCAGTTTCACCCCTTTTGTTTCTAAACCTCGGGAAAGTTGGGGGATGGGCTTCGGCAGCCAAGGTAGAGGAGGGTACTCCAGTATGGAAATGCTTCACCATTTAAACAAGTAGGACTGCTGTGCTGGTGCCTGCCCATGGAGGATCAGCCCTGCCTATATCTGAGGCAAAGTGTACAGTGTCTTTGCCCTTGAACTCACCCTCCACAAGTCTAACTCTGTGCATTAGCTGTGTATGTTGTGTGTGTTTGTGTGTATGTCAGGTTTGCTTACTAGATTTAAGCTTTACAAAGGTAGTATAGAGCCTTGCACAATGTAGACAGGTCATAAACGTATTTTAAGTGGAGTAGATTGAATTATTTATTTATTCCTGGGTCTCTGTAATGTTCATTGCCATGTGATAAATGAAACCATGTTTGGTTTCCTTGTGCATATTTGATTTTCGTACACCTATATTTCATATCAAGGAGAAAACCAATCAACACTGTCATATAGAAACATCTCTGAACCACACATAAAATATCTTTAAAAAAAACATTTAACCTTTGAAATTGAAGTATAAACAGGAGAAGAATTCATAGATTTTCTAATTTTCTTATCCTGCTGTGAACACTAGCAGACATTCTGTCTATAGCTATGACTGTGAGTGCACACAATAATTAATGCAGAGCCTAGGAAAATTAGTTTAAAAGTATAAGGTCATTTTCAGATCACTAGATATTGATAGTACTTTTTATTTTATCTTCTACTATAATTTGAAGCTTGAAAAATTTTAATACAGATAGAAATAATAAGAAGAAATAATTGCTAGAGGAAATATTTCTATTAAAATGGTGGATTAAGGTGAAGGTAAATTTTTCCCGGCTGAATACAAATTTTCCGTATAATTGTACAAAGATCTTAAAATAATCGTAAAAGATTCTTCCAATAAAAGCTATTAAATGACTGTGTAGTTGATATAGAAGATTTGGCTCAAATATTCCATGTGTAATAGTGCGAAATACTTTCCAATGGAAACTTTTCAAGGAGCCATATTGAGTCAAGAAATTTCTTTCTGTTTAGACAATACTGTGAATAGTAATTTATGCTTACCAGGGTTTAAGAGACTATTTCTCTTTGAAACAATGGACTTTCTTCTAACCCCATTGCCTTTTGTAAAAAGATGTCTTTGGAGATATTGGTAAGACATACACAATTACTGAATTGACTTTATTAAATGAATCTGCTGTGTTATTTTACTCCAAAAAAAAATTCACATGCGTTCTGAAATTTGATGACTTAAAAGTTAATTTTAAGACAAGATGCAAGTAATTGAAGCAAAAAAATATTTCTTTCAATGCTCAGAAGATTTCATCTCTAACCATACACACTCATTTTACCGTAATGCGAATAGGATTCTTGTATTTGTTCTTTTCAAGTGATCTATAATTTCAAAGTCTGGATTACACAAAAATGGATATTTAATTTGTCTTAAAAACAACTATATAGTGGCACAAAAGAGTTACAAAAAATCCTAACCAAATTAGAATTATGTCAGTGAAGGGAAAGTTTGGTGCCCTGGCAGCAGCAGCCTGGTTTGGCTGCCTCTACTCCTCAACCTCTCCAGAATGCTGGGCTGAGTCCAGGGGCTTCAGATGGCAGAGTTGATTTTGGGTTGCTGATTGAAGAGCTGTCAGCACCAAAACGATAGTAGCAAAGCTGAAACCAGAGGCTATCCACGGTCAGTCAGATGTTGAGTCACATAGCAGGGGATACTGGAGTCCATCAGACTGAGAGTCTGGAGGGATGGGTGAGTTCAGAATCTGTGGGTTCTGTCATGGGAGCATTTCTTTTGAAGACTTCAGGACTAGCCACTGAGGTCATGGCTTTGGCCAGTCTGAAAGGTAGAGTACTTAGAAATTGGGACATGACAAACAGCACCAGAAATGTGGGGTTTTCTCTTCAGTGGAAGACAAAATGTTCACCTTATTTCTCCATACCTTGCAAGCTGATTGGCCACAAATTCTCATGAGAATTTCATGACTATGCCCAGTCATGTATGGTCATTTTACTCTGCTTTACTAAGATTTCTGGGCTAGGCTGACACTTCACTTGAGTTCTTCAAAATCTTAAAGGGTCTTTGTAATAATATGGTGAGTCTTCAGTAGGTCTCCTTAAGCCTCCTGGTATATTGTGTTATTGTGCAAGTGTCATTTCAGCTGAACAGTTATTGTCTATGTCAAAAGACTAAATCCTAAAGATACAATTTAAGCAACGCATGGAGTTGCCAACATGCAAATCAGGTTCGTTTTTCAAGAAAGTCAGTTGTTTTGGATGAATGAAAGATTTTTACTCCTTGGGCTCTGAGTATAATATTGGTGGATGCAACATGGGACTCAGTCAGTCCTGGGAACTTTTCTTGGATTGGTTACTTGGGCTTTGAATCTTGGGTTTCTCCATTTGAAAATAATTCCTATCTTACAGGCTTGTTGTAAGAATTAATAATAAGCTGGATACATATGAAGAAACTTTATATACAATAATACACTATACAAATGTCAAGTAAAAAAAAATACTTTGCCTATAGGTAAAATCAGGAGTCAATGGGTACCAGAGTTGTTGGTAATAATATTTCATGCCCTCTAAGAAAATTAATTTTCTTTTTACATTTCTATTCTGAACAATTGAAACATCTAACTGTATGAAACATACGTTACTGAACACAAGTTCCTGTGCCTGATGCACAGTGAGGCCAACACCGGAGTTTGGAGCAGAGAAAGGTTTATTGCAGAGCCATGCAAGGAGACATGCAGCTCATGCCCAGAAAACCCCAAACTCCTCAAAGGGTTTCAGCAAAGCACTTTTAAAGGCAAGGTGAGGGAGGGGAGTGGTTAGTTGTTGCGAACTTCTTCCTTTGTTCTTGCAGCTGTCCTCGTAGGTCAGGTCGTGATGTTCCTATAAACCTCCAATAAAACAAATGTTATTCTCTGTTCTGCAACTTTATATCTCTATATGAATGGACTGTTAAAGGTCAGAGCCCTGAGAATAGGCTACCTTGTGTATTTCAGGCTATAGGCAACATTCTTTTACAAAAGGTGCAGAGCCAGCATGACTAAGCACAAGCAATAGAACATATCTAATATGGAGTCAGATTTGTTCTTCCCTATTACACATACACTTACTTTCCGAAGATTTCAAACTCTAGAAACAGGGAGGTGGATATATTTACAATATAAGTAATTTATCCCCTGGTTATTCTCATACATCTATGTCCATTACTTCTCTATTTCTTTCCTTGGGTTCTTTTTCTCTCTTTTTATTCTTTCTGTTTCTCTTTGTTCTCTAGCTTTTTCTCATCACAATTTTGTCATATACCATGGACTTAATGATCACTTAACAAATATTCCTCAATCTGCATTTTTAGCTCAAAAATTTCTCCTGAACTGCAGAGTAGTGTACACCTAGGTATTCACAGATACCTGAGCTCCCAAGCCCCTAAACTTGTTCCTTTTTCTGTATTCCGTTCCTTGGTCATACTCCATTTAAATTTATTCTCCACTGGAGTTAGGGTTATCTTTCTTAAATGCAAATCTGATCATGTTAAGCCCTTATTTATTAAACCCTTCTATTTTCTATCCCCTTTAGAATGCATATCTGTTTATCTTTCCAAACGCAGCTCCTCACAGAATTGACTTGTGGTTTTCCAAATGTGTTGGACAGCTTTTTTCCTTCACACTACTGCTCATGCTGCTCTCTCTGTCTGGAATGGCCTTTCTGATCTTGTCTGCTTAGCAAGCTCCTGTTTCACATTCAAACAGTCAAAATGTCATCTGTAACATCTGTCACAATATCCTCTAAGAAATCTGACCTGCCTGCCAGCTTCTCCAAACAGGATTACTTACTTCTATTATTGTACTTTGTACACTGTATTACAATTATTTGTTTATGTACCCTTCTCTCTTACCAGGCTCTGAGTAATTCAAATATGAGGCCCATACCTTATTCACTTGAGCATATGGCTCACAGCACAGTTTCACACACACATAGATGTTTAATGCTTGTGGAGAGCAGTTCAATGAAGACTGCAACGTTGTTACACAGTTGACCTCTGAACTGGTTTGAGTCTATCTGGGCAGTGGGGAAATGTGGATGTGGAGAGGATATTACTTTTATCTCTTACCTGTTCATGTCTGTTCCTCTGGAATTTATGTACTCTGTTAAGAAGATTCTTTCCTGGGTGGAAAAAAATAAGACTGTTTTCAGTAAATATTTTCAGTGGATTTTCTATCATCAGGAAGTAATAAGAAAAATACTCTTTGAATGTAATTTACAGAGGAAAACATTATTCATTCATTGAACACATGTCCTCTGATCACCTACTGTCTGCCCAACACTGTTCTGAGCATTTGAAATATAGCAGTGAATAAGGCAGACACAGATCTCCACCTTCATAGCAAGCAAGCAAGCAAGCAAGCAAGCACGAAAGAAAGAAAGAAAGAAAGAAAGAAAGAAAGAAAGAAAGAAAGAAAGAAAGAAAGAAAGAAAGAAAGAAAGAGAAAGAAAGGAAGGAAGAAAGAAAGAAAGAAAGAAAGAAAGAAAGAAAGAAAGAAAAGAAAGAAAGGACAGAAACTTCATTAACAGAGAAAAGGCACTTATTTTTTCCACAGATCTTATATCATGATTTCTTCCTCCAAAATTCTCTTTCCTACCTCCCTACTTTCTCACTTTAGAACATTTTATAGGCTTAAAAGAAAAGGCAAATACAAAAACTGAAATGTTCTCAGAAGGGCTAGCTTAAAGTTCATGACAAATTTTGGAAATGGAGTGTTCATATATACTTTGTAGAAAAAGTGAGAAAAGACCGCCATCTTTGGTAAGGTTAATTGGGATGCCAAGGATAGAAAATCAGTGTGTTCTGCAATACGGATTCCACTACCAACCTGTGTTTTTGATCTAATAAGTTTTAAAAAATATATTTTGCTAAATTACTGTATCCTTGTTTCCTCAGTCAGAATGAATATATGTGTGTGGTTTGTGTCAATGCAGCTCTTCAAAGTGCAGTTGATCTGATACTTATACTGTTGGAGTGTGTGCTCAGTAATTTTTCACTTGAACAGACAGCATGTAATATCCAGCCATCCCAGGGCAGTAGTAACTCGTACTCTCCACTTTTTGATGATTCTTTCAAAAGATTTGATGAATATGTATATCATATGACAGTAAGAGCTATGTCTGCCCATTTTCCATCTTTTCAACTGGTTGTAGTTTAGTTGCCTAAAACCAAAAGTTTACAGTGCATAACCACGTTGGAGAATGGAAACAGAATTTTAATGGATGTCAAACAAGAAAAGCAGCAGACACCTAGAGCAAAGTGCTCTACAAGCCCCTTGAGTAATGATAGTTCATTTACATGGGTGGGAGCCAAGTCTGCTTGGCTAGGAGGCAGTTCTTAATAGTGTATATCAGGGACACAAAACGAAGTTTTCCATGTATCCTCACAGAGGAGTCTTACATTCCTGAAGTAATGATTAATGAAGTTTCTGTGCTAGAATTTTAGTCATATGGATTTTATTTTCTCCTTCGTTTAGTCACAGCTTTTCTCATTTTCCTTTATGGCCAGCTCCTGACTTTGGAAACTATGCAAACACACTTAGGCAAAAGCACAAGAACAATAGTTCTGGAAAATGTAGGCCAATGTTACTGAGAGCCCTTGCCAGAAACTAATTTTAGTTAAAGAGATCTGACTATTTTCAAGCCATTCACTTTCCAACCCTTCCTACCAACCCTGGAACATTACAGATGAAAGTGCCTCACGGAGTTGGGAATTTGTGACAAGAGGGTTCTTTAAACCATTTTCATCATTTTATAACAAATTCAAGAGTTATGCTAGGTCAGGGGTTGGTGACTTTTGGCATGCACACCAAAGGTGGACTGAGAATAAGGGACAACATTTTGGATACATTCTTCCTTTCTGACAAACACTCCTTTCCTTCCTCCAGATAGAACTTAGCTCCAGGAGGGCTGCATACCCACCAAAACCCTCACCCAGTTTCTTTCTTTTTTTAGGTTGGCTTCTAGTTGCTAAGGTGTTAACTGCTAGATTAAATGAGTGAATTAAAGGCAACCCCTCCCAACCATTTGCATTTAAAAGGAGATAGTAGGAGATTGGAGAGCCAAAGGCAGCTTTAATCCTGGAGGGAGAAGCAGAGGGTGCTATTTTCAGACCTGGGCAGCTAGGCTTTCTACTTTGTACTCTTCCCCTTGTACTTACAGCCAAGATTATAAGTAGATGGTTACAAATAGGTTCCTTAGGTCCAAACTCCATTTTCCTAACTATTCTTTTCTATTCATAGCTTCAACAAAAAGAATCTTAGACATATTTTACAAACATCAAAATCCTTACTATATTATTCCTCAGGCATCCTATTTTTTATTTGGAAAATTTAAATTCCTGTTAAGATTTCTTTTTATGGTCATCTAATTCTAATTCTTTGACCAGTGTCACTGCTTTCTTTTGAACTGTCTCCAGGTTATCTTTTTTCTCTTAATTGTGCAGTCAATAACCAAATATATCTCTAGAGTAATAGTCAACATATGGAGAAGTTTGAAAGAAAAATTTCTGCAGGTGATCTTGTTGTTTTTTTACTGTTTTAAATTTATTAATTCCAAGCATAAAATTATTGATGAATTTGAAACTATATCTTTTTATATATCCAAATTCAGCAAGATTCACAATGACTTTTGGGAGATAAAAAAGCTAAGTTGAAATTATAGCCGTTTCTTGTTCAATTTGCAGCCCCAGTCTAGACCCTTAAAATTTATTCACAACCATGCACAGTACATTTTTACCTGATATTTCAATAATTTACTTTAATTTAAAATTGTACCATCCAATGTATGTCTCTTTAGATAACTCAACCTTTTCCTGATTATTTTTCCAAATTATTTAGATTTTCTTGAATTTTAATCAAATTTTTGAAAGGTTAAGCTACGCCTCCTTCCAGGATTTCATGTTTAAAATGGATAAACAGGATCCCTGTTTCATCATCCAAGTTGTGGATAAAATGTGTAAAAGCCTTTGGCTTACCTTCTGGCTTGAAACACATCCAAGCAGTCCTTCTTAATTGGTGTCCTAGATTGTATAAATTAGAAACACTATTTCTTTAACGCTTGACCACTGCCACCACAGTCTGGGAAATGAACACTGTATTTCCAACCCATTTGCCTAACTCGAACATTTCACATTACTGAGACAGAGTTTCGTAGGCAGAGGACAGATGGATGCCCTAGGCAATGCTATCATAAGACATTAGAAAGTGTTTTTGGGGAGTGAGGTGGCTTGGGCACGGAATAGGAGAAGACAGATTCCTGAAGGGCAAGGACTCTAGTCCATTAAAAGAATTCAGAACAGTCAGTGCATTAGCCATGAAATATTTGAAGAATATATTCAACATTAATTTATGGAAATTACATACCCTCTAGGTGTAAGATGGTAATTTATTCTTTATGACAAATATCAGAATTGATGGGGGCTTCCCTGGTGGCGCAGTGGTTGAGAGTCCGCCTGCCGATGCAGGGGACACGGGTTCGTGCCCCGGTCCGGGAAGATCCCACATGCCGCGGAGCGGCTGGGCCCGTGAGCCATGGCTGCTGAGCCTGCGCGTCCGGAGCCTGTGCTCCGCAACGGGAGAGGCCACGGCAGTGAGAGGCCCGCGTACCACAAAAATAAATAAATAAATAAATAAAAAGTTGCCTTTCTAAATCAAGTACTTATTTTTTTTTTTTTTTAAGTATGGTGTATTTCTAACTGTAAACCCTCAAATATTGTATATGTTCTTGACCGGGGAAAATTTTGGAATTTACAGTGTGTCAAGGATATTCTAATTCTGCTAATAATTTTCATGGCAGATGATTTGAGGACTTTTCCACAGACTAACTTCTGGCTCTTATTTCTTGGCCACAACCCATGTACTTCCTCCACCAGGCACCACAGGGTATGTTCAGATCACAATACAATCTCTGGCCCTGCACATTTATGTCATTGTACTAAGTTAGCTCAGTGGGCAGTTGAAATATTTATAGAAGCCTTTCCTAAATGTGTATAACTAACAGTAAGTTAGCTACACAGGGAAGTGACTGCAAACCTCATAAATCTATTCCACTAAGCCAAAGTAAATGTGTCTTCAACTCAGCTTCCCCTTAGCTAGACCTCAACTCTGTCCACGGTTTCTCCAATACAATGGTGTATGGTAAGTGTTTAACAGCCAGTTCTCCAGGACAAAAGGTATGAGTATATATATATGTACATATATTTATTGTAGATTTTACACATATAAAGGATTTATACATAATTTTTAACTACTAATAAGATATACAATACTCCACTGTAAATTCCTAACATACTCAAATTGATTTTCACAGAAAGCTTCCCTTGATTTTTGCTGAACTCTTGGGTTGGTGACCAACCTATGGTTTCCATTCAACTATGATTTGACAAATGCAATTGCATCTCTTTTCTTATAAAAGGACGGAAGAAAATAAAAATAGAAACAAAAGCCAAAGACAAAAACATTTTAGTTGAAAAGAGTGATAGTCGTTGAAATCTTTATCTTCATTCCCCTGCCCCATTTCCAGGCTAAGAGGCAGTCCCTGTCAGCCGTTTCCTTCCAGGAATTTTAACGGAAACAGCATGATGTGGTGAAGAGGCCACTACCTAGGAGTCAGTTCCGGTGCTGCCGTCTACTCTCTGTGTGATCACAGGCAAGTTCTTTACCTCTCAGTTTCTTCATTTGAAATTTGGGGCAATAATAGCATCCGCATCATAGGGTTTGTATGATTAAATTAGTAAACGTAGAATTTGGGGCACTTACTAATGAATTAGGACTAAAAGAGTTAATATATCTTAGCACTTAGTACATGAAAGAGAGAGAGCTACAAAGATGAAAAAAGACATAACCTTTGCATATAAATTTACAACTTGAAAAAGAAAGCATTGCAAACCAATTTGAACTTTGGAAATGTACTTTTAGTATAATACAGGCTGTTCTTTGAGGTCATCACCCTCTTTAGCTTACATTCATTGATTCACACATTCATACATTTAGCAAGTATTTATTTAGCAGATAATGGATAGAAGCTACTGTATGAAGCACAGGATGAATAATTGTACTATAGTCTCAATAAGCTTGGATTAAAGTAGTCAAAAGTATACACACATCTTTAAGGAAAGATGATATCTGATAAGCATATGAGCACATACAAACAATCTATCTGTGAGTTCAGAGACGGGGGAGAGAGTTTCTAACCAGTACACTCTAGAAAAGTTATAATAGTGGTAGAGGATTTGGCCTGACCCATTGAAACAGAAGGGAAAAACTGATAATTCAAAGGCTGAATTTGTCACCAGGCTAAAAATGCACAATATTTAGGGGTTTTTTTGTTTTGTTTTTTGTTTTTTTGCATTATTTTCCGACATTTAAACATTGGAAGTTTTCGCAGAAACGTCTGTGTTTTGGGCTTTTATTGAAAAATTGGAAGATCTGACAACAATCCTTAACCTCTGTTCCAACATTGCCACTATCATTTGGAAGCGAGTTATCTTCGTCCGTTCAGGCTGCTACTACAATATACCATAGACTGGAGAGCTTATAAAACAACAAGAATTATTTCTCAGTAGCACAGGCTGCAAAGTCCAAGATAGGGCACCAACAGATTCAGTGTCTGGTGAGAGCCTGTTCCCCGGTTCATAGGCTGCATCTTCTTACTGTGTCCTCATACGGCAGAAGGGCAGACAGGGGATGCTAGCTGTCTCATGCCTCCCTTGAGGAGTCCCAAATGTGAGGAGAAAGCTAATCTAATCTCACTCATAAGGGCTCCACCTTCATGACCTCATGTAATTCTAATTACCACCCAAATGCCTCACCTCTTAATACCATCACATTGGGGTGTAGCATTTCAACATATGAATTTTGGGGGGACACAAACATTCAGTCCATAACACCAGTAACAATTACCCCTCTAGAAGGGGCATCCACTCCTTCCATGTGGCAGCAGTAGCCACATACTTAAACCTGTGAACGGGATTCCAAACTTGCAGCCGCTGATGAACAAATGGCACACGGCAATTAAAGACTTCAATTCACTAGGTTTACACACTGTTTGGCTGCCAATCACAGTCCCTCTTCCACCTGTTCGGCTTTGTTGAGAGGCAAAAAAATGTACTCAGCAATGACACGTAACGTAATTGAACTTGCCAACTCTCTCCACAAGTAGATCAGTGGCATCTTGCATTGTTACAAAAGGCACTGACCACACCTTTCCAGGATGTGTACCATATCACCTTTCCAGGATGTGTACCATATCAGGGGAGGGCTCTAGCCCAAAGTAGTAAAAACACCTCTGAACTGCTCTTTTCCCCACTTACCCCTGTCTTTATAATCCTGTGTTCCTTTTCTTTTTTTTAATTGTGGTAAGATTTATGAAACGTAACATTTACTATTTTACCCGCTTTAGGGCTACAGTTCAGTGGCACCAAGTACATTCACATTGTTGTACAAACATCATCACTATCCGTCTCCAGAACTCCTTGCATCTTGCAAAACGAAAACTCTAAACTTATTAAACATCCTAACCCCTGGCAATCACCGTTCTTCTTTCAGTCTCTATGAATGTGACTACTCTAGGTACCTCACGTAATTGTATGTGGAATCATCCAATTTTTGTCCTTTCGTGACTAGCTTATTTCATTTAGCATGATGTCTTCAAGGCTCAGCCATGTTGTAGCATGTGTCAGAACTTCCTTCCTCTTTAAGGCTAAATAATAGTCCAATGAAAATGTTAAACCACACTTTGTTTATCCATTCATCCATCAGTGGACACTTGGGTTGTTTCCACTTTTTTGCTATTGTGAATAATGCTGCCATGAACATGGGTATACGAATATCTGAGGTTCTGCTTTCAATTCTTTTGGGTATATACCCAGAAATGAAATGACCAGAAGTGGTAATTCTGTGTTTAATTTTTTGAGAAAACACCAGACAATTTTCCACAGCAGCTGCACCAGTTGACATTCCCACCAGCAACACACAGGGGTTCCAATTTCTCCACCACAGTCATGTGGTCCTTTATCTTCTCTCCCCTCCCTGCAGCAGAAACTTCCTTTTCTGTGGCAAGTTTGAAGTCTACCTTAAAATATGGTGTGACAAAAGAAAAATATTAAAATAAGTGTCAGAGTAAGTTTCAACTTGAAAATTCCACAGGACTAGGAAAAGATCATGTAACACAATGCTTTTGCTAGGCACGTGGAAAACCCTAATCCCTTTTCTTCCAGGGAGAAGTTTGATCCCTTCTAGCTGGAGAGATTTAATAAGTGTTAAAATGATTGAGACTTGAGCTTAAGGAATTACAGAATTTTAATAGTTAGCATAAAACATCCAACACAGACATACTTAAAAATTCTATACAACACAGGAGGAGAAAATTGGGAATAAAGAACCAGCTAAAATGAATCCCTTGTGTGATATTAAAAGGAGGCCTGGGGGACTATTTCCGTGACTCTGTTTGCCAAATTGTACAGTAAATATATGAATGGGAATGGTGCTAGATAGAGCTTTTAGATATAGCTTTTTGATCTTATTCCACTTGCATGTGTAGTTTAGAAACTAGAGGATCTAGAGAGCAAGGGACTCAGCCTCCATCACTTGTACTTAACAGAGACTCAAAGATGGGCAGAGGAGAAGGAGAGCTTTCTCATAGAAAAAAGAGAAGGCTTCAGGGTGTAGCAGCCACTTCCTTGCCATGTTCCATACCAGTTACTTGTTAGGGGTGGGGCTGGTCATCCAATTAAAAAAAAAAAGAAAGAAACTAGGGAATCTAAATTTAATAGGAGGATGTGACCACTCTTGTAGAAGAAAGGGTTTGGAGGCATCATGATCTGTGCAGCCCAGGAGACTCTGACAATGCAAAAGTGGTCTGCAAAGCTCTACACCAGGTGTCCTCCTATTACTGTAATAGAACCCAGTAACCTGGAGATAAGGGAAGTTGCACTGTATTTGAGGGGTGGGAGTAAGGCCAAAAAAAAATGCTTATCTCAGATAAAGTTGAGTAGGATCAGAGATAGGTGTCTGATTGACTGAGATCCACACAGCAAGCCTCATGCCCTGGCTCATTTATCTCCCTGCTCCAGGAAGAGGAAGAATGATGATAGTTAAGACCCTTCTGCTGTAGCATTTTTAGGATCCTTCTTATAGTGCTTGAGTATTAGTTCAGCTTTTATTTATTTTTTTACTGTTGTTACATGTATCGTTCTACTACTTCTGGATTGGGATGGCTTGGTGACGTATCACTGTCATGCTTACATTTATTTATTCCTGTTAAATCTTTACATATCCTATCAGTTTTTATTTCTATAATAGGTTTTAATACAAGTACATTTCCCTAAAACGCGATTGATTCCGGTATCGTTAGGTTATCTCACCATTTTCATATGTCTTTTGTACTTTTTTAGGAGGCGGCATCTAACTAGCGTAGTTGTAAACTAAAGTACCCTTGTTCAAAAAAGACAATTCATTTAGTGAGTCCCCATAATACCTGTTATTTAACCAGAGAAATTAACCTTTGGAACAAAATGTGTTCTTCTCTTCAATCAGCAGGTCTCTTTAGTGTTCCCGCTTCTCAGACATGCTGTGCTTTAAAAGCAGATTAAAACTGACAATAATTAGTCACATGTCTGAATTTTAGACGGAAAATAAAAATGAGCTCCTGTGCACAGGAAGTCCAAAATTCATCTTTCTTTCGCCTAAGGTTTTCTTTCCTCAATATCAGTTATCAGTTTAATATAATATTGTTGACTTAACAATGATATATTTCAAGCTGAAGGCAGAAATGAATTTTACATTAATAAATTGTTTGGAGATGGATTCAAAGAGTATTTCATTATATAAGAAGGGTAGCTATAAAACATGTTTGGTGGTCCTTCCATCATTACTACCTGTGGCCCATTTGTGGAGATGACATTTATCAGTGTGACAGGGAATATTAAGCAAGTGATAGACAGTTATTAGCTGAAGTCCTGATATATTTACACCGTGGGAAAATGCACTTGGTATTTTCTTTCTGGCAACTGGTCGGCTGTTCATAATTTTATGGAAAATTGATTAATCACACATTTAACTCAATGCAAGATCTTCTGCACTGTAATAAATTATGGCCATTAATCAATAAGTACAAAGTAATTCCAAGAGTCTGGAGACATGCTGGTTTCTAATAGAAAAACTTGCACTTAGGCCTTTCTGCCAGTGACCACTTCATCTGAGGTATTTTGCACCTGCCTCAATCCAATTAGATGACATAATTAATGAACCTCAGTGCTCTTGATAATTTGTTACACAAAAGAAAGAATGCTTTGGCACATCCATTAAAACCTGATGTATAACACTTTGCAGAAAAGGAAAAAAAAATTGATGAACTAAAGCAACAGAGGAGCTTATGCTGGGAATCTTTGTGTTCAAGTGTAAATGTGAGAAGCTGCAGTCTTCATGTTGGGTGAAGATTCAGTTGCATTTGTTAAAATAATCCAACGGGGACTTTTTTTTTTTTTCCATTAGAAAAGTGAATTCTGCCTGTGTGCAAAATTCCATGCCATCTTGTTTCTTTTATGACAAATTAAATGGTATGATTAGAATAAGTATTCAGGAAGTATTGTTTCAGAGGCAATCTAATAAATGTTTCCTTGGTTAAGTATCAGTTACAGTTTTACATATCACAGTCATTCTGCACCTGTTTTATGCAACTAACAATAGGCCTCTCAATAGATTTTCATGAGAGAAAGCCTGGGAAGATAAAAAAGAAAACCAGTTTGCAGCTAATTCTGTCACTAGGAAACGCCAGGAGTAGATTGTGTTTAGAGACTTTGAAAAACAATTAGCTATGGATTATACAACTGAAAGCCCTTTCCTAACTGTACCTGGAAAATACTTTGCCCATTTAATGCCTTCTAAGCTGTCACTGAGCTTGAACTTCAGTCCCAGTGATTAATGAAAAGCTGCAGGGCACAGCTAGGAGCTAAAGTCTCAATTATGAAAAAGCAGTAACTAGTTTAATGTGCTGATGCTTTTATACTTAAAGTGACAGCTATGAAAAATGGCAATATTTCCAATCATGCTTTAATAATTTATCATTCATTTATTGGCATGTCCAATGTGCTTTACTCCCACTGTTCTTTTACTTTTTCCGGGCTCCTGGTGTTATGACACTGAAGAACACAATGTGATCTGGTTCCTTAAAAAGCAGACCTTCCTTTTTGGAAGCTGGGACCTATCATCATAAAAGTTTTATGTCTGTCTGTCTGTGTATGTCTGGCTGACTCTATCTATCTATCTCTCTATCTATCTATCATCTGTCAATTATCTGTGTAATTTCCAGTTAGTGCCAAGATACAGCAATAGAGTTTTTGAAAAGAGCACAGTCCAGTGACTCTTGTCTCTGTGTAGGTCATGAATTGCCACCTTAATTCCGCACAGACACCTTGAATTATATGCCTTTAGTTATAAGAGAAACTAGACAGGGGTGGGTGGAGGAATCAACGTAAGTCTCCCTGTGCCAAAGGGAAATCAATCCAGATGTGCAGACAGTGGACAAATAGAAGCCAATTATAGAGCAGTAAATGAGGTTGGGGGAAGACACACCATATTTTTGTGGGTAGTGCTACCAAGATATCTTGTAAAGTTACTTAGGTTTAATTTTACATTTTTAATTTCAGGAAAGCGTTGTTTGTTCAACAGCTATAGTCATTCCCTTGCTTTGTTTTATTAGGTTATAATAGACTGTTTATTGTAGTTTGTGCAGGGCTTACCATAGTACCTGGCATAGCACCTGATGAGGGGACAAGAAAACAAATGACGAATGTGAAGACACAAACCTGGGCTGCTTATTTGATTTCAGTTAAATTTCTGAAGGATTGTTTGAGTGTCCGCTGGTACACTCAAACAGGAATGTACAGAATGAGTGGGACTTCAAGGAACCTGCAAACCACAATTATATTGATAAGCATTTTAAATTGAGATACTAACACATTATAATAAAGTTTTATATAGGATCTACATTGATATTGGATGGCATAATATTTTCCACTCTCCTTAAGTGGAATAAAGGCACAAATATATTTAGTAGTTCTTAAGTTGCAACTGTCTAGGATTTTGCTGAGTTTGGCTTTTTAAAAAATAGATTATTAGTACTTATGAAATACTAATAAATAGTATAGATAATATTTTTAAATTGCCTTAGGTTCATTTGTTGTCTAGAGGTTTTCCTTTCCTTCTTAACTTTTTCTGTAGTTATAAAATATATTTCCCTATTTTAAAGTAAAAACATTTATACGTCATAAGAATATATATAACTTGTCAATAAAACAAGCTGTAGAAGTATTTGGGCAGCCTAGGAAGAAAACATATAATTAAAAAATATCTTTCTTATAATCTGATAGTGAACAACATATTTTGTTTTCTTTAACTACCATCATCAGTGGTGCTTGGTAACAGGCCCCCAAGGATTCAGATCACAAGTTGGTAAAAGAATATACCTACAAGTGAGGTCATAAAACTCAAGTTTCAAGGCAGGTGGCAGTTTTGCTAGTAAAATATTTAAGGAACCACTTGTAACTAAAATGGGCTTAAAGTACTTCTTGTTTGTCCTGGTGGCAGCTCAATTTTGACCCAGATAACAGTGGTGCTGTTCACCAGACCACATGGATCTTGGTTTTTGATGAATTGTTAGGATGCTATTCGAGTACAGTGATAGAAGTGGTACACATTGTCATCTCTCTGTGTTTGATCTGCTCCCATAAATAAAGCAGACAGGTGACAACCCATTCACAGGACTGAACTTATCAAAACTGTAAAAGTAAAACAGGAGACTGGGTTTAAAACTCACTTTTAAATTCAGCAGGCTGTCTAATTTTCTTTAGATAAAAGACCCAGATATTTGGGGGCAAGGATATTTAATGCATTTTGAAAAAAATAATGCAACAATATAGTTACAAGGAAGAATGATGTCCCTTTTGGGCACTTATATTTAGCCATATTAAGAAGTACAGGACATTGTTTAATTTTACATGGCATTCATTAATTGGTTAATTTTCTTTTTGACCTTTTTTCCTCTGTTAAATCTAAGCCAAGAGAATATGAGCCCATGTTTATCCTATTTACTACTACTCGAGTCCATGTAAATAACTTGTTAGTAAGACTGTCTTTACTATTATCCTGTTAGTGTCTTAAACAGTACATTACCACGCTCAGATCACCTTTTCATACCCAGGCATGCTTCTCTGGATTTTTCTTTTTTAATGACACAATTTTCTTATGCTATTTAACTTATCTAATAACTTTCTTTTCAAAATGCTTCAAATCACTTTCCAGGATTATTTTTAAGCTTAAAGTTGATCATATTCTTTAGGCCTTTATTATGGTTCAGATCCATTCCTCTAGCAAAATTTGGCTGGGGACTCTGATAGGTCATATTTTCCCACCCTTTTCTCCAAACATCTGTGAATTTACCAGCACACTGAAATGTACCATGCATGCTGCCTTGTTATCTTCTGTAGACATTGATCCAGGCATCTATCCACAGACATTATCTTACTCACATATGTGGGTGCACACACACACCACTCACATACATACATACAAACACAACCTACACATACATACAACACACACAACCCGTGCTCTGTTTTGGATATGAATAGATTTGCAGTAATTTAAGGCTATCAGCCTTTGTTTCTCTTTAGTCTAGTCTTGTCCCATATAGAACTTAAAAAAAAAATAGTTATGTTTCTTTAAATAGCTTCATTGCGTCTCCTTTGAAAAAAGGGAAGAAACAGCAGCTTAAACCCAGTTGCTTGGAGCACAGTGATGGAGTAAATATCCCTTAGGTGGCAGAAAACAGCTCTCGGCTCTTTGGATAAGAATGACATGATCCTACCATGGAATTTTAGGAAGTTTTGGAATTTTCAATTAAACTGCTCCATCTACGGGTAGTTTCCCCAAAGCTATGGGGGCAGCTTGCCCAGATCCTTTTTCCCCACAGATCAGACAAGGTCAAGAAGTGGGAGCAGTGCCAGGAGCTTGAGCTATTAGGTCCAGCTGTAAGATTTTATCTTCTGTATCTGTCTTGTGGGGGTCATTCCACCTACGCTTTGTTTTGATAGGTAGTTCCTAACACAGGAGACAGACTTCCTCTGGGATGATCTAAACAATCATCATAGGCTTCAGTTTTAGAATGTTTATAGCTGACATCTTCTCAACATTTTAGGAGTTCTGTATATGTGAACTTATGGTCTTCTTTTTACCGTAATAAGATAACAATAATTAGAGCACTTATGATGATTGCTGACATTTATTACATACTGTTCCCATATATTTGTATATATTAATTTATTAAATTTTTACCACAATCCTATGAGCTATTATTATCCCCTTTATATAGAGGGGGAAACTGATGCATAAAATGTTTAAATATCTTGACTGAATCTATACAACTGGCAAATGACAGCTGGGATTTGCACGTAGGTACTCTTACTCCAGAGTGTTCACTCTTAATTGCTATGCTATATTTCTAACTAGTATGAATTACTTTCTATTTTATAACATGGGTGAAACATAGGAGAAATGAGGTCATTACAAAGTAGTTGCTATGACAAGGTCTCTAGCAACTGAAAATTTTATACAAAACCCTTTTCTATCATAATCTCTTCTTTCCACACATAGCCCATTTTGCATGGATTCTTTGTCTCTTGATCATAAATAATAAAATGGAGAGAGGAAACTCATCAAGCATTTCTTGATAATGTCTCTCAATATCTGGGAAATGCTGATCAGCCTCTCTGGCGGCAACCATGTTTTCATTTCTGTACCAGCCATTGGATTCCCCTCACTCTTCTTTATCCTATTTCTGCCTCATCAAACTGTATCAAAATTGCAAGTGAACATAATTCTTTGGAAAATAGCTGTTTATACCTGTGCAAAATATTATTTCCTTCAGGGAGCCCAATATCTCAAATTTCTGACCAGCTACATACTTAATTTTCAGAAAATTTACCATATGTTTGAGTTTTATCTTTCCATTTTGGGTTCTGGAATAACATTATTTCCTCCTGCTTTTAGATCTCTGAACCATATGCCAAATCTCCACAACTCCATATACTGTTTTATAGTGTGGTACATACATGTAATAAGCCTTAATTTGTTGATGTTCTCTGAATATTCTATAGAGTTGTTTTATCAGCCAATTTTATATATTCCACTCTTTAAAAATATATCATCTTCACATTTTATCCCATTGTTTTTAGTTTACTATATTTAGGAAAGTTAAGACTCTAGCATTTCAGAAAATATTTTAAATGTTTTAAATATAGTAGGTTAAGCTATAAGAAAATAGCTACCTTCATAAGAAATCATACATTTTCTAAAAATTCCATCATAAACATTCATTTGAGAAAAATGAGTTAGGAGATTGAGGTTTTCAGACCTATAATAAGAAGGCTATATAATTTAAAATAGTAAAATAACTTATTATTGAAAACTAAAATAATCAATCAGAAAATCATATCTAGAAACTCCAAGTGAATCGTGAAGTACATTTAGACTGGACCAAAGTCAGTGGGTTTATAGACCATTAAAACAAAAACAAATTGCTGCATGGCTCACAACATCAACAGAAGACCAAACAAACAAACAAAAAACAAAAAACAAATCCAGCACTGAGAAGGCACCTCCTACAATAAAACAGATGTTTATCCCTATACTGAAGCAAAAGAGCTTTAAAAACATGCTCTCTGTACTATTTGCTAATTGTCATTATGTTATAATCAATTGTGGTCCATATTGCATTTCTTAATTAATTGATTTAACATTTTAGAAAATGATTGGTGTTGGTTTTTCAGTAGTGTAATAGAGCTGGTCTGTGCTAATTTGCAAGAGCTGATTGCTACACTTTTAGGAACTTTGAGAACCAGTTGATAAATTTAGCCATTATTAAAGTGTAAATGATATAAACTTACAAATAAATTGGGTCATAAATTCTAAAAAATTCACCACTTCCTGAATATTTACTACATTTTACTATTACCTACGTCTTGAGTTTGTTTATGCCTATTGTATCTGAATGGTAGAAATACCAAGTAATGGTGTTCACGATTTTTTTCCAACTCCACATTCAGTGATATCACATTGCTCACTTGGAATTGACTAGTAAGGGTATTTACACCATAGAAATTGATGAACTCTACAAATTAAGACACTCTCCAACCCTCCCAACCCACCATCTAGAGCCGGTTGTTAAACACTGAGCAGCACACCACTGTTTGGCTTTCATACAAATCGAATTAATACAATGAGATTTTACCTTAGTATGAAATGGGTATTTTCAGCATTCCTAAAAAAACATTAACAGGAGATTAGTTGGACTTTCTGATCAAGAATGGTTTTATTTTAGGGACTACCCTGGCGGTCCAGTGGTTAAGACTCAGTGCTTCCACTGCAGGGGACGTGGAGGCAATCCCTTGTCAGGGGGAACTAAGATCCCATGTGCTGTCCGGCGCAGCTCAAAAAACAAACAAAAAGAAGTATTTTTTAATTTTAAATATCAGAAACAATACTTAGAATTAATAGATAAACTTAATGCTTACGGTCAATCAATTGACAGGTGGCCAGTCAGCAAATACTACTGAGCTCTGTGGTATTAGCTGCAGCGGAAGAGTATATTAGAAACAGCTGTGTGACCAGTTTCACTTGTATAATGCTTTTTAAGATATTGTCCATTATATCACATAAAGAACCCATTTCGGAGGACCAAATGGGTCTGAAAAAATTTCTCTCCAACTCAAATAAATAGAATTTACTAAATTGAGAGGGTTTGCTTCTCCTTAGCTACTGGACAGCTTTTTCTCATGCGGGTGGTGAATTTTGCAGCTTATTGTGTCTCCACCTTTAGCTTGGCTATTATGATACTTAGAAACAAATATGCAACACCCTTTAACAACTGCCCAGGACCTTCTGAACTGCATTTTTGTGTATCAGTTTTAACACTGGCTTTATTTTACTGTTCTAATTTTATTTTCTGTTTTGTACTCTATTTTTAGTGGGTATGTGTTAAACTGTCTGGCTAGGATCCCTTAGGTGGGAATTTCCCCTTCCCCACAGCCTAATGGATCTACTTAACCTGAGGTAACCTCATTCTTGGCCACAGGTGATTGGGCTCTGACCTAACCTGGGCCAGATAAATCTCTTTCCTTTGGTTTGGACTTGGGGCAGAGGGAAACAAGTCAGTCTGTCTTCAGGGACCTCTAATTAGATTAAAAGTTGGTGTACTTGATGACCTTGTGCTGCCTTGTGGACCAAGAACAAAGGAAGGCAGTCAATAGTGAGAGAACAGGGAGGGTGGAGCAGATGCTGGGCAAGGCCACAGTTAGGAAACACTTCGAGAATGTGCCTACCACATTTGGTTTTGTGTCTTTGGTCCCAAGGCAGAGCTGCATTCCTGTCCTTGAACCTCTGAGCCCTCCTTAAATCCTTAGTAAATTATCTTGTAGGTTGTTACTTCTAGTTGCTTTCTTTTACTTGCAAGCAAAGACTGCTGACAGCACACTAACTGTTATTCTACTGTACATATTTTTGTTTGATAACTCTGTCTATTGGTAATGGGGTAGATGTAAATAAATAAAGTATTTATAATCAGTGCTATATTATTGCAATATTTTATATTAACAAAGTCTTCCAAGTGATAAAATTGCCTTAGGAAGACAAACCTAGGAACTTGCCAATTAAGTACACAGAAACATTTTATATTTTGCTATTTACAATGAAGAAGAAAATGGCTTTGTAGTTTTGCTTTGTGACTCAAAATTTTACTGCTTCCACCTCAGCCCCTTTCATAATTCCCCCTCCTCCTATGTTCTAACTTAGTGTAACTTGATTTTCTATTGCTGCTGCAACAAAATTCCTGCAAACTCAGTGCATTAAAACAACAACGTTCTGAGGGTCATAAGTGTATTATGGATCCCACCAGACTAAAATCAAAGCATTGGCAGGCTGTGTTCCTTTCTGGAGGCTCTAGGGGAGAATCTGCTACCTGTTCATTCAGGTTGTTGGTAAAGTTCAGTTCCCCATGGATATAGGTCTGAGATTGCAGTTCCCTTGCAGGCGTTCCTAGCTGAGGAGTGTTCCCAGCTCCCAGGGGCCATCTGCATTCCTTGGCTCGTAATATCCTTTCCTCCATCTTCAAAGTCAGCAGTGGCAAGTGGAGTCCTTCTTACATCTCGTCTCTCTGACCCACTCCCCTGCCTTCCTCTTCCATTTTTTTTTTTTTTAGAAGATGTTGGGGGTAGGAGTTTAGTAATTTATTTATTTATTTTTGCTGTGTTGGGTCTTCGTTTCTGTGCGAGGGCTTTCTCCATTTGTGGCAAGCAGGGGCCACTCTTCATCGCAGTGCGCGGGCCTCTCACTATCGCGGCCTCTCTTGTTGCGGAGCACAGGCTCCAGACGCGCAGGCTCAGTAGTTGTGGCTCACGGGCCTAGTTGCTCCGCGGCATGTGGGATCCTCCCAGACCAGGGCTCGAACCCGTGTCCCCTGCATTGGCAGGCGGACTCTCAACCACTGCGCCACCAGGGAAGCCCCCTCTTCCATTTTTAAAGCTTGTGTGATTAGATTGAGTCTACCTGCGATCCCCCCATCTCAAAGTCCTTAACCCCAATCACATCAGTAAAATATCTTTTGTCATGTAAAGTAGCATATTCACAGGTTCTGGGGGTTCAGCCATGGACCTTTGTGGAGGGACATTATTCTACCACACCCTTGGGTCATAATGTGGATTTTTTTGTTTCACCCCTACATATGCAAGAGTCCCATAATACCCAATCCTGGCGGTCTATAAGTGACATAGTGCACCATCTTGCCCAACAGAGCTGATTCTAGCAGTATTATGCTTCTTTCATCGGCCTCTATTTCCAGCAGTGTTTATTGGCGCTACAACCCACCTACTCACCCAACCTGGAGATCACACTCACCCCTATTTTTTTTTTTTTTTTTTTTGCGGTACGCAGGCCTCTCAGTGTTGTGGCCTCTCCCGTTAAGGAGCACAGGGTCCGGACACGCAGGCTCAGCGGCCATGGCTCACGAGCCCAGCCGCTCCACGGCATGTGGGATCCTCCCGGACCGGGGCACGAACCCGCATCCCCTGCATCGGCAGGCGGACTCTCAACCACTGCACCACCAGGGAAGCCCCACCCCTCTTTACTAATTTGAAACTTGCTAAATCCTTTTGCTTCTTCCTCTTCCTGTGCTGTCAGTTGATACCCTCATCACCTCTCCCCTGAAATACTGAAACATTCGTACTCATTCCTTCAGCCTCATATTTCTTTCCTATTGTTCTCCAATATATTCCTGGCTCTTTTTCTTTAATACAACTCTTACCACCTCTTTTCTTACACAGTTTGATGGCTCTTTATAAACAGTGAGAGTTGTCTATGACCTGACTCCTATCTGTTTGTTTATCCTCATCTTCTTTGTTCCCTTTCTCAAACCTTCAACCTGTGTATATCCACTACTTTTTGTTCCCTATTTTACCTGTGTGCATACTGTTCTCTTTCCCTAAAAATGGTTTCCCCCCCACAATTTGCCTCCTTCTGAAACCCTGCCATTCTCTTGGTAAACTACTGTTCACTTCTAAAGTCTTAATTTAAACCTTCTCTGCACCTCTTGGTCCTCTGAGCCATCACTATAATTTATAAGTACCTCTTTTTAGCATTCTTCATAATGCAAGAGATATTTTATTTTTTATATGTGTGATTCTCCTTTTGGATTTTACCTCCTTGAAGTTGGTTACCATATCCTTTTCATCTTTGTGTACCAATGGGCATAGCATATTGCCTTGCACAGAGATAACACACAATAGTGCCAAGTGAATGGATCTACAAAAGTAACAAGCTATAAAAAATTTGTAGAATACATACTTTGAATCCAAACTTTTAGCTACTTAATTAGTGCTGGTCTGGAAAATAAACCAAACATTCAGATTTTCCTAGCAGTTGAACTTTAGCAGTTGGAAAGATAGAATGAATCTATGTTTTTGGATAGAGTTTAAGCACCAAATGATGTCAGGGTTCTTGAAGATTTGACAATTACTGCATCAACAAGTTACCACCAGTAAAGGATTTAGATATTCACAGGAAGCCCATTTGGTAAGCTTGTTTCAAGATCATTTTTAATGCTTTTTCATTATATCAGTTATAATTAAACTACTTTATATATGTAATTACGTGGCCTAGTAATGGAGACAATATATTATGGAACTGTGTAAAACAAGTCCTACAGATTTGTACTTCTTCCGGGCTCTGTTAGTATTTAATCGGTTTCTGGCCACCCACTGAGCTGGTCTGGAAGAAGCTGCCTTTTGATCCCTTTTATGAAATGACCTTTGAGGGCAAAAATAGATGAGACTAAACCTTAAAAGGTTTGTTATAAATATTCTGTTTGGCATCATGTATCTTTCCAAAATGCCAGAATAAAACACTTAACTAAAAAGGGTAACTTTAATGTCTTAGAAAAACAAGGCTAAGCCCACCACTATAGGCTGCTTGTAATATATGCTGATCCAGTTGGCCACAGAGATGCACACAATTGCCTTGTCTAGGGGCCAGCAACAAGTGAGGATGAAGAAACTCCTTCCACACTTGATGACAATACCAGAGGTGGTCTTTTGTTATTTTGGTATCCCTTTTGCCCTGTAATCCTCAGTCTTTGCAGTCTGTGTAACCAGCCAATGCTCGCATCTGTCATTAGAAGCAACATAAGTACTCAGAAGGGAGGAACAGTTCGTATTAATGATGCCAACCTGCCCTGTCCTTCTTTAATCAGAAAAGGCCTATAGAAAGCCTGTGTAAAGGGTGCAGGTGAAAACAGCTTATGACTGACAAATGTAATGGGTCCCGAGACTATAAAAATATATTTTTTATTACGACTAGATACAAGAACAGTGACTGTGATGAAATGATGTAAGATTTCTCTTGAAAAAATGATGCAACGAGGATTGATTCCTTCTTTCGGTGTTTAAATCTCTGGATCAGATTAGCTGGCCCATTCTCCATCACTTATTCATACAACAAACACTTACTGGTGACTTACTATGTGAGAGGCAAAAGTTGCTAAAACTAGGTAAATGTAAAGATAAAGATAAAAATTCTTATTTAAAACAGGTTAAAACTTTGAAACGATAAAGTACCTATCCATAGAGTGTGGCAAATAAGTCAATTATTTGACCTATCCAAAAAAGACTTTATAATTTCTTTAGGAACACACACACACGTGCACACACACAAAGCAAGCAAATTTGGAGAAAGCCTATTTAAATGTTATTCCATTTTTAAATTAAAAATGAATAAATGCTAGTTTGCTAACTTCTGGAATGTTAGATTTAATGCATATAAAATTTTAGAAATATCTTAAAACATTATAAATTCTAATCAGTAATAATGCATTTAAAATTTTGAAAAAAGGAAATAATTACTTATGATTTTAATCGGCTAAGTTAAATAACCTACCATAAATATGTTAACTTAAATTCATTAATATTTTTAATATTAGACATATTATTTATTATCTATTAAATGTCAGAGAGGGACCTTACTGTATGATTTCTAGTAATAATCTATGATGTCATTATTCTATTTTTATATATATTTACATTTAGTTGAATAATTTGTGTCACTTAGAAAAGTTAAAGATATACCTAAGCTTTAGTTTCTTGAGACAGTAAACTTATATTCCTCAGAAGATTGAAGTTATCCTCTAAGCATTAATTTATTCAATGTGCTTGATAGGTGGGAAGAAAAGTAGAATGTTAGTAAAAGTCAGCACAGGATATTTACAATTTATTATTCTGTTTCACAGCAATAGCTATTGCTAGTATTTTAGTGTATGTTCTTTTCTTTCCCCCAATGAACACAATGTCTCTATATTTGTACTTTTAAAATAAAACGCACTGTACAATGTGTGCTGTTTGGTAATTTGCTCTTCTACTCAAACTCAGTGTATCATAGACATATCTTTCAATTTCAACAAACAAAATAATGGCTGAATATGTTCCATATTTTTAAGTGTACATAATTACCAACATATTGATGAGCATTATGTTGACCAATTTTCTTCTTTCTAAGCATGGTCTTCTATATACATCTATACACATCCTTAGGCATGTGGGGTCAATGGTGTTCATGTTTAAAAATTTTTTACATATTTTTAAAAGTTGCTCAAAAGATTGTACTAATTTATGTATTCATAAGCCATACAGTTTCGTTGTCCTGAATTCTGGACTGTAGCAGTTATTTCTATTTTTAATCTTTGCTAATATGATTTTGGAAAAAAATGACATTTTCCATCAGAATTTCTAATTCGTATTTTTAACTAGTGGAGAGGTTGAAATTCACTTTAACCATAAATTTATTAGTGCATTATAATCCTTCTTTTGTATGGTTTCTTCAATTCTATCTCTTTTTTAATTGAAGTAAAGTTGATTTACAATATCACATTAGTTTCAGGTGTACAACAACTAGGTCCTTTTTTCCACTGAGGTGTTTCTCTAGTTTTTGTTGATCTGCAAGAACCTTTATATATTAGTAATTTTGTCCTCATACATTTCAAATGTCTTTCCCCAGTTCAGCATACAAAATGAAAAATTTTTTAATATTTGTTATGCAGTGAACAAAATACATCCAACCACAGGACAATAGGGAAATTCTTATTTTTCACTTTAAATTCAAGTGGAAGAAAAAAATGTCAAGGAAGCTGTTTCTGTATTCTCTTTTAAAATAAATTTCTGTAACAATTTGAGTTAATTTATCATTTCCAAGATGCTTACCCACTTGAGAGTGTTTGAAACCCAGTATTAACTAAATTACTTATGCCATTGTTAAATAATAAACTTTAAAATATTAGATATTTTTGAAAAATTATAGAAACAAAAGATATAGACTAAATATGTATTCTAAAGATATAGACTAAATATATATTCTATATATAGAATTTAATCTCTGAAAGACTTAATTCTTAATCTCATACTATGACTTATTTGATTTTAGATACAAAATGAAAATCTTCATCCTTAGAGATCAACCCACAGGTAGAAATGGCGATCAGCTGTCCTTTCCCCAGGACACCAATAACCCATATCAATTAGATCATTGACATCTGTGTAGTTCCTGTGCAGGATTTTACTTCTTTCAATGAACGAGGTGTTTCCATTCTGTTTTTATTTGCTGACAGCAGAAAATATGTCTACAGTTCATTCACATAATGAATGGGGTGGGAAATTAATTCTATGGGGACTAAGATTGTTTGGCTTGTCATGAGACCTACTTGGCATTTACAGCTTTTTCCCTTTTGTGCTATTCCAGTACACTGTTAAAAGATTGTGCCATAAATCCAAAAGCATGTTTTGCAAAGTTCATATCTGCATTTGCTACCTTTAATATTAATAGGAGTGTATCTTTAAAGTGAGTAAATTGAGAAAGTGGCTGAAACTATAGTTTATAAAAGAAGATTAGTAGGTTTAATATGCACTGGAGAGTAAAAGAAAAATCTTACTACTGTATGGAGAAATTACCTCATAAAGAAGCTAATACAACAGGCTAGGGAGTAATTTTTAACAAGGTTTTTATGATGCATAAGTGTAGGCATGTTAATGAACTTATCTTTCTAGTTATTTTCAGATTGTAACAATGCTAGCCATTTCTAGTTCTTGTGTTTTAAAAAGTAAAATACATTTAATCACCTACAATAAAACTAATTCATTACTTTAATAAATCAAGTACAATCTTATACTGTATACTTAAATGTGGCAGTAATGCTGGAAACCAGATCAGGTGCTAATGTTTATCATGGAATAGAGCAAAAGGTAACCAGGAAGCTTATTTATTATTTAAATTAGTGTCTCATTTTGACAGTGCACAGTCATTTTGGAAAGATTTGACTCTCTTTCCAGCTATTGGATGCAGGAAGTAGAGACTACTTCTACTTCTAAACTGAGAAAATACTTTGTTTTAGTAATCACACACCGCTTTGCAGCATGACCATTTGCTCTTTGAAATTCACACAAACAATTCTGAAGAATTGTACATTCAACAGACAAACAACTTGGTGAGGAATCAGTACATCCAGAATGTCCATCTGTCAACATCTTGCATGGAACAGTTAGGGATTATTTAGGAAGAGCAGGTCTGCATTTTTTCTGCTCAACAACAAAAGACAAACTACCGAATCTTCACACTAATTGCTAAGAAGCTTCCTATCCTGAAAAAGGGATGAATTTGTAAAACTAAAGTGAAGAAAAAGGTAAATGGATAAAGAAATGGTCAGAAAAATAAATTTATTTGTAATATCTAACCTAAATCAGATTTATGACAACAGGTTCACCATCCATCACTCCAAATTATAGTACGTAACGTACACACACACACACACACACACACACTAACATCTTATTTTAATTTTTACTTTTCTTCAACATTGGGATACCAAAGAAAATCATTTTAATTAGAACGATCAGTGTAAAATCCTGCATATGTGCCATGTTAGAACCAGTGATGAAATGCTCTGTCTTAGAGGTAGTAGGTGCCCAGTCTATCCTGATTTTATCAACTTAATAACACAGCCTTTCACAGAACCATGTAGGGTCCCTGTGCCCTGCAGCCAAACACTGGTTTTTAGGGTCCCTTGCAGTAACTCTGCTGAATGTCACTCTGTCTGCTGGACATTTCTTATCTCCTTTCACTATCCACCTGTCTCCAATCAATATTTTTCTGTCTTATACTACTCTCTTGGCACTTTCTCTGATAAATCACAGAGGATCATATTGAGTTTAAGTAATTCAAGCTGAAGTGTTAGCCGACTGATAGATTACCATTTATAGATAGTAAAATGCCTATTTCTTTATAGTACTGTTGTATGATACTGATCACAGTAAATTCAGGCCTGATAACAACCTAGTGATGAAGGTACCATATTTTCACCAATGTTACTTAAGGTGTCCTTAAATTACCACATACGTAGCTGCCTACTCTCAGTTTTGGGGAAGTTGACTTTGCCTCGTAATTAGTGTTACATAATAATGAAATACACCTGTGTTTAAAAATGTTGTTTGCTGCACACAAAGTAATTTATAAAATACTTTGTATAGCTGAATATATATTGCTATATATGTATATATAAATATGTATGTTCCTATGTTTGGAATAAACACGGGTAGAGCAGGAACGAACACACTTAACTGCACCTAAGAATTCACTGAATTTATTCTGCCTAAGGATTGGTTTCTGAATTGCAGAAATTAGATGTCTTACATGATATCCAAATGATGGCAACCCAACCCAATTTTCAGAGGTAATAAACTGGTACAAGGGTAGAATTTTTTGATGCCTAACTATTATTGTTATGATGAAATAATGTGTTTTTCCATATTAAGGGATTTTACAACCAAAGTAATTCTAGGTTGTTGGGAAGATTTTGATAGATTATATGTGTTTACTTCCAAGGTCTTGGAAGATCAGTCAATGGTGGGAAAAGTGTCACAACAACCTAGAAGGCAATCTGGAATGCTTGATCTCACTTTGGAGATTTGGTTGGATTGTTGAATAGAATTCCACAGTCAGCATTGAACTGAAATCTTTATATGTAATGTTCATCTTTATGCTCTAAACTCTTTATGTTTTTTCTTTGTCTCCCTGTGTAACTCCTCTCCAAATCATCAAGTCCATTGTCCTTGTGGTTGTCCTTGTGTTTAAGGCAATGGATACCTCTGGGAAGTTCTTTCTACTAAGCCAGGCTCAGAAAACCCCTCATAAGAGATAAGATGTGTACAATGGGATAACAGAAAGAAAGCAGACAGAAAACTGAAGTGTGAGTAGGTATGTGCTCCAGGTCTGACCATCTGGGAGTGGAGATGGAATTGGTCACTGTGGTTTTGGCAGTGAGGGTTGGGCCGGGAGAGATCTCAGCCAGAACAGATAAGGACACTGGGTGGTGAGATTTGATAGAGACAGTGTGTAGCCATGTGGCTGGGGGCACTGTCTAAAGCCTCCAGAAATCAAGAGAGGTGACCTGTTGGCAGATGTCTAAATGCCTAATGCAATAGTTGGATTTTCTCAGGAAAATGTTTGTTACATAAAATAAATAACTTTCATTGTTTTTTCTCTTAATTCAAAAGAAATTAGTTTCTGAATTTGGGGTGTTTAGGCTTTTACTTCCTTTCCTTTCCCTGCCTTCCTGCTTTCCCACCTTCCTTCCTTCATCCCCACTCCATCCTTCCACCCCTCTTTCTTTTCCTTCCTCCCTCGCTTTTTCTTTCTCCCTCTCTTTTTCTTCCTTCCTTCCTTCCTTCCTTCCTTTTTTCTTTCTTCCCTTCTTTTTCTTTTTTTTCTCTCTTTCTTTCAATTACAAGCACTACCACAGTTGCTGCTTAGGATGCATTCTAGAAATATAATTTCTGAATCAAAATACATTTTAAAAATCAAAGGCTTTTAATTAAAAAAATGTCCTTCACAAATATTCTAACAACTTTCCCTCCCTCCAACAATACACTAGTCCCTGTTTCTCCATCCCCTCATCTACAGTGGATATTACCATTTAACAGTACTTTTGATAATTTGATTAAGTATAAGCTTAGTATCAGAAATAGTACTCATCAAAACTCAATATTTCTCAGAAAATGACTAGAATTTCCCATGATGAATTACAAGAGGGGCAAAGATCTTTCTGAGGAATAATTTTAATTCTATTTCCTTGAATCATCCCTGTTTACTGGAATAGTTCAGGAAGATTCTCTTTTTCTCTCTGTGACAAAAATCTCAATATGATAATTTTAATGTTCTGGTTCTCTAGTCATTACAAAATTCCTAATCCATGCTCACATTCTGGTTTTGAAACTAATGAATTGGTTTTAGGGATTTCTTTTTCTTTTATGCCTTTTCCTTGTACAATGGAGTCATCAGAGGCCCCTGACTTTTTGTTGCCCTTTCTTTTCTAGGTGGTGTTCTATGGGCAGTCAATTTAAAAGTTGGTCTCAAGTGCAACTGGTTGTAAGGACCGGGGTCAACTGATGTTCCTCATTTGTGATTGTCTACAAAGATAGCAAATATCTCAGAGGTAGTCCCCTTGAAGTAATGACATTCAGAGCTAAACTGCACACATGCATATATATAAGTATGTGTGTTTCTGTTGAGAGTGGGGGGTGAAGAAATAGTGAATAAGTGAAGAAATGATTCTGTAAATGAAGGATTCAATGTGAAGTGTTTTTTTCCTGAAAAATTGTGTTATTACTTTTTTGTGATATAAGAAAAAATAATAAGCACAAAAACTCACCCATGACATGTTCCCAATCTTTGGAAATGTGATTTTAACAGATTCCATAGTTTCATCATCTAATATGTCCTGTCTGTCCTATGCCTCTCCACCCCTACAAAGTCCACATCATTCTCTTTGTCCAAAAGCTCAGTTAGGAGCCTGCTGAACATATCGGCTCATGAACATGTGGTACATGTTACCTACCTTGTTTTGTTAATGTATTCCACATGTCCCCGGCCTATTTTATGAAATAGTTTCCTTATCTATTCTATTTGTCTCTATTTCTTACTGTTCTGAATACAGCCATTCTCTTTCATGTTATTTGCCACTGAGAATATTTAATATAAATGTTTTCCATTCATAAATTTACTTTACATATAAATAACGATGCTTTCAATATAGTTCAGGACCACAGAGGGATAATCCTCCCTAAACCATATGGTATGAATATTTGAACTTAAAATATAGGCTTTAAAGACAAGTATTCAATCGGCAGGGAAACCGTCTATTTAAAATCTGTTACTCATAGAGACATCAAGGAACATCACACATTCTCATTTGCTATTAGCTGTTTGTTATTAGGACAACATTTTACATGGATAATCAACCATGTGAGAATTACAAAGCACTTCACAAATCCATTTATGAAGCAGATCTGCCTAGAGTGACTCTGGACAGGAGGCAAATAGAGTTTGTACACTAACATGGAGACACCAGCCCTTGACTGTAATACAGACTGGAGCACACCTTCATCTGATAAATGAATGAGTCATGCTAATCCAGATGTGCTGTTGATTCATTATCTGGCCTGGAACATAATGCACCCTCTTAAGATGTGAGAAGGGGAGAAGGAAAGGACTAAACACTCTCCCTCCACACCCTTCCTGAACTCAGAGGTTTATATCTAAATTAAGGCCAAGAATCACTCAGCCAGAGCTGTCAGCCTCCATGGTCACTGACCTAGCAGCTTTCAATAACGCTGAGAAACCTGTCATTCAAGATGCAGCTGTAGAGCATCTGCACATGGGCAGGGTTGGCCTTGCCTGGCTCAGGACTGGTCACGTGAATGTGTTTGCATTTCTGTGTTTGTCTCCAATTCCCGGGAAATACCTGCTCCCTTTCAACTCCCTGTGGCCCAAGGTAAAGCACAGAAAGAGGTCTGGCCCAGGGATTAGACAGGGCCAGGAGTAGCCTTGGATCTGAGATGAACTGAAGGAAACTCACTTTACTATTTTATTTTCTACAACAGCTAAGTGCACAATAATTCTTATTTTGCCTTTATTCATAAGAATAATGTAAGAATAAAATTATACAATGGGCATAAAGATATTTTGGAAGTTTAAGTGTTCTTCAACTTTGTGCTTTTCTCTATGTACATTTTTCTGCAGTAAATAATGTATTTACTTTTTAGTATAAAAGAACCAATACATTCTATTTTTTTTTTAATTCTACCTACTTCGGGTATGAGCATGTTCTAAAGAATGTATACTGGAAAATTAAAATAGCAGTACTTAATTGTGGCAGGAAAGTGCAACTTGGTTGCAAATATACATAGATTAGAATTCCAGCATGAGTTTATTTTTAAAGATTTGTGAAATTAATCAGGGCAAACATACACTTTCTAAATCCTTACTACATCCTGAAAACAATCCAACATAATAAATAGTGTTAGCCCATAATACAGAAGCCTGCCTGTTTCCTCACCTCAGTGTTATTGATGAATCAATGTAGCAGTGAGACAATTAGGAATTTGGGAGTCCCAGGAAGAGCTTCCGCAAGCTTCTTCTTTGTGATGAGGAGCCCCTTACCAAGCAGAGTAACAAGATCCTGGTACCTATGTAATTTAGGAGGTGCTTGTGTAATTCTTGTTCAGGCTTGTAAAAAAAGAGTAAGAACAGAAAGTAGGAGCTGTCTTTCTCTTCTGAGAACTTGCTTTCCAGCCCTATGAATAGTTAATTCCCTTCATTAGTTGATCTCCAGCCCTGTGCTGGCCATCATAGCACCAGTCCTTGCCTTAAATTGTGCACGAGATGATTCTATTTGCATATCTTGCCTTCATTACACTCAACATTTCCAAATTCAGACAGCTATCACATCTGGAAAGGATATCCTTATGTTAGTAGAAGTGTAGACACTTGAAAATAATTATTGACATCGTAAGAGAAATTACAGGGAGCTAGTCGCTGTTGGAAAGCATATATTGGAGGAGAAAGAACCTGTCTTCCTCTGGCCAACACGACCTTATTTAAGTGACATGTTGGTTACATTTCTAATGATATGTTAAATTGGCCTTAAGTAACCAGGTCACAAGGTTAGTAGAAGCCAGCATTAGTTGGAGAAGAGTTTTGAATCTCCTGAAATGATCATCTCCTTCCTCTCCCCTACAGGCAGTCAACAAAACACATATGTTTATTATGCAATTTTTTTTTAATGTAGAATTTTAAAAATTGTTTATGTATTTTAACCTCATTTCTGGGCCTATGGTCTCTTCACATTTTTAATTCAAGACTTACCTCAAATTCTGTTCATTTCTGAGGTTAAAAACACCTTAGATCTTGATGGCATTGGAACCAACAAAGGATGTTTCACTTCATAGAGCCCCTAAGCTTTTCCCTTCTACAAAGTAAATGGAGAGGTGGGTATGACTTTCTCTTGAGATGCAGGGAAGAGATTCGTTTGGGAGTGAAACAAAGTAATAAGAGTAATACCACAAGCAATGCTGATAAACACATTTTATTACTTAAAAGTCACCTTGAATTTTACGTAGTGACAGAAAGTATGTTCATTTCTCAGTCTTCAAATCAGGACTCCAACACGTAACCCTAAATTTGCTAGGAAACTTGAAACAAAATATCTAATACCTGTTCCCATTTCCTGTAACACTTCTATCCACCATGGTTCAAAACATCAGCAAAATTTTTGATTTACATGTATTTCCTCTCTGTAACTAGTCAGTCATCAAAGTAGTTCTGATTTTCCCTTTAGAATGACTGGCTATCTGCTCTTCATCCTTCATTGACACCAATACATCATTCCAGATGAAACCCTTCTCACTTCAAATGTCAATTACTGAAACATTCTATTTGATTAAATAGCCATGTGATGGTATAACATGTTGATAGACCATTGCTCTTCTATGGAAGAGAAATACCAAAAATAATTACAGATAATTAAAGTAATAATAATAATGTAATTATGACAGAGAAGCTGAAGCAAAGGTAGAAATGGAAATATTTCAAAATAAAACTACTGATGTCAACATCTGTAATGTTTTCCAGTATATGAATGGGCTATCTTACAAAAACTGAGATCGATTGTTTTCAGAGTAGTCCAGAAGGTGGTACATTTAGGCGTTTTTTATATCAATTATGATAAATGTTTCTGATCATTTAGGGTGAATTTGGACAGAGCCTTGTAGTCTTGGTTATTCAATATACTTCATTTGTTGTAAACATCAACACTACTACTACTAATAGTATTAATGAAATACAATCTATTAATTGGGAAGCCTGTATTCAATTTCAGTTATTTTATCATCTCTTTTTATACTGCCTTAGTGCTGCCATTTTACCATCAGAATGGATGTAAGTGTGTGCATGCTTTTGAAGGAAGTACAGTATTTAGTTTTGTTTTTTGTTGGTAGTTTTAGCAAAAAAGGTAGAGCTAGGAGAAGATGAAGAAATATATAACAAAAATAAACATGCTTGTTAAGGAGATGTTAAGTGGATTCCTGTGAAATTGGGTATTGACTATATCACCAAAAGAAGGGAGAGCATTTGATAATTATAAATTATTATTTTTATTTTGCTTTTTCTAAAAATAAAACTTCACTGTAGTCAGTTATGCATCCATCTGCCTGGGAGCACATTTGTGTAGAGATTAGATACATTACAGAAGTCACTGAGAAAAAAGAAATGCAAAATAGGATTACACATCAAGACAGTAACTTCATAAACCAGGCTATTGCCTTGAAAGAGGATTTTCCAAATTCTTTCTTCTCCCATTTAGCACATCAAAAGCTAAGCACTGAGCTCCTGGAATTTTTTGGTACAGAAAATGTTCTCTTTAGGCTACAGACAGTAAAGCCAGTAGGCTTACTGTTGCTGAGCAGAATTCTATGGTTTAGGATAACTTAAAGAACTTGTCTACCTGGGAGAAAATGGGAAGCAGAGGGGGAAGGAAAAGAGAGTCAGGCAGCCATGTATCTGGGGCTTTGGTCCAGAGGAGAAAGGCATGCTAAATAAGGCAGGATCAACTCAATGGCAGAAGGCAATCTGGAAGAAATCCCAGCTTATTCAATCTTATGCAAAGAAAATATTGCTGTCATTTTTTTGTTTATGTCAATAGTATCATACCATGGATTGTATAGGATGTGTATATGGACTTTAGTACCTAGTATAGTCCCTAATATATGGTAGATACTAAAAAAAAAAAGTTTGATGAATTAAGGAATGATTAGGTAATCTCACATTGGGACACTATTTTCCTTATATATTACAGGTACTTTTCCTAAATCATCAAAGAGAAGAACATAATGCATCCTTTTATTATGTTGACTTGGTAACATGTGCTCTCAGAACAAAAAGAAATGTAGTAGAAACAGTATTTATAGACCAGTTATGAAAAATAAATGTGTTGAAAATACAAGTTTTAAAAATAAATATTCTATAGGGAATTTTGAAAATTATTTTGGGGGAAATGAGAGGACGCTTTTCAAAGGCAGGAAGTACCTGAAGCAAAAGCCACGCTCAACATTTTGTTGCTATTCTCAACCGATACCAGTTTCCTAGCTCAGACATTCATATCATTGCCCAAGGCTGTGAGCGTGGAGAATTCTGTGATCCCCAGTGAGCACTGTACAGGTGTCTCATGAGCCCTTAGTGATAACCAGCTTCCTAAAGTGCAGGAAGAGGACAGACACGAGCAGAACTATAATGCAATTCATTGGCGCTTGTACTATAAGAAGAAAAAAGAAAAAAGAAAAGAAAAAATACCATCACAGAGATTTTTGGGAGTTTCACTTAACTATAATCTAAGAGACAATACTGATAGCAAGAGTGCCCTTTGCCTACAAGTTTGCTTTGTTTTCTTTCCCCTGTCCCCTGCCTCCATCTTTTCCCTAGTTCTGATGCAATAGGACACGGGCAGCAAGGGATACAGGGGACTGCAGTGCAAACTGAAGTCAGGCTAGAACAGAATGAAGTGTTAGAGGTTTCTCTTTAAAATTCATCAGACATTCGCACCCAACTTTAGAAATCAATGATCAGTGCATGCAGTACTTCAATCACGGAAGTGAGGAAATGCATTAATGGGTGTCAGAAAACAGATTAAGAGGGCTCACCCCAGGGCCAACGGTCCTGTGAAATGGCAGAATTCAACTGTGAAAGAGTTCTCAGAGAGTCATGGTGTCTGCTTCTAAATAGTTTTCACTGCAAAAATGGCAAAATATTTGCCATTCATTACTGATCCCTCAATTCCTAATATGTTATTCTTGTTGTCATTTCATTATGATTCTCTGTGACAGTCCTAGACATCACTTATTGAAATAAAGGAAAATTTGGATTTTGATTGTTTTTCATTTAAGTTCAAGGCTTCATTAATAGTTGGAAAGGCATGAATTATGTTGGAATAAGTGGAATAGATTTAAGACAAGGCATGTTAAATTTAAATCATGTATAGGTTTTCTTACAGAGGAGAGAGGAGTTGGGGGTTGAGGAGAGCTATGAGAAAAGTACAGGCACCAAGTAAACTCCAGAGGCCATAACATGAAGGCATGGTCTGATCCCTGCCCACTTCTCAATTTTTATCTCCTCCCATGTAGGGCTGGCTTCATGGGCCTGTGACACACAGGACCTCATGCTTGATTTAATGCTGCATTGTTGCCATTCTGAAATTCTTAATTTTGCCTTTGAATTTGTGTTTTGTAGGTGAAGTCCAATGAGACAACAGAGCATGCCCACAAACAGAAGGAATGAGTGTCATGTGTGGGCCCACCGTTCCTCTATGCCCCAGTTCGCTACGCCCTCTCAGCACAAAATTCCACTGGATTCACGAGTATGTCAAAGCAACTACAAGGTAAGTGTGCTGTGTATACACATGGGTAAGAGGATGGTGCTGACAGCCCCCAGAGGCCATCTTCCAGTGCAGATAGAAGGCAATAGCATCCTAAGAAACACAAAGGATCAAGGAATCCTATCATGTCCTTTCTTACTCTTACTTCCCTTATTAGCTGATCACTTACACTGAAAGGGATGGTAGGGATGGGAAGGGAAAGAGAGCAGCCCATAGTCCCTTTTCCACTTTCTCCTTCCTCCTTATCCATCAGTAAACTGAAGGTGGAGAGTGTTGGTAGAATGTGTTTGTATCAGAAGTGAAATAAAAACAGTGGAGTTAGTTTTGTGCAGCATTTTTACTCTTTTGGTAAGAATGAAATACATATGTATGTACGAGCTATGAAACACAAATTGTGCAATTCCGGTGATTCTGCATATGAGGTAGATGTTCTTATATTCACACTTAAAAGTGGCATTGCCCAATATAAAGATAAATGGAAAACATTATGGAAATGATTTAAAAGTTTAACTTTTTATTTTTTAGACTTAGAATGATATTAAATAACACGTAAAACAAAATAAAACAAAAATCCACTGTGACAAATCAAAAGAGACAGTGGAACAAAGGAAAAGATCTTATATTTTAGGAACTTTAATGACACATTTTTCTGCTTTTAGAACAAGGGGCTGCGTGTTCATTTTGTCCTGGGTCCTGTAAATCATGTAGTTCACTGTGCTTCCCCTCTCCCCTTTGACCACATGAAATCGTTCCTGTTTCCAATCTCAGTGGTTCTTTCCCATCTCCAGTCCCTCCAGCGAACTCATCCCTCTGCTTGGACCACTTTCCTCCCCGCCTTCCACCTGGTTTGACTTCCTTCCCATCTGAGTGAAATGTCACATTGCTCTCCATCACTGCTCCCTCCTTGTCTCTTAGCACTTATTAGTTATAATTAATTATTCAGTAATTCTTTTCTTTACAATTTTTATTGAGGTATAATTGATTAACAGTGTTGTGTTGACTTCAGGTGTACAGCAAAGTGAATCAGTTATACATATACATATATCCACTCTTTTTTAGATTCTTTTCCCACATAGGCCATTACAGAGTATTGAGAAGAGTCCCCTGTGCCATACAGTAGGTCCTTATTAGTTATCTATTTTATATATAGTAGTGTGTATATGTCAATCCCAACATTCCAATTTGTCCCTCCCCCCAACCCCCCGGTAACGATAAGTTTCTTTTCTACCTCTCTATTCAGTAATTCTTTAATCTACTTTTCAAAAAAAAAATCATCTTCCCAATGACATTGTAAGCTCCCAAGGGAAAGGGACTACTATTTATTCGCTGAGTGCACTCAGTATGAACAGGGTAACAGCCAATCAATATTTGTTGAATGAATAATGGAATTTGAGTTGAAGGAACTTTGCAACCAGATAATGAGAAATGTAAGGTATCTTCCTAGAGAAATGTTACTTCACAGCTCGAATGTCTTTCAGAAGGGATGCCAAATAAAGGACAGGATGCTCAGTTCAATGTAAATTTATGTTCGCTAAATCCTGTATCTCATTCTGTGTTTTTATAGTCTAAATCTGTAAACCTTACCCTAAGAAACAATTGTACAAAGACTTGAGTCTTTAAATCAAGTGTGAGTATGATAATAGCAGAGTGTAGTAGTTTGAACTTTATCTCAGTTATGAACCCAGTTAGAGATCTGATAAAAGCTATAAGTTATTTCCCCCCCAGGAAAATGCATATAATCAGATGCATTTACCTTCCCAGGGGAAGGCTTATAAGCTCTCTGAAGCCCATCCTTGAGTCTTCCTGCTCTCACAGTCCCACATCTAATTGATCTTCAAATCTCCCAAATATACTCAAATCTATGCCCTTGTTCCTGTTCCCAGGGCCACTTAGTTCAAGCCATCATTTGTCATTAGGATTGTACGGTGGCTTCTTAACTGGTCCTTCCTTTTGTCTTTATCCCCTTTAATTCGATTTCACATAGCCTCTAAACTAGAGTTTTCTCCCTAAAACATGTTACATTATCCCTCTCCCCTATTTAAGATCCTTGCAGTATCCCTGAAAACGTCTTTACAATGGTATAGTAAATTTTACCTAGTTGGTGATGTTAAAAAAGGACCAAAGAAGACAATTTAAGTGATACAAACAAAACTTATTTAACACTTCACAAAGTGGACAGTCTCCTTTCGGAACACTGCAAAATGGGGTGGAAGGCAAAAAGCTTTTATTGGATAAAGACTAAAGAACAAGGAAGAGGCAAATAGAAAATATCTGATTGTCTGGGGCTACACAGTCCACCTTGTTTGGAAATAAAGTACAGAGCCCAGTGTGGACTTGATGTTTGGGCATTGGCTGATTGGATATCCTGTGTTTCTGGTCAAGTGAAATTTACAGGGACACGAAAGTTATCTAAGTTTCAGTTTACATACTGACCTGCACCCAGGACAAGAAAAGCTCCACCTTGGGCCTAGTAAGCTTCTCCCCTTCCACTTTGTTAGTACTGGATTATTTGTAGTTTCTCAGTTCTACTGCGCTGTTTATAACTCTGTTGGGTGTACTTACTGTTCCCAGGCCTAGAATGTACTCTTACCCTACTGTCTGTGTAGGGAAAGAAAAAGTTTTCCTTGACTTTCTTAGGGTCCATGGCTGGGTCTGAAAATCAGACCGACAAAGATTCACAGGAGAAATGTGTACAGATTTACTTAATATAAATTTATGTGACATGGAAGATTTCATAAAGAACTGAAGACCTGAAGAAATAGTTAAGATTGAGTATTGTCATGCTCGGTTTGATGACAAGTGAGCAATCATTTAGAAATTTGTTAGGTTAAGGAGTATGAGGTAAGGGTAGTAAACTGAGGAGAAATTTAACAAGGCCTATTTGTTAGGATTCTTCTCAACATCTCTTTGTCTTTGGAGATGAAGACACTCCTTTCTTCCAGGTACAGGAAGTGCCCCTCTCACATAAGGGCTTTATGACCTGTTTCAGATGAGAAGGATGGTTAGAAGGTCAAAGTGACTTTCCTCCTTTTACTATTTTCTCAGACTCCTTCCAATTGAAAAATTTTATATGCCAAGGTGTCATTTTTGGGAGTAGTGTGTGCTGAAGGCCATCAGTCTGCCAAGCAGAAGTGCTTCTGTGAAGCCTCGCCTGAATCTCCTTCCCATCCTTACCCCCACCTAAGGCTGACTTGACAACTCTCAGGTCCCTGTTTCTCATAAATACACCACCAGGGCTTCCCTGGTGGCGCAGTGGTTGAGAGTCCGCCTGCCGATGCAGGGGACACGGGTTCGTGCCCCAGTCCGGGAAGATCCCACATGCCGCGCGGTGGCTGGGCCTGTGAGCCATGGCCACTGAGCCTGCGCGTCCGGAGCCTGTGCTCCGCAACAGGAGAGGCCACAGCAGTGAGAGGCCCGCGTACCACCAAAAAAAAAAAAAAAAAAAAAGCAACAGGGCAGAAATTTCAGGGCATCATTGTTCTAATAGACCAGTGAAAATGTTACATGGCTGCCCAATACTGCCTGTTTGAAATAATACTACAACACTAAGATGTTATACTCCAGGTACAGTGTGTCACCTGTGAGAGTTCCTACTTTTTTAGTATTTGCAAGCAGGGCTCACTATCCCTTGTCCCCAACACTCATGCATACTTTGTGGCAGGCAGACCGGGCTTCTACTTCAAAGGAAGAGGGATATTTTACCTCTCTCATAATGCCTTTTAAGTTAAAAATGATTGGCAGTGATGACATCCAATCAAAACTTCATTATCCAACTTGAGATGGGTTTAATGAGTCAGGTCTTTTGACCAATATTAAACAGCAAGTTAAGACTATTAGTAGATAAATATTTCCCATAAGAGTTACATCTTGGATTTATTACAAGCTTATGAATTGATTTTTCTTCCACAAATTTATCTGCAGATTTTAGAGTGACTTTCTTGAGAGTCACATTTTCTCCTCACCTTTTAATCTAGAGAGAAGAAAAACATTATTAATATATGGAGAGTATAAAGGAAACTTCAGGCCTATAAAGAATATGACCAAGTGTTTCTCAGAAAAGATAGAAAAGCCAGCTTCCTCCGTGAGAACTACCAGAAGGAACTCTGTTTCCATTGGAAATTATCAAGGAGAGTGTGGATGTAGTCTCATTGCTCTTGAGAAATCCTACCCCATCACCCATCTGGCTTTAAAAACTTTTTCTTTACTTAAGTAATTTGAAATGAGTTTTTATCAGTTGCGTCTGGGTCCTGACTAATAGAGACCTATGATATAAAGATAAGGCATGATTTCTTATCCTCAAGGAGTTTATAGTATGATAACAGAGTCAGATACTGGAGTAGAGGACTGTGACTGCTATTTTGACCTTTGTAACATTACACAGCCAAATCTGGAATCTATTGAATAGAGGTAACATTTGAGCAGTACCTGAAATAAGTGAGGAATCATGAGGGTTTATGGATAAAAAGCATCCTTGTTATGAGAATAGCACAAGCAAAGGCCCTGAAGTAAATCATGCTTGACATGTTCCAGTTACAGCAAGGACTCCAGTGTGAAAGAAGTAAGCAAAAAGTAGAATTTTGCTCACTGAAGTCAAGACAATTACAGGGGACCAAATCACCTCAGGGCTTGTAATCCATTGTAAGTACTCCAGATTTTACTGAGTGACACCAGAAGGCACCGGGGGCTTTGGAGCCATGAGTAACATGATCTAATTTGTGTTTTGCAAGGTTATTCTGGCAGTAATGTGGAGAATACCTGTGGAGGCAAGAATGGAGATAGTGAGACCAGTTCAGAGGCTATACCAACAATCCAGTGAGTCATAATATGGCTCGAACAAGGGAAGGGAGCTAGAGACAGTGAAATTTAAACTTTTTTAAAAAAGAGTGGTAAGATTTGCTCATGATTTGGTATTAACAAAGAGAGGAGGTAAGAAAAACACTAAGAATCTTGGTTTGGGTTGTGGAAAAATAGAGGTACCATTTATGGAGATGGGAAGTTGGTAAGAAGGCAGTTTTGGGAGCTTTGAAATGAAGAGCTTAAGTTTGGACATATTGCATTTGAGATGCCTAGTAGACAACCAAATAGAGATGAGAGTAGGCAGTTAGAAAAAAAAAAAAAGTCTGCAGTTTGAGAAAGGTCTGGGCTGCTGAGATACATTTGAGATACATTAGCATATAGATGAGATTAAAAGGCATGAGGCATCTGAGATCACCAAGAGACAGAGTGTAGACAGAGAAGAAAAGAGTTCTGGGGCTAGAGCCTTGGGGCACTCTATGACATTTAGGGTTGGACAGACAAGCAGGAATCAGCAAATTAAACAGAAGGAGCAGCCAAATAGGGAGAAGGAGAGCCAAGAAAGACTGGTATCCAGCTAGCCAAGGAAGGGAAGGGTTTCAAGAAAGGCTAACATCAGCTCTGCCAAATACCATCAAATAAGTTGAGGACTGAACATTGACTGTTAGTTTTAGCATATGGAGGCCCTTAAAGACCTTAACAAGAGTCGTTGAGTGCAGGAGGTGACAAAAACTTAAAGTGGGTTCATGCAACGATGGGCAAGCTGGAGGGGGATGTGAGTTTTGGAGACTTTCTAAATTTTGATCATCATTATTAGGAATTACTTTTGATGGCAATTAATAGAAGAAATATTGCTATTATTAGTTTTTTATTTTTATGCTAATAAAAGAAACCAATCTGATAGTGAAAAAAAGTTTGGGAAAAAGAAAGCTAACTACAGGATTGAGGGCCTTCATTAGGGGAGGGGGGTTGGAATTTAGTATAGATGAGGTGGACATGGCCTTCGGCCATGAAGATTTTATTTATTATTACATGCTTATGACAGGAAGATAGACAACATATATGGGTGCAGCTATAGATAGGTTTGTTGACTTGGTGATGGGAGTAGAATTCTCTGTGCAGCCAGAAAGGGAGCAAATCTAACAGGACATGGGTGTTAAAATGCAACAAATCTGGGCTTCTCTGGTGGCGCAGTGGTTGAGAGTGTGCCTGCCGATGCAGGAGACACGGGTTCGTGCCCCGGTCTGGGAGGATCCCACATGCTGCGGAGCGGCTGGGCCCGTGAGCCATGGCCACTGAGCCTGCGCATCCAGAGCCTGTGCTCCGCAATGGGAGAGGCAGCGGCAGTGAGAGGCCCACGTACCGCAAACAAAAACAAAACCAAAAAAGCAACAAAACTGAGAATTTAGTGAAAACAACAACTTAGAACCACGAGTGAACATGAAATCCCCCAAGGATTCCATAGAAATCTTAGGGAAGCCTTTGGCTTTCCTTAGCTATAATCTGGGTTGTTTTAAACACGTAGATTCACACACAAACACACACACACATGTACACATACGCATGCATACACACAAACACACCTCTTATTATGTACAAATGAACATTTGATCTAAAGTCACATAATCTGATACCAGTGTTGGTTGACTGTGATACCTTGTGGAAAATTGAATCCTCTCTGAGCTTCCATTTCATTGGGAAAATAGAAGTAATATTTCATTTACATATAACTGTGAATACAGATCTACCTATCCAAATCCATTGTAGATATCTCCATATGATTTCCCATAGATATTTCAGATATCCAAAATCAAAATCATTCCTTCTCTAATTTCTCCATCATATCACCACACTTTAATGAATAGACATTATCATGAACCAAGTTGCCCAACTCTTCCACCTCCAATATTTAACCTAGACCTCTACTCTCCCACCATCTCAAGTTTAACTGATAAAGTCCTGAAAATTTTACCCCCTAAATATGTCACCTGACCATAATTTATGTTTCTAATATCTGGTCTATAAATAGGTTTTTGTAAATAACATAGCATGGGTTCCCACACTTTTCTTTGGATTTTGTTTTAACTTAATTCTTATTGTTTCCTAAATCGTGTTTGTGTTGTCATTGTTGTGTTCTAATTTTTTTCTCCTTCCCCAAGGTTTTGCTTTTATTTTCTTGGACTTAAAATATGAATTCCTTAACCACTTCAGCATTTTTAGTTCCATTTTTTGTCTAAAGTTTCTACCATTCTTCATAAAATATTTATCTACTGAATATTTACTAATATATACTAAATATATATTAAATATCAAACATCTTAGATTTTGTCTGAGTTGTAGAGTATTGACCTTTAACTTTGAAAAAGCGTTTCTGCATCTGGATTTCCTGCTTGCCCCTGCATTTGAATAATGAGTCAAATAGCCTTATGAGTAATTGGATCTTTTGTGCAATTAGAACTTTCCCCTGCATTATAATTTATTGTATGGTTGAATTGAGCAACATGTAACCAGTCATTTTACTGAGGCTTTTAAGAAAGTTATTTCTAAAGGTCTAAGAGACTAAAATATGTCTGAATTAAAAAGAATGACAGGCTGCAATCAGAATCATAAAATAAAGGTGCTCAGTAAGCAGCCCTATTACAATCAGAAAGTGAAGGAAATGGATCTCTGTCTTCTGTGCAGAGACAGAGGAAATGATGAATACCTTAGGTAACTCATTCTGTGCAAAATCAATCTTTCACTGTCAATTTTAAATGAACTAATTTGTTCACAAATCTGCTCAGTCAGTTTGGAAGCATACTCTGTTCCTTCATATTAGCAAATCCTTTAATCTTGACTAGTCCACTGAGTAAGAAATCTAGAAATGTGTTAATATGATTGGACATATGTAGTTGGATAAGAATTGATTCTTTTAATTAGTGTCTGCTCAAGTTAGAGTCCCTTTCTTGGCTGAACTATTGACCTACTAATATATCAAGAGATTATGTTACCACGAACATATATCTAAAGTTCAGTTTAACTCTTTCATTGTCAGTCAATATTGCAGTAAACTTTCTAGAGACTAAACCCTTTATATCTTTTTTAAGGAAAGTTTAGCTATAGGTGCTAAGATATGGAAAAATATAAATGCATGAATATCTGAACATTAATTCTTTGCACCACAGCATATGTTCAAATTGTGCATCAATACAGTTCTCACTATTTGGAGAATCCAAATTCGTCATAAATTTAATTGTCACCTATTAAAATGAAAATATATCTAATACCATTTCCTACATGAGCTTCACTTTTCATGAATGCATCTAGTTCATTCAACAAATACTCATTTTACATCTTTTGTATGCAATGTCCTGTACTAGGAATTTTGTGGGATTCCAAAAGCTGTCACAGCCCCTGATTTAAAGGAAACTTTAATTTAAACTTTAATCTCAAAGGCTATGCATGATTTTAACATGAAAGTCAGGTTTGCACTTTGCCCAAAGCTGATATACTTATCCCCTCCCTCAAAACTGCTCTACCAGTAGGTAGCCTTTCCCATCTCACTGGTGGCAACTCCATTCTTCTATTTGATCAAACAAAAACTTTGGGGATCATCTTTAATTCCTCTCATTCCTCCTCATTCCACACCTAATTGGGTAGGAAATATGTCGCCTCTATCTTAAACTTTATCCAAAATCAAAGTGTTTTGCCTCCTCCATAGCTTCCTCATTGGTGCAGTTACCACCATCTCTCTCGGATATGGTGCAGCCTCTTCATTATTCTCCTTGCTTCTGTCTTTGCCTCTCTCCTCCCCTACATTCTTTTAACACATTTCAGAGTGAGCTGTTAAAACTTAACTCAGATGCTGTCATCCCTCTGTTCAGAACCCTTTTTTTTTTGTGGTACACGGGCCTCTCACTGTTGTGGCCTCTCCCGTTGTGGAGCACAGGCTCCGGACGCGCAGGCTCAGCAGCCATGGCTCACGGTCCCAGCCGCTCCGCGGCATGTGGGATCCTCCCGGACCGGGGCACGAACCCGTGTCCCCTGCATCGGCAGGTGGACTCTCAACCACTGCGCCACCAGGGAAGCCCTGTTCAGAACCTTTTAATATCTCTTTTGCACTCATCACAAATGGCTAAGTACTTACAGTGGTTTACACCATCCTTAAAGTGCCTACCTTCTCTTAGGTCTATGACCTCATCTCCTCTCCCTCTTAATCTGTCACAGTCACATTGGCCTTCTAGCTATTACTCAAGCACACCACTCACGTTGCTGCCTCAGGGCATGGACACCAGATGCTCCCTCTGCCTGTGAGGTTCCTCACCCAGGTAGCCACACGGTTAACTTGCACCTCCTTCAAGCCTGCTCAGATGTCTTATTCTCAATGAGGCCTGCCATGACAATCATATTTAAAATAAACTTTGACCCCTCAATCCAAAGCCCCCTTGCCTTACTTTGTTTTTTTCTTAGCACTTATGGGTGCCTAACATGCCACATAGTTGACTTGTTATGACATTTTTTTATTGCCTGTCTCCCTAGAATCTCTGTCTTGTGTGCTAATGGTATTCTGAGCACCTAAATTCATGCCTGGTACTTAGTAATATTCAATACACATTTGTTGAATAAAAAAAAGAGTTAACATTTATACTAGATTGTGGTTTGAGTGTAAAAATCCTGTGGTTCTTAGGAGTATGACTATTTTGTCTATGTTATTATGTTGAATTATTATCTTAGTACTTAGTTTCTCCTTTTCTTTCTAAAGATATAATATGAATTTCCTCTTAAAGCATTGATATCTGCCTTGGCTGGTAACAATGATTCTACAGAATGAACCAAATGTTAATATATTTGTCTCACTAGCTTTATCTATTGGTATCTTGATCTTTTTATCTGTGGCTGCAAATTCGTTGAGCTCTGCTTTCTAAATCATTTAGTTTATTTGTTGAATGATAGCTGATGCTTTTGCAAATAGTTCTGAAGTAAAAGCTATTTAACAATCTCTTATTTACAAATCCAAATTTCCTATTTGTTCAAGATATATGATGAAAAGAACCCCAAGTATTTACAAATTTTTTAGCCTTAACAACTGTACTCTATTATAATTTATTGATGGTTACTATTCTTCAAGTTTAGATACTTTATAGGTGCTCACTAAACGCTGTGGATTAATTGATTGAATTGGAAGCCCGTTTCTCTTTTGGTGCTAAACAATTCATTCATTCACTATTGTATTTTATCAAGATAAGCTAACATCTAATAGAAGATGTAAATATATCTTAACTTTTTTTAAGATCACAACTTCTAATTATGTGAAATGGCTTACCTATTTCAAATTAAATTTACCAACACGTTCCATTGGTGAGGGTCTGTTAAATGGGTACTCTTGTACATTGCTGGCAGGAATGCAAAATGACACACCCCTTATGGGAGGAAATTTGGTAATGTCTAGCAAAGTTACATATACACAGAATCTTGGGTCTATTTCTCCAAAAGCAGATCCTGCAATAAGTTTTCATGTACAAATGGGTAATTAGGTAAGTGCTCCTAGGAGACACTGCTAAAAGAGTGATGGCAAGGAAGAGTTTAATTTCAGGCAACATTTTCAGAGTAAAGCTGCTGCCTAATTTCACAGGGGTACTTGGGCTTTCACACTTTGGCACCAGTCTATCCTTTGCTAAAGCCACTCTGGAAGGAGGTAAATTTCTAGGTATTCCTAGATACCTCCTCTAGTACCCCGAAGGCAATTCTCCAGTTACAGCTGCAGGCCATAAGAAGCAAAGACTCAGGGATGCTGGGGAAGGAGTGCACAGAATTGGGAAGAAGGGAGACAGTGAAGGAGCACAGACTATATCTGCTGTATTCAGCAATCCCACGTCTGAGAATATATTCCAAAGATATATTGGTAAAAATACAAACTGGTGACTGCGTGAGGCTATTTATAGTGGTAGTATTTATTATACCAAAGAATGGAATAAACCCAGATATCAATTCATAGGAGACTCTTGGTACATCCACATATAGTAGAACCTTACAAAATGAAGGAGGAAGATATCTATCTACTGATACAGACATTTATCCAAGTGCTATTGTTAAGTGAAAAAAAGCAAGTATGCTAACTTTTATCTAAGAAAGTGGTGGAAATATGAATATTTTTATGTATTACTTATATTTTTCAAAAATATATAATAGAAAAAACCTCCAAAATTAATAACAATGGTTACTTTTAGGGGGAGCAAAAAAACAGAATGAATGAGACAGAGATGGAAACAAGATTTTTGTGGTGCACCTTGTTATGGAGCTCTGTAACTGTTAACATGATTGAAACACTGATTTAAATGTGAAAATTTCCTAAAAATTGAAAAATAATTAAAACAAATAAACATAACTTTTTATCAATCATAGGAATAATCATTTAGAGAAGAGAATTATTTCAGGTGACTTTGAAATACAATACTTTAAGTGGATACCTTTGGTATATTACATTCAAAGAACTTTTTAAAAAATCTTAAACTTTATTCAATATTCTTAATTTTAATTGTAATATTCATATTTAAAATTTAAAATTATTATAGGTATATTTCAGAATAAATAAAATAAAAATTTCTGAGATAGAGAACAAAAATAAAATTACAAAATCATAGAAGCTAAATAAATCTATATAACCTTAAATTTTAAATATCAGTATTAATTCAAATTCATATATATTATTTATTTATTTCCTGGCTTCGTCCTCTGAAAAAAAGCCATGAAAACTTTGCAGCAATGTGCACCCCTAGCACCCAGGTTGTGGTCTCTAAATATTGTTAGCCACTGAAAGAAACCAGAGTTCAGGGTTCCTTGGAGAAATGACTCATTCTTTACCAAAATGTAAGAACTAAAACTATAAAACGTTTAGAAGAAAATGCAGGAGTAATTCTTCATGAACTCAGGTTAGGTAATAATTTCTTAGATTCAACACGAATACAAACAAACAAAGTAATAAAAGGAAAATCAACAAACTGGACTTCATTAAAATTAAAATTTTTGTGCCTCAAATGACATCATTAAGAAACTGAAAAGACAACCCACAGAGGAGAAAATATATGAAAATCATACATCTAATAAGGACTTGTAATCAGAATATATAAAAAACTCTTACAACTCAATAATAAAAAAAAAACCATTATAAAAGTGGGCCGAAGATTTTAATAGACATTTCTGTAAAGAAGATATATGAATTGTTAATAAGTACAAAAAAAAGACCCTCAACATCATTAATCATTTGGGAAAGGCAACACAAAACCACAGAGATATCACTTATAAAGAAAATGACTTCAATAAAAATGGCAGACAATAGCAAGTACAATCATTGCTCTGTATCTGTGGGGGATTGGTTCCAGGACTCGCCATGGATAGAAAACTTCGTGAATGCTCATGCCCTCTGTATACTGGGGTTCTGCATCTGTGGATTCAACCAACCATGAATCATAAGCATTACACATGATCAGCAGTTGGTTGAATGCTTGGATCCAGAACCTGTGGATATGGAGGGACAACTGTAGATTTATTGAAAAAAATCCATGTAAAAGTAGACCTGAGCAGTTCAAACCCATGTATTCAAGGTTCAACTGTATTTGCAAGGATGTGAAGAAACTGGAAAATTGGAAACCTAATTCATTGCTGGTGGGGATGTAAAGTGGGAAGCCGCTTTGGAAAACAGTTTGGCATTTACTCAAAATGTTGAACATAGAGTTATCATACAACTCAGGAATTCCATGGATAGTTATGTCCCTGGATAAATGAAACTATAAGTCCACACAATAACTTGTACATGGATTTCATAGCAGCATTATTCATAATAACTGAAAAGCAGAAATAATTCAAACAACTACCAATACATGAATGGATAAACAAATGTGGTATATCCAGAAAATGGAAAATTATTCAGCAATAAAAAGGAATGAAGTACTTTAAAAAATATATCTGTGAGCTCATAATGATACCTAAAATACATACACAAATATGCATAACTAATTACCATTGATGGTTGGTTAGGCATCATCTTACTATTCTGAAAACTGATAAAACAAAATGATAAAAAAATTACCATTTTCAAATTGTCAATTTAGCCTAAGTAATATTTCTTATAATGCTGTTTCAATGAGATAGAACTTCAGGAGATTTTATCCCAAACCTAATATATTAAAAAGTTGTAGGTTGTACATTTGACAGTGTTCCTCACGTTGCATACAACTAAAAATCAAGTCAACAAAGTTTGCTTTATATGTGATACAGATTCTTATTTGGTAAATAATATTTACTTTTTTCCTTCATAAGTTTATTTTTTCCTTCTCTGAACTTTCCACTTTGGTTTCTTTGTTTTGTCCTCCATGGATTTAACCACTCGTAGGAAAAATTAGTCCCAATTTAAAAAACTTTGAATGCTAACTGGAAACAAATTTATTCACACATGCATGAATATAAACACTTGTGGGATAGTTCTCTTCTCCTTATAAATAACATTAATTTTAAACCTGAAGTTTTCAGCTAGATACTTTCTAAAGGCCCTGAAAATCAATCAGCACAGCAAAGTATCACCATGTCATTAGCAAAGACATACATTAGATGAAAGCAAAAATAACTTTCAACTTCTACTAAAAGCAGAGAAAACTGATAAAACAATGATCTTAATGATTGCTTGATGTTTAGTAAAAACGAACAGGAATTAGAACACTATGGGCCCTCTCACCCTTAATTTTCTTAACAGCTATAATAGATTTAACAATTTAATGTCTTTTTACAAGAAAGTATATGTGTATGTAAATATATATTTTTAAAATGTGAGGCTGTATTTAAGGCCCTCATTTGATTTCCAGGCCAGTCCTAAAATCTACAACTCGAGGCTGCAGAAACTCAGTTTCCATTTTGTTGTTACAAGGAAACAACACAAGGGAAAGACTAGCCAGCAGTGGAACTGGTCTGTGCATCTGCCATCCCCAGGTGCTCTCTTGGTGAGACTTGTCAGTCTTCTCCGCCTTGTGCACTGATGCTGAAGACTCCCCCCTGACCAGACCCTAGTCACTTGCCAGGCTCTCCCCATCATGTGGAGCTACACGGCAACTGATCCTCGGGCTCACCCTGCTGTCAAAGCATTCCAATTTCTAATCGCTACATGACTTGTCAGATTCAATATGAACCACATGGCCACAATTAAAACCTCTCTAATAATGAGAAGGCCAAAAAAAGGGGGAAATTCTGGGCATGTTTCCTGTCACTGTTTCACATTCTGAAACTGAAACTAAGTTTGAGAAAACCCTTCCACTGAAATTTGTGTTTACATGTTGAGAAACTAAATGGTTATTCCCTTAATCATCACAACAATGCTTGTGGCTGCACTTACTGAATATTTCTAAGATTCTGGCTGACTCTCATAGAGCATATTTCCTCTATGGAAAAGAGTCCATCTCCTACGATTAGGGAAGAAAGCAGCCAAACTCCAGTCCCAGATCCGTACACCACACCTGTCACTTCCTTACCTACTGGGAGATATTCTCTTCTTGGCTATATTTAACTGGAAATGCTAAAGCATATTTTAAAAACTCTTGATAAACTCAAGAGAATGAACTTTATTTTCCTGAAAATGTTACCTGAATCACAGTCTTAGTTATTTCTACCCCAGAGTTTGAATTTTGAATTTCCACAGGATTGGGAATTATGATGAAAATGGAAGGCAAATTTTTTACTAATTAAAAATTGAAATTACTTTAATCACAGTTGTGTATAGATATGGATCCTATGCTTTAGAATATATTTAGAAGAGATGCATCAAGTACTGTTATTTACTGGCTTCTGAGAAGGCTTTTATATGCAGACAAAAGTCGCATCAGCTAAGAGACACATCAGGCTATTTGTGGAAAAGATCTAATGGCATGGATGGTAACTGTAAACAGTTTATTCTAATTTGCGTCTTCCCCCAGGGTTTACTGAGATTGAGTAAAGAAAAAATTAGTCTTGGAGGCCCTATGTGGAGTGAATACCTTGGCAATTTAGACATTTCTCTGTCTTAATTCATTCAAATTTAACTTGTATCCTGGTATCTCAAGATTTTTTTTCAGAGTATTCATTTGGCTGTCATTTTAGATATTTATGTTCTGAATGCCATCAAGCGGCAAAAATCTATGATGAGTTAATCTATAGTTCTTTTCTGTTCTGTTCTTTTATTGTGGTAAGAACACAATGTGAGATCTACCCTCTTAACAAATTCTGAAGTATACAATACATGACTGTTGACTACAGATACAGTGCTATTATATAGTAGATCTCTAGAGCTTATTCATCTTGCTTAACTGAAACTTTATGCCACTGATTAGTAATTCCTCATCAAGAACTTTGTTATAGAAAGTGTGAGCTAAATAATCAAATCCTAAAGAAAGCACTAAATATGTAAGATTCTTCATTACCATATCTTCTATATTGTTGCCATGTGCCACAATCTCTCAAACTGGAAAACATTTTAATGATTTATAGGATCCAGGTTTCCATTAATCTCTTTTGGAATTGTCAAGCATGACTTACCTAAATATGAAAGCTCAATTCTTTATCTTTTAATAAAGAAACCAAGGAGTAAATTCTACCGACCACTTTTCTTTCTACTTACTATAGACTAGTCCTGGACCAAGGAATATCTTGAAAGAGGAAATCTAAGCACACCTTTTTAAATACTAAAATTCATGTACAACTTCAGATTTTATTGAGTAGAAGTATTTACAAAAGCTCTACTTCATTTACCAACACAAGACTATTGCTTCCCTTCAATAGTCAATGGGCTTCTTGGGGTCATCACCATGCCTTATTAGTCTTTGTGTCCACAATAGGAAAACAGTGCTTACTCAGTCACAATCAGTAGGTGCTAAATAAGTGATTAGTTAAGTTACTCAGTAGGTGCTAAATAAGTGATTAGTTAAGTTAAACTTACAAGGATAGAAACTAATTTCTATTAAGTCATAGAGAATCCCTGTCCCAACAAATTGTTATCCATAACAACTTTCAAGTTATGTATATGTTGAGAGAATCATATCCTTAGAGGTTTTTCTTTTATTCTTTATCCTTTCTTTATTTTTCTTTCTTCTTTGTTATAAACTGGAATTGAATATCATATAATAATATGACCCTTAAATTTTTCTACCCATTACTCTAAACCGTACAAAGTTTCAGGGTCTAGTAAACTTATCAAGAGAGAATGGAAGTAACCCATACCTAGCAAACTGAAAGCTTTAGAATATTCCCCATTTAAATTGGACACTGGAGTTGACACCTTTAAAGCTGAAATCTGTTTGTGTAAATTCCACTCAAGCACATTCCAGTAAAAAGTAGAGTTTGATAAGATTGTGCTGAAATTCCCAATTCTAATATGACCCCTAAAATCTTAGTCACATTTGAATTAATTGGCTATTTCTCTCCACTTTGATACTAAAACAAATGAACTGATTATGGTATCACACTATTAATCCACACCAGCGATTCCACTTCTAGCTCAACCACTTTTATTTTTACTGCAAAAATTCAAATACTAGAGTTTGGGGTTATGTATTTAAGGAATTAAATTACATTCATTGTTTGTATTCTTCCCTGTTTTGTCTTTCAGCATGGTTTTGTCATTTACCTAGAAGAGTTTTTTGCTCTGTCCAGTCCTTTTTATATACTTGGGAAGCAAAGCTCTCCCCTGTGAGAATGCTGACTTGGGGCACTGATACTAACTCGAGGTGATCCTGCACCTGTTACCTCACATCCTCCACAAATCTTAGTCTGCTTTACATCATGTAACACAACCCACTCATCTCACCACTGAGAATGATGAACATTGCTACAACAGTGTTTAAATTTACTTGTATGTATTTTTAAAAACCTTTTAAGTTTAAATTAAATTATCAGTATATTTCAAAGGCATACCCATGAAATGTCTAAAGTACACTAGTCAGGAAAATAGAATCTTTTTTTTTCTTGTTCTTTTCCATAATAACATTTGATTAGTTTTCAACACACTTTTGCTCTTATTTCCAGATAATATGAGAAGACTTTACATCAGATTATTTTCTATGAAATATTTATAGTCTATTGATAAGGCTGCCAGATTTAGTAATAAAAAATATAAGACACCCAGTTAAATTTGAATTTCAGATAAACAATGGAATTTTAAAACTTATTTGGGACATAGTTTCTTAAAAAATTATTCACCTGAAATTTGAATTCAACTTGTATCCTGTTCTCAGTCCTTTTTGTTGATCTTGATGAAAAATGTATGTTAAAAATTTCTAGTAAAAATAATTCTAGAAATAAGAAAGGGACCACAGTAGGAACCCATTCTGACATGATAAATTATTACATAAAGTCAGATCTACTGAAGGCTAGAGAATATCTGTCAAAAGTAGAAGATGCACAGAGTAAAACACGATTTGGGGTGACAGTCCCTATCCCACTGTCATAAAATTATTCATTAATTGACTATCTATGATATTTCAGGAACTAGCTCTACTAATTCCAAATGTAACCAGGGCAGCAAAAGTCCCTTTGAAATTAGGTGGGAAGCTCTGACACTCAAGAGAGAGATGTAGCCATGGTAGTGATGAAATTATTTAGGTGAAAAGAGAAGAGGCCTAGAGCAGAAACTTAAAGACCCCTGCATGTAGGAGCTGGCAGAGGAAGCTTAGTCGTGAAAGAGACTGAGAAAGGGCATCAAAGGGACAGGGTGGGGAGAATGCATTCCCCACAGAAATAAACCAGAGTCCCTTGGAAAGATGGCTGATTCCAAGACAAGAGAGGTAATAGAAGATTCAAGATGAGCCTAAAATATCTGTGGTACCAGAAATAAGTACTGAAAAATGTGAAATGTCACAAGGATCCAGGAACCAACATAAAAGGACTCCCCTAGGCTCAAACAATAGAAATGTATTAGAACTTATTAAATAAAATTTGATTTCATGAGTCTCTGCTGATAATAGCTGATAGATGATAGATAGACAGATAGATAGATAGACAGATAGATGGATAGATAGAGAAGGGATGAGCTTTACAGTGAGGTGCTGACTAATAAATATAGAAAGAATGTTAGAATCGCCATTTTGCAACCATCGCTGTAAAAACTGATTAAGACAAGAATAAACGGATAATAAATTTGGGGTGGGGGAGGTTAAATGAGGTGCAGAACAGTTACATATTAAATATGTAAGAAATTACTTATTACATTGATTGATTACAAATTCTGTATTTGTGAATTCACCTGTTCCCAAAAATTCATTTGTACCCCCAATTCTCAGTCATTTGTGGATATGCACAAAGGGTTGTAAAACCTGAATTACTTGATGTGCGTTCTCATTTCAGCTCTCATACTGTAAATAAGCATCTTTAGTGTCAGGTTTTTGCATTTTTGTGCTTTTCATTGGTTAATTTGATTGTTTGTTGGATATCTGCTATTTAAAATAGTTTCAAAGCACAACAATGATGTCCTTTCTGGTGTTCCTAAGCATGAGAACTCTGTGATGTGCTTTATGGAAAAAAATGTATGTGTTGGATAAGCTTCTTCAGGCATGAGTTGCAATAAGGTTGGCTATAAGTTTAATGTTAATGGATTGACAATATAAAATTACCTGTTTTTAAACAAAAAAAACCCCACATAAAACAAGATGAGGTATTGATTGGTTGATAAACGTGTGACTAGAGGCACACGGGAACCTAATCCAGGGTTTCCTCTGGGAGCAATGCTCAGTATCTCATAATTCAGTGTTTGCAGCAACTTAATAGAGCATAACTACTGTGAATAATGGCATTTGACTATAATTACTGTTGACCTGAAGCAGATAAACTGCCAAATATTTCTCTAGTAAAGATGGGTTTATTTGGGATCAGCAGAGAATTGCAGTTCAGGGTGTGCAACCATGGTGAGCCATGTGCAAATCCATGCAGGGCAAGGGAAGGAGATCGCTTTTATAGGAGGGAAAAGAAAGTGGGGAGGGCTATTGTACACAAAGAGTCCATGGCTTTTCATGGGCTGAGTCCCTGCTAGAAAAGAAGAGGAGTCTTTCTTCTTCTGTTGGGCTATGCAATTGTCACAGGGAGTAAGAGCGCCCCCTTCTGGTAGCCCAACTCTAATTGAGGTTTCTGTTTATTAATTTTTTACATATCCCCATTTTGATCAGGATCTTTCTGTGAAAGCCTCACTGATCAAGAGTCAGCTTTTCTAGTTTTAGTGATAGTTTTGTCCCTCAATGCCAAGAAGGACCTTTCCTGAGTGTAGTGCCTCATATCGAAGGGAAAGGGCACAAATTGGAAACTTATTTGAGGTTACATTTGAGTAACAGGGAGCGGTAGGAGGGAGAACTCTCAGGAATTTTTATCCAAACTTCATATGTTATCAAGATCATAGACACTGGAGATCATCTGAAGCATTATGTCATCATCAAAGGTTTGGCAAAAAAGTTCCAACAAACCAGCTTCGGTATCTTGGGAAAGCTGTGTCATCAGATTTCATCTGCCTCAATTCTGGGAAATCTTTACTTTCAGGTCACCAGATGATGCATAGTTCTAGCCAGTGTCTGCACTTTCTTTAGGTTTGTCATGTGAATCCAAGAGTCTATTCCTTTCAGTTTGGTGGCACAGAGGTTGGTTAGCAGTACCTGATAGGGGCCTCTTCAGTGAGTTTGAAGAGTGTTCTTCTGGAGGTGTCTTTTCCACTAGAAAAATCTCCAGGTTGCAAGGTGGGATGCTTAAGGTCTTCATCTGCTGAGAGCACACTGTGAAAAAATTGCTCTACCAAAACATGATTATTTTTAATAGAAGCAGTTAGGTCTTTGCGATATTGGAGTGTCTCTCCTTTTATCAGTTGTGGGTCAAAAGAAGCAGGAGACAAGTGGGCACACTGTGAATATCTCAAAGGGTGATAGATTTTGAGTTCCAAAAGAGGTGGATTTACGAGGACCAACAGCAGTGCTTTGGGCCAAGGGATTTGGATGGCCTCTACAAATTTTGCCAATTGAGTCTTAATAATGCCATAATGTCTTCACCTAAATCAGAGGACTGGGGGTGGGAAGTGCAGTGACAGTGTTGTAAAACTGACCAAACAGCACAGACCTGTGAAAGTACCTGGCCAGTAAAATGGGTAGCTTAATCACTGTGAACTTGGAGAGGAGTTCCCCAGGTGGGATAATCTTAACCAAAGGGACTTTGGCCACAGAAGAGGCAGTAGCCTATCTACAAGGGGAGTCTTCACTCCAGTGTGAGCATACGCAGACCATGACTAAAACATTTATATTCATGAGATGGAGGAAGTTGTATGAAATCCATTTGCCTGAATTCAAGTGGTCCACTGAAGAGTTTAAAATGTATGAAAACAGTATGAACAAGCTTCTCTGGATTCTGCTTCAGATAAGTGAGACAATGAAGTAGGCACTTTTTCCAGCCCTGGTAATGCTTCCCCACCAATTCTGATTCATGAAAGCTATCATGTTGTCAGTAGGCCAATGGTTTAATGCATGCACAGTGGTGAGGACTGGTGATTTTAGAGTCTCTGGTAGGACTAAGTTGTTATTTGGTCCAAACCAGAACTTTTTCTTTTTATCAAACCAACAGTTGTTGAATTTCCAATCTTGCTTTTTCTTTTCTGAGACCAGTTGTTGGGCTTCTCTAGCCAGTTTTTTTCTAAGATATTATTTGTGGAAATATCCCTTTGGACACTAACAGAGGTTTGGCTGCTGTTGGTACCTTTAAAGGCAGCATTACTTGTGGAAATGTCAGCAAGATGGTTTCTTTCAGCTTCCAAAGAGTCAAGTTTAGAATGCCCTGGAATCTAAATCATAGCTAAAAGGGACAGGTAAAAATATTGAATCCAATAATTCCTGAGCATAGGGGCCATTTGCGGGGGGGGCATTTTAAATTTTATTTTCACTGGAAGTAAGGAAGCTATGTTGCTTCCGTAGCATTGCAAAATCAAGAGCTACTCAGAAAGCATATTTACTATCAGTATAATTAATAGCAGTTTTGTCCTTAGCTAAAGTACAAGTCGCTTTAAGAGTGTATAATTCAGCCTGTTGGGCTGAAGTAGTCATAGGTAAAGATGCTGCTTCAAGAACATCAAAAGGATTAGCAGAAGCATACCCAGCACAATATTTGCCATTGTCACCTTTTAAATAAGAACCATCAGTGAAACATGAGAAGTCAGCGTTACTTACAGGACTTGCCTGTAAATCATCATGAGGAGTCAGGAGGTGGTCTGTTGTCTTTAAGCAGTTGAGAGGGACTTTATCAGTGACAGAGGGGAGAAAAGTAGCCAGTTTATTATTACAACGTAAAAGAGTAATATGAGGAGCAGTTAACAAAAGGACTTCATTGGAGGTGAGACAGCTGAATGAGGTATAAAAGTAGTTGGGGTGGGGGTCCCTAAACAATTTTCTCAGTGGTCTTAACCAAAAGGGCAGTGGCCATAATGGCTCTAAGGCCCTGTGCCACAGGGCCCAAATGCTGGTTATAATAGCTTATGGGTTGATTTTGGTCCCAGTGATTTGGGGTGAGTACCTCAAGGGCATTCCCTTCCTTTTAATATACAACAAGGAAAAAGGGAATTGGATAATCAGAATGCCCAATGGCAGATGGGTTCATCAAACTCTCCTTTGAGGCCTTGAAGATTATGTCATCCAGTTCTTCCCATAAAATTGGGTCAAGTTTGTTATTATTTAGTAAAACATAGAGGTTTGGAGAAATTTGGAATTCAATTTCAGCAGTACCCAACTAGCCTGTGAAAACCTTACAGTTGGCACTTAGTTTTGGATTTTGGGAAACTTGGGACACCATGAAGTCTATCTGGATTTAGGTGTAACCCTCATTTTGATATTCAGTGCCCTAAATATCAAACCTGGGTTTGGGCCAACTGCAGTTTTTTTGGCAACCTTATATCCCTTTAAGACTAAAAGCTTTAGCAAGTAGATGCTGTCTTCCTATAAAGAGGCTTGAAAAGGAGAGCAAAGAAGCAAATCACCCACATTTTGCAACAAAGTAGAACCTCTAAGGAACTTTTTACCATCCAGATCAGCCTTCAGGATTTGAGGGAAATAGGAAGGACTTTCAGTAAAACCCTGAGACATTACTGTGCAGATGAATTGCTTTTCTTCCCAAGAGAAGACATAAAGGTATTGGCTAGTTTCACCAAATAACATACTAAAGAATGTGCTGCATAAATCAATTACAATAAAGAACTTACTTCCAGTGGGAATGGATGTTAGTAACATATGTATGAGGGTTAGGAACAATGGGGTGTTATGGGATAACAATGTTGTTTATTGCTTGGAGGTCCTGGACAAACCTCCATTCTGGGCCTTCAGGTTTTCTTGCAGGTAAAATGGGAGTGTTACAAGGGCTAGTGCAATGGATAATGAAACTTTGAGCCTTACATCTTTTATTATAGCCTTTATGCCTTGAAAGACTTCTTTACTTGTATGGTATTGATTCATTTTGGGAAGAGGTTTTGAGGGATCTATTTGAATCTTGATGGGAGGTGTGCTGTGAATCTTGCAAACAAGGGTTGGTGATTTTGTCCATCAGGAGGATGGTAGTTGATTCAATAGTGGTAAACAATCAGTGTTTCCAGAATCAGCTCTAGTATTGTCAGAGATGTAACAAATTAAATTAGTGTTATTTAATTTGCCTGATGGGTTACTTTGATTACTGTTAAATTCTAGAATTATTTCTTTTTGTTTGGTGGGGGTGGGAAGAAATTCTGGCATGATACTCTAAGATGTCTCAACCTAATAGATGGGTAGGGGTAGAGGAACTAAGGAGAAAATGGTGTGTATCTCCCAAGGGGCATAACACATGGGAATCTATTCAGAGACAGGAATCTCTTGAGGTTCATTACAGGGCCCAACTATTTGAAGTGCTTTAGTACTCTGAGGCAAGGGCCGCTTTACATTCAAGGGGCTGAGCACCAAAAGTGTGGCTCAGGTGTCAGTTAGGACTGGAAGAGGTTAGTCCCCAATCTGGAGAAATGTTTCTCCAAGCCAATTAAGAGGGAAGATTGGGAGGAGCACCGGTAGTTCCTTGGTGCCTTGTCATTGAGAATTGGGAGGACTTTGGAAAGGCTGATTAGAGAGCTGAAAGTGCTTAAAGCACTAGAATTTGTAACAATCTATTTTCTAATATCTTGGCTTTTTGCAATAATAGCAGTAACTAGGAGATTTTTTGTTTTGTTTGGGACCCTTTATTTGCTGGAGTTGAAGATTAAGAATTTGGTGGTCTTCCTTTGAGGTGACTTGTCTGGAATGTGAGAGAGTTGGTTAGCCAGATTAACTAAATCTGAAGTGGACATAGTTTCCCATTCCATCCTGGTCCTTTTTACTAGAAGGGAAAGGTACTAGTTTAGTCCATTAATAAACATAGAGTCAAAAACTACCTGAGTGAAATCAACATCTGAAGGGAAACCAAAATTTTCTTTAAAAATGATCCGAAGTCTGTTGCAACATTCATGAACAGATTCCTCAGATTTTTGTGTGCAAGCCTAATTTTTGTTTCAATCAACGGGTTTTAGAAAAGCTCTAGGAATTACTCAATAAAATCACTTAGCAATTGCTTGAGCCAGATCATATAATAAGTTAGCAGGCTGGTCTCACAGTTGTAATTCTAGAGGCCCTTCAAGATTTTCCCACCTAGTGATCTTCATTCCAGTGCTGGGCCTGGCCTCCACTGACAAGCACATGAACTAGCAGATATAAATCAGAGAAACTAAGTTGATAAGTCTGAATGACTATATTAAAGTCTTTAGTAAATCTGTGAGGATCTTCAGTTACTTTGGGAAAATCTTTGACTGTGGCTCGCAGTTCAATTTTAGTCCAGGAAACATAAGAAATGAAGAGTTTAGCCTCTGGATCTTCAGAAGGCTTAATTTTAAAGGGACAGGTTCTGGCAAATTCAGAGGAAAAAGAAGTGGAGAGAGTTTCAGAGAGAAGGGGAAGCTTGGCAAGAGGGCTAGAATGGGGGTATTGGTAGTATAGGTGGTGTAGAGGGGAAGGAGAGAGATGGTGCTGGAGGCAGAGCCTGAGAAAAGGAAGGGAAGGAAGAAGAACCTGAGGCTTTGGGAGCCATTTTATCTTTCTTTTATCTCAGTTAATCTTAAAATCTTGTTTTACAAAGAGCCAATGTTAGACTCCTGGTAACCTTGGGAGCCTCAGAATAACAATCAAAATAAACGTTCTACTCAGTTCTGGAAATTTCTGAGCAATTGTAGTCCAATTCAGTTTTAAGGAAAATAAGTTTGGGTATTTCAAAAGTTCTCCTTTGGCCAGGTAGGTCCATTTAGTTGTAAATGAGCATGAGGAAGGTCTAAGATTTTTAAATGTAAATTCAGTTGGAGTCCCTGTTGGGGGACACCCTCAAAATATTTAGATAACTGAGATGTCATTTGTCAGAAGTGTTTCTTTAGAGTAAAAAAACAATTTTCAAACAGCTCAGACAGCTTACAGCTCAAACAGCTTAATCCAATCAGCTTCCAAGCTTAAACACCAGCTAATTCTAAGGAAACAGCTTGTTCTTGGAAAGGCCAGGCCAAAGCCTTTTTCAGCTGATTTCCAGAGAATAGCCCCTTCCAAAGGAATAGGCTGAAGGCTGAAAAATGGCACAGTTTCAGTGAAGCGGCCCCTGTTCCTGAAGGAATGCACTGAAGACATTTTCAGCCAGCTTTGACTGAAAGAGTCTGATCTCAAAATCAGACAAAAGTGCCAAATGAGTACTTGAATACAGAACAAGATCTTAACCAAAAAGACATATCCTTAAAATAGATTCTAGATAAAACCTGGAGAGCTTTGACTACAAAAAGTATGTGAGCTTGGATCCAGGATATAGATGTACCTTCAAACTCTAGGGTCAGTGAGAAAGCAGTGGGTAACAATGGGTTCAATAGTGGATACCACACCTGTTTGCTCACCAGCCCTAGAGCCTTTGGGGGTCTTCTCTGATCCTGTATGGGCCACCAAAATTTGACCTGAAACAGATAGACTGCCAGATATTTTTTAGCAAAAATGGGTTTATTTGGGATCAGCAGAAAATTGCAGTTCAGGATCTGCAACCATGGTGAGCCATATACATGTTCCTGAATGGCAAAGGAAGGAGAACTCTTTTATAGAGGGGAAAAGGAACTTGGGTGAGCTATAGTAAATAAAAAAGTCCATGGCTTTTCATTGACTAAGTCTTTACCAGGAAAGAAAAGGAGTCTTTTTTCTTCTTGTTGGGCTCTGTTACCATTGCAGGGCATGAGAGGTCCCCCTTCTGATCTCCCAACTCTATTTAATTGAGGTTTCTGTTGATTTCTTTTTTTTTTTTTACATTACCAAAGGAGAAATAACAAACATATGGTGGAGATATTGGACAAAGATTAACCAAATGATCCATATTAATATCACTAATAAGGAGAAATGAACATCATGGTCCACCAGATTTGATACTCTGAAAGGCATAGAATATTCCTTATACAGTATTCAAGCCCCAAATATCTAAAAGTTGGATTTAAAATAGAAAAAAACATCAGAGAACTCAGGGTGAAAAGCATTCTATAAAACAATTGACCTTTGTTCTTTAGAAATGTCGCTGACTTGAAAGTCGAAGAAAGGTGGAGGAACTCTCAAGATTAAATAGATTCAAAAGAGCATATAAATGCATTGTGCAATTCATCAAAAAATTCTGCGTCAAAAAAGCTGTAAAAGACATTAGAAAAATGGACTGTATTAGATAAAATTTTGTATTTGATAATTGTACTGTGGCTGTGTAAATAATATTGTTTTTAGGAAACACTTATAGAAGTGACATGGAGTAAAGAGAAGTGAAGAATGTAACTTATGCTGAAAAGACTCAGGAAAAAACATAGCATATATCCTTAACTATCTATTTATCTATCTATCATCTAACAAGAAAAAAGAGAAAGTACAAAAGTGGAAAAATATTACAAATAGTTGAATCTGGGTAAGGGGAATTATTTGTACTATTCTTTCAACTTTGTTTGGAATGGTTTCAAAATATGAAGTTTGAAAGAAGGAGGAGGAAAAAGCTTAGGAGAGTGTGTTGTGAGAGGAGTCCAGAGAAGTGGTTGGCAGTGTCAAATGCTGCAGAGGTAAGTAAGATTTGGGATTTAGGTTAGATTTAGCAGCAGGGAGTTTCTAGTGATGCAAGTTTCTGTGGCTTAGTAGAGACAAATGAAGTGGTGTATGGAAATACAGACACCAGTTTCTAGAATTTTAGCTGTAAAGGAAAGGAAAGTAGTACGGTAGAAGCTGGAGTGAGAAAAGAAATCGTGTGGTATTTCTGTTGTTTTTGTTGTTTGTTTGATTTTACATTGGAGAGGTACAAGCATTTTTAAATGGTCATGGGGACCCATGTTTGGCCAATGAGAGGGAGGAGAAAGACTTGAAGGTAAATGGAAAAGAAGTAATAATTGAGAGAAGGAGGGCTCTAATGAAAGATAGGAGATGGGATAAAAAGCAAAGATAAGATAAAAGGCAATTTTTAACTCATTTAACTGGAAAATGGATCTGTTTAAAAATTGCAATGATGTTGTTGACATCTTTTTAAGAAAAGTATGAATTTATGAATGCTTTTTGATTATAATAGGGGAAGTAGTAGTATATTAATATAGAAAACATGTTTTAAAAGTAGAGGTACTGCAGTACCTGGAAAAAAATGGTTTATCTTTAATATTATGGTTTCTTAAAAAATAAAAGGATATTATTTACAATCATATGTCTTAACATATTTTCTTTCTTCTCTATAAAATCTCCAAGTCCATTCTCCTAATTTTGACTGTAGTTCTGGGTCCATGTTTCTAACTGCCTTCAGCGGTCATAATTTTCTTCCCCAAACCAGATTCTTTACACCTTTTTTTTTTTTAAATATCTAACTGACGTGAAAAATAGCATAATACATTGAAAACTATTTTGATAGACAAGGTTTGTTTTCCATTACTGAGTAATTGCATAAAGCATTCTTCATTTTTCCAGGAGGCTGGGGCAAGGAGTTGTACATCCCAAAGAGAAGAAAAGTATCACATTAAAATAATTTTGAGGTTGTATACTTAACTGAGAAAGTAATGATTTAACATTTTTGGAGTAGCCTAAAAAACAAACAGCACTATTGTAAAGTCTATCTTAAAGTCTCATTAAATGCTACGGTAATAATTAAAATTTCAACCTCATAATTAAAATATTCAACTTAGGTGCTTGTGTTTGAACCTGAATTGAAACTGAACAAATGGAACGACTTTGACTGCTTTTCACACTAGATTTGCTCGCAGCGGCTCCAGAATAGCCCCAACTAACTTTTTTAAAAGCTTAAGCAAATTACAGGTTGTAAACACTCACCAGTAAACAATTCCAACTGAAAATGGTAAAGTTGAGTTCAATATTTTTGTTTGTGTGGGAACAGGAGGAAGAGGTAGAGGAAGATAAAAAAGAGAGAGGGGTGTGGGGATAAATATTTCTGTAGGAAAAATAGAAAATCTGGATTTTGTTCTGCTATTATGTACCAAAATGTTGGTTGACTGCTAACTCTCTGCTTATTCTTCTTTGAATTGTTGGAACCAAAACGATGTGTCATTTACTCCACAGCTTCTTTGTATGCTACATTTTTAATTTTCTTTGGACAAAAGCCCATGGCAACTTACTTGATTGGGGCAACAAATATATAAGCTTTTAGAATCCTGGAATCTATCAAATGTAAAGAGACCAGATTGTTTTAGCATTAAATGAGAATAAGCTGTGTTTTTAGAAAAAAAATCTATTTAAGTTTTTTTGACTATAAGGTCATAACTGAATAAGCAGTTCTTTGAGAAATTTTTATAATTTTTGTTATTTCTCCAAGGCTGTAAAAACATATATGGATAATGTTAACCTTGCTCCTAAATTGTCGTAGTGGTTCTTCCTGTCTTCCTTCCAGGATCTGGGATTACTAACATTTGTGAAATCACTTCACAAAATGATTAGGACATTAACTACAGAGGCAAAAACAGCTAAATTTGTAAAATTTCTGAGTAGATGCACCCAAAAAATCCTGTTCATTAAGTAATGGTGCTTTGTAACAAGTTCATTTGACTGTGGAAATTTGAAAAATGTGTTACTGTGTGGGTCATTTTAAAAACCATGATTTGAAAAAATATGGTGTGAGTTGTAATTCTTTCTAATTAAAAACCAGGCAAGCCCTTAGGTGGGAGTCACAGTGAGCTACCCTGAGTTTTTCCCAAGCCTAACAAAAGAGAGACGAACTGGCCACTGCTTGTGCCTGCCAACCGTGCATTGTTCAAGGAATCAAAATAAAGAGGCAGAGGGGTCAAGGGTTAGGAGCTCATATTTCCACTCTACATGACCCTGTCTCGGGCTGGGGGTGCTCTTGTCGTCTGTTTCTGAAGGTCTCTCAACACAAGGCTCTCCTCCACCCCTTTCGGGAAACTCCCGTGTAGACGACGCTGGTGATTAATGAAAAGGGTTCACAGGAGACCTTCTTAAAATTCTTTGGACAAAAGAGTCCTCAGCACGAAGGCTTCAGAAGAATACCTGCAGACATTACTGTCTAGAGAATATAGTGGAAATATCTGTGTTTTCCACCAATTCCACCTTTTTAGAACATATTAAATAACTTGATAAATGGTATGCCACTTTCTATTCTTGTTACAGGCTGTCACTAGAATACTTAAATCTTCACACTTCATGTAGCTGCAGAATATGGGGTTGATTTTTATTTTTATATTATTTTCATTATCTCAACGTAGAATTAAGTGACTGTTGGGTTGAATCCTGAAATTCTACTTTGTCCACAAATAGTGGGGAAAATTATGATTGTGCTCTAGAAAAGAAAATTGAGATGTATAGGACAATTTTATCAAAATCTGACAAAGTAGAACATAAATTATGAATGGTTTCCTCATGACATTATAGATACCTGAACAAAAAGCACACAAAAACATACTTCATTCAAACCCAAACCTTGTTATTATCACGTTCTCATTGGCTGCTTTGCTAGAAATTTCTCAAGGGATTATAAAACATATTAATGAAAATCCAAAAGTGCTCTTAAAAGATTATTTTTTCTCCCAATACTTTTATGACAGTGAAATTAAACATGCTGTGGCTATTATTTTTTCTAGTGGTTTAGGACAGTGCAATAAGACATAGGCTCCAGTTCTAAGGCTATCTGGGGTTCAATTTCTGGAGACCCTAACGTCTAATGCTTAACCTACAGCTGTACTGATTAGAACAGTGTTTCTTAAATTCCACACTGTTAGCACTAACGAGCCTACCAAAAACTAGGAATTATCAGTTAAATCTGCTGTTAAGCTGCTCCCTTCACGGTATATCAGCTACACAACATTTCTTACTATCCTACAACTCAATATAGCACTTCCCGAAACGGCCACCTTCTAGTTAACAGAAATTTGCTGTTTCTAGGAAGGGAGGGAAAGGGGAGAGGCCAATCTGCCTATGACAATGGGTGTAACATGCCTCCAAACCCAAATCATAATTTGTAGAGTGGTTTCTATCAAACGCCATCTCTTCAGTCTGTCTACATGGAATGTTATAGAAATATTCTTTACCAGATATATATTTTTTTTCTCCCGTTTTCTGTACTTACCAGCTTTCCAAAGCAAAAGGATTTCAGATTTCCTAACTTGTGCAAATCACAACTATAGACTGTGAGGCAGTTTTCACCAAACTAAAGAAAAACAACAAAAAAAGAATAAAACACTTCCTTTAGCTAAATTTCATTAAATTTAAATTTAGATAAGTAGGAGTTTCCCCCTGTTTTATGAAAGTGTTTAACCTCTAAAATAACCATTGCTATGGAGAAGTAATATATGTATTTTGGGAGCACAGTAACATTTTCTAGGTAAACTGAATTATGATTCAGCCTTTTTCTTTTCTGAGAGATATACTGCAACTTTTCAGGTTGCTAAAAAACTGATACAAAGGGAAGGGTTAACAAACACATATATACAAGCATAGGAAACCATATGAAAACAAAATTCTTTTTCAAAATTGTTTAGAAATCTTCTTTGTTTATTTCCAGGGACCATTAGTCAAATTTGAAGTTTTAACTCATGTCCCCTTTTTCCTCTTAAATGGTGGTTTGATCACATCCAGCTAAATGTCCTTTCCGCCTTCTCTGCCATCACCTCCCCGCCATTCTTACAGCTTCCTTCACCCCCCCACCTGCATTTCTTTCTCTCCTGTTTTTCTGCTGTAGGTTAAGTAAGTGACAGTGCGGTATGAGGGGTTAGAACCTGAACGCCGGGGCCAGATTTCCTGTGTCTTTCATTTACCAGCTGTGTGAGTTCAGACAAATTACTTAATCTCTCTATGCTCCATTTCTTCATATATAAAATGGAGATCATAATAATACCTATGCTATAGACTTGATAAGAGACTTAAAATAATTTATATAAAGCATGGACCATAGTAAGCACTATATTATGATTGGAGCCATTTGCATGCAGGTGTTTCCATACAAGCTCCTTGGAGGCAGGGGCCAGGTTTTCTTTTTCTTTTTTAAAAAAATTTTCTGAATTCCTTTTTCAGAGTCCAGCAGTCATAGCCCTTAAACGAATATGGAATCAAGGGGAAACTAAAAGTGAATACATTACTGTGGTTAGAAGTTTTTTTAGTAGATAGCATTTGATTCCATCTGAATTGGACAGAATTATTGCTCTGCTGTCTCCTTTTTGCTTCCGTTTCTCCACGGCTTCTGCCTGGACCACACTCAGCAATCTGTGTGAAGCCTGAACCCTAAGCAAGGGTACAACTTTTGAAGTTGGTAGGACTTCTAGAGGGAGGTGAGAGGCGAGAGATGCTAAGTGGGGATTGACACCAGCAATATATATGCCCTAGTACATTTCTATAGGAATTTCAATGTGAAAACGTACAATGTATTCAAGGTCTTGGAACTGATTCTCTGTAATACTTATATAAGTAAAGAGACATTGACTTAAATAAAAAGTTTAAATTTGGAAAGAAAATCGCTTGTTTCTAATGGAGAAGTAGCTAAAGTTTTGCAGAGAAAGAGGGCCAACTGCTTTGCCCCTATTGAAACTATCTCTCATTTTGCTGAAGAACTGATTATATGAATATGCTTAAATTTGAATATAAACATAATATCAGGCACAGATATTCTTCATGTCGGATGCCTGTGTTTGCAGTCACTGACAACACCTTTATCAGTGAACCCTGTCGTATTTATGTGTTATAATCACTGCCTTGACAGGTTTAGATAAGCACCTGTAGAGATTCTTAAAAAGAAGTTTGCTACCTTTATCTGAAAACTGCCAGTACCTTTACTTTTAAGCACTCTTGCTTTGCACAGTGTAAGTTATTAGTTTGAAGATTTGAATTAACAGGATGTCAAAAATGTGGAGATGGGTAACTAAATGCCAGTAACAAACTGAAGAAATGCACCATTTTCACTGCACAAGCTGGGCTGGCAAGACACTGGCCCAAGGAGCTAACAAATAAACATGTTCCTAAAGATTGACTTCTGTTTAAAAATGCAGTCCCCCCCCCCCATATGTCTAGTTCCATGTATCAATAGCAATTGATTCAACAATTAAGGAAGACCATCATAATTATTTGACCAGCTAGCTGGTTTATTTGAGATGTTAATAAAATATCTTTTATGAACTCCAGATAGACTTTCTGCTTTGCAAACCTTAGCCCCTGTTTACTTGTTAGCCTTGCTGACACAAACATTGCTGTATCAAACTGTAAAAAGCAGCTCCTTGCTCAGGAAACCCAAGGTAATATCTAGCATCTTGGCATTCTCCTGAAGAATTAGTGCCTGGAGGCAAAACAACATTAGTGAGAATTAATAGAATTCTTGAGTAAGCCTTCTTTCTCCCTCCTCTCTCTGCCCCAGCTTTTATGTGTTAACCTTCAAATAATTTTAGCGTGTTTTTTTGGTGTGTGCTGAATTATTACAAGTGGTATTTTTTCTGTATCTAGCTAGTAGATTGTTTATGGTGGCATCACATTTTTTCCGACAGCCACTCCATATTTCAATTTCTATACTTTAATATTGCTACAGTTTAAAATTCAAGTAGATAAGAGATGATATGTCTTCTAAAAAATGTATTTTTTCCAGGTACATTGATTTAGTAGCTTTGCTGACTATGTCAGAGGGCCCTTAAACATTTGACAGACATTTCTGGGAGTTGATAAGAGATAGAGGAAGAAAGTCTTATAAAGAAGTTTTCTGTCACTTCACAAATAGTGGGATGTTTTGCAAGTATTAGCTTGCCCGTGTCTGATTCTAACAAATAATGGACTTGAACTGGATGATTTTGTGAGTTGCTTCCACACTGGAGTCGTATTAGACACTTTAGCCAACAGGAAATCTGAGGCCCTTGGTCTTGCAGTTTGACTGGAGTAATAGAAATTGGAAGGAAGGATGGGCATTTTAAATGACATAAAGCACTCTGCATAAAGAGCATGAGATATAAAATAAAGCCTATAAACTACACAGTTCCAATGAGGTTACTATCCCCAAAGATATATTTTTTAAACTGCAATCTGTAGACTCCAGCACTTCAAGACTTCATGCAAACTGGCCTTAAAATGGATTGCATAGACATACTTCTGGAATCATTTTTAAGAACTAGGTAAGGTGAAATCATTGTCATGTCCTATGCTTTTATTGAAATAAGATTATCATTATTTCTAGCTTGTTAATATGGTCACATTCTGAAGGCATTTTTTTGTTGTTGCAAATTGCTCAGAAAATCAGTGACATTCCAAAATATTAAAAATGTTCTGTCTAAATATATCAACTACCACCTTTAGTTAACAGTTCTATCAATTATCTCACTACTCCCTCTCAGACTAATAAGACTGGTGGAATCTTTTTCCTAATTTAATTCAACCAAGCCACACCAATCCAACTGTCTGATTCCCAAGCCTTTCAGTTAGCTGCAGAACTGAAGTTCTTGGTTTAAGTTAGAACTATTATACACATAAATTGCCATAAATAACGATTCCTTGAGAAGAATGTAGGTCATAAACATAAAGAATATAATATAAAAGACAGTTTCAAGCATATGTTGCTTCATTTCTGTTCAAATAGTCTGGATAGCCTGTTAAGATGCTCCAACTTCCTGTAATAGAGAGTGAAATGAACATTTTTCTATAAAATGTGTCCCTCTTGGTTATTTAATGTAGCAGAACAATAACAAAATAAAATACCAGCAGACTATCTGATAATTTGTTATTGAGGAAACAGGGAAGTTAGGATGAAATGTAGGACTCTTCAAGTTAACAGGAAAATACACTTCTAGCATTCAGGGCCACCTCAAGATGCTCTACCATTTATCAAAAAATCTCTTCAATTTTCAAAATCCCTCTTTGGACCTCCTGGGACTATAAACAAAGGCTATATTGTATCCTTGGCTGAAGCTTGTTAAGTGGTTCATGAATAATACTAAACGCATCCTCCCTGTAAATCTCCTTGATGTAGGACTACTGTTACCCAGCCACAAACTTCACTGACATCCATCATAAACTCAGAGATGGGAGATTTGCAACATGCACCAAATAACTGCTTCCAGTGTCCCATCAATGGGATTCTCTTGAACACAAAGGGAACAGAGAAATATTTGCACTTTTTTTGTCTTTAGTGCAATGAGTTGAAAACACTTGTAATATTCTTTGGACTGATCTTGCAGAACAATAATTTAAGATGATGAATCATTGGCACTTACATTTGTAAAGCCATTTCGTTCAGAGTAAGTGGAAAGATTTAAGTGCTGTGAAGACTATTTCAGAGGTCCTGGACATGTTATTCTTTAACTTTTTTTTTTTTTTTAAGAGAAGAGCACAAGTGATGTCTTTAGATGTCTATGTAAGTTGATAAGAACTCGGACGTGTTTCTTCTAGTAAACAACCTATTTTGGGGATCTATTTGTGGCCACAAAAAGAAGAAATGGCAAGTAGGATCTGGTGCATCCCAAGGATGTTTCCTGTAGAGAGGAAGGGGAAATCTAAGGTGAAATTACATGTTAAGAGTCCCCCTGTGATTAGCAGGATTTAATGGTAAGTTCAGTGTCACCTGAAGCAGCATTACTCATCTTTTTTCTTTCAAGTGTACTTGTTATGTAAAACTGTATTGTTTCAACAGGGAAAGGATTTATTTAATATCTCACAATGGACTCTTGATTTTCAGGGTAAGCAGAAGCTACATTGGGCACTTTCAATAGGTCCAAGAAGTGAAACACCATGTAAAATGTGTTTCATCCACTGTCCTATAATTTAGATCTATTACTACGGAAATATTTTAATACCTACAGTAATAATTCAGTTAACGTCGTTGCTCTTTTCAGGAACTATGGGTGAAGTTAAGTCTGTCCTTGGGTTTGTTAATGCTTGTGTAGAGGATGTGGCTCTCTGAATGCCTCGGTCTTAGTACCTCTTCACAGTGAATGTGTATCAAGCCATGGCTACTTTTTTTTTTTAACATCTTTATTGGAGCATAATTGCTTTACAATGTTGTGTTAGTTTCTGCTGTATAACAGCTATATGTATATATATATATTACCATATCCCCTCCCTCTTGCATCTCCCTCCCACCCTCCCTATCCCACCCTTCTATGTGGTCAAAAAGCACTGAGCTGATCTCCCTGTGCTATGTAGCTGCATCCCACTACCTATCTATCTTACATTTGGCCGTGTATATATGTCAATGCCACTCTCTCACTTCATCCCAGCTTACCTTTCCCCCTACCCGTGTCCTCAAGTCCATTCTCTACATCTGAATCTTGATTCCTCTCCTGCCCTAGGTTCGTCAGAAACTTTTTTTTTTTTTTAGATTCCACATATATGTGTTAGCGTACGGTATTTGTTTTTCTCTTTCTGACTTACTTCACTCTGTATGACAGACTCTAGGTCTATCCACCTCACTACAAATAACTCTCTATGACATAAATCACAGAAAGATCATTTTTGACCCACCTCCTAGAGAAATGGAAATAAAAACAAAAATAAACAAATGGGAACCTAATGAAACTTAAAAGCTTTTGCACAGCAAAGGAAACCATAAACAAGATGAAAAGACAACACTCAGAACAGGAGAAAATATTTGCAAACGAAGCAACTGACACAGGATTAATCTCCAAAATATACAAGCAGCTCATGCAGCTCAATACCAAAAAAACCAAACAACCCAATCCAAAAATGGGCAGAAGACCTAAATAGACATTTCCCCAAAGAAGATATACAGATTGCCAACAAACACATGAAAAGATGCTCAACATCACTAATCCTTAGAGAAATGCAAATCAAAACTACAATGAGTTATCACCTCACACTGGTCAGATTGCCCATCATCAAAAAATCTACAAACAATAAATGCTGGAGAGGGTGTGGAGAAAAGGGAACCCTCTTGCACTGTTGGTGGGAATGTAAATTGATACAGCCACTATAGAGAACAGTAGGGAGGTTCCTTAAAAAACTAAAAATAGAACTACCATATGACCCAGCAATTTCACTACTGGGCATATATCCTGAGAAAACCTTAATTCAAAAAGAGTCATGAACCACAATGTTCATTGCAGCACTATTTACAATAGCCAGGACATGGAAGCAACCTAAGTGTCCATCAACAGATGAATGGATAAAGAAGATGTGGCACATATATGCAATGGAATATTACTCAGCCATGGCTATTTATTTAGACAAGTGCGTGTCAGCCTCCCGTTGTAAATGCATATGAATTTTGTTAAATTCTTCTAGAAGTCAGGCACTGTAGTTTTTCTGCTTGTTAATGTACTATAGGCTAACTATAATAGAGTAAAACAAACCTTCAAAATTTAGTATGTTCTCTTAATAATAACATAAAATGACACGGCGTTTGCTAGCATAAACCAAGATCATTAGATTAACCAGCTGAAAGTGATTTTATTCGTGGCAAATGTTTCCAAACCTGGGGAGTTCAGGAGGCTGAGGTGGAATTATTTAAGAATACATTTGAGGGGACCAGGAGAAGATGGCAGAAGAGTAAGATGTGGAGATCACCTTCCTCCCCACAGATACATCAGAAATACATCTACACGTGGAACTGCTCCTATAGAACATCTACTGAACGCTGGCAGAAGACCTCAGACCTCCCAAAAGGCAAGAAACTCCCCACGTACCTGGGTAAGGCAAAAGAAAAAAGAAAAAACAGAGACAAAGAATAGGGACGGGACCTGCACCAGTGGGAGGGAGCTGTGAAGGAGGAAAGGTTTCCACACACTAGGAGGCCCTTTGCCGACCGAGACTGCAGGTGGCGGAGGGGGAAGCTTCAGAGCCACGGAGGAGAGTGCAAGCAACGAGTGCAGAGGGCAAAGTGAAGAGATTCCCGCATGGAGGATCGGTGCTGACCGGCACTCAGCAACCCGAGAGGCTTCTCTTCTCACCCACCGGGGCGGGCGGGGTCTGGGAGCTGAGGCTTGGGCTTCAGAGGTCAGATCCCAGGGAGAGGACTGGGGTCGGCTGTGTGAACACATCCTGAAGGGGGCTAGTGTGCCACAGATAGGCAGGAGGGAGTCTGGGGAAAAGTCTGGAGCTGCCGAAGAGGCAAGAGACTTTTTCTTCCCTCTTTGTTTCCTGGTGCACGAGGAGAGGGGATTAAGAACGCCGCTTAAAGGAGCTCCAGAGACGGGCGCGAGCCGCGGCTATCAGCGCGGACCCTAGAGACGGGCATGAGATGCTAAGGCTGCTGCTGAAGCCACCAAGAAGCCTGTCTTCAAGCACAGGTCACTATCCACACCTCCCCTCCTGGGAGCCTGTGCAGCCTGCCACTGCCAGGGTCCCGCGATCCAGGGACAACTTCCCCAGGAGAACGCATGACGTGCATCAGGCTGGTGCAACGTCATGCTGGCCTCTGCCGCCGCAGGCTCGCCCGGCACTCCGTACCCCTCCCTCCCCTTGGTCTGAGTGAGCCAGAGCCCCCGAATCAGCTGCTCCTTTAACCCCGTCCTGTCTGAGCGAAGAACAGATGCCCTCAGGTGACCTACATGCAGAGGCGGGGCCAAATCCAAAGCTGAATCCCAGGAGCTGTGTGAACAAAGAAGAGAAAGGGAAATCTTTCCCAGCAGCCTCAGAAGCAGCGGATTAAAGCTCCACAATCAACTTGATGTACCCTGCATCTGTGGAATACCTGAATAGACAACGAATCATCCCAAATTCAGGAGGTGGACTTTGGGAGCAAGATATATTATTTTTTTCCCCTTTTCCTCTTTTAGTGAGTGTGTATGTGTATGCTTCTGTGTGAGATTTTGTCTGTACAGCTTTGCTTTCACCATTTGTCCTAGGATTTTGTCCATCTGTTTTTTTCTCTTTTTTTTTTTGATTTTAAAAAGTATTTTTCACAATAATTATTTTTTATCTTTTATTTTAATAACTTTATTTTATTTTATCCTACTTTATTTTATTTTATCCTCTTTCTTTCTTTCTTTCTTTCTATTTTTTCTCCCTTTTATTCTGAGCCGTGTGGATGAGAGGCTCTTGGAGCTCCAGCCAGGAGTCAGTGCTGTGCCTCTGAGGTTGGAGAGCCAAATTCAGGACACTGGTCCACAAGAGACCTCCCAGCTGCACGTAATATCAAACAACGAAAATCTCCCAGAGATCTCCGTCTCAACAACAAGACTCAGCTTCACTCAACGACCAGCAAGCTACAGTGCTGGACACCCTATGCCAAACAACTAGCAAGACAGGAACACAGCACCGTGCATTAGCAGAAAGGCTGCCTAAAATCATAATAAGTCCACAGACACCCCAAAACACACCACCAGACTTGGACATGCCCACCAGAAAGACAAGATCCAACCTCATCCACCAGAGCAAAGGCATTAGTCCCCTCCACCAGGAAGCCAACACAACCCACTGAACCAACCTTAGCCACTGGGGACAGACACCAAAAACAATGGGAACTATGAACCGGTAGCCTGTGAAAAGGAGACCTCAAACCCAGTAACATAAGTGAAATGAGAAGACAGAAAAACACACAGCATATGAAGGAGGAAGATAAAACCCCACCAGACCTAACAAATGAAGAGGAAATAGGCAGTCTATCTGAAAAAGAATTCAGAATAATGATAGTAAAGATGATCCAAAATCTTGGAAATAGAATAGAGAAAATGCAAGAAACTTTTAACAAGGACCTACAAGAACTAAAGAGGAAACAAGCAATGATGAACAACACAGTAAATGAAATTAAAAATACTCTAGAAGGGATCAATAGCAGAATAACTGAGGCAGAAGAACGGATAAGTGACCTGGAAGATAAAATAGTGGAAATAACTACTGCAGAGCAGAATAAAGAAAAACGAATGAAAAGAACTGAGGGCAGTCTCAGAGACCACTGGGGCAACATTAAAAGCACCAACATTCGAATTATAGGGGTCCCAGAAGAAGAAGAGAAAAAGACTGAGAAAATATTTGAAGAAATTATAGTTGAAAACTTCCCTAATATGGGAAAGGAAATAGTTAATCAAGTCCAGGAAGCACAGAGAGTCCCATACAGGATAAATCCAAGGAGAAACATGCCAAGACACATATTAATCAAACTATCAAAAATTAAATACAAAGAAAACATATTAAAAGCAGCAAGGGAAAAGCAACAAATAACACTCAAGGGAATCACCATAAGCTTAACAGCTGATCTTTCAGCAGAAACTCTGCAAGCCAGAAGGGAGTGGCAGGACATATTTAAAGTGATGAAGGAGAAAAACCTACAACCAAGATTACTCTACCCAGCAAGGATCTCATTCAGATATGATGGAGAAAATAAAACCTTTACACACAAGCAAAAGCTGACAGAGTGCAGCACCACCAAACCAGCTTTACAACAAATGCTAAAGGAACTTCTCTAGGCAGGAAACACAAGAGAAGGAAAAGACCTACAATAACAAACCCAAAACAATTAAGAAAATGGTAATGGGAACATACATATTGATAATTACCTTACACGTAAATGGATTAAATGCTCCAACCAAAAGACATAGACTGGCTGAATGGATATAAAAACCAGACCCATATATATGCTGTTTACAAGAGACCCACTTCAGACCTAGGGACACGTACAGACTGAAAGTGAGGGGATGGAAAAAGATATTCCATGCAAATGGAAATCAAAAGAAAGCTGGAGTAGCAATTCTCATATCAGACAAAATGGACTTAAAATAAAGACTATTACAAGAGACAAAGAAGGACACTACATAATTATCAAGGGATCGATCCAAGTAGAAGATATAACAATTGTAAATATTTATGCACCCAACATAGGAGCACCTCAATACATAAGGCAAATACTAACAGCCATAAAAAGGGAAATCAACAGTAACACACTCATAGTAGGGGACTTTAACACTCCACTTTCACCAATGGACAGATCATCCAAAATGAAAATAAATAAGGAAACATAAGCTTTAAATGATACATTAAACAAGATGGACTTAATTGATATTTATGGGACATTCCATCCAAAACCAACAGAATACACATTTTTCTCAAGTGCTAATGGAACATTCTCCAGGATAGACCATATCTTGGGTCACAATTCAAGCCTTGGTTAATTTAAGAAAATTGAAGTCGTATCAAGTATCTTTTCCGATGACAATGTTATGAGACTAGATATCAATTACAGGAAAAGATCTGTAAAAAATACAAACACATGGAGCCTAAACAATACACTACTTAATGACCAAGAGATCACTGAAGAAATCAAAAAGGAAATAAAAAAATACCTAGAAACAAATGATGATGAAAACACGATGACCCAAAACCTATGGGATGCAGCAAAAGCAGTTCTAAGGGGAAGTTTATAGCAATACAATCCTACCTTAAGAAACAGGAAACATCTCAAATAAAAAACCTAACCTTGCAACTAAAGCAGTTAGATAAAGGAGAACAAAAAAACCCCAAAGTTAGCAGAGGGAAAGAAATCATAAAGATCAGATCAGAAATAAATGAAAAAGAACTGATAGCAAAGATCAATAAAACTGAAAGCTGGTTCTTTGAGAAAATAAACAAAATTGATAAACCACTAGTCAGACTCATCAAGAAAATAAGGGAGAAGAGTCAAATCAGTAGAATTAGAAATGAAAAAAGAGAAGTAACAACTGACACTGCAGAAATACAAAGGATCATGAGAGATTACTACAAGCAACTCTATGCCAATAAAATGGACAACCTGGAAGAAATGGCCAAATTCTTAGAAATGCACAACCTGCCAAGACTGAACCAGGAAGAAATAGAAAATATGAACAGACCAATGACAAGCACTGAATTTGAAACTGTGATAAAAAATCATTCAACAAACAAAAGCCCAGGACCAGATGGCTTCACAGGCGAATTCTATCAAACATTTAGAGAAGAGCTAACACCTATCCTTCTCAAACTCTTCCAAAATATAGCTGAGGGAGGAACACTCCCAAACTCATTCTACAAGGCCACCATCACCCTGGTACTAAAACCAAGTCAAAGATGTCACAGAAAAAGAAAACAACAGGCCAATATCACTGATGAACATAGATGCAAAAATCCTCAACAAAATACTAGGAAACAGAATCCAACAGCACATTAAAAGGATCGTACACCATGATCAAGTGGGGTTTATTCCAGGAATGCAAGGATTCTTCAATATATGCAAATCAATCAACGTGATACACCATATTAACAAATTGAAGGAGAAAAAGCATATGATCATCTCAATAGATGCAGAGAAAGCTTTTGACAAAATTCAACACACATTTATGATAAAAACCCTCCAGAAAATAGGCATAGAGGGAACTTTCCTCAACATAATAAAGGCCATATATGACAAACCCACAGCCAGCATCATCCTCAATGGTGAAAAAGTGAAACCATTTCCTCTAAGATCAGGAACAAGACAAGGTTGCCCACTCTCACCACTCTTATTCAACATAGTTTTGGAAGTTTTAGCCACAGCAATCAGAGAAGAAGAAGAAACAAAAGGAACCCAAATCCGAAAGGAAGTAAAGCTGTCACTGTTTGCAGATGACATGATACTATACATAGAGAATCCTAAAGATGCTACCAGAAAACTACTAGAGCTAATCAATGAATTTGGTAAAGTAGCAGGATACAAAATTAATGCACAGAAATCTCTGGCATTCCTATACACTAATGATGAAAAATCTGAAAGTGAAATTAAGAAAACACTCCCATTTACCTTTGCAACAAAAGGAATAAAATATCTAGGAATAAACCTACCTAAGGAGACAAAAGACCTGTATGCAGAAAATTATAAGACACTGATGAAAGAAATTAAAGATGTTACATATAGATGGAGAGATATACCATGTTCTTGGATTGGAAGAATCAACATTGTGAAAATGACTCTACTACCCAAAGCAATCTACAGACTCAATGCAATCCCTATCAAACTACCACTGGCATTTTTCACAGAACTAGAACAAAAATTTTCACAATTTGTATGGAAACACAAAAGACCCCGAATAGCCAAAGCAATCTTGAGAACGAAAAATCGAGCTGGAGGATTCAGGCTCCATGACTTCAGAGATACTAGAAAGCTACAGTAATCAAGACAGTATGGTACTGGCACAAAAACAGAAATATAGATCAATGGAACAGGATAGATAGCCCAGAGATAAGCCCATGCACATATGGACCCCTTATCTTTGATAAAGGAGGCAAGAATATATAGTAGAGAAAGGACAGCCTCTTCAATAAGTGGTGCGGGGAAAACTGGACAGGTACATGTAAAAGTATGAAATTAGAACACTCCCTAACACCATACACAAAAATAAACTCAAAATGGATTAAAGACCTAAATTGGGCTTTCCTGGTGGCGCAGTGGTTGAGAGTCTGCCTGCCAAGGTAGAGGAAACGGGTTCATCCCCTTGTCCGGGAATATCCCATATGCCGTGGAGCGGCTAAGCCCATTTGCCATGGCCACTGAGCCTGCGTGTCTGGAGCCTGTGCTCTGCAATGGGAGAGGACACAACAGTAAGAGGCCTGAGTAGCGCAAAAAAAAAAAAAAAAAAAGAGTCATGTACCAAAATATTCATTACAGCTCTGTTTGCAATAGCCCGGACATGGAAGCAACCTAAGTGTCCATCAACAGATGAATGGATAAAGTAGATGTGGCACATATATACAATGGAATGTTACTCAGCCATAAAAAGAAACGAAATTGAGTTATTTGTAGTGAGGTGGATGGACATAGACTCTGTCATACAGAGTGAAGTAAGTCAGAAAGAGAAAAACAAATACCATATGCTAACACATTTATATGGAATCTAAGAAAAAAAAGTTCATGTAGAACATTAGGGTAAGACGGGAGTAAAGACACAGACCTACTAGAGAATGGACTTTAGGATATGTGGAGGGGAAGGGTAAGGTGTGACAAAGTGAGAGAGTGACATGGACATATATACACTACCAAACGTAAAACAGATACCTAGTGGGAAGCAGCCGCATAGCACAGGGAGATCAGCTAGGTGGTTTGTGACCACCTAGAGGGGTGGGATAGGGAGAGTGGGAGGGAGGGAGATGCAAGAGGGAAGAGATATGGGAACATATGTATATGTATAACTGATTCACTTTGTTATAAAGCAGACAGTAACACACCATTGTAAAGCAATTATATTCCAATAAAGATGTTTAAAAAAAGGAACACATTTGAAACACGGGAACATTATTATTATCATTATTATTTATTTTTCACTAAGATAATTTATGAATGCTAAAAGCTAATACAATGCTTGTTTGGATAAGTGGTTGCATAGAGAAATATTCTTAGTTCAACAGATAACAATTCTCAGACATTTTCCCTCACACTGAGCATGGGTAGTGATTAGTACTTAATTTAAACAAGTCTCTAGTGTTCACATAATTCTATATAAGAAAAATATGTTTAGAAGATTGAACACTATTGTGTTTAATAAAATACTTTATAGAATCATAAATTAAGTAAACTAAATGAATTATAGAACCATAAGTTAAAGAACCATAATTATACCCTCCAGCCTCCTTCCTCCCAAGGAAAAACTTGTTCAGGGGAAGTCTTCCAAAGTTATGCTCATGGGCAATGGAGGTCATATTTTGCATCATTAGCCAAGTATGTCAAACTTGACATGCAATGTCAGCTGCATTCCAAAACAAAAGAATATTCTGTTGATACAGCTGTAACAGGGTATACTTTTCTTCCTACAGATGCAATTGTTTCTCTACTGAAAATAACAAAACTGTGGGAGTTAATGTCCCCAACCCAGCAGACTTGAAGCATATCCAGTACATATCTAAATATTAGCAAAACAAATATGAACTATTTGCTTAATGCATTTGTCTTCTTAATATTTTGTGTGGATGCATGTACATGCGGAAATATCTGTGATTCTATTTGCATTGTAACGTTTGGTAAGTTTTTTGCCTAGGAATGGTGATGATGTCAGTAAGAGCTCTATAACTGGACAGTGTTTATTTTTCATTAACAATTGCTAAAAGTTGATACTTAGAAAGTTTTCATTGTCCTAAAGCAGGGGATGGCAATGTTTCCTACAAAGGTCCAGGTAGTAAATAATGTAGGCTCCAAGGGCATCTCAGCTCTGTTGCAACTATAACTGTGTCGTTACAGTACAAAGGCACTCCTAGACAATATATACATGAAAGAGTGTGACTCTGCGCCAATAAAATTTTATTGATGGGTAAGTTTAAATTCCATCCAATTTCACATGTCACAAAATATTATTCTTCTTTCAATTTTGTTTCAACCATTTGGAAATGTAAAAACCATTCATAGCTGGTGAGATGTGTAAAACAAAAACAGGCCTTGGGTTGGATTTGGCCAGTATGTTGGAGTTTGCCAAATCCTGTCCTAGGGGAATGTTTGGATAGATATTTACTCCATAATTCAGTTGATTATATGTTAATTTTGGTGTAACATTTGGTTCCTCTTGAAGAACCAATTTTCTACATTTCTTCTTACTTAATGTCAGAGATTAATAATTAGGTTTTTTTTGTTTGTTTTTTTGGTTTTTTGTGTGTGTGTGTGAGATGGGGGAACAGAGGAGGCCAGCAGAGAAGAAGAGATGAGGATGTAAGCTCTTTGCACTAAACAAATCAAGAAGGCAAAATCACCTAAATTTTTGTTTTTCCAAAGAAAAGCTGGTGTTTGATATTTGACAGTCTCTTAATAATGTTGCTGCAGCTTTCAGACTGTCTAGAGAAAGGCAAAAATGACGCCTTCCCTAAAGTGTTCATTACTGTGTTACTTTTGTTAAGAAAATTAATACAACTTGAACAAAGTGAAAGCTAGTAGTCAGCATGTTAATTCTAAAAGTGTAAAATTGAAGTAAAAGCTTATTTTCTCAAAATACTCTTAAAATATGATGAATATGTTGATAAGAAAGAGGTTCTTAATAATTATGGAAAATCATCATGAGCATTAATACATTAACTCTGGAAGGAATTCTTGATAATGTATTGCTTTAGCTTAATGTTCTTAAAAATTCAATTTCATTGACTGAATATTTCACCATATTAAGAAATGAGTATTTTTTAAAGGTATGATAATGTTTTATGGTAAAGTTAATGAAAATAGACTATGTTTTAGAGATGCATAATAAAATATAGATGAAATACTAGGATTTCTGGGAACTTTTCAGTAATTCCACGTGGGGAGATGAGTGGCATATAGTTGAAACCATAAGTGGATAATTGTTGGAAGTTGGGTAATGGGTCCTAAAGTTTCATTATATATATATATATATATATATATATGACTGTGTGTATCTATATCTATATCTATATATACATACTTATAAATATCCCCTTAGAGCTTATTATTCTTAGAAAGGTCAGTAATAAAGTTGAGCTTAACTTTCCTTTTAGTTTTATTCAGGCAGAATAGTTTATTAAGACACTCATCTGTATTTTGTTCTCACAGCTGAAGATACTCCCTTTTCAACCTTTTATCTAAAGATAGACAACATTTCAACATTTGGGGTTATCTTGACTTAAAGTCATCAAGAATATCAGAAAATATCTTTCTTAGTGAGATAATGTTTAAGCAGGATTGTCTGGTAAAAGGGGATCCTAGGGATGGAAGAAGCAGAAATAGACCCTCCAGATCCCAAGAAGGTTGCTGAGGAATCACTGAACTTGGAGCAGAGTAGGTGAGGAAAATTTGCCAGGAAGTTTCAACAGGAGGTTTGACCAGGGTTGCTAGTGAAAGCACTCTGGTCCTGACACCAGGGAGTCTGTAGTCACTCAGGTAAATCACTGTGGGTTATGTCTGAGTTAGCCCAGAGAGAGTCCTCGAATCCGGATATTAGAAAGAACAATGGCCGTGATGGCCACCACAGTGGACCGCGAGCCCTGCATCCCCTCACCAAAATGAGTGCCATCTTATAATTCTGCCACGACCCTAGAAAGAAAGGAGGGCCCTTTCAAGCATGATTATTACTGAATTTCTTCCATCCTTGCAGGTGGGGTCTTGGAAAAGATTTAATTGATTTAGAAAAGAAAACTGATATTTTTTTGATCCAAATTTCATAGAGAAATTTTTGAAATAGCTACAGGGGATCTAAATGTTAAAATATGAATTATTATATATTGAATCAATTAATAAGTGTATACTCTATTTAGAGTCTCTTTTGTAATAATTGTATTTATGTTCTTCTTTAGAGTTTGTCAAAGCAGTTGAGAGTGTGGACTTGGAAGTTAGACACATGCATCCCTTGCTAGTTCTGTGATCTTAGGCAAGTTACTTAATTTTGTTAAGCCTCAGTTTCTTCCAGTGGAAAATAGGTATAATTTTACCTACTTCATAGGGTTTTTAAATTACAAAAAGGTAATATTTAATCACATAATGCAGTTAAAATGTTTAGTATAGTAGTAACATGGAAATAATAAATATTCAATAAAAGTTAGTAATTATTATAAATAACAAATGTTGTTATTTTTAAGTTTTATCCTTGTATTTGAAAATAATGCATGGGAATAAAAAAATATTGTGTACGGTCTTATATTTGCCTACCCTTCTTCACATCAAAAGTCTTAGTCTGCAGAGGAAACCACTTATAACAATGGTAACTGTTTTAAAGTGATCAGTTTTATTCTCTAAATGATATGACTATATTGTTATTTATTAATTTTGTGCAATATCTATTAACATCATATTAAAATAGATAAGGGTTTCACTAATTTAAAACCACCCTTACCTACTCTCATCCTGATTTTTAAAACATCTTCGTTTCTTTCTTTCTTCTTCCCTCCCTCCCTTCCTCCCTTCCTCCCTCCCTCCCTTCCTTCCTCCCTCCCCCCTTACTTCCTCCCTTCCTCCCTTCCTTCCTTCCTTCCTTCTTTCCTTCCTTCCTTTCTTCCTTTCCTCCCCCATCACTCTTTCCACTACTTCTTTTATTTCCTTGAGAAACTATCTAGATATGTATTCTTATCTATAAAGGGTATGCTTTGAAGAATCAGTTTCAACCTAGGGTTGTTTTTCAGAATCACATCTGAGGAATTTTTAAAGTACAGTTATCGAGGTACCACCTCAGTCCCAGCTGATCAGAATCTTCAGGGATTGAGCTCAGGCATTTGTACTTTTATGAAAGTACACTTGATTATAAATCATTTATTTTAAACTATTGGTAGCTCTTAATCTACAGGATGAAGTATTTCTTTAGCTTGGGAATGTTTTCTTTTATTACATCATTAATTATTTTGTGTGTCTCCCTTTTTTTTTTTCACTCTGGAAAACCTGTAATGTTAAGTTTGATCTCCCATTCTCTCTTCTCCAAATCCACAATTTTCTTTCTTAGTGTTCTGATTTCTGTACGTTTCCTTCATTTTACCAATAAGAATGCACTAAAGTCTATTCTTTTTAACTTGAAGATGATGGCACCGATAGGATTGTTCTCTTTTTGTGAAGGATAGTTAAATTATAATTCCCAGTGTATAACCAATATTAAATTATGCCTGAGAATCTTTTTGTCACTTTAGCTGCCATATAATAATCCCATATTTAATTGAGACTCTATAAGTGAAATCTGTAGAATGTAAAGCCTTTTTTACATAGTGGAGAGGAGGTGGTGTGATGGTATCTTATCTCTTATGAATTAATTCATATGGGAGTAACAGAGGAGACTTGAGGGCAGAACTGCCAGGGCGTTAAACTTTTCAGGGATTTGTGAAGTCCCTTTAGACTTCACAAATAGACTTCATATTATGGGAAGAAAGAGACCAACCATACAATGGATTTGTTATAGAAGGCAGTGAAATATTAAGGTATTTACTTTACACTGTCTTCCTTTACTGACTATCCCAGTTGGTTTCCTCATCTATTTCTTTTTTCCACAATATACATACCTTTGTCCACGAAGTTGCATTAGCCAGAACCGTAATGAATAGAGGCTGTAACTGTAAACTTTTTAACATTTTGAGAGCATGAAACTCAAAGCATTTAATGCACTGAAATTTAAAAGGAGGGGAAAAAGTGATTGATGTTACTTTGGCATGAAACCTGTCATTGTTTCAGAACAAGAAAAGTTATAGAATACATAATGTGGTCTTGGCATAAGATTGGTATATTAGTAGCTTCTATGGCCTTGGGACTTAGTGTCCAAGGCTTTCTTAGTGATGGGACTCTGTGCCCAAACCATAGCTATTTTCACTTTTTAGAGGCAATACTCTCAGGAATAAATATTGGCAGCTTTCATGTAGACCTTGGCAATCATCACCAACTTCTGGAGCAGCTTTGTCACTTTCAGCATCCTTGGCAACAGATCATGAATCAGTGTTTGAATTTAAGCAAGAAAGATCATAATGCCAGCTGAGACATAGGAGACAGCTCTTGAGGAACTCCACAAATAAATGAATGGGGATTTTTGAAGGGAGAGTGAGAATTTCCTAAAAAATATGGAGGATGCATACTTGGCTAAATGTATTTATTTTTTCAGTAATATGACCTACCTATCATAGTAGCCCCTGACTGATAGAACCTCAAGAGGCACAAGTTATACTTTGGAAAGAACCTATTTCTTTGTACTTAAGATTAGGTCTCCCTGATGCAAACAGAAGATGTCAGGTTTAGAATAAGGACATTAAAGACCAAAAAAGTCATGAGCATGTGAAATTCATGAGCCTTTCTCTTTAGGAAAATAATGATCAATGATCAATAGTCAATTTTCCTGATATAAACACAGGACTTACCATAGCTTACAGAAACAACTGAAATTTTCCACAGTTCAAACTTCAGGGCCTAACTCTGCTTATACCAGAAGCAGATAGGGGAGTCTTCCAGGAAGCCTGGGGACTGGTAGCTCATAAAGGTTTGGCTGGTTTTGATGAAAATTAGTGTGATATGATGCACAGATGAAAGAGCAAATGGGTTTTCTTTACTTGATGAAAGCAGTGGATTCTGAAATTATGCACAGCAGGTACAGATGGAAGATACTGCACAGATTTCAAAAGATATCTCACATAGTTTTTATGCTGAAACATTTGTTTTATCCTTTTACCTCACAGCCATTTTGTGGGGAGAGGAAGAGCATATTAATCTGAAAATGAGCATATTAATCTAAATAAGAAGACCTTATTTTATAGGGAAAGGTAAATGATGAAAAGACAATCATAAATCATGCTGCTTACTCTTCATTCATTCATTTAAAGTAAATATTAAAGTAAATATTTTTATTTATAATTATATTTATAATTTATTAAATAAATTATTTAAAGTCAATATTTATTGAGTCCCCACTATGTGGGCACTTTGCTATAGCAGATTTCTAAACTTCTTCCGTTGACTAAAATCGTGTTAACTGATTGTTTAATCAGGGTCATTTCTAGGCAATATTGTGAAGCAAACAAATTTTCTGTAGACCTTGCTCTTCCTTTTCCTGAGACTCTACCTCTTCCATTCCCAGGGATATCATTCACTGATTCCACTTTTACTAGCACTATACTCTTTTCTATCAATTATAATTTCTTTTAAGCATCAGCTTACAAAGGCCTATGTCTTTGGAATCCAATGGAAACATAAAGCATTAAGACAATCTGTATGTTTGTGTGTATGTGTGAGTGTGTGCATCCACAGGTGTGTGTGTAAAAAACTATTTTGGAGTGAGAGTTCTGCTTGGAAGTCTGCAAATCACACAATATTGACACCATGCTCTTTATATCCAAAATCAAATTTGTGTACCCTTCTTTGAAATCCTTGGGGACAGAAACAATTTCCATTTCTTTGGTCTCTCCATAGTAGATATTCAATAAATCTCTTCTAGAATAATTTAGATATTTTAGTTCATTCAGTTTTTGAGTACTTACACTATGTTTTTCTAGGGGTTTGGGATATAGGAATGAACAAGTTAGACAACAAAATACCCTTATCCTTATGGAGCTTTCATTCTAGTGGGGGTAAAATGACAGTGAGAGTAAGCATCATAAATAAGAAATTGTGTAGTTTGTAACAGTGTAATAATTTCCAAATGAAAACAAAAAGAGAGTAGCAAAAGGAAATTTGACAGTGTGGAGGGGTGGGAAAATCGCAATTTTAAGTAGAATGGCCAAAGTACACCTCATTGAAAAGTTGACATTTGAGCAAGTACTTGAAGGAAGTGAGGAAATTAGCCACTTGGTTATTTAGAAAAGAGTATTCTAGACCGAGGTAGTGTCTATGTAATGGCCCTGAGGTGAAAAGTATGTGACATGTTCCAAGAACCACAAAAAAGCCAGTAGACATGGAGCAGAGTGAGCAAAGGGAAGAGAAGTAGGTGTTGAGCTCAGAGGGACCGTAGTGTGTGAGGTCTGGTAAGACGTTGTAAAAACTTTGGCTTTTATTCTGATTAAAATGGAGAGCCACTGCAGGGCTTTGACATGATCTTATTTATCATTTTAAGGGATCTTTCTGGCTGCTTGGGCAGGAGTGGAAGCAGAGACTTGGGAGAGGCAAGTAAGTTTGCTTTAAATAGATAACTCTGATTCCTTTCCATAGGCTCTCTCTATCTCAATTAAGCTGAACAAGTGGAAAATCATTACTTCTTAGGCGTAAATTTGATGAGTCTTGTGTTTGAGGGCAGTGGAGTCTCCATCTTAAGGGAAAGAATGAGCTGGGAAGGGCATATCAGGTAGTAACCATTTACTGCACTGGGCTCCTTCAGTGTTGTCACCTTAGAAACACCAGGAGATCCGTAACAACAACAACAACAACATAATAGTTCTTGGGCCCCAAACCAAATAATTAGATCAGAATCCTGTGGTTGAAGCTCAGCCACTGGTTCATTTTATAAACTTCCCAAGTGATTCTCATGAACAGCCAAGCATGCTAGTCACTGGGCTACATTCGAAGCTCTAGAAATCTATCTTCTACATATGACTTCAAAGATTACTCCAGCCATCTTCATTTATTTTCATCCAAATGGCAAGGAAAAAGTAGCAGCATGTCCAGAGCTAGTGCCTTTTAAGCAGAAGTTGCACACCTCACTTTTCTTTTCACATTTCACTGGTGAGAAATGAATCTTTTGTCCATACGTAGTCACAAGGGAGGTGGGGAAGTATAGTTGAGTTGGGCATCCATATGGAAACAATGTGTGTTATGAAGAGGGGCAGGGGACAAATGAAAGGGTTTGTCATATTATCTCCATATCCCATAGGGAGAAGGTAAGTTTGGGAATGACTTGATAAAGGCCAGTTCTTTTTAGTATCTATAATCCAGCCAGTCATAGATGAGAACTGCATTCTGAAAAATCTGAGAAGCTGAAATACTTGAACTATGAAAGGTTTTCCTTTCTTGTCCATTCTGTGTCAAAATACCATTTGAAAGGAACTGAGCTGACTATGAATGTAAAAATAATAACCTAAGAGTTTCCTCAATTGATTGTTTCTATATTGATGCTGATACAAGAAATTTGGGGTATAGGAGGGAATGGGGTGGTTTCACAGAATATTATCCTGCTACAGTGATAACCTTGGTTTGTTAAATACATAACCTATTCAATCTCCTCTCTACTAGAGATCCACCACTGTGGGGTTTCTTCAATGTAGGGGGGTGGAAATAGAGCATCAGAGTCTGCATCTGTTGTTTGAATTGTCTATTACAAACAGCGATTGTTAGGCAAGAAGGCTGGAGATTCCATGCACAATCAGTGGGTGCCCTGACAGTCAGGGGTAGCAAGAGAATTGGATGCTGGCACAGGGAATGCCACGCTGGATGAATAATGGTACTCCCTGCATTTGCCTCGCTCATAGCAAGCACAAAGTAACACTCTGTGGAAGCAAGTGAAGGAAGAGAAGAAGGAAAAAATAAATTTTCATTTTGGAACAGCCAACTTGAGGTGGTACAGGGAGCTGAGAATAGCCTGTTCATATCAGCTCAGGGTGATTGTATAATTAAGAGCAAACATGTCTCATAATCCAATAATGACAGCTGCTTCTTTTGAACCTATGATGGTAACAGTTGTTCTCTTAATCAGTGAGATTAACTTTTCCAAGCTCACATAGCTTCATATCCAAGATTGGCAACTTCATCAGACTTTGTCTTTTAATCTTGCTTGATTGCTTTTATTTTATTATCTAACTTTCCCTGGGTCTATAAGGTCTCTTTCCAAGTAGATATTAAGTTCTGTGGACCTCAAGGACCCTGAGCGTTACCGCTCACAACAATTCTTTCCTATAATGTGCTCAAAGAATGTTTATTAAATAAATGCATGAAAATGAAATAATATATAAAGAAGTTCCATCCATCTTCATACCAACCAGAATATATCCTTTTATAATTCACACTATTCTTCAAGAATAGTATATCAAATTGTGGGAACTTTTAGAAAATGTTTTCCCCCAGGAGTAGTCAGGTTATCTCTGATGGGGTCATTGCTTCAGCAAATATTTTCCCATTGATTCAGAACCCTTTAAAAGTAACTTCTCTTACCTTCAGCTGGGTGAAAAATAGCTTGATTAGAACTAAATGTGTGCAGTTCTCCTAATGTAACTGTGTATAACATCTGCTGTCATTTATTTTTCTTATTAAATTGTAACCTGTGAGGCAGGCTGGAAGCTTAGTGGTAGTATTACTGCCAAGACGCGAGCCAATTCTCAGTCTAAACGTCAAGCTACATAGAGTGTAGAAAAGCTAAGTTAAGCTTTAGGGTCTCAAATGGATTTTATGGTAGTCTCTGGTCATCTTAAGCAATAGTGAAACATAGCTGTGGTGTTTGAATATTTTCCAGCATTTAAGGTATAGATTTTTATGGGGAGCTGCTCTCGTATCAAATAGATTGCAGTAGCAGTGCGAGAGAGGGTTTTTGTCCTTCCCCCCCCCCCCCCCCACTGGTATACCTCTTATAGACAGAATAGTTCCAGGAACACAGTAGGTTCTCAATAAATATCTGTTGAGTTAATGCCCAAATTGCATGGGGATCGTTTCTGTCTCCAAGGAAGGGTCTTGGAAGGTGGGGGTGGACGGGGGCAGCGAGGTTAATAAGCTCTTACTTTGATGATTGATCAAACTCCAGTACTCATTATAGAATATATATATAGTTTTTTGGGGGGTGGGGGTGTGCACACCGTGCAGTTTGTGGGATCGTAGTTCCCCAAGTAGGGATTGAACCCAGGCCCTTGGCAGTGAAAGCATGGAGTCCTAACCATTGGACTGTCATGGAATTCCCTAGAAAACATATTTTTAAAATTTATTTTGAAGCAGGAGAATATATCTAATAGAAAAATGGAAATGTCAGTGCTTTTAAAACTTAAGACTTGCTCTAAATATAAAAGTCAACATATCTATCATTTAAAAGAAATTTCTCAGAGGAAAGAGACTATAGCTTCAAGAAGAAAATGTTGGAAGGTAAAAGGTTGTCTTATATCCCATATCCTGTATTCTGATTGAGAAAGCCAGTAACTGAAAGCGAAGAAAGAGGGAGAAATAGGAAGGAGGGTCAGGAGGGAGAGAGAGAAAGAAGGAGAAGGAGAAGAAGGAGGAGGAGAAGGAGGAGAACCAGAAGAAGAGCAAGGAGAAGAGCAAGAACAAGAGCAAGAACAAGAGCAAGAACAAGAGCAAGAAGAAGAGCAAGAAGAGCAAGAAGGAAGAGGAGGAGGAGGAGCACTGGATAAAGCTACTGTGGTATTTTGGGAATGAGGACGCTCCTCTGACAATACAGGAATTCTTACAATTTTATCACTGGAAGTATTAGAATAAAGAGGTTTGTGAATTTTATTAAGGTAGTTGATTTTTTTTTGTTGTTGTTGTTGATTTTTTTTTAAAAGGAGAAACAAACAATGCCATTCCTACAACAGCAAAGCATTTCAGTAATTGTATTTTCTAGTCTCTTAGAAGGTGCAAAAGAAATCACCTGTTACAAACCTAGCTGGATAGCATGTTAGTTTCAAAATATTTCTTAGCATTCTGTTACTATCAACATTGATAGATGAAGCTGGAGTAACGTCATATGGAATCTTACAGGTACAAAGATGAAATGTTAAGTGGCACATACCAAATCCCAATATTGCTGGAGTAGGAAAGCCCCCTTTCAATGACACAGTTACTCTACACTCACCATCTTATGTTGACACATAGGGGCAGAAGGTAGTCAATCAATAAGATATTAGTGAGATTTAGAAGTACTTGACTTTCAAATTATTCGTCAAAAGTTTTATATGTAAAACCAATTTCCTGTATCAAAATTTTAATCTAATTTCATAGATCAGGCACTTTATATTAGGAAATAAACACTGTATCAAACAAAATCAAGTATATCTGAAAAGTGTGGGTCTTGCCCATTAGAATAGTTCCTAAGTGATATCATGATTAGCCTCTGACAAAAATATCAATATTTGATGCCAGTAATTTTTCCATTGTCAATCTAAGTGCATTCTGTATTAATGTGAAAATCTATCTGGTATTTGGTCAAAGTATAATAAATATATCATTATATTTATTTTTTAAGTTTTGCAAAGCTTAATATCTGGACGAGTGATCTAAACATTTTTATTTGTACATTCTTTTCATTATAAATGTTTAAATGTGTACTCCCAACATAGTTATTTTAAAAGATTAAAATACATGTATTTTTATATGTAATATACTATATATTTTATAAAGTATAAACAAAACTAAAAATAATAAAGTCGAATTTCTATTTATATATATTTTTACCTAAAAAAGTTGAGTTGCACAGATGCTAAGTTACAGGTATCCTACTTTGGAAACCACTGACCTAAAAACTGTCATATTCATAACAATAAAGGTATATAAGGAGCAAAACACACAGGTCAGTAACTATGGTGAAAAGGGACCTTTTAGTAATATCAGTGAAGAAAACACTAAATACTTCAATGGAATCATGGCAGGAGTCACTCTGGAAAAATGATATATGAGTCTAAGAAGTACTATCAAGATTTCTTATCCTGCTTTATCAAGATGATCACTTGATTCTATATGTGTGTGTGTGTGTGTGTGTGTGTGCGCATGTGTGTGTGTGTTTTCATACCTGTAGAATGTACAAATGGCTCTCATGTAATGAATATTTTTTTCATTTTTTAAACAGATCTTTATTGGAATATAATTGCTTCACAATACTGTGTTAGTTTCTGTTGTACAACAAAGTGAATCAACCATATGCATACATATATCCCCATATTCCCTCCCTCTTGAGCCTCCCTCACACCCTCCCTATCCCACCCCTCTAGGTCATCGCAAAGCACCGAGCTGATCTCCCTGTGCTATGCGGCTGCTTCCCACCAACCAACTGCTTTACATTTGGTAGTTGATGCTACTCTCACTTCGCCCAAGCTTCCTGCTCCCCAACACCGTGTCCTCAAATCCATTCTCTATGTCTGCGTCTTTATTCCTGCCCTGCCACTAGGTTCATCAGTACCATTTTTTTTTTTTAGATTCCATATATATGTGTTAGCATACGGTATTTGTTTTTCTTTTTCTGACTTACTTCACTCTGTATGACAGACTCGAGGTCCATCCACCTCACTACAAATAACTCAATTTCATTTCTTTTCATGGCTGAGTAATATTCCATTGTATATATGTGCCACATCTTCTTTATCCATTCATCTATCAATGGACATTTAGGGTGGTTCCATATCCTGGCTATTGTAAATAGTGCTGCAATGAACATTGTGGTACATGACTCTTTTTGAATTATGGTTTTCTCAGGGTATATGCCCAGTAGTGGGATTTCTGGGTCATATGATAGTTCTATTTTTAGTTTTTTCAGTAACCTCCATACTGTTCTCCATAGTGGTTGCATCAATATACACTCCCACCAAAAGTTCAGGAGGGTTCCCTTTTCACTACACCCTTTCCAGCATTTATTGTTTCTAGATTTTTTTTAAGTAAATAATTTATTTTTGGCTGCGTTGGGTCTTTGCTGCTGCACGTGGGCTAGATTTTTCGATAATGGCCATTCTGACCAGTGTGAGGTGATACCTCATTATAGTTTTGATTTGCATTTCTCTAATAATTAGTGATGTTGAGCATCCTTTCATTTGCCTCTTGACCATCTGTATGTCTTCTTTGGTGAAACGTCTATTTAGGTCTTCTGCCCATTTTTTAATTGAATTGTTTGTTTTTTTGATATTAGTTCCATGAGCTGTTTGTATATTTTGGAGATTGATCCTTTGTTCACTGTTTCATTTGCAAATATTTTCTCCCATTCTGAGGGTTGTCTTTTTGTCTTGTTTATGGTTTCCTTTGCTGTGCAAAAGCTTTTAAGTTTCATTAGGTCCCATTTGTTTATTTTTGTTTTTATTTCCATTAGTCTAGGAGGTGAGTCAAAAAATATCCTGCTGTGGTTTATGTCAAAGAGTGTTTTTCCTATGTTTTCCTCTAAGAGTTTGATAGTGTCTGGTCTTACATTTAGTTTTTTTTTTTTTTTTTCCCTTTTCCCTTTGCGGTACGCGGGCCTCTCACCGCCGCGGCCCCTCCCACTGTGGAGCACAGGTTCTGAACACGCAGGCCCAGCGGCCATGGCCCACAGGCCCAGCCACTCCACGGCACATGGGATCCCCCCAGACTGGGGCACGAACCCGCATCCCCTGCACCGGCAGGCAGACTCCCAACCACTGCGCCACCAGGGAAGCCCTACATTTAGGTTTTTAATCCATTTGGAGTTTATTTTTGTGTATGGTGTTAGGTAGTGTTCTAATTTCATTCTTTTACATGTAGCTGTCCAGTTTTCCCAGCACCATTTATTGAAGAGGCTGTCTTTTCTGCATCGTATGCTCTTTGTATGCCTCCTTAGGTAGCCATATGTGTGGGTTTATCTCTGGGCTTTCTATCCTGTACCGTTTCTATCCTGTACCATTGATCTATATTTTTGTTTTTGTGCCAGTACCATACTCTCTTGATTACTGTAGGTTTGTGTATAGTTTGAAGTCAGGGAGCCTGATTCCTCCAGCTCTTGTTTTTTTTTTCTCAAGATTTTTTTCTCAAGCCTGATTCCTCCAGCTCTTGTTGTTTTTTCTCAAGATTGCTTTGGCTATTTGTGGTCTTTTGTGTTTCCATACGAACTGTAAAATTTTTTGTCCTAATTCTGTGAAGAAAGCCATTGGTAATTTGATAGGGATTGCACTGAATCTGTAGATTGCTTTGGGTAGTATAGTCATTTTCACAATATTGATTCTTCCAACATGGTATATTTCTCCATCTGTTTATGTCATCTTTGATTTCTTTCAACAGTGTTTTATAGTTTTCTGAGTACAAGTCTTTTGCCTCCTTAGGTAGGTTTATTCCTAGGTATTTTATCTTTTTGTTGTGACAGTAAATGGGATTGTTTCCATAATTTCTCCTTCTGATTTTTCATTATTAGTATAGGAATGCCAGAGATTCCTGTGCATTAATTTTGTATCCTGCAAATTTACCAAATTCATTGACTAGTTCTGGTAGTTTTCTGGTGGCATCTTTAGGATTTTCTATGTATAGAAATATGTATTTTCTATGTATAGATACACTATGTATATGTCATCTGCAAACAGTGACAGTTTTACTTCTTCTTTTCCAATTTGTATTCCTTTTATTTCTTTTTCTTCTCTGATTGCCATGGCTAGGACTTCCAAAACTATGTTGAATAACAGTGGTGAGAGTGGAATGTAATGAATTTTTTAAAGATCAACTAATGTAAAAGTTTGGTTCAAAAATACTGGGCAATGGGCCTCCCTGGTGGCGCAGTGGTTGAGAGTCCGCCTGCCGATGCAGGGGATACGGGTTCGTGCCCTGGTCCGGGAGGATCCCATATGCCGTGGAGCGGCTGGGCCCGTGAGCCATGGCCGCTGAGCCTGCGCATCCGGAGCCTGTGCTCCGCAACGGGAGAGGCCACAACATTGAGAGGCCCGCATACCGCAAAAAAAAAAAAAAAAAAAAAAAATACTGGGCATTTTCTTATGGTAAAGACTGCTTCTCTTCTAATGACACTATGAGAAACACAATGAGTTCCAGCTTCATTTTGCCTTTTGTGACTTTCTAGTGCTTCATGACAAATCATAAAACCATAATTTAAGTACAGCCTTGGCTAAGAATTTCCTCATTTATTTTTCAAAAGTAATGCTGTAAAAAACACTTCCAGGAACATTATAAATCACATATTACTATACTGAGATACTTAACTAAATCCAGAGGCATTCTTGCTTTTCAAGTAAATATGAATTGTCTTGTTTAAATATGCACCCAGAATTAATCCTATAAATTATTTTGCCTTTTGTCACTAAATATGCACACACATAAATACACACACACACACATTTCAGCATGGATATTATTTTAGAAATTGACTGTAACTAAATACTTAGGCACTTTCAAAGATCTTTTTTTTAAATGAATGGATCATCTGAATTTCTTTCAAGCCATTAAGTCCATGCTATGAATATAGCACCAAGTGAGAAATGGTATTCTGTACACACATTAGAAAGGCAAAATAAATGTGTTTTTAAAATAAAATTGCATACTTTTAGCTTTCTAATGTTAATAATGAGTTCTCCATTACTGACAAATAGCTATACACATTTCTGTTTAGAAATGGAGGCCCAATGGCAGATGTAAGTGACTATTTGGATACCTCACATTTAATTATCTTCAGGGGTAGCACATTATTTCTCTTGAGAAAAGAGTTCTGAAACAGGTCAATCCCCAGCAGGCACCTGGGCATTATGGGGGTACCAGAGTGTCACTCTATCACTGAAAAATGTCCTAGGAATATCTGAACACCAGGGGAGAGAGAGTTTTTTTTTTTTATGTGACTTTAAAAAAATTCCTCTTCTGAAGCTCCCCGATCCTCCTATATCATCATCCCAATGACATGACCAGTTGTCATTTTATTTTCTGTCTACGTAACCTCATGCACAGCTAGGAAATAATGATTTAGGACTTGAAATTCAAAACATAATGGTGTTCCTGTTTTTCATTCCTCATTTTACTCAACACCCCTGCAGAGTTGGTGCAAGTACCGAGCTCCCTTTGAAGTCAGCTTGCATCATCTTTGATGGAGTATAAAGCAATAGGAGATACTGACTGCAGTTTTGAGCATCTCAATTCCCATCTCAGATGATGCCCACACATTTGTCATTAAATGCATGGCCTGAGTAAATCCTTGGAAGAATTGCCAAGCAGTTAAAATTGGCAGGTATAGGCTATATATTTCCATGATAAAAGAATAGAAAAGAAAAATGTTAACCTGTTTTTAAAGCATTATATCTCATATTCCACTTAGGTTATTCTTCCTGTGAGTGATTTTGTAACATATTCTTTTTACTTGGTTCACTTTTTCTAATACTTTTCCTGCTTTGTGAAGTTATGTTATATATGTATGTGTGTGTGTGTGTGTGTGTGTGTGTGTGTGTGTGTGTGTGTATATATATATCCAAAACATTTGAGATCTTGAAGGATGACGTTCTTCTTTGTTTACATAGTGGTAAAATAAAACGGTATCTGTGGATGAACACTGGGAGTTTTGTCTTTTTAATACACTTTTTAATACACTTTGCTCTCAGCAGTAATTATATACCATAGAGTGAAGATGAGAGTAATTTGGAGGTAAAAGAAAAGCAAGGCATTTGATTGTGAACATTTTCTGCATTTGTGGTAGGCAGTAGTACTGATCACCAATCTCTGGTTCTCATCTTCTATGGGTCCTATAGGAAAATTGTACTTCTTTGTCCCCTTGATGGTGGGTTTTAGCCATGTGAAATGCTTTGGCCAATAAAATATGAGCAGGGGGGCTAGGTGAAGCCTTTGATTACTTGCACTCTTTTCTTGGTCTTCTGCAGAGATGACTGTGGAAATTACGTATGCCACAAGATCAAAGCACACTGTGACAACAAGTAAACATGTGGAATACAGGTGCTGTAGAAAGTGACCCAGGAGGCTGCAGTGGACTTGCCTGATTAAAAATTTAATTTTGGTTGTGTTAAACTATTGAGATTTTAGTGCTGTTTGTTACCACTGCACAACCTAGCCTATCCTGGTGGGCATATATATATATATATATATATATATATATATATATATACTTTTTAATACATGTGATCTTTGAATAACATGGGTTTGGATGGCGTGGGTCCATTTATACTCAATTTTTTTCACTATATATGTACTATAATACTACACAATTCATGGTTGATTGAATCCTTAGATGCGGAACCACAGATATGGAGGTCCTACAGTAAAGCTTCACAGGGATTTTTGACTGTGTGGTGGGTCAGCACCCGTAACCCATACAGCTTTCAAGGATTCAACTGTATATATAAATTTTTGTGTGTATATATACACACACACATATATACACAAGATTTTAAAGAAAATACATTTAGTAATTATAACAACTCAAAATAAAAGATACCAAAATTCTGTCTGTGAAATCACACAATACTTTTGTGATTCCCATTGGCCTCAGTGGAATATGCTATATATAGCTCTGCAGTAAATGTCTTCAAGCCTTCTTTCTTTAGGCACTGAACATTCTACTCTTATTAAGATAATCATATTAATTTCTCTTGCCTTATACCCTTCTGAAATTGGAGTCATCAAAATCATTATATTGTTAATAATAATTTAGAATACATTTCTATTGTTGGGGGAAAAAAAGGATTTCACAGCAGCAAGTCAACAGGTAACAACTTTATAGGAGTTAAAAGAGCAGAGTTTATTGTAGAGGATGTGTAGTTGGTCTGAGTGGTTGGATCATGGGTTAGAAGGCGGCCAGGAATGGAGAGGAGGATTGTGGCAGAAAATACGTATGGATAATTCTTTCCTGTGTTGCCTTACGTCTATACATCACAACAAGATATTACATTCCATTAAATTTTACAACATTTCCATTAAAAACACAATCTGAATCCTTAGAGGAAAATACTGACTACCAGAAACATAAGATTCTCAGAGGGCTTAGCAAACTGTATGCTAAATTGCAGACAGACATGTTAGTTACCTTTGAATCAGTCATTTAAATCTTTCCCCTTATTTTTCCATTGAATTTTCAGTAGGTCACTCTCGAGTCAAAATTTAATTTTATGTGGTTGAAGTGGTAGAGACAAAATGAAATTGCATGCTATAGGGGGAAAAATTTAACCTACTTTTAATAGCCCCTTTGAAAGATACTTTAAAGACATGACTTACTCTCATAGCATGTTGACTATCTGAAGAATGAATTATTATATCCTTGTCAAATTTTAAATAGCATGCTGTTAAAAATATTAGTCACACAGGGGGCTGTTTGACAGTAATGTCACAGAAAAGCTCTGGTCTATATGAACAGACAGAGTCTGCAACTTAATATTATAGTTCCATGGAGCTCTGCTTTCCGCAGGGATCCACAGAGACGTGAGGGTGGGAAATCGTTTCAGCTTTATTTGGAACGTTGGCGGGTTTTGCCAACTGATGCTGAGGGGGCCTTGTGTTTCCTCTCTGCCCGACCTTCCCCGGCAGAACTTAGCGGAGAGCCTAAAAGAAATGAAAAAGCTATCATTTCAAGTGGGAAGAATTTCTTTCTTTTTTAAAAAAAATACATCCAAGAAATATGAGTTGAGATCTAGACTAGAGGTTGTAAAGAAAATGATCCAAAGAATTTCTTTTAAAAGGCAAAGGTTTTTTTGTTTTGTTTTGTTTTGTTTTTTTAAGCCTAAAAAATAAGATTAGAAACTGTCTTGGATGAGTCCAACTGTGATTAAAAAAATAAATCTTTTATAGTTCAGTCAAGAATTGTTCCCCTTTTTGTTCTTTGACTTTTCCTTGCAGGGAAAGGGGCAATCTTTACCTAATCAGAGCAAAGCAAGAGTCACTGAGGCAGCGGAAGCATCATGCAGGTGAAGGTCAGGCCAATTTTCCCCAAGTAATGCTGTTTTATCACTCATCCAACAAAGATTGGGGCCTTTTTTTCCTTGATCCTTTTGTGCTTTCCCCTATTACTTTAACAGATCTGAACAAACCAGAGATTCTTCATCCAAAAGTTCCATTTAGCTCCATTTATTTCAAATCCCCCCAATTTCACATCTCAGTGTTACTGCAACTTATGGGTAATATAAAATCCATGCATCAGGCAGGAAGGCAAAGGTACCTAAAAACAGAATTGACACAGGACACTGATTGTTTTCATTGGTCTTTTGCCCTTCGGCGCTGGGCTTCACGTCAGCCCTGTTATTCCACCCACATTTTAGTTTCAAGGGTTTCTGTCTTCTGTTTGTCTACTACACATGAATGTTGTTGATGCAATATTGAGTTACAAATTGAATGATGTTACTCTTGGCAACTTGGATAAAGAGCGTTTTGAGAAGCCAAGACTATAAAACAAATACTCACCCTAGGGATGTGTGGCATCCTAAACAAATGTATTCAGTTGCCTCTGATTAACTGCTACGAAGCTGTAACACTCCAGGTCACAATGCTACTCTTGTAACCATTTACTCTTGGGAGTAGATCTGGTGTTGCCACAATGGCATATCAACAGGAGGACATGGGAAAAGTGACATTTTGCAAGATAAAGTTAAGAATTATTTTAATAATTTAAAAAATCATCTTATTTTAAAAGTATAGCATTTTGATTTATAATCAGCACTAAGGCACTGCTTCTTAATCCTGGCAGCTTTGACTCAGTTTTCCTGTATCTGAGGAACTCTAAATTATCCTGGCTTGCTTAGCCTGCCCTCTCTCCACCTTTCTCCTTTCATTGATCTTTTTTATCTCACATCTTTACTTGCCAATTATTTCTCTCTCCTTTTTCCCTTTCTTCCTTCTCCAGAGCCCAGGTGAGGGGATGGCTGCTTTCAGATGGAGGGAATCCATCTGGATACTTTTCCCCTCTCAAAGTGGCTTAAAGTAGGTTTTTAAAGCTAAAAATTTCAAAGCTTCATGAACATACTGAAAATGTTATTTTGAGAACACTGTAATGACTCTCTAAATGCAAATCATTTGAGTTCTTTAGAGATGAGTAGATTAGGGTCTCTGAGAGGGTCAATATTCATATTTAATCATAAACACTTTGTATCATTATAAAAGATCCAGAATTATTTGCAGGTATTTTATTAGCAAGTCAGTTCATATTAGTATCTTGAAAGAAAAATAATTTAAAATATCACGGGTTTTTCCTTTATTTTGGAATATACTTTCTATCCCCCATTTTGAATCAATGAACTTTCACAATATGTATATCTGCATCCCATTCTCCAGTGTTCCATTTATTTTCAAGTGGAACAATTTCAAACAACATTTTAAAAAGAATTATTATTAGAAGAATTCAGTGACTTCCAGCTCTATCACAAATATGGCTAAAATAAAAATGCTTATTTGGTAGCTTTTTATTTGTTTCACAAAGCAGTTTTCAGAAACCAGTAATGTATGATTCCCTGCCTGGCACAGTAAACAACAGAGCACTTTTTATCTCTCAGCTGATGTTTGTATGCTCAGTTAACCAGCCCTTGTATGCTGTCTCTTCTAAGGGTTGGAGAAATTTAAATACAGTAAATGCTCTATGACATTTCTGCTGTTGTGAAGTTAATTCTTTTCCTCGAGGAGAAGATCAGTTAGCAATTACTTCAGGGCAATCCATACAGGCCATCTTAGTTGGCCATTAATTAAGCAATAAGATATGACAGGCAATGTATTTCTGGGCCATTTAACATACCTCTTGAGAGATTTTTTTTAAAGCAAGAGGCTAAAGGTCAAGTGACTTTAACTACTTGAGAAGTTCACTGCCAAAAATTTTCTATTACTACAAGGACATTTAAATGAAAATTATTGATACTAAGACAAACACAGGGAGTTTCTAGTGTATAGTTAGGAAATCAAGCCAAAACAAACAAACAAAAAAGGCTAATGGGAGTACTGTACATTGTACTACAGTTTATCATAGCGCATCTCATTTAATTTTCCCAATGACCTTGTGAGGTGCCTCTTATCCCCATTATACAGTTGAGGCCTGTGAGGCTCTGGCTAAAGTGTTTTGCACTATGATTTAGAATTCTGAAATTAAATATTATTGGATTCCAAGCTCTTGATTTAGCTGACTTAAAGCATTGTTCTCCCCTATCCAGACCCTAACTTCTTTTGATGAGAGCAAAGACCTTCTGAGAAAAACTGGCTGTCCCGTGGGCTACTAGAAAACCAATTCTCCAAACTTCATGACTCCTTTTTTAGTGAGTTTTGCAAAAATTAATAACAGAGTTTATTAAGTAAACAATTAATCCCATAAATCAAAGAATAAATATAATAGCAGACATGCTAGACAAGCCATCTGGAAGACACTTTTTGGGTTTCATTGGACAATACTAAGATTTGTCTGGAAATGCCCCACCATGCTGAGGTCCTTTCTTTCTTTCTTTTTTTTTTTTTTTTTTTTTTTTTTGCGGTACGCGGGCCTCTCATTGTTGTGGCCTCACCTGCTGCGGAGCACAGGCTCCGGACGCTCAGGCTCAGCGGCCGTGGCTCATGGGCCCAGCCGCTCCACGGCGTGTGGGATCTTCCCGGACTGGGGCACAAACCCGTGTCCCCTGCATCGGCAGGTGGACTCTCAACCACTGCACCACCAGGGAAGCCCTGAGGTCCTTTCTTGATAACATTGTCCTATTTATGCACCTTATTCCATCTCCCTTGGCCCAGGCACTCATTGTCCTCATTTGGCTCCTAGATGCTGTGCTCAACCCCACTCTTGTTGTATGTATGGACACACTCTATTAGTTTCTTATTGTGAACGAAACATGGTCAACTCTCTCTTAGAATTAATGGGTTAATTTTTCCTAAGTTACCCCGACCTCTCACTCAGCACTTGGTATGCTTCAGACTTAAACTCTCAATTCTACCCATCTTTTTTGAGCTTTCATACTCTACTGATTCCCATCTTTCCCTGCTTATTGTTTTCACTAGAGATACCCTGATAAGCAACACCTAATTTCATTTTATATTCCAAGTGCTTATCACAGTATCTGATATATATTATATGCTCAATAAATAGTTGTTTTATTTGCTAAATAGATGTATGAATAATTTTATGGATCCAAAATTTCAAAATTTTCAAACATTAACTAAATATTAACCAGCAGAGAATATTCTCTAATGTCTAATTTAATTTTTTATCGTGGCATTTTTTAGCTTCCCAAACTCACTTTCACTTTTAATATGCCCAGAGAATTACCTAGATTTTATTTCTTTGTCTTCATTGAAGCAGTTTTTAATGTCAACTTCTGTGACACACCACTCACCTTGTTTTTATTCTGTCTAATGACTTCATTCATCCACTTACTCAATATCTATTGAGGATTGACTGTACTTCATCTTTTTTCATGTTATCAACATTACAGTTTTAGCAGAACTCAATAGCTTTATATTGAGTTAAAATTGTTTCCAGATTCTCACCCTACATTATTCCTCAGTCTTAATTTTCCAAAATTGTACAGTTTTATTTTGTGTGTCTGGGTACATGTGCACACATGTGTATTCCTGGATATATTCCAGGTCAGAATTTGTTGAGTCAGTTATTATGCAAGTGACATTTTAAACCAAGAGAACGCCCTTTGGTCACTCTTTTGGTCAAACACAGAAGAAATTCATAGGTATGGTTTTCTGTTGTCTCCATTGGCTAAAATCAAAGGAAACCCTTGTACATTTTATCATTTAAATCTAGGTGAGTTCAATCAAACAGTAATTGGGGCTCCCTCAAGTTTTTGAGAGGGGACTTTGATTTGAAATGTTGAAGGGGATAGTTGTTTTCATAGGACATGGATTTGTGAGGATGTGTGTAATCCTAGAGGATCTGGCGGCCTTCTCGTGGGGCTGAGAGGGTTGCCTGTCTGAAGGAGGAACCAACCTAAAGAGAAGAAGACCTAAGAGGTGGAGAGAAGAGAGTGACTTCTGATGTCATTCTTCAAACTTCTGGATATTATTCTGTCCTTGCTGATGTTCCCAGGGTGAGTGATATAAATTACCACAAATATATTGAACCTAGATGAAGTGTAGCTCTCTAAATATAAATTTATGGTTGAAATAGGCTTCTAAGTTTCTTCAGAGTTCCTTCATAAGGTGGATTAGACAGAATGTTTACCACAGCCTTACGTGGTTTCACTGTTAAGGAAGACTTGCAGCAGTCAAATTATGGTGTCACATAAAAATTTACTCAACAAAGTCTTCTTGTAGAAATCTCAGACAAAATAGGTCTTTATGGTGAACTGTTTGAGTGCTACTTCCTGTTTAAATGAAGTTCCATGGACACCATGCATTTTGAGGTCCAATATTGAGACCAAACTTCAAGGTGTATTTTGTTCATCTTTTCTAGGCATCTGAGGTCTGCACAAATATTAAGCTTTTATCCTTAGAATGCTTTTTCAGACTATTGCCAGGAAGACCTGATCTACTATATTACTGTAGATGGCTGTCTCTAATACACCAATAGTTATTAAAGGCTCAAATCATGGGTTCTTAGATTCCCCCCCAATTTTTCCTTTTTTTTCATTTGTAAAAGGCTTCTATAAGAATTACTGTACATGCACAAAAAGGGCCCATTTAGAAAATAGTTTGTGAATCCCCATTTTGTACAGTAATGGTCCATATAACTGTATTAAGTCACTTCCTTTAATAGGGAGAGTGCCTTTTTAGTTTGTGAGAAATATGCCCCTGCTGAGGTTTGAACCAGGTACCCTTGGATCTAAAAGCATTTGCTTTACTCTTTAGATAAAGTGAAATCTTCTTAAAAGGGGGTCGGGGGGGTGGGTGTTCTCTTTGACTTTGGAGCCATGTCTTCGGCAATTTTATTTTTCTTTCTGAGTTGCTTTCTTGGTCTCTTCTCTTCCTCCTTTGTTTTATCTGTTCTAGGTTCTTTTATCATTTCATTATTTGGCTGGTGTTGGCTTTTAAAAATATGAATATGAACTTCTGCATCTAAGACCAGTATTTAATATCTAATAATGGCCATTTGCTGAGCTAAATAATCTGTAAATGCCAGGTCCCAAACTTGGGCTAGAGAATCTCTAGTATTCTCCCACCTGGAAGAGTTCATGAGTCTAAGTTATTTGTGTCAAGTTAAAAGTGGAAATATTTTTTTCCATGGAAGAAAAATGATCATGTGGTAGTTTGAATTGGATAGTTTCTGTGAATTACTTCGTGGTAGCCATTTTGCCAATAAGACTTCTATAATACTCTTCTTAAAAATATATTGGGAGATTAGCTCAGTGCTTTGTGACCACCTAGAGGGGTGGGATAGGGAGGATGAGAGGGAGACGCAAGAGGGAGGAGATATGGGGATATATGTATACGTATAGCTGATTCACTTTGTTATACAGCAGAAATTAACACAACATTGTAAAGCAATTATACTCCAATAAAGATGTTAAAAGAATTTTTTTAAATAAAGTGAGAAAAAACAAAACAAAAACAAACACAAACTATAGATATAGATATAGATATATAGTGGTAATTAAAGAAAAGTTTAATCTCATGTATCCCCTCAGATTCCCACTATATACCCACTAGGAAAATTCTAGTGATCTTGCAATTCGTGATGCAACATGCCATCATTCTTTGCAAATCTCTTCATATTCAAAAAGGTTTAACAAGTGAATTATAGATACTTATGAGCTTTTATAGGATGCACTTGTTTTATTCTCAAAACTTGATTGTGTTCCAAATGTTTCCTAAGCAAAATAACATGTGGAAATCTCTAATAAACGGGCTAGATTGGATGATAGGCTATAATACTACAGGAACCACAGTGACTTTCTTCCTCCTTTGTCAGGGCAGGGTTCCACTCAGATTACAGTAGCCACAGGAAACCAGGCTGTAGATCCTTAGTTGCCATTGTTTCATCATTAAACACGTCTTAAATGTTCACAATATGCCAGGTGCTTTATGGAACACGTAAAGACTAGTTCTTGCATAGGACAAAAAAAAGTTTGTTCAAGGATGACATTGGACACATTGTAATTATTCCCACTGGAGCCATATATATATATATATATATATATATATATATATATATATATATATATATATCAAAAAGGGTTTCTGGGTACAGGAAAGAGAATTTATCAAGGCATGTTTTCTTTTTGTTGCAATGCCAGCCCTAATTCTTTACCCATAGCTCTCTGAGGCCAAGCTTGTAACAATTTAGATCTGAATTTGGTAATTCATTCAAGATCAGAATATGAAAAACATTGTTATTTAACAGGATCTTTGAAAGCCAGGAAAGCCTGTATGGATTCTTTCTTGGACAGTTAAATTGAAATCCAGCTCTAAGTTCCTGGAATCACCTTGTATTTGAAAGAAGTCACCAGCAACAGCTAAAACCTTGAGGTTCAAAGTTGACCTGAACTCAGGCTGGAGAGTCTTTGTATCAGAGAGTGACACCAATTCTACACTAGATTGGGGGACAAAATCTAAAAATAAGTGCTTTTTAATTATCCATAGTCTCTTTAGTGTCAGATCCAGTTAACTACACAACATGCATATGAATGTCCAGCAAAATGCTTGCAATGTAACTTTTATTCAATAAATATTTGTGGAACAAAGGAAGTTCCAAGAACTGTAGTAAGAAAATATGAATCATGATCCCTGACCAGAAGAAAATGAAATTAATATTTGCAAACCAATTAGACACCATGATAATTGAGAAGTGCTGGGTCTGAATTTCTGTTTCCCTAACCTAGACTTTTATGCACTACAAAATATCAAAAATAGTTTTTCTTTCAGGGCCAATATTAGGCATTTTTTTAAGTTTTAGGGGCAATAAGAATGTACCACTGAACTCTTCCCAAAAGATTTCTCCCTTCTCAGGTGTTTCTTGGAAAAAAAAATTTTTTAAGGAGTTCATAATTCCCGTCATAGAGATAAAGGGCTTGAATGCTTTGTTTTGCTAATTGGAAGAATTAAGATAAAAAAAGGTTTACTAGTTCCTTTCTTGTTTCTCTGGGTCGGGATAGGAAGGCTCTGGATGCCTAAAGGAAGAAACGTAAATATCACTGAAATAATGCAAGAGTACAGAAAGGGTACATTAAATTTTAGACTTCTTGCTTCTGCGTGGAAAAGTAAACAAAAGTTGCGTTCAGTCATTTCAAACAACCACGAGCACCATCTCCAGTTGAGAATTTTGGTCATTTTTATATAGCTGTATTTTCCTGTTCAGTAGTGTAAACATCAAGAACACAATTCTCTCCAGGCAGATTATTGCCTCCCCAAATTCGATTTATTGTAGTCAATACCTTTTCTTTCCACCTTCAATTCTTTATTAAAGAAGCATAATTATCAGCAAACATGTTTTATAGAAAGATAAGGAGAGATGAAATTGCAATTTAAAGTCTTGTGAATGATTACCTTCCACTGTATCTTCCTTTAATTAATTGCCCTGTCATCTCCTGCAGATAACTAGCACTTTGAAAGAGGGAGACTCCATAGGGTGCAACCGGAATAATATTCTATCTCTCCTCTCCCTGCTTCCTCCACTCTCTGCCACCATTACCTTAATTATTCAAACCTCTTCTCCAGACTTGTTTTCTATGCTGCTTGCATGAAGTCTCAAGCATACCATAACTTTTTCTGGACATTCTTAGATAATAAGCCCCTTAGCCAATTTTGGTAGAAACAAGTTCTCATAGATATTATGAAAATGTTCCATCCAGGGTAATACTAAAAATTTACTGAATTTCACAAAAAATCAAAGCTTCTCCCCTTTTCCTTCATGGAGCTGCTTTAGGCATCACACAAAGGAGAGGAAGGGCATGGTTGGCTTCATCTTTGTTCCTTATCCTTAAGACCTCCATACTGTATCTATTTCCCTTGCTGGATGAGGTTTCTAATCCTTCCACAGATGGAGTGAGGAAAAGGAGGCATCAGAAACAGTACAGATCATATTTGATGACATTAATTTAATCTAATGATGTTATCCTTAGGCAGGATACCCCAGATTCCTAATTCTGATTCTTCCAGAGGGTGACTTTGTGGATTATTTGGAGACTATCCTGCCAAGATCCTCCAATTTCAATGATCTCATATGGCAAGGTTTCTAGGTGGCTAGCTGCTCACAACTTCAATCCTCAGAGTGTAGGAGGTCCTCTCCACATAGAACTTCACTGATGAGGCTCCATCACCAAGCCAGGAATCTCTTTTGGGAAAGCTTTTTTCAGACTGGCTTGAATCTAGCTTCTTCTCACATGGTCCACATTTGGTCCATGGGAAACATGCCTTTGCATGAAAATATAGTAGGTGATTTCAATAGAAGAGATGTTATACCAGGTTGAGGAAACAGCATGGATATAGTGAAAATACTGGGGCATGATTTTAGTAAAATATTTTGGTTGTATATGATATATATGAAAAAGAAAAAACTAAAAAGGAAGACTTCAGCTGGACTCAGGAGAGTCATAAATGCCAGGATTATAGAGAGATTGGAATTTATTCAGTAAGGAAAGTGTATGAGGGAGGTTACTGAAATTGCAGGAAAGGAAAATTAAATAATTGGGATAATTATCTAGAAAGGTTAAATTGCTAGCAGAAAAAGTTAAAAACTAATAAATGGAATGCTTGAAAATGGAAAATAGAAAGTAAATGTGAATTTAAGACAATGACCCAATGAAGAAGCATTGAATTCCTGAATGAATGAGTATAGTGAGAAGAGAAGAGAGAGAAATGAATGCAGAACTATGTCCATGGCAGAATGGATAGGACTTGCATACTGGTTGGACATTGGCATTGGAAAGGGAGAGTAGTCAGTGTGACTTTAGGATTTATACTCTGAAGGTACAATTATCCAAAATAGGGGAAACGTCTATGTTCCAATACAACACATAAGTGATGATACAAAATCAAGTGTTATTTGATGTTCAGAGAGAGCAATCCGTGGCTGGAGCAGCTGAGAAAAGGCTTCATCAGAAGCTTTGAAAGTTGAACAATAGCTTCTAGTAAAACTGTGTGATGGAATACAAATTTAATGTGCAAATAAAAGACTCTAACCATTTCCAGTTTGTGTCTAGGTTTTCCTAATAAAAATATGTCACCAGAGATTATTCTGTTTTCAGTATCTAAGGTAATCAAGAACAGGAAGAACTGAGGTTTAGATTCACTTAGGATGATACTTAAGGAAGCTAAGTCTTAGAAGAAAAATTTGGTTTATTTTTATTTTTCAACTTATTTTTCATTTAACAAACAGTAAAATTCTCTATTTTTGGTGTACAGTCCTATGAGTATTGAGAAAATCATAAAGTCATGTAGCCACCACCTAAATCAAGACACACATTCACTCCAAAAGTTTTTCTCTCACTGTCCCTTTGTAGTCAGCCCCTCCCCTTACATCTAACCCTCAGCAACCACAGGTCTGTTCTCTTTCTCTATAGTTTTTTGCCTTTTTCAGAAAGTTGTTGTGGTAGATACAATTTTAATATGGCATTCACTTCTGATCATGAAAACTACCATGATTATGCTACGTTATATGGGTGGGTCAAATCTAATTACACAAGCCCTTTAAAAGCAGAGAATGTTTGCTAGCTGGTAACAGAAAAGGAAACCAGAGATTTGAAGCAGGAGGGAGATTCAGGGTGACGTTGCTGGCTTGTTGATGAAGGGAGTCATGTGGAAAGGACCTAATTGTGAACTCTAGGAGCTGAGAGCAATCCCCAGCTGATGGGCAGCAGGGAAACTAGCACCAGTGCTACAATGATAAGGAACTAAATTTTGCCAACACCTGAATGAACTTGGATGTTGCTTCTTCCCCAGAACCTCGAGGTAAGGGTACAGCCCTTGTTTTTGTGAGCTCCTAAGCAATGAACTTTGACATATGAAAGTGTGAGCTAATTAGTGGGCATTGTTTTAAGCTGCTGAATTTGTTTAATTCATTATGCAGTAATAGAAGACAACTATAGTCATATCAATGAAATTATAGAATATGTTGCCTTTGGGGACTTGCTTCCTTCACTCGATATAATGCATTGGAAATTCATTCATATCGTTATATGGATCACTGAGTAGTATTCCATTGAATGCATGTACCACAATTTGTTTATCCATTCACCACTCAGAAGACATTTATGTTCTTTTTAGTTTTTGGAGATTAGAGAAAGGCTGCTCTAATCATTAGTATACAAGTTTTGGGTGAGAATAAGTTTTCATTTCTCTTGTAACAATCCAGGAGTGGGGTTTTGCATCACATCATAAGTATATGTTAAAACTGGTAAGAAACTGCCAAACTGTTTTCTACAGTTGTTGTACCATTTTGCATTTGCACCAGCAATGTATGGGATTCCCAGTAGGTATTGTCAGTCTTATTTATTCTAGCCATGTGAATAGGTGTATAGCAGTGTATTGCTATTTAATTTGATTTTAAATAAATTTGCACAAATTATCATTTTTATAAAATTGTGATATAAACACATAAGCATATTTTAGCTTCTTTATTTGGAAGTTGCATTTTGAAAATATCCCTTGGGTCAAGACCATAACATCTTTAGATATTAAGAGTTTTCCAGTGAGATATTAAGAAAGCAGATTTGGGCTGAGATTCATTCATTTATTCAACATTTACTGATATCAGATGCTGGCTGTGTGCCAGGAATGATGCCAGGTGACAGGGATAAAAGATATATAATATATGGCCTTACCCTCAAGAAGTCCATACTCTCTGAGGAAACACACATGATGTGTACTTGCAATGTAGTCTGGTAGGGGTCATGATGAAGGTATGTGAATGCTGCTATGAGGTCACAGGTGAGGGAGCAATGAATTCTCCTTGATGGAGTAGGCTAGTGAGGTGATGAGATATGACTCTAGGTGTGCAAGGCCTGAGACTGAAGACTTACAATCAGGAAATATTAGCAGTGAAGATTTACATAGAATAGACCACTGGTGTCCAATTGGAGTCACTTTGAATAACCCAATGACGGATGTTTTCTTTCAAAATCTTTCAGATTTTTGGAATCCTTCCCAAATAACTGTGTTGGATATATAATTAAGGGTAATATATGACATGATTTTGTAGATTCCCAATAGGAGAGATTCTCATTCTCACAGATGTGTTTTCTTGGTAGAAGCACAAAAGTGGGTAGAACAAACATGCTTTGACTTTTTTTGAGGGGCACCAATAAACACAGTAAACAGGATTTCTTGGCAGAATCTTTCTCATTTGGGTGTTGCCTTTGTTTTGAAGTTAGTCAATCATTTTTGTAGCACAAATATGTGTGTGTGTGTATGTTTGTGTGTGTCTGTGTATCAGTAAAACAGAGTTAGTTGGGAATAATTAGAAATAAGTCTTCATGTGAGGCAACTAACATGCTTTAAGTGGCTACTTCTGCTAGTGCTGTGATCTTTGAATCTTACATTCAAGAACAAATTACCTGTGTTCTAACATGAATAGTACAGCATGTGTTAAAAGCAATAAAAGGGACATTTGTAGTTCTATTTCCCATATCTGGGACCAGTGCATGTGTGGCAGGGCTATACATGTAAGAACAATTGTGAGTAAAAAAAATTGTGCCAAACAAATTAGGGATGGTATAAATAACTGAATAAATAGAGGGTTAATCATTCAATCACTGTAAAAACATTCTCACACAATGCCTGAGTTCTAAAGCAAACATTAGGACATTGTGAGTTTTACTTGATTTTAAATTTCAGAAGACTTTTCACTGAGGCAACATTTACTTTTTAGGTGTGTAATCTGGGCTCAGCAGGTTGTAATGCCTTTGATGTTCACCAAGTTTGTTTATGAACTGTGCTAAAGATGGTAATCCAATAACTTCCATGAAAATTCAGAGACAAACACAGGACATCTTTTTTTTTCTGTTCTGTTCATAATAGTGTCCTTACTGCCAGAATGTAACCAAGATCTGTTAGGAATGTAAACAAGATTGCCTCTGTGCACCAAAGAGAATGTGATTAGTGTACCAATAGAAAAAGCCAATGAATTTTAGGTGATTTCAAAATGTACTATCAATCAATACAATGAATGTAACATCCTGAGGCATTTTCAAAGCTGCCTGAAGCTGTGCATAAGCACCGAATCTGTAAGCTGTGAGTTATTTGTGCACACCAATGTATTTTCAAAATATTGTGTGTTTTCTTTTGTTTGTTTTGGGCTTTTTGCAACTATCAGCTTGAGCTAGGTTTTGTGAGAGTTACTGAGACACCATATTGCAATTTTTGAGAGCTCTGCTTTTGATGGCTTGCAATAAACCACACAGGATATTCCCACTGGGGGGAAAGAAGTTGTAAACTGTCACAAATATTACCATTTACATGATTTGGAGCTTGGGGATCTCTTCTTTAGATTTTTAACTCCAGCTAATCACAGATTTTTCTGTTTTGAAAACAATGAGTTGAATGTAAACCAATGCAAAGAGGCACAATAAGGCAATTTCAACATGCTAATTAATTTCTATAAAAAACAGAAAGAAATTTCACATGCTCTGATTTTTTTCTCTTTCTTTTTTCTTTTCTTTTCTTTTTTTTTTTGAGGATGGCTCCAGAACATACACTTGACTTGCAGAATCAGTCCAAACCAGTTCTACTGATAAACATAGAGTTGATCTCTGTCTTTGTCTGAAGATGACATCCAGCCAGGTAGCACTGTGAAAATATATTAACACTCATCCAAAAGAGGTAATTAGGAAGTGTCAGATGAAAACACTAAAAAAATAAAAAATAAAAAATAAAACAAATCACAAACATCTACTACATACAAGAAAAGGATTTTCGTTTTCATAAAACTATTACTTTAGAATGTTAAATGATAGACTCATCATCTCTGTTATGTCCAAAGCAGACAGAATATTGGCAGATCTCAAGCTTTTTCAATTTGTTTTTTCCTCTTTATAAAGACATTCTTCTTGAATTTTCTATAAATGCAGCCATCTTGTCAGAATCACTTTCAAAGGGAAATGTGTACCTCAAGAGTGAATAAACCAGATGAATAATCCACTTGCTCATCTTGTAAAAGTAAATGTAACCTGTCTATAAATAAATATTTTATGAATTTTCATTAACAACAGTAGAAATGTTCACTTATGGACATTTTAAAAGAATCTATCTAATTTCAAAAATTGTTAGCCGGGCTTCCCTAGTGGCACAGTGGTTGAGAGTCCGCCTGCCGATGCAGGGGACACGGGTTCGTGCCCCGGTCTGGGAAGATCCCACATGCCGCAGAGCGGCTAGGCCCGTGAGCCATGGCCGCTGAGCCTGCACGTCCGGAGCCTGTGCTCCGCAATGGGAGAGGCCACAACAGTGAGAGGCCCGCGTACCGCAAATAAATAAATTAATTTAAAAAAAAATTGTTATCCATATCCTTTTTCAGTTTTACAAATGGGCTACTTTATATGTTTAAATAAAATGTAAACCACCACTGTTGAGTGAGAAACCTTTAACTGTTCATTAGTTTAACAAATATTTATCAAGGACCACTCACTGACACTACTCACTGCGACTCTTCCATTTGGAGCTACCATCATCTCTCCCCTGAATCATTGCACTAGGCTCTGAATAGATCTCCCTGCTTCTGCCCTTGTTTTCTTATTGTTAAGGAGCAGCCAGAATGATTCTGTTAAAGTATGAATCATCTTGTGGCTCTTCTTCTCTGTGCACAATCTCCCAGTTATTTCCCATTTCACTAAGAGTAAAAGGTGAAATCATTTTATTGGCCTCAAAGACCCTAAATGATCTGTTCCCATCCTCTGTCCTTACTTTTCCTCTCTGACCACATCTTCCACCTCTTTCCCTCTTGCTTATGACTTTCTAGACCTTTAGCAAATTGAGCCATTCCTAGAGAGCATTAAGTGCATTCCAGCCTCAGGAAACTTGCATTTGCTGTTTCCTCTGGCTGGAGCACCCTTCCCCAGCTAGCTGTAAGACTCACTTTCTTCAGGTTTTAACTCAAATGTTACCTTCTCATTGAGGATTTCCTTGCCTATTTTTAGATGGCTACACTTCTCTAGTCCCTCTACAATCATAGATGGTGTCTGCCTTTCCTTGCTTGATTTTTTTCCCACCTTAACACTTACCGCTATCTACTAGACTACATATTTTACTTATTAAAATCTTTTTTATTGTCAGTCTCTCCCACTGGAATCTAAACTCCATGAGGGCAGTGAGTTTTGTCATTTTGTTTACTTCTTGATTCCTAACATCTGGCACAATACCTGACACAATGTATACTACTCTAGGGCAGGCACTGTGTTAAGTGCTGGAATCCAGGAGTGAACAAGTAGACAAGTTCTCCTCTCACAACATGACCTGTCTAATGAGGAAAATAGATAACAAACAAGTCAGCAGGTAAATATGATAGCATCAGATTAGAGATACATGCTATGAAGTATAACATGTCAAGGAAACATGATAAAGTGAGCAGTGGCCATGGGTGGTGGGCACTTATACTTGGGTGGTAAGAAAAAGCATTCATAAGAAGTAACATTTGAGCTGAGGCCTGAAGAACAAGAAGCAGTACAAAGAGAGCTGTGTCAAAGGCTATGTGGTCTAACATCTGAGAGAACAGAATTTTATATTTAATAACATTTATTATTAATCAGCAAGGGTTTATTTCTCAAATGTGGCTAGTTGGTGTGCTGGTTTCAAAAGAATTTAAGATATGGTGCTTGCTATAAAGTTACTTGTTATATCCTTAGGAACCAATGTTCACTCATATGCAGCAACAGATATTAAAAGATGGAATTTCTAAAAGGAGACACAGCTATGAATGTGGGCTGTAATGATCATCACTAGAGAACATGGAAAGTGAAGACTGAAAACCTTCTGAGCAAAGGTGAGAATGAGTTTTGTGTGTAAAAAAGTAAGGAGGAAATGTGTTTTACTGCTGTTGAGGTTTTGTAGTAGAGAGAGAGACCCTCAGCATTTATAGAAAGGGCGCACTTGCCTTGGATGCTAAGCCAATGTTTAGGAAATCATTTTCTAGAAATCACAGGAGCCCTGCCCAATGCTTCCACTTTACTCACACTTACACCCAGTTCATCAGTAAGACAGGGGAGCTCTGTTTCCAAAATATATCCCAAATCATCCACCTTTCCAGCTACTGTCTTATCCAATTTACTATCCTCTCTTGCCTGGACTATGGAGTTCCAATTCCTCTCCCTGTTTTCACTCTTGGACCCCTACATTCCTTTCTCCATGAAATGCATGTTCAAAACATGTCAGTCACTTCCTTTTGAACTTAGAATAGAATTCGATCTCCTCAGCATGACCTAACGGTCCTGTATGACCTACCCTTGCCCACCAATCTTCTACGAGAACTCCCAAGCCTCACCATATGCTCCAGCCACACCTTCCTTATGTTCTATATCCTCTGGAAATTATAGAGGGTTATCAGGCTTTAGTTACCTAGCTCTTGGTATGCCCTCTGTCTTAATATTTTTCACGCATCCTCACGGCTTTCTCCTTCTCACTCAGGATTCACCTTAATGTCAAGTCCCTGTGGAGGACCTTTCTGACTATCTTATCTAAAACACCATCCTCATTATACTCTGTAACATTACCCAGCTGCATTTTCTTCCTAGTTTTTAATCATTATATGGAAATATTTTATGTATTTGTTTACCTGTTTATTATTTATCTTTCTCTACCAGGATATAAGCTTTGTGAGAGCAGAGATTTTTGTTTGTCTTATTCCTCACCATGTCTCCAGAGCCTAAAAACTAATTTTTTTTAGGCCTTTCTGGAATGTAATAGGTAGATAATGTTTAATTAAATAAATGAAAATATGGAAATGTTGAAACCTATATGAAATTGGAAAGCATATGTCAGAGTAGCCTGTCAGGGAGATCTGGACTGAAAATAAAGAGGAATTGACAGTTGTGATATACTTCATACAATAAATCAATGGGGCCTACTCACTGGCAAGAGACAGAGAATTGCAATGAAATCAAAGGCGAATACTTCAAAAATGATTCATTCTGTCATCATCAGTGGATGAATCAAAAATAATTTTTAGAAAGATTCCAGTGGCTAGATGAAATTGTTAATATGGGATATTAGTAATTAGCAAATGTTCCTCTGTGGTTGGGAATAATTCTGTGCACAAATGTGTGTTTTTGTTGTTATCCTGGCATATTTTTGCTATATTATTGTTGCTGTCATTATTGTGCATTTATTTGCAATTGTGGACCCATAATGAGGTGTGAACTGCTCCCCTGGGGTAGATTAGGCACTTTTGGAAAGTTTGTGTCATATCTTTGGAGCCATAAGGGTACTACTGAGTAAACTGCTGCTCTGCCACACAAGCTTTCCTCATGATACTCTGGCCTTAAAGAAGAATCTTAATGAATCTTTCAACTGTATTACTTTTTCTTAGCTCCTTTCCATCAGAATACATTTTTAGCTATCCCATTTCCTTACCTCTTTTATCTTGAACAGTTTTCCCGGAGAATTGACCCAGGTAACTTGTAACCACTTTTTACTCTTAAAAATTATTAAAGGGCGCAGTGGTTGAGAGTCCGCCTGCTGATGCAGGGGACGCGGGTTTGTGCCCTGGTCCGGGAGGATACCACATGCCGTGGAGCGGCTGGGCCCGTGAGCCATGGCCGCTAAGCCTGCGCATCTGGAGCCTGTGCTCCGCAACAGGAGAGGCCACAACAGTGAGAGGCCCGCGTACGGCAAAAAAAAAAAAAAAAAAAAATTATTAAAGACCCCAGAGAACTTTTGTTTACGGGGGTCTTATCTTTCAGTACTCACCGTATTAGAAAGGGAAACTCTGTGGTTGCAAGAGAATGAGATTGAAAATTTAAGTAATATTGGTATTAAATAGTATTGTTATGAAAATAGTTTTGACCTTGCAGACTCCTTGAAAGGGTGGCAGGGACCCCAAGGTCCCCAGATCACACTTGGAGAACCACTAGCAGATAATAATACCTAGGATTTATAGAGATATTGTCTATCTGCCATTTGCTTCCTTGGGGAGAAAAAGGTATGTCATAGTATTTCCATATCTAAAAATATTTCTCTATAGGGCTGGTGTCAGGATCGGATGTAATAATGAAAATAAATTTTTTTCCACAAGCATAAATTCTTATATGCACATAAGAACAAAGTTAAGAGTTATCATTAATAACTCATAAAAAAACAGATTTTGAAAAATCTGACTTTTTCATTGACTTCTGAAGTTTTCTGCGTTCTAGCTTTGTAAACTATGATGGTGATTTTTATTAAATCACACAGTGCCGTTTTTTTTGTCTCAAAGCATGAAATAGTCTGGCATATTTACCAACAAATATATGAGGTTTTGCTCATAGTACTGTGGTTTATGCTTTATTCTCATACTCAAGTTATATTATAACGTATCAAAAATGCCAGGTTATGACTTCTTCATAATATACAGGATAGCATAGTTAACGCCAAATACACAATTGAAAGTGTATCAGTTTAATTGCGTATTCTTTAAAGAAACTTTGAGGACAAAAGGAACTAATACTCCTATGAGTTATAATATCTAAAATTTCATGGTGTTTCTAATTTACATATATGGTGTTTCTAATTTACATACATGGTGTTTCTAATTTACATTACTCTCTTCACATTCTTGGTATCTTTTTGTCTCCACAATAATTCTGCAAGATTACAAATTATCTTCTGTATCTTCCTTTTATAAAAGAAAAATAAAATTGAGGCTTTGGGAGTTTATTAGTTTTCTATGGCTGCTGTAACAAATTACCACAGACATAGTGACTTAACACAAATTTATTATTTTACAGTTCTGTAGTTCAGAAGGTCACTGCCATTGGCTTAAAATCAAGGTATCGGCAGAGCTGCATTCTTCCCTGGAGGCTTTAGAGGAAAATCCGTCTCCTTGCCTTTTCCAGCTTCTAGAGACTGCACACATTCTTTATCTCATGTCCCTTTCCTCCATCTTCAAAATGAGCAACATTGGGCCGAGTGCTTCTCATACTGCCATCTCTCTGGGTCTATTTTCTGATTCCCTCTTCTACTTTTAAAGGCTTTTGTGATTACATTGCACCCACCTGGATAATCCAGGATAATCTTCCTATTTTAAGGTCATCTGATTAGCAAACAATCCATTTGCAACCTTAATTCTCCTGTGCCACGTATCCTAATATATTCATAAATTCTAATGGTTATGACATAGACATTTTTGAGGGAGAAGGGCATTATTCTGCCTACCCCAGGGAGGATAAGCATGTTTACCAAACTAAGAAAGGTGAGGTTTGGACTTAGATCTGGCCCTCTGACTCCTTTATCCTTTCAGGGAAAATTGTCTTTGCTCTTGAAGGTCTTACCGTGGGATGAAGGACAGCGGATACTGCTGGAGAAGGTCTGGTGGTGGAGAGATTTGGCACATGAGATCTTGAACATATCATGAGGCATCTGGGGCCTTTAAGGAGAGGCTGTAGTCTCTAGGTAGAGTTTGATTGCATCTGTCCTCTTCTTCCTGTGCCTTTATTGATCTGTACTCTTCATCTTCCCTTTATTTCCTTAAATCATCGTGACATGGAGATGACATATAACCTAAACGTTAGGTTACATTTTTATTTTTAAATGCATTGTTATAGTACCTGTTGTTGATTGACACTTCCCTTATTTTGTAAATTAAAAAGATCTAAAACAAATTGTGCTCTAATTCTGTAACCCAGTGTCTGTGTTAGACACATAAACTTTTGTTTGAGGTGTGTAAAATGATTTTTACTTCTGTGAGTCAGTGATTTGTGATAGAAAAAAGCCCAACTATTTACTTATTTCCTCTTTTATTTGATACAACTATGTTATCTTGTAAATAGAATGCATTAAATTATTTAGCATGAATCTACCTAGTCAATTAATTATATAGTTAGATAGATTCTGAGGACATAGGACACATAAGTTTTGATAAGGGTGAAAGAGATATGAAAGGAGAGAGGAAAGAGGGTTATGACAACGGTGAGGATTCTGAAGAGAAAAGACAAGTATTTTTGCTAGTGGGCAATTTGGGAAAATTACTTGATCTCTCTGTGCCATGGTTTCCTCAACTATAAAATGGGGATTATGAGAGAATCTTATTTTAGGTGTCATGAAAAATAATGAGTTAATTGATGTAAAGTACTTAGCACATTGCTTAGAGTTTTACATGTATTAAATTTACTTACTTTAATATGCAAAACTATTATAATGATTAGTGTTATTTTTATTAGGGAGATAGTCCTCGAAGAGGAACGTGAGTAAAAAGCGTTAGGAGAAAACCCACTCTTTGCCTAATTCACGAGTTTCTTTATGGCTGAACCTGTTTTTGACATTTAGAGTCTTGAGATTTCTGTATCTCTGTTAACATGAGAGAAATCCCTTCTAAATATTTCCTACTTTCTGTAAAAGGAATATACATACACATATACAGATCTCTATCTCTCCTAAAATATAAAAGCTTCCACTTGAACCCAAAGTGTCCTGTAATCACAGAGTTTTTCTCCTAACTCTTGGTGCCAAGTAGTTCCATCCAGAGGGTGACTCTTACTGCCTTTGTATCCTCACCACATACCTTCTTCTCAGTGCCCTACAATCCTAGCTTTAACTGCTACCACACCAATATCCGTTCTTTTAACACCATCAAACCCTTCACAAATTGTACTACATTCAGAAACATTGGCAGAATAGAGGCATGTTCTGGAATCCACAGAAACTTAGGTTAAAGCTTCCCAGGTTATTTAACTCAACTGGACTTCAATTCTCTTATCTCTAAAATGGGAATAATGGAGGATAAATATTACTCAACATAGTATCTGTCACATAGTCTCTGTCAGTGAATGGTTTTTATAGCATAGGTCATTTTATGTGTATTTTGAAATAAGTGGATTGCTAAAAGTGTGGAAAATGTTTCATTTTATACATCAAATTTGGAAAATAGTTAAAAATTGTGCAATTTTAAAGGGGCAGATGGAGTTAGTTAATAATAAATTGTATTTGTGCTGTTGTCACATGGCAGCATCACTATCACACAAATTGAAAGAAAAAATAGCCAATACCATTGGTAATGCTCTACCCATATCAGAAATTTTCTGAGTAATTTTTTGATAATGATGGTAGTATTTATTTTTTGAATTATCAATATTAAAATTTATTTTTAATACTATAACAATGTTGCTCGAGTTCTTAAGTTGTGATAACACTGTTGCTGAAAATATGAAAAACTTTGGAAAGATGTTTAGATGTGATAAAAACACTTTGAAGAGGATCTAGAATCCCCACAATACCTTGTGCTCTTAATTTTGGAGAGGATGCTTGGAGTAGTTTCAGGAAAAGTGTTGAGCAAAATACAGTACTTTTTAAAAATTTTTATTGAAATATAGTTGATTTACAATGATGTGTCAGTTTCAGGTATACAGTAAAGTGATTCAGTTATACATATATATATATATAAATACATAATTTTTAAAACTCTCTTTCATTATAGGTTATTACAAGATATTGAGTATAGTTCCCTGTGCTGTACAGTAGGTCCTTGTTGGTTATCTATTTTCTATATAGTAGTGTGTATATTTTAATCACAAACTCCTAATTTATCCCTCTCTCCCCTTTTGGTAATCATAAATTTGTTTTCTAAGTCTGGGAGTCTATTTCTGTTTTGTAAATAAGTTCATTTGTATCATTTTTTCAGATTCCACATATAAGTGATATCATGATAATGGTCTTTCTCTTTCATTTAATATGATAGTCTCTAGGTCCACCTATATTGTTGCAAATGGCATTATTTCATTCTTTTTTTATGGCTGAGTAATATTCCATTGTTTATAAATATATATGTATTGGTATATACTGTATACTATATATATATATATATATATATATATATATATATATATATATATATATATCTCCATTCATCTGTCAATGGACATTTAGGTTGCTTCCATGTCTTGGCTATTGTAAATAGTGCTGCTATGAACATAGGGGTGCGTGTATCTTTTCTTTTTTTTTTAATTAATTTTATTTTTTTATTAGTTTCTGCTTTATAACAAAGAGAATCAGTCATACATATACATCTGTTCCCACATCCCCTCCCTCATGCATCTCCCTCCCTCCCACCCTCCCCATCCCACCCCTCCAGGCGGTCACAAAGCACCGAGCTGATCTCCCTGTGCTCTGCGGCTGCTTCCCACTATCTATCTACCTTACGTTTGGTACTGTATATATGTCCATGCCTCTCTTTCGCTTTGTCACAGCTTACCCTTCCCCCTCCCCATATCCTCAAGTCCATTCACAAGTAGGTCTGTGTCTTTATTCCCATTTTACCCCTAGGTTCTTCATGACATTTTTTTAAAATTCCATATATATGTGTTAGCATACAGTATTTGTCTTTCTCTTTCTGACTTACTTCACTCTGTATGACAGACTCTAGGTCTATCCACCTCATTACAAATAGCTCAGTTTCGTTTCTTTTTATGGCTGAGTAATATTCCATTGTATATATGTGCCAAATCTTCTTTATCCATTCATCCGATGATGGACACTTAGGTTGTTTCCAGCTCTGGGCTATTGTGAATAGAGCTGCAATGAATATTTTGGTACATGTCTCTTTTTGAATTATGGTTTTCTCAGGGTATATGCCTAGTAGTGGGATTGCTGGGTCATATGGTAGTTCTATTTGTAGTTTTTTAAGGAACCTCCATACTGTTCTCCATAGTGGCTGTACCAATTCACATTCCCACCAGCAGTGCAAGAGTGTTCCCTTTTCTCCACACCCTCTCCAGCATTTATTGTTTCTAGATTTCTTGATGATGGCCATTCTGACTGGTGTGAGATGATATCTCATTGTAGTTTTGATTTGCATTTCTCTAATGATTAACGATGTTGAGCATTCTTTCATGTGTTTGTTGGCAGTCTGTATATCTTCTTTGGAGAAATGCCTATTTAAGTCTTCTGCCCATTTTTGGATTGGGTTGTTTGTTTTATTGCTATTGAACTGCATGAGCTGTTTATAAATTTTGGAGATTAATCCTTTGTCAGTTGCTTCATTTGCAAATATTTTCTCCCATTCTGAGGGTTGTCTTTTGGTCTTGTTTATGGTTTCCTTTGCTGCGCAAAAGCTTTGAAGTTTCATTAGGTCCCATTTGTTTATCTTTGTTTTTATTTCCATTTCTCTAGGAGGTGGGTCCAAAAGGATCTTGCTGTGATTTATGTCATAGAGTGTTCTGCCTATGTTTTCCTCTAAGAGTTTGATAGTGTCTGGCCTTACATTTAGGTCTTTAATCCATTTTGAGCTTATTTTTGTGTATGGTGTTAGGGAATGATCTAATCTCATACTTTTACATGTCCCTGTCCAGTTTTCCCAGCACCACTTATTGAAGAGACTGTCCTTTCTCCACTGTACATTCCTGCCTACTTTATCACAGATAAGTTGACCATATGTGCGTGGGTTTATCTCTGGGCTTTCTATCCTGTTCCATTGATCTATCTTTCTGTTTTTGTGCCAGTACCATACTGTCTTGATTACTGCAGCTTTGTAGTATAGTCTGAAGTCAGGGAGCCTGATTCCTCCAGCTCCGTTTTTCGTTCTCAAGATTGCTTTGGCTATTCGGGGTCTTTTGTGTTTCCAAACAAATTTTGAAATTTTTTGTTCTAGTTCTGTGAAAAATGCCAGTGGTAGTTTGATAGGGATTGCATTGAATCTGTAGATCGCTTTGGGTAGTAGAGTCATTTTCACAATGTTGATTCTTCCAATCCAGGAGCATGGTATATCTATCCCTCTATTTGTATCATCTTTAATTTCTTTCATCAGTGTCTTATAATTTTCTGCATACAGGTCTTTTGTCTCCTTAGGTAGGTTTATTCCTAGATATTTTATTCTTTTTGTTGCAATGGTAAATGGGAGTGTTTTCTTGATTTCATTTTCAGATTTTTCATCATTAGTGTACAGGAATGCCAGGGATTTCTGTGCATTAATTTTGTATCCTGCTACTTTGCCAAATTCATTGATTAGCTCTAGTAGTTTTCTAGTAGCATCTTTAGGATTCTCTATGTATAGTATCATGTCATCTGCAAACAGTGACAGCTTTAGTTCTTCTTTTCCAATTTGGATTCCTTTTATTTCCTTTTCTTCTCTGATTGCTGTGGCTAAAACTTCCAAAACTAAGTTGAATAAGAGTGGTGAGAGTGGGCAGCCTTGTCTTGTTCCTGATCTTAGTGGAAATGGTTTCAGTTTTTCACCATTGAGGACAATGTTGGCTGTGGGTTTGTCATATATGGCCTTTATTATGTTGAGGAAAGTTCCCTCTATGCCTACTTTCTGCAGGGTTTTTATCATAAATGGGTGTTGAATTTGTCGAAAGCTTTCTCTGCATCTATTGAGATGATCATATGGTTTTTCTCCTTCAACTTGTTAATATGGTGTATCACATTGATTGATTTGCGTATATTGAAGAATCCTTGCATTCCTGGAATAAACCCCACTTGATCATGGTGTATGATCCTTTTAATGTGCTGTTGGATTCTGTTTGCTAGTATTTTGTTGAGGATTTTTGCATCTATGTTCATCAGTGATATTGGCCTGTAGTTTTCTTTCTTTGTGACATCCTTGCCTGGTTTTGGTATCAAGGTGATGGTGGCCTCATAGAATGAGTTTGGGAGTGTTCCTTCCTCTGAAATTGTTTGGAAGAGTTTGAGAAGGATGGGTGTTAGCTCTTCTCTAAATGTTTGATAGAATTCGCCTGTGAAGCCATCTGGTCCTGGGCTTTTGTTTGTTGGAAGATTTTTAATCACAGTTTCAATTTCAGTGCTTGTGATTGGTCTATTCATATTTTCTATTTCTTCCTGATTCAGTCTTGGCAGGTTGTGCATTTCTAAGAATTTGTCCATTTCTTCCAGGTTGTCCATTTTATTGGCATAGAGTTGCTTGTAGTAAGCTCTCATGATCTTTTGTATTTCTGCAGTGTCAGTTGTTACTTCTCCTTTTTCATTTCTAATTCTATTGATTTGAGTCTTCTCCCTTTTTTTCTTGATGAGTCTGGCTAATGGTTTGTCTATTTTGTTTATCTTCTCAAAGAACCAGCTTTTAGTTTTATTGATCTTTGCTATCGTTTCCTTCATTTCTTTTTCATTTATTTCTGATCTGATCTTTTTGATTTCTTTCCTTCTGTTAGCTTTGGGGGTTTTTTGTTCTTCTTTTTCTAATTGCTTTAGGTGCAGGGTCAGGTTGTTTGCTCGAGATGTTTCCTGTTTCTTAAGGTGGGATTGTATTGCTATAAACTTCCCCCTTAGAACTGCTTTTGCTGCGTCCCATAGGTTTTGGGTCGTCGTGTCTCCATTGTCATTTGTTTCTAGGTATTTTTTAATTTCCTCTTTAATTTCTTCAGTGATCACTTCGTTATTGAGTAGTGTATTGTTTAGCCTCCATGTGTTTGTATTTTTTACAGATCTTTTCCTGTAATTGATGTCTAGTCTCATAGCATTGTGGTCGGAAAAGATACTTGATACAATTTCAATTTTCTTAAATTTACCAAGGCTTGATTTGTGACCCAAGATATGATCTATCCTGGAGAATATTCCATGAGCACTTGAGAAAAATGTGTATTCTCTTGTTTTTGGATGGAATGTCCTATAAATATCAATTAAGTCCATCTTGTTTAATGTATCATTTAAAGCTTTTGTTTCTTTATTTATTTTCATTTTGGATGATCTGTCCATTGGTGAAAGTGGGGTGTTAAAGTCCCCTACTATGATTGTGTTACTGTCGATTTCCCCTTTTATGGCTGTTAGTATTTGCCTTATGTATTGAGGTGCTCCTATGTTGGGTGCATAAATATTTACAATTGTTATATCTTCTTCTTGGATCGATCCCTTTATCATTAGGTAGTGTCCTTCTTTGTCTCTTCTAATAGTCTGTATTTTAAAGTCTATTTTGTCTGTTATAAGAATTGCTACTCCAGCTTTCTTTTGATTTCCATTTGCATGGAATATCTTTTTCCATCCCCTTACTTTCAAACTGTATGTGTCTCTAGGTCTGAAGTGGGTCTCTTGTAGACAGCATATACATGGGTCTTGTTTTTGTATCCATTCAGCCAATCTGTGTCTTTTGGTGGGAGCATTTAGTCCATTTACATTTAAGGTAATTATTGATATGTACGTTCCTATTCCCATTTCCTTAATTGCTTTGGGTTTGTTATTGTAGGTATATTCCTTCTGTTGTGTTTCTTGCCTAGAGAAGTTCCTTTAGCATTTGTTGTAAAGCTGGTTTGGTGGTGCTGAACTCTCTCAGCTTTTGCTTGTCTGTAAACGTGTTAATTTCTCCATCAAATCTGAATGAGATCCTTGCTGGGTAGAGTAATCTTGGTTGCAGGTTTCTCTCCTTCATCACTTTCATTATGTCCTGCCACTCCCTTCTGGCTTGTAGAGTTTTTGCTGAGAGATCAGCTGTTAACCTGTTGGGGATTCCCTTGTGTGTTATTTGTTTTTTTTCCCTTGCTGCTTTTAATATGATTTCTTTGTGTTTAATTTTTGACAGTTTGATTAATATGTGTCTTGGCGTATTTCTCCTTGGATTTATTCTGTATGGGACTCTCTGTGCCTCCTGGACTTGATTAACTATTTCCTTTCCCATATTAGGGAAGTTTTCAACTATAATCTCTTCAAATATTTTCTCAGTCCCTTTCTTTTTCTCTTCTTCTTCTGGAACCCCTATAATTCAAATGTTGGTGCATTTAATGTTGTCCCAGGGGTCTCTGAGACTGTCCTCTGTTCTTTTCATTCTTTTTTCTTTATTTTGCTCTGCATCAGTTATTTCCACTATTTTATCTTCCACCTCACTTATCCGTTCTTCTGCCTCAGTTATTCTGCTATTGATCCCGTGTAAAGTATTTTTCATTTCATTTATTGTGTTTTTAATCGATGCTTGATTCATCTTTAGTTCTTCTAGGTCCTTGTTAACTGTTTCTTGCATTTTGTCTATTCTATTTCCAAGATTTTGGATCTTGGAAATAGAATCTTGGATCATCTTTACTATCATTATTCTGAATTCTTTTTCAGGTAGACTGCCTATTACCTCTTCATTTGTTAGGTCTGGTAGGTTTTTATCTTGCTCCTTCACCTGCTGTGTGTTTTTCTGTCTTCTCATTTTGTTTATGTTACTGTGTTTGGGGTCTCCTTTTTGCAGGCTGCAGATTCGTAGTTCCTGTTGTTTTTGGTGTCTGTCCCCAGTGGCTAAGGTTGTTTCAGTAGGTTGTGTAGGCTTCCTGGTGGGGGGGACTACAGCCTGTGTTCTGGTGGTTGAGGCTCGATCTTGTCTTTCTGGTGGACAGGTCCACGTCTGGTGGTGTGTTTTGGGGTGCCTGTGGCCTTATTATGTTTTTAGGTAGCCTCTCTGTTAATGGGTGGGGTTGTGTTCCTGTCTTGCTAGTTGCTTGGCATAGGGTGACCAGCACTGTAGTTTGCTGGTCGTTGACTAAAGCTGGGTGCTGGTGTTGAGATGGAGATCTCTGAGAGATTTTCGCTGCTTGATATTATGTGGGGCTGGGAGGTCTCTTGTGGACCCGCGTCCTGAAGTTGGCTCTCCCACTTCAGAGGCACAGCACTGACTCCTGGCTGCAGCACCAAGAGCCTTTCATCTACCCAGCTCAGAATAAAAGGGAGAAAAAGTAGAAAGAAAAAATTAGTAGAAGAAAGAAAGAGAGAAAGAAAGAAAGGAAGAAGGAAAGAAAGGAAGGAAGGAAGGAAGGAAGAAAGATAGAAAGGAGGGAGGCAGGGAGGAAGGATGGAAAGAAAGAAAGAAAGGAGGGAGAGAGGGAGGAATGAAAGCAAAAGGAAGAGTGAATGGAAGAAGGGAGGGAGGGAGGGAGGGAGGAAAGAAAGAGAGAAAGACAGGAGGGAGGGAGGGAGGAAGGAAAGAAAAAGAAAGTGAAAGGAAGAGGGGTGGGAGGGAGGGAGGAAAGAAAGAAAGACAGGAGGGAGGGAGGGAGGGAGGAAGGAAAGAAAAAGAAAGAGTGAAAGGAAGAAGGGAGGGAGGGAGGGAGGAAGGAAAGAAAGAGAGAAAGAAGGAAAGGAGGGGCGGAGGGAGGGAGGGAGGAAGGGAAGGTAGGAAAAAAAGAAAGAGCAGGTAAGGTAAAATAGAATAAAGTATGAAATATAGTAGTGTTATTTAAATTAAAAAGTAATTATTAAAAAAAAACGGACCGATAGAACCCTGGGACATATGGTGGAAGCAAAGCTATACAGAGAGAATCTTACACAGAAGAATACACATACACATTCACAAAAAGAGAGCAGGGGGAAAAATCAAAAATCTTGCTCTCCAAGTCCACCTCCTCAATTTGGGATATTTCGTTGTAAAAAGAGGAAAAGGGCGAGAAGTCTGAAATCTTGCTAAGTCCACCTCCTTAATTTGGGATAATTCGTTGTAAAAAGAGGAAAAGGGGGGAAAGTCTTAAATCTTGTCCTCAAAGTTCACTTCCTCAATTTGGGATGATTCGCTGTCTATTCATGCACTCCACAGACGCAGGGCACATCAAGTGGACCGTGGAGCTTTAATCCGCTGCCTCCGAGGCTGCACAGAGAGATTTCCCTGTCTCTTCTCTGCTCTCACAGCTCCCGGGTCTCAGCCTTGGACCGGGCCCCGCCTCTGCGCGTAGGTCGCCGGAGGGCGTCCGTTCTTCGCTCAGGTCGCCGGAGGGCGTCCGTTCTTCTCTCAGACAGGACGGGTTTAAAGGAGCCGCTGATTCGGGGGCTCTGGCTCACTCAGGCAGAGGGGAGGGAGGGGCGCGCAGTGTGGGGCGGGCCTGCGGCGGCAGAGGCCGGCGTGACGTTGCACCAGACCGAGGCGCTCCGTGCGCTTTCCCGGGAAAGCCGTCCCCGGGTTCCGGGACCCCGGCAGTGGCGGGGTGCACAGGCCCCCCGGAAGGCGGGGCGGACAGTGACCCGCGCTCGAAAACAGGCCCCGCGGCGGCGGCAGCAGCAGCAGCCCCAGCGTCCCACGCCCGCCTCCGGGGTCCGCGCCTTTAGCCGCGGCTCGCGCCCGTCTCCGGCGCTTCCCAAAGCAGCCCTCTTAATGCCCTCTCCTCGCGCACCAGGAAACAAAAGGGAAAAAGCCTCTTGCCTCTTCGGCAGCTCCAGACCCTTTCCCCGGACTCCCTCCGGGCTAGCCGTGGTGCACTGACCCCTTCAGGCTCTCTTCCTGCCGCCAGCCCCAGTCGTCTCCCTGCGCTCCGACTGAAAGCCGATACCCGAGCCTCAGCTCCCAGCCCCGCCCGCCCTGGCGGCCGAGCAGACAAGCCTCTCGGGCTGGTGTGTGCCTGAGGGCACCGATCCTTTGTGCCGGAATCTCTCGCTTTGCCCTCCACACCCCTGTTGCTGTGCTCTCCTCCGCTACTCCGAAGCTTTCCCCCTCCGCCACCTGCAGTCTCCGCCCGCGAAGGGGCTTGTAGTGTGTGGAAACCTTTCCTCCTTCACGGCTCCCTCCCACTGGTGCAGGTCCCGTCCCTATCCTTTTGTCTCTGTTTATTCTTTTTTCTTTTGCCCTATCCAGGTATGTGGGGAGTTTCTTGCCTTTTGGGGGGTCTTAGGTCTTCTGTCAGCGTTCAGTAGGTGTTCTGTAGGAGTTGTTCCATGTGTAGATGAATTTCTGATGTATCTGTGGGGAGGAAGGTGATCTCCGCGTCTTACTGTTCCGCCATCTTCCCAGGGTCCCTCGCGTGTATCTTTTCAAATTATGTTTTCCTCTGTTTATATGCCCAAGAGTGGGATTGCTGAGTCATATGGTAGCTCTATTTTTAGGTTTTTAAGGAACCTCCATACTGTTCTCCATAGTGGCTGCACCAATTTATATTCCTACCAACAGTGTAGGAGGGTTCCTTTTCCTCCATGCTCTCTCCATCATTTATTATCTGAAAAATAAGGTACTTTTTGATTCACATACTTCATATAACTGGGCAAATAAAATTTTTTTAAAAAAAGGAATAAAAAGAATGTGAGGCATGACATGACTGTGAGAAAAAAACAAGGTCAAGTGCCCCTAAGCCACATTGGCTGGAGATTTATGCATATCAACCTTTACATTTATTCCTGTGGGAAAGTTCATCTTAACTCATGTGTGCTTTGAATTATGTGAGGTCTTCAGGAACACATTTCTCTCATAATATTAGACCACCCTGCATCTTTAAGTTCAAGTCCCGTTTCAGTCACCGTGTCCTGGTGGAGTGTTTAAACAATTTGTTTAAATAAATACTCTTTGTAAAGCTTGCATGTATAAACCAATGACCTATTTTCAAAAATACCTCTGATATGTCTTTCTTAATGAACAAAGAAATGTTTCCTGCAGTGAAGAAGCACATTTCCCCCTCTGCAAGCTCAGGGATGGTCTTCGGCGCTATTCTCCTTGTCCAGCTGCAGGAAATTCCCTTACCTGTCGTTCAATGTCTGGCCTGTGTTAGAGATGCTGTTTTGGCAGAATCCAACAGCTTGTCTGCTACTCCTCAGGTATACGTACATGACAGGTTAGGGTCTTTTGATGTCCAGCTCAGCCATGACACTTGTGAGACTAGGGACACTTGTTTTCGAATATAACCTACTAGGGCCTCTTCCTACACCCCTCAATTCTCCATGCTCTTGACCCACAGATACCTCTACCACAGTTAGCAAACTCTGTTTAGTGCTTCCTAGAGACACTGTGGATTAGAAAATATGTCCATGACATTACCATCCACTTGACAGCACTTTGTGGTCCTCAGCATTGTGTGGCGGGTCTAGGATATCCTCTACTCATGGTCCCTAAAGGTAGAGGGTTTGGGATCTCTTGGTAGAGCTGAACAGGGGGTATCCACCTGAAGTTATAGACCCCCTCGGAGCCTGTACACAGATCATTTCTTCTGTCAGCATATTGATTGATGAAGTCATTGCTCTACCTAAAATACTTCTTGTTAATACATTTGCAGCAATGACACAACAACAAACAAAATAAAACAAATAAGACCAAAAAAGAAAACCCAGATAGTTTGAACCGTAATTTGTTCTCACTTTGAAAATGAGCTACTGAAACTCTTGAAAAGTTGGAAATGAATATTCCAAATGGAAGTTATTTCTGCCAAATGTTACAGACATAATGTGTGAGAAAGGTTTTCTCAAATTGCTCAGTATATATGCTCAGCATATATTTCCTATACTCAAGGCTGTCAATCTAACTGTTTAAATAAATACCCCTTGGAGAGCTTATATGAATAAGAGCTTTATTATCTAAGCTGCTTATTTTATGAAGTCCATCTCTTTCTCAAGGCTTACTTCAAATATACACTTTCTCTCCTGCCACCAGGATTGTGAATCACATTTATAGACATAAAAATGTAACACAGGTTTTGTTTAGTTCTATGTTTTAGTTTATCAGATCTATTTGAATCTACAATCTGCAAACTAGTGAAAACTACAGAAATGTGAAAAATCATTTTTTCTACTTGATTTTTATGTGCACTCTTAGAATTATATGTTTCTTCCTTATAACAACAAAGAAGCTATTTATCCTTAACAGTGCACAGAATAGTTTTCTTAAGTGAGTTGGGAAAAATAACTTACTAACTTTTCCTATAAAACTTCTAAGTAGAAACCAATTTATGATAACAATAGTTTAATGTCCTTATTATCATGAGTGATATTTAAATATGTAATAAGTCTTACATGTACATTGGTGCATGGGCACCAATCAAACAGAAAGGGTATTGATCAGTTGGAATTGTCCCTTGTATTGTAATAACTGTGATACCAGCTCTGATATAGCCCTGCTAGTTGCACCTTATTGTGATTTATGTGACTTTTTTTTTTTTTTTTTTTTTACGATACCTGGGCCTCTCACTGTTGTGGCCTCTCCTGCTGTGGAGCACAGGCTCCGGATGTGCAGGCCCAGCGTCCATGGCTCACGGGCCCAGCCGCTCCGTGGCATGTGGGATCTTCCCGGACCGGGGCACAAACCTGCATCCCCTGCATCGGCAGGTGGACTCCCAACCACTGCACCACCAGGGAAGCCCGTCTTTTTTTTTTTTTTTCTAGAGAAGAAACACAGAAAAGTAAGAGGAGATGGACAGTTTTTGCCTTTCCATCTATTCTCTGTAGGAAAAAGTATTTGGTTAAAAATTGGGGCTTGCAATGAAACTAAAAAGATTTCTAAAGAATATCCATTTTAAATTAATTCAACCAAGAAATGTTTGCTGAATGTATGAATTTGTTCCAATTCTTCCAGTGTATGAGATATAATTTATAAGTCATTGTGCTGGTCAGAACACAGTGACATACAAGAACAAGCTTGAAAAGTACAAAGTTGCACCAAGTGAGAATATTATCTGTGGAAATTTAGATTGTGGCAGCCAGATACACTAGCTTGGGATCCACTAGCTGAATGAGTAGCCCATTTTTCTCCCCAAGGAGAAAATAACCACTTGATCACCAACAGTTGGTCAGGTACTGCCTAGGAGACACTAGATCTGCATCTTCTGTGGATTTAGATTCTGAAGTTACCTTATAGAGTCAGATTCATTAATACCAAAATTATTCCTGAAAATCTCTTACAACAAACAACATCATCATGGAGACTGAAATTCCATCTCTTAATAAATCCAGAATCAGTTTTTTCATCAGCTTTGGGACAGCTTGTTCTTTCTTGCTTGGATTCACAGATGAAATAGCTTGTATTTAAAGAGAAAGGCTCATCTTAAAACACTATAAAAAAATAATTCAAAATGGCAAGATGCTTACACCACAGGGGATGCAAAGGACCTGAGACCAAAAGCATGAATTCACACCTCTCAGCTAATGCTCACTCAAACTGAGACCTAAGTTCTTTGAATATCAAAGTGAGTGGAATCTCCTGCATCTTTTAAAAGTGTTGTTTCTCTTTCTTTCTTTCTCTACTCCACTCTTGAAGCCCAAGTATATAAAGTTGAATTTGTCTTATCACCAATTGAATATGCCTAGCATATTACCCTACCTATATACAAGGTAAGTTAATCATTCTCATTTAAAAGATAAAACACTGAAGCTAGGAGAGGTTAAATGTCACGTTGCAGATCGCATGGCTGGCAGAGTAAAGTTTGAAGAAGCACTGACTCCGAAGATGTTATATTTCCACCAGGGCATAGCAGTCCTCCAGGTAGTACTCTGGTACTCTATTATTTACAGAAGCTCCACCAGGCCTCTGTCCTTAGAAGTCTATTTAGGGACTGGAAATACTGCTGAGACTCTAGCTGACCTGCGGAGTGACAGGGTTCTCCTCTTGTCTCTAGGCTCAGGATCTGAAAAAAAATGCTGGGTATCAGATAATTCAGTCTCAGGGCAATTGTACATTTGAAGTAAAACTTCAATATAAAAATCTTAGCTCTTAAAATTCTATTTGCTATTAGTTCTCAGGGTTATCAGCCTTTAGGTTGAACCACATCAAATTGCCATTTTTTGTGGGTGAAAAATGTTGATTATAAGCAATTTCATGGGGTCCAATGTAAATTTATCACCATGGCTTTTATAGTAGAAAAAGGCCTGTAACAACATAAAATGTTTTCTGGTCACCTTATAAAATATAGCCTTCTGGTCACTCTTTATTCTGTCAACCTGGGTTTTATTTTTCTCTTTCTCTTCATAGCAATGATCAGAATCTGGATTTGCTTTGTCTTTTTTTTTCTTACTTTTTTCCCCACCCCTGCCCCTATCAGTAGAATTTACTCTCATCATCAAGAAAAGTACCTGGAATATAGAAAACACTCAATAAATATTTGTTGAGTAAAATAAACTTGATGATTTGAAAATATCTGCCTAAAATGTTGAATTATTAGATATATTTTCTATTTGGAGTGTTGCTATAAAACATACATTTCCAATTCCCCAATGTCCCTTTGGAAAAGATAAGTTAATTCATTTCATTAGTGATATTATATTGCCTGTGGCATGACTTGTCAGGGTGGCTACAAGAGACTAATGATTGGATAATCAGAGTTTATTTATCATAGAACCATTTTTTGCTACTGAACTGAAGTATAAATAATGGTATATCAGTATTTACATTATAAATACTGTTTTGAGGTTTGTTAGTTGGTCAAAAAATTATCCCTAGGCTGAAACAGCTAGTGGGTAAACATTGCATGTACCACATATAATGTATCAAAATGAGAGTATAGTGATCCTTTGTTAGGCAAAGAACAAACACTGCATACAAATAACTTTTGTCTGAGAGTGAAGCTGTTGAAGGATCCCAATTTCTTGATGACACTCAGCATCTTGGAAAAATAATAGCATTAACATAATCTTGTGGAGATAAACTGCATACCAATAAGAAAAGATGAAGTTCTACTAGAATTTTCATTCAGAAGAAAAGATTAGATTCCTCAGATAATATTAAGGGGCAAGACTGGTTTAATAACTGTGGCAAAAAATTGGTGGGACCAACAAGAGCTGTTGCCAAGAAATACAGCTCTGGCTGCTGGTGTGTCGGCACTCTTGACACTGAAGGGCCGTATGACCTCTCCAAGTGATTGATTTTTATGAACCTGCTGTATAAATCATTACTTTCAGGGAAAATACAATTTGGCTACATAAATCCCTCCCATGTCCAAGAAACATTTCCCCAAACATAGTATTATTGTTAATTGAGAATACCCCCAAATCCTTCCTTTCCTCCATCCTCAGACCATGGAGCTGCCAATCAAGTCACTTCTCCAGTGGGGCTATTGTGGTTAAAGACATAGTGAGCAGCCTAAGGCTGTCCTGGAGCTTCTGGTTTTCTGGTAGCTAAGGGTAGACAGATTTGCAAACAGCCAGCAACAGGAAATGATTGTAACCTGTTTGGGTACCAATAAGCATTGAGTTACTGTACTAGTGACTTATCTAAAATATTTTAAATTTCCTCTGAAGTGACAATTTTTTTGCCAATTCAGGGGTTCTGTACATTTTATTTCTTGCACCACCCGGCATGCAGGATTTTAGTTCCCTGACCAGAGATTGACCCGTGACCCCTGTAGTGGAAGTATGGAGTCCTAACCATTGGACCACCAGGGAATTCCTGGTTTTGTACATGTTGTTTTATCTCCCTAAGATGTTCTCTTGGTTAATGCCTACTTATCCTTTCAGAATTCTGTTCAGATATCATTTTCTCAGAAAAACCTTCCTTACTATTAACCCCCCCAACCTCCATCCTGACAGCCGCAGTTACACACACACACACACACAGGCCTTCCTATTACACATTCTCATAGCCCCCTCTGCACTTCCTCCCTAGCACCGTAATGTGTGTGTGACAATTAGCTCCATAAAGGCAGGCATGTCTTTTCAGTTTTTTGCTGCATCCTCAGTATCTAACCAAGTACATGTCACACGGTGGATGCTTAGCAAATATTGCTGAGTGCTTGACTTTTTGAAGTTATTTTTGTCCTGTTCCTCTGTGTTTTTCTTTGAACTAGAGTTTACAATAGATACAGACTGTACATTCCTTCGTGGACCTGCCCTGTTCTGTTTCTAGCCTTAACTCCACATTCCAGACAAACCAACCATTTGTCATCTCCCATTCATGGCTCAGTGGCTTCCAACTGCAGCTGCTGCTTTGGGGTTGGCTTTCCCATAAGATTCATGATGAGACAAGTTTCCTCGGCATCAAACTTTTGGTTCTATTCAGTGAGCATTTATTGAGCATCCATAACTCACCATACACTGTGTTAGGAACTCTGATATAAAAATGAAGATTGGTCTTATTTCTGAGCATCTTTGAGCCAAGAGGTGGGCAGAGAAACACATGGATGTATTAATGCAGTAATTGTGTGCTGAGTGTCACAATCAAGGTGCTTTATGATTTAGCCTGTATGGGTAGAAAAGGGTTTCCACATTGCCTGTAACATGCTGACATACCAGGATCCCTGGTACTCATATATTCAGTGATTCTCTCATTAGAAGCAAATGCTTTACAGGTTGAATCATGGGAATATCAGATGGTGACACAAGTTTTTAAATACTCACATAAAATAAATTTGTCTGGGAAAGGAATTTCATAGATCTTATTCTTAGTCTGCATTTCTTTTAAATTCAGCATTCCAGGTTCTCATCTCTAATCAGCTCTTGCTTCAGTAGCTTTCTTTTTTCCCTTTATTTATTTATTTTTTAATTGAGGTATAGTTGATTTACAATGTTGTTTCAGGTGTACAGCAAAGTCATTCAGTTGCGCATATATATATATATATATATATATATATATATATATATATATAAATCTATTCTTTTTCATATTATTTTCCATTATAGGCTTTAATCAGCATTCAGATATTTCTGATGCTGTAGGGCCACAGACCCAGCCCTTTTCTCACAAACATCAACATTAACTTGCTTGGGTTATTGAAATAATATACTACTGAGCTACAACCTTCTTTTTCACCCTTTCCTTGCTACTTTACAGGAAATTTAATTACTTTTCATAGAAATCATTCTCATTTTGAAGATATTCTCACATTAAACCAAAGAAGGAAATAATTATATTTGGTGGAAAGTACAGCTTCTAAGTAAAGATCTCCTTCCCTAGATTGTTACAGGAGAAGCATGGAAAGGCAAAGCCAGCTCTGGGGGCCAGTGCATTGCTTGCTGCTACCTCACTTGTAACGAAGGACCAGTCTCTTTGAAATGCTCACACAGCGTGGATTGAAATTGTTAATGGAAATCCTAGTAAATAGTGACCATGGGTTTTAGGCATTTATATGAGTATAAAGCGTCCTATTGTGAGAATCTGCCATTTCCATTAAGTACATTTTAGCTCTAATTGAGAAGCCTTCTTGCTATTACCCCAGTTGGACTTGATCTTTTACTCTTCAGGGCTTTATTTATTTATTTTTTGGCAATTCCTCCCATCCATCATACTTACTGAATTCTTTCTTGGAATATACTCAATTGGAAATTAGAATCTGAGTTCTGAAAGGGACCCCATCTCTGAAAATATGGAGCAAAATCAAGTACATGCTAGAAATCATGAGTCCCGCCTGCCTGCCTCTCACCAAATGATCACTAACATTTGTATAGCACTTCACACATTCAAAATGCATTTTTCAAATATTATCTCATTTAATTCTTGCCCCTTCCCTGTGAGTTAGTTATTCATAACTCTACTTTACAGATAAGAAAATGGGGTTCAGGAGAAGTCAAATGACTGGCCAAAGATCACAGAGTAAGTAGCAGAAAACAGCCATCCAAAGGAAGCCTTTTGCCTTCAAATTTCATGAACTTCATATATCTTCTAAATGCACAATGTCATCCTTGTAGGCTGTGTTGGTTTCCTCCAGGCCCAAAATTTTATTCATCTTTATACCCGTCACCCCAGTGGCTCTTCCACCTGGCCTAAGTGGAGTTTAATGAGTACATTTCTTGGATAGATTGATTTTGTTCTTTGGGTGAGAATTTGTTCAGTAGTTATTCTATTTTCCTTTAAAAAAAAAAAGTATTTTACATTACAAACGTAATTTCAAAGTCCAGAAGGAAACAAACAAAAAACAACAAAAAGAGCCAAACAACAAAAACAAATCAGCATTTCCTCTAAAATGAAAACAATGACATTTAAGCTTCAATTACACTTCTCGCTGCCCTGCAAATAGCCACGCCAGGACCCAGGGCTTCTTGCTGATTGAGAGCACATTTTGAGTTCTCCCCATTGTTCCTGGCAAACCTGCTCCCATGTAGCAAGCAGGATATTCAACTTGACAAGGCTCTTTCTTTCTGGATCAGGGAGGGAGCAAGGTTCTTGTCAGTTTGAATCATGAGCCCACACTTGGCAAAGCTGAGTGGACAGGCACAGTGGGGGGAGGTGCCATGTGCACGCCATCCATGAACCCATCATGTGGGCCTCTTTCCCCATCTCCTAAATAACTCTACTGGCTTCTAGCTATCCTGCTCCTAGAGGGCCTCTTTACTATTTGGCCAGCTGATTTGCTTCTGACACTAAATCAACTCGTTATCCAGCTCCTAAAATTTTACTTTAAGACTTCATCATTCTACCAATATTTTTTTCAGAGTTGCAGCTGAGAATATCCAATTCTGCCATTCTCAAGGTTTTAATGTTTTAAAACATATTTCTAAGGATGAAAATGCCTTTTTTTTAGAGTCCACATCAAAGACTTTTAGAAGTCATCAAAGAAAACTGAAAACCTAGTATATGCAGCTCTAAAAATAGTTTGTCTTTATTATTATTTTAAAAAACTGAGCTTTAAAAGAATGATAAATAGAATTAATAAAAGATGAACTCTGGAAATTCTGATTATGTAATAAAGAAAACAAAAGTGTCTTATTATTTCCTACCTTTACCCCTAAGAGTTCACACTTCAGTTGTATTTGTTTCAAGAGGAAAAAAGAACAAACCTTTACTGGTTAAGCATCCTAACATATGTCTGAAAAGTAAGTAATCTGGCCCCATTTTTCTTCTCATAGGCATTGAGAACAATATTTTTGGTTATTATATGAATGTAGAATTTTATCCTTTGCTGTTTTCTTTTTAATCATGAAATAGCAGTAAAGCTTCTTTTGAATACAGGTAAATCTTTCTTTAAAGTATTTTTACGGCAATGGAACCCATCACAAGCTTTTTGAGGTTTAATTATAGAATTTTGTGATGCTGTCAGGGTGGGAAAAATTTTTCCTCTTTCCTTCTAGGTTCTTCTGGCTGGTCTAAGAATTAAATTGATATGAGACAGATTAACAGGAGAAAATCAAATTTAAGTTCATATGTAAAGGAACACCACATACATGAAAGGCTCAAAGACAGAAAGGTAAAATGAGGTGTCTATGCCATCCTGAGCTAGGGAAAGTGATAGGGACCTGGGACTTCCAAGGACAGTAAGGTCACTCACAGGATGAGAACAAGAAGAGCAGATGTTGAGTAATTAGGTGTTTGCCCAGCCATACACATGGGCCACTGACATAAAATTTATCTCTGGTAATTATTCTCATTCTGGGAAAGAACCAACCCTCAATTCTTTAAGGAGGAGATAGTTTCTCTTGAGCCTGAATGGTCTCAATTGCCTTCAGCTCAAAATAATCCACATGCCAAAGTGACACATCTTCGAATGAATAGTCATAAAGGGGTTCTGAACAGGCCTCCCCAAGATGTGTCACATTGGCATGTGGATTATTTTGAGCTGAAAGCAGTCAAACCCTGTGGGCTCAGAAGGAACTTTTACCTCTCCCTTAAGGAATTTAAACTGGGGAAGCCTGTTCTGAACCCCTTCATGACTATCCAATGCTAAACACGTAAACAAACCAAGTAATTAAGGGAGGGAGAACAAGAAAATGACTGATAATGTTAAAGTCACAGTTGTCCCGTACTTTCAATCATCCTTTTCAATGTTCTCAGCTGAATCTAAATCTCAAGTAATAAAATAACAGTTTGCATAACAAACTCCATTTTTTTGTCTAGTTACCTAATACTAAATGAAACTTCACCACACCTTTACATATATCTAAATCTTGCCTTGCATTAAGAACCCATAACAGACAATAACTATGAAAACATTGTTCTTTGGGGCTGTTGTCCATATCCTTTTTCAGGCTTTACTTCCTTTGTTTCAGTTACATTCTACTTGTCCCCTTTACCAGAAAGTTGTAGGGGGAATGTATTATCATTACTGACTTAACTACACTTCAGATGTAGCTTTTTCCCACTGGCGTACTTTTATGGATTGCTCTAATGCCCTAAATCATCATTGTCATCATTCATTGATAATTATTTTCTGAGTGTTTACTAACCTGGATGGTACCTCACAAGGCGATGTGATGCTATATATTTTTTCAGTTATAGTTATAGTTCCAGCCCTAAAAGATTTTGCAGTCTAAAACCATGAATATAGACCAGCACTGAAGTTAATGATTATTCATAAAATTTGGACAAGTACTCAATATATATGTACGTGTAACTTATCACTTAAAATTGGAGCTACATAGTATTTAGGATAAAGGTTAGTCGAAGGCTGAGCCAATAGATAAGATCCAGAATAGTCAAGCAGAGATTAAAGTGCAAAGCAGAAAAATTTAGAGAGCAGGATTTTTTTTTTTTTTCTCCTGGGGTCTTCAGGGTAGTGAAGATCTCTCCTGCTGTAAACAGATGTGCAGGGAAGATTAAATTACTATTTAGGGTTGGAGGGGGGATGATCCTTACCCAATAGATGGATGAAGCTTTCATATTAATCATGACAAGAAAGTATTGCTTCAAGCCTATGTTGGTCATTAACCCTGGAGAAGGTGGTCTGAGGATTTGATTATTCTTTCTGAGGTGGTCTTACCCTCTCAGCTTTTAAGAGGGGTTTGAGAAAGGACACCTATGGCAGACTCTTATGTTGATATCATTGGAAATACCTTGGGTGGCAGAGGCTACCAGCTTACCAGAATCTTAAAGAGATTCTACATCATTGAGTGATAACAGGACAGCCCTGGGGTTGGTAGGGGAGCAGTGATAGGAAAATGAGGGGAAGCCACAATTAGGGAAATCTCATTCCCTAATCCAGTTTATAGATTTCTCAAGTACAAGTTGATGCAACACAAAGGTTAGCTAAAAGTTTGATTTCTTCTTTTCTGTTTGTTTGTTTAGTTTTAATATATAGCTGTGTATTCCCATAAAAATGTGGGAAAAAATGTTAAAATAGTTCAGAGATGATCAGATGAATGGTTTGCAGTGGGGGCAATAAAGGACATTTTAAAACGGAATATAAAATCACCTGGAAAAGGCTAGATTTTGAACTAACTGGGCATATTAACATGTGTTATGAGTTAGTGGTCTTGTGATTTTCAAATTATGCCACTGTACATAATAGAGTGTTGTTTGATAGGCCTCACTAAGTGGCCTGGCACTAAACCAGATCTGTCATCTAGAGGAAAGGAAGGCAATTCCAATTTCATCCAAATAAGCTCGTATTAAAATACGGAAAAACAAATGTGACCCAGCTGCCATAGCCTGGCTAAGTTAAAATGCTTACAAATATTTTATGTCTGTAATATAAGACCGCTTACTAATGGGAGAATATTATGTGTAAAAGAGTGCCAGATTGCCTTTGATATAAGTTGGTAATAAAAATGCTATAGGGTTAGTTTTTATGGTTCTTGTAGGTTATAATAACATGCTTCCTGTGTTATTACTTTAACAGACACTAAGAGAAAAACCTATACGGTGCAGTCACTTTCCTTAAATAGCATGTACAACACGTGCACAATCAGCTAGGATATTGAATCAACAATTTATTGGGCCTTGTTACATATCTTGGAAGTAATAGTTTATTTAAACATGTGCCTTTTCTTTCCCGAGGAGAATTTCATGTGTGCTCTGGAGCATGATATGTTCTACTGCTATACAAATATGAAAATATGTAAGAGTCATGTTTTAGTCAATACTACACAATGTTCTTTATTGAGGGGGAGAAGAATATAGCTGAGTTAAAGCAATATAACATGATGAAGTTCTGAAATATATGAATAAAGACACCTTATTTATTATACAAAGTTAAGGAATTTCCCCTTAGGGAAAAGAAAATGTAACACATCTACTGATGTCTTTGAAACAAAAAAATAGGCTCCTAAAAAGAATGGTGTAATTTCCATCATTTCAATCTATAATGTAATTAGGAACTATAAGAATAACATGAAGGAAAATAATCCCAACAGTTTAGGAGGCCATTTGGCAAAGGGAAGATTATAGTGATATTTTGGTTTTGACTTCAACATAGGATTTTTAATTTGCTTCTTTAATGAATATTACTTTAGGAGACAAACATGTATGGATACTTGTAATGTCAATCCAGAAGTACTGAAGTGTTCCTGTAAAAGAGTATCATCAACATTGAATTTGAGTCACCTCCCTCTGACACATCCTAACCAACTCCTTGACCTTAACCTGTTGACTATTAACTGTGCTATTTCTAGAGATAAATCCAACAGAATAACATTATTGGAGTTGATGTCAGGTTTTATTTCAAGCATGGGAAGACATTTTAAAGCAGATATGGTTATGGCATTCCTTCAACCACTCTACGTATGAGCTAATTATTCTACCTTCATGCTGATCTGGCCCACACACAGTGTTTCTTCTTGAGAAAGTGTTTTGCAAGTATTTTCGATAGAAATAAATGGGATTTTCATCTAGCCCATATTTAGGGTGATACTCAGTAATTAAATAAAAACTGATGTAGTTTGGGGTCAGATATGCAAAAACTGAGATAGTGTGGTAGCCAGAATTCCAAGATGGTCTCCAAGAGTCCTGCCCTTTCATGTACATGCCCTGTAGAATCCTCTCCCTATTAGTGTGGGTGGAGCCTGTGAATATCATGGCATATTACTCCCATGATTTTGTTACACTATATGGCAAAAGCGAAGTGATTTTACACATGTGATTAGGGTCTTTAATCAGTTTATTTTTAATTAACCAAAAGAGGAATTATCCTGAATGGGTCTGAATGAATCATTGAGACTTAAGAGGTAAGAAATAGCAGGAGACTCCCTCCTGTTTGCCTTGAAGAAGCAAAATGCCATGGTGTGGAGAGGACAGGGTGGCAGGGAATGGGCCTCAGCTGCAAAGAGCTGAATTCTGCCAATAGCCAGTGAGCTTGGAAGAGGACTCCAAGATAACATGAGATTGTACCTCCAGCCAACACCTTGACCTTGAGGAAAGGACCCAGCTAGAGCATGCTCAGACTCCAGACCCACAGAAATGGTAACATAATAAATAGTAAACGTATGTTGTTTTAAACTACTAAGTTTGTGGTACAAACCTATTTGTCACACAGCCAATACAGATAGTCTACCATTCTTTTTGTCAGGGTTTAGTTGCTCTTACTCCTAGAAAAGTCTCTTGCTGAATTGAAGTCCACGCCTTGGTGTCTGTGTTCTAAGGAAATAGATAATTGCTGGAAACTGCCCTCCTTGTAATAACTAGTAACTTTCCCTTAGACTTCTCATCTATACATCAAGAAATCTGGATTCTATTAACTTTTATAGGTAAACTTTTAACCTCTATCTTCACTTAACATTCCTATAATACACATTTTTAGTTTTTATGATGTTTCTTTCTGAACTCACTTCAGTTTTCTCACATATCCTGTGTTGACTTAAATAGATTCGAGATCCCATAAGGAACTTGCCACTGATGATAGAATAGAGACATTAATCCTTGCTCCTATATTCCAGGCATCCTTGCATACTGTGTGTAGGAGAATATCCCATTCATTTGGCTTTTTGCCTACTTGCTTACTTGTTACTATTTTTCACACCAGCTAGAAAATTTTTGATTCAAACTCAATTCGGGTGCCCATTCTGACCTACAGCTCTTCTCTTTATCATTGAAGCCATAGCAGACATTTCCCAGTTTTAACTCTGTTTGGAACCAATAGAACAAGGAAGGTATTGACAGCTTGGTTCTGTTTTTTGTTTTTGTTTCATTTTGTTTTAATTGTGGTAAAAAATGCATAACATAAAATTTATCTTTACCATTTTTTTATCTTAACTATTTTTAAGTGTACTGTTCAGTAGTGCCAAGTATATTAACATTATCGTGTAACCAATCTCCAGAACTTTTTCGTCTTGCAAAACTGAAACTCTATACCCGTTAAACAACTTGCTATTTCTCCCTCCTTACAGCCGCTACAACCACCATGTCACTTTAAGTTTATATAAATTTGAATACTCTAAATATCTCATATAAATGGAATCATACAGTATTGGTCATTTTATGACTGGTTTATTTTGCTTAACCATGTACTCAAGGTTCGTCTACATATTAGTCAGGGCTTTATATTAGGGTTCTCCAGAGAAACAGAACCAATAGGACATATATCCTATTGGTTCTGGGTTTTTTTTTTAACAAATACTATTTTATTATTTACAAATACATAGTAATCATAAGGGTACATGTCACAAATTACAAATGGGAAAAGTACAAGGAAAAGTTAAGACAAATGCATTAAATGACAACAAGGTAGCCATTAATATGGAATCCATTTAGAATAAAACAGCTCTTTGCTAAAGTTAGACAAGGCCAAGAGCATGTACATCGTTGAGTAGGAAATGCCAGTTACCTAGAAATATACTTCTACCAAAAAGTAGAAATGTGTTAGTAGTGTACCTAAATTAAATCATAGCATATAAAGGTCCAGTGTTCCACAGTACAACCATTGGTTTTAGGCAGGAATCTGTGAGAGACTTGACTGGCTATCTTGTTGGAAGAGGAAAGCCCCAGGACTGATTAACTTCTCTACCTTCCATAAAGCTTTGTTCAGGTGACTCTGGAATGTGGAATTTTTACATATATGCAAAAATTGAGATTGGGTGGTAGGCAGAATTCCAAGATGGCCTCCAAGAGTCCCATCCTTTCATGTACATGCTCTGTAGGCTCTTCTTTCCATTCATGTGTGGGACCTTTTTGCTTGTTTGTTTTTTTTAATATCTTGTATGGTAAAAATAGAACAAAACTAGTTTTTTGTCCAAAGAGGCAAAAAGATACTCCTATAGTCACAGCTCTAAGGATGAGTTAAGTAGTCTCTGCCTCTCATTTGTGGATTGTAGTGTAAGTTGATTTCAACCACAGCTTCTCCAGCTTTAATAATTTATCAAAAGCGAAAATCATACTGTAAAGATACATCAAGAAACAGAGCTTGTGGACACCAAACTTGATCATGGCTCCTTTTGTTTCGTGACTTCAGCTGCCCTTGATTGTATATTTCTGTGGAACAAACACTCCTATGTTACCACTTGGCACCATAATGAACTGATGTATATTCCCAGTGGCATCAGGAAAGTTGAGAAGGAAGATGAAGCAGTGCAGTGAAATGAACATTAATACCGTGAAAAGGGTATCAATCAATTCTGGAATCATCCACTTGTTTAATTTAAAGCAACATGATCTAGCATTAAAATAATCACATCCTAAATCAAACAATGTAACTATGAAGTACACTAAGTCAACAGTCAAAGAGAGAGAAGTGAAACATCACCACCTCCCTCCCCCTCCTCCTCTCTCTCTCCCTCTCTCTCTTTCTCTCCCCGTCTGGTTGTTTTCTTTAATTGTGAAGTTTACTCCTGTACAATTTGTTTGATCTTCTTCCCTAATTCACTGACTTGTTTCTGAGTACCTTGTTTAGTTATTTTTCTTTCTTTTTTTTTGGAGTATCATTGTGCAGACTATTTCAGAAACAGGAAATGATTGGCTATGGAATAGCAATGATAGTGCCTTCCTTCAGGTTTTTCTGAGTAGTTGACCTGGGCATTCATTGTCTGGCTAAAGCTGTACAAGTAACTCTAAAGTGGGAGGGCAGACTCCTGAGATTCCCATAATGAGTCCTGGGGCCAGAGAAAGGGGGCAAGGAGTCTATATAACTTAGAGCTGCTGTGAGGGGTAAGTCCTTTAGCACTTGGTGGACAGACAATCTGCATACCTTAAGAGAAAGCCTGCTTTGCCCAGATGCTTATTTCCCCCTCTGTGGAGCCACAACTTCTGCAATCAGGGTTCTGTCATCAGAAATTGCCTTTACTGCCAGGTATACAGGTACTGTCATTTAGGTTAATGAAATGAATTTAGATTTCATACATGTTGACCTTCATCTCATCTACACATATAGGTGAGAGAAATAAAAAGAAGCACCAAGACATAAAAAGGGAAAACCTTATCTGAAGGGAAGAGAGTTAGTATAGGAAACAGGAGAAAATATTTAAATAGTTATAGTTAGTATCTTCATGGAGATTTTAAATAATAATATCACATCTACTACAATAATTCAACAACAGGCAGCACTGAATAAATTCCTGGAAGTTAAACTTAATTCCCCATGTGTCACTTTTCATTTTTCATTTATTAAGCTGCTTTTCAAAACCAGTGTTGTAGATTTCAAAGTGTGGTCCCTGGACCCGCAGCAACATTAGCATCAACTAAGAACTTGTTAGAAATGTAAATTCATGAGCCTCAACATAGACCTTTTGAATTAGAAATTTTAGGTATGGAGCCCAGCACTCTGTTTTATTGAGCCCTGCAGATGGTTTTGATGTGTGCTGAAGTCTGAGAATCACTGCTTGTCTGCATATTAGAATCAGTACTGGTGACTGGCTCCTACGCCATGCAATTCTGATTTAATAGACTTAAGGTGCAATTTGGGCTTCAGGAGTATTAAAAGGTCCCTAGGTGATTCTAATTTGCAGATAAGATGAGCACCAATGATCTAAAGCCATTGGGCATGAATAATTAGATCCCTTTCCAGATCTGGTTAGAGCAGTGGTCCCCAAACATGTCTACTCTTTGGAATCACTTGGAGAACTTCACAGACAACTGCTGTGGTATAGCATCCATAGAGACTGTGATTTAATTGGTCTGGGGTGTGGCCTGGACTGTAAAAAACAAAAGTCAGGTTATTCTAATGTGCAAAGTTTGAGAAACAATGGGTTAAAAGCTAAATTCCTTGTTCTAAAGATACATTTCTAGATGCTAAGACTAAATTCCTAGATCTAAAGCAGACACTAGGTGTATGATCTTTATAAAGACTAATTATATAGATTTATTTTATATATATATGCACACACACACACACATAACTGAACTAAGATTTAACTGCATCCTGACATCCCTAAACAAAATTAAGCCTAAAAAAAAAAAAAAAAAAGATGATTTGTAGCCCAAGGTAAGGTACAGAGCTTCTCAATCTTGCAGTGCATTAGAATGTCATGGGAGGTTTTAAAACCTCTAATACTTAAGTCTCAGCTCAGACCAATTAAATACAATTAAATCAGAACCTCTGGGTGTAACTGAGGTATCAGGATCAAATCAGAACATTACAGAGTAATCAAAGATTCAGTATTATTGAAATATCCTCAGAAGGTTCCAAAGGGCACATGAGGTTGAGAACCATGTGTTAGAGTTTAGCCTTACTTCAGGTGAAAAGGAGATTTGCTTATTCCAATTTTCTCATAGGCCATGGAGGATCTGGGCCTGCTTTGTGTGCTCAGAAACGAAATGACAATGTCACCATCAGGGGTAATGATACCCACATGAATATAGGACCTTGTGTAATAAGAATCTGTCTGGTATACTTTTGGCTTTTATTAAAGTGGTTTGGCATTTAGTGTCTGGATGCCCCCTGTACAATTCACCAAATGATCTATTAATATTATTTTTCATTATTATTACTAAAAGTAAAACTTTTGAGCTGCCAAACTATTGCAGTAAAACTAAGTTGCAATAGCTTATGTTAGTGAAGTGATTTTCAACCAATGGTGATTTTGTTACCCAGGGGCTATTTGACAATGTCTGGAAATATTTTGTTGGTCACACTGTGAGGGGAGGGAAGTCTTCCACTGGCATCTAGTGGGTAAAGGCCAGGGAAGCTTCTAAACACCCTGTAATGCACAGGATGACTTCCCACTCCCATAAAGAATTATCCAGACTAAAATGTCAGTAGGGCCAAGGTTGAGAAATCTTGCTTTTGTGGAAAGCCTACAGGCTTCTACTATTTCACAGGAAATTGTAGACCAAAGGTAGAAAGTCTATTACAAAGAAGAATTTGCTTGGGGGAGATTGTAGAAAATCTCCAGAACTTCTTGATAGAACCAAATAGTCTGAAGATCATAACTTTTTTCTAAGAAACTCAACCACACAGTGGTTTTGAATTAACACAGCAACTATTTAAAGTTTGCTCCTGTATTTCTCAAAGTAAATTCAAACTTACAATATCAAATATATTCTAACAATAGAACCCCATCTCTATGTAAATATACTTAGACCAAACAAATCATCTAGAGGGTTTCTTATTTCCATGCTTTTGTTCCCTAAGCCCTCAGTGCCCTTCTCTATCTTCTATCCAGGGTAGCCCAGGAACATTTTTTAAGTGACCGATGAGGAGTCAAATCCTCCAGAAAGCCTTGCGTGGCCTGGGACCCCCATATAAAAAGAGCTTCCCTTTTCATGTTCTCATAATACTCTGTGTGCGTTTCTATCTCACATAAATGTTTTAAAATATGAATCTAACTCCCTAATAAGCTGCATTTCTTGAAGGTAGAGCATTTGCTCTGTAGCACCAAGACCTAGCAGAACCGCTAGCACATTGCAGGTATTCAAAGTTTTGTTAAATGAACAAATGAATGGTGATACATTTGCATCATTAATTGTTTTAAGGCAATACCAGGGAAACAACTCTTGCAAGAAATTTTATGTGGGTAACTTAGATCTATCATATCAAAAACGGTATTGAAGTTCACTCAACCACAAAAGCCCACATTTATGCTTAGACTCATTTATCATTGCTGCTTCCTGCTTTTCCTAGTCACTTTCAGCTCTCATTTTAAAAGTTCAAGGTCACTGAGCACAAATAATAGTTTCTCTTCCCCATATAAAATACTGTAAAAACTTAACCAAAACAGAATAGCAAGAATCTATGGAGTTTAATGTTTTTTTCAAACTCATTATTTCAAAAAAAGTCTTCATGAGAATACATTTTGCTTGTCTTAAAATATTTTTACAAAGAAAAAAAAGAGCTTGAACCTCTGACCTTCTGAGAATATGTTTTCCCACTCCTTCTAGCTATACCTGCCAAAGTCCTAGGTCTAGGCACTTGTAAGATATTTTTAATCATTTGTGCCTATTCATTTTGATTAAAGAAATTGGAGGAAAAAGGGAAGTGAGCCATTCCAGAAAGGGCTACAGAAAGCATGTCATTAACATTTTTCTACCGCCAAATTTAGTCATCAGCTTAATTGCTGAGATTTAATTGTTCTCCTGAGGCTTTCACAGTGACTGCTTCATTGACCATCTTGTTCAACAAAGAAAATATACGTACTGACTCTGAAATTCTATATTATTTCTGGAAAAAGAGCATCATTTAGTTGATAGAGAAAGCAAATGTATTTAGTTCAAAATATGTATTTGGGAGAGTTTTGGAGAATAGTCTGTGCAAATCTAAGAATACTTCCCGTTCCTTCAGACCCTGACAGCTAAGAATATCAATGCACCACTTACGCATATCAGAGTCGGCAGCTACTCAACAAACCTCCAGTAAAACCTTCTTCCCCTTCACTTATATTTAACAAAAATAGAAAACCACTGAATTGCAGACTAAAGAAAAAGCAAGACTATAAACTTTAAGTCTGACTCACTAAGGGACTTTTGATGTCTTCCCTGGTGCTGTATCTCAAAAGTCTCTGTACTTTAGCTGCGTTTCTGGGAGTTCTCTTCCTGTTTTCCCAAGATAACTTTGTATTGTGGAGGAGAAGATAAGAAAGGAGTGTTGTATTTTGGAGCTAAGAGACTAGGTTCCTATATATGCACTTTCTCACTGCTGCTGACTTGTACTCTACAATTAACATCTACATAGCATTCTATTCTCTGTATTCCCCATAAATCATCACCGGAAACAGTTTAATTTCAAGTAAAAGACCAGTTAAGCCTTATATCATTTCATTATACCCACCACAACTAAATTTGTTTCTATGTATAAATATACAGATTTATGTGTATTGTTCCAGAAGCAAAGTTTAATGGTCCTGGAAACCACTAATTGTGTAATGTGATAGATGTCATAGAAAGAAAAATATGAGATGCATTTTTCAAAGTTATATATACACACATACCCATATGTGTCTGGGGGTGTGCTTACTGGATGTAGAAAAGTGGGAAGCATGAAGGCTTAGTTGAGAGTGGCATCTGAGGAATGGCAAAGACACACAGCTTGAGGAAATACATAAATATGCATTGTAACCTCCTCTACACAATATAGGTGAATCAATTACCTGTAAATGAGGGTGTTGAACAAGATTATGTAGATTTCTTATTTCTATGAAATTTTAGGATTCTATGAATGAGTTGTTTTTTTTTCCTAAAGCAACACACATGCCCACTAAAGTTTAAATTAGTATCCTGGTCCATCTTTTTCATTTTTCTGATCACTTAACAGTTAACTCGTTCTTCAGATTCTCTATGAATCCTTCATTGAACCATTAGAGGTTGTGTTCAGAGGTTTAGTAAGGGAAGAAAATTGTGGAGAATGTTTTACAAAGTAAGAATACAAAAAGCTAAGTGATAAAAGTTGCTCTATCTCTTTTAAGGGGCAGTTGCAACAAATGACAACATTTTCTTCCAATTTTCTTATTTTCAGCAAATCAGCTTACTTTGAAACAATTCATTACTTAAAATTATTTCAAGATGTATATGCTGCATGAGGGGAATGACTTGTAAAGTTATCTTAACACTTATTCCTAACATGTAATGTAGTCCTGGATAGGCAGTAGCAGTCAAGCAGTATTGTTTGCCCATGGTAAAATGCTACCACAGGGAAGGAGGAGTCTCCAATATTTTTGTTTTCTGGAAAATGAAACAATAGCTACTAGATGTACTACTGTTAAATTACAGCTCTCTATTCCAACATATAAACTTGGTTGCAGATAACAGTATCTACTCTAGTTAGTTTAACTAGTAGGGGATTATTAAGAAATATTAGAAATGTAACAAAACCTTTGGAAGAGCTGAGGGAATAGATTCTAGATTGAGCTTACAGTAATAATTCCAATCATCACACTGCAGAACTGCCCATACCAGAACCATAGTATTTTTAAATCTCATACAAATGCATCTGATTAGTGGAAAATGCAGCTCATGTAAAGGGGACATATGTAAAATTTTCAGATTTTACCTTGGGAAGGTTTACAATGTCTGATACTACCAAAATATGAGAATGGGGTTCAGAAGCTTGGAGACATCCACAAATGACAGATACCTACTCTGTGAACTCTTAAGCAAGAATCCTCAATACTGTAGTTTACCTTTACTTTTGCTATGATTCTAATTTGAGATCTGAGGGCCAGAATAAGAAAAACCAGTAAGTTAATGGCTGTTCAGCATTGAAATAATGCAACAAAAAAGTCAGGATTTGTTTGTTACCCTGTACTGAATTATGTAATTTAGCAAATATTTTCGACTTCTTTGATATGGCATCAAATTCCATTTTAATATGGGGAACCTAATTTATCAGTTCAGAACCATTGTAACAAAAATTATATCTCTAGGTTTCTAGTGAGTGGTTAGGCCATAAAGTCTGGATCAAGCCAGGGGGAATTCCATGGTGGTCTAGTGGTTAGGACTCTGTGCTCTCACTGTCGAGGGCCTGGGTTCAATCCCTGGTCGGGGAACTAAGATCCCACAAGCTGCACAGTGCGGCCAAAAAAGATCCAAAGGTTTCAGTTCACATAGCTTTCGGACTGCTGGAATTTCCAATTTACTTTGAAACAGCCCTCTACAGAGAGTACATATTGGCCTGATAAAGTCAGAATGACCTCCCCATAAACACAGTCTTAATTTTCTCTAGATAACGACTAGCTGGATATTCTCTCCAGACCTAGGCAGCCTCTTCCACATGGGTATGGAAGATTTCAGAGTAATATAAGAATTATATGAATGAAATATATAAAATTAATATACAATCATATATAAATAGATACAAATAAACATAATGTAAATAATAATATAAGAATACAGGGACTTTGAGTCTAAAGTAAAATTTGTTTTTATATTTGACAAATGAAAACTATCACCCACATTTGAGCTTTCCAGAGTATAAAAACAGTGTAATGAAATATTGGAGGACCAGACTCAGTTTTACTAGCTTTCTTTTCTTTGGACCAAGTAGGTGTGGTAAACATTTCATACAAATAACAGCATGTGCTCAAAGTTCAGGCAAGCAATTTCTTAATGAAAACAATTAGTAGCATTGGCAAACACTTATCTTGATGTTTTCTTTTTCCAAGCCTATGACTAGATCTATGTGAGAAATACATGTGCATTTATGGCGATTCCTTTCACAATCTGTGCTCCCCAAAATATTTTCTAGGACTGACCTCATCTCTCTCTCAAGCAAAGTCTTCCCCCACCTGTTTCCCCTACTGTCATGCCAGCCTCTCCCCTTTTCCTGTCCCTCATGGCCATAGCCACGTTTTATATTTTCTTCTTTGTTGCTGCTTCTGCCCAATCTTTCCCTGTGCTGCTTTCTCTTTCTTGCTTTTGCTCTACTTGTTTATGTTCATCTTAATAAACATTTATAAAATTTTCTTGCATATACTGCTCTTCCATATAAACTCAAATGGGCTGTCACCCAATGGGCTGACAGTAGGGCCAATCCTTTAAGTGGCAGTTTTGGGAGAAGGGGTGGCATCTAGGAAATGCTGGGATGATGGTACCTGCATGGCTAAAATGGACATGTATTCTTTTCTTTATGGGCTGTGAAATTTGACTCTGAATGTTGTTAAGAGAGCAGGCTTGTGATCCTAAATTTTAGGCTATCATCAATAATACTGAAGGAAAAATAAAAGAACACTATCGATGTTTAAGAACGTTTTCAGAGCAAAGAAATATCAGAGACTTTTACCAAATAAAATGTGTTCAATCTCACACTCAGACACTTCGCATAAAGAGTAGGGCTGAAGGATGCAAGTATGGCTAAAGCTGTCTTTAGGAGGTGGTGGAATGCAACAAATATTGTGAAGAATATTTTTTAGCTAGCAAAAGAACGTTCATAATCTCTAAGGATAATTACATTTTTTTTTACCCATTTATATGTCCTTCTTTACCAGAATAAGTGTTCAGTGAACAAAATGGTTGTTATCGATTAATTGATTTTTTAATAGGATGGTTTCTGACTGTTTATCTCATTTGGCAAAGAATGTTAATATAACTTTAGCTCCAGGGGACTTTTGAACAGGAGAAAAGTTTCATGAACAAGAGAAAGCAAGAGAGAGAGAAAGACCAAAACAGAGAGAAAAACAGAGAGACAGAAAGAGACAAAGACAGAGAGACACAGAAAGGCAGATAGATAGAGCACCTTTTCATGAATGCAGCTAGCTGATTGAGGTTGCAAAAGCAAATATGGTATAGCTGTTTTTAGGGCTTTTATTCTAGCAGGGAATCAGTCCTGTGGGAGAGAATGATATATTCTGTCTCAAGGATCAAGGAATTCTTCACAGAAGAGTTATTGCCTGAACATGGTTTTTAGAGCCTATTTCTCAAAGTTTAGTGCAGTTATTCTCAGTTCTTTGCTGAATAGTAGGAAAAAAATATTACCTGAGAAGTACTTAAATCACACCATTGTCCAAACATCTTGTGAGTGTTTCCCCAAAGCCTCCTCCAAGATCCTAGGTTATTCTAATGTGTAGCTTGGGTTGAAAATTATTGGTGCGGTGCCCGTTATTTGTATCAGAAATGCCTAGGTTCTTAGGTTCTAGAGTGGGGGACACTTTGAACAAATATCTCAAATGATGCTTTATATACCTAGGTGTTTGAAAACTTTAAACAATAGACAAAATGTTAGTAGGTGGATTGACAGTGGTGGGAGAAGAAGACGTCCCATGTAGTGGCAACAGTCTGTGCAAACCCACAGAGATGTGGAGCTGGATGGTGGGTGAAGAGGATGAAGATGAAAGGAAGAGGCTCTGTTATGAAGAGTGTAGTATGCCAGCTAAGGAGCCTGACTCTTGCTAGGCAGACGAAGAGAGTCATGAGGGTTTTAAAGCCCAAGTGACATGCTCAGAGATGAATTTATGAAGACCATTCTGGTGGGAGCGTGTAGGAAGGACTGAAGAAAGGAAGACAAATATGGAAGCTATTGAAAAGGTCCAGGTGGTAGATAGAACAATGATGAGGAAACAAAAGCCCCACATACATTTAAAAAGAAGGGTTCATAGAACTTAGAGAGGTACTGAGAAAAAGAAGAGGACTTGCATGTTTGTTTGTTTGTTTTTGCTTTGAATGGCAACAGCAGCACCTGGGTTTTCGATTCTACATGTAATTATAAAGGGAATAACACATACCCAATCCATGTTCTCTATGAATATTTAATACAAATACATGAATGCAGAGAAACAAACAATATTGACATGTTGAAAAAGGGAAACACTATCAATCAGTAAATGAATTTCCTTTAGATGGTCACAAGAAATTTAGTTCACTTGTTGAATTTTAAGGTGAATAATTGCATGCACCATCAACTAAATTGAGATCTAGCTTTGGGAATACAGTTTTGAAAATTCAGATGTAGTGTAGCAAGACTGAAAGGTAAAGTCATTTATTTTCTGACCATCCCAGGTTTTATGAAACTGACTTAGAACTTGAGGAAACAGCTCTGATTGGGAACTAGACCTCCCATAGCTTCACCTATTATATCAAATTCTCTCTGGAGTTTGAACTGGAGACAACTTTATTTTTGAATGTTTTTGTTTGGTTGTTTGGATTTAACAACTATATGTGAGAAATAACTAATAAAGTTGTCTTCAGGAGCGCTGTGAATGTGAAATGTGAACAAACACATAATAATGTACTTAATGAACTATAAAAATAAAAGGGTAGATTAATATCTTGTGAAACTTTAGCAAGCTAATTATAAGAGAGGCAATGCACATGTATTTTACTTAGCTCTGTGTGGGAAGGGAATTTCCCATATCCCCGTTTCATAGGAGATCACTGGTGTGCTGGATCACAGAAGCAAAAAGGGCATGATGTTCATTCAGGACAGAGTGGGAAAATTAAAAATACAGCAATTATGGCAACTGCATGTGTTGTTTTCAAATTTCAATCATTTATTTAAATTTTTTAACAACTCCCAAGTGATACATATAGTTTGAAATAAAATTATCAAAAAGGAGTAAAGTCATGTTTTGGAGAGAGTTACAAGTACAAAAAAATGATCATGTCACTGGAAATTGGAAAACTTCCATGGACACTAGCAAAATAGTGTATGTAAGTCAATACATAGAAGGATTAGTTCATTTATTACTTAGTTAAAAGATTTTAATGAAAATAACCATCATCTCTTCTAATTATAAGAAAAATTCATACACACTGCAAGCTTTTCAGAAAACTATGAAGAAGAAAATAGATATCATATATTTTCTTCCTCTACCCAGAGATGCCTACTACTGATTTTTTGGTTATGCATCTATGAAAAATAACCTTGAAGGTTATCTGCCTTAAGCTCTTTGCATAACCTGCTCTTTTTTTCTTAGTAGTGTGGTATATACACTTTTTAAGGTCAACTGTTTAAAATGGTTGTAAACTGCCCACTATTAGATATTAAGATCTTACCATTTAAAAAAATATAACAAACCTTCGATAAGCACCCTTGTACATACACCTTCCCACACTCATCTAATTTCTTTCCTAGAAAACTAAGTTAGTAACCTCAAATTATAAAATCAAATTGATGTTTAAAGAAAAATCAGTGTATAATTCACACTTATATTGTTACTGAAAATGTTCATGTTTAAGCCCTAACCAATGTCATAGCAAAAAGAGTCTGTCTAAACAACTTTTAATGTGTTTTTGAACATTTATATATTTTTTGTACATGATCCCGCTCATTACTACATTTTCTATTGTTTTATTGTTCATTATAATTTTTATGTAATTCAATCTATTAAACTTTTCCTTGGAAAGCTCTTCCTAACCTTAAAACTATAAAAATAACTTCCTAAATACTCTTTATGTTTTATTATTATTTTCTTCCAATTAAATCATTAATTCATTTGAGTTTTTGATATAAGAAAAGAATATAATATTTTTGAGTCAAAATCAAATTGTTCCAATGTCATTTATTCTTTAATCCATCCTTTGCCCGCACTGATAGAAAAATTCTAGTTTTACCACATAATAAATCCTCATATATATTTAAGTCTGTTTCTGGAATCTTTAATGTATTCCATTGATTTTTTTTACCCCTATTCTTTTCTCAGGAACAGTTTAATTGATTATATTTTTAAAACAAGTTTCTGATACCTGGTAGAGCAAATCCTTCTCATTTTTATTTTTAAATTGTTTTCTGGTAATACACATTATTTTATTGTGATAAACATCAATATAATCATCAGTTTTTTCTTAAGTTCAGTTGGAGTATTGACTCATTACATTCATAGGTTAATTTTTAGAAAAGTTATCCATACAATGCAGTGTTACCATGAAAGAATATGATATGTGACTCTAAGGTTGTTGTTAACTCTGTAGACAAGATTTAAAGTTTTCTTTACATAATTACTGCCTAATTCTTGTTAGGTTTATTCCTAAGTGTTTTATGTTTTTTGTGTTTGTCTTTATGGTTGTTATTGCTATTTTGAATGGATCTTTACATAGTAATTTTGCATATTTATTTTGGAACTGATTCTCTTATTGAATTCTTAATTTTCCTTTGATTCTCCTGGATTTTCCTTATATTGTATAACTTGTAAATTGTACTACTTTTACCCTATCCTTTCTATATTTATAAGTTCTATTATATGATAGCTCTTTTGAAGCAACATTAAAAATGGTAGTGACTGTATACAAACCCATTTGGTCCTTGATTGAAATGGGATTATCTGTTGTATTTTGCTGTTAGACATAAAGCTTGCTACAGGTATTCAGACACACACACAGATATAGATTTTAATAAATGTCTTTTTTTGTTATCAATTGAGATGATTATATGACTTTTTCTTTTCCTGAACCATTAATGTGGTGGACACCATACATATCCTACTCATATGGCACAAACCGATAATTATAAATTTCTGTTCATTGTGAGAGCAATTTAAATTATTTTTATCTGACCCAGTGATCTCCAAATTGGGATGCTACATTCAGGTAACTGAGAGAAAAAGTGTTAAAGCTTCAAATTGGCCAGAAATTTTTGGACCTTCTCATCGGAGTTACCTTTTATTAGGGTTGCCATGTATTTGGACCTATATAGTATTCTCAGTCACCTTTGATCAGTGATGAAAAATTGCTTCAAGAAGGCCTTCATTAGGAACCGGGGTAAGGCCAATAAAGTGGCTTTGCTGAAGTGTCTTCTGAAGACTTTGCTTTGTCACTTCTCAAAACAGAATAAGCAGGTCTGATTCTGATCTTTGTGGGGCTAAGATGAAGAGAGCAAATGGAGGCCCACTACTATCTATAGTGATTATTTTAAATTGTAAAACAATCTGACAATTAAATATATTCCCATCATCTTACATTGACAAATATACTGACAAAAATTCTTTGCCTGACCAAACTTTGGTCAGGTTACTGAAACTTCTAGACCCATCTGTGCACTCCTTTGTAAAATCTAGTTTTAATAAGAACCCTGCCAAGTCACTTTAACCAGAACCCCCATCCTCAACATCTGATCACCCACAATACAGTTAAATCCCTGACATACGAATGAGTTCCATTCTGAGAGCAGATTCATAAGTCTAATTTGTTCTTAAGTCCAAGAAAGTTAAGCCTAGGTACCCAGCGAACACAATCGGCTATATAGTACTACTGTGATAGGTTTATAATACTTTTCACACAAGTACTACATAAAAAACAAACAAACACAAAAGATAAAGAAAACATTTTTAATCTTACACTACAGTACCTTGAAAAGTACAGTAGTACAGTACAACAGCTGGCATACAGGGGCTGGCATCGACTGAACAGGCAAGAAGAGTTACTGACTGGAAGAGGGCAAAGGGGTGGGAGATGGTAGAGCTGAAGGATTGTCAGCGATAGGAGACAGAGGGCAAGCTGCAATTTCACTCATGCCTTATGTGATTGGACATGCGAACGCACGTTTGCATCTTTGAAAATTTGCAACAAGGTTCGTATGGAGGGGACTTACTGTATCTGATCAGTTTCTTCATCCTCTGCCATCTCCCAAGTGATATCTGATCACCGAGGCCTGTCTTCAATAAGAATTCTGTAGGTCAGTTTAGCCAGGAACCCCCTTACTCCTGATGTTTCCCCCTTAGTAATTTTCCATCCACTGCCCCACCCCCGACCCGGCTCCTCAGCTGTAAGTTTCCTGTTGCCCATCTGGAGTTGAGCCTAATTTCTCTCCTTCACTGTAAAATCCCCTTGCAGTGGCCTCTATACATTTCTTGATAGTCCTGATTAAAGTCTTGTCATTTTTAACAAGTGTAATTTAATATTTTTTTCTCTTTAACAGTGCTTTCATAAAAGCAAAATTAAAAAAAAAATTGTAAAGCAATTGTTTTCATGTGACTGGAAAGTCACCAAAATTCCAAAGAATAATTTATTCTTTACTGTGCATATCTGGGTGTTCTGGTGATGACTCAGCAATGTTTAGATGAGTAATAAGATAAAGCCATGCTTTGTTAATAAATTCTTATTTTTCATGAAAGCAATTTGTATTGCCTCTATTTTAGCAAAATCAATAAACATGTTATAATTGAGATGTTTCACATAATTTGTGTTATAAATGTAATGTTACATTAGACCACATTTCTTTAGGCATTGTAGTCCCTATTTTTCATTATTTTCATTTTGAAAACTACTCTCTCTGCTAAACTTTACATACCATGTGTTATAGGTTAAATCATGTCCTCCCCAAATTATTTTGTTCAAGTCCTAACCCCAGTACCTCAGAAAGTGACCTTGTTTGGAAATAGGGTTGCTGCCAATGTAATTAGTTAAGATGTGGTCATATTGCATTAGGGTGGGCTTCTAATCCAGTATGACTGGTGTCCTTATAAAACTGAGGAAATGTAAATACAGACACACATACAGGGAGAATGCCATGTAAAGATGAAGGCAGAAGTCAGGGTGATGCATCTACAAGCCAAGGAAGGACAAAGATTGCCAGCAAACCACCAGAAGCTAGGAGAGGGACATGGAATGAGTTCCTCCTCACAGCCCTCAGAGGGAACCAACACTGCCAATACCTTGATGTTGACTTCCAGATTCCAGAACTGCAAGACAAGTTTCTGTTGTTTAAGCCACCCAGTTTGTGGTACTTTGTCATGGCAGCCCTTGAAAACTAATTCACCACGTTTGAGCTTTGTAATGGGCTAACATATAACTCATTTTATTGATAAAATTTAAACATTTTATGTTTTCTCCAAACTGCTCTTCTTATGTCATGGTTTCATCATCCCTCAAAATCTAAAATTCTTTAAAATCCTTTAATTCTGGAATATTTTAAAGAAGATCAAAAATAGCATACGTTGATCAATTCTTTCCGAGTGCTTTTTTTTTTTAACATCTTTATTGGAATATAACTGCTTTACAATGGTGTGTTAGTTTCTGCTTTATAACAAAGTGAATCAGCTCTATATATACATATATCCCCATATCTCCTCCCTCTTGCGTCTCCCTCCCACCCTCCCTAACCCACCCCTCTAGGTGGTCACAAAGCACCGAGCGCTTTTCAAATGAGATGAAACCTTGATCTGTCATGCCAGCAACCACTCTCTACAGAAATTAAATCTTAGTAAATATTTTATTAAAATAAAACTACTCACAATTCTAGTGTTCAGTTTCCATGTAGCTGCCAATGCCAGGGATCTGTATTTAGCTTCAAGCATGTTACATCTAGACCTACATTTATAAAAATATAAGAAGAATGTGAATTCTTCAGTGTTGTAAAACATTCCTCAACCCCTGCAACTAGTTTGTGAGTACTTCTGTAACCAAGAAGAAAGTAAAGAAAAGCAATAAAGTATATGATTGGTACTGTTGGAAAACAAGTCTTCATTGTGCAAGAAATACTACATTCAGAGTATCTGAGATGGAAGATTTTATGAGTTAATTAGTCTTTTTCCTTCTCTAGGTGTTTCAGCTATGAATATCCTCCCTGAACTGTGATGCAGCACCATCTTTTATGGCAGAACCCGCAGTATCTCAGGGTGTTGAGATGCATTCAGCAAGAGCCGTGGACAAGAGTTTCTCCCAGGGTCAGAACAGTTAGTCCCAAGAGTCGTTGTTTCGTTGTGTGTGGCCAGTTCTGAGCCCTGAGTTCTTTGTGTTATAGCACCCTGTATGTGCGCTACTGGATTTACTTTTGTGTGTTTCTGAGAGACAAGATATAAGAGACTCTCTAAACTGTGAGCCCAGGGCAGGAATTCCTCCTTCCAAGTCTGTGCTGCTCATTACTGAAGGGCAGCACTGGGGATAAGGCCCTACAGGGTTTTTTGACTTTTCTCATGGCTCACTTCTGTCCCTTTGCCAGTCCTCATCTCTTTAACCTGAGTTTGTCATAGCACTATTCCGAATTGTCTCATTTATCATCCCCTAGAGATTAAAAATGAAAAGGCTACCTATTGAAACTCTATGTCCTCTTTTGATTTGCTTCAAAGTTTGTTATATCAGGTACATATTTTCAGAGGCAGTGTGCACTTGTGTGTGTGTGTGTGTGTGTGTGATTACCACCATTTTCAACTTTTATTAAGGATGGAATATACTCTATTTTTCATTCTTTTTATTCATTTTGGTATGTTTTTGAGAGAAGAGAGAGAAAAGCATGCCATATCTGCTGCCTGTTTAAACATTCCTGATTCATTTTTAAATCTAGAAATATTTATGGCTGAATTCACAAAATTCACTGAATTCAGCATGAAAAGTTTCCAACGTAAAAAAAAAAAAAATGTATACCTGAAAAAATATACAGGCTCTGAGTTTAAGACTCAGAAATGAATTGGTAGTTACTGAATATAACCAAAGAAGTGAGGGTAAGTAACACAAGGAAAAACAATATAGTTGTGTTTATATCCTGTAGAACCCTTGTAGACCATAGAACCAGGAGCTCCAAGAAGGTTATGAAGATTATACCTGTAGATGCATCCCATTTCAATACAGAAAATATTATAATAAGTTTAATTGAAAACAAAAGATGTATAACAGTTCTGAGAAAGAAGATTCATCAAGTTCATAAAATTTTCTGGTTGATTAAAAATTACCCTGAAATTGATTTTTGTTTCAATCCTCATTGGTTAGAAAGCTTTCAAAAATACACATTTTGTGCTTTCTTCTATTTTAGTAAATGGCATGCAGATATTTTCTGGAGATTAAAGATTATGCAATATCTTTGGGCCATTCTGTACACTAAATAATTTGATACTGTACAAGCATACTGATAGATTAAAACTTCATCTAGAGAGACCTTAGCACAAACTCCAATGATTATTATTTTTGATGAAATTTCTTCCTGTTCACTTCCATTTGATTTTTTTTTTTTTTTATGGTAAGAGTCTGGAGCAGATAGCTTAAATCCGCATTTGTCTATAAGTGTTTTTGCATTGGAATCCATTCCTCTTTTACATACTTAAGACAACTCCCTCTGACAGTTCCTCTCTCTTCTTTATATGATCAATTTTTCTCTCTCTATTGAGTCATTCCCAGTAATATATAAACTTGGTATTTCTCTCACTTAAAAAATATTTTTAAAACTAAATTTCCGGCCAGCAGCCTCTTTAATTCTTTGACACTTTTCTATGAAACACCTTGAAATAATGGTACATATCTGCACCTTTCAATTCCTTTCCTCCCACTCCCTTTTAGCCCTTTCCAGTTATGCTCTTGTGCCCCTCACATCATTGAAACTTAACTTTTCAGTCTAATCTTCATGTTACTAAATTCAGTAGTCATGCTCTCAGTCCTCTTCTTAATAGATCCTACATTAAATTTACTCAATTGATCATCCTCCTTCTTGGTACACCTTTTTCCCTTTACTTAACACCACACTTTCTTGGTTTTCATCCTACCTTCATGCTCACTCCTTCTCAATTTTCTTTTGCTCAATTATTTTCTTTTTTTTTAAGATTTTTTTTTGATGCAGACCATTTTCAAAGTCTTTATTGAATTTGTTACAATATTGCTTCTGCTTTCTGTTTTGGATTTATGTCCCCGAGGCATGTGGGATCTTTGCTCCCTGACCAGGGATTGAACCTGCACCCTCTGCATTGGAAGGCAAAGTCTTAACCACTGGACCTCCAGGGAAGTTCCACTCAATTCTTTTCTTCTCTGAACTTCTTAATATTGGGATTTTCCCTATCTATGCTTACTCTCTTGATGACCTCACTTAGACTCAAGACTCTACACATTATTCATAGGTCAAGAACTCCCAAACTTAAATCTCCAGTCCAGAGCACTCTCCTGAAGTCCTGAAACAATTTGGATAGAATCAGGACTCAAACACTAGTTCTTTTGATTCCACATATTGTGATCTCTAATCAAACACAAACTTTTCCCCACACTTAATTTAAAGATCTATAAAATGAAAATGCAGGTAACATATTTACTGAAAAAATCCACATTTTAAGTGGACATGCACAATTCAAACCCACGTTATTCCAAGGTCAACTGTACAGAATGAAGATGGGTATGACCAAAACTAGAAAGCCCTGCATAAACCAACAGGGAGATAGAGAGAAGGGTGATGGGAGAAGCTGGGAATGAAGAAGTATTATATCACACTCTATAAACCAAGTGGAAAAGAACACTAGTAGTAAATACTTTCAAGAGGAGAAGAAGCTTACCTTGAGTTGAAACCTGAGTGGACAGCTCTGAGAAGGACGGCGGACAATGGGAAATCCTCACAACCTCCAAGGTAAAGGGAGTGCAAGAAAATCTGTGTTTGAACTTGGGAACATCACAGAGTTCTAAGATGTCTAGGCCTTGAGAATTAGTGAAGTATTCAGTACCCCCTCTGCCCCACAACCTCCCCTGACTTCTAGAAGGACAAAGACTTACTCTGAGAAAACTGGGAAGAACAAACACATCTGATGACAGAAGCAAACTTGAGCAGGGCAGACATGACTGGGAGAAATAGAGGTCAAAATATCAGACAGCAGGAGGGAGTAGAAAGGAGGAAACAGTTTCCAAAATGTACCTTAACAGCAAAACGTAATGTCAAAGCTGAACTCATCATTCAGGTAGGCAAGACCCGTCGAGCTTAGGGCTTTGTATATGGCTAAAGGCTGAAAATCTTTTTGAATGGCCTTAGATCTATATAGATAGACCATATTTTGAGCCCCTGGGTAGCAACAGAAGAGGAAACACTTAAGCCCCCATATGCCATAGTCTATTTGGACTGCCATAACAAGATACTATAGACTAGAGCTTATAAACAAAAGAAATTTATTTCTCCCAGTTCTAGAGGCTGGAAATCCAAGATCAGGGCGTTAAGATGGTCATGTGAGGGCCCTCTTCTGGTCTGGCCAGGACCTTAAAGCTGTGTCCTTACAGCTGTGGAAGGAGCTAGGGGTCTTTCTCAAGACTCTTTTATAAGGCACTAATACCACTCATGAAGACTGCATCTTCATGACTTAAGCACCTTCCAAAGGCCTCACCTCCCAATACCATCATTTTTGAGGGTTGGAATTTCAACATATGAATTGTTTGGGTGGGACACAAACATTTAGACCATAGCACCATAATATTGGGAAAGCTACACTATTGTCCATTTCTCTCTTAAGAAGTCTCTTTCCAGTAGCCTGGGAAAATCCATTTCCTTTAAAAATGTGGGGAGAAAAATACAATCTAACACTAATAAAAGTTATTGCAAAAAAGTGACATGCTCCAACAGACAATGGGGACATGTGAGGAAAAAAAATGTAGCTTTGAAACTGTTGGGAACTTAACATAATATTTCAAAGTAAGATAAAGAAAATATTAGAAATTTTGAAACAATAGCATGATTAAGAAATTTGAAATCTCAGAAATTATGCAGCTGCATGGTAGAAATATATGAAGGGAGAATTTACAAATACTAAAAATGAATTTGAAAAGGAAAAGAAAAGCATTCAAAAATAAAAATAAGCAGAGCACAAAAATGAATAGACACCAGGAAAAACACTGTAATAGAAGTAAAATAGATAGCTAATAAATTAAAAAATGAAACAAAACCAGAATTTAAAGAAAGATGTTAAAAAGATTTGAAAAGCTGATGAAGGAAACCTGCAGAGTTGATAAAATATGCATTTAATCATTGTTCATAAAGATGGACACTAAAGCAGTGGAACAGAAAAAAATTACTTAAAATCACCATTCAACAAAACTTTTCTGGAAAATAAAGAATTAATCTGACTAAAATTTCATACTCTCTGTGTACATGGAACCAGTGCAGTCAATACCAAGACATAGCACAGCAAAACTGTTAGACTTTAAGATAAGGAAAAATTACCTTTGGAAATCGAGACACACACCCCCACCTCCAACCCCATCTCCCAGCACACACATACAAATCAAATAACAAATATGGGAAAGAAAATGAGAATAGCATCAAAGTTCTCAGCAGCAATATTTTAAGCCACAAAACAATGAAATAATGTAGTTAAAGTACTCCAAAAAAGAAATATGAGCCAAGATTTTTATACCCAGCCAAATATCCTTTTAATACAAGGGCTACAAAGAGTTATAAACATGCAATGCATGAAAGAATTTATTCCAATAAACCTTTCCTGAGTAATCCTCTACAGAAAGAGTTTCAGAAAAACATAATATCTGGAGAAAATTCTTCATAAGGTCTGGGGGTATGGCAGTAAGTATTTAAAACCTAAAAGATGAAAAAAAAAGACAAAATACTGTGTGCATATTACAGGTTCTGATGCTGGAGAAATAATGCAACTAGTTAAAAAATGAAAAGAGAAACGTAGAGTAAATGGAGCATAGAACGAACATGCTGATTGACCCAGTGGTGTTAGGAGTAAAAAGATATTTAAATCTGATAAATGAAGAACTTGAAGTTTAAGTACATTTTGCTCAACAAACATCAGAACTAAGATTATACTAAAGAAGAATAGAGGAAAAGAAGCAGGTACTTCCTGACATTAATACTGATAACAGAAAGAAGCTAATAGTTTCAGAACAAAGTTGTGGTTAAAAGTATTATAGAAAGGTATTTGTGTAAAGCCAACCATTAGAAAAAGAGTCCAAACCTTCACAAATAGCAACAAAAATAACAAGAGAAAAGATAGAAGAGAAAACTGCTAATATAATGGAATATATACATACATACACACTTATAAAACGTAATATTCTATTACAGAACTGAGACCAACCATATTAGTTGTATCAATCCATGTTAGTGGGCTTAACTTACATAATATAAGAAAAAGATTTTCAGATTGACTAAGAAAGCTAAATTCAACTTTATGCTGTATGCAAAAGACATACCTAAAATAAAGTGAATTTAAAGGACTAAAGATAAAAGCATGAGCAAAAATATATCAAGTAAAGGCAAGTAAGAAGAAAGGAGAGGCCATGATCTTGATCTAAAACAAGGTAGAATTCAGACAAAGAAGAATTCAACAATACAAAGTAGGACACTCTGTAATGCTAAAGGCTACCATTCACAATGAAGATATTAATATCTATTCACCAAATACCAGTAAAGCTTTCATAGAGCAGAAATGATAGATGAAAGGAGAAACAGACACATATTAAAAATAGGAAACTTTAGCACACCTTGCTCAGATCTAGATAGATCAAGAGGATAAAATGTTAGTAAGGACATAGAAGACCTGAAAACCATAAGATAGGGTCTACAGATATATAATAAATACTTCATCCTGATAGCACAAAACATAACTTGTTTTCAAGTATACATAAGCATCTATTAAATTGGCTAATATTTGTTTACAAATAACTTAAAAAGCAGAAATTCAAACTTTATCAGACCACAATGCAATGTATCCTCAATTAGTTATAGTAATAACAAAAAAGGCTCTTTCACCAGGAAATTTGAAAGAAGTTAACTTTTATATTGAAGCAAAAATATGAACCAAAATGTCTGTATTTCTGGATGAGAATAATGAAAACATACCGTATTAGAATCCAATAAGAATGTCATAAAAGAGCTAGTAGAATATTTTGTGTTTGGGAGATCCTTTCCATGCATAAAGAACTAGAGAGAACCGTACTTGAATATCACTGTGACTGCAGTGTGGAAAATGGATAGATGGGTCATAGAAGCTCAGAGACCAGGTAACTTAGGCTAGAATGGTAGCAGTGGAGGTGGAAAAAGTGGGCAGATTTTAGTTTAGGGGATTGTTTTAAGACACAATCTAGAAAACTTGGGAAAGGATTGAATGTAAGCGACAATGGACAGTGAGTAGCAAGGGAAAGTCATGGTTCACTGCATAGGACTTGAATGGGTGGAAATGCCATTTAGTAAGATAGGAAGACTGAGAAGATTTGGGGTGCTCTGGGGGTGGAAAATAACTTACAAAATAAGTTACCAAAAAAATTTAAATAGGAGAAATTCAAAACATCAATAAGATATGGTTAAATTCAACTTTACTCTTCATCAAAGAAATCTATATTAAAAAATATTTAACCTATCAAATTGACAAATTATCAATGATGGTAGTGAAGTGGACACTCTCATACCCTTCTAATGTTTTTTATAAACTTTATCCTTCTGATTAGCGATATGGAAATATATGGTCTATACCCTATAATTCAATTTCTATGAATGTAACCTGAAGCACTAATTAGTTATTTGGAAAAATATATATGTATAAAAATGCCAATCACTGCCTTATATATAATAGCAAAAATTGGAGTGAATCATGAATTTTCACATATAAATTTAAAATAACAAATAACTAAATTATTATACCAACATAAAATAAGCATCTATACAGTTATTATTAATCATGGTTTTGAAGGCATACTTCCAAAGGCATTTTTAGTTATATCAATGAAGAGTTCTTTGAAGTTAGCAAGATATGTGCACCAAGCTTCATTCTAAAAATACAGTAAAGTAAATTCACATAAAAATAAGCAACAGAAATGTATTAAGGTCAAATAACCATTAAAAGTTACAGTAAGAAAAATGAAAAAGAGTAGCATAATAGTCCGAAAGACAAAGAAAGCACACTGTAATCACATGTGTGATCAAAACTCTTATATCTTACTTCAAAGTAAGTTAAAAGTCGTTAAGAAAATTATTCAAGACACAAAAGAACAGCATAAACATGAACTAGAAAACTCAGAAATAAGGCAATGTCAAGTAAGAATGAATGCGCTATATAGAGTGATTAGAATTGTGAGTTCTCATGTGACTACAGAGAGCCCAAACTGTGAACATTGTAGAACACACACAAACACACACACACACACACGGCAAAATTTTTAAAAAATATTTCAATGTGTTCCCAGTGGTTGTCTCTAAGTGGTAGAATTACAGATGATTAAAATTTTCCTGTCTTTTTTATGTTTTCTATTTTTTACACAATAAATAAACATTCTTTTCATAAATCTCGTCATGGAGAGGACCACAGGTGCAGAAGATGAAAATAATGATACTCCTCAATTCATGAAATATCATCACCTTTTGTCTCCATGAGACCTTGTTCTTTTCTTATGTATGTGTTTATTCTCCTTATTTCCACCCCTGCTTTTATTGTCCTTCCTTCCTTAAGCAACTACCCTCCTGTATTTAATGCGTGCCACTTTGTTTATATGTCTTCTTTTAAGCATTTCTATTTATGTGCATGCATTTTAGTTTACGTCAATGGAGAGCTCTCTGAAGTTACCAAGCTCTCTGCACCAAGGTTCATTCATTTTATTCTCATAGAATAAAAATATGCCACAGAAGTATATTAAGGTAAAATATCATACAAAGTTACAATAAAAGAATGAAAAGAAGTAGCATACATTCCTAAAGACAAGGAGAGCATGCTATATTGGCATACTTAACAAAAAATTAAGCAGTAAATCATTCAAGACATGAAAGAACAACATAAACATGAATTAGAAAACTCAGAACTCATTGACAGAAGTTAAGGAAAAAATGTTAAATATACGGAAAAATTATTTTAGAAATGAAAAATAAGCTGGTTTAAATAAAAGAGTAACCAAAACAATATCATGCCTTCAAAAAATTAAAAACGTCAAAGAAGGAAAATGATAAAAAATCAAAAGGAAATAAAGAAGGAGATTAAAACAATTTTGAAAGAATGAGACAAATCATGAAGGTAGGCAAAATCGATCTAACATGAGTATTGTAGTCCTTGAAGAACAAACCACTGCAAGGGAACAGGAGCAATATTAAGAACTATAACTCCGTACATTTTTCTAGAAACAAAGACAGAGATTTGAAACCACATATTGAAAGAGTACACTTTGTACCTGAGAATATCAATCCAGGAAGGCCAACATCAAAATAAATTGTAAAATTTCTCAACTTCAAAGAAAAAAAAAATCCCATAGGTATTTAAGCAAAATGATTCTGTGACTTACAGGTGACATAAAATTAGATTATCATCAGAAAATTTTGACAGCAACTCTTTAGCCCCCGAAGGAAATGAAGCAATATGTTTAATATATTCAAGGGAAAAAATGTAAACCAAAGAATTTTTTAATGTAGCAAAAAGTACTTTTAAGTATAGAGTGCAGAAGCAAACGGTTATCAAAATGTCTGACCTCTGGGAATATTGTTACTATGATCTTTCCTAAAGGATCAACTTTAGGCAAACAAAATTACTAAAGAGGCATTTACATAAGAACTGGTGGGGGGCATAACATAGTTTCTTATAGAACTAGAATTATAAGAGGATTAAAAGAGGTTGTGGGTTTCCCTGGTGGCACAGTGGTTGAGAGTCTGCCTGCCAATGCAAGGGACACGGGTTTGAGCCCTGGTCCAGGAAGATTCTCACATGCTGCAGAGCAGCTAGGCCCGTGCGCCACAACTACTGAGCCCGCATGTCACAGCTACTGAAGCCCACGAGCTTAGAGCCCATGCTCTGCAACAAGAGAGGCCACCATAGTGAGAAGCCCTTGCACTGCAGCGAGGAGTGGCCCCCGCTCGCCACGACTGGAGAAGAGCCCAGGCTCAGCAACGAAGACCCAACTCAGCCAAAAAAGAAAAAAGATTGTGATATGCAACGTCAAAATGATCTGAAAAGATAGTTATATTACAAACCAAAAAAATGAGCGTAGAATGGGAAGAGTGTGTGCAAAATTTGTTTTAGCTGTTCAGTAATCATATTTTGTTGTGGTGGACCCGTATTGTTATTCTGAGACTGTTATATGTACAGAGTAGTATAAGGGGGTATAAAGCAAATGGATATAGAATATTAGAATTCTGTTATATCTAGTGTCCTTTTGATCCAGAACTCCTAGTGTGGTTGACAGGAGATATTGCTGTTATATAGAAGAGATGAAGTAAAAGCTTTCTAGTCCTGAATTAGCATTGGAACTCTCAAGGCATCTTATTTTTTAAAAGATGAATATGTAATGTAAATAACCTCCCTGCTATTTTTAAAAAGCCTAGAAGCAACGCCTGATGACCCACCCAGTAGCAGTGGGCACCTGTAGGCTTCAGATATTGGTCCTGAAAGAGTGAAACATTTTTCTTCCCGGTGTTTGTTCTTATTGACAAGCTTTGGAAAAATAAGAACATCTACTTCCCTCCCTTCTCTCCCTCCCTCTACCTTCCTTCCTTCCTTCCTTTCTTTCCCTTTTTTTCTCTTGCTTTCTTTCTACCACAGAGAAAGCTTGACAAAGTTTAAACAGCTTAGATGCTAAAGAGACAAATTATCTTTTCTTCTCTTTACTCTAGACAACCATTTTAAAAAGATAACTGTCTTAAAAAAAACAATAAATTAAAAAAACTCTTCTAAAAATTGGCAATTAATTTTTTTTGTCTAACCTAAAATGTTGAACATCAAGATTAAAGTGCTAAAAATGATTTAAATAATATTCAGCTATGTAAAGACACAGAACACACATCCGGAGTAAATTATTTGGTAAAAGGAAAGCTTATCGATGATTAAAATAGTGTTGATACAATAAAAAAGAGAAACATTGCTTGGAAAAATTTTTTCTACACAAAAATTATTCAGAAAATGTGGTCTAGCTTTATCAAATTCTGGTTTTGGTACTCTGCAAAAAAGTATTGTTCTGTTCTAAAGTCTTTCTTCAAGAATCAAAATGGTCCTTCTGGCTTCTCAAGTGATCCCTTAATATATGTTAGGTTTTTATTTTATTTTTTACTTAACAGTTTCTAATTGTCTTCCCAGATCCTTTTAGTTATCAATTGATCCCCACTTTCAGGCATTCCAGGCCTACTAATTATTGCCTACTGTATTTGAAAGCCACCATGGGATTGTGAGCATTCCTGGAGATGTCCTTAACTTGTATACACACTATGTTCATTCCCTACTAGTCTAGAAATTCTGAAATTTTCCTATTTCAATATCATTATACAAAACTGAAAAAATCGACCCATTTCCTGAAAAATAGATGAGGCGTTTAGATGTTTATTTTATGAAATAAGTTTTCAGTGGAGATTATACCTCTTTTTAAAGTAAATGTAATAATTTATTTTTAAACTAAAATAATAATCATAATAAAAGGTTTTCAGAGATATCCTATGGGTTATATGGGCATGTATTAAAACCCCACATCTCTGCTCTTCATGACTGTCATTCTCTATCATCATTCCACTGGAAAACAAGTCATCCTGTGTTATGAAGTCCAAGTTTTTACTGTGGTCTCCTCAATAATTATTTCTGAGAACACCAGACAAATGCTTGAATGTTCCCTTAATCCATCCTGTTTTCCCCCTGTCAAGTCACCCAGTCCATTCATTTTGGAACACTCTTGCAATTATTACAGATAATATTTTATTTCTTTGAAATCACTTCTCCAGGTTCTCAGTGTAAACAGGTAAAATTGCTTACTTTCCTAACATGTAGCTAATACCAGAATATAAACATTTTGCTACACTACACTGAAGTCTTGGTGGTAAGAAAAGGAACTTATAATGTGGTAAATAAAAACTTCACATTAGCTACTGGGCACCACAACTTCTGGACACTGAAACTGAAACCTTGCTCAAAAATCATATCTGTCCCCTCAAGCTTATGTCATTTGTCTGTGGTCAGGCTACCTCTCCTTAACTAAACTGACTTTGCCCCTAAATACCTTCCCTCCAATTTTCACTATCCCAGTGAGAATTTATCAGTCAGGAAATGAACTTTGCTCTAAAAGTAACCCACCACATAAGAGCATAAAAGAATTCAGGAGGCTGCTGTACAGGGCTGGAAATGGGGCATCCAGACCATATTTGGCTTCTCTGCCATAAAGTATATGCCCACTCCCCGAGGTTTCCAAGATGGATGTTTGAACTCGAGTGATCATTTTGCTCTTCCACCCAGCAGGATGGAAGAAAAAGGGCCTGCTCAGCCCCTAAGGAGATTTTCTTCCATAGGACTACACAACATGTCTGGTTACGTCTCATTGGTCAGAACTTATTTAAATGGCCCACTAGCCACAGGGCCACGTGTCTCCCTGAATAAATCTGAAGTTCTATTACTGAACAGGAGGAAGATGAGTGTTCAGAGTTATCAAGAATTCTCTGCCAAAGAAAGGATAAACTCAAAATGTTTCATCTTCAGCTCAAGTCTCTGGGCCAGCTCTTCATTATATACCACGAGACACAACCAAGGATCCCAGAGAAGAGAGGTTTCTATGGGATTGTGCAGAAAACTCTAGCTGCTTATAATCGAAATTTTCCATGCCAGAGTAAGATCTTTATCTTTGCATAGGAAAGGTTTATTGGGAGTTTTGCCAAACAAAATATTTGCGTGTCCCCAAAGATAAAGTCTCTGTCCTCTCCCAAATTTACAGAGCAAAAATGTTGGCAGCTTTCAAAATAGTGTCTGTGTATACATACATACATACATAAAATATACATAATACATAAATATGTGAATGTGTGGGTATGTGTATGCATCTATATGAAACAGTGAGAATATGCAAATGTTATAATTGTTATTCTTTCTGGCTGGTGAGATCATGTATAGATTTTAAGATTAAAATGTTTGTGTTTGTGTTTGTCAAATTTTCTGCAAAGAACTTTTAAAAATTGTAATAAGAAAAATAATGTTTACAGATCTATATGTTGATGCTTAATACATAAATGTCAATGGAACATTTCTGGCTCAGAAGAAAAACATTAACACATTGAAAGTGCAATATCATCTAATCCATAAGTAACAACTGTAAACTGTAGGTTCCTGATAAACAGTCATAACTGTACATAACAGCAGGATGGGATTCCTAAACTGTATTTAAAAGTAAAGGAATTAGCTCCTTGGTATGTTCGTTTAATAAACTTGCAGTTTAGAGCCTTCTTAATTAAGACTCTCTTGGGTGTACTGGGCTCTGTATGCAGACAAAATATGGAATTCTGCTTTCCTATATTACATGTTGTTAATGCTAATATATGTGCATTGCAGTGTCTTTGCAAATTTCTTTTTCATTTCTCTATATTTATATTTGTGCTTATTTTTGTCTTCTGTGAAAGCAACCATTTCCTTTAGAAATATATGTATGTGTAAATACCTATATATGTATATTTGTGTATGGACCTTTGTCTATAAAATGTATACATTTTTAATATATGCATGTATATGAATGTATATATATGAGTATGTGTGTGTATATAGATGTGTATGTATGTGTGGGTGTGTGTATATATATACATATATTTTAACTTCCCAATATTTTCTCTTTCCTTGTGTTTCTAAAGCCTCATTGAATCCTAATTAAATATGTTATTCATACTGGGATAGCCATTGACATGATCATGACAGAATACTATTTAGTTATTGGCTGAGAATATAACCTTATGAAAGCCATGGTCTATGTGGTTACTTGCCTCCATTCAAGTGTGACATGGCAAACACTTAACAATCAGTGTGGGCTTCCCTGGTGACACAGTGGTTAAGAATCCGCCTGCTAATGCAGGGGACACGGGTTCGATCCCTGGTCCAGGAAGATCCCACATGCCGCAGAGCAACTAAGCCCGTTCCCCACAGCCTGAGCCTGCGTGCCACAACTACTGAAGCCAGCATGGCTAGAGCCTGTGCTCTGCAACACGAGAAGGCACAGCAATGAGAAGCCCGCGTACCATAACAAAGAGTAGCCCCCGCTCACCACAACTAGAGAAAGCCCATGGTGCATCAACAAAGACGTAACGCAGCCAAAAAAAACAAATCAGTGTACCATGACCACCGACCAATCAGAGTAGACATCCATTCAATCAGAACAAATTTCCAACACTTGCACATCCCAGAACAATTTAAAATCTTCCCCTAAAGTGTTTTGTCTAAAGGTATAAATTTGATATATTTTCTAAGAAGTTGGGAGTAGTTTTAACAGTGAAAAACAGGTATCTTGACTGATTTTCCCATTCCATCAAAGGATAAGTCAACAAAGAATGGATGCCCATCCTTTCTCTTCATATTCATTCACAGACTGTTTCCAGACATCAAAAAGAACTCTGTAAAAAATGGAGCAGAAGAAAGACCAGAAAATTCATAGAATTCCCAAGGCTATACGGCTAGTCCATAGCCACACAATAATTGGAAAATGTTTCCTTTCTCTCACACAGATTTCTTGAATGGGGTTGAAGAACCTCAGAGGAGTAGGTTATAAAATCATTCTTAGGGTCAAATGGAGGCCAAATGGGCAAATATGATCATGGTGAGCTCTGAGCTGTTGCTTAAGGGAAACTTGGTCCTTCCCATTTTTTGATTTCCTTTTGTTCATATTTTAAGTTTATTAGAACTGTGGCAACACCAGGAGAGAAATCAATGTTATTGGCCTCTGAATCAATACTAATAGATATATTAGCCAGAGAGTTTAATTTTTTCCCTCACTTAAAATTAACACATGGTTATAAAATATTATAAAAATACATCAGCATATAAATAATCATTTTAATATGTTTATAGGATTCTTTTGATTTCAAGTGCTCAGAAACTTAGGCAAACTGGCTTGAACAGAGAAGAAAATTTATTGGCTCTCCTAACTGAAAAGTCTGGGGAAAGATTCGGCTTCACAAGTAGCTTGATCTAGGAACACAAACAATGTTTCTTTCCATCTTTTAGTTCTGGTCTCTGGAGTTTTGGCTCCATTATCAGATAGTCTCTTTCTTCAAGATGGCAGCCATCTTTGGTTTAAATCCCCTAAGAAGGATCTCTTTCAATAAGCCCATGAAAAGTGTCACTGCAGCTTCTCAGTACTGATAGAACACCTGCCTAATCAGGAAAATACAATAGTCTGAATGGTCAGGTCTGACTCACATCCCATCCAAAGAGTGGTTGAGGCAGAGCATAGCTCCCTAAAGTAAAATCATAGTATGGTCAAATGCAAAGTATGAGTGAATAGATAGCAATGACAACACATTTTCTGATACATGTAGACTAAGAGACTCTATCACCCACAAGACCTTACTGAAAGAACTAGTAAAACATCCAATTCCGCAAGAGAAAAAGTAAACTCAGGAGCAAGAATGGGGTACAAGAAACAATAGTTAGCATAGAAACGGATGAAGTATTTTAGCAAGTTTAAAAAATTACTTAAACTTGAGTGTCCCCCCATCAGACTGCCCCCCAAATGTCTACATCATAATCCCCAGAACCTGTGAACATGTTACCTTAGAGTCAAAAGGAACTTTATAATGTGATTCAATTAAGGATCTTATAATGGGAGATTTACCCTGCCAACTTCGGATTATCTGGGTGGTCTCAATGTTATCACAGGAGTTCTTATAAGAGGGAGGCAGGGGTTCAGAAAGGAGAGAAGACTCTGTGGTGGACTTTGAAGATGGAGGAAGGAGCCACGAGCCAAGAGAAATAGGCAACCCTCAGAAGCTAGAAAAGGCAAGGAAATGGATGGTCCCCTGGAGTTTCCAAAAAGGAACACAGTCCTGCCAATACCTTAATTTTAGACTTCTGACCCCCAGAACTATGAAAGAATAAATTTGTGTTTTTTTAAGGCACGGAGTTTGTGATAATTTATTACAGCAGCAATAGGAAACTAATATAGTACTAAACATAAAAACTAAGTTTTCTATATTTTGCAAATAAAAATAGAACATCTAGTTAATTTTTTTTGTTTATCTGAAATTGAAATTTAACAGAGCACCCTATATTTTACGTGACAACTGTAATAAAACATAACTTTTTTGTTATGTTGGATATTTTTTGTTTTATTATGTTATTAATAAAATAATGAAAAAAGAAACAAAAAAGGGTAATGAACAAAATCAGAGAAGGCATTTGATGGGTAGTTTAAGTCATGATGTAAATGTTGGTAGAATTCTCCCACTGCATTTGGTAAACTGGCAGTAGTGACTTTTTATAGGCTCAAGCGGCTTTGTATAGAGTGGAAGGGATCTTCTTAGGCTGCAGGAAAAAGGTAACAAAGTATTCCTGGAAATGATGCATAGTCTGATGAATGTAGTGTGAGAAGGATTTACACTTTCCAAGAGGAATGATATTTAGTCTTGCTCACTCTTAGTTTCCTCATCTGTAAAACAGGGAGAAAAACAATACTTTAGGGCTTCCCTGGTGACAGAGTGGATGAGAGTCCTCCTGCCGATGCAGGGGACACGGGTTCGTGCTCCAGTCCGGGAAGATCCCACATGCCACGGAGCAGCTGGGCCCGTGAGCAATGGCCGCTGAGCCTGCGCGTCCGGAGCCTGTGCTCCGCAACAGGAGAGGCCACAGAAGTGAGAGGTCTGCGTACTGCAAAAAAAAAAACCCAAAAACCAATGCTTTAATTCCTCTTTAAGAAGGTCTGAGAATTAATAAGATAATATGTAGAAAGTGTTTGAACTAGTATTGACCAAGTAATAGTCAGTAAACAAATGTTTAGCTATTATTATCATGACATCTACCAGTAGACAGTGACACAATTATGTATATACACACAGTGCCTTCTGTGTTGGGGACACTGATTTTTCCGACTATATTCTAACCAATCATGTTTAATTGATGTGTGTTTAGACAATATAGGCAACTCTTCTTCCCTAGTCTCTGCACGTTTTTCTCGAATTTCATTGTAAGTTCATTTTATTTTATTTTTACTTATTTATTTATTTATTTTTGTGGTACACAGGCCTCTCACTTCTGTGGCCTCTCCCATTGCGGAGCACAGGCTCCGGACGCGCAGGCTCAGTGGCCATGGCTCACGGGCCCAGCCGCTCCGCGGCATGTGCGATCCTCCCAGACCAGGGCACGAACCCGCGTCCCCCGCATCGGCAGGCGGACTCCCAACCACTGCGCCACCAGGGAAGCTTCATTTTATTATTTAATGCTACTTTCTACGTATCTAAAATTCATTTTTATTCCATCCCCCATTTCACCAATGAAAATCTAAATTATCTATGTATTATCTATGTATCTATGTAAATCCTATGCCTAGGATTGATTCCATTGTAGTCAGCTATGTACCTGAATTTTAATTTTATTTAAGACATATATTTTCTAGTTTATTGATTAATAAGAATGAAGAGGGCTGATCCAACTAATGTCAATGATAAGTGGCAATGTAGCCACTTACTGATGTATCTCATCAAATGTATGATGAGAATGTGACCATCACTCATTTTGAAAGAATTAATTTTGTAAACATTTATCCTATTTTTGATATATGTCTTCCTTATTGTGTCAGTATAACATGATTATTTTAAAAGTAATTTTATTATTTTATCTATATGTTGCAAAAGAAAAAGATTAGTGATTTTTTTAGCTGGATTGATTAATTTGATTAAGTATTGTCATGATGAACTTAGCCTTTATTTTTCATTTTCCCTGATAAATTTTTCTAAATTAGTTATGAAAATTAAATTTATAAATTTAATATAAGTAATATAATATGCACTTCAAATCCCATAATATAATTTTATTTTATAACCTGGTAAGATGACTACATTTGAACATTTTTATGAAGATGTGATTGTCATTTTTTATGTTCTGCGCATCTACACTCACATACAGCTTGGTGGTTATCAAACTACTGCACTGAATGATCACAGAAACACAGTTCCTCATAATTTATTAAGTTGTTTTAATAGCACTGTTAATTCTGCTATGAAATTTATTTGATCCTAGGAGATTCATTAATTGATGTATTAATCTAAAATACTAGAAGTATAACTATCTGGAATGTATTCCTCCATCAATAAAATATAAGGATCTTTACCTATTTGAGAGTAATTTTAGAATAAAAGAGAACTAAGAGTGGGTCCAACTTCCTTATTTTTCAGGTGAAGAAACTGAGCCTCAGGGAGATGAGGAAGTTTTCATCATTCTAGGTATGACTTTTGGTGAGTAGCTTTCAAAGAGATAGCATTTTGATCTACATTGTTTCCACATGGAATTGGCTTTTCAGTCATTTTAATTTTATTTAAAAATTTTTGATTATTAAAATATCCAATAAAACATTGCTGTTGTGCTTTCCAATCTTCCCCACATATGATTCACATTCCATTTCTCTGACACGGATGGAAAAACCAAGAGGTACTCTACAAAGATACATATCAGTGTCACTATTATCAACGATTTTTCTTAAGTGCCTACGACACATTCTTCCTTTAAAAAAATCTATACAAATTTCAAAGGGAAAATATATAGTAACTGTATAGATTTTATAGTCAAATGAGTATTTCTATAGCTTTGATTGGCTTTAACTTAATTTTTAAAAATTTTATGGAAGTATAGTTGATATAAAATGTTGTGTTTAATTTCTGCTATAAAGCAAAGTGACTCAGTTATACATATATGTATTCTTTTTCATATTCTTTTCCATTATGGTTTATCAAAGGATACTGAATATAATTCCCTGTGCTATACAGTAGGACCTTGTTGTTTATCTACCCTATATATAATAGTTTGCATCTGCTAATACCTAACTCCCAATCCTTCCCTCCTCCACCCCTCTCCCCTTAAATATAATTAATTTTTTTTTGTATTTAAGACACTTGCAGACTCTGGAATCAGAAAGCTGTATTTAAAGTGAATTTATGGCTTCAACATGTTGGTAATTATAAGCTAGCATCTAAGACCCATAAGAAACATATGTGTGTACACACTCAACAAATGTAAAATATGTATGTTCACAACATACACACATACACATATACATATATATGATACACATATACATATCATATATATGTGTGTATATATATGTGTGTGTGCATATAAATATATATAGTGCATGTATGTGTGTGTGTGTGTGTGTGTGTGTGTGTGTGTATAAATGTAATGGTCTTGTGGAGCCAAGCTGCAGAAGCTAGACTTACTTCATATACTAATCCATGTTTTCTAGCTTCACGGGGGCTTAGATTATTTTCTATTGAGCTTTCTTTTCCACTGAATTAAAAGAAAAAAATCAGGGACTAATTTGCTAAGCCACAAAGCCCACTCAACTCATTTTAATCTGTGGATGTGCTGAATATGAAAGAAAGACATGAATGAAAATGCGAACCCTTTCTTTGAGTCATAAAATTCCCAATAGAACTTAGATTCTTTTCTTGAAATGAATACTCTATGTGTCTAGATGTGTAAACATTACATGCATAAAATATCTATATAATAGACTTGTATAGACCTTAACGTGTTGATTTTCAAATGCATCTGTGATATGGTCTAACAGTAAATCTTTTTATTATAAACTGTTATTATATTTGAAACCATTATGTGCTTGGAACACCTGGTTAATCTTTGGCTTAAATTCTATGTCAGCCAGGTGTCTGTCCTCTTAGGGATCACAGAAAGATTGGACCTCGTTTAAGTGTGAAATAATCCTGTTGCTTCTATCTGAGAGTGAATGAGCCCAGGATTAGATCAGATAAAACACACTCAAGCTAAAGTGCACAAGGTGGATTATGCAAGAAAAGAGGATTTAGTGAAGAACGGATCTACAACTTTTTGTTAACACAGAGAATGGTGGCTTTTGTAAGCAACATTTGTGGAAACTCAACTGGAGCTTTAAAAGCTATGTCTTTTGTTGTACATTTCTCTGCATACATTTGCTTTGTAGTTGGGAATGCTAACTTTGGAAGCCATGCTGGGCCAGGACTCATGCTCATTTTGCCTAATGAAAGGCTAAGGATGTACTTCTACTCATACATTCTTGTTTTGTCTTCTTTGAAGTTTATAATGCTCTCCTGAAAGATGTGAAGTTCATTAGGTTGTTATTATCATGACCACAAATCAAATATCTGTTCCCTGGGGAGTGATAAGCTTCAAGTATAAACTGTACTTACTATAATATTTACTTAATTACTAACATACTGTCTCTTGTTCTTAATATTTAAAAAAAACTATAAAGATCTATTAGGGTACATTCTGAATTTAATGTTTATACTTGTTATGTTATTAATGTTTTCATGCATCTTCTCAAAGTTACAAGTTATATATACAGCTGAAACATATATGTAGGCAAGAGATGCTTTCAGCATTGCTAGTGTAAGATTTTGCACTAGAACTTCTAAATATCATAATTCTATGCAACTCCCCAGCTGTAGAAGTTTTTCTATATTCAGAGGTATGTTCCTTCAGCTTAGAAGTTTCAACATTTCTGTTTTAACATATGAGTCTTTTAAATGGAAAGGGAAAGAGACATTGTATGCATCCATTGGTTTTAGTTTGTGATAGAACCAACCAGTGGAACTTCTAACATAGGGTTTAAATGATTATCAAGTCCTCTCAATTATTTCTACTTTATTGTAATCAATTTAAATATCTATATATTCTCTGGTCAACCAAATTATTAACTATTGGTTGTCAATGAGTACCTCTCATACCTGTTTTTACCTGTATCACTGGGCCACGTGTTATATTTTCTGAGTGTTTTTGTTAATGTTGTACTTAAAAGAGATGACCAAGTAGACATGGCCAAAAAGCAGGTAATTCTGGAGGTCTGGGTATAAAATTATTACTTGAATTAATCAAATTTCTGATTGAGAAACTCTTTTAATACAACTAAGTTAAGAACGAGCTTAACAATCGTACCTTCTTCAGAATTTTGTTTTGCTATAATTCATTCCTAATGAAGAAGTGTTAAGCATATTTATGAGACTATGGAAATATTACATACATGATGAGAAATATCTCTACTCTTAATTATAAGAGAATGTGATTCAAGAGGAAAAGAAAAGTCTGGCTTCTTCAAAATACCTTTCTTACCAGTCTACCACAAAGATATAATTTTTATCAAGAGAATACTTTATTAGATATGTACTTTCTGTGACTTTCTTAAAATGTCTTAAAACTTGAGTAATAAATTCAAAAATGGACAAATTAAGCCAGTAGAAGGTGATAGCAGATGAATGGCTCATTCAATGTACATTATTATATGTAATGTTGTATTAGGAAACAAATGAATATAAAATAGCTCAATTACTGTTGAAGCATATGAGAGGAAGTCTTTGTCAACGGGATTTCAATGAGAGAAATAGATTTCTGGCGTCCTCATTTGGATACTGAATAATTCAGTAACAATTCTTTCTGATAAATAATGCCATGATTTTACTTTAGCTATCAAGAGATTTGTGCCAAATACATGACCCAATGCCCTTAATTCTATAGGAACATTTGCTATGCATTTTTGCATGCTAATGTTTCTCATGGACTTTTTTTTCTTAATCACATTTTCCCTTCAGTAAGATTCCTTTGGTTATTAATATCATCCTTTTGTATCACCAGTATTTATGTAGTCTACTTTAAATCCTTCTGTGGAATGAAACAGGAAAAAATATATAAATAATGCTATAAATGATCTATAACTCTATGAACTTATTTAATTTTATGTACTCTGTACATTATAATTATTATATATTTCACTAAGTGGAATTTGTATACATTTTCTCACTTAAATTTAGAATATATGGCAGTTTACCCAGAGAGTTTAATAAGTTTTTTATATATTTTTTAAAAATATGTTACTGACATATGAACCATAATTTATAATGGTGGTTTTCAAAGAATTGTCAGTTGATCAACTGGTCCACAGGCAGTTTGGGAAGAAAAAGTTGTGCAATTTTTGTTCACATACATTTGAGAAATTTGAAAAAGAAGGCTGATTAAGATTATCATAAAAATCCTGGCATCTGCTTAGTAATCTTTACTGTATTAAAGATTGTGAAGGTACTGAAAAGAATGTATTTGTCAGTTTATCTCAGCTGCATTTATTTTTCAGTAGACAGCTCACTTGGTTAATTTCTTTTCATATCATTGTGTATTATATTCCATATATGTTAAATATTTATTTTTATTTTAACTAATAGGTTGTGTTAGGTCCCTACTTGTTTTATATTATAAATGGCTGAAAAGTTGGTCATTGAAAATCAAAAGTCTTGAAAATCAAAAAGCACTATTCAGAATAATGCCATAGTTAAATACTTAACAATACTCCAGTGAAATTATAAAATGTAAAGCTGTATGCATAGGAATAAGAGGATATATCATGATGTCTCTGAAGAAAATGATAAAGAAAACTGGGACAAAATGTGACACAATATCTGAAAACTGTCTTTTATTCAGCCAACTAGAGACCATCTTAATCCTCAGGATATTGTCTCTTATAAAGTATGATTAAATAGCAACATAAAGCTATGGAGACTTTTATGCCATTTTTAAAAGCAAAATGAACTCATTGGTAAATATCTCCAGAACAATTACAAATTCATGCTTTTTAGCAAGAAATTGATGAATTTTTCTGCTAAAATAGAGAATAATCAAAATTTACTACTTTCTAAATAGTAAAACCATTTGCAAATCACACATTGCCAACAAGCATATACAACCATCTGCAAAGTGACAAATATTATGTTCAGTAGAAAGCAAGGCAAGTTGTTGGCAAAATTCCTTTATCAAATGACACCATTTGGTTTTGTATATCAATAAGCACACGACCGGGAAGAGAAACATTATGTTGGGTGAGTGTGAAGAGATTTTGACTTACAGTTGGATGAAACCTACAAAGTGGGAATCCGTTCTTTATATATGTGCAGGGAAAGATATATGCTCAATAACTTATTATGATATTCATTTCCAAACACCAAAACAATAGGAGAAGAATTCTTATTTTATGAGCCATGACGTGGATTGGAGAAGGTGCTTCAGGTTCATTTCTGAGGGAATACAAGCAATGCGTGCATCAGGAAAGGCATTGCTAAGTGAATAAAGCAGTTCTGTTGATCCACACACTGCTTTGCCCACATACTGCTTTATTCGTAGATACCAGTTGGTGGTTAACAAAATGCCTCCTGATTTTGATTAGTGCTGAAAGAAATGGTGAAAATTGTGGTCCAATGATGCTAAACGTTTGAGAAACCCTGTTAAATATCAGGCTCTGATAGTGCCTCATTACAATTATTGTTAGAACTTTTCTAATTAGTTTCTGAAAGCATTCTTGACTCACTCTAATCCACGGGTCGGCAAATTTTTTTTCTGTAAAGTCTTCAATTGTAAATACTTTCAGCTTTGCAGGACATATGGCTTGTGTTGTAACTAATCAACTCTGTCATGGTAGCACAATATGTAAACAAATAAGTGTGGCTATGTTGTGATAACACTTTATTCACAGTGTTATCGGAACATAAACACTTATTCAAGTAGTGGGCTGGATGTGGTCCATGGGCTGCAATTTTCTGACTCCTGCTAATCTGTCTGATACTTCTTCCAGAGAAAGGAGAGGTAAATGTTATGTGAAAGTTTGATCATAACACACCTCTGAGAAACAGCTTTCATTTTCCTTTGTCTGTAATTAAGGTCTGGCTTCTTTAGAATCATATTCCAAGATTTTTCTTATTTGACTTCTCTCTCCCTTTGGAATCTCGTCTTACACTTTTCTTCAGTATGCCCTTGGGATTAATGCTTAAACCATTCAGAGTTCCTTCAGGGTGCCATGGTCTTTAGGCCTCTGTGCCTTTAAGGAGAATGTGTACCTTGGACATATCTTGACTATCTATACAACTTAGTAGTTGTACTATTATTATTTGTTACGTGTCTGACTACTGGATTAGAATGTGAGTCCCTCAAGGGAGTAAAGTATACTTTATTTTTGTATAGATAGAATTGAGGGTGGTGCCTGTTCAATTCTAGACACTCAGTAAATGTTTGTCAAAAATAGTCAAATGATTAAAGCTCATTCACTACTGGAGAGATTAACCTCCAAAGTATTGGAAAACATACTTGTCCTTTCTGAATTTCTTTTACATTTTTAGCAAATATTAAAATGTTAGACTCCATTTAGATAGTGGGATTTATTAATGCATTCCAATTGCATGTGCCTTACCCGACATAATCATTCAAGAGATAATTTTAGTAAAGCCTAAAAAAAGTAAATAAAGAGCCTGATTTCTGTTCCTAGCCAAGATGGGATAACAGAGACTGGATTTACCATCCCATCTGAAATAATGGAAAAACTGGACAAAATATATGAAACAATAGTTCTCAGGAGGGGGAAGGGTAAGCTGTGACAAAGCGAGAGAGAGACATGGACATATATACACTACCAAAAGTAAGGTAGATAGCTAGTGCGAAGCAGCCGCATAGCACAGGGAGATCAGCTCGGTGCTTTGTGACTGCCTGGAGGGGTGGGATAGGGAGGGTGGGAGGGAGACGCAAGAGGGAAGGGATATGGGAACAGATGTATATGTATAACTGATTCACTTTGTTATAAAGCAGAAACTAATAAAAAATAGTTCTCAAAACTTTGGACATCAGACAACAAAGAACAGTGATCCGTCCTTGAGAAATGGGACACATATGAGGTGAGCACTGTAATAGACCCAGCTTATTATCTGGAATTTTTTTCCAGGTTGCAGTGTAAAGAGGAGGGAAATAGTAGTAGTTGGCAGTTTCCTTGAGAAAACAAGCCAATGGAGAGTCTAGGAAATTCACAGTCACCTTAAGGGAGAAAAGAGTACAGGAGAGGAGAGAGCTGCCCAGAGAGAAAACTCCAGAGATCTTCAGAGGGCCCCCCCTTGTGTATTTGGCTGAGTACTGATCAGTACTTGTGTGTGAGAAAATGACTTGAGAGAAAGAACTGCCAAAATGATTAGAGGAAACAATTCATGGAGATCCTAAAAGTCTGGGAATAGTGTCAGTTACTATTAGAAGTGTCAGTGAAAAACCCGTAGTTCCCAGAAGGGTTTAGTCTCAATAGTAGGACAAAGTTAGCACTAAACTAAACACTATTCTGATCCTAACAATTAAAAGCAAAACCTGTAAGAATACAGGTTTACAATTAAAAGCAAAACCTGTAAGAATTAAGTTATTTCCAATTAACTTATCAGAATAAACTTTAACAGGGTAACAGTTTTATAAGTCTTTCCAGGGAGAGGCAATTTTTATCTGTCTTATGGTTTATATATGCTATCTAGAAAGTTTAGAGTTAACCCCCTGAAGGATTGCAAATTACTTATTCACCTAGTTTTCTCATTCACACTTTCACTCATTTGTTTCCTCAATGAATTCACAGGAAAGTTTACTCTTCCAATGTTCTCATCTTTTTCCCGGATTTTACAATTCCTGCCCATCAGATGCTCTTTGCTATGTCCTCTCTCTACTTAATGTGTCCTCCCCAACTTTCTCCAACTCACCCGCACTCCCACTTCCCACCCCTCACTGACCTTACAACTGACCACCTTGGGGTTGTTTGGAGAAAATCCACTCTCGCAAAGAGATAAATAGTTGTTATAATACATATGTTGAACAAACACTATCTGTGACACCATCAAAGTGCAACTTTTCTTTGTATCTCACCATCAGTTTAAAATTTGTTCCTTGTGGGGGCTTCCCTAGTGGTGCAGTGGTTGGGGGTCCGCCTGCCGATGCAGGGGACACGGGTTCGTGCCCTGGTCTGGGAAGATCCCATATGCAACGGAGCAGCTGGGCCCGTGAGCCATGGCCGCTGAGCCCGCGCGTCCAGAGCCTGTGCTCCGCAACGGGAGAGGCCACAACAGTGAGAGGCCCGCGTACCGCAAAAAAAAAAAAAAATAAATAAATAAATAAATTTGTTCCTTGAGACCAACGTATCTATCTCTGGATAGAAACTTGGGATGATATTATGAATTTTGTGCTCACTCTGAGTTATAGTCTTGGTTCAGTAATTAGAAAGTGTCCAGTAGAAGATAATCAATACTTCAATTTTCTTCCCAAGTTAAACCTTTCTTCCCTTCCCACAAGCTAGTTAGTGGTTGCCTGAACTATCATATAATGATGATGATTCAATTCCCTCCCTTTTTTCCTACTTTTCTTCTTCACTTGGTAGCTGCTATGTTAGGTCATTTCAGGTTCAAGAAGAGAAGGAGGAAAGGTAAGAGACAAGGCTTTGCTCATTAGGTTGAGTGGCTTTCTATACTTTCTGTGTCCAACATATGATAAAAGTCAAACTTCAGGGGGGATATAAGGGTTCTTTGGAGATTTCTATCAATGGGAGCACTCTTGTGAAGTTCCTCTGACCCCAGGTGGACCCTACTCTATACTGAGTGGTCCACTGCAATTCATTCTGCAGGTTCTGGCATCCAAATGTGCCTTCAGCTTCATGCTGCAACCCTTCAGTCCTCCCTCTGAATAGGACCTAAAACAGTACTATGTATTTGTCCCTAGTAGTCCATTTGGAGTAAGAAATTTTCTCATGCATCTCTTGCATCTACAAGGCAAATATTCTCTTGTAAAATCTTCATGTAGGCATTCTTCTCTCACGCACTTTAGAATCTGGTATGTCATATTGGCTTTTGAGTTGAAACTTCAATTTTAACCCTATGGTACTAATTAGGCTTAAAGTCTTACATCTCTCATGATCATTAAAAGCAATTACTCCTTAAGACATTCAAAGTAATCTCTGGCTATAGAGTTTCAGGTCTTACTAGGTAAGAGTGAACATTTTATACATGCACATATGCAAGGTGTTCAGAGAGACAAAAATTATTCCCAGACTCTTGGAAATCATTCCACAAAGTCAGCTGCCATAAGCTTTAGCTATACTGTTTATCCCCAAACTATTCAAACTAGAAAAGAGGGAAGTTTTCATTGCTTTACAGGTTTGAAAAATCTATCCCCTTCCTTCTCTTTCTCCAGTGCATGCTTGGCCTATAGGAACCATGCTTTCTTGTTACTTTGGACCAGGAGACAAGTTTAACAATTTCTTCACAAAATACTTTTAAATAACTAATTTACAGCATTATTTGTAGGTATTAATTTTTTAAACCTCCTTTCCTATTCTACTCATTCAAATTTACTTTTATCAAATATGGTTGAAAACGAGAAGGACTTTTGCCCTATGCAAAACCCACAAGATATTGGTATAAATCTATAAGTTGGTATAAATTGCAAACTGTAATTGCTAAGGCAGTAGTCATATTCAAATTCCTACATAGGTTAATACAACTCAACTATTGTACCTAAATCCTCAACATATCAATAAAAACAAGTAGGTAGAGAAATTGTAAAAAATTGTGTCTACGTAGAAGTATATACTTACTTTTATCTAATTAGCCTAACCAGGGCAGTTCTTATAATGACTAGTGCTATTTTGTATGAATTGACTCCATCTTTTGGGAAAATGAAGATGGAGGAAAGTAAGAAAGAAGATTTTTACCTTACAAGACTACAGACCCCACTTATTTAGAAAGTGCTCATGGAACACTTTGCCAAAGTTTTTTGTTTGTTTGTTCTGGCTAAAATTGGCTCTCTGTGAGGCTGGATAAAGCATCTTGTTTTCTTGTCTGTTTTCTTGTTGTTCTTCAACTCAGGGCTAGGTGGGTGCCAAAAATGCTATTGAGACAGAGTTTGCTAAGTGCTTTGGGAGACTTCAGGATAAAAGGTAACATATTACATATATAATTAATACTAATATATCATGCGGATATAAGCTTCAGGTTTGTGGTCTCCTCCTTCCTTTCCCTCTACCTCTACAACTTACTTCTTTTTTTTAATGCAATAAATTTATTATGGGTACATATCAAATAGTTATGCTGAGTGAAAGACAAAGTACATACCCTTTTCTTTTTTTATTGAAGTATAGTTTGATTTACAATGTCATGTTAGTTGCAGGTGTACAGCAAAATGATTCAGTTCTCTCTGTCTCTGTCTATGTATATATTATCTATGTATATTAGGCTTAAAATCTTACATCTCATTAAAGAATATATGTATATTTTTTCAGATTCTTTTCCCTTATAGGTTATTACAAAATATTGAGTATAGTTCCCGGTGTTGTACAGTAGGTCCTTGTTGGTTATCTATTTTATATATAGTAGTGTATATATGTTAATCCCAAACTTCCAATTTATCTCTCTCCCCACTTCCCCTTCGGTAACCATAAATTTGTTTTCTATGTCTTTGGGCCTATTTCTCCTTTGTAAATAAGTTCATTTGTATCCTTTTTTTTCAGATTCCACATATAAGCAATATCAGATGATATTTATATTTATCTTAATTTGATAATCTCTAGGTTCATCCATGTTGCTACAAAAGGCATTATTTCATTCCTTTTTATGGCTGAGTAGTACTCCATTGTGTTTATACATATACAATGTATACATATAAATGTATATATATTTAGCTCCTTAAAAAATTAAAAATAAAGTTACCATATGATCCTGCAATCCCACTCCTGGGCATATACCAAGAGAAAACTAATTTGAAAATATACATGCACCCCAATGTTCACTGAAGCACTATTTACAATAGCCAGGACATGGAAACAACCTAAATGTCCATCGACAGATGAATGGATAAAGAAGATGTGGCATATATCAATATATATTCCACTTCTTTTACAGTATTTCAAACAAAGAACAGCCAGTCATTTTAGGGCAGCCATGGAAAGATTTTGAGCCACAGCACACTTCTCGGACCTCTGTTCATGCTATCCCTTTCCTCCAAACTGTGCAACTCAAATCCTTTGGCATAAGTAATGTATATTTGATGTGATAGATGAAAATATGAAGGCTGGGATGATATGTGTATAGCAATACAATGTAAAAATGTTTTAATGATTTCAAGCTACTGATTTGTATGTTTTGTACAGCATGAGATCTCAGTTGGCCATCCTATTAGATATGCATCATATTTCTAAAAATATGGCAAATATGAATCTGTATATCTCTTCCCATGGTTAAAACTTTTTGAAAACTTTTTTCATAACACCAATTTTCAATCAGATCTGACACTATAACTTGATTGTAAATATTTCCTTAAAATGAATATAATATTTAAAATGCAATTTTTAAAGACTAAAATCAAGCCACAGGAGATTGAATAACATATCTGAAGTGATCTTAAGAATACATATACTGAGGCACCACTTTTTAATTTAAACTCCTGTTATTACAGTAACTAGTCACAAAATGGTTCCCTATGTATGCAATATGTTAGCTGTAATGTTGCTTAAATTGAACAGAGGAGTGCCTTCTAATAATGTATGTTTACTTCATGAACTTGTGGGCAATTACATTGTAATTATGTCTTTGTAGGTGCTTTTTACTGACATATAGAGTGCCAGTACATTTTAAATGTAATTGCAATTCTCTGTACCACTTAGCAAAGCTGAAAATTGTTAAAGGTTTGTAAATTACCTACATTTAGACCATAAGCAACTGGGCAAATTAAGTGACACTGTCAGTAAAGTTACAACATAAATTGGTACCAAGTATAAACTCGAGGTAGACTTTCTTTTCTAAATTAGAATGTTGTTTACAGAGTGCCTTCTAAAAAATGAATAAATAAATAAGCAAAAAAAAAAAAGAAGAAAGAAAAGTGCATACTGCTCATGATCAGCCTTTTAGTGCACATGAAAAACAATGACTGGTCTGAAATAATGTTGCCAATTGTAAAGCTGTTTAAAATTAGGAATTTGAATTGGTTGTATGGTACTTGGAGTAAATGAGTATATGATTGCTCTGGAGAAGACCTTCCTATGCAGAATTTTTGTGAAACTATGTAGCAAACTGGGGAAAACCTGGCATTCAGAGTTGAACAGAATTCTGTCATTTTTTATTTCTATGGCCTTGTTCAAGTTACTTTATTCTTGAGCTTCAATTTTTTAATCTAAAATATGAGAAGAATAATAGCCAGCTTCAAAGGGCTACTGTGAAGATTAAGATGGAATATTGCATTCAGGCCCTCAAAAAAGGTGAGCTCCCTCAGTCTTACCTTCTCCTGATGGGTGATTTTGTCTGCTACTTAATAAAATTTTTTTTTTCTTTAGACGTTGTGAAGGCTTCCCTGAGACTGTGTTGAATCAGCCATGAAACTGCAAAGCTTACACAGATTTATTTCACCCCATGGGATTAAAGAAACCTAGTGACGATTGTATACTGAAAAATGTTCACTTTTGCTTCTGAAGCAATGTCCCATAGAGGAGACCAGTCTCCAAAGACCGGCAACAGCAGTTAAGGAAATTAATTGTGAAAGTATTACTCTGTCACTTTGTGCCTTCAGGCCAGTCGCTTATTGATGGCAAGGGTTTAGGTTCGGATAAAACCATTTCACCCATGCAAGCCCTCTCCATTAAACGGGAAACGAGCCTCTGAGCTTGACAGCTCAGAGGGCTCTGCTGCTCAGAAAACCATTCTTAGAGGGTCATTTTATTTAAGTGTAAGATTAGAGAGAAAGTCAGGGCGAGGCCACGTTCTTAGAGTACAAATAATGAATTAATAATATGATAGAATTACGTGCATTTTTAAAAGTCCCATATTCATATGACATACAAATGATTACAATTAACGTTTTTAACTGGGAGATCCTGTAGCTGTAGAGAGAGGCATTGAATAAGCATCAGACAGCCGCTCACAGGCAGCTATTTCTCACTTACCAAGTAATCTCAGGCATGTCACTTGCCACTCGGAGTCACAATTTCCTCTTAAAAAAATAACAGTAATTAAGAGCTGCCAATCCACCTCAGTTTTAACTTTGTAAATCAAATAATGCATGAGAAAAGACTTTATCAAGTATCTATACAGTATAGTAGTTTATAGTGTACTGATATTTTTTGTAGACATTTGGCCTGGAAACGTAAAACTATGATATTTTTCCTTTCCCATAGTTCTCTTTCACATATTCTTATGTTTTTTTCATCTTGTCTAGAGGTATAACTGAATATTGTTTTATGTATCAGGAGAGTCAAAGAAAAAGCTGCCACCACATTCAAACAAGCAAAAACAGTGGCACGTGTGCTCTGTAATATGTTCCAATTTCCCCAGAGATGAGACCAATAGAAGTGTATCCATAGATGGAAGAAGTAAGCCAGCCTCAGTTGTCTGTTCATAAAGGAAGCTGGGTCAGTAGAGTCCTGTGAAGAGAAGCAAATTTGACTTAAGGTTGGCAGTAAAGGGAGCTTCTCAGGAGGTAGAAGGACTGTTTAAAGTAGATTTGGGATTTCACAGGGCTCAGAAGAAGGAGGTATCAGGTCCAGGAGCACACAGTAGCATGGTATCAAGGAAGTTTTCTGGAAAGCTAGAGGGCTAAGGGTGACAGGGATTAACAACTCCATGAAACTCACTGGCCTCCAGATCTGGCCAGTGAGAAGACCTCGGGCATTTTCAGAGTCCCATTGAGGCCTGAGGTCTTTGTTCAGCTCTGAAGTCTTTTGATCCAGCTCAAAATGGAATATCAGCACAAGGTGTTTCAGAATCTCTAGAAAATCTATGTCCAGTGAGTTGAGGGAGGGATTTAATTTCTCTGAAAATGAAATGAGAAGTTTTCTTTTTCTTTTCTTTTTTTAAAATAAATTTATTTTATTTATTTTTATTTTTGCCTGCGTTGGGTCTTTGTTGCTACATGTGGGCTTTCTCTAGTTGTGGCGAGCAGAGGCTACTCTTCCTTGTGGTGTATGGACTTCTCATTGTGTTGGCTTCTCTTGTTGCGGAGCACGGGCTCTAGGCGCACCAGCTTCAGTAGTTGTGGCACGCAAGCTCAGTAGTTGTGGCGCACAGACCTAGTTGCTCCGTGACTTGTGGGATCTTCCTGGACCAGGGCTCGAACCCGTGTCCCCTGCATTGGCAGGCAGATTCTTAACCACTGCACCACCAGGGAAACCCAGGAAGTTTTCTTGTGGGTCTGATTCTCACAGAAGACCACTGATGCCAGAGAAGCAACATATGTGGAAGGATGGAGCCAGGCAACCAAGAAGTGGCCTCAGAGAGCAAACAACCATGTGTGAGAGGGAATTCCAAGAGGGAGGCTTTCTAGCATCTACATAGCCTACTTCCCATTTTGACCCCAGGATTGGCCTTATTAGACAAATGCTTAAATGGAAGTGATTTTGTTGTAGGTTAACTCTGCTGGGTGTGAAGGGTAGACAATAGAGAATATAATGTTGGCGATGAAAATAAAGTCCATTTGAACAGTAGTTAGACTTAAAAAGTACTCTTAAATATATTTGTTTCTCTGAACTGCTTGATCATAAGTGGGATTGATTCGGCATATATTTGGGCCCACATTCTACAGAAGGGGAAATCAAGATTGACAAAAGACAAATGACCTGAAAACGGATTGAGGGAGTGTTAGGAAAAGTCTACCCCTCAATATTTCCCTGTCCCAGCAGTGAGAAACCTGAACCACTGTCCAGTTGTGATAATGAATTACCCTGATGGCTGTTAGGTGGTGAACAGAAGCTGAGGTTCCAAAGGCCTGACACCCATAAATGTGGAAAAAATGAAATTATGGAGGAGACAGCTGTATTAAAGACTTGGAGGGGGCTTCCCTGGTGGCACAGTGGTTTAGAGTCCGCCTGCCGATGCAGGGGACACAGTTTTGTGCCCTGGTCCGGGAAGATCCCACATGCCGCGGAGCGGCTGGGCCCATGAGCCATGGCTGCTGAGCCTACGCATCCGGAGCCTGTGCTCCGCAATGGGAGAGGCCACAACAGTGAGAGGCCCGTGTACCACCCCCCACCAAAAAAAAAAAAAGACTTGGAGGAAGGGTGTCATTCTTTCTCTTTTTCTTATTAGAAACAGTTACTTCTTCTAGATAGAGAGCATGTCATATTAGCTTTATTTATTAACTAACACATTATTTCCCCACTGAAACAGATAAAAATCAGCTCACTTCAAGGTGATAATTATACTCACATTTACTGAAGGCTTGTATTCAAGGGCACCCTAAACTCTTTATAGGCATTCACTTATTTAACACTCAAGTGAAGAAACTGGTATTCTCATTTTGCATACTAGGAAACTGAAGAATGCAGGGTTTAAGCAGTTGGGACTTGGAAGGTCATAGACTTGGGACTTGGAAAAGGCAGGACTCAAAAACCCAAGTGGTCCAATTCTGGAGCCCGTTCTTAACTAAAGTGTGATGAAAATAAGAACAAAAACTAACAATATATTTAACAAGAAAATGATACTTTTATATCACTAAACCTCTAAAATCTTATTAAAGAAAATTAAAGCCACTAGAAACATCTTTAACGTCTAAACAGCCATTAACACCATCTTCTTAGGAGGGATCTTAGTGAAGTCTTATTCTCTCCTTAAGGCTCAGTGGAAAGCTATGCAGCCTTTTACCCAGAGCAGTAATAAAGTTTGTGCTGGGATGTTGTTGGTCACAATTGGTTCTTGTCTTGTTCTTGTTTTTTTTTTTTTTTTTTTTTTTTTCAATACGCGGGCCTCTCACTGTTGTGGCCTCTCCCGTTGTGGAGCACAGGCTCCAGATGCGCAGGCTCAGCAGCCATGGCTCACGGGCCCAGCCACTCCGCGGCATGTGGGATCCTCCCGGACCGGGGCACGAACCCGTGTCCCCTGCATCGGCAGGCGGACTCTCAACCACTGCGCCACCAGGGAAGCCCTATTTGTTATTTTTAATGCATGTGAATAAAAATTGCCCACTAGTTGAAAGATGAAAACACCTCGTGAATCCATGGCTTCTCCTCCCTTCTCACTGGCACAGTATGACTCTCAGCCTCTTACTAGCTCACCTCTGGGTTACTACTGTGGTCTCTTGGCTGAGCTCTTTCTGTCCAGGCTTCTCTCAAATTTAGTCCCTGCTGCACCCAAGCTCTTCCAAGTGGCTTGCACTGCATTGACTTTCCGTGGCTCTCTACTATTTTTCACACTAAATCCACCCTTCTCTGTGTGACTTGCCAGCCTCCCACCATTCTCAGTGCATACATTAGCTACCCAGGTATATTTCTGACCCTTTTCTATCAATCAGACTCCACTCAAAAAAGCATGCCATCTTCATTCCCAGCTTGATTGTTTTACTCTCCCTAAGTCCCCTGCCATCTTCTTTTCCTCTGCAAACCTACACATTACTCACGGCTTAGTTCGTGTCAACCCTTCATAGTAAAGCCTTCTCTGATGGCCAAATCTTCATTAATTTCCCTCTCCTTTGAACTCCTATATAATATTTCTTCTGTAGTATGAAATTAAATAGGTGCTTAATTATGTATTATATCAGTTATTATTGTTTCAAGGTAGAAGTCTTATCTTCCTAATTCAAGTAGCTCCCTTGAGGGAAAAGATATTTTCTTTACTCTCTCTCAATAGCATAGATTAATCAAAAGTTTTGTCTATTGGCAAACCATTGGTTATTTCAGCAGTAAATGCATTTGGATGCAGGTATCAGAGATCCAACCATGGTGACTTGAATGCATAAGGGTTTATAATTATTTTTTCATGTAATTAAAAATCTGGAAGGAGAGGGCAACTGGCATTGGTTCAGTGGCTCAAGAGTGTCCAAGCTGAGGTCTCGGCAATTCTTTCTGGTCTCTTCCTCATGGTCTAGGAAGGGTTCTGGAGCTCTAACCATCCTGTCTAATCTCCAAGCAGGAAGAAGGAGGAGTGGGCAAGAGAGTCACATTTTAAAGCACTTTCCCTAAAGCCCTACCAGACATGTTTACATCCCATTGATTACGTTGATTACCTCTCTTTTCATGGAAAACCACTACAGTAAGTCTCCTACATATGAACCTTCAAGTTGTGAACTTTCAAAGATGGAAACGTGCCCCTGTATGCCAGCTGTTGTACTATACTACTGTACTTTTCAAGGCACTGTACTGTAAGATTAAAAATATTTATTTTTTGTGTTTGTTTTTTATGTATTATTAGTGGAAAAATATTATAAACTTATTTCAGTACAGTACTATATAGCCGATTGTGTTAGTTGGGTACCTAGGCCAACTTTGTTGGACTGAAGAATAAATTGGACTTACGAATGTACTCTCAGAACGGAACTTGTTCGTATGTAGGGGACTTACTGTATTTATAAAGAGGACCAGTTACTAAAAAAAAAAAGAAGACACTAGATATAAAGAAGCAACTACCAGTTTTTTCCACAACGTACCTGACTGAAGACTTTCTCCTTCCGATCCATCCATAACACAACATTGGCAGGCTTACTGTTTTTGCTCATGGCTTTTCCTTTCAAAGCCAAACAGAAGAATGTCCTATGTATTATTACATTATTTAGCCTGACTTTTAGTGCTTTCTCATAACTTGGCCCAACTATACCTGCCCTAATTGTACCTACAAATACCATGTTTACATCCAGGTTTTTCTTTTCATTGTGCTGCTCCTTCCTATTTCTGAATCTGCCCTCATGTACTATGTTCTCTCTACCTGAAATGTTCTAATACTTGACCATCCCATCTTTCCACTGATTCCCTTTGGGAATCTAAGACTTATTCTCCCAGATGCTATGAGTGCTGCTGGCAGATAGCCCTTAGATCTTAGCCTTCTTTGGGGTGTGCCATAGATAAGACAGAAAACTAACCCAAAGTCATGCTTCTTCCCAGGGCAACCCACATCCAATCATGAAAGTGGGGTTGTAAAGGCTTGGCTTCTCACCCCAAGTTGGGATGGCTATAAAGCGTTGTTCCCTCTACAGGGCTCCTCGAATGGTTGCTTGAGGCTCCCAGTGAGACTGTGGGTTCCCTGTCAGCCTGCCTTCTCCTTCTGCCCATTCTTGCTTCCTTCCCTTCTCTTCTCTAGTGCGGATTCCAAAAGCATCCTAAGGAAAACCTCCAGCTCATGTTCTGCTTCCAAGGGAACCCAACTCACAATGCTTCTCATTCCTGCCTTTCTTAAAACTGCCACTTTGATTGTCTTTATATCGACCCCCTGAAAAACTCCCTACAAGGACTAAGTGAAGGGTCCACAAAGGTTTACATGGTTTCCTCCCACCCTGAAGTCAGTGTCTCTATTATGTGGTGATGATGATCATAAGGAAAAAGAAGAGATAATTAAAATTATCAACATTACACAACTTACTGGCTATTTGGTCCATGATAACATTTACAGATTTGTCTTTACAAAATATGTATAAAATGATTAATATGACACATAGGCACTCAAAACACAGAAAAGAAAGGAATATAATTTATTTTTTTTCCTTTTCTTCCCCAGAGTGAATAATATTATGCTATCCATACAGTAGGAAAGACACTTGTTGATTAATAGTTAAAGCTCAAAAACCTCTGAAACGTCCTACCTATATCAGGCTTCCCTACGTAAGGAACAGTGGTCCCTGACATGTTCATAAAGAACAGAAGCTCTCATCCTTGGTGAACCACTCAATCCTGTTGCTGTCCTTCTTCTGAATCCATCTGTTTCCTTCCCCCTTGCTCCCCCAGTTCTCCCAAATGCCATGTAAGCTCCATTCTCTGCACTAAACCCTTCATTGGAGGAATTCCTAGAGTAGCTTCTGTTTTTTTGACTGTACCCTGGCCAATATTGAGGTATCGTGTCCACTCCAATCACTTAGTGATCATCTTTACCATACAGAAAGGTTGCCATCCCATGTGTATTTCCTTTGTCTGTTACTATTTCAACATTGAAAAACATTTCTTATGAACAACAACAAAAAAACCCAATCGTCATCATAATTGGGAATCCATAGTTCAAAACATTTTTTTTCAGAAAATAGTATTTGAAAAAAGTCCTTATGAATGCTATAAAGCAGAACACTAATGATTAAAAAAATTAAATGTTGAGATCCACTTCTTCACGCAGATATAGAACAAAGAATAACCTACATTATGACTGCACATAAAAAATAATGCTGTGCAGCAACATGAGTTTCCAACAAATTTGATAACCTGTTTCTGTCTCCCCCTTTCTCCATTAAATTGAACTCTCTGAATTATTCATGAGGGCTATTTTAATGGGATAATTTTTTCTTGCAAACGCTGACACTAATACTGAGGAATATCTCTAGGTATTCATCTTGGATAAATAAGGCTCCTGGTAACTAGTTTTCTTGATGCTTCACCTTATTCAAATGAACAAATATGGAAGTAACTAATGTTGACAATTTCTTTTACACTTAATGTTTTCAGTATGTTTCTCTCCATATATGTCTAGCCAAACATATGTTTACTCAAGAATTAGCCAGGATAATAAATTAAATGAAAGTGAAGCATAAAGTTAAGCAAATCTCAGGTGAACTCAGGCAGGGCATTAAGAAGAAATTTAAAGTCCACATTTTCCAGGTGTGATGACAGCTCAGAGTGACTTTGGGAATGGCCCATCCCTCCATGGTACTCTGGCCATATTCAGAAATGATCACTCACTTGGATGTGTACATTAGGGGTTCTTAACTCAAGAGAGTAGGATTTTAGGGCATTGGTAAATTCCCTGAAACTGTATACCAAATTTTCCGTGTATGATTTTTTTTCTGAAAAGAAAGTTGATAGCGTTCATCAAATTCACAGAGGTGTCGCTGACTACTCTACCACCACCGCCTCTGGTGGTAAGAATTCTCATTTGACACAAAAGTAAGATTTCAGGGCTTCCCTGGTGGCGCATTGGTTGAGAGACTGCCTGCCGATGCAGGGGATGCGGGTTCGTGCCCCGGTCCAGGAAGATCCCACATGCCGCAGAGTGGCTGGGCCCGTGAGCCATGGCCGCTGAGCCTGTGCGTCTGGAGCCTGTGCTCCACAATGGGAGAGGCCACAGCAGTGAGAGGCCCGCGTACCACAAAAAAAAAAAAAAAAAAAAAAAAAGTAAGATTTCTAAAGTCAGGATTCTCTAGATTTCTCTATGTGGAGGTGGAGGTATGGGTGGTTATTTGTCTACCATTAAATTTAGTATTATGAAGATTCACATGAAATGTTTCTAGGACTTGGAGAAAATTTTGTTTTGTGGATTAATTATATTTCATTACTTAATACAGTTTAATTTTTACCAATATCTGAGAACTCTTTTCCAGGTAACTTATAAGGCTGTTCTTATAACCTTTCCCTAAATATTACCCCAAATCTTTTTGTGTTTTTTGTACTGACACATGTTAATTAAGAAATGAAGTTAAATTTGGGGATGATCATCTTTAACCTATTCTATTGGATGAAAGTGCTCAAATACATAGTAGTCGGATTGCTTGACGGTGTAATAGTACATGAAAAGGATGCTGTTATGTAATAATGCTGAAGACACCGCAGCTCCTAGGGTAATAAAAGTTTTTGTTTTAATCACAATGTAAAATAAGGATTTAATTTACCTTTAAGGAAATAAAATTCTAAGAAAACACACTCGTTATTTGCCCCCAATGCTGCTTTCTAACATTTCTTACGGTTCAGTAATAAACCCGACAAGATTTTTAAGACGCTGAAGTGACTGTCACTGCTGGAATGTGTCCCGGAGGCTTCTTCTGTCAGAGGAGATGACAGTGACTCTTCCAATGCAGATTAAGCTGGTGTTTACAGATTTGCCCTGGGTGTGCATTTTTATCCCGCTGTGATCAAGTAACACCACCTGACGAGTGCCAGACAGATCTCTGGATAAAAAAGGCTCAAATGTGCCCTTGCCTTGCACAGGGCACAGCCTGAATCGGTTACCCATGGCAAGGATCCACTGCTTGTTCCCCTGTACAATAATACTGTTCAATACACTCTACCTTTACTTGTTCCCTTCCCCTTTGAGTGAAGCATTGAGAATGAACCTACAAAGGATTCAACAGTGAATCCTGTGCTGAAACTCAGATTATTAAATGTAGAATGTCAGGAAAAAAAGAGATCAGTACTTGGATTCAATTTTTGGAGGTGTGATAGGAGGCCTGTGAGGCATATAAGAGATATCAAAAAAAATGAGTCGTTTGTGGTACTTTGAAAAATTTTGTTAATTTTCACATGGCAGAATTTTCACAGACAAAACCAATGAGATAAGAAATCTTATTCTGGTCAAAAGCTAATCGGGCTCCAGATGCCATGAGTGTAAAGCCAGGGACAGTGGAGCTGGAGCTGCCTGTGAGGACACATCCCCAAACCCCCAGTGCCTCCCACCTCATGCCTTTTCATTCTAAACAAGCATTTTTAATAACCATGAAAGAAAACCGGCTGTTATCATCAATATTGACACGAGATCTCTACATTTGATTTTTCACTTCATTTCAAGAAGAACAGTCCATAGAGAAATGTGTTAGATTTTAAAAGGGATTACGTTTTCTTTTTTCATAAGTATACTTTGGTACGCTGAGTTGGAAAATTACAAAGTGGCATGCAAAAAGGGAAACCACGTTAGATTGAAGATTCAAGTTCCCAGCTCTGCCAATGTTTAGCTTTGAGATCCTGGCAAAGTCATTTACCCTGAGTGTGACTTGCCTTATCTGTAAAACAGGAGCAATAAAACCTTTCTATCTCCCATGCCCTGCTCAGGACAGCTGTAACTGAGCAGGACACTCTGGGGCCCTCCCAGGACAAACCCCTTCCCCATATCCTCTATTCCTCTCTGAAGTACCCAGATAACAATATTTGATGCACATTTCCTGAGTTGTTTTACAGATGCTAAAACTCTCACCAAATGGAAGAATTTAACTACCTGACGACCATGAGCATGTAGCCCCCAGACCTACTGGAGTCTGGGGGTGGATAATGTGACACTGTCCTGTTACCTCACCATCAACCAGAGAATTGTGCATGAACTGATCACAACCATGAGACTCCCCTCCCTCACCTGGCCTTTAAAAATGCTTTGTTGAAAAAGCACTAGTTGCCCTGGATGCCTTGATTAGCGCCCTGCAATAAATGCTGCACTTGCCTTCACCACAGCCCAGCGTCAGTATAATTGGCTTTACTGTGCGTGTGGGCGAGTGGATCCAAGTTTGGTTTTGTAACACAATCTGTAGAGTAATCTGCAGAGTACAACTCTAGAAACATTTCTGTAGTGCTCCATAGCCTTTAGCATGCATCTCTCACTCCTAAGATGCAATCAATCAGTATTTGTGGATTTCATAATAATTTTTAAAAGCATGTGATTTTAGTATGGCTACTTCCTTATCCAGACTTTGGAATAGAGGTCTCATTACAACCAGATACTAGTAGCCAAAACCTTTTCCTCTCAGCAAATGGTGCTGGAAAAACAATATATTTGATCATCTACTCTTTCAAATTAGGTTTGGGGCTGCATTTTAAAAGTTATTAATTTTGACAATAATGAGTATCACATACATAGAAGCTATAAGGAAAGTATAGAAAAAATTCTAAGAAACAATGATGCAATCCTAGTCTCTCTGAGAATATCCTGAGTCAGCTGTCATCTCTGAAGGCCTGATGGTCTAGCCAGTTATCCAGTTTTTGTCTTAGACCCATCAACTCCCAAAAAGGAATCCAGACCAGAACACAAATATAACAAATTAAGCTCAAGGGAAAGGAACGGATGATTATGGCTCTCAGCACTGACCTTTCTTCACACTGTCCCCATGTAACAAGTGGAGAGGCTTCAGTCCCCGCAGCTGGTGAAAGAGGCAGGGGTGGGCTTGATTCTAAACCCAGTGCACTTTCTTCAGTATGCTACATCCCCAAGAGACAGAAGGGCCAAAAGAGTACAGTAATTCTCTCCATATGGGCTAGTTTTGAAAGCAGCCTCTATTTTCAAAATGTTGTCCAGAATGTGTGTATGGGTAAGATTTAGGTTATTCATTTTGTTGAGCTGAATTTTTTTCTTAAGTGATTAAGTGACTTTATTTTTTAACTTTTAACTGACTTCCTTCCTCCTTTTTTTTTTTTTAACTTTTTCCTTTTTAAAAAATTTATCTTGTACTGGTTTCCTCCAGATGGTGACCTTATGACAAGGATTTGAGTGCATTTTAGTTTATTTGGAATGTGATTCCAGAAAACACCTGTGAGGTTTTAGGGGCATAAGACAGATAAAGGAAGGTGGCCCGTACAGGGTGCATTAATGAATGAACACGGAGCTGCCGGCAGTCTGGCAAACTCTGGGAAACAGAATAGAACCTGTTCCAGGGTTGTTCCACCAGAATGGTGAAAAGTTGGGCCATTTATCTACCAACTCCTAAATCTCATCACTGACTGCTGCTCCCAGGGGCTATTAACACCCAGGAGGCTCTGCCTGTCCTGTACCCAGCTGTGCATGCTCCTGCCACCAAAGACAACCCCGGGGAAGAGTTGCAGGTATTCGCAATAAGAAGCCATTAGGATATGCAGGAAAGGTGACTGGGGGATCTGGGCAGAGTAGCTAAAGGGACCACTACAGACACTGTTTAGATTCCTTTGTGTGGTGAGAGGAGGCCTTTACCCGCTCGATGTTATTTCAACAAATTTAGTTTAACAATGAACATGAACAACAAACATGGCATAGTCAGGGAGCATGTGACCCTTTTTTTCAGGAAAAGAAATGCCAGTAGGCAGACAGAGAATAATGGGTCTGGCCTGACCCAGATTGGGAAGAATTTAGAAATCTGTCCTCTGGGAAGGAAGGTCTTACAATGGTCAGAGTAGATAGGATGGACCGAGAAAGCTTTTCACTCTTCTTATTTAAAAAACATAAAATTGACTATAGACTTTAAAAAGCCCCTGTGAGGCTGGAGTTAGCAAGACTGAAAAAAGAGCCAAGTTATGAAACAAATTATTAGCTAACTAGAGTTTGGAACAGTTAAGCAGTGAGAATAGAACTCAGTTTCTGCTTAGAATTTTGTTTTGCATTAAGCTCTTGCTCTGTCTAGGGTTTTAAGCTATACAGAAATCAAAACTGAAGCTTATACATATTGGATATTAGAGAGTTATTTCATGGGTAGAACAGTGAAAAAGCACTGCATATATTTATGTAATTCATCTTTGAAATACGCCCCAAACCTGGATTCATATTACTCTGATCCTTCCATCTCTTGAAGCTTCACCTAATCAGGAACCTGATCTTTAGAGGAAATTAGTTCACGTCCAAAAGTCACACTTCTTGCACCCTTTCTGTCAGTCGTGGAAAAGCCACCATCCATCCACATGCATCCAGTTTTATAGTATTGTAGGCCAATATTGACTCAAAAAAGCAATGCATAATTAATAATAACAAATCTCTGTGGATGCAACAATAAGTATTTTACACAAGAGTTCAAACCCAATCTCACAAGCAGTTTTCAAGACTTGACTTCAGTCATACCTACTAATATCCCATTGGTCAAACCAGGAAGCATAACCAAACCCACAATCAAAGGATGGGGAAATACTCCATCCATGAAATGGAGGGAAAGAGAGTGAATATTTTGAACAACAATCAATCACACAGAGGAAAGGAGAAGAAATGTGTAACTCATTTTGTGTTTCCATTTGGAGAAAGAAATTTTGTCTCATATGGGAATATATACACCTGTCTGTACTTACTTTCCTTTAAAATTAAATTATATCGCTATAATTCTTATCCTTTTTCTCTCTAGAATCTACTATGAAAAAAAAGTTTTAAGGAGTGGAGCTGGGGTTCTAGTTGACATGTCATTTGTTATCCCTGGCTTCCAAAAGGTTAAAGAGAGTGGAGAAATATAATAACGACACATAATAATTAGAACATAAGAATCTGAAAATTAGTTTTAAGGGAGATATAATTATGCCCGTGGTATTTCATCTTTTGTTAGAATAAAGGCATGACAGGTATGGACGGCTCTCTAAACATCCTATCTGCTCCCCAGCATTTCTTGACCTCTTCACAGTCAAGTGGGCTATGACTTACTCTAGCTAATGAAATGATTGCAAAAGTGATGTCTCTCTTCCACCAGGGAAAGAAAGAGTGTCAGAAGAAGAAAGAGTGTCACCTGTGGCTGCTTCAGAGCAATGTCACATACCTGATGAACTTGTAGCTCTGGGAAAAGAGATGAGAGAACAGAACACCAGCAATTAGTGTTGCTGTTTCTCGGCTGTGCTTGTTAACAAGAAAGAAACATGCTTGGGGAAGAATTGGCTGAATTTCAAATAGAAATGAAATGTTCTAGAGGAAGTCTAGAAATCTAAGGCCTTGCGGGTTTGGAAATAGCCATTGTTTCTTGACTTTGGTAAAAATAAAGATTGAAGAAACAATCTAGTGAAAAGGACTGGACTAATATCCAAACTGCAGTGAGGTTTTCAGAGAAGCCCAGAGAGCCTCCAGGAAACCCCCTTAGAATAAAGAGAAAGGAAGAGTTATGCAGGTGAGGTAAGCAAAGACACATGGAACTGTAAATTATCTCAAAAAGACTGTGTGTGGTTATGGCACATAAAACTTTCTGGAATCAACAGGTAAAAGCCTGCTAAGTTTGAAAGAGCTTGGTTGTCAAGAGCCAGGACCCTGACAATTTCTAATGATACACATTCCTCAGTGGTTAATCCCAGACCCTCCTCTCTTGTTTTCTCCATATCTGATCTCATTCACTTTCATTGTTTTTCAATACTATCTATTGGCCTAGTCCTATTATATTTAGTCTCCAATGCAGATCTCAACTAAGCTCCAAAATATCAACTCTTACTTCTTACATCATCTCTCCAGTTAGATGTCTCACAAGTAGCTTAAATCACTGCCCTTTGCCTGACCCTCAGCAATAATCACCTAAGCGACTTGCCCTCTTACTCCTTTCCAATCTGCGCTCTTCACACAGCAGCCAGATGATCTTTTAGAAGTATGGATTGGATCTTGTCTCCACCCCTACTTAAATTCCTTCGGGGGAATTCCCATTGAACTTTCAGACCATGATGGCAAAATCCCTAACAGGGACTATGGGGTCTGCAGGACCTGGTCTTTACCTTCTTTCCAATCCACTGGCCCTGCTTGTTTTCCTCCAGCCCACTGGCCTTCATGCAATGTCTTGAAGACCTCATCTGCTTCTGTGTCTCAGAACCTTTGTACTTACTGTCCTCTCTCCACATTCTCCATAAAAATGACAAAATCTCACAGAGGTTTTTCAAAACCACTCCTTCTTCCGATCTAAATTAGGTCTGCCAGAGCGTACCCTCCCAAGGCACTCTCTCTTTTACCTTTACAGCTCTTAGTATTATTTGTAATTCTATATTTATATATGCATTTAGATTCTTGGGTAAAATGTAACCTCACAGGATGGGAGCCCCTTGGCTATGGGCAACTGGCACTCAACATCTGTACCTGCACCTCTAGCTGCCTCCGTGCATTCCAGGGGTAGAGAGTTAACAGACTTCTTTATGTCTAGCCTTTTGCATGGGAATTATGTTCCACCTGTGAAATATACTCCTGTGAAATTTGGACATGAGATGGAGTCCATCTTTCTGCTCTTTGGGGCAGTTTTTTGCTGTCAAGCAGGAGACTGAAGACGTAGGTGTTTCTGCAGCATTGTCCCAGTGTCCAGTCTCCAGCCTAGTGCTTGTTCAGAAGCAGGTGCAGCAGAGCTGGGACCAGGATGGCCGTCATCATGAAGAAGCAGTTGTGGCAGATTCACCAGTGGCTTGTTCCTTCACATCCATCGCTGCACTGATGAATTAGATCTCAATGATTCCAAGGTGGCTTCCTCACTGCCCATCATTCTGACTGTACTCATCCCTGGTGAGACTGTTCTAGGGTGCTCTGGGAGATCTAGATTAGACTACTCCTCCAGCTTTTCCCATAATTTTGTAAGCATCAAGGCCATTTGTTAAATCCTTTTCTGCTTTCAACAGCAGAGGTTTCTCTTCTGTGCACCGATTCCTTACTAACACAACCTGTGACAATATTTGCATTGCTCATCCCTCTCTATCCACTGCCAAAGACAAGGTCAGTCAAATATTGAAAATATAATTGAAGTAGTGAATGATGTTTAGCAACTCCATTTTTGGAAGTGTAACAATGTTTAAATTACAATGAGTTCCTAGACTCCATCCCTCTCCCCCAGTAAAATCTATTCCTCCTCAGTCTTGTGGAAGATATTTAACAAGTTTCATCTTAAAAAGGTTTTGTGTAACATTTTAAATTTAATGACAAGTATTTGCCTATAACTCTTTAAAAAGAGATATTTTTTTTAAATTCCTTCAAATAAATGCTAAAAATGTGTCAGTATGTGATATATTTATTTTTCTTTTCTTAGGCTTTTCTCTAAACCAGTGGATAGACCATAAAATAAATCAAATCACTGTGCTTTACAACTTGCCAAGGATATGCTATTTTGCTGAGGGTGTGAATCTTTATAATTTTATAATATACTAGAGTTTGAGGCCAGATACTTATATATTAAAATTTAGATATGACCTTTGCTTATAATTTTTATTGTTTGTCCAGAAAACCCACAGGTAAAAGTTTTTTAATAAGAAATGCAGTGTCCACCAACAACATGACCTGAATTACAGCATCAGGGGTACAGAGTTTTAGTTGGAGAAAAGCCCTGGAGGTTGAGGGGAAGGAATTTTGAAGTGGCTGACACATAACAAAGATCACACCCTTAAACACCATTAAACAAACATGTAACTTGTGCAAACTGCTTGTCCAAATCTGTTTTCTTATCTTTAGGAAGGAGATCATTATATTTCTCATTCAACTACATTGTTGTGGCACATGTAGCATTAAAAAAATATTAACTACTATTATTTGTTATGATGATTACACTATCTATGTAGCAAGTTTTAGTTTATAAATGTTTCCATTTTTATTATCCACTAAACCAAAATCGAAATAATACACTAGAAAATCCACAAAGAATTTTTAAGTCCCTTAATCTTAAAATCAGTTTCTCAAAAACAAGAATCATGTTAAAGTTTCTTAAAGAAAGCTATTACAGAATTTTGAATAATGACTTTTCCTCTGAGAGGAGCTGTGCCTACACTTCATAAAAACCCAAAGTCAGGTGTTTGAAGAAAACACTGTCAATCGCATTTGGTTAAAATTTAAGCAATAGAAACTTGACATTTCAAAAAACAAACTACATGCTATTGAAGAAGTTGTGTCCAGTCCCCAAATAGCAGCGTAACACAGTTTTCTGAGTTTGAATTTTTTTGATCATTTTTTCTGATTACAACAATAATATACCAAAGAATACATGGCATGCCAATTTATTGCTCATTTAAGAGATTTTAGGCTCATTTAGACATCTTGGATAAAGAAAAATCTTAGTGAAAGTTTTAAAATTAAAAGGAAATTAGAACAAGAGGGAAAGTTGGTTGGCTTGAATTTTATAAGTCTGCCCTGATTATTTTTAAGAAACACATAGAAAATAAGAGTAGTTTTAAGGAATTTACATGCAGGTGTAGGTTTGTGTGTGTTCCAGTTATAATAGGAATCCTTTCAAATTGTACACAAGTTGTAAAATGCAGAAAAATAATTGCAAACAGTATATGATCCAGTCCCTGTTTACCTCTCCCCTGTGATTCTCTCCTTGTCATCCACAATATTCCAGCTGTACTGGTCTCCAGTGAGTTCTAGGAGGGTCTTCATGTGCCATTCTTCTGGCTAGAATGTTCTTCCCACTGGTCCTCCCGTGTCTAACTCTAAGGTTCAGATTAAATGCCCTTGTCTCTAGGAGACTTTCCTGAATTCTGCATGTAAAGTAGTTCCACCACCTACCCTCCATTTGCTTCCTTTACGGCTCTTAACACCATTTGTGATTCAATATTGTCTCATATAGTTGTTTACTTCTAGAGTAGAAGCTCTGTAAGGGCAAAAATCCCATCTGTTTCATTGACCAAACTCTGTGCTAGGTGTGACCATCCAACACTTCCTTGATTAGTATTTCACTCCTCTTCCCCAGAAACAATGAGGAGAAAAACATATCCCTGCAGAGGGGCTTTTACTCCCCATAGTACCCTGGTTATGTGGGGTCACTTTAGGACTCACTTTTTTTATACCTTTGGTCCCCTCTTTCTCCCAATGAAGAGAAGTGTCACATGTCACAAGTGTTGGCAAATCTGTTGGTATCCTTTAACTGTATGTAATAAAACAATCTAAAATTAAACAACACGGACAGTACCTACCATTATAAGATATCTAGCAATAAAGCAGTTTCAAGTTTGATTTGAACAGTGAACAGCTTTTTATCATGGCACATATGGCTCTTTACTCTCTGGCCCAGTTCCATCTCCCACACTCATTCATGTACAGCCCAAGGTGCCACAAACATATTTTATATGTTTATACATTCTGTTTCCTCTCTTTGGGAGCAATACTAATTTTAGCTAATATTTGTAGAATATTTACTATTCCACATCAATCACTACATCAATCACTTTCCCATCATTATTTAATTTAATCCTCACATGATCTGATGAAGTAGAGAGTATTCATCTGGTCTTACTGATGGGTTAAATAACACAGCCAGTCACACAGCTAGAAGGTAGAAAGCCCGGAGGTAAACTCAGTTCATCTGATTTAAGCACTTTTACTTTGTAAACTCAGTGCCTGACCCACTCCTTCCAAAAGCAGCTTAAAAGACATTTCACCAACAGCTTTCTGTTTCTCTCTATATATCCTCCCCAATTCTAATGTTTCAAAAAATCACTTTATATTAAACAATATTGGTGTTTAGTTCACTATGATGTAATTATTTTTGCATATATGCCTCTGAGATAATCTGTGTAAGGCAGGGACCACAATTTTTTTTCCTGTTTTAATCCCAAGAACACATTAAATTGCCCTGTTTATGATACATGTTCAATAAAGATTTGTTAATTGAATGAGTGAATTATTATTCTGATTTAAACTCTCATCCAAAATACATCAAAAGGATCCCATTAAGATAGATTTTCAAATATGATCGTGAATCTTGGGCAAAAATTGCTCTTCATGTGATGAACAGCCAGCATCTGATCAAATAAACTATCACTATATTCCATTTGAAAACAACTTTTTTTTTTTTATTAGAAAAAGTCACAGCATGTAGCATTGCTCTTAAGTAAAAGTTAAATAGAGTAGTTAGTTCAGCTGGTTAGAAAATGTGCTTCAAGTTTAAAACCACATATCACTGTTTATACAGATGATTATTTGGGACGAACTTCAATAGAATTATACTTCTCTAGAAAAGAAGGCGGCTTTGGCAGTAGCACACAGTGATCAGCAAGAGTGACTCATATTTTCCAACTGAGATCAAGGAATCCTAATCCATTAACACAGACCGAAGTATCACCTGATAGGAAAAGATGACAACGGAAATGTGAGTAAGAAAGGTATGTAGTATTCAGATTTAAGAGATTTTTTCATGTTTTAATTCCTTTTCATACTCTACAAGAAAGCAGTATAATTTTAGATTTTTAATTAGCTTACCTTAAGTATTAAATGAAAAATATCTTTTTGAGTAACGTAAACTAGTTTTGTTCACCTACTTCGAGCTTCCCTTTACAGAATTTGATTTTTAAAAGTCCTTGGCAGTATCATAAGCAATAAGCCAATTTAAAATGTCAACAAATAGTTTCATTTGGGGGTGGATTATAATCATTCCAATAAATCATATGTCTCCCAGATATTTAAACCGTTAAAGGGCAAGCCAGTGAATTAACCACAAAACTATCCACAAAAAGCTATATTGAACTAAAAACAATTCAAATACCTGAAAAAAAGCATATGGAGGTAAGACATTATAGTGTCCTTTAGTTTAAAAATAAGGTTCAGAATTGGTTCTTCAGTTTTTCACAGTATTTTTAAGTATGCACTTGCCAATAGAATTATTTTATTTACATACTTAAATTTATTGTGCAGGCCTTAATAAGTTATATATTACATTTCACTGATGTAGGTTGAGAAAGGAATCTGGGAGTTACATTTGGGCCCATAATATGCAGTCTGTAGTCTCTTTTTCTTTTATCCTCTTTCTTTCCTTCCTTAGGTATCTTTTTCTTATATTTTCTTACTTACTTTTTGGATCTATTGATTTGTTCTTTTCCCCCTTACTCTAAGATTTATAAGCCTCTTGAGGGTAGAGACGACAGTTTATTTTCCTTTACCCCAGAACTCAGTCGAAGTGTGACTTATGACCCAAATAAATATTTCTTGAATGATTGAATGAATGACAAGACCAATAGTTATAAAGATAACTCCATAGTGTACCTAAGTGAAAAAAACTGGATGAACCCTATTTTTCTAATTATTAGTCAAAGTGACATAGTAAACTAGATTGCCATGTCACACTTTTAACTACTAACAGTTTTTACCTCTAATACTTTTCTGGATAGCACAATAATAATGTGAAAGCAATTATACAACTTTGCTGAGGACGTTGCCGTGGACACAAACACAAATGTATACTCTTCCTGGATAGAAAGACTCAATGTTGTAGAAAATGTCAACTCTCCACCAATTAATCTATAAATTTAATGCGTTTTTCAAGTTTCATAAAAAGATGCTTAATTTTTGGAACTTGAAGGGCAATTTTAGAGTTGAAAGGGAAAGTGTGATTGCTAAGAATATTGTGAAAGGAAAAATAGAACATGGAGGAACACTTTACCTCTTGAATAGCATAACATATCGTACAGAATCAGTAAAGGAGTCAAAAGTGGAAGCAGGAAAAGCAGTGGAGGCATTATTACCCTAAGCCCTGTTGGCAAACCCCTCTCTGAGTCCCCACATCCTTACTAATTTGCTTGACCTACCAGTTTCTGCTAAGTGTGTTACAATAATCCACCATGAGTGTAGATTAGTCCCTTTCTCTTTGTACTTCTGTCAGTTACTGCTTTTATATTTTGAAGCTATGTTATGAAATGCATATAAGTTTGTGATGATTGTTCTTTATTAATATTTTAAAATGGTTGTTTCTCTTAATGTTCTTTTATTCCAATTCTTTTTGACTAGTATTAATATTGCTATAATATTTTGTGGAATAATTTGCAAAGCATATCTTTTTCTATCACTTTATACTCAGTCTTTATGTGTGGTTTTGTTTTAGGAGTATTGTTTATAAAGCAGAGCATAGTGGATTTTACTTTCTTTCTTTTTTCAAAAAAATTGATAATCTCCATAATAGAACAGTTTTACCCATTTAACTTTAATGTGATTACTGACAGATTTAGAGTTATTTCTGCCATTTTATTTTGTCATTTTATCATCCTTTCTTTTTCATATATTAAAGAATATGTTATATATAATATGCTGTATATTTTATATATTTTTTCTATACTAATTGGGAAACTATAGGTTTTTATTTATGTTCTTTTAGAGGTTACTTTTAGATTTTAAGATACAGACTATATATATTCAATAGATTTCTGTCTTTCCAAACACCATAAAATTTTAGCATGTCTTACGTTCCCATTTAACAGTCTCTACCCCCATGATATTAGTGTTGTTTAGAGTTGTAGTTTTGCCTCCTTATAATCAAATAAAGAACAGTTTAAGGTTAGTTTCAGTAGTTAATATTTAATAAGTTACAGACATGTTTTGTCAATGTTAGCACACACTGTCATTTCACATATCTAGTATCTTTTGTCTGTTTTTACTTTGATTTTACCAGAAGTCCATAACAATTATTTGAGTGACAGCCTTTATTTGTTTCTATATGTTTGCAAGTATCATATTTTCCTTACTCTTAAAAGCAAATTTGGCTAGGAATAAAGTTCTGTGTAGACAGATACATTCCCTCTGTGACAGAAAATAGAACTCTACTAACTTCTGGCATGAATTGATGCCAAATAATTCTGACAAAGAAGTGTTGCTGTTAGTTTAAATGTCATTCCTTAGTAAGAAAAATATTTTTCCCCTCAGGCAGATTTTAGATCATCTGTTGATATGATGATCTGAGGTATAATTATAAGGTATCTAGGTATAGATTTATTTTTCTTTATTCTGCTTGTATTTTGAGTATAATTTTAATTCTGGAAAGTTGTCAGTAATTACCTCTCCAAATATTGACCTTTCTGCCATTTCTTCCAATCTGTTCTTTTAGAACTCTTGATATTTCTCAATTGCTCATCACATCTTTATATCTTTATACCTTTATGGTACCATAATCTAGGTTATTAATTTTTTTCTGACTATATCCATTCTTAAATTTATCCCAACATTATTTTTAAATTTAATAATTATGTTTTTTATTTTTAAATATTTAAACTTATTCTTTCTTATCTTTTATTATTCTTTTGACTATTTTGTTTCATAAATTGTCATTGGTTTTAAAAGAAGCAGTGTATAGTTTCATTTCTTTGGAAATCCATAGCATATTTATTTTTAAAGTTTTTGTCAGATTGTTCTATAGATCTAAACTTGTCTGGAATGAATTCCCCTTCCAGTTGTTTCTTCCATTGTGACATTTTTATCGTTAGTTGTTGTTTTTTTTTTTATTCATGGTTTGGAATTTGCATTTGCAGATTAGTTTTCATTTGAATGGATTCATATATTTGTTTCTCTCCATCGGTTCCCTTCTTTTTTTTTTTTTTTTTTTTTTTGCGGTACGTGGGCCTCTCACTGTTGTGGCCTCTCCCGTTGCGGAGCACAGGCTCCGGACGCACAGACCCAGCGACCATGGCTCACGGGTCCAGCCACTCCGTGGCATGTGGGATCTTCCCAGACCGGGGCACGAACCCGTGTCCCCTGCATCGTCAGGCGGACTCTCAACAACTGCGCCACCAGGGAAGCCCCACGGTTCCCTTCTTTGCCTACCCCTCCCTGTGCTTGCAGGTTTTGCACTCACCTCTATTCAGCTGGCTGGACCCCCAATATAAGACAAAGGTTTTTAAAGGCCTTTCAGAGCACACAGTAACATTATGGGTTTGCAGATCCAGCTGCTGATTCAGCAAGCAGTCTGCCTCATCCCCATAGGCTATGCCTGTTCCCTCTGCTCCTTAGGTCTACAGCTCCCCGAAATTAAGACCTCAAAGAGTATAAATTGGTGGGAGACATTTTCAGCCTCCTTTCAAACTAGGAGAGCTGCACTAAGTCCTTGGCCACAAGCAGTGAGCCTGATTCCAGACCCTGCTTATGGTGGGCACTTATTTCTTTTAACCCATAGGATCCTATTCCTGAGCACCACTTCCTGCTTCAAGACTCTGAGCCCAGCAAGGTCAGCTAGAGTCCCTATTATCATACTGCACCTATGATCCATTTCTGGTCTGAAAAAATGTTTGAACCTTTATCTGAGCCAATTATGTCTTTTTTATTTATTTTTCCTCTCTCTTTTTTAAGAATTTCATCCATCACTGCTCTGTTTTTGGAAAAGAAGATTTTTGACCTAGAATTTGTCACTCTTTCTTTAAAACAAACTTGTTAGGTAAATAAGCAGGGCCGGAAAGTCACAGATTATTAGGTGCCCTATTTTATTAATTTTACAGGTAAGATATTGTAGAAATATAAGTAATTTTCTAATATTTTAAAGTATGTTGAATGAAGCACGGCTAGATCTCAGGTCTTTACATTTTCATTCCAAACGCTGTTTTTCTACAGCATCATTTTTTCTCTTAGTCTATTTGCTTTTACTTATTAAAAAAATTGAGGTAGACCTTTATTTGAAAATAATTCTAATGTTTATACTTTGAGAATACTTTGGATAGCTACATAACCAAGACAGCCTACACTACTGTCTGATAGCTTAATGATTGCAGATACTTTTTCCCTAGTCCCAAGGTCCAGTATGAAGAGCTGAAACCCATCACCTCATAACTTCTGTCCATTGGATTGTCATAGGAAACAACCCAGAATAACTTCTTCACCTTTGTTCGTGGCATAACTGAGAATAAACCTATGATGGGCATATATTCTTGTTCATCTATTCATTCATTTAATGAATAATTAATAAATACCTATTGTGTGACTATCTCCAGTTTGCCAGGGAGGAGTCAGTGCTCTGTCCAGTTTAGCATTTGTCTCAGATGAAAGCATCCCAGTTTGGTTGATAAATTGTATGTTTCCCCTAAATAAGTACCAGCCCTGATCTGGGTGCTGTGGCTACTTGAGTGACTCAAACAAACAAAACTTCCTGCCTGTCTTTTTAGTCTCCAGCCACTTTTACTCTACCTTGAAAGCATGCTCACTATAAATGGAGAGGTCAGTGGATTCTTAGATAAGAGATGGTTACTGCTGTCTGTACTCAAACAGTGTAATGCGCACTCAGAGACTAATAAATTGTGTACACAAGCAGAAACTATATCCCCTCTAAGAAAATAAAGGGATCAAGAGTGTTGAGTGTGGGGACCCTTATCATTGGTGATGTTGACTCTTCACCACTCCCTCCATCTCCTTTCCTGCTTCTCCACTTGGTCTCTCACCTCTTGTTATTAGGCTCATTTAGGAGAAAAACTTAAAAAACAAACACAGCAGTCATTTCTATAGTGGGTTTGTGAACTCTGGAAGAGATATAATTTCTGAGTCAAAGTGTAGAAAATCAAGCATGCATGTTTAAAATACAATAAATATGCCCATAATTAGAACCTTTCAAAGTTTGGTAAGTACCAAGGCTCAATATATGTTCCAAGGCCCCCCACAGGGTAAAATTAAGGAAATGCCTAGATAGGGTTCAAATCATTATCTATTAAATATAAAAATTACAGGGTGAACATCTCTCCCCAAATTTTCTAGTATGTGCGTCTTGGGTCCTATATGTTTCTATTTCTTTGAATATTTTGATTATATCAAAAGTCTAAATGTGAGACATCTGGGGCCTAGGCTTTCTCTACACACACACACACACACACACACACAAGGACTCTGCCTATAATGGCACATTTTAGGGTAGCAGCAATAAAATAGTATTTTTTCTTTTCATTCTCTCCTTTTTTTAGAGCAAATAGTTTTTATAGAAATCTTTTATTCAGGCATTCAGACAGATTGCAAGCACAAAAAATATCTATACATAAATATTCATATATAAAGAAAGATGTGTTGTTTTATATATGAAGTTGCCCATTAATCATTGGATTTTGATATTCAAAGTTCTAACCAAAGAGGGAGAAAAGCGTATGTCATTTTGACCAAGGAAGACATGAGTATCTTAGGAAAATGAGAAGCTAGAACAGGCTAGTTGCGAAGGTTCTCTGTCATGGAACAATGCTCCCTTGGATGGGCACAGACAGAGGCAGAATGGGTTTTCTTCCACTATGCACCCCAACTCTTCATTAAAGGACAAAGCCAAGTCATTGTCATGAGAAGTCATATCCAGTTACAAGTGGATCAGTACCATCTCTGCCACTTACTTTCCCAGCACAATCTTTGTGAGAAGGCATTGCCTTAAAAAGGTTTACATATGTGTCTACTGACTTTGTAATCTTAAACAGATTAACAGACATTGGAAATGATTCAGAATTGCCTCTGGTAACAGTCATGACTCATATTGTTAGTTTATTTTCTCTCTTACTTTTTTGTTTATGATCCATACCCAAAATATGGCAGAAAATCTTGACCAGACATGCAACTGCCAAGCTGGTTTAATTTTTCTTTAGATTTTACAAACTACTTGGGTTGATTCTAATGAAATGGGTGGAGGAGAAAGAATCTAGGAAATATTGCATCTGTATTTACCTCCTGAGGACAAACTGTTAAACAACTGAAATAACTTAAGATGACATGGCTGTCTTTATTTATGAGGCAACTGAGCCTACACCTGATTTTCATCAAGAACGTCTAGGCATTTAGAGGCTGGGCATTCACTACTTTAAAAGGATATTACCAAGATTCAGTTGCACTTTTTTATTTTAAATGAACCTTCAAAGCAGTCAGCTGCATTAGTTAGTCAAGATCTATAGAATGCAATTATCTTGGGGTAGTATTAAAGGCAAAAGTTTCATTAAAATATGGCACCTCCCATGGGGTAACCTTAGGGACCCCTTAAAATACACCTTTCACTATGATTCCACCTGGAAGAGATCTGTTCTCATGCTTAACCACTGTTACACAATGTCCCCCACTCAAGTTGCACATGTTCTTGGTTATCTTCTCATACATATGCTTCATATCACTAATTACAGCAGGAGCCTGAGGTCTAAAATGTAAGGTCTCTAACATGAAAATTTCTACCTATATGTTTATTATTTATTACTATTTTACCTCCAGAATACAAGGCGACTCAGAACGTAGATGATCAACAAGGTTAGATCTTGATACCTCAGACATCATTCAGTCCAGTGTCCGTCAAACATTTGTTTAAGTAACTGAGCCTGTTCTTATAAAGAAACATAACTCAGAAGTGTAAAGTATAAAAGAGGTGTAAGGAGAAGCTGGCTGGGTAGAGCCTAGTGAGCTCTATTTCCTTGAACCTCCCATTGCTCAGGTCTTCCCCATCCTAACCACTTGCTTTCTTCTTTTTTTTTTTTTTTTTTTTTTTTGCGGTATGCGGGCCTCTCACTGTTGTGGCCTCTCCCGTTGCGGAGCACAGGCTCCGGACGCACAGACCCAGCGACCATGGCTCACGGGTCCAGCCACTCCGTGGCATGTGGGATCCTCCCGGACCGGGGCACGAACCCGTGTCCCCTACATCGGCAGGCGGACTCTCAACCACTGCACCACCAGGGAAGCCCTGCTTTCTTTTTTTATTTAAGCAGATGTCTTTAGTAACAGCTGTATTTACTTACAATTAAAATTTAATTAGAAACTTATAGCATGTAGCATTAGAAAAAAAATGCCCTCAGTCTCTTTTTTTTCTGTTGATTTGTCTTTTTCTTTTTAAAAATTTATTTATTTATTTATTGAAGTATAGTTGATTTACAATATCATGTTAGCTTCAGGTTTACAGCACAGTCATTCACATGTGTATATATATCTTCTTCTTCAGACTCACTTCCCTTATATGTTATTACAAAATATTGGGTATAGCTCCCTCTGCCATACAGTAGTTCCTTGTTGGTTATCTATTTTATACATCGTAGTGTGTATATGTTAATTTTAACCTCCTACTTTATCCCTCCCCCAACCTCTTTTCCCCTTTGGTAACTAACCATAAGTTTGTTTTCTGTAACTGTAGGTCTCTTTCTGTTTTGGAAATAAGTTCACTTGTATCTTTTTTTTAGATTCCACATATAAGCGATATCATATGATACCACTTGCAATGAACTTCCAGGACCCCATGAAGTACTGTCTAAAAAACACTGATTTCTTCCATTTAAAGATGAAAGAACTATGAGAGTGACTGTCTTCAAAAATTTTAGATCGCATACGTTTATCAGTAAAAACATTTTAAACATATGCTGCAAAGTATATTTATATACTACTATGGTATGTTCTTATAAAACATACACACAAAATAAAATATGTACAAAATAAAAATATATAAATAATGACTTGAAAATATGAAAGTTATACTTTCCTCCCATATCCTAACAGATCATCTTGTGTGCCCTGTGTTCCCCATATGAAGAACAGTCTATAGATGTGAGGGCTGGTATTCCCAAGCCTCATGACTGATTGCAATAAAACAAGTATTCAAAATCTACTTAGTGGTCCAGCATTCTACTTTCTTTACAAATGTTCACTCCAGTTCAGGGTATATTGCTCTAGAACTGTGTTTTCTAGGAATGCTCAACTTTCTTTATAGCAACAAAGTACAAATTCCTTTCCCTTCTAGTTCTTGTGCAACAATAAAAAAAAAAAACTAGTTTACAAATCAAATATGATCCAAACTACAAAATCAATAAACACCAAAGTTGTCGGCATGAAATGATTGTGATGGATTTTGTTGCTTTGATGAAATTAAATTACCAACTGTATCAACTAGTAACGACTTCACATGAATATAACAGCAAACAAAACTTACAAAGCCTTAAAAAAGGGATCTGTTTCTCACATGGGAAGAAGGCTGTGGACAGGAATTATGGCTTTGTTTAGGGGTTTAACAATGTCAAGGATTCTGTATCTGGAAGTCTTGTTGGCCTTTCCTTCATGGTTGTAAGATAAGTACAGTAGTTACTTTTATTTTTAATAACACATTTCAACATTGGACTGATTAATGAGTTACTCAATATAATAGTGCACAGCAATAGATAAAGCAAAAAAATTCATTGCTTTAAAAACAAAAAGTTTTCTCTGTATTTACAACTATCTTTTCTGCTAATTAATTGACTTAAGCTGATGCATAAGTAGGACAGTCCCCACTGACATTTTCATTATTTCAAATGAATGACCAAATTGTCATTAACTCAAGACTGAGCTGCCTGAAGAATGGGACTGTTGAGAATAAAAGATAAGGAGCATTGAATACACATTCCTCCTTCATCACAATATGCTGTTGGGAATATCTCAGCCTAGAACTCATTTTTAAGTGTATTTTTTCAGGGTCTGTGTATATATGATATCTTCCTAGGTTATCTGGAAATTAAACAAATATTTAGAAACCAATGCATGATTGTATAGTGGATGGATTAGTTAATCACTGGAAAACAGGGAAAGTGGATGAATGTGTGCAGGTGCCCTGAGTGACACCTATACAGGTAGGAAATGAGAAGGGAAAGGTCACAGAGATGATCAGGGACCAGATCATGTGAAAGCCAGGAACAATTTAAAAGACTTTGAATTTTATTCTCTGTGGAATAAGGAGCCTTTGGAGGGTTTTAAGCAGGACGGTGACATGATCGGAAATACATTTGGAGAAGTTAAATAAGTTCTGTAAGATCAAACAACCTAGAAGTTGGTGAAGTTATGATTCAAACTCAGGTCTGTTCTACTCCAGAGACAGAGCTTTTAACAACCTATACTACAGAGTATTGCCTTACTTTTGATATTATTATCCAAATCAAATATTAAACTCAAAGCTTGAGTTTGTGTCAAAGTTTGTCTTTGCTTAAAGAGAGTCTATCAGTAATAACATATTTTGGCTCTTTGAAATATATTATGAAGCATGAAGACACAAAAAAGAGATGTTATAGAAAACCCTCTATTGGAAAAAAAGGTAATGAAAATTTTACTACATTGAAAACATGTAAGCAAAATGACATCCAAGAATAATGCAGACAATTTATGTTAGTTGCATTTATATACTATGACTTATAATGTGAATTATTACATCAAAATAATTCTGATTTTTCCTTCAAAATTTTTGTATAGAATAAAAATTGAGCTGAGCATACTAGGTACATAAATTCTTTATGAATTTTTCATATATCTTGTCTTCTAGATTGCTATCAGGTATATGATTAGATATGTTGAAATCTATAAGAAAGGCTCATGTTGTATTTTCCTCCTGATTGGAAGAAAACTCATGAGAGAAACTAATCCCTGTTCCTGTACAATTTGCAGTCTCAAAAGATTGGATAGTTCAAAGCAAAGCCTCATTCTGTTTTGAAATTCTTCCATTGTTTATTTATTCTGAAGTCATATTGTTGCATTCTCCTTTCTCCCTTTCTTCTGAGGGCGCTAAGAGGGGAGAATTTTATGGAGGAAATATCTCAGAACAAAATTTCACATTTATTTATTCAAATGATTTCTTGTACTGATGGGTCTTAATTTTCTGTGCTTCTTTATTTTTCTATGAAACAAAGAAAATGAAACTTCCTAAGTGGATCAAATAGCACCTCAGGGCTGCACAGACTCTTAGTTTGTTTTATGCTGGCCTTCAAAAAAAAAGGCACAAATTTGTCTGATTACTGCTGAGTCTATTCTTTCCTCCAATCTAGACCTGCATTTGGCCAATACCTTATATAAGTGATTATATTTTGTCATGAGAACCATACAAGTCTGAGGTTAAATATATATTTTTTATGTGATTTCCATATTTAGTAAATTGAGGACGATTCTTCATGCCAATGAATATATTGATACTTCTACAGTATTACACTGTGAACAACTTCAAAATATTTCATTATGTGAATATACTAAAGTTCATTGAAATAAACCCTTACTGTTGTATATTTAAGCTGTTTTTTTATATTTAATTATGACTTAAAAGACTGTAAAGGACACAATCATAAATAACTTCTTTCATTTGACAATATTCAACAATTTTCCCCCACATAGTTGAAGTAATCTTTTCCAAAGACAGTTCTGCTTATATTTAAAACTCATTAAAGCTTTGAAGGGAAACCTTAGTTATTTGAGAAAAGGAACAAAGCTCTGAAAAAAAAAAGAGAACTCAGGTGCTTTCTTATCCTCTCCTGCCTCATTGCATACCACAGTCCCGCTTCTCTTGCCATTCCAGCCACAGTGGTCTCCTGTCAGCTCCTTGTATTCACCATGTCTCCTCCTACCTCTGGACCTTTGCACGTGCTACTTCTCTGCTTGCAACCTGCTTTCTTCTCTTTTATGGTTGACGCATGTTCCTCACTCAGCTTTCAGCTTAAAGGGCCTTCTTGAGAGAAGCCTTCCTTGATCTTTTTTTTTTAATTTAATTTTTATTTTTAGCTGCGTTGGGTCTTTCTTGCTGTGTGCAGGCTTTCTCTAGTTGCAGCAAGCAGGGGCTACTCTTCACTGAGGTGTGCAGGCTTCTCATTGCAGTGGCTTCCCTTGCTGCAGCTCGCCGGCTCTAGGGTGTGTGGGCTTCAGTAGTTGTGGCTCACCAGCTCTAGAGAGCAGGCTCAGTAGTTGTGGTGCATGGGCTTAGTTGCTCTGTGGCATGTGGGATCTTCCCGGACCAGGGCTCGAACTCATGTACCCTGCATTGGCAGGCAGATTCTTAACCACTGCACCACCAGGGAAGCCCCTTGCTTGATCTCTTTGACCGTGTTAAACACCTCTCTAAAAAGTGCTCAACTCTCCCTTACATAGCACTTGCCACAGCTGCCACGTTTGTCTGATTTTTAATGTGTCTCCACCACTAAACTCTAACTTCATGAAAACAGGGACTTGTCATCATTGAATACCCGGCGCCTGGCATGCTGAGTGACAGAAGTACGTATGCAGTATGTATGCGTGTATATGTGTCTGTGTGTGTACAATATTAATCAAGTATATAATATGTGTCAAGTATTATGCTAATTTATATACACATGTGAATTTTTAAGTATGTTCTTAGGATACATTTCTAGAAGTGTCAAAGGATATGCACACTTTCACATTTTTAATACACACTGTCAATTTGCTTTCAATAAATGTGGTACCCAATTAAAATCCCAAGATAAATATATAAGGGTAAGAACACTTTTCCCTGAATTCCCCCAAAATACTTATAATTGTCATGTTCAGTGATTTTCATTTTTTATTCCTAGTAAGAAATAGTATTTGTTGATGTTTATTGATCATTTGTACTTATTGCATACATTCTCAGATTTAAATCCCTCGGCAACATTTTACAAATAAAAATGTATAGACTCATATGGTTCCACAAATGTCTTCTGGACGATCTTCAATACTTTTCAAATTTTGTGGTTTCATCTGAATAAAATTATAAAAAGAAATTATATAGGTATATTCTGGCCATCGGGAGAACCACCATAAAATCAAGTCCCACTAAATGATTTTAGTACCAATGTTTGCATTATGATAAAACAGGAACCACTTAGCACAACTTTACTTATCAACAGTGAGAAAAGAACAAAGGCACACTTAGTAATGACATGATGTTTTTATACCAAGGGACGCCAAATGATGCCATTGTATGCTCTGTAAGTAATCATGCCATAGTTATTTAGAAAGATGAAATTTCTGGGAGAACTCAAAAAACTTTCATAAGTACTATAGTCATATTCTAAGAGGCGATTTAGCTTCTGTAAAACAACATAATCTTTCATATTAAATCACAATTGTTAGCTTGGATTTTATGGTTTGTATAGGGATTTGGTTGTCATTTAATTTAAAAATATGGCTTTGTTACATCGTATAAGATTTATATATCAAGTTTATATTTACTCTTATTTACCAGTATATAATTAATTTCAATTGACATTAGGAGTCCTAAAGAATATTTTCTTTTTAAAATATATCTTTTTACTACTCAACTGTGTGAAACACAATCATAGACCAACCTAGCTTGAATTGAAGTATACAGTTGACACTTACCTAACGAATTGTGAAGAAAAAATATCAACTGTTGTTAAGATGGCCATAAAATTTGTGGCTCAAATTTTGAGGGTGAAAGGGAGTGCTGTTAATAATTATGCCAGAACTATAGGTGTAAGCCTAAGTCCTGTGCAGACTGTGTTGTTTGGTGACCCAAAGTACATAATTGGCTTTGTTGTAACTTTTTGTCATATAAAAATCAGGGCAGGTAAAAATGCAGACTTAACTAGTTCAGCAGTCTGGTAATTGGGACTGGGCATAATAATTACGGGATTTTGGCCTTTGAGATTTGACTCACTGAATTAAAGAAAGACAAGCAATAGGAGTATTTTTTGGAATGATTATATCTGAAAACGGGTAGAAAGCACAAAATGAGTTGTGTATAAAACCAAGTAAGCAGAGAAAAAAGCAAGCAGCACGTGATATGAATTTTTAAAATAAATTAGATTCCAAGCACAATTTACCAGTCCCATCCATTTCCCTATAGAGAGGAACTGCACCAAGAACACACACCTCAAGCAATACAACTTCAGTTTGGCTTTAAATGCTATCTGTAAATGAGGACTTCCAAATTCATATCTCTGGATCCAGCTCTGCCCTAAACTCCAGAATCATATATCCAACTCTTTTCTTGATATATAGAAGACATCTCAGAATTAACATGGCCTGCCTTAGTCTGCTCAAACTACCATAACAAAATACCATAGACTGAATGGTTTAAACAACAGAAATTTATCTTCTAGTAGTTCTGGAGGATGGGAAGTTGTTCAAGATCAAACAGGTGGCCAACATAGTTTCTGGTGAGAGCTCTCTTCCTGGTTTGCACTTTCTTTCTGTGTCCCTATGTAGTGGAGAGAGAGAGGGAGAGAGAGAATGAATGCATGTGCCTGAGCAAACAAGTTCTGATCCCTTCATATAAGAGCACAAATCTCATGATGAGGGCCCCACCCTTATGACCTCATCTAATCCTAATTACTTCTGAAAGCCCCCACCTTCAAATGCCATCACACTGGGGGCTAACACTTCAAAATGTGAATTTGGGGTGAGACAAACATTCAGTACATAACGTATGCCAAACTTTTTATATACCCTTCAACCTAAACTGACTTGTCTTTTAGGTCTCCTCATTTCAGTAAATGACACTTCATTCAAAATTGCTCAAGTCAAACATCTTGACCCTTCTTTTTCTCCCACACCTCCCAATCAAAAAATACTTTTAGTTCTAACTGCAAAATAATGCTTACCCTGTATTACAATGTCCTGTGATATCTGGTGTCTGGCTAACTCTCTGATTTTCTCACCATTTCTGGTCACACTTTCTTGGTTAATAATAATTACATTTTATACTATAACCAACATCTCCATAATTGGTTAGCCTTATTTCTGTATTTAAGTGGTTTCAATACTCATTCCAAGTATTTTTCCTTGTTTTCTCTAGTCTTCTATAAGTCAACCAAATTTCATCATCCCGATGGTAGCATTGTGCTGTGAGTTCTTGCATGTTTGAAAATGTATGCTTTTTGCCTTTATTCTTGAGCAATGACTTGACTTAATATAAAATTCTTGAATCGTGTTTCCATTCCTTGTTATCTGTTTAACACTACCATCTTCTGGTATTAAATGTTGCTAATCAGAGCCAAGAGCAGCTTAATTTTCACCCTGAGTTGGTGACGTTTGTTTTTCTAGTGGTATTCTTTTTTTTTTTAATCCTTGAAATCTAGTAATTTTATAAATACATAACGATGTTGATTATTCTGTCTCAATTATTTCTCAGACACAGTTCAGTGTTCAGTATGCAGATTCTATTGTGTCAAATATTTTCAGTTCCAGTTAAGTTGTATTCTTCTTCAGTTACAACATATAAGTGCATGTTTCATCCTCAGTATATGTCCTCATACCTACTCTTTTTTCCAATCCTCTTAAATTTTTATGCATTTTGAAATTCATTTTGTTCATGTCTGTCCTTCATGTCCCCAACTGTGGTTTCAGCAGTGTCTGTTTGCATTATTGGCTCTATTTTAATCATATAGGTAAGTTGAGTCTAGCAGTTTACTTTCATATCTTAATTCTTGTGTACATATCTTTGACTTTTTTTTAATAAGTCATGTTTTCATTAGTTCTTTGAGATCATGAATATGTCCTTGTTTGCCTGGCATAATTATTTTGATAATTCCCCCTCTTGTCTTTATATATTAATTTCCTTTCTCCTGCTTCCTTTTCCTTTCTCTGGATGCGCAGGCTCAGTGGCCATGGCTCACGGGCCCAGCTGCTCTGCAGCATGTGGGATCCTCCTGGACCGGGGCATGAACCCATGTCTCCTGCATCGGCAGGTGGACTCTCAACCACTGCGCCACCAGGGAAGCCCCCTTTCTTCCTTCTTTTCCTCAAACTTTTTATTCATTTTTGCCTGACTCCATTATTGCTTTCTTCTAGTTATTACTCATCTTTTAACGTGGTCAATTCTATCTGAATCAACTTATTGTATAAGAAGAGACAAAGAACAATGAAGAGGTGACTGAGTAGGAGAATCAGGCAAATCCATTCTAGATATGGTGTCTCAGAACCTTTATGCCAAGTATTCTTAGTTTTTTGCCTTAGGGACTTGTCTTTACCCAATCTTTTCAGTTGTCCCCGGGAGAGAGTGGAAGATTTCTGAGGATCACAGCAAAATCTCCAATGTCACTAATTTTTGTATGATGATTTAGCATTTACTTATTTATTTTTAGATGCTTGTGATCAGCAGCTTCAGAGAAAATTGCCTCCATCTGTTTCCCACCCTGAGAAATGGACTATGTTCAACTTAAAAGAGATGACACGTGTCTCCTGACTCAAATTTATCTCCACCCTGTGATGTATACTGGGCTCAGAGATACTCTCTCAGGCCATCCCTCCCCAAACCTACCTGGACCAAGTATAGGGACACTGATCAGGCCCTTTTACTTTAAAAGAATTCTGAAATTTGAGCTAGATCTATAGAGGTGTATCCTACTTGGCATTCACCCTCAAATTAATCTAAATTTCAAATTTTTGTCATTGTGGCTGTTTCTACTTCATTGGAGGTGGAGTTTACAATTATATTGTTCTTTGCAATGGTTGGCTGGTTTCAAACAGAAGAAGAAATAGAAATTGCGCTATTCTTTCATCTTTAATTGGAAGTTTGATTCAGAAGATTTATAAATAAAAATATGAAGCCAATTGTCAAGACACTCATAGTCTAATATGAGAAAATCATCCTTAACAAACAATTCCTATTTCATATGCTATATGCTGTAATATTCAACAGCTTGCTTATTTTAATGTCTTCTTCAGCTCTTATCATAAAATAACTTTTTAAGCAAAAACATACATGTAAGCAAAATTTTTAATTTTAAATTACACAAAGTAGCTGAATTTATGCTTTTATTCACTAGGAATTTAAAAATCCAAATGAAAATAATAACAATATTGTTAAATACTCATAATATTGACAAAATTTTAAAGTTTGATAATTCTAGGCTTTAATGAGGAGGTAGAACACAGGAAACTCTCATACCATTGGAGGCATCAATGCTACTCCTAGCATTGATCCTTTAAAATAATTCTTTTTTAAATAGAAAAGATAAGAAGATTTTCATTCTAACATTATTGGTGATATCAAAATATTGACAACCAACTAAATGTGCCTTAATTGGAAAATGGGTAAATAAATTGTAGTAAATAAAGCATTGGCATATTATATATCAATTAAAATGAATGAAATAAAGGTACATGTATTAACATGGATTCATCTCAAAAATATAAATAAGAAAAAAGAAAATTGAGGAAGAGTAGGTAGAGTGGGTTGCTATTTGTAGAAAGTTTAAAACAGTGTAAAACAATACTCTAGGGCTTCCCTGGTGGCTCAGTGGTTGAGAGTCCACCTGCCAATGCAGGGGACACGGGTTCATGCCCCGGTCCGGGAAGATCCCACATGCCGTGGAGCGGCTGGGCCTGTGAGCCATGGCCGCTGAGCCTGCGCATCCAGAGCCTGTGCTCCGCAACGGGAGAGGCCACAACAGTGAGAGGCCCGCGTACCGCAAAAAAAACAAAAACAAAACAAAACAACAAAAAAACAATACTCTATTTCTATTATATAGCATTTGATCAGGAAATTAAAACCCACGTTATATTCCAAGTATTAAGAACTTTGATACAAGAGATTACAGGTGTACAAAACAATTGAAAGGGCTGGGGGACTATAATAGGGGATCCACTAGTAACGATTAGTTAGTGGTAACAGAGCTGGTGGTTTTCATGATGTTATTCAGAAAACATTGAAAGTCTCAGGAATCAAGAGAAAGCCCCAATTATCCCAGCAAGCAAACACTGATTCTCAAGAAGCCATTGCTTGATACCTCAATTGTCTACAGCACTAAAGCAGATGAGCTTGCCAGAAAGCTGCTGTGGTCTTCTTGTTTGCAATCTACCCAGTGTCTGTCTGAAAGTACCTCCAGAAAATCCTATCCACCCCTTCTCTCCTACCTTCCAAATGTCACTCAAGCACTTCTCATTGGCAAACTCTAGCCCAGAACCATGTGGAAAAAGGAACTCAGTGAAAAGTTGTTCCTGAATTTTCCTCTGCAACACAGAGTCCTTTGGAGACCTTGAAAGGGATGGTAGCTATGCCATATTGACAACAATCCAGCCAAATACTCTTGCTGGATAAAAATATATATATAATAAATGTTTAAAAATAAGCTCCAGAATGATAAGTGCAGCATACAGGATAGTGGTTACTTCTGAGCAGGGAGGCTTTCAAAGTAAAAGCAATTCAAGGTTAAGTGGAGAAGCTATCAGTCTTAAAAAAGAGTTAGATAGCATTGCAACTTCTAATATAAATAGAGTTGTTTACAAACTATATTTCAAGCCCATATGTAAACACTGTAAATTTGCAGTTTCACTTATCATCTAAGCTTTGTTTTATGTTTTGAGTTTAGCCAAGTACACAAAGTTTTCAAATCTTCCAGATTCTTTGATAAAGAAGGTACACAATTGTCTCTAGTCTGAAGGACTTCACATCTGTGACTCTATCCGTCATCACAGAGGTTCAAGATGACTTAATTCTGCATAAGATGAGGGGGACAGTAAATGTATAGCTAAATGGGCCAGTGTGGATCACATATAACCTTAGATTGTATTTGAAGAGGAAAGCCTGATGATTTCCTACTTGGAATTGATCAAAGGACCGAACGGTTCATTTTTCAAGTTTCCAGTGTATATATATTTCCTTATCTCATCTCATGGAAAGGCAAAAAAAGAAAGAAAATTTAAGGAGCCATGGGGTGCTCTGAGGCTGTGTGAAATTCTGAGGAACCCTTTTCAATCACAGGAAAGTACTTTTTACATTGTTCTATCACACTTTAATTTAACCCAAACTTCTTTCTCCCATCCTGTTTCCTGGTCTCCATAATTATTGTCATAGGTCTCTCATAGTGTTTTTATCTTGACCTCTGACATAGATTATTTTTTTCCAAAATGATAATATCCAGTTTCCTATAACTTTAAAAGCATTTAGAACTACTTTATATTTTAAACTTGTAAAACACTGATGTGCTTTAACATGCTTAAAAACACACAAGTAAAATATTCATGATATAAGTATGTACTTTCATCTATACTTCTGTAAGATAGCTAAGTGTAAACTTTCTAAGTAGCTTCTAACAATTCTTCTGTATGTACCTTCACATTCCTAAGAACTCACTCATTGGTATCTAAGAATGCACAGAAGTAAATTACAAACTGTAGTGTTGAGAAGTGAAAATGTAGCAATGTTATAACCCTAGCTTTGTACTAATGTGAATGTTCAAATGGACTGTGATGCAAAAACTGTACAAAAGAAAAAAGTCAGTCATGTAAAATGGGCTGAAAACCAGTAATCTCTAATAGATGGCAAGGGGAGATAATCTTCGAATGGCTATAGCTACAGATGCCAACAGAAGAGCAAGTGACTAAAAAACTGTCAGTGAAAGAGGGATTCCTGCTGCTGTCCAATAGTAAACATATGCCAATTTTTCCTTGATCAGACAAAAATAGTCACAGAAACTATGGGGCTGGACAGCTGCCATGTTTTTTCAAAAGAGTTTGTGTTTGTAGTTTGCAGCAAATGAAAAGCAGACAGAAAGAAAATGATCTAGCTACAGATTTTTGCTCAGAATTGACAGTCAACATCTGGAGAAATTAAGAGAAGTAAACCAATTTATCTAATTAAAGCCTTTGATAACTTGCAAAGCTCACCTAGTAATAACTAACCTGGAATTTAGGGTTTGTAAAGTTTTCACATTATATTACTTCCAAACCAAGTGCTTGAACATAGACACTCAACTAGAATTTCGTATTGAACACTTAAAATTTAGTGTGTTTATTCAAAAGCATGTTCTCTTCACTCCATGAAACCACAGCAAAACAATAACAAATGAAATGACCAACAACAGAAAATCTCACAGTAAAAACTGACTTTTGGTACTTACTAGAGAAACAGACTCTAGGCACAGTTGTCCTAAACAGATTGACATGAGGCCAAATTTATTTTAAAAGGATAAGCTTAAACCCACGAACCTTAAAATTAGAGATGTTCAGCCTCACAAAACTTCCCAGCTGCCTCAGTATCCCCATATATATCCAATATTCCCCAGCAATCAGACAAAAGGACATGGGAAGTAAAATATTCACTTAATAGCTGTTTTATACATAGGGCAATTAAGCATAAATTTTGTATGCCTTTTAATATTCAAACTGGTCTCTCCACCTGCTCTGAAGATATAGAGAACTCAAGAGGTGAGCTCAAGAAATGCATTTAATGTGGCTCTTTGGACCTGTGATCCAAGAGTCAGAGACTTCAGGGCCCATTTTGCCTCTTACCTCACTTGATAAAGGAAACTTTGAGACTTTGATGGCTTCTGTGATTTCTTGGTCTTCAGCTTCCACAGTGCCCATGGTGCAGACCAGCTGAGAGAAGGCTGATTAGCTTCAGCTATGAAGTAAGGACACAAATGACCAGAGCAATAGCAGTTGTTCTGAAATCAGTTCTGACCCAGAGAAGATTTCAGTGCAAATCAGACAATATATCTAATTTTTCAGAGATGGGTGTTACAGAGTTGAGGAAGCTTAAAAAGTTAATCTAAGCTAACTGACCTTCCAAGTTATTTTTCTACTTAATTCTTGTTTTTGAAATTGCATAATCTTTCTCATAGTGTATAAGGAAGTTGAATAATATTTATTCATTCAGTTTTCTAATAAATACTTATTGTGTGCCTTTTATATATGAAGCACTGTTTTAGGCATAGCGGTACAGCAGTGAACACAAAAAATAAACTCTGTTCTTATGTAGCTTCCATTCTAGTGGGAGAAGAAAAACAGTAAACAAACAATTCACATAATTTCAAATAAAGGTAAATTATATGAAGACAATAATGGAATGGAGAGTACTTGGGGGATGGGCGTGGGTAACATAGTTAAGATATGATTGTCAGATGAGGCTTCTGAGAGGAGGTAGTATTTGAATTAAATTCTGATCAAGGCAAAGAGGTCAGTCATGCAAGGACACAAGGCAAGCATATTTCACACAGAGAGCATGGCAGGTGCAAAGGCCTGGAGGGAGGAATAAGATTATTGTCTTGCAAGAAGAGAAAGAGGGTCATTGTTTCTGGAGCAGAGCAAGCCTGAAGGATGTAATTTGAGATAAGATTAAGGATATGGGCAAATCATGTAGGACCTTAGGATTATATTGTAAGAAAATGGAAACCATTGAAGGATTTTAAGCAGGAAAGCAACAGGATTTCCTACTGGATGTTGTATAAATAATGGATTGGGGGCTTCCCTGGTGGCGCAGTGGTTGAGAGTCCGCCTGCCGATGCAGGGGACACGGGTTCGTGCCCCAGTCTGGGAAGATTCCACATGCTGCTGAGCGGCTGGGCCCGTGAGCCATGGCTGCTGAGCCTGTGCGTCCGGAGCCTGTGCTTCACAACGGGAGAGGCCACAACGGTGAGAGGCCCGCGTACCGCAAAAAAAAAAAAAAAGTAGCTAAAGAGGTATTGGACAAGAATGTATGTGTTCTGGTAGGAAGATCCAGGAGACGAGAGCAGTTCATGATACAGAAGAGCAAAATGGCAGATGCAAAATCCTTGAGTAGGCAAACAAGGATGAGAGCCAAAGGACAATTTGAAGAGAACATGTGTATATCTTCCATTGTAATGAGCGAGAAAACATCTACTCAGTTACTGTTAAGCTCTTTCATGTGAAAGTCACCATAATTGTGTGTATTATATATATATATATATGTATATGTATGTGTATATGTATATGTATGTGTGTGTGTATATGTGTGTGTGTATGTGTGTGTGTGCGTGCGTGCACACCAAATACTTTGAAGGAGGGAGATAAACAATAAATAAAGAAACTTAGTGTAGATAATTTTTGGAGTCAGACATTTCAAATCTTATCACCACCACTCACTTTAGGTATATTACCTTAGACAAGTTATTTAACATTTCTAAGCCTCCATTTCTTCATCATAAAATGGAGAGGATAGTATTTGTCTCACAGAATTATGGTCAGATACAACTTAATGTTATTAGGGAGATAAAATATGCATAAATGTATATAAATTTTTATATACAAAATAGTAGTGGGGATGCAAGCTGCAAATTATTACATTGTGTGCTAAAAGAAAATACACTCAGGCAGTGATGAGAGTGACATGAGGATAATCCTTGTTCCTATTCAACATCTCTGTGCTGTCAATACCCTAAATCCATATCTACAACCTGTAGGGTGACCAACTCACCCCAGTTTTCCCAAGGCTTTTCTGATTTTAGTACTGAAAGTCCAGCAAGAAACCCCGTAATTCAGGCAAACAGGAAGTCTGTCCTATCTCCTGAGATTCGGCTGGACATCTCCATGTAACAGCCCACAGATGTCTTATTCTCAGGAGGACCCAAACCAACTTATTCCTTACTTCCTGCAAAACTGCTCTTCTACTTGTGTTTCCTATCTCAGTAAATTCTACCACTATCTACTCTGAAGATCATACCAGACACGAGGTCTTTTTTTTTTAATTTCTTTTTTCTCTCATACCTTATCTCACACTTCTTGTTAATTCCTTCTCCGAAGAACACAAGTTCCAAATTCCTTCCAAATTCCTCTTCAGTCTACCTTTAGATCTCTGTATTGACATTAAAGCTGCTAACTGGATTCCCTACCTCATTCTTGTCCCATTTAGGTTCTTCCACACTGAACTCAGAGCAGTTATTTTCTAAATCGCTAAAGTCATCATTTCACTTCTTTGATAAACATTTTTCCCAGTTTCCCTTCTTTGCTAATAGAAGCAAATCCACACTCTTTAACATATAGCATATTGTATCTCCTTGCTGCTTTGTTCACACAGTCATTTTGGCACTGGAAAATTTAAATCAATCAAAATTCAAACAAATTAAAAACTAATAAATTAGCTAATTTAAAAACTAACTAATAAATTAGCTACCAAGCAATGAAAAGACATGGAGAAAACTTAAATGCATATTACTAAGTGAAAGAAGCCAATCTGAAAAGCCTACATACTGTATGATTCCAACTATATGACATTCTGGAAAAGGCAAAACGATGGAGACAGTAAAAAGATCAGTGGTGGTCAGTGGATGAGAGGGGAAGGAAGGATAAATGGGCAGAGCACAGAGGCTTTTTAGGGCTGTGAATCTACCCTGTATGATACAATAATGGTGGGCACATGTCATGATAAATTTGTCCAAACCCAAAGAATGTACAACACAAAAAGTGAACCCTAATACGAACTATGGAATTTGTATGATAATGATGTGTCAGTGTGGGTTTATCAGTTGTAAGAAATGTACCGCTCTGATGGGGGATGTTAATAGGGGAGGACTATGCACGTGTGGGAGCAGGGGATAAATGGAAAATCTCTGGACCTTCCATTCAATTTTGCTGTGAACCTAAAACTGCTCTAAAAATAAAGTCCATTAAAACAATATCTTTCTTTCTACCAATAAAAAATAAGCTTGCTTTCTTTTAGTAAGTAAAGCATAAGTAATACAAAAGTAATACATAAGTAGAGTAAGATTCAAACAATATAAAAATTTTCAAAAAATAAAATAAAATGAAAGTCTGCAATAATTTTTATACACATTACATAAACTTAATCTCAATTATGTGATTTAATTCTTATTACTGAACTTTAGCATTTTCTGCTTTTGCAATCCCTATATAAAACATAAAAATTCAATCATAGGGGGCTTCCCTGTGGCACAGTGGTTGAGAATCCACCTGCCAATGCAGGGGACACGGGTTCAATCCCTGGTCCAGGAAGATCTCACATGCCACAGTGCAACTAAGCCCATACACCACAACTACTAAGCCTGTGCTCTAAAGCCCATGAGCCACAACTACTGAGCCCACGTGCCACAACTACTAGAGTCCGTGCTCTACAATGAGAGAAGCCACCGCAATGAGAAGCCCACACACCACAATGAAGAGCAGTCCCTGCTCACCGCAACTAGAGAAAGCCCGCGTACAGCAATGAAGACCCAACGCAGCCAAAAATAAATAAAATAAATTAATTAATTTAAAAAAAATTGAAATATGATGGTGTAACCACCTCCTCTCACGTGTAAAGTATCTTCCTACTACAAAACAAGTTACGTGAAAAAAAAAAAAAACAATCATGGCAGAATCCCCTTTGGACTGGGGCCCAGATCTACTATTGCTACGCCCACATCATACTGATAAACTGAGAAGCTTCCCTATATACTCCAAGAAGAGTATTTTTCAGAAAAGTCTGTGCATATTTTTTTAGTAACTCTAGAAGAGACTGCCAATTTTTCTCCAACATCTCTTATCTCCTTATTCTCACTAAAAGAATCCCAGAGGCTTCCCTGGTGGCACAGTGGTTGAGAGTCTGCCTGCCAATGCAGGGGACACGGGTTCGAGCCCTGGTGTGGGAGGATCCCACATGCCGCGGAGCAACTTGGCCCATGAGCCACAACTACTGAGCCTGCACGTCTGGAGCCTGTGCTCTGCTACAAGAGAGGCCATAACAGTGAGAGTGCACTGCGATGAAGAGTGGCCCCCGCTCACCGCAACTAGAGAAAGCCCTCGCACAGAAACAAAGACCCAACACAGTCAAAAATAATAAATAAATAAATTTTTTTAAAAATCAGATTTATATTAAAAAAAAAAAAGAATCCCAGGATACAGGACTGCCAAGATAAAGACTGTATTTCTCAGCCTCCTTGCAGCTGCACTTAGCTATTTGACCAGGTTTTGGCCAATGGGAGGTAAGAGGATGTGTAATGTTCAACTACTGAGAAGTGTTCCTGGAGATAAGGGTCTTGTTTTCTCTTTTTCTTTTCTCCCTGCTGTGTTGAGGTGTTGAGAGACTGCAGCAGATGGCTTTGACTTGAGGATGGTGAAACAGCTCAATAAAGACTGATGCTTTAGAGTTAACTGAGCAACATGGCTGAATAAGACTCCTTCCTTTGTATCCCTACTCAACAACAACAAGTTGGCATCTATCCATGGACAAAAGTGCTTTCGTGGGAGCTGTGGGTTTCAGCACCATATACCAATGGATTCAGGTGTCTTGCCCACATGTGCACTGGATAATAGGTATACAGACTTCATTTCTGGCTGTAGACCTCAGAGTAGCCCACAAACCTGCTCCAGCTCCCCTTGGCTGTGGTCTGGAAGCTCCTGGAAAACACCATCTTAGAAGTTCACCCTGATGGAAAAGCCTTTGTGAAAGTCCAGTTTTCCAGCAAAGAAGTTCTAGCACATCATTGGAGCAAAAAATTATGAGCTTAGATGTACTGAAGAAGGTTAGAAAAACAATTCAACTTTACTTGTACCACCCCTCCCCCAAGGCAGCACAGCTCAGAGAGAAATCTTCTTGGACCATGATTTCTTCCGTGGGGGAAAGTGAGAGTGTATGAACGAGTCCCCAGTTTTCCAGCTTTGCAGGATGCTGCCAAAGAGGTGCATTTCTTTCACATCCTATCCACAGTACTGAATAGGGAGCTTCATGACTGGGGGGCGGGCGGGAAGAAGTTGGGGCAAGGAGAGGGGGATAGAGATTCCCCCAAAGTATTTAAAAGATGCAGGTCCTACTAACTGCATCTCCATCAAGGAGCCTGCCCATGAGCCAATGAGATGGCAATGCCTTGGCTTTTCCTAACTGCCCTTGGGTTAGGGCAGTTAGTTCACTAAGAACTAAAACTAAGGAACCTTGATTATGGCTCTGAAATTCACACCAAATAGATGAATTAAGTAGGTACATTTTTAGTGAGTTGTGATGTCAGGATTTGATTATTACTCAAGAAGAACTAAGTCCATGTGAATCAAGCTAAAACCAGATGGAAAATTTTATTAATACCTTTGGTTAAAATATTAGAATACTCTTCACATAAAAGTTTCACAGAGAATAATACAACTGGAGTAGAACACATATCCCCATGAGTTTTATAAAGAATATTCTGTTTTCCAACAGCTTGAAATATTGTGCCAGTTGACAAAAATCTTAAAAACCAGAGAAATTACATTTTACTTTTGTAGGTCCCATGGTAGGGTTTTGAAAATCAACAACAATCCATTTATATTATGAGTCAGTGTAGGCCTATATTACAAACTGGTATATTGAGTAATTTTTGTAAGTCAACCAAAAATTATGAAAATTGATTCCTTCTCAAACAAAAGCTGTAGTTGCTCCAATCATCTGCATGTTTCCAACTGATGTTCTGAGGTGAAAAGTTCTTAAAAGTAACCCTGAAAAAAATCGATGGTACATTTGTTAATTTTTTCTGTATAATTAATTATCTTTCCCCAAATTTGGTACCTTAAAACGATCATTTGTTTTACTTCATAATTTTGTGTGTCATAAATTTAGATGGGGCTCATTTGGACAGCTCTTTTGCTGGTCTTGGTAGCTCTCAAGCAACTGAGGTCAGCGTTGGGTCAGCTGGTGGTTAAATGTGGTTGGGGTGTTGCTCAGCTGGGACAAATCGCTGCTTCCTGTGGTCTCTGGTCATCCAGGAGGCAAACCTGGTCTTCTCCACATGGAGTCTCAGGGTTCTAAACAGCAGTGAGACAAAGCAAATGTCCCAGTGCACCATAACTTTTAAGTCTCTAATTGTGTCTCATTTGCTACATCCCATTGACAAACCAAGTCACAGGGCCAAATACAGATTCAAGAATGGAGAGATAAATTTCACCTAATAAGGAATGGAGTTGAAAAATAGTGCCACTATGTTTTTGTATGTCCGTTTGTTTCTTTTTGGGGGCTGGGACGTGGTCTACAACATAGAAAGCAGAAAGTTTCATTTAAACAAAATTGGATAAAAGTCTGATATATGTAAAACATTTCTGTACAAAATATAAAATTGAATAAGACATCTTTGTCTTCTGGATGTCTGCAGACTAGGGGAAGAAATGAGTATCTAAACATCTAATCATACTGCAAGTCTGGGAAAAAAATTAATGCTGAACTTGAACACAAGCTATATTTTGTTGGAACCGAAAGCCTCATTTAGTCTGATGGTGGTAATCAGAGAAATTTTCATGGACGAAGTAACACATGTGCTGGCCCTAAGTAGATGACCTTTTAGGTAAAAAGATAAAGACATTTTGGATGGAGGGTATTCATCACGTAAAACCATAGAGATGTGAATGTGCATGTGGTGATTAGTGAAATTATATGTTCCATAATTTTCCAACCAGGTTGATTTCTTTCCCATCTATAACAGTTAAAAATAAACTTGGCTGCAAGTAAGACAGCCCATATTTACAGTGGCTTAAACAAACAGAGACTTCTTTTACTCCCGAATGTCTGGTGATAGGTTGTTTATAGATTTTTTTCCATCCTGCTTTACCATTTTTAGCATATTAGCTTTTTTTTTCAAGTTTGTTGTGTCATGGTTGGAGGTGGCCATTATACCTTCAAACACTGTCTATATTCAAGACAGAAAGGAAATAGATAAAGCTTTGCCAATGTAAAGGAAGAAAAAGTTCTCCTCAACCTTCTTAGTGTCCTTGGGTGGGTCTGAAATTTAAACTGACAAAGACAGTTTAACAGGAGAAAAGCATACACATTCATTTAATATAAGTTTTATGTGACATAGGAGTCTTCATAAGGAAATGAAGACTTGAAGAAACAATTAAATCTGGGTGTTTGATGAAGAGTGGACAGCCATGTAGAAATGTGGTTGGTCAAATTGTATGAGGTAAATATAATAAACAGGGAAACTTAGCAAGATCTATTTGTTTGGATTCTTCTGGCATCCTTTTGTCTTCAGAGATAAGGATGCTCCTTTCCTGCAGGTATAGGAAGGGCACCTCTCTCGTGAGGATTTATGACCTGTTTCAGGGAAGAAAGGTGGGGGGAAGGTCAGAGTGACCTTTCTGCTTCTGCTGTTTGCTTAAACTTCTTCAGCTTAAAGTATTCAGTGTGTCAAGGTACCATATTTGAGGATAGTGTGTCCTGAGCTCCATCATCAGTTGTATCTGTACCCTTATATCAGAAATGCAATACTTTTCCCCAAACTTTCCCAGTAGACTTCACTTATACCGGTGGCTAAACCTGGGTTGCAGCGACTCCCCTACTGCCCCAAAAGCTGGGAAATTAGAGAACAAATTTTTATATTTGGCTTGAAACAATGGATATTCATCTCCTAAACTTGGCAAATGACTGTCCTTAACCTTGACAAAAAAGATTCTGTTAGTGAAGAAGAGGAAGTCATATCTGTTATATTACCCCATAATATGACTTAGTTCTGACTCTGTGCCTATATCTATGTTATTTTTCTAGAATACAATGCCTTTCCTTATCTTTATCACTCTTCAAAGATGGGCCAAAGTACCAACTCCTCTGTGAGGACTTCCTAGGTAGCCCATTCCTAATGGACTGGTCCTCTTTCTGACCCATGTCACATAAAGTTGCCATTAATTACATTCTATCTTCAGTTGCTTGCTAATTGTTGTATGTATAAAATTTCTCTCCTTGGTGAAAATGTAAATATTGTTAAGGGAGCTAGAGACTGTAAATTATACTTTTATATTCCTGTTAATTCCCAGAAAAGTACTGGGCACATATCATATATGTCAATTAATCAAAAATTGTTGATTGTTGTTTCATTGCAGTTTTGCTTCATGAATGTTTAGATTCTTAGGATTGATTAACCCATCCTTCTTTCACTTCCTTTACACAATAACAAAGTTCATTGAAAAAAGAAGTTTTAATAAGCATGGTGAATATTTATTGTCCATTTCATGTTCTTAAGCACAGGAAATCTTTCTTCCAAACAGGTTTGGATGTTTCTCTCTCCCTAGCTGATTCCTGGAAGGAACTTGAATTCAAGGCATGGACAGTCATCTCTTGGTCTCGATTATTAATACAAGAATGGGCATCTGACCCAAACCAGGCCAGCAAGTTTCAATTAGGATATTTATGACCAAAATATTAGGACAGAGAAGCATTCTCTTCCTTTGGAATAGAAGCTAGTGGGACATGGGCCTAAAACTGTTTCCTCCATGGAAAAATTTATGCCTCTAGGACCTAGGGTTTTTTTCTTTTTTTTTTTCCCCAATCTTTCTGAATTACCATTCTTAGCAGACAAAAATAAAGCCAAACCACAGGAATTCAGAGCCAAGGGAGGGAAAGAAAAATAATTGAGTCCCCACAATACCGTTTGAATTCCATGATCTAGTCATCCCTGAAGTCTGAAGATTTCAATTAAGCAATAAATTTCCTTTTGACAACTAATTCCCATTTGACGATAAATCCCCTTTTTGGCTTAAGCCACTTTTAGTTGGATTTCTATCACTTGCAACTGACCGTGATATTTAGGTTGATGCCTTGCCCTCTTCACTGTGAAGTCTCTCATTGGTACTGACAACTCAACACAGCCTGACAGGATGGAAGTATCCTTGTTTTCATAGTCAAAAATTTACTCTAGTTTGCACTCTGCCTCTTTCTAGCTATGTGGCCTTACACCAATGTGTTTGGTTGTGTGTTGCCAACTTGGCACTACGATGCTCATTTCAGACGGGTATTACATTTTCCAGAACTCCTATCCCTGCATGGTTTTGAGTTAGAGTTGAACAAGAAAGGGATTTTGCATGAGATTTGGAAGATAAAAGTGAAGAAAGAGGACGTTACTCTTGGAAGGCCATGGTGGTCAGATATGGTGAGGGACAGATACAAAGGTCCCCTGTGGGCCCCAGCTCATCAGAGCTCTCCTTCTTCTGCATGTGCAACTTGTCTTTCTGACTACTGATCCTACCCACCCACCATGGCCCCAAACCCACCATTATATTCTTGACTGTGAGATTGCAGATGAGCACAGCTTCTCAAATGTTTCTGCAAGTTCTCACTTATCTTCCTGGGCCAGCATTTCATTTGGATCTGGTTACTAACTGTATCTCTGACTTCTACTTCCCTCTTCCAGACCTGCACTTAAATAACTCCCCCCACATTCATAAAAAAATGTAATTTCTATACTAATTCCCTATTCCCAAAGTCCTTGTAATGGTTCTGTTTTCTTTATGGACCCTGTCTAATAAGGCCAGTTATTTACTCTCTTAAGCCTTGGTTGCTTTGCCTATAACAAGGGGGTTGTCCTGCCTGACTGTCGCTTCTGTAGGGAGACTCTCATGATAATGAGCCTGGGGTGGAAACTGTAAATGTATAGCGTTACTGCAGCCTGATTGTTGGTCCTTGGAAACAAGGGCCTTGGCTCAAGCGTACTTTACTACCTTTCTTTCTTGTATAAACAAATCCTCAAAAGACAAAAAAGAAAGAAAGCAGTTTCCAACCTCAAAACAAGTGTATGCCTTAGAAATTAAAAAAAAAAAAAAGGCAATTGCAGTTGGAATTCCCACTTAAGAATGTGCCTATTTCTTGATCCTTTCCTTTTTTTTCTCCTTTTCATTCTAGAAAGAATATTGAGGTTTCCTTATTGATCACTGACTAATATTAAAATATTCCTTTTCCCCTATTATTCTCATCTAGATCCCACAGTTCCACGTCTTCCCATTTCAAACCTTGTTGTTTCCATACCTATTCTTTTCATGGAAGATACAAAAGGAATGAATTGTCAAAAACTTCAATCAGATAAATAGCTATTTTAAATGTTTTTAGAGATTTATCTAGAGACTCAATCTTGTCCATTTTATCTATACAAAATCCTCCTATAGAGTTCATTGAAGATTACATATTTTATATATACATATATATATATATATTTAAAGCTATTGTCCTTTTAAATTTCATATATATACTTAAATATATATAAAAGCTACAATCCAGTTTTATTTTTTAAGCAGAACTCGTTCACTGGTTGAGAAATCTTTAACTGAACAGAAGGGTTATGGAGAAAGATATATTTTCACTTGAGCTTTTGCTCAGGATTGAGACCTGATGTTCTGGTGCAAACCCCTCTTTTTGCTTGTAATAAAGTGTAAAATGGGTGTTCTACAGCGAATGCTCCCTTCCTACACAGTGATTTCTATCAATGTATAATTAAAAGTGGATTTCCTTTTCCTTTTTGGTTGATGGGAGGGAGAGGCAGGTAAACCTGGTTAAAGAAGGGAGAACAAAGAGAACTTTGATGAGTTCCCCTGCAAACAGTCTATCAGTTACAATTCCTAGTGTTCGAATGGCTGCACCATTCTAAAGAAGTTCCGGAATAAAAAAACTCAAGCAGGGGGTCCAAGGAAAATTCAACCCGCATGCCAACTAAGGGAGAGAAAGAAAAAGGCAGGGGGAAAAACCCTATTTTTTGTTGTAAAAAGAACTAATGAAGCTGCTGTTAGAACTGTCCACAGTGACACAACAAGGCTGTACACCCACACACATTGTTCAAGTGCCAGTCATCCCCCGTAATGGGAAAAGGAAATGCTGTGGTTTCAAGGAAGTGGTGGCACACATTGCTTTTGGAGTTTAACTTGGGAAATCTCAGTGAAGTCACACTTTGGCTTGTGTTAGCTCCCAGAAGTTAGTGCAAAATTGCATAAGGTTGTCTACTTCGGTCTTAAAGAAGAGATGGACTGGTGGAGGGTAAAATCCCATTGTCATTATAAATTGCTAATTAAATAATTATCAATTAGTTGGCAGACAGAACTAATTCCAGTGTATTCCTTAGAGAGCCGTTAATAAAGAAAAACAGTAATTTTGGCTTTTTTCCCTATACAGTATTCTTGCCTAGAGGTACTAAATAGAGATAACATGTGATATATCCTATGTTGGCTGTTTCACATAGACTATTATACATTATTGCTCAAAGATAAACACCAATTATAGCAAGAAAACATGAATTTCCATTATCCTAGTTACATGGTGTTAATGTTACTGTATTAACTCATCGACTGGGTCATTTTTCAAGGAACAGGCAATATACTATTTATTTGCCAGCAAAGAAAAAAAGAAATCCCAACACTGAATTTTCTAAGCTATCATATAGAAAATATTGAAACAAAGTGTCAACTGATATTAATTTGGAAATCAGAGATTGTCTCTGCATTTTTAATTGCAAAAGTGTTTTATTTAAAACTTCTAGGCATATTCATTCCCTAATTACAAATATAATTTTAAAATAGTCATTTAAAAATATAACTAGGGGGGCTTCCCTGGTGGTGCAGTGGTTGAGAGTCTGCCTGCCGATGCAGGGGACATGGGTTCACGCCCCGGTCCGGGAAGATCCCACATGCCGCGGAGTGGCTGGGCCCGTGAGCCATGGCAGCTGCGCCTGCACGTCTGGAGCCTGTGCTCCGCAACGGGAAAGGCCACGCAGTGAGAGACCCGCGTACCGCAAAAACAAAACAAAACAAAACAAATATATATATATATAAAACTAGGAGAAAAAAGAAACATTCAGAAGTCAAGAAATAAATATTAAATGTATAAAATATATACACATATATATATATAATGCAAAAAGTAAATATATATTTATATAAGTTAAAATATCTATCTATCTATTTATCTATCTATCTATCTATTTACCTATATTCTTTGTTGTGAATTTAGGACTTAAGGATAAATGCTAGTACGATCCTCAGATTTTACAAGTGAAAAGTCATTGTTTGGTTTTCAGGAGACAAGATATTTCTGAGGCTCAGATCAGGGCCCTGAGCAGAAATAAAACCCAAAGGATATAACATCTGGAAAGATGGCAATCAAATTCCGAAGAGATTCAGTTACATTTAAATATAAATAAGCTTGTAGCTGTCCATTACATACGTAGAGGTAGATAATTTCTCTCTTTGTAGAGAGATGTGAAGCTCTGAACCTCTCCAGCTATCTCCTCTGTTAACTTTGAATTTGAGAAGGGTTGTAAATTTACCAAAAACTTTAGAAAATTCAATAACATGTTATGGACAACAACTAATAAGTAAAATAAATTTATTTTAGTAGCTATTGGGGAAAACATTTTTCTTTCTACCATGATACTTTGTACTGCAAATCTGCATAAAGTTCCATTTTGTTATGAAAATAGTAGTATTTTAAGGTTTGACTTTAAAACCACTTATGTACAGGTGACAGTGGTCTTGATTATAGAAGCCCAGCCTTCCTTATTATTTCAGTTAATTACCTCATAACAGATGAAAATAAGGTGTGTCTTGTCACAGCCTGATGCCCCCTCTAAACAATAGTTTCCTTTGGGGGACTTGGAATCAATTGAATTCTCAAAATCTTAAAAGATCTTCATTATGGAAAGGCCCTTAATTTGATTTACCTTAAGGAATAGTTAATGGTTAAAGGTCCGTACTGTGTTGTATTATTGAATTCTTGTTCATGGTTCAGGACTGATCCCCTTCAGCCTTTCAGCAGGGAGCAGTTTTCCAGGGAGGCTCAACAAGACTCCAAATCAATAAGGTTAATCTATGTGAGGTCACTCAGTCAGAGGTGATAGGGCTGGCAGTTCTGATGCCAATGAAGACAAGTTCTGATGTCACTTTTATGCTGGCAACACTGTCATGCTATTTATCTGGAGCATACCATCGTTATGTGTTAACAGGACTGTGAATGGCCCAGTAATCTGAATTATCTTAAGGGAACTAGTTCAAAAAAATTTTTCTACTCTTCTTTAAATTACCGGTCTCCATGATTTCTGAGATATCACCTGTTCCCTTGATGTAGAAAATAGTAGTGTTCAGTTCTTCCTTGGTATTTTAGTACTCTCAACAACAGATTATAGCTCCGTAAAATGTTAGCCCCCAAATTAGAGGGTGTTTTGTGTAAAAAATGTTCATTTTCTAAAAGAAACCTTATCTAAAGAGGGGGTGTGTAAATAGAAAAATCTGAAAGAGACAACTCGATCTAGAAAACCTTATGTTTATCTAGTAGTCTATATCAAGCAGCATGAAATATAAACTAGTTAAGCAAAGAATGACTAGTCAAGTTGTGTTCTACTGTACTTTTATAGGTCTTCTCTTTAGAAAGCCCGTAGAAAGGTAGCAGTCCCTTCCAAAGTCTATCAAAATGTACCTTTTACAGACATCCCACTGGGACTCAAAAAACTGACTCCAGAGCAAATAGATTCATCTCTTCCAAATGCTTCAATAAATATGTTGATAAATACATAAATGTAATAAAGTATTACTAAGCAGCAACGTAGAAAATTTGCCCACCTGTCCTTGAGGAAAAAGCTTGACTGTTCACATTATTTCAAATAATGATGCCGATTTTACTGTACAAAATAAGGAATCATCCTCGTCATCATATCACTCACAGAAGGATCTATCTGACTATTTCCTCTTTTACAAACTTTATGTATTTACTTTTTAAGAAAAACAAGCCAAATCCAATGAACAATCTAAAGTCTTTAATATCCCAAGAATTTCCTTGACAAACACTGTGGTGTTCACATATCCATCATGGATGTATCCAACTTTACGTTTCATCTTTGGCTGATTTGCCATATTCTTAAAGTAAAGATTTATATTGCTAAACCTGGAAACAAGTAGATAATAATTTATAACAATAATTTATTTATAATAATTATTCTATTCAGACAAATTCTGCCAGTAGAGACAGAATGGACAGTTAAGCCACAGATTGAATTACGTATTCTTTTTTATTGTCTCGCGTACTCATTAAACCTGTTAAATAGTAAGACATATTAGGTTAACGTGAAAATGTTTCACGACTGAAGGAAACTAATTTTTTTTTAAGTTGCATTGGAGATTCTCTGTTGAGTTGAGTTAGTATTGATCATTAGCCCTTTGTTTTATGATTAGGATGTGAACAGTGATCATGGTGATGATGATGTAATGTGCACAGAGAATGATGGAAATGTGTCCTGTTCATCTGAAGAGGGTTTGTTTTTATGCCAAATGTATATCGGTTTACGTGGTGGCCTTGCAGCAACCAAGAAAAAGGCAGTAGCAAACATTCTAGGCATTCAACTAGGCTAAAGGAGGAATTTTCGTAATCTTAAATTACCTTTTCCATTCTCATGTTTGAAATGCTAGCCAAAACTGTCTTGAAATTATTTGTTGAGGATAAATATCATTATTTTTTATTTTTTCCAGTATGTATTATACTTATCTTCTAGGAGTAAGGCGGTTCTTTTGCCAGTTGCACATTTTAAAAAATCATGTCTAATTTGAATAAATTAACATATTTTGTCATCAAAAATGAATTCTAAAAAAGGAATGATAGCCAGGAAAGCAATTTAATTGTGTATTTTATAGGAAAAGAGGGGAAAAAAAAACTTTGTCATTCACAGGGCTGCTCAGTATAATTTGATGTGCTTTGATATAAATTTGGGGGTTGCTTTAATTTCAAAACATATTTTTTCACTTAATAAGAGAGACAAAAGAAACTTTCAACCAGCATCTCCAGTTTGTTATCTCAGAATGTTTTGGCTTCTCAAATGTGAGAACATGATTGTTTTTATTTCCAGGAGGAGATAATAACACTGAAGCAATAAAAAAGAGTCAAGGCAGCATGCACAGCACAGGAAGTTCACAGCCAGAGACTTAATTTCTCACACAATGTGCTGTGCAATGGGCCCATTAACGTAGATGAATAGGCTCTTTAAAGGTTTTTTTTTTTCTTCTTCTTCTTCCAGATATGCAGCTGCTGCTGAATGGCGATATGTTAATAAGGTACACACTTGCCTATTCTTCAGGTACTCTGGCATTCTCTACCTAGGTAATCTCTATATAGGAAAAGCTATTAGGGGGTTGTATCTGCTACCACACCTTCAATTATATTAACACCTGCACTGATAATCCACGTAAGGTAAAGTAGTAGGGGGCCTATGGCCTTAGTCCACCCCTTTTCTCCCTACAAAGTTACATCTGAAGGAGAAGAAAAGGAAGAAGTAGAAGGAAAAAAAAAAGGAAAGTCACTTTTATTACACATCAGTGGGAACCTTCTGAAAAAGCTTTCATGCCTAGGAAATTGTTATTTCTTCAAACAGCTGACAGCCTGTGGAGGAAACTCTTAATGGAAACCCAGCTCCTGCATTGTTATGCATGGCCCTCATGTAGATTGGGGGCTGGGGGTGGATTAAGTTAGCTTCCAAAGGGTCTATTGTGTGTAGCATTAATTTGCAGGGCTCTTGATATTTCAGTTTGAAGGTTTGTAACCTCAGTGTTTACTTAGATGAACTATATCCTAGGTTTGTTTATTTCCGTCTGCAGTCTCTTATTTCCTAGTAAATGTTACATTTATATTTGTTAACAGCAAGAATGTTGTTATAAATCTGAAAGAAATAATTACACATGCTCACATTCATTCATTTTAAAGCCTCGATCCTGGTCTTCCCAGGTCACCCTTCACTGTTATGTCTATAGAAGATTATACAGATAAATTCATTTCTCAAGAACATATATGCCATCCAGTTAAACAGCAGTGTGAAGACCATGCAGTTAGGAATGAACACTTAATTAGATCCTCGTCCAACGTGATAACTTTCTGTGAAATTAACATAAATGTCCCTTCTTTCTTTTGTATAGCAATGTTATAAATACATAGCCCCCCAAATCTGTGCCATTTTCTTCCAGATGAAAAAATCTACTATAGAATTGATCATCACTTTCTTTTATTACTGTTTGAATGATTACTTGTAAAGGGTAGGTTCCAATTTTGCAATTTTCAATATTTTTTAATGTTTCCAAATCGCTATTTGCAAACAACTCTGTGTGATGTTTTAGATATAGGAACCCTGCAAAAGTCTCATCTTCCAAGATGAAATTGCAAATTTACATTCACAAACTTGGTCAGCACCACCCCTAACCCTACTCCCTCCTCCTTTCCCCCCTAGATTGTATAGGAGGTTGCTAACATGAATTTAAAATTCAATATGAATGGCTAGGGGGAAAAAAAGGCATGCCCATTGGAACTTACTCTGGTCTTAATCTGGATTTAGGGACTTAATTGAATAGAAGTACATTATGCTTGAACAACTGAAGTTTCTACTATTTTTAAACCTTTTTTATAGAAAACTACACCAACAGCATGTTGAATATTTTATTGCACATTTTCTGCTTTTGGTTAGTATTTTCAATGTCTCACAGATAATTTAAAGTGTCACTACTCATGGAATTATCCATGTTAGCATTTATATTTAATAGGTCTTGTGATATAAGGGTGAGATCATTTATTTTCTTAAATATCAGAGACCAGGATTTTTGTTTTGACTCCAAGTACCTTGGGTTGGTCTCTGAACTTCTTTGGGGTCTTACTTTTTCATCTGTAAAAATTAGAGTGATAGTCTGATATCTAAGGCAATAAAGTTCTATGGTTCTCACCAAAATATACTACTTCTTAGGAACTCCCAATAAAGCTGATATACATGGACCTCCCCTACTCTCAATAATTAGGTTTGCCAATCTTTATGTATTTCCCAGGAATGTATATTTAATACTGTTGATTACAGATATCACTATTTTTTCACTTTTTTTTTTAAAATTTCAAGGGAAAAATTGATTAGGAAACTGTTGTTAGGAAAACTCTGACAGACCCAGTTGAAAACATACTGGCTCATAGTCGTGAAACTTTGAAGCTCTGATTACACTCAGCCTGGTAAGTAATCGTGAAAGATGGATCTTATTACCATTGGCTTGTTTGTTGTTTCATCATGCAGTTCTGTAGGCTGTTCCTATGTATCCTGAAAGACAATCCATCTAAAAATAGAATTTAGTTGATTCAGCAAATATTTCTTGAACACCTCTCATATGCCACACATTGTGTTACATATTAAGGATACAGTTATACATAAGAAAGAAATGGCCTGTGCCTTGGGTTGATTATTTTGGGGGCAGTACCTATCATATTGTAGACACATAACAATTGTTTACTGAATGAATGAAGGTATATGTTTGCTTGTATGAATGAAAGAATAAAGCTTACCCTTAATGAATTTATGTTTTTCCTAAGGCAGAGAAGATGTATAGGTTCAGTTCAGCTCAGCTCATTTTAACAGTAATTTATTGAACATTTTCTATGTGCCAGACATTAGGTTTAGCCTTGGGAATTTTTATTTGGGAAATTAAATACCAGCAAAAGTTGACATAGCAAGGTGAGAGCCTTATATGGGCTATATCAAATATTTGTCAATAGACATAAATGCCAAATGCTCTAATGTGTGCTGAAGTGCTGCTTCATGTGTGCTTCATTTAGTCCAGATTTTTTCTCGATCTTAAAGTTGTTATAGGAGTTATACACAAAGTTATTACAGTCTGGGGGAAACAACAAGAAGAAAAGATTCGATCCTCAAAGGCCACTCATAAGCTGGACTCAGTGGCTCATACGCAGTGCTAAAAGGAGGAAGAAAAGAGAAATAAATTTTTAGTTACTGTGTAGTGATGGTAAAAGTGATAATGATTATGATGCTATCAGCTGTCTTTCATAGTGGACTTACTAAACATCAAATTTTGTCCCGAATGCTCTATATGCATTACCTGATTAAAGTTTTCTGATACCTCTTGGAGGTGTGGACATTATTGTGCCCATTTGACAGATAAAGAAACTGAGGTTTAGAAGAACAAGGTTACTTGCCCAAGCCACAAAGGTGGCAAATGGTAGAGCTGAAGTTCAAAGTCAAATTTCCCTTACTTCCCAGTCTCTCCTCTTAATCACTGCATTACTGTTATCCTATCTTTGTGGTCAAATCCCTCTAGCTATTTCAAGTCTGCTAGTTCTAACTTTGTTCTTTCTGCAATTCCTTAGGAGACTGGTAGTTACAAACATTAATTGCAGCTTAGTACAAGAACAGCTTTCAGGACTGCAGTTCATCAAAGAGAATTTTGTTAAGCTCTTGTCCAAAGTCTAGAAATATAACTTTTTTCCATGGCAATAGCTGCAGCAGTTTTATAGACTTCTAATGAAATATCAAATATAAGTGTCTGCTTCTTAAAAGTGTATGTATATATGTATATATATATTTAAAGCATCTTTGCAAGAATAAGACGAAGGAGGTAATAATGATTAAATGGTGGGTTTATGGAACTTGCAAACTGAACTGTTTTGAGAATAATAACTACATCCCATCATCACAGCAAAAAGTATGAGAGTTTCTAAATCTGAATGAAGAACATAAAGGAATACATAATTCTTTTATTCTCTCAAAAGGCAAATATAATACCGGGAGGGAAGGACAGAGAAAAGCAGCTGCAAGCAGGCTAGGATTAAGTGTCTGATCCACTACTTTGACAACTGTAAAAACATATTTGATCACTGATGTCATTACTGGATGCAATGGGTTTGCAGACAACACAAATCTCTTCATGCTTCTAGAGTTGCCATTCCTTGTTTATTTTACTAATAGGAACTTGTTCTCACAGTTTGTTTACATTTACAACCATGTATTAGTAAATTGGTTTATGTACAAAGAAAACCTGGGTGTAGTTTTAGTTAAAAATTTTGTTAGAGATAGTAACTTGAGTTTAGAGATTCTTTTTCTGAAATCACAAATAAAACTACAGTTGGTAAGTGTTATAAAAAGGAAAACATAACGAGTAAGTTTCTACTTAATCATTTTAGGTATAAGTGCATACAAATAATGAAGTATATATCTGTGGCGTTTATTTTCCCCTATACATAACAGAATTTCAAAACATACTTTTTATTTTTTGTCTCAATATGATTTAATTGAAAGAGTGGGTGATTTGGTACCTGATAGTTCTGGGAACAAATACTTGCTATCACAGTTATTGTGTGGCCCTAAGGCAGTACCTTAATCATTGGGGCTCTGTCTTTCCTTCTATCAGATGGAGATAAAAATGCCTACCTTTCAGGGTTGTAGTAAGAATCCCAGGGAATATGTATGAAGCACTGGACACAGTGCTTATACTAAGTGTTGAATAAATGGTGGTCACATTTTAGTGAGACTAGAAGCCTGGGAAATTAAGGCATCAGGGAAAAGTGAAACAAGGATATTAGTAATAGAAAAGACAATGCAGTAGATAAAAAGATGATTAAAAATGGCCAATACTGATTGAGGGAATTAAGATATTCAAAGCCAAAATAGGAAAAGGTAAGGACACTCAATAGCAAAGTTTGTCCATATTCTGACTATTCTGACTTTTGGAATTGTTTTCATAAGAAAGCACAATGTCTGAGAAGAGAAAGAAAGGAAAAAGAACAACAATATAAAACTATGGGGAAATTAAACAAAACCAAGAAAATTAGATTAAATATGGAACTTTTGTCAAAGAGCAGTTGAACAATGCAAAGAGAACAATATGATAAAACAAAAACCCTGGGAAGTCTAGAAAAGAAAACAAAAGAAAAACACAGAAACATGAGAAAGACAGAAAAAAAGCAAACACAGAGAAGAAAGGGTTGAAGTGTACATATGCTCAAGCCAGTAGAACACACACAACTCTGCTTTTAATTTTGACAGCAAAAAGATATCTTAATTGAACAGATTTACTAGAAGCAAAGCACATACATGATGTTAGAAAGCAATGATTTTTTTTAATTCTCAAGTTAAAACAGAATGCTGTTTAAGCATGATATATGTCTGTGTTTTAAAATGCATATGGAATTCTGAGTTTGGGACAGGGGAACATCACTTGATTTTATTATAAATTTACCCCTCTGGATGCTAGAAGTGAGAAATTTGATTGTTTACTCATTCACCAAATCAGAGAAAATAATTTTTTCAAATTACAGTTATATCAACAGATACAGAAGAGATCTTATTTAGTTAAAAACCTCCATAAGTGTCATTTAGCTGAATGGATAAAACAACAAGAGTAACAAAAATATTTCCAGCCACACATCAAGCCATCTAAAAATTCTTTGGGGAATCTCTTCCTCACTTCTACGGCAAAATAACACGTGTTATCTCTACTACAAATCTAAAGGCAAATAGACTTGTTCCTGTTCACTATCCTTGCAAGAAAGCATCTGCTCACTCGTCTTTTGCTGTTGTTATATTTTTTTTCTGAATGCTCCAATTCAAAAACCTCATCCTACCACATTTTTTAGTTGTTAAATCTCCCTGTCCTTGTGGCTACGTCTCTATGCACCAGAGAAACGACCTCATTAACAAAGTAGTTCTGTGCGTCCTTAACACTGAGGCCCTAGACTTCAGCTGGAGGCAGCTCTCTGCTCAGCCCGCAGTGCTGAGTGACAGAGGCAGGCGACATCATCTGAGTACTAACTTCTACTACATCCAGACAGACTGCGAGAACCATTTCCGAGTCGTGGCAAGACGTAAGAGCAGCAAAGGTAATCCTTCTGTTTCTATATCCAATTTTTGCAAAAATCAAATATTTCCATCTGGAAGGAACAGTTGGGGGCGGGGGCAGGCTCAGTGTCAAAATTGATAAGCCAGGAAATAAATGTATCCATCAGGTAGGAAATAAAGGGTAAACACAGAAAGATATTTTTGAAAAAATGAAAGTCTCACGCAAGATGAATGAAATGTTTTTAGGATCGATATAAAAAGGGGATGTGCTGGCGAAGGCTTTGTTACATGGGAATTAAACTGCAGGCTAGTATCTAGTAATAAGAGGAGGAATTTTTATCTTACTGGCATCTCCAAGTTGGAAAGGACTTCAGAGATCATCCAAGTCTATCATGAATGATCATATCTCATACTTTTCTTTTTTTTAAGGGTTAGCTGCAAAGTTTTGGACAAGACCTCTACAGGCAACTGGAAGCACAGTGTACCCAGGTGGTGGGTCTCGTCTGTGGCAATATATTTTTCTGTCTGTCCAATTGAATATGGCTGTAAAGGGAATAAAACCCCATGTAATCTCCAGCAGTGACAATTTAATCAGTTGTGTAAGGGGAAGAAGCAGAGTCCTCTCATTTTCATATTTGCATATTTGATTTTCGCTTTGGGGAATAGAGGTTATGTGTTTCTATTACTTGCCGTTCAATTTTAATATTTAACTCATCTAGGAGCAAGTTTTTTCCCATGGTAGGAAATATTGGGTCAAACTGGTCAAAAAATAAGATTTCATTTCTGAAATAAAGCACTGGATGTAGCATGCTTTGTGTAACATTTTTTCCTACAAAGAATCTGTGTGCCAAACATGGCTTGTGTGCTCCCAGCTTCTGCACGTGATGCATCCCCTATTAACATTCAGAGATCCACCCAGAAAATGAAGGCAACTGTTTGGAGAACAATGCAAAATGATGAGGGCTATACCATAATATGTCCCCTTTTTTGTTCACATTTTCTTAAAATGGTAAGTCTTAATAACTGCCACTATTTCTGAGAAAATAGGGTTTCTAAAATACCTTATATACACAGGAATCACTTTTTATAAGGCTATAGAGGGGCAATAAATACAGTTAAATTAGTAAAACTCTATTGTTTTTACAATTGATAGAATGATGTTATTGTCCATAACGTGGTAACAGATTAGGGAATAGATTTTAAGATAAATAAGATGCAAGTAATTTGAAGTCATCATCAATTACCCTTGTGTGACTCCCATGAGTATATTAAAAATCAACTCAGAATGGTGTTGAATTTGAATTACTGTAACATAGCAGTTTTTTGTTTGTTTGTTTGTTTGTTTTTTCAATGCATGTAAACCTCCACTTATGAAAGCCCCAGAAGCATGTTGGGTAATTTAAAAAAAAGAAAAGGCTAGTATTCTACTTGCTTGACGATTTAGAATTTCTTTATAAAAAGTGAACCCTGATTTCACTGGAGAGGAAAGAAATATTATTTGAGTCTGTGTAATTTTGCAAAAAGAGAAAAAGATTAAACAAAAGGTTAAAAATATTGTGTGCATTAAATTTAATCTATGTATGTATTCACACACACATGTACATGTTGGTGTGTGTGTATAAAAAATGTGGCCTAAATATTGCTAATCAAATTCTATAAGAAATTACTAAAATTGGAATTCTGAAAAGATAAGTCATTTCATTTTATTAAAAAGCAGAACAGACTGTCTTTTTAATTTATGTCCATGAAGAGTGCACCAGTAGCGATATACAGGCATGTATAATCATTAGAAGACAGGTATAAGATGCTTTGGGGGTTAGCAGGATTCACATTAAATTCAAGCACATAATATGTCAGGTTTTGAATATATTCTTGCTTATTTAAATCTGCATTCTGATAATCAAAGAGATTATCAGTCATATGTTTTTATAAATTCATATATTTGTTACCCCTTCAAAGAGGTAACAAATATATGGATATGTGATCCAATGATTACATATTCAAATTAACCCAGTTTCTTTGAATATGATCTAATGATTGAATGATCCCCCAAACACTGTGACTCCTCAGGGAAATATGCTGATGCCTCAGCACATTTTCTCAAGGTCTGGAGAGGACTAGATCTGCCAAGGAGTGCCTTGAAGCACGGAAACTCTGCTCTACCTAAACGCAGGTCCTAGGCTTTAATCACAACGGCTAGGTTCACACTAAAGCAATTAACCATATGATTGCTTTCGCAGGAGCCCAACCTCATCAGTAGCTTTCCTTCAGGCAAACTGACAAGGCTGGATGTAGTCAATGATTCAAGTGGATTTGATTACCTAAGAGGTACAAATCTCTGAATACACAAATACAGGGTAGGAATATTCACCCTCAATCTATTTTTTAGAAGTTGATATTTCATAATCAACCCTTTAAATTTAAATGATAAAGGTAAAATAACTGCTCCATGAAACAAGAGTTGGCAAGTTTTAGATTGAAGACTGAGACCAAATAATAATGATCTGTTGTATAGTTTGTTGGTTTTTTGTTTGTTTGTTTTATTCTTTTCGGCAGTAAGTGAGAGTGAGCCATGATAGCTCTCAAAATCTAAAATAATAAGATTTACTTTGAGATTTGAAAGAGGTAAAAATGCCTAAGGAATGTAATCTGTAATTGAGTAGCAACTTTAGATAAGGTGTGAAAGGTGTGTTTGTGCGTGTGTGTGTGTGTGTACACATAGATGCATATATGTGTATATGCCTGTGTCTTTTTTTAGGCTTATTTACCCTTGTGACTTCACTAGTCATTGCTGGATTTGGCGATATATCAAGTGTGAACTTGAAGCTTTCTAGCATCCTCTTCTTGGTATCCTATTGGGAATTTTCTTCTGGCATGATAACAGGATTTTTGGTACTATCCACTAGAATGGTTTCTTCAAAAGTGAGGCACTAAAGGATTTTAAATGTTTTCCTAGCGTAAAAGCCAAATATGAATACAAGATCTGAGCAATATAAGTTTTCCGACAGGTTTGTCATTTCTCAGCACTTTTTAAAGATTATCCTAAATATCCCTTAGATGCAATTAAAATACACTAGACAGCAAGTGACATACCTCCCAAAGATGCTAAGGAATTCATGCTTCTAGTATGTATCAGTCAGAAATCTGGGAGGTTATGTGGTCTGATGAGCTTCACTGGGGCTGTATCCCATTCTGGAATGCCAGTGTACATATGGCTATGAAAAACTTGTTGAAATCATGAGATTGACTCCCAAAAAGATTTCCATAATTTGGAATTCAACAGTTAGTTTATTACCTCCAATAAAAAGAAAGTACACCCACGGAATTTTAGTCTTGATGATGTTGGGAGCCTCTTAAGTAAAAACACATATCAATAACATGGAAATTTTTTCTTTAAGGTCTTAAGATGATTTGTCTTGAATCAAAGAAGATTTTATCAAAATTGGCCAAAATGTCTTTTCTGAATCTTAGTGTTAAGCACCACATCCAATGTTTTCTTATGTTCAAATACTTCGGTGAATGACAAAACTTTATCCAGTGACTTGGCAAATTGTATCCCAACCAAAGTCCCCGATCGTCCTGTCTCACTTTCAAAGCACAATGTTCTGAGAATCTAGATGATATGCAGAGTGTCTGGGGCCCAGGAGGTAAAGTACCTAGAGACCTGAGGGGAAAAAAGTGCCAAGGGAACCAAATTCTCTCACCATCACTGAGAGAACAAACCTGATGGATATCAAAACATACTTGCCTCGTATTCCAGAGAGCCCATCCATCTATCTCTTTTTTTTTTCCTTTTTTCGGTTCTTAAAGAAAAATAGACATATAAAAAAAATCTAAAGAAAGTAGTTATGAAAAAACTTTGGGCAATATGGAGTATAATTACAGCCTGTTTGAGGGTTGATGAAAAGATGGATGTGCCTGTACCCTCCTCACATTGGCCGCTGGTTGCAGTAAAAGAGGCTGTGTCTCCCCACAGCCCACTGCCTGCAGCTCCGACCCCTCCTTCAGCCTATTCTTGGCTGTGGATTTCCCTGTGCTCTTTGTGCACTTTAAGTTTAATTTTGCATTTAAGAACTCAATTGGCTCATCCGTTAAGCATTAAGCAGCTCCCTTTTGAACCACAGAGGGAGCCCTGGGAAAACCCACAGCTGCTGGAACACGGAAAATGGGTTTAAGAAAACAAAACCATTTTGAAACTTTAAAGCATTTTTGCAGCCGTGGATTTCCCAATCCTTACCCCCAAAATGGTTCATTTGCTTAACTTTTATCTGGTATTGGAACACACAAACCAGAGCATTAAATAGCCCTCAAATGACTTTTTGTTGAACACAAAATGAAAGTAAGAGCTAAGCAAGTCATGTGGGAGGAACGTTCAGCTATGGCCTGGAATACCTGCAAGTATATTCTCCCTCCAGTTACAGAAACAATTCTGAATGCAGAATTGAATCTGGAACCACAACCTTTCCTCCACTCACTTAGACGTGAGTCTTAAGACATAACCCCCACCACCAAAGAAAGAAAAAGGGGGAGAAAACAAGTCCCAAGCAAGTCCAAATCCCAGCTTATAAAATGACAATAAAATTGATGGAAAAGTTAATAGGCTGGGGATATGAATGAAATGCTCAATCAAGATTTCAAGTTTCATAATGATTTGTCATTAACTAAAAATTCATGTTTAATTACAGTTGGATAGGCTGTAGATAAACACAATTTATCATTTTTGTTCCAGGTTCCCCAAATATTCCCCTAGCTAAACTTGGGACCCGGTGGTAGATACCCAATAGACATATAAAAAAAAATCTAAAGAAAGTAGTTATGAAAATACTTTGAGCAATATGGAGTATAATTTCACATATAAGTGAAATCATACGATGTTTGTCTTTCTCTGTCTGACTTATTTCACTTAGCATAATACCCTCTAGGTCCATTGAAGTTTTGCAAATGGCCAGATTCATCTTTTTTTATAGCTGAGTAGTATTTCATTGTATATGTATGTGTGTGTGTATATATATATATATATACCATATCTTCTGTATCCATTCATCTGTTGATGGACACTTAGGTTGCTTCCATATCTTGGCAATTGTAAATAATGCTGCTGTGAACATTGGGGCTGCATGTATCTCTTCAAAGTATTGTTTTTGTTTTTGTTTTTGGATGTATACCCTGGAGTGAAATAGCTGGGTCACATGGTAGTTCTATTTTTAGTTTTTTGAGAAACTTCCATACTGTTTTCCACAGTGGCTGCACCAATTTACATTCCCATCAACAGAGTATCAGGGTTCCCTTTTCTCCACATTCTCACCAACACTTGTTATTTGTGTTCTTTTTCATGATAGCCATTCTGACCACTGTGAGGTGATATCTCATTGTGATTTCGATTTGCATTTCCCTGATGATTAGTGATGCTGAGCCTCTTTTCATATGTCTGTTGACTATTTCTATGTCATCTTTGGAGAGATGTCTGCTCAGGTCCTCTGCCCATTTTTTAGTCAGTTTGCTTGTTTTTTTGGCATTAGTTGAATTAGCTTGGAAGTGTTCCTTCCTATTCAATTTTTTGGGAATATTTTGACAAGGATAGGTATTAACTCTTATTTTGTTAGCATTCACCTGTGAAGCCATCTGGTCCTGCACTTTTGTTTATTGGGAGGTTTTGATTATCAATTACTAGTACTCTGTTCTGATTTCCTATTTCTTCCTGATTCAGTCTGTGTAGATTGTATGTTTCTGGGAATTTATACTCTTCTTCTAGTTGTCTAATTTGTTGGCCTATAATTTTTTGTTGTAATCTCTTATGATCTTTGCATTTCTGTGGTGTCAATTATAATTTCTCTTTCATTTCTGATTTTATTTATTTGGATCCTCTCTTTTTTTTTTCTTGATGAGTCTGGCTAAAGGTTTATCAATTTTGTTTATCTTTTCAAAGAACTACCTCTTAGATTCGTTGATCTTTTTAGTTTTTTTAGTATCTATTTTATCTATTTCTACTCCGATCTTTTTTGTATCCTTCCTTCTACTAACTTTGGGTTTTGTTTGTTTTTCTTTTTATAGTACCATCAAGGGTAAGGTTCAAATGTTTATTTGGGATTTTAATTTGTTTCCTGAGGTAGGCCTGTATCAATATAAACTTCCCTATTAGAAATTCCTTTGCTACATGCCACAGATTTTGAACTATTGGGTCCATTTCTATTTGTCTCCAGGTATTTTTTATTTCCTCTTTGATTTCTTCAGTGACCCATTGGTTGTTTAGACTCTCATCTGTTTTTCCTTTTTTTTTTTCTTACAGTAGATTTCTAGTCTAATACTATTGTGGTCAAAAAAAGATGCTTGATATGATTTCAATCTTACATGTGGTCTGTCCTGGAGAATGTCTTATGTGCACTTGGAAAGAACATTTACTCTTCTGCTTTTGCATGGAATGTCCTTTATATATCCATTAATGTCCTTTATATATCCATATATCCACTAAGTTCTAATGGTCTAATGTGTCATTTAAGGCCAATGTTTTCTTATAGATTTTCTGTCTGGGTAATCTGTCCATCAATGTTGTTGAAGTCCCCTACCATTATTGTATTACTGTTAATTTCTTCTTTTATGTTAGTTAATATTTACTTATTTATTCAGTTTTTCCCATGTTGGGTGCATATATATTTACAAGTGTTATATCTTCTTCTTGTATTGATCCTTTTACTATTATGTAATGTGCATATTTGTCTCTTGTTAGAGTCTTTGTTTTAAAGTCTATTTTGTTTGATATAAGTATTGCTACCCCAGCTATATTTTGTTCCCATTTGTATGGAATACCTTTTCCCATTCCTTCACTTTCAGTCTGTGAAAGTCTTTAAGTCTGAATTGAGTCTTGTAGAGAGCATATATATGGGTTTTTGATTTTTTTACCCATTCAGCCACCTCATGTCTTTTGATTGGAGCATTTCTTCTATTTACTTCTAAAGTTATTATTGATAGGTATGTACTTATTGGCATTTTGTTGTTTCCTAGTTTTTTTTTTTTGTTCCTTTCTTATTCCTTTGCTCTCTTACCTTGTGATTTGATGACTTTCTTTAGTGTTATGCTTGTAGTCCTTTCTCTTTAATTTTTATGCATCTATTGTCAGTTTTTAGCTCATGGATACCATGAGGCTTTTATGTAATAACCCATGTATATAGCAGTCTATTTTAAGTTGAAGGTCACTTAAGTTTGAGCACATTCTAAAAGCACTACATTTGTACACTCCCGCCCTCCTGCTATGTTTTATGTTTTTGATGTCATATTTTATATTTTATTTTGTGTATCCCTTGACTAATTATTGTAGATATATATGATTTTACTAGCTTTATTTTTAACTTTCATACTAGATACATAGGTGGTTGATCCACTACTTTTACCATATATTTGCCTTTATTGGTGAGATTTTTTTCTTTCATAATTTTTATATTTCTAGTTATGATTTTTTTACTTTATGTTTAAAGAAGTCCCTTTAACATGTCTTGTAAGGTCTGTTAAGTGGTGATGAACTCCTTTAGTTTTTGCTTGTCTAGGAAACTCTTTAGTTCTCCTTAATTCTGAGTGATAAACTTGCTGGATAGAGTATTCTTGGTTGTAAGGTTTTTTTTCCTTTTACTACTTTGAATATGTCATGTCACTCCCTTCTGAACTATAAAGTTTCTGCTCAGAAGTCAGCTGATAGTCTTATGAGGGCTCCCCTATTTGTAACTATGGTTTTCTCTCTCTGCTTTTAAAGTTCTCTCTTTATATTTAACTTTTGACCTTGTAATTATAATGTGTCTTGGTTTGAGTCCTTTTGGGTTCATCTTGTTTGGGACTTTCTGTGCTTCCTGGATTTGAATGTCTATTTTTTTCATCAGGTTGAGGAAGGATTCAGCCATAATCTCTTCAAGTAGGTTTTCTGTCTCTTTCTCTCTTCTCCTTCTTAGACCTCTATAATGTGAATGTTAGTGTGCTTGATGTTGTCCCAGAGGTCCCTTAAACTATTCTCATTTTTTTTTCTTTTTTTTTTTTTGCCATTCCAGTTTGGTGATTTTTACTAGCCTTTCTTCCACATTACTGGTCTGTTCTTCTGTATCATTTAATCTGCTGGTGGTTCCCTCTAGTATATTTTTCATTTCAGTTATTGTATTCCTTAGCTCTGATTGGTTCTTTTTTATATTTTCTGTCTCTCTGTTGAAGTTCTCATTGTGTTCTTCCTTTCCTCTCCTGAGTTCAGGGAGTTTTTTTAATGACTAATATTTTGAACTGTTTATCTGGAAGATTGCTTATCTCCATTTCATTTAGTTATTTTTCTAAGGTTATGTCTTACTTTTTCACTTAGAACATATTCCTTTGTCTCTTCATTTTGCCTAAATCTATGAGTTTGTTTCAGGTATTAGTTATATCAGCTATATTTCCTGGATTTAAAAGTGTGGCTTTGTGTAGAAGGTGTCCTGGGGCAGCACAGTAGTGCCATTCCCCCAGCTGCTAGAGTCACTTCAGGAGTGTCCTTTGTATGAGCTGTGTGTCTGGGCCTCAAATGCTGTGGACACACTAATGTGTGGGGTTGAGCCCTGTTATAACTGGCTATATGGCCTGGTCACAACTGCTTGTAGGTACTCTGATATGTGGGCTCAGACCCTGGGAAGGAGCCACTTTGGGGGGATGCCAGTACCAGACAAGTGCCTCACCAAGACTGGTGGGGAGGGGGTTGTTTTGTAGGGGGCTACAGTGTTGGGTGAGAGCACCTGCCAGAATTGGCAGGATTGGGGACTACTTTGGAGGGAGTCCAGTCCCAGCTGAGGGTACCCACAGGGTCTGGCCGGGGGTGGGGTTGTTTTGGAGAAGCTCCAGTGCTGGCCAAGGGCACCCACCAGGACTGGTGAGGCAAAGGGCACACTTTGGAGGAGTGTCACTGGGTTGGGCCCACAGGTGACCCTAGGGGGAGCAAGCAGTGCTAGTCAGTCAGATGGGGAGAGTCAGAAATGGTGCCTGCTAGCAGCAGGTCAGCAGGTAGAAGGTGAGCCCTCCCCACCAAAAAAAAAAGCCTGCCAGCTCCTTTGTAGCCAGAGAAAGTTCCAACAGATCCCTTCCCCTTAGCATCTGCCCTAAAATTAGTCAATGAATCTCCTTCAGGTGCTTTTCAGACTGCTGCCTCTGTGCTGGGACTCAGGGTGAGTTTTTGCATGAGACTTTGAAAAGCAGAGTCTTGGTTTCCTATAGACATCTGGTTCTCCTAGACATAAGCCTCCTTAGTTTTCAAAGTCAAATGTTCTAGGGGCTCATCTTCCTAGTGCAAGCTCCCCAGGCTGGGGAGCCTGATATGGAGTTTGGAATAGGAGAGTCTAGGATTTCTCAGATTGGGGAGAGAGCCATAAAAAAGGAGAGGAAGGACATGGGAGGGGGAGATCTGCAGGGAGTGTATAAAATTAATAATTTTTTGTCCCCTCATGTAGGATTTTGATGCCCAGGTGAGAGTATTTCAAGAAGGAAGGTGGATCCTTTTCAGTTGACTGCTGCTGAGAGGAGCATTGAAAAATGGCTTTTGCATTTGGTGAAAGCTTTAGTAAGGGTTACTGAGGTAGCGTGATGCTGATAGAAACAGACTAGAGTGGGTTAAGGAGGGAGAGGAAGGTGAGAATGAAGCAATGAGAATGGCCACCCACTATAGAATTCTGGCTGTGTAGAAGAGAAGAGAGTTAAGCAGAAGCCATGGGTACTGTGGAGATGGGACAAGTCTGGTTGTTGTTTTGAAATGGAGAAAAGAAAAAGAAAATGCTTAGTGTAGGTTCCCAGATGAAGCAGCAGGGAATAGAATCCAAAGCACAGGCAGAGGCACTGGCCTTAGACTGTTTGATGACACATTCTGGATCAAGCCAGGAGAGAAGGAGAAAAGCTTAGACTTTGATGGTATGCTTGCTGTTTATTTAGAAACTTAAGAATCAGTTCATTTGGATTATTTTGTGTTACTGTTATATTTTTCTCTTATATCTCTTCTTATGTATTTGAAAATCTTGATCTATGATGAAAAAGAAAGGGCTGTCATTCTAATATTTTTACATGACATGGAAAGTAATAGTTCAACTAACTGTTTGTTATAATAATAAAGACCAGAAGCAAAAACCAAAGGCCAGGATCCTAGAGTCTTTCATGTTGACCTCTGTTCTATTATGAACTTTAAAATCTGTTTTACATCAGACACTGCAGGAAATAGAATAGGAGAACATGGGAAAGGAATATATCCTGCTAAGATTGCCTAGATCCAGGGGGATTGGTGATGTTACTAAAGAGAAACAAACAGCAGTTGATGAAGGTTTTCAATATGAGTAAAAATGCTTTGATGTCAGATGATTTTCAAAAAGAGGAAGAAAGTTGCAGACTTTAGCAAGAAAATATCGAAACAAAACTCAGACTGACTGAAGTTACGTCCAAGAAGGAAAGATGCAAGGAAATGAGTAGGGGTAAATCCACAGAGCATAAAAAGTACTCATAAGTCGTTTGTTAGAATTCATGGTGATCATTTCAATCCATGGTAAAATTTTCTTAGTCATATGAAAATTTTAACTAAACATTCTTTTCAAAAAAGAAAGTGTGCTAAATTTAGAGGAATATGCTCGAAATGTGATAAATTTTTCAGAGCCCACTTTAGGGTGGATATTCTTTATTTCATTAAATTTTCAAATAAATATTCTTCTTTTGCTTTGTGAAACATCTTTGTATATTATTATGGCTTTTCTAGATTCTATCCCCTCTTCCACTCCTGTCATTGCTTTCAAAACTGTTATTAAGGTGATGTTATTTACCTTTTCCTGACAAGGTTAAAAGCACTGAGTTAATTGACCACTAGTTTCAATGGATATGGTATGTTAATAATTGTTGTAATGAGTAAACAACTGTACAGCTACAAATACAATGCCAGCAGAACCTATTTACATGAACCAACATTTAACACACACTAGTGAAAATGATTCCCTCCTGTGATGCTACATTCAACAGAAGGGTTATATCTGGGAGGTCGAAAGACATGCCCAGAGTAATTTACTCCACATAATACATAGTTGTTGTTTCCATAACCCTAATCTTCCTCCTTTAGTTGGAAAGGATGGAGTCAGTGAAAAGGGTCACACATGCACATACTCTTGCTGTTCATCTGGCAAACTCCACCAAGCCATTCAAGATTTATTTCAAGCCTTACACATTCTATGGGGTCTTTCTGAACCTCATTCCCCTTGGTAGAACTTATTTCTCCCTTCCTTGCATTTCCAATCTGAGGACAGGAAAAAGAGAATAAATCCAAACCTCTCCTTTTATTATTAATTAATTAAATTATTTATTAGATTTATCTATAACTCCTTTTTTTTTTTTTTTTCTGGTACGCGGGCCTCTCACTGCTGTGGCCTCTCCCATTGCGGAGCACAGGCTCCGGATGCTCAGGCTCAATGACCATGGCTCATGGGCCCAGCCGCTCCACGGCTTGTGGGATCTTCCCAGACCAGGGCACAAACCCGTGTCCCCTGCATCAGCAGGAGGACTCTCAACCACTGCGCCACCAGGGAAGCCCTTATCTATAATTCTGAAATATATTTATCTTTTGATTCTTTGGCAGGGTAAGGCTCATTTTTCTGCTGTACATTGTCATAACAATCAATGTTGTATTTGGAGGGAATTCATAACAGTAGTCATCAAAAACTGAACAGTGTGACTGCATATTTAAACTTGTGAATAAGACAGAACAAACTGACATAAAATAAACCTAACCCTAAAATTTACCTTAACCTCAACTTTACCTTAACCTCAAAAGGGTATACATTTTGTTTTGTTTTTTGTGTTTTCTTGAAATCATTCAGTTTTCTACTAAGAGTAAAAAGGGAGAAGAAAAGCAACAGTATCTTGAGAAATTATTAAATTTATTTATTATTTATTGAATGGATTCAAATCTTGAAAAAAATTCTAATGCTGAGCTGATTTTGAAAAATAATCATCTTTCACATTAGAAAAGTTTAAATTGCCAGTTTAAGCCTGTTCAAAATATTTCTATTGCATTCTTAGTAATTTCCCATGGAAGCATTTCTAAAGGCTCAGCAAAACATTTACAATTTTATAAAATCTTTTAAATTAATTTATAACTTAGCTATGAGCTTCTTTTTGGGAGACTCAAAACAGTGGGTTACCTTATATCCATAATGTGTGTGCTTAAATGTTTTATCACAGCAGAGTGAATTAGGATGGAATTACTTAACTTTCAATACCAGCATTTCATTTAACTGCAGTCTGCTTGGTGCTTTACTTAAACCAGTTTAATTCCTTTTCATACAATTGCAAGGTCACTTTTGTATGTTCTAACTGTTTTGTTTTATTTTCAACTGTAGAATGGCTTCAGGTAGATCATATGAGAAAATACTGACCAAATTGAATAATTCTCTTGGCATTGTATCCCATTTGATGTTTAAGAAGATCAATGTTTTCTCTTAATCTTGATTAGTGAGATATAATGTGTACCCAATCTCACCTCCTCTTAGTCCACCTTTTTTATCTCAGCTGTTACTATGACAACCAACTGTGTGCAGGTGTAACCTGACAGCACAGTGCTACAGCCCAGCCATACCTGTTTTTACTTTCTGTCCCTGAGCATCTTTAATTACACTTACTTTCAGTTCTATTTGTTTTCTAATAAATGTTTTAAGGGCTATAGATTTTCCTCTGTGTAGCATTTCAATCACATTCACATGATAAACTGAGTAGTGTTCTCATTGTTCATTTCTAATTGGAATTTAATTTTAGCTTTGATCTCCCAAAGTTAACCCAAGGGTTATGTAGAGAAGACTTCTTAATATCTAAATAAATATTTGCCTTTACTTTTACAGTTTACTGCCTGAAAGGTACCCTGAGTGATTTCTGATTAGGGATCCTCACTAGATTTTTCTTTGCGTAAAATATTACTTTTTTTTTTCAAAATGAAATTTCCATGGATACCAAAAATTTTTATGTAACAAAATGTTATATTGGAACTCTATCTACCTCAGGTTTGGCTGAAGTCACACACACACACACACACACACACACACACACGAAATCAGTGGAAAATACTCTCACACGCTGCTGTGAGGGATTGTTCCAAGTTATGTACGTCCTGCAAAGAAGGTCCTGAAAGTCAACTTTGCAATCCTTGCCCATCAACCACCTCCACCCCATGTAAACTGCAGACTCAGACTTTATCCAGAGGTAGGTTAATAGAGAGAGGGGGGCTTTTTCTGGAGAGAATTGTTGTTGGATGCTGAGGACCACCCATCCCTCCACTTTAAGTCTCCTGTGAAAAAAATTTTACTGATACTACTCAGACAGCTTGCTATGTGTCCCTGAGAATATCAGACACACTTCTGAGATATCTGAAGTAAGCAAATTTTGTGAAGCTCCTTGTGTCTTCAGAGCAGAGAGCTCTGGTGGATGGTAAGAGCATGTCCACTGACAAAGGGCCAAAGATATGCCCGTCTCATTGTCAAAGCTACTTTGGTGGTCTAAGATTGATATTGAGCCCGTGGCATCCACTCCCCTGACTGTCCTAACATGTGAGAACTGATCAAAGATAACCTTTCCAAACTACATTTCCAGGATTATAAACCTAAAAAGAGATTATTCGCAATCTAAATAGATTAAATATTCCTATTAATATTTAATAGGACTAAATATTCCTATTAATGCACGTGGTGCACACATACTGCTTTGGGGTGGTGGTAGGAGTTCCTCTAATCTCTAGGGCAGTGTCTTCTCTCCCCTGAGGCAGCCTAAGCCTTCACTGTGGTTGAATCCAGCATGATGACTCTTGTTAGAATGAGATTTGGGTGTCTGGACAGAGTCTTCAAGTGAAGGGAGTTCAGAGGAGCAATCGGGACCCTGCAGTAGAAGAAAGTGTCTTTGCACTAGGAAATCTCAGGGGTTTTCCCCCAAATAGGAGTTCAGGACATGCCACCCCAAATATGCCAGTTTGGTATACTGATTATTTTGAGCAGAAGGCACTTGCAAAACAGCAAATGTAAGAAGAGGCTTTCTCTGAACTCTCCCTATTTGCTTAAAGACAGATCCTCCAAAAGGAACTCGGTTGTGATAAATCCTCTCTCAGGGCCTTTCATCAACCAGGAGAGATTGACTCTTATCACAGAAGAGGAGCATTTTTCACTCATGTTTCCCTGGGTATCTCTCATGTATATATGATGTATATACATTAATAAACTTCTGTTTGTTTTTCCCATGGTAATTTGTGTTTCATTACAGAAAGTTTCAGCCAAGAATTCAAAGGGTAGAGGGAATGTTATTTTCCCCCCCTACTGTTGTAAATAAAGTCTTATTGGAACCCAGCCACACCCATTCATTTTTGTATAATTTTTGGCTGCTTTCACATTACAACAGCAGAGTTGAGTTGTGTGACAGAGACTGCATGGTCCTCCAGTCTAAAATGTTTCCTATCTAGCCCTTTGCAGAAAATGTTTGCTACCCTTGATTTTTATCTTTCTCAGCTTTTAGTCACCTAATCACTTGGTTTCTCCCACTATGACTGTGAAATTGTCAGTTTCCCCTGATGTTTGAATCAGTTTTTACACTGAAAATTTCCAAAGCTGTATAGCAAAATTTCATGACTTTTGTAACTTTTATTGGCTCATAACTTTATCAGTATCTAATATACCTCTTTTTCCCTTTTAATGAACTTCACCTTAAATTCTCTTTGGTCTAATCTCAATATTAGTATAACTGCTTTCTTTGAGTTAGCATTTGCCTAGTACTTAACTTCCATCAATTAATTTTCAGTCTTTCTACAACATTATTTTTTAGATACTTATCTTTCTAAAAAGCTTATAACTACATTTTAAAATCTTTGTTGTAGAGCATTTAATCTATTTTTTTGTGAATTGTAATGTTAAATTTTTCCTTGCCACATCATTTTTTATATCACTTATTATACTTATACTCCTCTGTTTTTTTTGTTTTGTTTTGTTTTGTTTTGTTTTTTGCGGTATGCGGGCCTCTCACTGTTGTGGCTTCTCCCATTGCGGAGCACAGGCTCCAGATGCGTAGGCTCAGTGGCCATGGCTCACGGGCCCAGCCGCTCTGCAGCATGTGGGATCTTCCCGGACCGGGGCCCGAACCCATGTCCCCTGCATCGGCAGGCGGACTCTCAACCACCGCGCCACCAGGGAAGCCCTACTCCTCTGTTTTGTTGCTGGGTTTTCCTCAACTCCTTTTGAGTTGATCCATCAAGATCACTTGTTGGTTGTTTTTCCCATCTGTGTGTTGAAATCGTAAATCCTCTCGCTCTCCGCCTAGTGTATATCCTTAAAATCTTAATATACATATTTCAACTCATTTTTCTACTGTTATCTAAATGTAGCTGTATCAATTTATTCCCTAACATAAGATGAGAACCTTGTCTATGTCTCTTGATCCTTCATACCTGTCACCACTGAAATGTAATCATTTGGACTACTATGAGTAATATTATGAAAATATTCTCTGAAAGGGTATCATCAATTATTTTTATTCATTTATTCATTTTATGAAATTATTTTTCTCTGTTCTGTCTTTTTCCAACATTTTCTTTTTTCAAGTCATTATTTGATTTGCTAATATACATTCTCAATTTTTGTCAGTGTTCATTGTGATAAACTTTATGAATCTCTGCATGTATGAAAAATATTTATTTTGATCTTTCACTTAAATGCTTCCCTATCTCAACCATGTTCCTTTAACCCTGTTAACTCCTCTGTAAATCGCCTATTAAACTTTCATCAATGAAAACTTTAGTGTGCTGTTTTCTGCCAGAATCCTGAATGTGACAAATTTTATATCTTGAAAACCAAAGAGATTATAATGCAAATCATCTTTCACTATCATTTTAGTAAATTGTCTGAACACTAATAAATGTCCAAAAATTATAGATATATAGTACACACATGTGCACATTTGCACACTCACATACATATGTGTTACACAGAGGCAAAAAAATAAATGCTTGTAGTACTTATGTTGGTTGACAAAACTTCTAACTAACCTAAGGAATAAATTAACTGTAAAGGAAAGGGATATAAATGAAGAAAAGTATAAAATTAAGTAAATAAACAAAGAAACAAATACATTTTATTGATGGACAAGGAACCTGAGTGGAAAAAAAACCAAACAAACAGAAAACACTCCTGGATGGTGTATCAGTTAGGATGCATTTGGTTGCAAATAAGAGAAAATGAATCTCAAACTGGCCGCAACAGTGCAGGACGCTGCTTCTAAGAATGTGGTCAGTGAGCATGCTGCATTAGTGTCACCTGGGATCTTGTTGGAAACGCAAATTCTCCGGACTTATCCCAGAACTACTGAATCAGAATCTTGGGAGGTGGGTCCAGGAACCCATGTGTTTAACAAGCCTTCATGTCACTCTTATTCATGCTAAACTTCAAGAAGCATAAGTAAAGGAGATTTATTGGCTTATAAACTGGATTACAGTTGGATTCTGTGACTCAATTGCTTTTCCGTTCGGCCTTCAACTTGGCAGTTTCATCCTCATTCTGCTTCCTCTGGGGATCTCTAGGCACTGCCAACAATGTTGGGGCTATAGACTTTCTAACTGACTTGAGGAAAAAAGAAAGAGTAGTTTACATACGGGAGCTTCATTATAGAAATAAGAAAAGTTCTTTCTCAAAAGCCCACAATTACTTTCTCCTTTTGCCTCATTGCCCAGTTTGGGTCACAGGACCGTCCATAAACATGGGCCATGAGATGGGATAATGCTGATTACTGTGTGTCACATGCCCTACCCTAGAGACACAGAGAGATTCAGCATTTTTCCAAGCTGATGGGATGTATGGTGAACATACGAACAATTGAATTCAGAGTTCAAACCATGAGAAGCAGTAATAAATGATGGGAAACCAATCACAGTGTCAACTCAATTCATTAAAATGTCAATCTTCCAAATGATTATAAAAATTAACTTTAAAAGTCTTTCAGAATCCCTACTAAAATAGGTTAAATCTATATTAAAATTTTAATAGAAAATTGCCCAACATTCTTTAAAATAGATAACTAATGAAGAACCCACCCAACAAGATTTAAAATATACTGCAAAGCTTTAATAATCAATATTGTATACCTAGGAAACCTATTAAAACACAAATAGACAAATAGATTAATGGTACTGAATGAATTCCAAAATGTACAAATGGGAACTTAACATTTAATAAAGATGGCATTTCAGTCCATTGTTTACTTGATAAATATACTTGGTATAATTAGCTACCCATCTGTATAAAAGCAGTTAGAACATTTTGTTATATACCATTTACAAAAATAAATTCTAGGTAGATTAAAAATATAAATGTAAAAGACACATAATATTTGCAAAACAATTAGAAGAATATTTGTATAACCATGTTGAGGGGGAGGGGGAGAGAACTTCAGAAGCAATAAAGGAAACATCCCTGGAAAAGATTAAGAGATTTGATTACAAAGAAATTTAAACTCCTTATGTGGAAAAATGTACCATAAACAGAGTCTAAGAACAGATAAGACTGAGAGAAAGTATTTGTAATATATATGGCAACAACAAATAAGTTGATAAGAAAGACACAAAAACAGTTGACAGTGATATAAACAAGCAAGTCACACAGGAGATGCCAGTGAAAATGGGTATTAATATATGAAAAGGCATTCAACTTCACTAATAATCAGGAAAATGAAAATGGAAATACTAGTAACATATTAGTTTTTCTTAACCCATGAGGTTGGCAAAAATGTGTATATGTGTATGTGTGTTTAATATATAATGCCCAGTGCTGATGAGAAGGTGGGGAAATGGGAATTCTTATACATGCTGGCTGAAGCATGAAATACTATGACTCCTTTGGAACAGATTTGGTAGAATCTATTAAAATTGAAGAAAATATATATACACACACATATGTCCTTTCACCAAATAATCTCAGTTTGGAGAATCTATCAAACAGAAATAAAACTACAGATACATAGAGAAAAATGTTTATTGTAGCATTATATGAGGGGCAAAAATAAATCAGCAAACTATATTGTCAATTAAGAGGAGAAAGGTTGAATAAGTTAAGATGCATTCATGCTGTGAAATGCTAGGCAGCCATAAAAAAGGAATGAGCTTATTCATTATTCATTCAACAGACATTTAACATATATGTACAGTGTCCATGTCCTGTTTTAAATGTTGGCATTAAAACAAGTTCTAAAGGAAAATGTGTCTTTGGTGACTCATATACTAGTGAGGATGAGAAATAAATAACTAAAAATAAATACTTTCACAGAGTGATTAGATATTAAGAATAAAATAAAACAAGGTGATATGATATAAAATGATAGATAAGGAGGTAAACTGAGAGCTGAAGAAACTGAAAGCCTCATGAAAATAATATCTAAAATTTTTTTAATTAAAAATTAAAAAAAGAAAATTTAAGCCAAATGAACATTTTCCTTATAGCCTTATCAATGGATCCAGAGGGACATTTATATTATACTAAAAAAGAAAAATTACAGAAAAATATGGCATAATGTGATCTCATTTTTGTTTTAAAAAATTTAGGAAAATCACTCTCCTGGAAGGTACGTATATATTTTTATTTAAGTGAACATATAGAAAACAGAAGAATATATCATGTTAACACTAGTTAGCATAGGTGATAGTATTCAGATGATGAGGTATAAAAATAGTCGGTTTTTCTTTGTAGATGTTTGGTTTCAGCTCATAACATCAAGCAGATTTTGATATTATAGTTTGGAGTAAAAACTATAATCAAGATTTTCAAATTACTTAAAAAATGTTTTAGTATGTGGATCATTTCAATTTGGAGATTCATTTTTTTGACATTGAAAAATATCCTTATTTCTTTGATTATTTCCTCCCTCCCCACTGTTCTCTCCACCAGTTCTTTATGGAACACATGGCTACTCTGAATTCCAATTAATTCCTTCCAATTAATTATCGGAGACTCCACTAGGGCTGGTTCCTGCTCACTGTTGTGTGGAATATTGGTTGAATTTTTAAGACCTGAGCCTCCTCCACCTCCAAAGCTGTCTTGTGTAGATATTTTTTGTCTGTTTTTTTTTTTTTTTTTGGCTTTCTATCTTTCAGAATTTTTTCTCAAAGTTTCTTCTAATCACGTTTTTTTCCCCTCAGTATCTTGTATCTATTTTTAAAGAACCTAAATGTCTTGGTCATTTCAGCCTGCTATGACAGGATACCATAGACTGGTATAAATGACAAACATTTATTTCTCACAGTTCTAGAGGCTGGGAAGTCCAAGATCTGGGTGCCAGCAGACTTGGTGTCTGGTGAGAGCCCACTTTCTGGCTCGTAGATGGCTGTCTTCTTGATTCATCCTCACATGACAGAAGGTACAAGGGAGATCTCTGGGGTCTCTTTTATCAGGACATGAATCCCTTTCATGAGGCCTCTACCCCCATGACCTAATTACATCCCAAAAGCCCTATCTCTGCTACCAACATATTAGGGATTAGGATGTCAACATATGGATTTAGGGGAGGACAAAAGCATTCAATCCATTACACTCAATAAATTTTGTCCTGGGGAAAGGTGTATGTTCAATTTATCATCTTATTCAATCTCCTCTGCTATGCTTTCTGTCACCTTAGAATTTACATGTCAGCTTTGCGGGATAATTTAGGCTAAATGTAAGCACTAGCAAAACTACATGTTTTTAGGACACAAATCACTCCTTACATTTCATGAGTTCAGAATATTTATATCAGTTCCCTGAGTTTTGGCCTATTGCAGTCTTTATTTTAGTCTTTATCTTTCTCTGAAAACCATTGGTTTTGAATGTAGGCAGCTATGATTGCTGAGGGCACAGCTCCTACAGCTAGATCGTTGGATCTTTCTTCCCCATTTCAACCAGAGCCACTTAGTTTTTTCCATGTTATATTATATGCATCTGTTTAAGTTCCTGTCAAACAAGGGGAGATGATTATTTTTAAAAGAGTTGGAACAGCATCTTAAGAAGAAAACCAAAAGCAAACCAAAAGCACTAGGAATTCATGAGTTTATCTTTGGCTCTCTCCCAATATTTTTCTTGATCTTTTCTCATTTCCAATTCTCCTTATGACCTGCCTTCCAGCTGCCTAAAACCACATGTGATCCTCAGATCCTCAAACCCATTCAGACTCAACCTTCCAATAGTTCTGTCCCTAGCAATTCAAAGTTTCCTTTACCTGTTCCCCTAATAAAAATGCAAATTCTATTAGTGCACCAGATCTTATCAAGAAGTTATGAAATGATCTGATTAAAAATCCACATGTACATATCAAAAGTGGATAGGAAGCCCTCAAGAAGCATGTTACGTTTTAAAATTGGATATTGTCTTAACTTATTTCTTGTTGGTAGATGATATGCAGGCATGTCTGTGACTATGTGATCTGTTCCCCTCTTGCCCCTTGTCTGCCCAGTGCTGTGACATATTCTTCCAGTCAAACACTGCAAACCCTTTTTAGGTGTCAAGCTTAGCGATTCTCAAAGTGAAGTTCATGATGAATTTTCCACTGGTCTGTGACAAAATGAGGAAAATAAGGTCACTATAAGAGCATTTTCACAAAGCCAAATTGACTCAGTATGCAGACCAATAATTTATTCTGTGCATTTTGTCCTGTTTTAATGAAATAATTACTGTAGCAAAAGGTAGTCTTATTTTGAATGTCCTGATCTTGACAAAGCAGGACTTCCTGTTGTAAAACTCCCAATTAAAAAAAAAAATCCATAAAATGCCAAAGCCTTTCAATACAATATATTCTGAGCTCTTTGAGGGAAAGGACTTTGTCTTATCTGCTCTATATCTCCTGCACAACAAAGTGTCTATCATATTACAGTGTCCACTGTATGGAAAATTGAATTACGAGATATATAGAGCAAGCCAAGCCTTTTAATGTTGTCTTTAGGGTTTATGCTGTAATTGACCCGTATTAGCAGAAATCCTATCAAAATTCTACTTTATGTAAATACTACTTCATATAACCCCCACACTGGGGTATAGGGCTGTCAGTACTCTCTATTTTTTTCCAGTTGGAATTTCAAATGGAGTTTATTCACTCAGTCCCACAGAATCGGATCGGCAAGATAGTCAAAGGTTTCTGTCTTCCCACTTCTCCATATCTTTGTTTCTAGAAAACAATCCCTTAAGACCTGTTGAAAACTTTCTACCATTTTTCTAAAACAGGTTCCCAGGCATCAAAATTGTGCCCTCTTACTCTAGCTGATTAGTGTCTTATCTATCTTTAAGTGTAAATTGTGCTAAATGTAACTAAGAAGACAACGGGGTCTAATTTAACATTCCTGTGGCCCATTAGTCACACTCCATAGTGTTAGAAATATTTTCAGGCAATGTTTTCCAGTCCTGGAAAAATTGAAAATGTGCACTGTGCCTTGTTAGCAGTGATTCTTCTCCCCCTGAGAAATGTAGCAAAAGACCTAAAGAAATATCTGTAATACATATCTTACTCTGTACTTTCTCAGACTTTTGTGTTTTCTTAAATTTAATAATTATATAATTTAACTTTTGCCAATTGAGATTTCTTGACTATCCCTTCTAAAAGAAAATTTTATTCCTTCAAAGAGAACCCTGACACCATAACATACACACTTTCCCCCTTTGAGATCATTTAAGTACTTGTCTTTTCTCCATTTCAGCTAGTTTTACACAGCAATAGTGAAACAAAAAATTCTCAATTATGGATCCTTTTTAATCTTGTTCTCTCTCTTTCACCCTCTGTTCAGTCTGTTTGTAACCTCCTCCTGGTGAAAACAAGACTTTCCTCCTCCCAGGTCCCCGAATTCCACCCCATGGAAGTGTATGGCAGTGATTTTGCTTAATGTAGACTCTCATTTTCAAGGAAGTGGACAGAATAAGACTGTGGATATTAAAATGGTGGCACGTGTATCTCCTTTCTTTATACTAATGCATTAATGAATGGCAAAGATATTAGCATAGATCAATATCAGCAAGGAAAATTTGGAAATTCAAACATGTCTTTTTTGTCAGTTAAATAAAAATGCATACATGCAAATTTCTATTAGTATAGTTGGCCTTTGATCATTAATGACGAAAAAGGTCAAGACTGGAGCATGGATGGCTATGGGAAAGCATGGTGCAGTGCCCTTAAAATACAGGTAAAGGACCTTGAGAGTTGAGACCTTGAGTTCATTTGTCCTTCAGTCTAAAAGCCCCTTCCACTGTATGGAACCAAGCTTCATATCAGGCTGTTTATTGCTCCCATGCCATTGCACATGTTGGCCTTGAAATTACTCATAAACTCTAAGATCCTATTATACTTTGTTTTTTGTTGTCCTAGATCAGGAAGATACAGTTCAGATTTATTCCCAAATAGAAATGTCTATGCTGTCATAAACATTTGTAGTTGGCAGTATACCTTCCTGAACTCATTTTAAGCATGTGTCTTTCATTCTGTCTAGTATACATTCTCTGTCCATTAAGCATGTTTACCACTATTTTTTTCAGAACCACTTGATATATATATATAAATATATTCTACCTTCAACTTCTGAAGTCTTACTGATGGCTTTTTAAGAATACCTGTGCTCATACCATCAAAAAGATTTAAGTTGTGGCACAGTGGTTAAGAATCTACCTGCCAATTCAGGGACATGGGTTTGATCCCTGGTCTGTGAAGATCCCACATGCTGTGGAGCAACTAAGCCTGTGCGCCACAACTACTAAGCCTGCACTCTAGAGCCCACGAGCCACAACTACTGAGTCTGCATGTCACAGCTACTGAATACCGCATGCCTAGAGTCTGTGCTCCGCAACAAGAGAAGCCACCACAATGAGAAGCCTGCACACCGCAATGAAGAGTAGCCGTTGCTCGCCACAACTAGAGAAAGTCTGCGTGAAGCAACAAAGACCCAACACAGCCACAAATAAAAATAATTTTAAAAAAAGATTTAATAAGGCTCCCTCTGTACATATTGTGATGATAACACTGAAAGTTATGAAAGCTGGCACACTGATATAAATAGTGAATATAGTAAGTAATTTCACACTCATGAGAATATCATACCTTCCAGTTATGTTGATTTGGCAATAGATTGTTTGCTGTTTCCAATTTCCAAAACCTGAACTTCTTTCTTGAATAAAAAATGTTTTCTTGAATAAAAAATGTTAGAAGATAATTTTCTAACAAAATGTTGAAATCATGATTCTCATATGATATAAAATAAACATGTGTCAAAGATTTTAACTCATTAATGAAAGAGAGAACAAAACTGATTCAAAGAAAAGTAAAAGTGCCACAGGTTTATAGTGAGATAAGAAATATTAAAATGAATTTATAAATGAATGTCAAACTTGGAAAATTAATCAATATGCCCAGGTCAGTGTGCATTGATCAAATGTGTTCCATCAGACACAGGTTATATTTTTATAGGAAGAAATTATTTGCAATACTATTTATTAGTTTTTTAGAAGTTAGCATCTCTATAGTGCTGTAAAATACCCTAGTCAAAGACAAAATAGGGATCAGTTAATCTCCAGAAGCCATGGTGTTCCACTGAAAAGATATCCAGTGGTCTCTTTTATCCATAATTTTCCCATCTTTTGTGATCTCAATAAACTCAAAGAAAGATTATTTTTGAGCACAAAATAAGGATGGTTCATTAGACTTGTACCGATTATTTGCATATAGACAGCAAAGGTCTTAATTTACTACATATTCCTTCTCAAGATCATTTTGAATAATATAAAGCCATACTATATTGAACAATCAAAAAATTAACTTCTGGGCTTCCCTGGTGGCGCAGTGGTTGAGAGTCCGCCTGCCGATGCAGGGGACACGGGTTCGTGCCCCGATCCAGGAAGATCCCACATGCCGCAGAGCGGCTGGGCCCGTGAGCCACGGCCGCTGAGCCTGCGCTCCGCAACGGGAGAGGCCACAGCAGTGAGAGGCCCACGTACCGCAAAAAAAAAAAAAAAAAAAAAAAAATTAACTTCTTTCTGGAAGTTGTCATGAGAAATCTCAGATTGGATTTTAATTTTAAAGCCTTCAATTATTTTTTTATCCTGAGGATAGGAAATCGAGCCAAAAAAAAAAAAATCCTTTACACCAGATTTCACCTGCAGTATCTATACATTTGGATGAATTTTCCTTCTCTGTAAGTTCCCCAAATATCCTTAGGTTTCTTGGCATGCCAAGAAGTGAACTTTCTTACCACCTGTAAGGCTGAGACTCTAAAGCCAGGTGCCAGGGCAGTTTCCCTGAGAGGATTTTTCAGGCATCAGCTTCATAGGTAAAGTCAATCATAGTTTCTTAAACGTGGCTTGCCATACCTGATTAAATGAGCATTATTCTCTACTATAACACTCTGTGAGGACATGTTTGTATAATCAGTTTTTCTAATTGTATCTTGAATAGAAATGAGGACAGATTCTTACTGAGTCTATGTAAATAACCGAATTAACATGAAAAGTTTTCTGGAGGGGTCAATGGAAAGCAGAGAGTATTTTAAAGTTTCATTTCAGTTTACAAAAGCAGAGTCTATCAAACGGTCATTTTTCACTAGATTTGGGGTTAGAAGTCTCATGAAGCTGTTTTTTTCCTGACTCAGCCCAGTCTGAAAGTTGCTGAAGTGATGTCATCAGAAGTGTTTACCCAAGAGTTTCTTCTTTGAATGGTCAATAGTGTGAAGTGCCTGGTTTAGTCCTTTTCCATGGTGTTCTGACACACTCTGGTGAAGACAAAACCTCCAGTAGCTTATAGAAGAGTTGTCACACGGCATCAGAGCAAAACAAAGACTGTAGATGACAGAGACTTAATGGCTATGGTTAATTTCTTATTGAATTTTTTTAAGTGTGAAAGGATTAATGAGGGTTCATAATGAGAATCTGTGACATAAAATGTTAGTTGTTTCCGTGAGATGCAAAACATGATAATAACGTCATTCCACATATCAGTATAATTTTAGCCAAATTATCTCTAGGGGTAACTGATTAAGCCCATTTTCAAAAAGTCAGTAAATGTTATACCTGATTTATAAAAAAAAGATAAGCATAATTTTTATATAGAATAACCCTGAGACATTATATATATGTATAATATATAAATAATATACCAAGAATATGACATAAAGAGATTCAGTAAATAAAGAATAAGGCCTAGACATCTGTATTTTTATAAAACTCTATGAGTAAGTCTGACATACATATATCCTCAGTTGAGAACTATTGGTCTTGAAGATACCAGTTTCAAATTAAAGAGGTAAGATTACAGTCAAGCAAACAATTTAAATAATTATAAAATTATGACCCATAACATTATACTGTTGTCTAATATCTTCAGGCAAATCACCAAGACTATGACAAATAAAGGAAAAGTTAACTAAAATATTTCCTAAGACCTTTGATTAACATTTCTCTGAACATAAACATTTATCAGGGACAATGAGTATTCTGGCACAATTGATCCTCATTATTCACAGATTCTGTATTTGCAAATTTGTCTACTTGCTAAAATTTATTTTTAACCCTAACATTCACTCACGTGGATGCATGAGTCCAAACACAGGAATCCTCCAGAGAACAGTTTTCCTGGAAGTTTTCTTTAACATACAATGACAATTCTGTAAGCTCAGGCAGAGCATTGAAAGTTAAAGAGTTAAGGTGCCAGTTCAGTAGTTTTGGAAGCAAGGCATCCATATACTGTCATTATTTTCTGGTACCTAAGCAGCAGGAGGGATGGAAAGAGAAAGAAAACTGGATGCGTTCATCGAGCAGGGAGGAGGGGCCTGTAAGCCTGATCCAAAATGTTGGCTGATGTTTTCAAAGTGAAAATGGCAGCAGAGAGATCTGCTGTATCATGGAGGCTTACTATTTTTTTTTGGTTTTGTAAATTCAGATAGTCTTATATTGAGGAAGAAGGAATGAGTTCAATGCTCTGGGGAGTGATGTTCTTTAGTCCTTCACCCTGGAGACAACACGTTTCCAGACACATCAGACACAGTAGAGGAATACTTCTTCCATGCAATGCAGAAGCCAGGAATGGCCCAGAAAAACGTCCACATTTACATACCTCTCTGAAACTTCCCTTTCTCTATGATTTATCCATCTGGGGTCTTTCCTGACCTTTACCCTAGCCAGTCAAGGAGAAGGAGGAAATGACAGGAGTGTTTTCAAGGGAACTTCACTTTGGAATGTTGCAGTATTTAAAAACATTTTAAGGCTCCACGTACAGTATATTTGGATTTTAAATTACTTCTGAAGTGGGAGGAAAGGGTCATTTACAGGAATATCTATCTGGAAAGGCAAACAACAACGTATTTTTAAAATATATGTTTCAAATGGACATGGCTATATCTATCATCTATCTATCTATCTATCTATCATCTATCATTTTATCTGTTTCTCCATACATCTATCTGTCTCCATCATAATCCAAGATGCCTATCAGTGTCAGCTCTTGGGTGCAACTTTCTTGTTCCTTGACCTTCTTTTTTCTGTCTCTACCACTCTAGAGACAGGAAGACTATGCTTTATTCCTGTGCTATCAAAGGTCTCTAACTTATCTTAATATATAAAATGCCTCTTGTTATATTTATTCCAGCTTTATTGGGGAGCAATTGACAAAGAAAGTTGAATATAATTAAAGTACACAGTATGATGATTTGATATATGTATACATTGTGAAATGATTACCAAAATCAGGTTAATCAACACATCTATCATCTCATGCAATTACTTTTGTGTGTGCGTAGTGAGAATATTCTCTAAGTAAATTTCAAGTATACAATACATATTATTAACTACCGTTACCATGGTGTACATTAGATCTCCAGAACTTATTCATATTATCACTAAAATCTTATACTCTTTGACTAGCATCTCCTCATTTCCCCCGCCTCTAGCACTTGCTAACTATCATTTTATTCTCTATTTCTGAGTTCATTCAACTTTTTTTTTAATTCCACATATAAGTGAGATAATACAGTATTTTATTTTTGGTCTGGCTCATTTTATTTAACAAAATGTTCTCCAGGTTCACCTATGTTGTCACAAATGGCAGAATTTCCTTATTTCTCATAGCTGAATAATATTACTCTATATAGTATATGAATACACAATATATAAGATATATAGATATATAGAGATATATATAATATCACATCTTTTCTATCCTTTCATCTGTCAATGGACACTCAGGTTGTTTCCATGTCTTAGTTATTGTGAAAATTGCTGCAAAGACCACCAGAGTGCAGATTATCTCTTTGAGATAGTGAATTCATTTCCTTGGGATATACACTCAGAAGTGGGTTTGCTGGATCACATGCTCATTTTTAATTTTTTGATTAATCTCCATACTGTTTTCCATAGTGGCTGTACCAACTTACATCCCCACAGATAGTGTATGAGTGTTCCCTTTTCTCTACATCCTCTCCAGCACTTGCTATCTCTTGGCTTTTTGATTAAAAAAAAAAAATTTAACAGGTGTGTTATATTATTGTGGTTTTGATTTGCATTTCCCTGATGATTAGTGAGATTGAGCACTTTTCATGTACTTATTGGCCATTTATACATCTTCTTTAGAAAAATGTCTAATTAAGTCCTTTGCCCATTTTCTAATGATTATCTTTTTTTCTGCTATTGATTTGTATGCATTCCTTATATATTTTGGATATTAACCCTTTATCAAATATATGGTTTGTAAATATTTTCTCCTATTCTGTTGGTTGTAAATATTTTCTCCTATTCTGTAGGTTGCCTTTTTATTATATTTTATAATAATTATTAAACATGTTTTAAAATATTCTAATTCTTAAAATTTTTGACTATATCTCTTTTACTCATTGTTAAATGAAATAAGCTCCTTTTCCCCCCCGTAAGATGTAGATACACACTGGAATCTCAAAACATTGTGCAAGCGTGAACACACATGCTTTCATTTTTGAAGTATTATACAGTTTATTTCTTTGGTTAGTTAACTACCTATTAATTGAGCTAATAACAGATGTATTAGTAAAAATCTTTTGCGTCTTTAACTCAAATCAACTTAAGAAAAACAAAGGGAGAGTTATAACTTCATGTAATTAAGATTCTAGGGGTAAATAAGTCCTACTTCAGACATATCCCTGAATCCAGGATGTCAAATTATGTCATTTACAGTCACTCCTGACCTCCCCTATCTTCTCTTTTTCTCCTCTCATCCTTTCCCTTGGTTCCACTGCCTTTTGTATGTTGGTCTTGCTCTTCATGAAGATTGTTTCCTTCAGGGATATAATAATATATAGTATGATTTTGGAATTATACTATTATAATCATGAATTATAATATACTTAATATAATTATAATCAATATGTAATATAATACACATTATCATATCATTAAGTAGCATTATATATTAATATTATAATATAAGCTATATACTAATAAATAATATAGTATTATATAAAATATATGCTATATACTAATAGAATATATAATTATTATATAAAATTTTCTACATGATTTAACATTGAATTATAAGCTTAATTTAATTAAAATTATATTTTGAGAATTTCTTCATGCAACTAAGTTTTCTGTGGAAATTCTTAAATTAGGAATTAAAGATTTTTTAATTTAAAAAGTTTAAAAAAATTTTAATGCTTTAAAAAAACTATTATTAGAGGAACATTACTTCTTAAATTGAAATATGTTAACTTCTTTTTGGCTTACCCTTGACAGAGGCATCTTTTTTCTAATGAGTAGATTTAAGATGAATGTAGAGGCTGAAGAGTAATAATATGTCTTTCTTTGTGTATGAAAATGGCAGTCCTGACCTGCCATTAGTCAGGGTACTTATGGCTACGATAGATTTTTCTGGATCCACCTGCTTTCCCTTCCAGGCACCCCAGGCTTCTCAGGACGAAAGACGTAATCGGTGGCCTCAGAACAGAGCAACGCTAATGAGGATGACCCTGACCTCGTGAGAATAGTGTTCTAACCCCCTGACCCAAACGGAAATAGAAAAGCTTGAGCAGTACATTTAAGAGTAACTTTGGGATTAGTTCTATGAGTATAAAGATAAATAAGAAAATAAAGTCCACTCACAAGCAGAGAGACTTGGATAATTGTGTGATATTTGAAACACAAATCTTAAACTGAAAACTATTACACTCGTAAGTTGAATTACATTATCATTCCTTTTAACTAACATCACAATGACCTTTCCTTTAATATTTCCTTAGTTAATAAGAACCCAATCTTATTATAATAATTAAGGCTTCTAAAAATGCTTTAAGCCTTTTTCTTTTTAAAGATGCATTTATTATCTTTTTATTAAGTCTATTTGAAACATATACAGAAATTGTCCTATTTTTAGAAATTTTGAAATATTACTTCCATCAGTTGAAATATATTTAGATTATAACTGAATATTGTCAAATAATTCTTTTGCACTAGATATCATGGAAACCCTTTTCAAACTATAATTAGACACTTACCATGAAGCTTATCTCTATTAAAACTGATCATTCTGAATTATTATCTTGAATCTGTTTTACTACAATCCTTGCATATAAATTCATTAATAATACAATTATCTGATGGTGTATGGAAGCTCTACTAATAATATTAGAAATTTAAAATGTACTAACTCTAGAAACAAATTATGTAAAAAGATAGAGTGGAATTATTGTTTATCTTTTTTTACTTTGGTAAGAGACAGGGTTAATTTTTGTGATAAATCATAGGGATTTAGATGCCGTATGTTTGCTGGTCATTGAAACAGCAAAGGGAACTCTGAGCTAGTCTGAAGAAAAAAACAGAATCCTTAGTTTTCTCTTTTAAAAAATAAAACAACAACTGCCCCAATGAGAACTGGTTGCACCAATCCACTATTTGTCTGATTCTTTTTATTTTTTTCCACAAAAGGCAGCTTCAGCTCTGGATTGCCAAACAGTCCAAAAGAAGCACACTTTTTGACTGTTGGCATCAACTTTCAGATAAGACATAAAACCAGAGTCTTGGTACTTTCTGGAAGAGTTGAGGCACTAGCTCCACAGTCCTGGCCAAATTCCAATTTGGATAATTGCATTCTCCTTCTTTAAAGGCCCCTGGTTGGTTCAGTTCGATAAGAAACTTCACTTCCTGCTTGAACAGTTACAGAATGTGGTAGCGCTCTGGGAAATGGTTGTGGGGTTTACTCTTAAGACAGGTGAATGTCAACACTGCAACACATGCACACACACTCACTCGCACACACAAATATGTGAATGGTGAATAGAAATCCCCATGTGAAATGTGTGCTTCTGCACACATCTACACTTTCATAAAGCCAGATCCCATTGTAAGACCAATACCATGGAAAGAGGGTCTCTGTCAGTACACAAAAATGATTCCAGTCATTGAAGAAGACACTGATTATTTAATTTTTAAGATCCAATTATATTATAACTAAAGCCATAATACACAAAATAAAAGAATAATGTATTAGAGGAGAAGACATATGTTGCCTTCCCCATCTTGTGGCTCTAGGGAGAGCCCAATTGATAAACACATTATTGAGACTTACATTAAGAAAGCTTCGACACATGTGCAGCAATTTTTTAAGAGGATTTCCAGTAACCTCTAACTACTTCAGATTACTATTCACAATAAGCAGAGCAGAATTTTAGAAGTCTCCCTAAAGAGAGTAATAGCAGGATTTAGTTCCTAGTGGATTACAGCCCACATTATGAAACTACTGCACATTTGGCACAATTATGCACCACTGGCAGCCTTTTCTCAAAGGAAGACTCATGTTAAATGAACACTTAGAATCATTTTGGAACTCATGCATCTTGCAGCTAACACTGTGCTAAGTTAAACATCTAACACTCTGCCCATCTGGTAGTGAGAGACTATCAGGGCTGCAATATCATCAGCCCTTTCCCCTTAAAAGCTTTGATTTCATTAAAGGTGAACTATCAAAGTCCTTTAGAAAATGAAATACTCTACAAAATGTGCTGAATAGGACAGAGGGCCATTCAGTACATAGAGTCCTGTCTTACCCATTGTTGTTTTTAAGGTTTCCCAGCATCATGCAGGTTGGCTGTTTTTCTGCTTTGGTGTCAGTCTTGTGAAGTCAGTATAGAAGTTATTCAGTGGGCCCTGCAGGGCTGAGTAAAGTACATTTGCAATAAGATGTACTGGCCATTACTCTCCAGAGTGTCATTTGGATGGAAGATTTTCAGAAGAGAATTTGGAAACCTCAGAAACAAAATGTGGGCTTCAGTTCCCTTTCAGAACTAAACATTCAAGGAACTGAATTTCAAAAGATGAATATGAGATTATTTCATACTGTCATGACTCTCACCACAAAAGGGTGCTTTACAAACTCTGCCACAAATATTTTACAAAAATATGTAACCACACGACTGCATACCATGAAGTCTAGTCCCAGCCATATTGTAATAATATCTATTTGAAACATGGTTACAAAATATGAATCAAGCAAGTAAGACTGATGAAAAGAAAACCAATTAAACAAAGTTCAAATTGACTTTTACTTATCAAAAAGCCTCTGGAGCTAGTGCTCAAAGTTGATTTATTTCATGTATTTTATTGAAATAATTTATTTGTGTTTAAGTCACTATGGCCTGGACTTAGTTATCCAGCCTCAAAGTCAAAATTAGAAACAGGAAATTACAACAGGTGCTGCCAGTGCACAGTCTATGAATATTAGTGGAAAGTGATATTGTTCAAAATTTCAAAAACTCCAGCAGCCTGTCATTGTCATGATTTCTTCTGCCTACAGTAGATTCCAGGAAGGGATAATGTAAAATAATCTTGGCCACCATACTTTGGTTTTTTCTTACATTAGTGTGTTAATTTTCAAAATACAGAGTTGGAATTGTCATACTGGTTTACATATGCTGTACTCATAACTTTTACTTTCAAATTTCTATTTGGATTGTTAGTCTGTTTCTCAGTTTACCCAACCATTCAATAAAGCTAGTAATCATTGTTTCATAGAAATAGATAAAGGGAAAGTATGAACTTTCAACATATCCTGAGCTTATCACTATCTTATATAACAATATCTTCATTTAGTTTGAGTAAAATAAAACTAATGATCCTAACTGAGCAAACTACATTTAAAAATTCAGGAGACTGTTTATATTTTAGACATATTTTCATTTGAATTAAAGCAAATTTTTAAATGTTGACAATTTCATGGTGAATTTTCCATTGTTCTGAGAGTGAGTTTACCCAGAACTTCAAAATCCTCAGGGGCTCTAAATAGCTTATATTATACTCGACAAAATATTTTGGGTCCATTTGTTTCTTATTCCTTTAGTAGTTCCCAGGAGAGTATAAAGTAAAACAAAACAAAACATGATCACCACAGTTGTTTGCTTTTCCCTTATATTCATGTATTAATTTTCAAACTACAGACAAAATTACAAGCAGGTTTTAATTTATATTGTATCCATAATTTATTTATGTTGTAATATATTTGTCTCATTCAACATTTTGATTTCAAATCTTTTATTTGTGTTTGGATTATTAATTCTATTTTTTTGCCTTATGAATTCCTCATTTAGTCTCTTTTTCCAAATTAAAACACATATTTATATTACCATAATTATAAAAGTAATCCATAAATGCATGCTCACTGTATATATTTTAACAATTAGGAATTTAATAAAAGAATAAATAAAAGTCCCTTTTAACCCTCTTTATCCTCATTAAGTAGTCACCAGTCAAGGGACTGCCAACATGTACCTTCCAGGATTTCAGAGTTCTGTGACCCACTGATTAATCTGGACCTCTCTTTTCAGTACATTTTGAATGAGTGTTTATAGTGATTATCTATCTGATGCATGTCCTGCCATTGTATATTGGTAGTCTTGGGAGCTGATAACTTGTCTTAGTTTAATGTTTGTTTAATCTATAAAAACTATTCTCAAGGAGCTGATACTTGCAAATCACACACTGAGAAGCCTGATATGCAACTGAACATAATTTAGATTTTGAACCTGAACCTGAAACCATAATAGGATAAGACTTTGGGGGCCTTGTAGATTTTTCTACATGTGGGATGAATGTGGATTTTATCACCAGAAGGGAGACTGTGGCAGACTGTACTTTATAAAATCAGCCACAGTAATACTTCTGTCCTCACAGAATTTCCTGAACCTTGTCAATCCTCCTTCAAGAAGTACAGGCTATTTCCCATCTCTTTGAAATTGAGTGGAACTTTGCAGTTGCTTTAATTTAATAGAATGTGGTGGAAATGATGCTTCTTGACTTTCATTGGTACATCATAAAGTAATATAACTTCCACCTGGCTCTCTGTTTCTTGGGATCCTCACCCTTTGGACCCAAACACAATGTGGTGAGGAATTCCAGGCCACATCAAAATATCCTGTATAGGTGTTCTGCTTGGTAGCCTTAGCTAAGATAGCAACTGACAGACAGTTACAGTTGCCAGGCATGTAAGTGAACAAGTCTTCAGATGACACTAGTTCCCAGGAATTAAGCTATCTTTGCTGATGCCAAGTAGAAGAGAGACAAGCTGGCTCTGCCAAGTCCTGCATAAATTAGAGACAAACATGTAAAGCAAAACAAATTTTTTTAAGTCATTGAGTTTTGGATTGTTTTTCCCACACAGATAAAGATAGCCAGAATAGATCACAAGCTATTTTAGATAGCTGATTAGAGAAGAAAGAAAATAAATCTGAGCAAACTTGACATGGCTTCATTTAGATGATTGATTTTGTTTATATATTACCTAAGTCTTAATAACCTGGCTTTGGGGATATTGGACTACGGTAGTTGGTCCTTTTATTGATGCCACAGGACCAGAATAGACCAGACCCTTATTTGTGTGTGTGTGTGCGTGTGTGTGTGTTTAGGGAGGGATTTTCACTAGAAGGAAATGTATCTTCACACTTTAAATTATACTATGAAGAGACTGATGCTGGGGCAGAAAATCAAGACTCAAGATGTGAATGAGTAAGTGAGTGAATGAGTGAGCAAGCAATTGAGTGAGTGAGTAAAAGGGAAGATTTTTCTCCTCCCTTTATGGTCAGGAGTCACTTTGGCTCCGAATGACACACAAAGATGACTGGAGCTCTACTGGTGGTACTCTTGGGGTGAGCTACCCCTTCCAGTGGTAAAGTTGAGCTTCCTCTTCAAGTAGTAGGGGTGAGATACCTCTGGCTTCTTGAAGTCAGGGGCCATTCCAGTGAGAGCACCTGAACTTGTGCACTAGTCTCCATTTTGAGCTTCCCTTTCATTATTTCTAAACCACGAGCAAAGTTTCATGAAAAGTTATCTCCTGATCTTTGCACGACTAAGCCTATATAAAATCAAGGAAAAAGACCTATTCTATGCTTGAAAGAAGTAGATAAGAAGATGTCAGTGTTTGACACCAGAAGAGAGATGGTAATACTAGTCTCTTGTGAAAAGCGGTACATGGTAGACCAACCATCTCATAACGTTGATCAGAGTCAAAGGAAGCATGAGCTCCAAAGAGACTATGCCACTCCTGAGGCCCCACAGAGCCACCACACCTCTCCCAGCTAGTGCCCTCACATACACCTATAAATGAAGGTCTTTCCCACCAAATCCAGTCCATAAAGTCTGCAAGAGGTGACTGTTCCCTCTGACTTGCAGACATCCATGCAAGGCTTCAAGAAACATAAAAAATTAAGGAAATGTGACACCACTAAAGGAACACAATAAGTTTTCAGTTACTAAAGCTAAAGAAATAAAGATCTACAAAAATTCCTGTCAAAGAATTCAAAATTCTCTTTTAGCTTGGTGAGCTAAAAGAGAACACAGTCACCTCAATGAAATCAGAAAAGCAATACATGAACAAAACTAGAACCTCAACAAAGAGACTGATTATAAAAAGGAACCAAACAGAAATGTTGGAGCTGAAAAATACAATGAGTAAAATGAAAAATACAATAGAAAACTTTAACAACAGACTCAAGCAAAATAAAAATATTTGTTAACCCAAAGACAAGTCATTTAAAATTATTCACTCAGAGGAGAAAAAAGAAAAAGAATGAAAAAGAGTGAAGAAAGCCTAAGAGATTTGTGAGAAACAACCAAGTGAACCAATATAAACATTATGGGATTACCAGAAAAAGCAGAGAAAAAGAAAGGAGCAGAAAATTTATTTGAAGAAATAATGGCTTTAAATTTCCCAAATCAGAGGAGGAAAATGGACATCCAGATTCATAAAGCCCAAAGCCCAAAGGTTCCCAAGTAAGTTGAAACTAAAGAGGTCTACACTGAGAAACATTATAATTAAATTGTTAAAAGTCAAAGACAAAGAGAATTTTGAAAGCAGCAAGAGAAAAACAATTCATAACATAAAGAGAAATGCCATAAGGCTATCCGTGGATTTCTCAGTAGAAATCTTGCAGGTGAGGAGACTGAGATAATATTTTCGAAGTACTGAAAGAAAATACTACCAATCAAGATTACTATACCTGGCAAAATTATCCTTTAAAAATGGAGGAGAGATAAAGACATAACCAGACAAACAAAAACTGATGGAGTTTGCCACCAATAGAAGTGCCTTGTAAGAACTGAATGTGGAGGACACTATGCTAAGGAAAATAAGCCAGTTACATGTAGAATCTAAAATAAGAGAACTCATATAAGAGAGAAGAATGATGGTTGCCAGGGGCTGGAGGGAGGGGTAAATGGGGAGATGTTGGTCAAAGGGTACAAAGTTTTGGTCATGCAAAATGGATAAGTTCTGTAGATCTAATGTACAACAATATGAGTATAGTTAACAATACTTTATTTTATACTTGAAATTTGCTAAGAGAATAAATTTTAAGTGGTCCTGGTACACAAGAAAAGTGGTAAGTAACTAAGGGATTGATATGTTAATTCGCTTGAATGTGGTAATGATTCACTATACATATGTATATCAAATCATCATATTGTACACCTTAAATATACACAATTGTTAATTGTCAAAAAAAGCAAAAAAAAAAATCAAATAGCAGTATATTGAATTTTATGTATATAAAATAGAAAGTTTAACATTTACATATAGGCACATATTTATGTATATGGAAAATCAACTGTCATAAATACATTTCAAATTCAATTATTAGTTAAAGTACATATATTTTAAATGTCTAAAATGTCTTTTAAGTCTATTTAGTTTAAAATGTTCAAAATATTTTTACATCTCATGGTTGCCAAATGAAAACTTGAATTAAAAATTTGGAAGTGAACATGTTAAATCCACAATGAGGTCGTGAGTGCATTTTCTAATTACAAGTATATTCTTGGTTATATATCCAAAATTTATCTCTCTAGACGCAAGGGTATAGTTTTAAATTTCCCACTTATGAGAATTTCTGTGAAGTATTCAAGATATTATAGAATGTATACAAAAATATATTTGTAAATAAATACTTCAACTTTGATGTATTAGATGTATTAAAATATTAATATTTTAGATTCCATTAATTGGGATTTTAGTTATTCAGATAAGGCCTTAGCGTTGTTGGTATCTCTAGAAGCCTGAAAGCCAATAACTTCTTCCCTATCCAAGTTTATCAGAAAGCCAAGGACAATTAGAGACCTTTATTATTTGGTTTAAAGAAAGTCAAGGCCAATTAGAGACCTTTATTATTTATATAGCTAATATTAAAGAATGTGGTTTAGAGCTGCAGGTAAATGAAATACCTAATATCATTCCCAGAATTAAACGTGTGTGCCCATCTAAAGACAGAGTTAGTCCAAGGATGACCTTGTCCTGTTTAAAATGTATGGCTTGGGGCTGCCCTGGTGGCGCAGTGGTTGAGAGTCTGCCTGCCGATGCGGGGGACACAGGTTCGTGCCCCGGTCCGGGAGGATCCCACATGCCGTGGAGCAGCTGGGCCCGTGAGCCATGGCCACTGAGCCTGCGCATCCGGAGCCTGTGCTCCGCAACGGGAGAGGCCACAACAGTGAGAGGCCTGCGTACCGCAAAAAAAAAAAAAAAAAAAGTATGGCTTGGAAGAGTAGAGCTAAATTTATGCTGGGAGCAACTTGCTCAACTTGCTTGATACTGGTATATTTTAAAGATTTTATCTGTTTTATTATAACTACCACTACTAATGAGTAATTAAAAGTTTTAGATAGGCATATGTAGTTACAGATATTTTATCTACTTTTTTTTTTTTTTTTTTTTTGCGGTATGTGGACCTCTCACTGTTGTGGCCTCTCCCGTTGCGGAGCACAGGCTCCGGACGCACAGGCCCAGCGGCCATGGCTCACGGGCCCAGCCGCTCCGCGGCATGTGGGATCTTCCCAGACCGGGGCACGAACTCGTTTCCCCTGCATCAGCAGGCGGACTCTCAACCACTGCTCCACCAGGGAAGCCCTTTATCTACTTTTTATCTAGTTTTAATAGCACATGTTTCAAATAATTAATAGAATATTAATAAATGATTCATATCTATCATGGCCAATCAGAAAAAACTGATTCTTAGGAACATTTCATTAAAATTAGTTTGTACATCTAGAATAAAAGTATTTCAACTGAGGTAAGAAAATATATGCTAAGTCTTTCTAAAGGAGAGTCCCATGATTGTGAGTTATCTCATTTCTGATACCAGTGGTCCACTTTCTCTGTGTGTTGTTTTTACTACCATAGTGCTCTAAACACCTAAGACTAAAAGGTAAAAGGAAAAACTGAAACAAATATTTTAAAAGGCAAGTTCTGTGGTTAAAGAAAAGAGTAGGTTAAAAAGTGATAAAATAAAAGTATGATTGAAACAAGTGAAAATGATAAAAGATATTTAGGAGGCTTTTTAAACAACAACACTTAAAGATTCTACATCCTGTATCTATTGCATAGTGTATATTGACCTCTTGATTCCACGACCTCTGCTCTCTAAGAAAACTCTTTGTCATCCTCCCCAGTTACCGTATCATGAGTTCATTCACATTAACTTAACACACCATCATCTAAAAGATGTGATAAATTGGTGTTTATATCTGTCAAGGGACCAAGGAGATGAAAACTAGGCATAACCAAAAGGTATAACTTTAGGTTGTTGGATACTCTTGCATTTTTCTTAATTATTTCTGACATTTTATCTATTTCACCATGAACTTCCTTGGAGAATACAGATGAAAAAATGTCTTCATGACACAGAAGAAGAAATACATCTTCTCTTAATAAATCCCACCTGAAATCATATAGGGGAAGGAAAGAAGGAATAACAGTTAACATTTATCATTCATACTGTTTCATTTGCTAAACTCTTTTTGTAACCTGAAAGACAGTTCTTTTTCAGCATGAGAGGTTTCAGATAAGGTGTGAGGGTCTGAGAATAAGAATTTTGGATAAACTATATAAGGATCTGTCCAAGGGGAAATTGAGATGTGGAAACAACAAGCACTGCCTGTCCTAATCCTAAACTCTGAAGATAAGACAGCATTTTGTTAATTGATATATTCTTAGCACTTAGCATATGGTAGGTATTCAATAAGTGTATCTTAAAATACTTTGAGTTGCATGTGGCATTTCAATTAAGATGTCATGAATCCTTTCAGAAATGTGTGCTAAACCAGAAGAACATATATAAACTAAAGACACAAACTGTGTATCTATTGCATACCACACCTACTGCCCAGGGCAAAACTTACTGTTTGTGGTATGTAACAGAGTTTATTGTTGAATCCATGATTTAAAAATCAAAAGAGCTAAGAAAATATTGAAGCAAAGGCAAAAATACATTTCTTATAAATGGTTTCTGTTAGTTTTTCTTGGCTCAATAGGTTACAAAAGATGGCAGGACCTCTTCCAAGATGGCCCCAGTGAGCCGTGCCTCCTGGTATTAATACTTTTGTGTAGTCACCTCCTATATTGAATCTAGGCAGGCCCTGTATAATAAATAGAAGACCGTAGAAGTGACTGTGTGACTTTTAAGGTCAAATTAGAAGACTTGTTGTATCTAATAGCTTCCTCTTTGCTCTTTTAGAAGGAGCACTTTGGGGGAAGCCAGCCACCATGCAAAAAGATTATCCTGAGACTGCCATGTTCTGAGTAAGTCCAAGCCAGCCACGTGGAAAAGCCCCACACAGAGACAGAGATGCCAGCCTGCTTCACAGCATTCTAGCTTTCTCAGCTGAGATACCAGACATATGAGAGAACAAGTTATCTTAATGAACTAAGCCAAATGGGTGGATAGTCATGCTTAAACTTGGAATCCATTATTAAACCTTCCCCTGGGACTTGGGATGGGGAGGGTGAGTATTAAAGGGATAGCTTAAAGGAGGTTCAATTACCAAGAATCAGAACACACTCATACCAAGCTCTATGGGCCCAACAGTACAAGGAGGTGCAGTAAGATCAGCAGGCTTCCACAGGTATAGATATTGGTAAGCTTAGGTATAATTAAGGAAGTTTCTATAATTTCATTTAATATTTTAAACTGGTGTTAATATAACTAATGTCTTAATTTTAATTATTCTCTATATTTCTATATGGCATCTTAGATTTTAATTTATTCTGTTATTTTCAATTAATAAGATCTTGTAGAGGTTTATGTTAAGAGTAGGTGTCTGCTATTGAACATGGCTTTATTTTTTCTGGTATGTGTCTGGAAATACAAATCAATTGAGGTATAAAACTTCTGCTGCTCTTTCTGACAAGTTACATGAAGTAAAGAGACCATAATGATGTCACATATGTGAACAAGTACTTTACTAATTACCTCTATTTAGAGGTCAAGACTAACCATGATGGCAAATAATCTCAATAACAGATTTGATATTACACAAGAACTAGAAGGAAGAGAACAAAAATTGGAGAATATATTTTTCACATCAACTGATTTTTTAAATTGAGTCATGCAGACTTTTTTTTATTCAACTTTAATTGGGTAGATAATCCCTATTATCTGTTAGGGATGTTGCAAAATGTAGAGGAAATAGCTGAAAAGAAGACAGAGAAAGACTTCGTCCCCAAGGAGATTGTAGTGATGGAGCTGGTGAGTAAGGGCAAGTAAACAAACAGAAAGTCAACATAGGACTTCCCTGGTGGAACAGTGGTTAAGAATCCACCTGCCAATGCAGGGGACACGGGTTTGAGCCCTGATCCGGGAAGATCCCACATGCTGTGAAGCAACTAAGCCCATGTGCCACAACTACTGAGTCTGCACTCTAGAGAGCCCGTGAGCCACAACTACTGAGCCCTCATACTGCAACTACTGAAGCCCACACTCCTGGAGCCCGTGCTCCACAACAAGAGAAACCATCACAATAAGAAGCCCATGCACTGCAACAAAGAGTAGCCCCCACTCACTGCAACTAGAGAAAGACCTGGAGCAGCAGTGAAGACCCCAACACAGCCAAAAATAAAAACAAACAAATAAATAAATTTATTTTTTAAAAAGTCAACATAAATCTCCTTCAAGATGTCAAATATTGAAGCATGTTAGTAATTATACGTAATCCTCACATAACTGTTGATAATATAATCCTGGAAAAAATATTCCATTTTGGTTGAGTCATGAAGGTAATTCATTATTAACAACAGATACTGTGGTATGTATATATTGAATATATTTGGAATTTAAATTTTCTCTTTGTATGTGCCTGTATTTAGGCCAATAATCATATTATGTTTTGTTCTTCATTTTCCTCTTGTGTTGTATTCCCTTGTTCTTTGACCATGGAAGCAATGTGGCAATGAACAGTAAGATAATCAAAGTCTTAGGCCTTCATTCTGGATATTTACTTTTGACTTATCTTCTTGTTTATAAATTCTCTCTTCAGTTATATTTAAGCTACCAATAAACCCTCCATCAAGTTCCTGATAAAATTTACTATAATTTTTAGATCTGGAGTTTATATTTTGTCCTTTTTTGTAGTTTTTAGGTTTCTGATATTTTCAATTTTCTTGTTTATCTTCTTGTACATATAACATAAATATATTATCATATGCATCTCTCTACTCCATTATCTTGACACCCTGTGATTGTGTTTCTACTGACTCTTGTTCCTCTTGGTTTTCATTTGTTTTCCTTTAATGTGTTTACAGTTAATTTGGATTGAGGGTCAATAATTTATATGAAATGAAATCTGGTGGGTGGCTAGAACATTTGTAATCAAAAATAACTTAAGTGCCCTCAGGCTTTAGTACTTGCTAGGGAGGGTCTACTTTTAGGTTCTCTTCCTAGATAATAGCCTTTCAGTCGTATTTCAGAGAGTGCTTTCTAGCAGATGCTGTAATACAGTGTTGATCCTCCTAGTTTGGAGGCTGGTAGAAATTTTTCTCAGATTATTAGCTTCTCAGCCTCTTGGTAGATGCCTCTAATGCAAAGGTGATAATCCCCAATATAGTGCATCAATCTGGGGATATGTTTTTTCCTGAACTGTGGCCTTGTGAGTCCTCACTGCTTTTTTAATTATCTCATGTATTGAAGCAGGTTTTAAAAAATATTTTATCTAGCCTTTCTAGGTGTTCTCAGTGGGAGGTTGGTTCAAGTCGCTTATTCCAACATTACTTAGAAGCAGAAGTTCTGCATTCATATTTCTTTGCATTCTTATGAAAATTTAAAGGAAAGGCAAAATATGAATTTATCACTGTTTACAATTTTATTTTATATGTATGTATTAGTTTTCATAGACTACATATAAGATTTTACTTTTTACCGGGAAATTTCAAGTTGTTTTTATTTGATTGTTCACAGGCTCCATATCCAGCTCTTTAGGACACATTATGTTCAGACTGGCAAAATGTTCATGTTCAACAGTCTGCTCTTTCTTGTATTGGGTTGGCCAAAGGTTCATTCGGGTTTTTCTGTAACATCTTATGGAAATATGTGAATTACTAGTTAAGAATGGAGTAAGACCATTGCAAAATTATTCATTAGTAAATTATATTTTTAAATTATAGTTCAGGGTCCTTTGGTAATATACAACAGAAGTTAACTATGATTGCCAAGAGCCTTGGGCAGTTCCAAGGATCTCAGAAATGGTACCTAATGAATAGACTCTTCAGGGGAACTCTTTGGGTTGACGATAGTCCAAACATTTTTATACATTGGGCCTCTCTGCATAAAACACTTGTTTTGCCTTAGAGCCCTATCAACAAGGAAAAGTATGACAACATTTTTTACATAACTATTTACTGAGTAACTCCCTTTTTTTTTCGAAAAAAAAGAAGTTATAGTTTCCTCATTTATTGTATAGTCATAACAACTCTGCAAGACAAATATTATACTTTTCATATTACACCGAATTTAAATAACTTGTTTATTTCCCTGGAGTCAGAGAAATGAGTAATATTGGTCTGTCTTTGGAAGAAAAAATTGGTTTAAAGACTTTAATGTTCCTAAGATCATAGGATCAGTAAATGACAAACTGGGATTTCCACTTTAAGTCTTTCTTTTATGCCACATTATCTCTTTACATTTGGGGACAGTCTGTTTTCATGAAATTCAGAAGAAAAAGTTACAATAAAAAGTAGGCTTTCTCTGTTGACCTTAAAAGAATGATGTAATATTGAAAGCAATCTTGCCACTATGTTCATTTTTTCACCTCATCTTTAGGATTGTGATCTGTATTGTGTTATATTACCTTACAAGAATGTTAATAGTATTTTTTTTAAACGTACGCAAAATAAAATAGTATAAAAATCTGTATATTCCAGAATACAGCTATTAAATCATGTTATTGGACATAAAGACAATGAGATCTACTACTGATGTGGGATAATGGTAACCATTGATTAAAGTAAGTCATTATAAGCTCATTAATAAAGCTGTGGTTTTTCATACTTGTACTGATCTCTTTAGGGAAACTTCTAGATTAAAAATAAATTTTATTATTTTAGCTGAGAGCAAGCCTTTCTAAAGTCACAGGAATTATATAGCCAATTAGTAGTGCTAGTTACCGGTAATATTAGAAATCCCCAAAAGCCAAACTAATATTCTCTACCCAAGCTTATAAGAATATGGGATATCCTCAAATGGTTATTTTCTCTATGCTTGGCTTCTGAACATTCTTCAAAAGTCATCTCATCTAGTAGCTAAGTATTTGTTTTATTTCACATGATTTTTTTTCATCTACAATGAGGTAAATTTGGTAACCAATAACCGAACCAATAATTTCAATAATTTATGTGTCACTTTATTTATTTAATGTATGTGTTATTTATAAACTGATGCTTGAAAATCTCTACCTAATCAAAATCATGAGCATGGTAACTATTTTTTTAGTTTCCTCCATGAAACTAAAAAATGTAATTTTCTACAAGTAATTTTCTACAAACTTTCTAGGTCAGATGCTTTATTTTGTCATAATCTTGAGTGATAATAATTTAATTTTAGCATTTCTTTTATTTATATTTTAAAATCTCACATCCTAATAGAGTATTATATTAAAGTTATTCTTTTAAAATTATAGCATAGCAAGACTCTATTGGATAGCTATACACATTAAATCTATTTTCAAAATCTGCAAGTACAAATTATAGATTTCAGTGTACAATTAGACATAAGTGCTTTTTCCACTAATATAAATTTTAGAAATGTTAGATTGTTAAGAATATAAAACTAAACTATTAAATGCAGAGTTATTTGATAAAAATACATTGATTTTTAAATTATTAATAAGGCTTTTTGTGAAATGAAATAACTACTGGGAATGGGGGCCAAGTGATTTCAAAAGATGAAACGGTACTTGATTAGAAGGTTCTCCTGGCAAACTTGGTGCATCTAGGTAGGTACATCTGATGTGAGTCAGGTAAGGTCCAGAAGTCACACAAGCAATGGATCACAGAGAAGGATGGAAAGGAGAGTACGCCACAATCTTCCATGCCAGCTAGAAAAGGAATACACCCTACAGGTATGAGGGTAAAGTTCAGTAACTTTACATGCTGAGGTAGCCCTAGAATTCTGTTTCTAAATATCATCTAAACACTTATATTTGATTTTCGTGTCATATTTTATGTTCATGAAAGTTTTATTATATCTTGCTAAGGGTACTATTTTTCTGTATTTAAAAGATAGTGATTTTGCTGTCTAGCAATATTACATGAGACTAATTACATAGAAATTTTAGTGTTTTATTTCCCAGAGATAGTTATTATAATATTACAATTAGGTTATTTCTTAATTCTCTTCACTTAATTCTTACCCCTTAAGGAATGCATTATTATCCTCCTTATAAAAGCTTATGTTTGGTGAGGTAAATTTCCTTTAGACAATGTATTAGAGGAACCATTTTCTAAACACATATTTTTTTGACTGGTCTATCTTTTTTTCAATGCATCACTATGGAAAAAGTATTTTGTTTCCCAAAAGCTGAGAATACTTTCAAGCAATGTGCTCTTTTCTCTACCTAGAGATTGTGTAACCAGTCATCACTATAAAGTGAGTCTACCTTTAATTTTGTTTTTTTTTAAATCCTCCAGAGGTGGTTTTATCATTCCCTCTATTTTATTTTTAATTTCTTGTTTATGATGTATTTGCAAAATGGCTGAGTAGGAGGTTGAACATGAATGAAGTTGTATGTTTTATTGGGGATTAAATCTGTACGTTTAACCTCAATAGCACCTTGCTTTAATCTTAGTGATGCTATTTTTGCACCAAAAATCATTACACATGTTTTTCACTATTGTAGAATGGCTGAGTCTGGATAACCCTTGAAAAAATATATCTTTGGCCTGCCACATTTTTTCATTATTTTCTATGGTCCTTCATGTCTTTTTCCCTTTCTCCCAGACTATTTCATCCCATGTCATGTTTTTCCACAGTCTGGTTACCATTTCTTAAATATGTTAACTGAACATATTTTTTAAAATATGGTTTTACTTAAAATTCTGAAGAATGAAACTATAACACTAAAGTATCAAGTGATAGAGTTAGATTTTAGATGCCTTCCTTGGTGCCCCCTTAAACACATATAAGTGGCTGCCTAATCTACTAAACTATGCATTTCTTGAGCAAAAGAATTTAAGTACATTTGTTTTTGTATAAATTTGTATGTGTGTGTGTACTCATATATACATGTATGAACATAAGACTAATTTTATGCATCACTACATTTACATGTATACTAGCAGTTTCTTATAAATGTGTTTGAATAAAAATCTAATTTATCTTATCGACTATCCATAAGACAAGTCCTAATTTGAAATAATTTAAGGAGGACTTTGAGAAAATAAACATATCATCCTTAACTTATACAAAGCAAATATTTCATTGAGGCAGATAAATATCAGAATAAAACTTACAGAAAATATCAGGAGTCAAAAAAATCATAGATCTTTCAGCCAGTTCCACATTAATTTAGGATTAAAAATTTAAAAAACAAATCTAGGTTTTATTCAGACATCATTCTCATCCTATTATATTCAGTGTTAGTTGCACCATCTAAATTAAAGATAATTAAAATTTTTAGTTCAGCAATTTGTTAATAACACTCATGAGTAAAAAATTATACAAACTGATAAAAACCAATGTTTTCTTTGGTTATTTCAAAGTTATTTGCCAACAGGAGGTTTAAAAAAACATGCAAATGGGAAAACTGTACCAACTAACTACTATATTAAATGAAATCTATTTACCTTTTATCCAGTCTGAATAGATGCTTTTTAATTATTGCTAATTGTTTAAAAAGGCTTTGCATCCCCCAGAAGATTTAGTCTGAATAAATTTAATTCCTTTAAAATCTCCTTCAGTTACAGGCAAATACAGTAAGAAGCCCCATAGGTATGGCAGTAAAACAGTCATAAAGGCAGAAACATTTAAATAAGTAGATCAAGGAAGTCTTCCCCAAAAGAGGCAGAAAAGCTATATGGTTGGGATGTAAGAGCCAAACATGAAACACAGAGTTGAAACATTTAAGATGACTGTGAAAAAGGTCTATGTTCCCTTGTTAAAGAATGCGCTGGGGCAGACGAAATCATATGAATAGTTCTTTCACAGGTCACAGCGTCCATTCAGCCTGTGACATTGTTATTACCCACAGAAATAGATGTGCCTAATTAATATTCTGAACATACCTGGGAGAACATTCTTAAGGAAATCATCCTCTGGTGGTTTGAGAATTTAAAAAAAGAAAGAAAGAAAACAGTAAGCATTAAAAATTGGATCTAGATAACAAAGTCAACTGCTCTCAAAGTTTAATGCCAGCTGCAAATAGGAGTCTTGTTTGTGTACATTTCTTGGTATAAATGGTTGTGCCTTGTGAAATAAAGTTCAACAGTAGTTTGAATTTATTAGTAATTATATTCTTGTCATTTCAACAAATAACAGGCAAAAGTCAGCTACAGAAAGTTTGTCATAGTAAACTGTGCAAATTCATATAGTAATGAATAATGTAGCAATTTATAAATTGAGCATTTATTAATGTAAAATGCTTAGAGTGAGAATACAGTATCAGAAAAAAAATTTAGTATTTTCTTGAAAAAGTAGTTATGTCATTGATTGGAGAAACAATCACCTGGAAATAATGTTTAAGATATTTCTAAATAAATTAGTAATTTTCAGTATGTGATTAAATCTAAATTTCTCATACACAGCTACAATACAATAAGCCATGAACTTTTCAGTTTTTTTATTTTGAACATTTTACATTTACAATAGCATTTATGGAAGATTAACTATAATTGCACTTTAAAAATTTACTTTTGCAAATTGGGATCTAAAACCGTAATTAGTTTAAAAATATAATAAAAAATAGACTGTAGGACAAATTTTATGAGCTATTTTAATATATAAATTTAACATATGCATATTTATATATAAATGGCATATATAAGCCCACATATATGTATAACACATACATATATACATATACAAATATTAAAGAAAGAACTGAGGATAACACTATAAAATATTCAATAAAACAAGATAAAGGTACTTACTGAAGAATTTAGTAGTTAATGTACTTTATCCTGTTTACATACGTGCATTTAACAAAGTAATTCATTCTGAAATGGGAGTCAGGTGTTTACTGCCCAAACTTAATACAGTACGTATAAAACAAAATCCCTATTGAAATGAATGGAGCCATTCATCTCCCAGACACAAAAAGCTGTAGTTTCTTTGTCTTGCTACTTTAAGGCCCCTTGGTAACATTTTTCCTTTTTTATGGTGCTTTGGGTATAGATGCTTCTCTGCCCAAAAATCATGAAGAAACTACAAGTAGCAAATACCTAAATATGTAACAGGTGTATAAGTGCTCCTCAGGATAAATAGATTATGGACAGTTAATGGTCATCATACCTCTGTTTTCATTTCCAATTTTTCCTGTAGTGTACACTAGTGGCTTATTAGGAATATAACCAAAGCAGTAACACAAATTCCAGGTTCAAAGTTAACCGAGAAAAGTCTGGTTCCTTGCTTCCTGAGTGTTCCTTGTGAAAAGAACAATAAGCAATGTTAAAACAAAGCCATAAATGAGTATCATTCAAGGGACCACTTGCAAAGAACCCCATCTTATATTTTTGTCTGCTTGTAAGTATATTTCAAATTGGATGATCAAAGGAGGATTTAACACCACTTCAAAAGTTGTTAAATGCAATAGGTGGTCCTTGTTTGGATTATGATTCAAACAAATCAAACCAAATGTGATCATGTTATGAAAAAAGAAATCAAAGAAATTTGAGCACATTGGATATATGATGACATTTTAAAAATTATCTTTTTTAGTTGTGAGAATGAAATTGTGCTTTGGATTTTTTTAATTTATGGGTGAAATGATGTATTGTCTGGAATTCCTTCAAAATAATTGGAATGGCGAGTAGAAAGTGGGTGGATGTATTGTGGTGATATTTGAAATATGTTCAAAAATTCTTTGATATGCCTCCTTTCAAGATGTGGAGCTTGATTCCTCTCTCCTTGAGCGTCGGATGTGTGTCATGACTTACTTCTAGCAAGCAGAGTATGGCAGAAATGACAGTGTGTGATTTCCAGCACTAAGTTACAAGAGTCATTGAGCCTTCCTTTTTGTCCTCTCTCTTGTAGATCCTGCTCTGTGGGGAAACAGTGGCTATCATGAGGACATTCCAGCAACCCTATGTAGTGAGGAAGTGAATCTTTCTTCCAGGAACCCCTGAGGACCTGAGGCCTCCTGCCAACAACCATGAGAGAGAATCACCTCGGAAGTGAATCCTGTGGCCCTGACCTTACTACAGATGACCACAATCCACGCCAACAGCCTGCCTGCAAATTCGACTGACTCTCAGAGTCGCCCAGCTAAGGTGCTCCCAAATTTCTGACCCACAGAAAAGGCGATGATAAATGTTTACTATCTTAAGCTACTAGGTTGTTGTTTGTTTGTTTTTGTAGCAACATATAACTAACAGTATCTATGAAACCAGATTCTCTATCTGTTGAGTTTTTGATGCTATTGAAAAATGAAACATGAGGAGTTATTATAATATTTTATCTACCTTCATGTATATTTTAATAACTTGATAACTTTTTTATAATTAATTAATTAATTTTTGACTGTGTTGGGTCTTCATTGCTGCACTAGGGCTTTCCTTAGTTGTGGCGAGCAGGGGCTACTCTTCGTTGTGGTGGCTTCTTTTGTTGCGGAGCATGGGCTCTAGGTGTGCAGGCTTCAGTAGTTATGGCATGTGGACTCAGTAGCTGTGGCTTGTGGGCTCTAGAGCACAGGCTAAGTAGTTGTGGCACACGGGCTTAGTTGCTCTGCAGCATGTGGGATACTCCCGGACCAGGTCTCGAACCCGTGTCCCCTGCATTGGCAGACGGATTCTTAACCACTGCGCCACCAAGGAAGACCAACTTGATAACTTTTTAAAACTTGTTTTCATTTTTCTTATTCTGTAAGGCTGTCATTTAAATGGAAATTATAGACATTTTGTTAAAGTGTAGGAACTTATAGTTTTCTTTAAAAAGAGTTCTTTTAAACCTTTTCGCTAAGTTTTTCTCCAATAGTCCATAGATACTACTATGGGTCATACTCACCATTTTCCAGCAACTTTCCAAAAAGTAGATCTCAATGAAAAAAAAAATCACGCTAACAAAATCATGTAGGGCTATAAAATAGAGCCAGCACTAAGAGGGGACTTGGAGAAGTGATTTAGGTCCTCCCCATATCATAATCTTTATCACATTCTCACAAATAAGCATACTCTGTGAGTAAAACAGTGTGTTTTCTTGGCAAACACAGCTTCCAGATAAGACCCCTTGAGATCTGACTGTAGCAAAATAAGACTATACATATGAAAGATATTATCTTTAAAGATTGCTGTGATATGATTGCCTAAACCTCTATCTAAAATGAATTAATCAGTGAATATATATTTAATAGCCTTGAACTAAGTGCTAAATGAAATTGAAATATATTTTAACTTAAGGAAAACAAAGTGTTTTTTTTTACAGAGTAAATTCTAAAGGGATTAATTTCTAAAGTTTTGAGTCTTTGGTCTTCAAAAATGTAAGTTCAGCATATCATATTAAATAGAAAACGTATCTATTATCAACTATAATCAGGCTTTTATAAAGGAAAGTAATGCATATTAGGCACATATCATGTTTGATACATTTTATTGTGTTGATTTCTCACATTTTCCCTGTGAGCTATTTGTTTTTTTCACATTTATAGAGGAGGAAGGAAAACTTGAAAGATAAATTCTCTTGCTAGGATTACACAATTAAAATTAATGGTTCCCTATTTCACATTTGAGCTTCACTGAGTCTAAATCCCCAAATCACAGGGAGTACCGTTATGTACCTAGCATTGTGTTCTATTCCATGTGGACAGAAAAGAGGACTACAGCGTAATCTCTGCCCTCAGTATATATTTAGATGTAAGGAAACAAAATATTAAATGGAAAATAACAGGGCATGAAAATGGGTCTGCTATCATTGAAATGGAAATCTACAGGAATTAGGGATGTGTGTGGTCAACAGCAGATGAAGAAATTTTCATTAAAGAGGTGAGATTTTAAGTAAGCTTTGAGAAAAAAATGTATAATTTAGATAGACAGAATGTAGCATGTGGGCATTATTGGTTAACTTAATCCCCACTCCCAGCCACCTTTCAGTTGAAGGAACTGCGTAGAAGAGTTCTAAATGATGACATTTAAGAAAAAGTCAGCTGTGAGATTTCTGGGAATCCTGTTGCCTTCTTCATACTCCTTTCTCTTTTCGCTTCTTCTTGTTGGAACTCAGATGTGATAACCGGAGCTGCCAAGAGAACATGCAACGACTCAGGGTCACGTCACTGAGCTGCTCAACTAGCACCAGTAACTGCTCATCAGAGCCTTCTTGTTATATAAAAAAAAACAAACCCATGTTTGTTTAAGGCACCATATTTGGGCTATCTATTACTTCTTGCACAAACATTCCTAATAGATATGTAATGGTATACACTATTCCAGGTAAGAGAAAAACCCTGAAAATGCACTCATCATGGGCATAAAAAGTTTAAACTGGGCTTCCCTGGTGGCGCAGTGGTTGAGAGTCTGCCTGCCAATGCAGGGGACACGGGTTCGTGCCCCGGTCCAGGAGGATCCCACATGCTGCGGAGCGGCTGGGCCCGTGAGCCATGGCCGCTGAGCCTGCGCGTCCGGAGCCTGTGCTCCGCAACGGGAGAGGCCACAACAGTGAGAGGCCCGCGTACCGCAAAAAAAAAAAAAAAAAAAGTTTAAACTTCCATGACTGATAGTATTTGAATATAACTTAGTCTGATTCCAAGTCTAATCTTTGACTAATAAATCCTGATGGGTTGCCTGAGAGGATCGGGCTTATTGTTTCCTTTAAGGTCTCATATATTAATCTTCTCCATATAGTTGTATCTGAGATCATCTGCTGAATATAGGGTGGAATGAAGATTATGAGATTGTGTGAAGTCCTGAATAATCTCTATTTGGAATGTTCAATGGAACCCCTGGACCCACCCATGAAATGAAATAAAAAGCTGGATAAGCAACTGTGGAGGTCAGTTGGAAGTTAGTAAACTAGTACGTATTACTTTCAAGAATTAAGTTCTCTACTCAACTGTGGTGACTGGGTTTAAGTTAGTTCGTGTAATTTTCTTACTTCTGGTACATTTGGAAGGGATAGACGACAATATTAAAATTAGTTTTATATAAGAGATGAAGAAAAAACATGACCTGGGCTTTCCAGTTTAAGGGATTGATAATGTTAATACTTCTGACTGAAAGGAAGCTATTTGAAAGGAGTGTTTGTCTTGGAGGGAAAGAGAGAATTTCCCTGTTGGACGTATCTGCATTTGAGTACCCCTTATGTGGACTTAGTAAGCTACTGAGAGCAGGCACAGAGAAAAAGGCAGTGGGTTATGAATGGAGTTTGACGTTTAGAAGTAATCAGGAAAAACAACAACAACAACTAGAAAAGTGGCTGATTTCATTAAACTGGCAAGCTAAAATTGCAGGTATCAAGAACAGATGTGTGAACTTCCATGAGGGGAAGACAGCAGTGTGAAGAATGAATATCGTGCATGGAGATAGAGCAGCAGTTAGGAAGGTGAAGTGTCAAGAAAGCCAAGGGAGGGGACTTCCCTGGTGGTCCAATGGTTAAGACTCCACGCTCCCAATGCAGGGGGCCTGGGTTGGATCCCTGGTCAGGGAACTAGAGCTTGCATGCCACAACTAAAAGATCCTGCACGCGGCAACGAAACTAAGACCCGGCGCAGCCAAATATATTTTTTTAAAAAAAGACCAAGGGATACTGGTTGGGGACTCGGGACAGCAACACAGTCAAGGGTAGGACTGGGATTCAGGAAAGACCCTGCTGTTAGAAGGCTTTGGTGACCTGGAGGAGAGCAGAGTTCTGGTTGTGCTGCTGGTGGTGAATGAAGAACCTTCATTCCAGGAGCAGGGGAATGAGTGCAAGGAGAGAATAGACAATGCCTGCCCAATAAATAGCCAATTCCAAAAAGTGCATGTGCAGGATGGACGTGAAGTTTCAGGAGGATGGAAGGGGTTTGTTCTCAATGTGGCAGCTGTTGGAGAGTGCGGATCCTGGAAGCATCAACTCCATTTGACTTAGCAATTTGGGATAATATATTTAAAGCCCTGTGCTTGTTTCACTGTGGTAACTGCTTCTGAATTTTTGAAAAAAATGTGTGAATAATTTTGAGTTGCACAAAGATTATAAAAAATTAGTTTCTTCACTTTATAATAATTGCCCTGAATTGCAAGGCACAATTAAGGAGCAGAAAGTTGCAAGTATTCAGCTCTTAATGAGAAAGTTTCTTCCTACTTTTAAAGATCAAACAAAAATTTTTACAATACGTTTAGACAGAAAAATGTCTTTTGTTCATGGAAAAATTTTAAGTGTAGTTTTACACTTATGCTTTTGTATCCAACTTTATGAAATGTAGCTATTCTTTGCTATCTACATTCTAATCATTATTGTATGGCATCAGAAAGCTGCAAAAACATATCTTATTATCATGGTTCTGCACAAAATTGCCTTTATAGGATTAAATACAATAATTTGATGTTAAAATAATGCCACTACTTTCATCTAGTATCTATGTAGAAAGTAGTCCTGAACAAAATATCTACATTAAATATTAAAATAAAGACAAACAATAAAATGACTGAAAAAATGCTCCCATTCCTTATGCTAGTCATTATTTTTTATTTAAGGATCACATGATTAATTCTTCTTAGGAGGCTCATGCTAAGAAAACAAAGAAAGTAGCAAAAACATTAAAACAGTGTATGCCATGTGTTTTATTTCTGATAAATAACCAAAAACAAGGAGACACAATCTCTTTTTGTCTAATGGGAGCTCTAAAACCACCATGTTCCTTGATTCCCCTCAGTTCTCAGGAAGCTCAGTTGAAATTTTTTGAAAGAGCCTCCAGCAGGTTAGCTTTTTTTGGCATGATTATGTCTCTATTCTGGCTTTACTACTTGGTTTTTCTATTCTTTCTCATGCTTTATTGGTTTCCCATTCTATGATATCTTCTTTAATATCATCAGTTTTCATATATCCATTTTGGAAGGGGGCAAAACATAAATAATAAATAATGAATTATATCATTGTCAAATCACACTAACGTTCAATAAATAAATGTGTTTTAGGGAAAATATTAAGATAAGTTTTAAAAGAATTAACTAGTCTTAAGCTAAAATTACAGTTTTAAATACCATTGTTATTTAAATGAATTTAGTTGAATGTTGAGGTCAGTTTATTAACGAAACTTACATTACTATTAAAAATAATCTAGAGACAAAAAGAGGACAATAGATTAGACTATTAATTAGAAATGTTCTAGATTGTATAGGGTATGAAATGAAAATAAGTATAACCAATTAAGCGTAGCAGATAACTTCCTGATCTGGGAGACTGTAAATCCACTTCTTACTCTGACTAGACCACTGAAATGTATCTGATCTTGACTAAGTCTTGACCTTTTGAGATTTCAGGTTTTTCGTCTGTAAAATGAATAAATTTGACTTACCAGTAAGGCTCCTTCCAACTTTAAAACTTCTTTCCTGAAATGGTTTTTAAAATCTTTATATTTTAGATGCACTACTTATCTTTGTTTTGTTTTATCTTGTTTGACTGGGATATAATAATGGGTTAGGAGAAGCAGAAAATTGCATAGAAACCACACAGGAAAAAAATATAGGTATCTCTGGTGTTCCAGAATTTCTTTTGAAAGAATATGCTTAATACACTTTAGTAAACTTAATTTGGAAATGTTTAACCTCCAAAAGTTTGTGAAATTGTAAACAACAGTGAACAGCACTTAAAACCAGTTGCATTTTGCTGTAAAAGATAGAGAATGAGAGTCTTTTAAGCGCACTTATGATTTTGGCATCTTATAAATTTACATTTGGTTTGCTGGGTTCTCTGTATAATGTGTTTTTGCACTTTCTTTCAGAATTTCAACACATTCACCCCAGTGGGAATCTGGAAAACAAAGTTCAATGGAAATTAAAACTACATATTTTAATATCATTCTTCACTTTTTCTCTGAGTTTCCAAAAGATTTGATTCTAATTTGATTTGGGAGTGAGTTTACTAGATTGCCCATCTCCATTCCAGATTGACAGCTGGAGGGCATTCAACAACCACAGACCTAAGGCAGAACTACCTAAAGTAGAACTACAGTTGGAAGGAAACAAAGGACTCTGCATCAGTAAAATTTCCATGTTACTGATGGTTTCTTGTTTATGTCCTTTTTCAAGTATTTGAGTGTGTTTTTTTACTTTTGTGTTTTTAAAAACTTTGTGCTTGTTTAGAATAGATTTACCTACCTCTGGTAAAGGAATGGAATCCAAAAGAGCAATATCACTTTGGCTGAATTGTTACAGAAAGCTGGTAAAAATCAAGTTTTTATAGTATCTCCCTGACACCATCATACTATTGAGACCTTTCCTTAATAACAATGTACATTTTATTTATAATATCTCAACTTCTTTAACATTTTTTTTTACTATCTTCTAACCTAGTGACATAGTTGTTGAGAAACTTATGAGTGTTTCAATGGAAGAAGAAAGTCACTACTTAAAACACTAACATAGGGCTTCCCTGGTGGCACAGTGGTTGACAGTCTGCCTGACGATGCAGGGGACATGGGTTCGTGCCCCGGTCCGGGAAGATCCCACATGCTGTGGAGCAGCTGGACCCGTGAGCCATGGCCACTGAGCCTGCGCGTCCGGAGCCTGTGCTCCGCAACAGGAGAGGCCACAACAGTGAGAAGCCTGCGTACAGAAAAAAAAAAAAAAAAAAAACCACTAACATAGATGTTAGGACAGTTATTGAAGTAACTGACTTTCTGAAGCTGCATAGTTGATAGTCTCCAAATGTTAAATTAATTTATGTAAGAGCTATCTAAAAGCTCATCCTGAGTTTTCCTTATTTTTCTGGGAAAAAAGATATAATGTCACCACGAACAACCCAAAGATGATTAATAGAAAGTGTTAAAAAAAACCAAAGCCGATTATTTGAGAAAGTCAACAAAATTGACAAACCTTTAGCTAGACTAAGAAAAAAAGAGAGAAGATGCAAATAACCAAAATCAGAAATGCAAGTGGGGACTTTATTATCAATCTTACAGAAATTAAAAGAGAATAAGAGAAATTAAGAGAATAGTGAACTATTGTACACCAATAAATTTAATAATCTAGATAAAATGGACAAATTTTTAGAAACACAGGATTTAACAAACTGACTCAAGAAGAAATAGAAAATCTCAACAGACATAAAACAAGTAAAGAGATTGATGCAGTAATCAAAAATCTCCCAACAAAGAAAAGTTCAAGACCAGATGACTTCACTGGTGAATTCTATCAAATATTTAAAGAAGAATTAATACCAATCCTCCTCAAACTTTTCCAACAAAAAAAGAGGAGGGAATACTTTCTAACTCATTCTATGAGGCCAACATTACCTTGATACCAAAGACAGATAAAGAAACCACAAGAAAAGAAAGCTATAGAGGAATATCCCTTATGAATATTGATGCAAAAATTCTCAGCAGAATACTTGCAAACTAAATTCAACAGCATACTGAAAGGATTATACATCAAGTGGGACTTATCCCAGGGATACAAGAATGGTTCAACATAAGAAAATAAAGTAATGTAGTCCATCATACACTTAGAACATAAGATTAAAAACCCACATGATCATCTCAATTTACATAGAAAAACATTACACAAATGTGTGTATACACAGGTAGACTATTGGAGTATGTTAAGGCTTCACGAATCCCATCAGTTTATCAAGGGATAACTTTATTTTTTCTAGCACAAGCCTCTTATCATTTTCTTCCCCCTTTACTTCTTTATTTTTTTGTCTCTTTATCGCCTAGCCATCCTAGAGCCTTTCAATGTGTTTGCTTTTACTGTAGACTTCGTTTTATGATTCTCTTAGTTGCATAGAGGATTTAGAATATTTTATCCTACTTCATTTAGTACTTATTTCCTAGTGTAGTAGGATTAATGTTTATTTTTCTTTCTTTCTTTCCTGGAGAAAGGCATCCCAGGAAAGTCAACCTAATATCCTATATCAACTTTACTAAAGGCTAGTGATAGCCACATTGTCAAGAGAGATATGGCAAGACATCACAAACTCTACTAACAAAAGTTCTATTACAAAGCTCTGAGGAGGATGGAGGTCCCTCTAATGAGCAGGAAATAACATGCCAGTGCATGGCTGGTAATAATATGGATGTGGATCAGGGTCCAAAGAGGAATGCAGAGTTCTCAGAGCCTGTTGATAGAGTTTGTTGAGCTCTGTGGGGAGGGTGCTTCTAGAGACAGGGCTCATTTTGTCCATTCTGAAATCCAGTCACACAAGCCTCCTAGGATCTGGACTCATCATGGGGCAACCACGAGAGAATTTGTGTTACAAAGTCTCCCTTCATTTCTTCATTATCATATTGTTTTACACTGTTTTAACACAACATGTTCTAAAATCCTGATTTCCTCATTTTTTCAACATATGACTTTCATTCTCTCCCCTGGACAAGTCATGATTGGTCTTGATCTCTTACTTGTTAGATAGAGACTTCATGACTAATAATCTTTACATCCCAGTACCTGCTATGATGTCTGGGACACAGTAATTATCCAATACATATTAGTGTATTGTTATAAGATATTAGCTAGTTGACTTAAATACATCCTCTTTTTCTTTTCAGACTCAATTTCCCAAACATTACTAGTCAACCAATTATGATTGTAAATATTAAACAAGGTGCTTGGCTGATGCTGGAAAGATTTCAAAGATGTACTTCCTTTGACTCTAAGGAAATTGTTTTAAAAATAAAAATACAGGGCTTCCCTGGTGGCACAGTGGTTGAGAGTCTGCCTGCCAATGCAGGGGACACGGGTTCATGCCCTGGTCTGGGAAGACCCCACATGCCGTGGAGCAGCTGGGCCTGTGAGCCATGGCCACTAAGCCTGCATGTCCATAGCCTGTGCTCTGCAATGGGAGAGGCCACAGCAGTGAGAGGCCCGCGTACCACACAAAAAAAATAATAATAATAATAAATAAAATAAATAAATAAAAATACAGTTAAACTATGAAATGAAATTTAGTTTTGTCAAAAAATATCTACTATGGCTTTATGCTTTAAACCACAAACTGGATCAATACTGAAAAACACTAGAGGAGGCCATTATAGGGTATAAGCAATTAAGTGTTATTATAATTATTATATAATATGATTTTTAAAATAAACGCATTTATTTATTTTTGACTGTGTTGGGTTTTTGTTGCTGTGCACGAGGTTTCTCTAGTTGCAGCGAGTGGGGGGCTACTCTTCGTTGTGGTGCGTGGGCTTCTCATTGCAGTGGCTTCTCTTGTTGCAGATCATGGGCTCTAGGCTTGCAGGCTTTAGTTGTGGCACCTGGTTGCACAGGCTTAGTTTCTCTGTGACACGTGGGATCTTCTGGGACCAGGGCTTGAACCCGTGTCCCCTGCATTGGGAGGTGGATTCTTAACCACTGTGCCACCAGGGAAGTCCCTATAATATGATTTAAATGTGTAGTTAAAAGCTATTAATGGAAGTATAAGTGGTAAACTAGAGTTACAGAGAACACTTCTAACAGAACACTAGAGCCTCAAAGGATTAGTAGTTATGACATTAGAATGCAGAAAATGCAGAGCATTCTAGGTGAGGGCAGGATCAAAAGTTCTAAAGAGAGAATGTATAATGTGTGCTTGGAAAATAGGATATAACAGAACAAATAAAGGATTCCTTAGAACTCTGCATCTTAGAAACATTCCCTTTAAAAAAAAATTATGGCCAGAATGGATATCTTAAGAATATTTGCATATGAGGAGACTCCTTCTCTGGCTTTACTTGCTGGAAAATGAGCTGAGGGACCAACAGGACTAGCTTATGTAGACCAATAGGAAAATGACAAAGATTGCTAGTTTCCTTAATCCCTCTTCCTGCAGGAGAAAAACTTATAAAGTGGTTAGATGAAGGAGGCAGGATGTCCTCTTGATGAAAATCCTTCCCTAGGTAAATTTATGTCAGAGAGATGGGGCTGGGCCCAGGAAAAGGTTCAAACCCTGATGACCGCTTCTTCCCCTGTTCCCTGAAGAATCATGTCCTTTCAGCTGATGCTTAAAAGACCCTTGCCTGACTGGGGTGTAGTAAGGAGAAAAGGTGTCCTAAGGGGAGGGTGCAAAATGTCTAAACAGCCAAGCCAAGGAGGAAAGCAGATGTTATGGGTTGAATTACACTGAAGTCCTAGCCCTCAGTATCCCCCAGTACCTATATTTGGAGATAGTCTTTAAAGAGCTAATTAAGTTAAGATGAGGTCATTAAGGCGGTCTCTAATCCAATATGACTGGTATCCTTGTAAGAAGAGGGACAAAAACACACACAGAGGGAAGACCATGTGAAGACACATGGCCATCAATATACCAAGGAGAGAGTCCTCAGAAGAAACTATCTCTGTTGACAACCTGATCTTGGACTTCTGGCCTCCAGGGCTGTAAGAAAATAAATTTCTGTTGTTTAAGCCACCACGTCTGTTGTACTTTGTTATGGCAGCCCATGCAAACTAATACAGCAGGATCCCCAAATGTGCTTAGTATAGAATTGATTATACCTATTGGGAGAAAAGGAGGTAGGTTGATCCAAGAGTCAACTGCCTCCAAAAAATTTCATTGTGTATCTGTACATTTACCCAAGGGTTGCAGAGGAGAGTGCCACTTTTCTGAGGGCAAAGTGAGATAAGACACCACCCTCTAATAAGGGTAAATTTTAATGTCTGCCCATGCTGAGCATATGTCAAGCAGAAGATATATGCAACTGAAGGTACAAATTAAGAGGGAGCTAAATTGTGCTGTATAAGGAAGGAATGAGTGGCCAGAAGACAAATTTTTATGTAGAGAGTCAGAAGTCTGGGAGGCCAAGGTCAAATGGAGGAGGGGAAAAAAGAGAAGAGCCAGTGGTGACAGGTGGGGAGGTCATTTGCTTGGGCTTTGCAGTTGACCCTGCCAACACTATCTGAAATTTCCTAAGAAATTTCTCTACAGGTTTTGATGTGAGTGGATTTACTTTTGAGACTACAGAGACGTGTTGCACCAGTTGGCAAGTTTGATGCAGGCAAAAACAGAGACTTTTCTGGGGGATGACACACAACTTGACCTCAACAGTTAGGGTTATCTGGGAAGTAAGAGGGATTATGTCACAATTTTGTGAGGCACTGGTCTGAACACGTGGAACTGAACAACATGGTGGATGCCAGGCAAATATGTGAACTTGACTCTGTACAAAGGATCTGGGTAAGATTCACACATGGGCTTTAGGTGTTGGCAACCTAATAGCTTCTCTGAGAACTCAACTTGTTTTGTGAGGCTCCAGTGGGGCAGCCCTAGCTGTCACAGGAAGCAGGTAACTCCCCATGGGATGTCAGTCCTGCAGCAGATCTTACCCAAACTCATTGGCCCGTGAAAAAAAACCTTTTCCCTCTCTTACCACACTTGCCTACCCTAAAAATAAAAATAAACATAAAAAAGTAACAAAGAAGACCTTCTATACCATTGGGGTGAAGGAAGTATTGCTAATAACCCATCCAGGGCTCTAACATATGCCACTCTTTACTGTAGATGCCCACACAGCCTTGGGCTGCTGATTTCTATAGGACATTGGTGGTGGTGCCCAGAAAAACCATGTCCAACAGAGTAATGGTGGCATCTAAGCATCAGCAGTGCCTGCCTGCACTGTGGGGACTTCCATGACCTTCAGAGTAGCCAGGATCCCCAGCAGGAGAATAAGGTGACAAGGAAAAGATGACGAAGCAGGGCTAATTTGAGAATGACATTTGGTTTGTAGTCACTGCATCTGGCTACTTGGGTGCTCAAAGGAACTGTAAGCTTACCCTGCCCACAAGCCTGAGGAATAAGAGTAGTAGAATGGGATAACCATAAATGGGAGCAGGGTAGCAACCTTGCCCAGTGAAAATGAACTTGTTTGAGCAAAAGTGAAATATCCTCTGGGGACTCCTGGAAACACCTGGGTGGAGTATGTGCTTTGCAAGGGGCTCCGGTCCTGTGTAATGCATGTGAGGCCAGAAGGTAGTAAGATGCTAGTCATGGACGTGAGGATATGGGGAGGGGGAAGGGTAAGCTGTGACAAAGCGAAAGAGAGGCATGGACATATATACACTACCAAACGTAAGGTAGATAGATAGTGGGAAGCAGCCACAGAGCACAGGGAGATCAGCTCGGTGCTTTGTGACCACCTGGAGGGGTGGGATGGGGAGGGTGGGAGGGAGGGAGATGCATGAGGGAAGGGATGTGAGAACAGACGTATATGTATGACTGATTCACTTTGTTATAAAGCAGAAACTAATTTAAAAAAATAAAATAATTTAAAAAAATAGAAAACAACAACAAAAATAATAATGTTAATGAGATCTCATTTGCTTCCATAGGCTCTTGTGGCCTGGGGAAATTTTGGTTCTATTGTGTGTAATGGGGAGCTTCTGATTTTTAAAAGCAAAATATTTGATAGAATAGAAATAGTGTTTTAGAAAGATTAATTCCAATTTACGAGGAAAGAGAAATGACTTTAGCAGTAGGAAAACATAGGTTACTTTCCTTTAAAAATTGAGGAAAAAAATTCACTGTAGGGTTTAAACAAAGCTATCCCGTTTAACATGGTAATTAATATATATACCTCAAAGAAAAAGAAAAATGCCCAAAACGTTGGAATGACCCACAGAGGTCTACAAAACTCCTGCTAATTAAGGTCCTCAGAAGTTCTTTAGTTTGAAACAAAGCCAACATAGCTTGACTTCTAGTCTGTGCTAACACCTCTGAATAATTGCTAACGTCTTGTTTTCATGTTTATATTGCCAACTAAATGCTCCTTGAGCTGGTTTCTGAATCTTACTGTATACACACAGTTTACAATGCTTCTCTTCGAGCTGTATAAGTGGTGGGGAATGACATTGCGCCAGTTCCCTCTGCATAGAACAGGACAAACAAAACAACTGGAGGTTAAATCATTTATTCTGGCCTACATACTTCTGTTTAACTATCTTAAACAAGTTACTGGTTCTCTCTTTGTTTCATCTTTATTCTGTGTAAAATAAAAGGTCCAGATGATCCCCCAAGTATTTCCATCATAAAACTATATGATTCTAGAAAAATAGTGATATAATTACTTGAGAATCACTTTATTTTCCCATGTTGACTAAATCCTCCTGTACTTTTCTCTCAAGGCAGGTTGAAAAGATTCAGAATTTCTCTTTAGTCTAACTAAAATTGCTCTATCTTCCAATAAAAGGCAGACAGCAGCTTTAGCTTAGAAAAGGGAGCAGGAAGCAAGTGAGGAGTAACTTCTGCCTAAATGAAAACTTCATTAGGAAAAATGAACTAATCAGTATGCTCTGAGGAAAAGTCCTCTGTTCAGGAGGGCATAGCCTCTGCTGCTACACGTACTTAATTTATATTATTATTAAAATTGCTACATAAATATATATACATATATATTTATATTTATATACTTGGAACACAGCTAATGGACCATATTTTACAACTTGGTATTTCTATCAGGAATTACTAGCTATTGTGATATTACATTTGAATATGGATGAGATAACATATTCAAGCAAATATGTGCACTGTGGTGTTAGGAATAGGAAATAAACTCATTAAACAGAACCTTCTGCAAAGTTCCACATTCTGTGGTGAGTCAGTCAGTACATAATAGCAGGGTTGAAAGATCAGTCCAAGTGTCATCCAATAGCAATATTTTGCATCAAAAGAATATCCTGAACACTTTCACCAGGGAGGAGATGCACTGGTAGTAGAGGCTGAGGCTCTCCGGAGACTCAGGTACTCGATGCCCTCTAGACTAACATAGAAGTTTCATGAGAGATCTAGAGATTTTAGACCTCTTAAATTCATCAAAGAATTTCCTAGGTTATGGGATCATGGAGCAAGTCAGTAATAGGGTTCCAAATTGCTTCTCTATATATGGACTATTTAAGAGCTTCTAAATGAAGCCGTGTTGCTGACAGGGTCTTGGTGCTCTGGCCGGGTGTCAAGCCTGTGCCTCTTAAGTGGGAGAGCTGAGTTCAGGACATTGGTCCACCAGAGACCTCCCAGCTCTACGTAATATCAAATGGCAAAAGCTCTCCCAGAGATCTCTATCTCAACGCTAAGACCCAGTTCCACTCAACAACCAGCAAGCTACGGTGCTGGACACCCTATGCCAAAAAACTATCAAGACAGGAACACAACACAACCCATTAGCAGAGAGGCAGCCTAAAATAATAAGAAGGTCACAGGCCCCCCAAAACACACCACCAGACATGGTCCTCTCCACCAGAAAGACAAGATCCAGCCTCATCCACCAGAACACAGGCACTAGTCCCCTCCACCAGGAAGCCTACACAACCCACTGAACCAACATTAGCCACTGGGGGCAGGCACCAAAAACAACAAGAACTACAAACCTGCAGCCTGCAAAAAGGAGACCCCAAACACAGTAAGTTAAGCAAAATGAGAAGACAGAGAAACACACAGCAGATGAAGGAGCAAGGTAAAAACCCACCAGATCAAACAAGTGAAGAGGAAATAGGCAGTCTACCTGAAAAAGAATTCAGAGTAGTTATAGTAAAAATGATCCAAAATCTTGGAAATAGAATGGAGAAAATGCAAGAAATGTTTATCAAGGACCTAGAAGAACTAAAGAGCAAACAAACAATGATGAACAACACAATAAATGAAATTAAAAATTCTCTAGAAGGAATCAATAGCAGAATAACTGAAGCAGAAGAATGGATAAGTGACCTGGAAGATAAAATAGTGGAAATAACTACTTCAGAGCAAAATAAAGAAAAAAGAACAAAAAGAATTGAGGACAGTCTTAGAGACTTATGGGACAACATTAAACGCACAAACATTAGAATTATAGGGTCCTAGAAGAAGAATAGAAAAAGAAAGGAACTTAGAAAATATTTGAAGAGAAAATATTTGAAGAGATTATAGTTGAAAACTTCCCTAATATGGGAAAGGAAATAGTCAAGTCCAGGAAGAGCAGAGAATCCCATATAGAATAAATCCAAGGAGAAAACACATGAAGACACATATTCATCAAACTATCAAAAATTAAATACAAAGAAAAAATATTAAAAACAACAAGGGAAAAACAACAAGTAACAAACAACAAGTAAATCAGATTTGTGGCCACTAGAAGAGGGGAGTAGGTGGAGGGGGAATTGGATGAAGGCAGTCAAAGTGTACAAACTTCCAGTTATAAGATATATAAATACTAGGGGTGCAATGAACAACATGATAAATAGAATTAACTCTGCTGTATGTTATATATGAAAGTTAAGAGAGTAAATCCTGAGTTCTCATCACAAGGAAAAATTTTTTTCTATTTCTTTAATTTTTTTAAAAAAATTTTATTTTATATTGGAGTATAGTTAATTAACAATGCTGTGATAGTTTCAGGTGCACAGCAAAGTGACTCAGCCATACATATACCTGTATCCATTCTCACCCAAACTCCCCTCCTATCTAGGCTGCCACATACATTGAGCAGAGTTCCCTGTGCTATACAGTAGGTCCTTGTTGGTTATCCATTTTAAATATAGAAGTGTAGACATGTCAATCCCAAACTCCCTAACTATCCCATCCCCCCTCCACCCCCCCTGGTAACCATAAGTTCGTCCTCTAAGTCTGTGAGTCTGTTTCTGTTTTAATTTTGTATTTATATGAGATGATGGGTGTTCACTAAACTTATTGTAACAATAATTTCATGATATATGTAAGTCAAATCATTATGCTGTACACCTTAAACTTGTTCACTGCTGTGTGTCAATTATATCTCAATAAAACTGGAAGGAAAAAAAGAGAAATAAAGCATTAAGCTCTCTTGACACTTTTTTTTAAAGTTGTGTTAAAATAAATATAACATAAAATTTACAATTTTAATCATTTTAATGCCACTGTACACTTCAGTGGCATTAAATACATTTACATTCTTGTGCCACGAGCACCACTGTCCATCTCCAGAACTTTTTCATCATCCCATATTGAAACTCTGTACCCACTCAACACTAACTCCCTACTCTCCCTGACCCCAGCCCTTGGTAACAATTGTTCTACTTTCTGTCTCTATGAATTTGGCTACTTTAGGTATCTCAGGTAAGTAGAATGACATAGTATTTGTTTTTTTGTAACTGGCCAGAATAAAATTACTACTAGGGCTTCCCTGGTGGCGCAGTGGTTGAGAGTCCACTGCCAATGCAGGGGACACGGGTTCATGTCCCAGTCCGGGAAGATCCCACATGCCACGGAGCGGCTGGGCCTGTGAGCCATGGCCGCTGAGCCTGTGCGTCCGGAGCCTGTGCTCCGCAACGGGAGAGGCCACGGCAGTGAGAGGCCCGCGTACCGCAAAAAAAAAAAAAAATTACTACTAAAGAAAACTTTCCAAAGCATAACTTCTGGTATGAATTCCAAATAAAAAAATTTTAGAAGGGGAATAGATGTATTAAACAGTGTGAAACATTTTGAGCATTTTATTGTGTCCTGGCAAATATTTTTCCTGAAATATATTGTAGAATCATCCCAATTCCTTAAATCCTTGTGAACATTAAACATTACTTAAGAATAAAAAGAGAGCGAGAGGGACGACTCGAGTTCCGTTTGGAGGCGTCTTTGAGCTCCTCGAGTAGACATCATGAGCAAAGCTCACCCTCCCGAGTTGAAGAAATTTATGGACAAGAAGTTCTCATTGAAATTAAATGGTGGCAGACATGTCCAAGGAATATTGAGGGAATTTGATCCCTTTATGAATCTTGTGATAGATGAATGTGTGGAGATGGCAACTAGTGGGCAACAGAACAATATTGGAATGGTGGTAATACGAGGAAATAGTATCATCATGTTAGAAGCTTTGGAACGAGTATGAACAATGGCTGTCTTCATCAGAGAAATCAACTGCTTCCACACGTCCCCTCTCCACATTTTACTACGATGAAGATTGGGCCGTGTACATTTTCTTACTGAACTTTTTTGTTAAATAAACTTCTGTAATAGTCAAAAAAAAGAATAAAAAGAGAAGGACAAGGAGGAAAAAGAGTTGAGGAAAACTTTTTGCTAAGTATACCATCAAAAAACACCACTTCAGGGCCCGCGAGCCATGGCCGCGGAGCCTGTGTGTCCGGAGCCTGTGCTCCGCAACGGGAGAGGCCACAGCAGTGAGAGGCCCGCGTACAGCAAAAAAAACAAAACAAAACAAAAAAAAACACCACTTCATTGCTTTAATTTTTTTTAACTCAAAAAACCTATTATTATCTTTTGGCTTGCATATACTTTTAATGATATGGATAATGTAGTCACTATTTTGGTTAATTTTTTTTTCTCAGAGAAACATTTGCTGTCCAATTACCGACATTTTACCCATTCTAAGTTATTTGCTACTTTGAGGAAGAAGTCTAAATTCTAACATATTTAAAAGTTTGTGCATACATGTGGGCCAAAGATTCCATACAAGAAATTGATATTTAACAGCACCTTATCCTGACAAAGTCCCAATGATCAAGGTTAAAAAGTAGATGCAATATTGTCTTTCTCTGAGCCTGTTTTTATCATAAAGACAGAAACTCACATGCCATCACCTGAAAGAGCACATCTGTACGATGAGAAAGGATGCACACTTTTTCCAAGAATAGTATTAGAATGTGACAGATGAATAAACATCTCTGATCTTCATCACAGCATCTTTACCTGTTTACCTCACCAGAGAGCTGTGTTAAAAGTGGACAGCCCCTGAAGAAGGTACAAGCCCATGAATCCACCAAGTGCTCAACTTCCTCCTGGCCCTAGTGTGCTCGGTAGACTTCAGCTGGATGTGAGCTCTTGCCTCAAGCTATTTACACCATGATCAGGCTAGTAATTAGCAAAATGTTTAATATAATATAGAAGCAATTAGGAGGTGATAACATGCAATTAAGATGTGTTTTCAGATTAAAGATTTTATAGTGCTCTTTTTCTTGAAAAGATAAAGTGCCTATCTCAAAATGTCAAACTGCAGTGATTTAATCTGAATTATTTTCAATTAATATGCATGTATTCTTGCTACGTGTTCACCGTTGTTATTGACATTGATAAATTAAGCTCATCCCAGCTGAATTTATCCTTGAGTCACTCTATATTTCCTGAATGTCAGCTCTTCATTCGTATTTTTTTTTCTTTGCCTACAAGCTGTGAGTGATCTAACTCTAAGTCCCTTGATTCATCCCTGAGATTACAATGATGTGTCAGTCTGGAAGAACAATAATCTGAAAGGGCATTGTTATAAATAGAGTGTTAGAATATAATTGTTTGTCATGTCATTTCTCCTCTTTAAATTCCCTTGAGTCCTGTTGAAGTAATTTAGACAGCTAAGATGACAAGAGTCTTGAGACTGTACTTATAGAGTTGTCCAACACATCTTTAGCCTATTCTGCCTTTTGAGACCATCTTGTCTGCAAAGTAGGAAAAGCAAACATCAAATGAGTTTTGACTACAGTGTGGATTTAATTTGAGAGTTTACACAGGCTACTCTTTGTACAGTACAACCATTATGCCTCCTAATTCATCTGTACGTGTTGGGACAATGGCTGTTAAATGGCATTTAAAATTAATTAGAAATTATCATGAGTGAGCACTGCAGCCATTGAAGATAACTTAGAAGAATTAAATATTTAGTGTGTAAGAGTTTGTTGGTGTTGACTTTTTTGTAAACACAATGTGCAGATGAATGGGTTGGGAGTAAAATATTTAATTTTTAGCAGTTATTATTTTATATCAATTTCACTATTTGTAAATTAAATCTAATATTAATGATTATAGCAGTAATACATGCCCTATAATATGGTGATAAAATTAGAAACAAATCTAATATTTCTTTCTAAACAAAATGTACAGAAATGCCTCACATCTGAGAATTATTATTTATTAAGAAGCACTTCAAATTACAGTTGGTTTAGTACTTAAAATTGTATCTTTACAAATTATGAATGAGTGTAATTTAAGAGGTAACAGTTCATAGAATAATGAATATACCTTATGCCATGATGGATTTACAAGCACACTTATTAGATCTAGTAAATAAACATTTATCTTAGGTTTAACTGAATTTTTTTACCTATCCAAGTTCACTAAAATGAAGAAAATGAATGTTTTGATAAAAATTGTCATCTTTGTAAAGAAAGAATTTAACATTCTTTACTTGATAGGCTTTGTGAGTTTGACATTATCAATGTTTGTGGCCTACGGTCTTTGAAGTGGGGTGCATCCACCTAGAAGAGCCAGACAATCCTTGAAGTATGCAAACAAAATATTATATTCATTTAACTTATATTTACATTTCCTCTAAAAATAAGAAATACATTTAACTTTCAATACGTAAATGGCATCCCTGTCCTCACTCTGTCCTGTGTCAAGGGCTCTCACAGAGGCCATATGTTATATATGCATGCGCAATGTATCCTAGGCAAGAGAGCAGTTCACAGTGTAGAGGTATCAACGGAGGAATCATCAAGGCATTTGTTTGCTTTTGTTGTATTTCCATACAGAGCATAGTTAAGTGGATTTGTGGACTATGCTAGTTTTAATTAAGCTAGCCCTCAATATTGACAAGTGACTTTATAAGTTTCCAGCAAAGAAAATGCAGCTGAATATACTCATCATGCCAGTGCGAGTGAATTTAAACAAAAGTCTTGCCTTAATTGGAGATGGGATTGAAAAATTAGCATCCTGATTTAATAAGAGGGACCAATAATGTACCTCTTCCATTTAGGACTACTTGTCTTTGAGAAGTATCTTTTTTAGTGGTGACAACCATTAAGCAGGTATCAAAATAAATTAAACTTATTTATAATTTATAAAAATTAAGAATATATATTCTTAAATGTATATAAGTATATATATAAGCATATGTATTTATAAAAATAACGAAACACTTATTTTTTCTGTACAAACAAAATGTCATTTCTTCCATTAAATATCATTCGAGTGATAAAAATAAGATTTGTAACATTAATAAATAAAATAAAGTAGACATTTTAAATTTTTTATTCTAGATGAATTTCATTCTAACTTTCAGAGTATCTTTTATGCATTCATAGAATGAATATGCATAAACAACAATAAAATATATTAGCTCAATTAGATAAGTGCACATATTAAAACCAAATAGTCACTTTTGTAAGCATTTGGTCTAATCAAGCAAATAATGTTTGATCAGAAATATTTACAGACTACTGTTATAGACAGCCAGTCCTTTGCCCATTCAATATACTGAAGTACGTAAAGTGTGTTTAAGTGTATGTGAGCTTAAACACACACACACACAGGTGCACAAAAGTGTATTCCAGAACCCATATATAAGCTTATGTAGAAATGTACTTTCATTTAATATACCTTTATTAAATATTAAGGTACTGTACTAAGTACAGGATAGAAAATATGCACTGGGTTTTGCCTTCAAAGGAACCACAGTGTGAAATTCTCACATGGTTGCTGCAAAATTATTTGAAAGAAACATGATGGAGAGAAGGTCAGTATAATAGTGAAAATTATGTATTAGAAAAATATCTGATAATTATCCCGTTGTAGGAAGTAAACACATTTTTCTGTACAAATTATAATAATAATTATTTATATTCTTTATATTTATACATTAATTATTATAAAAATATATATGAACAAAAATATAGTTAGGCCCTATGCAATTGACATCTTTGCAGGTCAAAAACTGTCATATTGGTGATGTATGTCACTAAACATCATAGAACAAAATTTCCCTTGATTTTATACAGCCCCCATTTTTTTCTAAGAGTGTAAAAACCTAGAACAATGTCTTGCCTATGGTAGGTGCACAATAAGTATTTGTTGAATATTTATCAGCACTGTTATTAGCACAGTATTTCTCGTACATTGTTATTACCTAGTCATGCTAATCACCTTCTCCCTACTCTCAACCTCTTTTTAGAGAACTTATTGCTTGCTGGCCACAGTTGATGGACAGCTGACAAGTTCTCAGTTTGATTGTCTCTCCAAAATGAGAAACTGGCAGCCCAAAATAGGCAGGGGCAAAGCGTCTGATTAAGCTTGGTGAGATCTCCTCGAACCCAGACCACAACGAGCATGTGAAGCACTTGGCAAACTCAGAGAATTAGGATGATTAAACATGGTTTTGTAAAAGTTGCTTTGAGGATTCTGATGAATAGTATCCTGGGTCACCAAGTCACATAGACCTTAAGTCCATGCTTTGCACTGGACTAAGTTTAACTGGCAGTCCAGAGACAGAGAATGGGCATTCAGACTCTAGCTATTTGATTTTTACACTTCAGTGAATGATGTCCTAGTGTAAGGACATTTCTCTGTGGCTGATCAAATCAGATTTTACTTAAAAATTTGATTGAGCTCGTTTTTTAGCTTCAGAAAATTTCTCAAATAGTTTTTACTGCTTAAAGGAATGTAGATAAATACTGCGTCTGATGTGTACGTCCAATCTCTCAGTTCTTTCTGATTCTACAATGTACTTAGAGGTAATCTGAGGAAGACACACCAATCAACAAATTGTGTTGGCAAAATGATAAAGAATATTGATCCATTTTAATGATACATTTAAATAGATTTATTTATATGTCAGTCATTCAAAATAATCAATATTAATTTTTTTAATATTAAAATTTTGTGTATTTGATAAAATCACCTTGAATTCAATCAGGTCAATAAAGTATCACTTAAAAATTCTAACATTTATTTTTTAACTGACAAAATAGATTCTTTTAAGTTTATTCATGTCAATAAACAAAAATGTTTTATCTACAAATCATTTCACACATTTAAAAGTTTATATTTTAGATAAGTGCCTCAATAGAATATAATTTCTGCCATTATATTACTATAAAACAAGAAAGTGTGTTTTGAGGTTAATTTTTAGAAAATGTCCTGCAATTATTTTAAACAATCTAAGCATAAGATGCTATAGGAAAATTGCCATTACTTTTATCAGAGAAAGAGCACCCATCAAACACTAAAATCAGTTTCTAATATTTGTATAATTTGAGGAAAATTTTTCAGCCACCTTCTTATATGGAGGTGATCATAAAAAGGACACTCAGCCCTTAATTAGTATTCTGAATATTATCAAAATGATGAATAATCTACTGGTATTCAGGATAGACTCATGATTTTAACCTTATGTTTATTTGTTTGTTTTTAACCAGTCAATAAGGAGTTAAGTTCCTCTCCACACTAGTCTGGTTTTTGGTTCATTGTGGCTAAACAAAACAATGGAACAATAATACTTATCTTCTTAAAATAAATGTATATTACATATTTTCATAAACACTTGAGAACATGCAGTGTTTTTAACAATGAAATGTTTCAGTGCATCAGCAGCTAAGCTAAGAATCTGTAATGTAGACTTAAAAATTTTTCCTGATCAAATTTAATTCTACTGGGTGATATAAAGGACCCATTTACATTTCCAACCTTTAAGGAAAACTGAAAGAAGAGTTTAGTTACAATTGTTTGCTAATAAAAGATTGATTTTTATTTCAGAGCAAGTAAAAATTACCAATAGCAGCAATGCCCCCAACTAACACACAGACTTCATTATGTCCTACCTAAACTTATGCATGTGTTTATAAAATGTGGGCTTTCCACTTTACAATAAGTCGAATAACTAACTAATTTTGAAAATCCGATCTTAAAACCTAATTCAGGGGGAAAACCTCTCAACCTAACAAAAGGAATTATTGCCGGAGATTAAACTGCTTGATGCTCTTCATTGTTCTAGCTGAGTCAGGAGGGAATATTAATTGAGATGTGCCATGGATTCCGGTGTGTGTTCCATAGTGGTTCACAGGTTTCCTGGTGGTCCATCCAACAGGAATAGCATAAATGAGTGGAATAAGACAGATCATTCTGAACCACAGTAGTTAAGCCATTGTTCTGTTTGGCACAAAAGGTAATGGTTGGTTGATTTGCTTTATTTCTGTGCTGTTCTGATTTTTCCCTCATACACCCTAATCTCTGCCACTTCCTCTGTGAGTCATCAGCAGCTGGACCCAGTGAGACCACAGGAAATGGATCCTAGAAAAGAGCTCTAATGGAGCTATTACTCAAGTTCAATTCTCTTTAAGTCTGGTAAGAACTGAGAGTAACAGAAGATAGAAAAAAAGAATTATTTTGCATTTTCTGCTTTGAAGAGCCTCCAAATCATGCTGACCTATTTATATTTCTCTGCAGACACATGATAGGTGTATTTATCTCAATAGTTCTTATGCACAGATACACTGTAGATGAAAAAAATAAGAATATTTTACACTATCACCCACAGTAATTTAATTATTTCTGCTGGAGTTTTTTTGTTTTTTGGTTTGGTTTTGTAGTAGTTTATTTTCATTTGCAAATTCCAAAAGCAATATCTTAGTACTTTTTTTCCCACGTAGAATCTATCCAACAGTTTCTGCTAGTCTACATCTGATACAGTTACTATTATAACCTCCATTAAACATAAACATCCCTATTTTCTCACCACACGAGGGGATCTTGAATTAGATTTACAAAGAGCAGCTTGATTTATGGTTGTTTTCTCTCCATCTTATTTGAAAACAAAAACAAAAACTTAGCATGGCATCAGGCTTTGATATGAGGGAGTTCCCACAGTCTACTGGCAAAATCTCTAGCTTATCTTGGCTAGAGATTAGGCTAGAGATTTTACTAAAAAGGAAGGTGTCAGGTACAAGTGAAACTGTGGCTATGGGGCTAGGCTATTTAACAAGACTCTGAATAAGAGAGCCCCATATCCCAGGCTTCTACTATCCTTTATTCCTCAAGTGGAATCTCAGTCTCCTTCAACTAAAAAAAGATATTTAAAAATGCTCAAAATATTAAATAAAGCTTATTTATTAATACATTTCTCCTACACATGGTATAAAGGAAATTTGTAGGAATTACAACCACAGATGATTGGTTGACCAGAAGTATAGGGAAATAAGATGAGATCTCTGAAAACAATTATGGGCATAGAGAGAGTGTGCAGTCCTCTAGTGCTGGAGGCCCCTCTCCCCACTATACCCTCTCTACCCATGCAGACTTGCCGTTTTCTATTACTCTCACACAGTACTTCTTTGCTGGGGTCCCTACATCTGTCTTCTCAGCATGCCATGTGCAGAACAGAAGGCTCCATCTATTGAACCCAACGTGACCTTCATTCCACAAGGGTCATGTTTCCTGAAACTCTTTAGGCATCCTTCCCTTCCCTTCCATAATTTAATGGCAAAATTGTTGTAAAAGATCTAATGATTTGCTCTACTTAGAAATATCTTCAGCCAACAAAAGACTCCAAGAGTTTTAAAAAAGGCAGTATAATTCTCTCATACATCTACATTTAAAATCTATTTCCCCTGAAGGGGATTAAGCCTAAATTATTGCATCGGTAAGAAAATGACTTTTTTAGCCTTAGTTATATTAGGAATTGGGAAGTTTTAAATATCGTATATGTTAGTATTAATTCATACTAAAAGTGTATTTTTAGTACCACAGAAATGCCTACAAAAATGTAATGTTACTTTTCCAGAGAATTTTAATGATCTCTACCTAATTTTTAAAAAATCTTTAGGAAGTTGTGAAATATTAGGGGATTTAAAGATTCAATATTTATAAATCCCACATCTGTCTTCAGCAATGGGTGCCTTTAAAAGTAACAACCTCAAGTCCTGAAAATAACTCTGTTTTTTAAAAATATACGTGTTTTACATTTTATGGCATTGCCAGATATGTTGATTCATAATTACATACCAGAAAATATCACTATACCTTTCTCAAAATGAGTGACCTGGTAGACAAGCCCAGTTTCACCAGTTCAAATATAAATTAGTTTTTGGTTAGGAAAAAATAATTAAGATTTATTCATGTGTTTTGGAGAAATTCACTAAGTTTTATAGCATCCCACTGCAAATTAATCCCTGATTAATGCTCATTTGCTTTCATGAGTGATCTCTGGTACTAGGGAATCAATACTTTCCCCCATATGTTTTAGCTTTTATTCATACAGCATGGATTAGTTTTACATAATAAGACATCTGACAGTTTTCAATCTTTTGATATAATAAGACGTGAGGATAAGCCTGAAAGCCTTCCGGTTATACTTAGTTTTAACAGATTTGTTTGCTTTACAATGGAAATGATTTTTTTCTTTAAAATTTTGAACTATTTACAATTGCTTGTTTTCTTTTACTATTATAATATTTATGATAACATTTGAAATACTCTAGAGATACAAAGTGGCCTCAATGACCTTTGTTTTACATGAAACACAAAACATCACAATGAGAATTTCAAAAAGGGATGCATATTTTGTAACCTGATGAATAATGGTGATAGAAAATGACCCTATATTAATCATTAATGCCTTTTTCTCATTACTTACTCATTTTCTCCGTAAAGATTTTTTAAGCATCTTTAATATATAAGGCATTTTGCTAGGTAGTTTTTACTTAAACACAAGCAGATAATACTTCAGCTTGACAAAAAATTATTAATAAGAGAATAACCGCCTTGATATTTGCTGCATAATTCTTTTTAAAATGTCCCTTATCCTCTTGAATAAGTTTTCAAATATTTTATTTCATGGAACCTCTGTACTCCAAGAAAACAGAAAGGAAAACTCTTCTGTTATCTTCTCCAAGCTCTCCCACCACAAAGCTTTTGCCCATGAAGTTTTCCCAAACTAAAATGTCTTATCCCTTTACCTTTTCTTTACATTCTAGCAATAGACAGTGTGAGGGAATTAAGTCTCAGTCTCTCTAGTCACTCATGATCAAAACGATGATAAGTTAAAACTAGAAAATAGAAGGGGTCCTAAGAAGCCATCTCTTCCTTCTGGCACTGTTTTGTATCTATCTCAGCAAAGTAGGGATGAAGACCAGTGATGACTCTTACAATACATGCTCTTCAGTATCCACTCCACAGAGAACCAGGTATTGGCTCAAGCCATAGACAAATAGTTTGCTAATAATGGGTTCAGTGATGAGTTTGGGGGTGGGTATTGTAGAAAATTGGAGCAGGAAATTTGAGTAATGGAGGGGAAAATGCTAGGAAACGCTCAGGTTACCCCAAATGGGATTTTCTCACCAGCACTGTCTGTAAAGACCTGCTTTACTTTGTACCAGTTGTATTTTTTGGATGCTAAGGCATACTATAGAACATATGAGCCTAAAAGATATTTGGTCAATAAGGGATTTGGGCACTGAATTAATGTTAGAGACAATAACAACATAAGAATAAACTTATGGGGAAATTCCATATTTATTGTGTTTTAGGAGGAATAGGACAGCTTTCCAAATATATTGAGATCTATTGGGAGAAAGGAAGCTTTCCAAAGTGTGATAAAGATTCATTGCACCCACTACACACTTAGAATAAGAATGACAATATGGAGTATGGAAGTATTACCTATGAGACTACAAGTTTCAACTTACAGCCATCTATAAAAATATCAATGAATATGAGGTCATATCATAAAACCAGGGAAATCAGAGAGGGTGTCTCACAGGAAGGAGCAGTAAAGCTGTAGTTCAAAGCATGAATCTAAAGTCAGACAGGTCTAGGTTTAAATCCAAGCTCTACCTTTATTAGAAATGTTACTTTGGAAAAATTACTTTTCTACTTCTCTAAGTTTCAGTTGGCTCATCTGTGCAATGGGAACAGTATTAGCCCCTGCCACATAAACTAGTAGTGACTATGCAGTGATTAGCTCAGTGCCTATGATGAAGTTGTCACTACAGACAAATCTTTATTACTGCTTCTCAGAATTCCCACAGCAATTTATTAGTACCATTACAATGTCTATATTGCATTATAGTTATTTATGTATTTAGCTTTCAGTTTCTACCAAATTCTTGCTGCAGCTTCAATCCACATCAGTTTCAACTTTGAACCAACACATTGCCTCAAAAACTGTCTTTTCCGGAAGAATTATTTGAAGTCATCAGAGTAATGTCGCCAAAATGGCAGCATAGGAGACCTCAGCCTCTATCCAACTTTAAGAAGCTAAGAGGTCATCCCAAAATTTCAATCCAAAATGGTCTTCTCCAAGACACATTATAATAAAACTGTTTAAATCAAAGACAAAAAGCAAATTTTAAAAGCAAGAAGAGAGAGAGAAAAAAAAACATCTCATATAAAGGAATCCCCCTGTGGCTATCAGAAGATTTCTCATCAGAGACCTTGCAGACCAGGAGAGAATAAGATATATTCAGAGTGCTGAAAGAAACTGGCAACCAAGAATAGTTAACGCAGCAAAGATATCCTTCAAAAATGAAGGCAAGGACTTCCCTCGTGGCGCAGCAGTTAAGAATCTGCCTGCCAATGCAGGGGACACGGGATCAATCCCTGGTCCAGGAAGTTCCCACATACTGTGGAGCAACTAAGCCTGTGAGCCACAACTACTGAGCCTATGCTCTAGAGCCCACGTGCCACAACTACTGAGCCTGTTCTACAACTACTAAAGCCCACGTGCCTGGAGCCCATGTTCTGCAACAAGAGAAGCTACTGCAGCAAGAAGCCCGTGCACCACAGTGAAGAGTAGCCCCCATTTGCCGCAACTAGAGAAAGCCCATGCACAACAACGAACACCCAATGCAGCAAAAAAAAAAAAAAAAAAAAAAAAAAAAAATTATAAAAAAAAATGAAGGCACGATACTTTCCCTTAAAAAAAAAAAAAAGCTGAGCTCATCACCACTAAACTTACAAGAAATGCTGAAACATCTTCAAACTGCAACAAAAGGATGCTAATTAGTACCATAAAAATGTATAAAAATATACAACACTCTGGTAAAAGTAAGTATGTAGTCAGATTCAGAATACTCTAATAGTGTAATATGGCAGTGTATTAACCACTTGAATATAAAAGTTAATGGCAAAGTATGAAAACAGTAATAACTACAATAATTTGTTAACAGATACACTATACAAATAGATGTAAATTGTAAAATCAAAAATATAAAAGAGGGTGTAAAAGACTAACTCACAGAAACACAGAGTAGAATGATGGTTACCAGGTGTTGGGGAATGGGGGAAATAGGCAGTGTTGGTCAAAAAATGTATTTGATAATTTGTTGAATTTTTTAACAATCTCTTTTCAAAAAGGATTTGAGGAGATATGAAGAATATTTATAATTTCATTTAAAGAAAAGTATGTGTTAAAGTATAATCAATATTTATTTAATGAAATATTAACGAATATTTGAATTCATTAACCAATCAAATAGGCTGTATTTATGTAATAAAAGGGTTGAGTTAGAGCTGAGAACACCTGCTTCTGAATCTAGGTTCTGCTCCTTATTTCAGTGTTTGAGAAAAGGCTTTATAGTTCCTGAACCTCAAAAACTGTGAAAACTAATTAAAATTTAATGAGATACCATTATGTGAAAGCAACCATTCATTGTGCCTGGCAACCAATGACACTTAGGAAAGTTTTAGTGATACTGCCTTTAAACGGATACACAAAATATCTCAGAATTATTTTATTGCGTTGTCGGATTTTCATGTCTCTCCCACAAAGTATGTATCCATGAAGCTAACTCATCTATGAGGCTGTACACAAATAATTTGAGATTAGTTATGGAAGAATAACAGGAAAATGAGAAAATTCCCCAAAACACAAATAAAATGAGATAGGATGTTCTTCTTAGATCCTTTCATTTCCTCCAAAGTAAATTTATCCTGTATCTATTGATTAGAATATGTTGATACTTTTTTTGTTGTTGTTTGTTGTTTTTTTTTTTTTTTTGCGGTACGCGGGCCTCTCACTGTTGTGGCCTCTCCCGCTGTGGAGCACAGGCTCCGGACGCGCAGGCTCAGCGGCCATGGCTCACGGGCCCAGCCGCTCCGCGGCATGTGGGATCTTCCCGGAGTGCGGCACGAACCCGTGTCCCCTGCATCGGCAGGCGGACTCTCAACCACTGCGCCACCAGGGAAGCCCGCTGATACATTTTTAACAAGACTCTTAACATGAAAATATAATTTATCCTATATTTTATTAAACAGTTATTTACTCAGTATTGTATTCGTTTCCTAGGACTGCCATATCAAAGAACCACAAACTGGGAGGCTTACAAAAACAGAAATCTATTCTCTCACAGTTCTGGAGGCTAGAAGTCTGAAATCAAGGTTTCAACAGGACCATGTTTCCTCTGAGACTGGGTAGAATTCATTTTTGCCTCTTCCTAGCTTCTAATGGTAGCTATCAATCCTTGACATTCCTTGGTTTGAAGCTGCAACGCTCCAATTTCTGTCTCTGTTGTAACATGGTGCTCTTCTCATGTGTCTATGTCTTTTCTTAAAAGGATACCATTTTATTGGATTTAGGGTCCACCCTAATAAACCTCATCTTAATTTAATTACATCTGCAAATACCTTATTTCTAAGTAAAGTTACAGGGCTTCTGGCCGTGCTCTGCAACAAGAGAAGCCACCGCAATGAGAAGCCCGTGCACTGCACCGAAGAGTAGCCCCTGCTCACCCAATTAGAGAAAGCCCGCATGCAGCAGTGAAGACCCAACACAGCCAAAAATAAATAAATAAAATAAATATAAATAAATAAATAAATAAAGTTACATTCACAAGTACCAGAGCTTAGTATCTCAACTTATCTTTTCAGGGATACAATTGAACCCATAACACACCCCTATTATATAGCAGGTAATATTCAAGGCATGGAGGACTCAACAGTAAAAAAGCCAAAAAAAGAAAGTATTACAATAATAACATCCACCTCTGTTTTGGGAAAAGAAGGTTTGGGCTCCATATCTGCTCAGGAGTTCCTCCTTGCAGAATTTCTCCATCCCAGCCATTTCCCATTTTTCAGATACACCAGTGTTCTTTACAAATTCAGCTTCCTCCCAGATTTGTAGATTAGAAAAAATGGCTCTCTTTTTATGTTCAGCTTAGTAAGTGACTATCTAATAGTAGATTAAAGCTAAAAAGTACCAAGCACACATAACCACAAAATTCTCTTGTATATGTTTGACAGATGTGGAAACTCTACCCATCTTATTACTCTGATTGTATCACACTTGTTAGGCAGTAACAATGGTGTGCACAGCCCTCCAATTATAGAATTAGACATGTCCTGACTCAATTGGCATACTGCCAAGTTGGACAAAGACAGTGCAAACAAACATTAGGAGGGTGTGAGTAATAATAGGGAAGAAAATTCAATGAATTACTGTTTGTTTCCAGTATTATTCCATATTATAAATGTCAAAATTCTGAGAGAGTTAAATGGAAAAAATGAAAAATCATATTTAGATCATTAGAGGAAATTAGTACATACTTCTTAGAACATTTCAAGAAATTTATAGGAAAAGCTAATTTCTCCCTAATCACCTTTCAGTTCCATACCCTTTTTTGTGTGTTGTTGCATGGTTTTACGTGTGGATATGTGTATTGTTTTAAAGAAAAATAAATGCCATTATTGTGTACAATTTACAACTTGTTTTCTTTTCACTAGCAGTTCTATTACATACTGAGAGTGATATAAGATCACCAGTGATTATGAATTTATCAATTTATCCTATTGAATCTGTCAGGTTTTGTTTTTTATATTTTGAGACTATTTATTAGTTTCATACATATTTAGGATCGTTATAACTTCTCAGTAGATTAACAATATAAAATCATATGATTTTATCATATAAAATATCTGTCTCTAGTCCTACTAATACTCCTTACCTTAAAAACTATTTTCTCTGATATATGAAAACTAAATAAATTTTCTTTTAGTTAATATTTTATGTTGTATTATTTTTACCACCCTATTTCTTTCAAACTTTTTGACTTTTTCTGTTTAGGGATGTCTATTATAGACAGTATACAAATGAGTTTTGTTTTTATTTTATCTAGCTTTATAATTTTTAAGAATCAAGTTATTACATATTTAATGTGATAATAATTTAGCATTAATTCTACCTTTTAGTATTTGTTTTGTATTTCTCCCACCTAATTTTTTTAAAGTCTGTGATTTTTTTAAATTAAACTTTTTATTTTGAGGTAATTGTAGATTCACGTGTATTGTAAGAAACAATATAGAGGGATCACATGTACCCTTTACAGTTTGCTGCAATGGTAATATCTTGCAAAACTATAATACAATATCACAACAAGGATACTGACATTGATATAGTCAAGACAGAAAACATTTCTCTTACCACCAGGATCCCTCATGTGGCTCTTTTACAGCCACAACAACTTCCCTGATATTTCCACCTCTTCCTTAAACCCTGACAACCATAACATGTTCTCCATTTCCATAATTTTGTCATATCAAAATGTTATGTAAATAAAATAATGTAATACCATGTAATCTTCTGAGACTGGCTATTTTCACTCAGCATAATTCTCTGAATATTTATCCAAGTTATGTTCTGTATCAATAATTTGTCCTCTTTATTGCTGACTAATATTCCTAGAGGATATGCTGCAATTCATTTAACCATTCACCTGTTGAAGAACATCTGTGCTATTTCCAAACTGAGGCTATATATGTTCATGTACAAGTGTTTATGTAAACATAAGTTTTTTATTTATCTGGAATAAATACCCAGAAATATACAGTTGATCCTTGAACAACATGGGGGTTAGGAGCGCCAGCCCTCTGTGCAGTCAAAAACCCACTTATAATTTACAGTTGGCCCTCCATTTCGAAGTTCTTCCATATCCACTGTTCCACATATACAGATTCAACCAACTGTGGATTGTGTAGTACTGTAGTATTTATTGTTGGAAAAAGTCTGAGTGTAAGTGGACCCTCACAGTTCAAACATGTGTGGTTCAAGTGTCAATTGTAATTGCTGGTCATATTGTAGTTGCATATTTAGTTTTCATACATTTTTTAAAACTGCCAAGCTGTTTTCCAAAGCAGTTGTACCACTTTACATTCTCTCCAGCAATCCAGTGATCCAGTTTTTCTGCATCCTTTGATAGGTTTATAGTGATATCTCACTGTGGTTTTAATTTGCATTTGCCTAATGGCTGTGATGTTGAGCATCTTTTTCATGTGATTTTTTTCCTTTTATAGATCATGATTTGGTGTTAAGTCTAAGAACTCTCTGCTTAATCCTACATCCCAAATATCTTCTGGTGACAAATTTTTCTAGTTTTCCTTCATCTAGGAATGCCTTAATTTGTCCTTCACTTTTAATGGATATTTTCACTGGATATAAGATTCTAGGTTGACAGTTTTCATAGAGCATTAAAATTTTTTCTCTTTATAGTTTCATTTTAGAAATTTCTATTGACATTTCTTCAAGCTCACTGATTCTTACTTTACCTGTGTCAGTCTATTGATAAGTCCATCAGAAGCATTCTTCACTTATGTTACAGGGCTTTTGATTTTAGGCATTTCCTTTTATTCTTTCCTAGTTTTCATCTTGCTGCTTACATTTTCCATCTGTTGTTGCACAAATGGACTATTGCATATAATTGTCTATTATATGGAACAGATGATGTCCACTTTTTCCATTAGAGCCCTTGTCATGTTAATAATCATAGTTGTTTTAAATTCCCAGTCTGATAATGACAACACTTCTGTCCTATCTGTGTCTAGTTCTGATGCTTGTTCTGTCTCTTCAAACTTTGTTCTCTTTTCGTATGCATTGTCATTTTTTTTGAAAACTGGACATGATGTGGGGAAAAGGAATTGCAATAAATAGGTTTTTAGTATGAAGCGTTTTGTTTATCTGGATAGAAAGTTAGGCTGTATTTACTGTCTACTATAGCCATAGGTGTCAAAGGCAAAAATTCCTCTGGTGTCTTTTTTTTTCTCTCCCTTGTTGTCTTTGGTTTTCCATAGGCATGTTTCCAAATATGTTTCATATGACTTACCCTACTTTGTGGCTAGCTTTTTCACACCCTTAGAGTTATCATGTGATCAATGGAAGTTTTTTTTATTTTAATGTAGTTCACTTATCAGTGTTTCTTCTAGAGTTAGTGCTTTTTGTGTCCTGTTTAAATATTCCAATTCTGGGTTCATGATGGGATATTACTATATTCTCTTTTGAGTGCTTTATGTTTTTTTCCCCATTTATATTTAGTTCTACTATCTACTCAAAGTGGTTTCTGTGTATGGTGTGAGATAGCAATCAAACTTCATATTATTTTTATGTGGAAAACCTCTATGATTTATTCTCCAAAATGGGACACTCTGCAAGTGAAAAAGGATGCAAGAAGTGATTACATCGGGCCAAAACCATCTCCCACAATATATTGAAAAGCCCCTCATTTCTCATTTCTTAGCAGCACAACATTTATCATGTCATGTATTCGATATGTGTGATTCTGGTTCATATCTGGCTATCCTTGTGTCAGTACTACCCTATATGATATGCTACCCCCTTATAAGAGACGTTGATATACTCTAGAATGAGCTCTTTAATCTTCAAGTGTGTCTCGGGTGTTCTTGACTCTTTTTATATAAATTTCAGAGTTGATTTTTTAAATCTCACAAAAAAATCCTTTTGGAACTTTGTGAGATGTGCTGATTTTATGTGTAAATTTTGGAAACATTGATATCTGTACAATGTTGAGTCTTCTGATTCATCAGTGTGGTATATCTCTTCATTTGTTTAGGTTTTGTTTAATTTCACTTAATAATACTTTATAATTTCTGCATTTTTTCATATCTTTGTTAAATTTATTCTTAAGTATCATAATTTTGCTATCACTGAAAAGTAGAGAAATGTTATCTCTTTAAAACTTTTCAAAACTATTTTCTATTTGTTGTTATTATGAAATTGTGTGCATTGATTTGCTTTTAGTAATATTAAGTTCTCATTAATTAAATCATTTATGTGTAGAGGGTTTTGGATTTGTTTATGTAAATAATTATTTCACTTGAGGATAACAAATGTTCTGTTTCTCCCTTTCTAGTCCTTCTATTTTTTTTTCCTGCTTGTTATTCTGCACTAGCTGGATATTCCATAATTTGTAGGTGAAGGTAGTATTCTCACAGTTATAAGGATTACTAAAGCCATTATAAGATATTAAGTGGCTTTTGTCTAAGATCACTGAAGTCATGAACATGTCTCTAGTGTTTTCCACTATACCACATCAGCTCTGTCAACCATGACTGCATTCTTAGAAAAGTAGAAAGATGTGAAAATGAGCAGTTAATGTACTGGGTTGTAATACCTCACTATATCTACCACCAAAACTACCACCATCCCTATAGGGGATAAATTAATGTCATTTTTAGTGACTCTATATTTTGCTTTATTTCTCCCATCCTGACCTTTCTGAATGCAACTAGATTCAGCTAAACTGGTAGTCTCAAAATGAACAAGCACTGTGACACATTGCATTTGTACTCTTAGTGTTAGAAGTTAGAATAAATACTCTAGGTTTTTTTTTTTTTAGCTTTAACAGTTCAAAATTATCACTTTTATTGAATCAAAATTTACCTCCTTGTAATTTTTTTCCTGAGAGAATGTCATGATATAGAGAAAATATATTAGTCTTTGGAATTAGAAATCATGCAGTTCACAGTGGGGTCTGCTGTTGGTGGGCCTGTTACCAGAAGCTCAAGCATATGTGGATCCTGTCTGGTTCCTGGGTGTATGAGACTGCCTCTAGGACTTTGTTCAGAGGGTTTGGGGACAAGAGTCTGTTCCAGGGTCTGCAGTTGGGTCCACAGACAGCAGGGCTGTTATCAGTTGTATAGATGGTGTGGCCCCTGCCAAGACCCTGAGAGTGCTCCTGCCAGGTCACTGGATGGTGCCTGGGCAGGCAGGACTGGCCCAGAATGAGTCCCAGGGCTGCTTTAGGATTAACAGCCCAGATCAAAGTCAACTAACCTGGCTCTAGAGGCACAGACATGAAGGTCTCCCAGCAGGTCCCTAAGTGGGCAGGACCACACCCTGAGCACAGCTGGGAGAGCCTGGAGCCAAATTAAAGGGCCATTTCAGGATTCACAGGAAGACCAATGTTAGTGGGCTCACCTCCAGGGACACTTATGGGTGTTTCTCCTGGTGAGTCTCTGAGTGGGCAGAACCGTTCATGGACCACAGCTGGAAGGTGCTGGAGTGAGTCACGGGGCTATTTCAGGATCTGCTGATGGAGGTTGGTTGGCTTGCTTTCAGAGGCACAAACAAGCATGTCTCCCTATGGCCCCCATGCTGGCAAGACTACTCCTGCACTGTGGCAGAGAAGAACTGGAGCCCAGTTACAGGGCCATTTCAGAATGGAAAGTTAGACTGAGTTTGGCAAGCTTGCCTCAAGGGGCTTCCAGATCACAGCTGAGTGGGGCTGGAGCCAGGTCATGGAGACACTTCATGGTCCATAGCCTGGGCCAAAGACTGTGGGTCTATTGCCTGATGCATGGGTATGCATGACTCCTCCTGGGTCTCTTGGCCTATGTTGCTGGTGGCAAGACCAAGGCCAAATGGGATTGTAGTTTAGTCCACAGGGGTATGGAGTTGTTCCCCTGTCTGTAACTTGGACCACCCAGTTGGGCACAGGTTTGCCCTCTCAAAGAGCTCTCCTTGGTCTTGGACTCGACTGAGTTTCACAGTCTCCTCTCTAGATCCCAAAACTCCCACAAAGGCACATTTCTTCTGTGAATGGCTGCCAAATTATTGTTGTTGAGAGGGGACATGAGTGAGGGACCTCCTCCTATTCCATCTTCTTGCTGACACCACTCTCTCTCGAGGAAACTTAAATGCATATTAGTAAATGAAAGAAGCCAATATGAAAAGCTACATACAGTATGATTCCAACTATGTGACATCCTGGAAATGGCAAAACTATGAAGATAGTAAAAATATCAGGGGTAAATTTTTCACTGGTTAGGGGAGAGGGAGGGATGAGTAGCACAGAGGATTTTCAGGGTAATGAAACTACCTTGTATGATACTATAATGGTGAAGACATGTCATTATATATGTTTGTCCAAACCTAGAATGTACAACACAGGGAGCGAATCCTGATATAAACTATGGACTCTGGATGACAATGATGTGTCAATGTAGGTTCATCAATTGTAACAAATGAACCACTCAGGTGGGGGATGATGATAGTGGAGAGGCTATGAATTTGGGTGGGCAGGGGCGATATGGGAAACTCTACCTTCATTTTTGCTGTGAACCTAAAATGTCTCTAAAAACTAAAGTCTATTAAAAATTATCTAGTCCAAAACTTTATATAAAGTGTTTTTCCCATTGGTCATGATAATATATTGAAAAAATTATGAAATAAATTTCTTAATATTAAATCACCCTTGCGTTTTTTGTTTGTGCTTTTTTTGTTTTTTTTGTTCTGTTTTGTTTTTTTACAAAGCCCAACTAGATGATGCTGAAGCAACGGTATCTGAATACATTGATATGTTCAGTTTATTTCTTTAGTTCCTAGCCATTTTACTGAACAATTGCTTTTCAGATGAACTTTGTTTTCCTGGGCAGAAAATCAAATTATTGATCAATACAAAGTGTTCCTCCTCATTCTTAATATTCATACAGTTTCTTTGTTTTCATAAATAATTTTATTGGTTAGAAACTTCAGAAAACATTACATAATAGTAGCTATAATAGTTTTCTTTCTTTTACTTTAGTGGAATTCCTTCACACTTGTTAATATTTCATTTAATTTTTTACATTTATTATATGTAATTTTGCACCATAGTGTTTTTGAACTATACTCCTTATATTTTATCAGTTTAGCTTTGAAAACAAATGATGAAATTTTAATTTGTAAAATAACCTCTCAAAGGTTTTAAATAGAAAAAACCTTCTGGTTTTTGAATACTTGAAAGAATTCAGTAGTGAAATTCTTTGTCCATTGCCTCCTGGAGGGCTGTTGTTTTTTTGTTTTGTTCTGTTTTTGTCCATTCCACCTATTAAGGACTTTTTTAAATCCCTTATTGAAGATTTAGAGTATCCATATTTTGCTATAAATATGGTCCTCTTTACCACAGTTCTCACATTCACTTAAAGTGTGTACATGGTATTTCTCCAGAGGGATGCCAGCTCTACTGGGATGAGAAAGTGCCTCTTCCTGTAACACAGACAGAAAGTCCCACTTGCTATCCTCTTCCTGGGGAGGTGGTCTCACTGCTATTGTAGCACTACATGTTTCACTTAATATCAAAAGCTGAAAGTAGCAAAAAATAAAGGCAGTAACATTGCACAAAATACAAAAATCAGGTAGGACACCAGCTTGAGGGACCTACAACCAAACTAAGGAACAGTGGGAAAAGGTAGCATTGACAGGCTAGACTAGAAATTGATTGATTGCAAAAGAACACATGTTGAAACTGATGTATTTATTCCTCTGAGCTCTATTTTCCTTTAATTTACTCTCACACTCCATGATTGGGGCACTGAATACGTATTTGCCTTTACCAGTTTTGATGCATTCACTCATATTTCAGAAGCTATAATTGGACAAGCAGTTCTTCTGAGTAAGCTTAAGAGTGACCTCTATTTTATTGTGTAATAAAAACAGTGACTTAATTGAGTTTGCAATTCTGCAAGGCCAGTATTTACAATAAAAGTACCTTTGTTTCTATTTCCCTCTCCTCTCTGTTGAAGTACATATATATATATATATTTTTTTTTTTTTTTTTTTTTTTTTTTGCGGTATGCGAGCCTCTCACTGTTGTGGCCTCTCCCATTGTGGAGCACAGGCTCCAGACGCGCAGGTTAAGCAGCCATGGCTCACGGGCCCAGCCGCTCCGCGGCATGTGGGATCTTCCAGACCGGGGCACGAACCCGTGTCCCCTGCATCGGCAGGCGGACTCTCAACCACTGAGCCACCAGAGAAGCCCCTGTTGAAGTATATTTTTGATTACCGATAAGAGGAACCTTAAAACTTGGGGCAGAAGGGTCTTCAAAAACTCTCTGGAGGGATTGAGCCTTTGAGTGGTCATCAGACTGAGCCCATAACAGGCTCTTCTTCAGCTGGGGAAAATCTGAAAGTTGCTAAATGTTGAATGGAAAGAAACTCTGTGAGTCAAGTCTTGAGGATTAAGGTCTTTGTGGTTGAGGAGAGATCCCAAGGGAATCACCTTGGCCTATGTGACAACTGTGGATTATCCCAGCTCCCAAATTTCACCTCCAACATCCGAATGCAGCTGGTGAACCAGAAGAGACAAAGTCCCATATATGGATGCCACACACATATAGCTGCATATGCTACTGTACTTTGGTTGAAGGACAGTTAGCATGCTTATCATCTCAAGTTAGCTGACATTTACCTGAATACAAACTAGAATTTATTCTCTTATACCACTCTATTTACTCCCTTCAGTCTTAGCTCATTCTATACTAAAATGGACTGCTAATTTGGCTTCTGCCAATGATAGCAAATATGGCCTGGGATGTAGAAGCCCCAAAATGAAATTTTGATTAATGGAACCTTATCCTGTAGCCAGAAGTCCCAGAAACTAACACAAGCAAGTGAGGGTTCTGATTTTCCTAACCAGGAAATGACTAATCATAAGGATTGACATGTCAATAAATTCTTACCAAACTGATAAATAAGGAAATTAAAGTGCATTATTCTCTTCATCCAATTACGGTAATTTTATTTTATTCTAGCTAACATTTTGATATGATCATTGTGGCTAGAAGGTAAATAACAGACCAGGCAGGGAATCATTTTAAGGAGGAGGTTATTTTCTTTACTAGCAAAATATTTCTGGAATCTTTGCTGGCTATAACCAGAGCAAACTTAACAAAGATCATGTTTATTAAAACTGCCTTTCATTTATCCCAGATTACTTTTCAAGATCTAGTACTTTCCTCCCCTTAATATTTCCTCTTTACCATGTTTTCCCTCATTTTAAATTCTCCATTGAGACTGCTTACCAAGTTGATTATCCCCAAACTCTCACTTTATAAGTTAAAAAAAATTGTATATTCTATAACCCTAGAAAAAATATAATTTATAAAAATAATAATTTGCAGTGCCAGCTCTTGGAGGGATTCTTTTTCCCTCCTCTGTGAATGTGTCTAATGAGACAATGTGTATCAGGAGGGGAATATACCATTTGGGTTCCCAGATTGCTTGCCCTATTTAGCATTATTATTTTCTTAAGGTTGCAATTAGTATTAGCCTTAAGAAATGAATGAAAATTGATGATGAATGAAAAAGTTAATAGATGTTAGTATTGTAATTAGCAAGGGTCTGATCTTGCAAGAACAGTTTTACAACTGCCGTCTTTGGAGGACACGCAAGTCTCCAGCCTGTCTGCCTGGAGTTTTACGCCACACATGAGGGAAAGGTTTCAGTGGAAAAAGGATGAATTGCCCTCCTCTGCCTCTTATGGTGATGGGGATGCAAGGAAATGATAGGAAGTCTGAGCCTCATTCAGCTTCACAGACATAATCCATCTTTTCCCCAGACAAGTGAGAACAGAGTCCATTAGAAGTTTAATTGGGCTGTGGCAGCAGACATAATATAATTGAGATGATGTTTTTATCACAAGACAAAAAAAATGGGACTCTTAGGTTGGAGAAAAGAAACATCTAAATAAGTTGCTGGAAATGAGTCATCCCTTTATGGAGAAGAAACAACCTGAATTTCCCTTTGTGTATTTTTTTTCTACCGTTTACCCAGAGGGTATCTTTCTCCTTGCCGTCAGTCCTCTGTCTGAGTGGCCCAGGAAAAACGTTTAAAGTAAAAAGTACTGGAAAAGAAGTCTAGAGAAAAAGATACAAAGGCCTGGGAATACAGAATGTCATAAATATTTGTTCTAAATTTGAGTGTGAAACTTTACAATTGGAAGATATATTTAAAAGTAACAGCACTCAGCATTGGTAATGGTGCCAAGAAATGACATCTCTTGTGTATTGCTTGTGGGCATGTAAATTGTTACAATGTTCATGGAGGGACACGTGGCAGGGCTAGAAATGTAAAGTATTAAACACAAGAATGCTGTTTGACCCTGTAATTACAGTACAAAATAATCTACTGTAAGGAAAGAGACGTGGCTAAAATAATGTAGGTAAAATATATGGATGTTCTCTCCAACACTGACTAGAGTTTAAAAAAAAAAGCAACCAAACACAATAACCAGTGATTAGGATAGGCTAAAGAAATTATGATCATCAATAAAATGGAATACTATGCACTATTTTTAATTAAGGAGTTTAAATATAGGGGAATTTATTCAAAGAAAAATAAAATCAGAGAGGATGAAAGCCTTTCTAATTAAGATACAAAGTAGTTTTTACTACCTTAAAATTAAAAATGTTTGCCTGCAGAAATGGAAATGAACAGTATCAGTGAAAAAAAATGGCAATCTGGGGAAGGCTTATTGTAACACATATGACAGGCAAAACAATATTAATTTACTTAACATGTAAAGAGCTCTTGTAAATCAATACCAAAAACAATAAACACCCAACAGTAAAATGAGAAATGTTCATAAACAGCCAATTTTCAGAAAAAAAATGCAAGTTGTCAGTAAGGATTCTTTACCTTATGATTTGCAAATTTTAGTTAAAAAAACGATGAAGTACCACTCTATCACATATAGTGGTGGAGATTTTTTTAAATGGTAGTATACAGTGTAGTGAAGCTAAAAGAACGTAAATGGCTTCATTCCATTTTTATGTGTAGGGAAAAAGGTAACATCATTGGTAATCTACATGGTAATAGGTGTAAAAGTTTATTTTATTTATTTTTAAATTTTAAATTGAGGGCTTTATTTTAAGAAGCTCCATTTGGCTTAAACTTTGGAGCTATCGTTTGATGGGAATGTCAGATCTGCACTATTCAGAAGGCTCTGTTTCCTGCATACAGAACTGACTCACATAAGAACTCAATTTTAAAACACTCTCTGATGGCTGACTATTCATGTTCTTATTCTTTTGAGGGAGGGATTTGGTTTAGTTAAAAGAACAATTTTTGTACTTCTTTTGTGAGGATACAAACTTTGATAAAGCGTTTAAGACAAGTTTGTGAGAATACAGTGTTGGTTTTGTTTTAAATTTTCTGCAAGTTATTTTAGAAAAATACAATTAAATGTATTTATATTTTTACCACACAATTGCATTTCTAGGTATTTATCTTGCAGATATACTTACACATAACTTACATTTATATGCAGGAATATTGATTGCAACATTGTTGGAAAGGCTAAAGATAAAAAATAAGCTAACAGTATACTCAAGCAGATTGTAGAACCACCTTTCAATGTGATACTAGGTTACCACCAAAAAGAAAAAAGTAGATCTATATTGTCAACGTTTGATCCTTTGAGGGTCTGTAAAAAAATGGATTATTAATGGAAAAAACTTTGTTTATGATATATTTTCATTTGTGTAAATACTTGGAAAGATACACAAGAAAAAGAGCCTGAGATAGGAGGAAGATGAACATTTCACTCTCCACAATTTTGTTCTGTGTAATTTTTTCTACCATAACCATGAAAGCATTTTTCAACATAAACCTTATAATTAATAATTTATAAATATATAGGAAAATATACTTAATATGTTTAGTGTAAAATCCATTTCACAGTACAATCTTTTTTCTTGAAATATATACTATATATTTTATTGTATATTATATTTTATCACACATAATATTAAATTATATGTTATATATTATATTGTACAGAAAAATTGAAACAGTTATAACAATGTTAATAATGATTATCATCTCTGGTGGAGTTATGAGTGAATTTTTTTGTGTTTTTTCTTTATATTCTAGGTTTTATTTATCTTTATAATAAAATAAATATTTGTTTATATTGAAGCTATTGGTAGATGCTTACATGACTAGTTCTGGCATTTTTAATATAGTAATTCAAGTCTTCTTTCATTTCAGGAAAGTTTTCTTGCATTATATATTAAAATATTTCTTGTTTCACTATTTTGGATTACTTTCAATCTTCATTTATGTATACATTAATATCTTTTCCCTCTCTTCTATAAATATCAATTTTCCTAAGATATTTTAGCTCCTTATGAATTTCTATTTAATTTTGGTTACTTTTAAAAATTCTTCTTGTATCTTGCTATATTTTACATAATTCCTATTTTCCTTTGTTTTCCTGTATTTAAAAAAATTTATTTTGTATTATTCTTTTACATTATTTCCTCTTCTTTGGGAGTTCTGGCAGACTGTATTTTATTTTACTTTATTGACTTTCTATTTCCTCCCTGAATTTCTGCAATTCTACTTTGAGGTCTTCCTTCAAAGAGGCAATTACTTCTATATTGAAAAAAAACTGGGTAATTATTTTTCACATCCTTTATAAGCTGAGTTGCAACATTTTTCTGGTAAGTAGCCTTAGTTTTTTGGAAAGTTCTACTACTTCTTTTCTGTCCTTTTATAATTATAGTGATTTTGTATCCAAGCTCTGCTTTTAGATTTTGTATCCATTGTTAAATTAGCTAGGACCAGCTATTTGCAAGATGTTCCTTTGGGCAGAGAGGTATCTTAGTAGTATCTCAGATGGTTGATTTTCATAATGTGACTCTAACTTTGTGGGTTGCTCCACATTCTATGTCTCCATGATAATTCATAGAACCCCACTTTTCCTGTTTCTATAAACTAAACCCGGTCTAGGAGTCCTGCTGCCCACAACTCATCTCTGTTCCTGCTCCTGTTTTTCAGAAAAGGGATTTAGATATTTCAACTCTGGTTATGCCCCTCATATTCAGAAAATACCCATTTGCTAGTGTTGCTGAAATCTGTTGTGACAGCCCTCTCGCAGAGTCCTGTCTCTGCTGCTTTTACCTCTCCTCTTCCTCCTATGAAGCTCCTTTATTACATTTTCAGATTTCCCAGAATTAACTTGAAGTCATCATTATTGGAACTGAAATAAACTAATACATAAATGTAATAAGCATTGACTTAAAAATTACTGAGTCCTATTATTGAGTAAGCTTCAATGCTCACCATTCATTGTTTTGTAGCACAGGTTTGCAATTCATCTAAGACAGCTGGATCATTGTTCAATTAATATATCCTCAGGAAGAATATATGGATACTTTCTCAGATGTTGCATATTTAGGAATATGTATAATGAGTTATATTTCCCCTCAACAGTCAGAATGTGTATGACAGATTTTGTTTCTCCTCAAAATATAGAAGGCAATCTCTGCTGACTCCTTGCATTTAAAATGATGACAAGGATGTCTTAGTTAAACTCCAGTTTTCATTATTTATAAGTAGCCTAATTTGTTCCCTGGTGGCATTGTCGTTTTAAAAGATGGACAGATTAGATGGACATAACTGCATTTAATATGATCCTATCGCTGCTGTATCCACAGAACTTTATCATAATTTCTTCTCCAGTCTCTAGGATTTTTCTTTACAGTCTATCAGTTATATATAGTGGTGGGGATGTGGGCAGGGATCAGCTAAATACCTGTGTTTATAATGCTTGCCCACCTGACATCTACACATTTATTCAAATGAAGCTAAACTTTAAAACATTTATGTAACTCCTATTTTAGAGTAACCTTCCTTTATGATAAATGTTAATACCTGTAAATGATTTATTTTTTCCAAACCACTAGATGAAGAACACAAAAAATCACATTTTAATCTCTACAAAAGAGTTATGATGAAAATGTCCAGAGAATTTCTTGTTTGACCAATAATCTTACTTTTAAGTTAATTCTAAAACATGATTCTCAAATGTTCTTAATTGCTGGAATCATTATTGAGGTAAATATACGGCATCTCAATATTCTTCTCTTTACAAATAGCAGTTCTGAGGCGTTTTATGTTCAAGTATGCATATACAAATCAATCTCCATACTTTACAATCATGTCTCAGGTAAAATTACACAGAAAATGAATTATTTAATACTTATGAATCAGATTCTTCTAATTCATACACTATTCACTGTTTTAATGAAATGAATAGACCTCTAGTTGCCTGAAAGGGTTATTCAGCTTCCAAAAGTGCTTGGCTTCCTCCCAGAAAGGAGTTTATACAGTGACACTTTATGAGTGATAAAGTGATATGAAGAGGTACTTATACACTGACAGGACCACACATCTGCTAATAACTGGAATTGCTCTCAGTGTCTTCAGCAGCTTCTTTGAATGTCTTCAATAGTGCAAATTTTCACCTTTTTAGGGTGGACCTGCTTTTTGGTGTCGTCTCCCAGGAAGAAATGCCCAGTAGCATTGTACAAATTCCGATAGTCACAGAAAATCTTCTAGTAAACTAAACATAAATGTATCTTATACCAAATTGCACATGGTAACTTTAGGACATTATTGGAAATGCAAATTAAGAAACTATAGACATTTTAGGATATAGAGTAGATAATCCTTTATGTTTAAAAACATTTCCAAAACATGATACAATATCTTAAATTGAAGCCCAATAATAAAAAAATAAAGATTTACCTACATCTTTTCTAGTAATGAAGTTTAATGCCCTATGGCTATATAAACTATAATCAATCACAGTTAACATAAAATTTAATTGAAAATAATTACAAAGGGTACATATTCATGTTTAAATTTAACTCCTTTTACACTTTTTGGTTTACTAGGAAGTGTGTCTTTTCTTTTTTACACAGGTAGCCTATACTTATTGACTCCTCCTCCTGAGATCTTCATTCTTCCATTACTACCTTTCTTTTTAAGATAGCTTTAATTTGTTTCTCGAGAATGTAGAGTTATCCTCTATGCTGAAATACTTTTCACTTGACTCACGACCCTGAATGGCCAACCCCTTAATCGCTTTGGGGCTTATAGATCGGTAGAAAAGAGGCAAATCATTCTGAGTCTTGTATGCTCTATTAAATATTTTAGTCATTCTAAAAACTTAAGGCATTTAAAATAGGCAAGAGGAGGTACTGAAAGTAGACAAAGTTATATGATGAGTCAAAATCAATTTTCTGTATTCAGTCTTATTTCTCCTTGAACTCTGTTTGATGATGATATTAAGTACTCTTTTTTCTTGTTTATTATTTCTTTCTAATGCCATAGCTCACTTCCTACTCTTCCTTCCTTGGTTCTTTTCTGGTTTCTACCTAGGCTTTCCTTCTTCATTTGGTTCTCTCTTCCACTAGTCTCTCTTATAATTTTTCTTTGTATTTGCAAAGATACCTTGAAGACCATAATAATTGCTTAGAACACTATTGATACCATCACTTCAGGAGAGACACATACTAGTGGCAGGACAATCTAACACTGATAATGTTCTTCTAATTTTTTTTTAAATTTTACCTACAGGAAACACATTTTTCATTGTATTTCTCATTACTTAATAATTTATGGATGAAATTGTAAAATCTAAGTTGTTCTAATAAAAATCTTAATAACACAAGAGTCCAATTTTGAGAAGGCTTAGAATACTCTAATCAATCAAGATTTAGAACCACTGATTTAAACAAAATTTTCTTTCAGATTTGCAATTATGTGATGACAGCAAAGTTTGAAAACAGATGTAATTTTGTATTTGAAGGGAATGTGAACAGAAAGAGTAATATTGAGCTCCTAGTGTAGACAGATATTGTCCTAGTTACTCTGTGTGTTTCTCATGTAATCTTTTTCTTAAATTTTTATTGGAGTATAGTTTATTTATAATGTTGTGTTAGTTTCAGGTGTACAGCAAAGTGTCATCAGTTATACATATGTCCACTTTTTTTTAGATTCTTTTCCCTCATAGGCCACTATAGAGTATTCAGTAGAATTCCCTGTGCTATACAGTAGGTCCTCATTAGTTATCTATTTTATATATAGTAGTGTGTATATGTCAATCCCAATTTCCCAATTTATCCCCCCCTTACCCCCTGGTAAATATAAGTTTGTTCTCTACATCTGTCAAATATCGCATGATACCACTTATATGTGGAATCTCACTTAATCTTTACAAATTTCTCTTTTAGGTAAATTTTACTATTTTTTGTTTGAAGTCAGGAAATTGAGACTGGTTAATCACTTTTACTCAAGATGTAAAGCTAATAAATGATAGAAACAAGATTCAAATTTAATTCACTAAAATTTCTAATTACATGCTTTTCTCACTATTATACTTAGCAGGTTTTTTCAAAGTTGCACAATATTTCCAAAGACAAGAAAGTGTAGATGGTCACATTGAGATCCTAATACTTTATTCAAGAATTGAATTGTAAAAGAATTTCCACGGGTCAAAATTTTAAATAATTTAATTTTGTTATATTTGATAACTTAGTATCTGTGTATATTTTATAATGAAAATGGATGGTTTTCTTTTGAGGACATACCTAACCATGGGATTTACTGAGTTTCAAATACAATGAAGTCATGCATTAAACTTTGGCTCAGAAATCACAATACAAATTATTCCATAAATAAACTTCTCTAGCTATCAAGTTCTAAGCATCAGCTTTTAACATTTCAATTTCATTAATGATTAACTCTCAAAAGACCAACCCTCTAGTTGCATCATTATAGTAGCTTGTGCATTTATAGTGACTAATAATATAGCCTTTTAATATACAGCACATAAAAGAAAGGCTTGTGATGTCAAGTTTCCTTATTTCAGGATGCTTTTATTACTTCAAGATTCTGTACAAAGTGAAATCATTATTATTGTGTGAATCACTGTTCCCCAAAATCAGGCATTATCAATAACATGACAAATTCAGTTTACTTCTTAAGTAAAGTGTAAGGGAGAACAAAACATCTCCTCAACAGGTATAATTATTTTTGAGTTGATATCAACAATATCAAGTTGATATCCTTTAAATGTTTATCCTAAGATTTAAAATTGTAGTTGTAAATGCTAAATGTTAAAAATTAAAACAAAATAGACTGATAATATTGTATATCTTTAGAAAAGAGACTAGGTGAAATTTAGGACTTTTTGAATTTTTTCTGTTGTTTCAAAATTTGGTGATTCTTGGGACTTAGCTGGTGGTCCAGTGGGTAAGACTCCACACTCCCAATGCAGTGGGCCTGTGTTCAATCCCTGGTTGGGGAACTAGATCCCACATGCATGTCGCAACTAAGACGTCTGCATGCTGCAACTAAGAAGTCTGCACGTGCAACTAAAGGTCCCGCATGCTGCAACTAAGACCAAGTGCAGTCAAAATAAATAAATATTAAAAAAAAATCTTTGGTGATTCTTGCAATAATGTATATTTAGAGTTTCCATATTTCCCATACTTAATAGAAAATAAGTGTTTTCTAAAACTTACTAAATTTGAAACAGTTCATTTTCATTTTAAAATTTAAAATAATAGACTCAAAAATGAATTCATAAAGAAGGGTTTCATGGATAAAATTTACATTACATTTCTGAAACTAATGATTTTTCAAGTAGCAATAGGTCATTTAATTGTTTCTGTCTTTTGGATTTTGAATAATTCATTATTTTTTGTTCATAGGCATGAGTAGTCACCTAACTACATACTTGTTATACATGTGTAACACATGCTGTTTCCTTAGTGACAAACAGTGATTATGTGTTTAAACTGTATTGTAAATTATTATGAAAGTGTTTAAAATATACCTACAGTAAAATATACTGAGTTTCTATTTTTGCCATTTTAAAGTGAAACTAAATCTTTCGGATTAAGAATGATTTTACATTTAGGGTCTATTGCAATTTATGACTTCACTCCACTTCTTTGTTTTGCTTTCCTGTTCCCAAGTTACTTTAAGGAATGCGAATCTCATTAAGTTACATTTATTTTGAAATAAAACTATAGTTCAAAACAAGTTTCATTGCCAGTGGAAATTTTCTAAAGTTGTCTGTATTTTTTTAAGAAACTGTGATTTATTTACACATTCCCTCTCTGTAAGCCACTCTGTTCTATCATAATAAAACCTACAAATAAAGGATCTGCTCTATGGAGCAAAGTTGATATAATACTAAGAGTACAAACACAGGACTTGTTTGCCAAAAGCGTTTCCAAAGATTATTTCATCAAAGTAAAAATATAATACTTAATAGAAATTTCCATTATACACTTGAAATTTTGAAAATATTCATGGAAGATTACAATAACACATTTTCTTGCACATCTAGTTAAGCACTGTACATATCGATCAGAGAAACTAATAATTTTATTGTCTGTTAAAATGACTTTGAAAAATAACCTGGCTTTTCATCTAAAATAATTACTTTCTCATTGAATTGGCTTCTTAAACCGTTCACAAGGTTTTTGCCATTTATCCAGAAATTTTAATTTCACTTTCTGAATTTGGAGAGAAAAATCATTGATCCAACTTCACTTTCAAATCTAAGCCAGAACCACATAATAATATATATATATATATATATATGTGTGTACTTGTGTCTGAATTTAAGACATGAGTAGTACAGTTGATTATTTCTATTCTAAACAAGAAAATTTACTAAGTCCTACTCTTTTTTATCTGGGGAATATCAAAAGAATCTTTTTTCAGAGTTACTAGTTTATAATTAAAATTTTCAGCTCAGCTAACTTGAATATTCTCCTTTATATGTTGCACAACACAACCAAGCATGACTAAAAAACTCTGATTAAATTTATATCATTTTTTATGTGGTATTGGCACAAAATCCTTAGAAAATCAAAGGCTAGGTAGTGAGTAAAGAAGGTAGAGAAAAATATAAAATCTTTATAAGCATAATCATAGCAGAAATGTAAAAATGTAAGTGAGAGCTCTTTTAAAGCTTGTTGGGGATGTTCAAGTTGAAATAGTCTGAGTAAATATTAACAAGGTGAAGTTAAGAATCAATGTAATATGCAAAATTACCAGGCGCAAGTATCTGGAATATAGGAGGTATTCAATAAATATTTGTTGAATCAATTGAAAGAAGGCGCCTTAGTAATTAAGGAGAAGTATTTGTATGTATTTTGAATATAGAGTAACTTGGTATAGTTTTCATATGTTTGCATTTTGAGAGTTTCAATGAAGGTGCTTTCATTTAATTTACTCAACTTTGCTTTAACTGATATTTCAGAGAATTCCTTATGGTGGCAATTGTTCCTCAGGGTGCCAATTTTGAATCATGCTATGCTTAATTTTTTTTTTAAATCAACTTGCTTAGGAAAATGCATTCATCAATCTAGGAAGAAAAATATCAAAATATTTCCTTTTAGACTGATACCTAAATGCTGCGAGATTTTCTTCTCCTAAATTAGGCACTTTATAAGTTTTAGTATACTGTTTATAGCATTTATGTCTCATGTAATCATCAAAGGTATACTTAAAATTATTAATGAAGGCAATATTAAGTGAGGTTGACATTGAAGTATGTTCTGACTGATTACACTGAGAGAGATAGAAATGTTTTCCAGATTGAGTTGTGTCCAATAGTGGGTTTTGTTTGTTTGTTTTTGTTTGTTGTCTTGGCATTCTCACCTACTTTCCCCACTTGACTCAGACAAAAGCAATAATTCATTATATTGCATGCAAAGAAACTTGGGTAAATAATAGGGATAACAAATAGAAGATTATATATATGTATATAAAACATATATATCTTACAAAGTGCTTTATGTTAAAAAAGAAATCAGTATAGGGGCTTTCACCAGTATTATCTAATTTAAACCTTATGCACTGTTGTACAGGATAGAGCGAGCTCCTCTTGGCCCACAAGAGATGATTGTTAAGTTTTCAAGAATGTCATGAGCTGAGTTGCTGAACACAACTATTATTATAACATAAATAAACTATAAAACCATGAAATAAATTATACTAAAAATGAAGACAATAAACTCATCAATTCCTAATTATTTTAATATATTCCACTATTATTGAATATATAGTATTATGTATACATAATACTATATATTATATATATAATACTATATATTTGCTTTTGAGGGTTTTTACAATTACTACATCTGAATGGTGAAAATAATATCATGTAAAATAATATAATGTGAAATGCTATATTATACAGTATAATGATGTGCAACTGTGCTCTCTTCCCAACTCTGCATTGGAAGCTTAACTTTGGCAGTGTTGGAAAGAATTTACACCACAAGAAATCAGTAAGCATTTACTGGCAGAGCACAGGTCTCTCAGTTCAAACAAAGATATAGAATATTTTATAGAAGTGGAAACTTAAACTCAGAGAAATTAACTGATTTACCAATGCCACTCATAAGTTTTAGACCCAACATGTTTTACCTGACTCTAAACCAACATTATTTTTGGTGATGCTTTATTGCCTAGCAAATTCTAACAACATCAAAATGGCTAACTTCTTTGAGCTCTTTCCTGGATGCTTGGTTCTCTGATAAGAGCTTGATATGCCTTATCTTAATTGTTGTAGAATAGTTGTAACCTTCACCTTTATTTTATAGATGAATGAAATGTGGTTTTGAGAGTTTGTTTTCTCCACAGACAGGATTTGAACTCAAGCCTGTCTAATTCTGAAGCCAGAACTCTACTCCTCTTCTTACCCAGATAACCTTCGAAGAGTGATTTAAAACAAATAAAGTGTGTGGAGAAACTGTTTCTCCATGAACTTTTCTAATATTGGCATCAGACTTAAGAGTCTACTTTTATTTTTACTTTGATTCTTACCTATTTTTAAACACTGCAAAGCTGCTGCAAAATTCACCTATTTCTTCATTCCTTTATGAGGCTGGTAAAAATGACGTCCCCTCACTCTCCACTCTGTAAGAGCAAAGGCTTCTCCTTAGGATTTTCTAATTTAAACATGTCCTTTGAAGCGACCAAATTCTAATATAAATTCAGGCATTGAAAAGAGGCTTGAGTCGTATTTTAGGAAGCACAATGTTATTTAAACATAAAATATTACTCTTTTTTATTCACTTTTCAAATCTATTTTAAAGCAGTTTCATTAAGTATCAAGTTTAAATAATGAGAAAGACTAAAGTATAAAATGATTGATAATGTTAGAAAATGTTTTAATTAAAGAGCAGAGTCCTTAACAAGACATCAAGTTTTTGGTAAAAAAAGAGAAACTTTGAGAAATAAGAGTAATGAAATGCAATAAAGAAAGGAGCACTAAATATCATAAACTAAATCGGTCTTTGTAGGGGGGGGAAAAGGGAGAAAGAGAGAGAGAGATAGAAAGAAATGAAAAGAAACAGAAACTCAGTCTGGTAATAGCGAAGAAGCAAAGTTGGTGTCCTTATAGTTTCCAAAATGGTTATCATCCAATGAAGATGTTTCTATTTTGGACTAACATATTCTTTTCTAAGGTACGCATAAACTCATTTACAGATGAGCCTTATTCAAATATTTTCTGAAAATATATATTTACTTTTTTGTTGTTAACACATTTCTCAGATATCAATTCTGTTCTTAGATGGAGTTATGTCAGCAGAAAAGTTTCCATTTAAAGATAACTTAATGTCTGAATTAATAAGCTTTAACCTAATGATAGCTAGTTCTTGAGAGCAATGAGATCATTTCCTAGTAGGGATATATATTGCTTATTGAATATCACTTTTTATCACTAACTCTATATAATTTGAATACAGTTGAAATCCAAGTAATTGAATTCTGATTTTCCACCTTTCAAAGAATCATTTTATTGTTGTGTCAGGAAATCATTAAAAAAATTGTGTTGTGTTTTATTTCCCCAGAACTTATAGGAAAAATCTTTACAAGTGAACTGTGAAATCTCTATGAATATGTCACTTTAACCAAAACTTCACTAAAAAACAGTATCTGGAATAATATAAAAAGCCTTTAAATATTCAGAAACTTAGGTAATCGTACTAAAAGAGAAACAAACTATTTTGTTATAGCATGTATGTAATTTTGTAACAAAAATGAATGATACTGATACTTGAGGCTCAAGAAAAGATAGCTAAATAAAATTCATTTTTTTTCTTTTCACAGATTGAAAAATCTATCTTTCAGATGCTACAATAAGAATGGATAAAGTAAGCACGTACCCAGGCTTTATATACTAAGTTGTTTTATTTGTCTGTTAGTTTTTCAAATAATACAAATGCAAGCTGAATGATTAACACTCAATCATTTCACCTTGAAGTGTGTTAAGAGTATGGCTTTCACATAGAACTGATATTCTAAATTTTTTAATCATTCAGATATTTTGGTTTACATTATGTGCATTTTAGTTTAGAGTATCATTAAGTCTAAAATGCAACAAATAATGCATTCATAAACATTGGAAACATTTGATTGGAAAGTTGATTTTAGTAACATTTTCAAAATTATAATTTTGTTTTTAAAATTATTCCCTAAAAATACCTCTTAAATTGTCAATATTATGATTAAGTCACTTTTAAGGTATATCATCTTCTCACTAGAGTTATTATTTATGTCTTTTAAATGTACAAGTTCAAAGTTTTAGGGTTTTTTTTAAATTGAAGTCCTCAGTACTATTGAAAATAGTAAGCTGTGATGCAGATTCCAAAAACATATTTTATTTTAATTATATAATCATTTTATTATTTTTTTCTCTTACACTGTTGCTTTAAAATATGTGATGATGGTAAGTTATTACTGTAATAAAAATTTCAAAAAATAAAAGAATTTAATTAAAAAATTAAGATTAGCTAACTCTAGGCATTTTAATTACTTTAAAACATATTATTCAATTTTTCAATGTTGTTAATATATTGACCAGTGCTACCAATAACTAATAAGAAAATATGACAAGGGTCATTTTTCCAAAGCACATACTATCAGACTGTTTCTCTTTACATTTCCATAAACACTAGGATTTTTTCCCCATATGTAACAGTCATTATTATTAATGAAAGTTGAATTATTATTAACCTTTAACAAAGTGGCTCTGTTAGGGGATGTAATTCAATTTTAATTAGTAGCTGAATAAAATAGAATTTGAACAAATATCACATAATTTTATATTCACAAATTGGAATGAATTTATGTTGAAACTCTAGTCAGCACAGTAGATAAACAGAAGAGGTAAAAAGAATTGGATGTAACTGCATTGGTCCAATAACTTTATTAAGCTGTATTATGTACACAGAGTACTTTATCAGGTTGAAAACATTCCTGAGAAGGCAGTGCTAGACTTCTTTATTCATATTATCATTTGCAGATATACTTGAAGGTGACCATATCTGATAAAGAAATCTTGGATTCTGTAAGGTGGAAAGGAAATTTTACAAAGTAGAGATTATCCACAAGAGTCAGCTGTTTTATGATTAATTTATATATTTCATGATTGCACTAAACAAGAATTCAAAGCATGACTCAACAGTTTAGAAGCAGGATGGGAGAGGAGAGTGGAAGGAAATATTCTCAGCTGCATTTTGTTCAAGTGACAATGAAATATCAAGTATTATTTATCAAAGATTGTCTTTTTGTTGTAAATTGTTTATCACTAGATTTCCATTTGTTTTACTATTTCCTGAATGTGAAGGAGTAGTTAAAAAATCAGGATGATACATAGCTTTGATGAATTAGTCTCAGTTGGATCAAATTTTTGCTCCTCATTGGTTAAAAGTGAAAAGATTTTAGACTTAGAAAATACAACTGCCTGGATTCTTAATTTTGCACAGTACATCTTAAAGAAAACCATATATTTTGTTGAATATTAATCTCACTGTGAAGCTCTTGTCAATTGTGTTAGTCTTTTCTTAACAAAAATAGTTGCTTTCAAAATACTAGACATTTTTTAAAAACGGAAAAACACTAAAACTAAAAAACTAAAAAAAAACCTTATGCATTTGTTAACTACATTTTAGAACTGGAAGAGGCCTTAGAGATAATCTAATACCATCCCTGTATTTTCTCTGGAGAGGGAACTGAGGCCAGGGGAATGAAATAATGTATCCAAATTACATAGCTACCTAAAGGCACTTAGAGGATTTTCATCCTGAGAAATTTAGGAAAAGAATACCTGGTAGCATCCATTTCCTTTTACTTATCTCATTAGAACTACTCTGAATCTGTGAGACTACTAAACATCTAGAGTAAGATAGATGTCCCCTTGGGACAAAGTTGTAAGTCTTTATGCATGTGACTGTGTGTGTGTGTGTGTGTGTGTGTGTATCTCTGGGGATCACTGGACTTCTCCAATCTATTTTCTCAGTCACCTTGTTTATAGCTTTAAGTATCAATGACCAATATTCCTTTCTGTGGGCCTATTTTGAAGCTTATTGTACTTTTTGTTAGGGGTTTGTTTTTTATTCTTTCATATAACTCTTTATCTGAAGTAATATAAGAAATAAGAGGTTTAAAACTAGGAAGGAAGCATATATCTAGTATGTTTAAAAATAGTGCCCCAGAGCTATACTTCAGCTGTTCCAAAGACTGTTTTGAGAAACAGAAAATCATCTCAGAACAATGTGGTAAAACTTCAGTGTATATTGTGATTCCCCTGTTGTAACCATCGCTGATGCCAACACATGTTCTGCATAAGTAGAGAAACACAAATTGAACTCAAAATGCCCCGAGAGTATTGTCCTTCATAACACCCTGGTGTCCCATGTGTGGCTGAATGAATAACAAATAACCGAGCTATTAAGATACTAAACAAAAGTCATCTAGGCCTATAATACTGATGTAACAGCATCTCGATACTGTATTTGCTTTCATTAGTTCGTGTAGAACAAATCTTTTTATCTTAGAAAAGAAATGCACTGAGCTTGGTGGTAATTTGCTCCAGGAATTTTTTCAAAAGGGAATCCTGCTGTAGCTCTTTTTAGTAGTTGCACATGTTTAATATTATAAACATATCTACAAATGTGTGATTGTGCAGCTTCCAGGTTTTTTGAACAAGGTCTAGTTTTTGATGTTGGCCTTTATAAGTTTATCTTCTTCATCATAAACTGCCAAATATGCAACTAAAATGGAATCTGTCCAATAGTTGAAATATATAGCATATATGGCTGTATACCCAGGCCTTTTTAAAGTAAGATTAAAATCAAATTTTTAAATTTATTTGAGAGAGCATGAATAAAGGAAACAAAGTTTAACATAATAAAATATGTACATATATACATATATACACATATTCTGTTCTCTACAGAACCAAGAGGGAGTTTATAATTTTCTTGCAAAATGTGAGCTCTGGTTCCAGTGTTGTGCTTATGTACACACAAGTGTGTCCCATGTGGGGTTGTGCTCACAGGGATATTAGAAAATGAGTCGTACTACCCTGCTTTCATTCATATTTCATAAAAATTCAAATTGTCAAGACCTAATAAATTGCAAATAAAGAATCTTCCATCACCCAATATCTTAAAGGTTCATCTAAGTTTTAACATAGTGATCCTCACTACCGTAAATATTTCCTATAAAATAGTATTTGATATACATTAATGTGACCAGACTCCAAAAGCCCCATGATTGCTGCACCAATTTCCATAGCGCAGGCAGATGTGCTAAGAGCACCCCCATTACATGCATGTAATTTTATCTATTTCTTGATCACCCTCTATGTGAGAAGCAAGAGTCTAGTTTTAAAATTATTTAATTATTACCTAGGCTCCAGGTTCACTTTTTAAAATCTTTTTAGAAAGGGAAAGTAGTTTTTTTTTTCCCTCAAATTAACACAGATATAAAATAGATGAAGGCACATAAAGATGAGGGGCTGCCTTTTGCGGGGGTAGGTTCTGGTTGAATGAGATCTGGGATGTGTGCCAAATGAATAGAAAAAAATCCTGTTCTTCCTCTCCAATAGCCACAATGTTCATTATTAAGAAAAGCATATGAACCACAGGATTTGATGTTAATAACACCAATGTCTTCATTAATCCGTAAGTTCCATTTAGCCTCATTATGGATCAAATGCTGAATTAATGCAGTACATACTATTGTTGGACTTCCCTTGCAAAACTTTTCTTCCCTCTTGTATCATTCAGTCAAGGACTATCAGGTGTATATGGAGAATTGTTAAACAGGTCTCTGGTCCTCGAGAGCTGTTTTCTTACCTTGGGTCTAAGGGGAGACTTTAGGCCTGGGGTGTCACCCAAAGGGTGTGGGAAGTGCAACTGCAGACTCTCATTCAAAACCATAATTATTTTCTTCTGTAGTTTTAATGCTGTCATGTCAAGAAGGCCTCTCCGTCACCTGCAACTGAGATGATATTTCTTCGATGGTCGCTGGGCCTCCTTCTAAATCAAGAGTGGTGATAGCCAACACTGCTTTGTATCTGCGGAACAAATAGTGGCCTTTGTCCAGCACAAGTCCCTAAACAAACTTAATCTCTCTAACACTGTGACAGATGACATTTAGATGTCCTTGTTACCCTTAAAATGAGTTTTATTGACAATCAGAGAACAAAAAGAAGGCCCAGAGAAAGCCCAATGTTTTATAGGCTTGCTAACAACATCTTAGTGCAGAGGGTGAGGAAAAAGCCTGAAGTTGCCCCCATTTTCCCCTGCTTTGCTATATCACCATGACAACAGATATAGAAATCACTTAGTGACTCCTAGAAAGAAAACACAGTGACACAGTACCCCTTGTATGGCGAATCAAACTAAAGCCTTCATTCAAATGGCTATTCAGCTTGGGCATTCATGTAGAGGATAGGGTGGATTTTACACAGGTAACTACAAGAGAAAGGCCAGCAAACCCTCCAGCCACAGCATATGGCAGCGTCTCTGTCTAATTAATGCATCCGCAATAGAATTGATCCATTTTAAATTTGTTTTCTTTTACTTGAAACATCATTAATGTAAAGGGCAACATTAATCAACATCGTGGAACTTAAAAGGGCATTAAAGAGTGATCTTTTTCCCTATGCAAAAAGAATCTTTTCAAGTAGTTGTGTTAACTGCAGCGGATTCGAGGCACTTTCTGAGTTCTTAATCAGAAGGCAAATCTAGAGAGGCCTCTACTGGCGAGTGTCTCTCTGTGCAGTTGCCCATGCGGAACAGTGGGTCCTACAAAAGCAAGCAAGAGAATGACTTTCAGCTTCTCCTGGAAAGTTGCATACAAGATGGATCACCGAGGAACATACTGCACAAAACATTGAATAATAGCAGTCACACTTCTGAAATTGTCACATCTAACTGCTTCTTTTTAAGGTAATAAAAGGACCATCAAAGCTCTGATGTATGAGCTGCTTGGACGTTGTGAGATGTTTTAAGATTATTCAACAAGGAAATAACAGGTAATATATATATATATTTTTACTTTGTGCATACGACTCTCATGCAAGTTTGAGTTTTAAAACCATTCTAGTAGGAAATTATACTTCTTGACATTGTGTATTGGGAGGGTGGTTAACACTGCTCACACACATACCCATATGTTTCCCTCAACTAGCAAAGTAAATAAATAAATAAAATCTTTAGACAAAACAAAAGTACCCAAAAATTATTTTTTGATTAATTGCAAAGCAAGAGTTTACTGCCAAGATTTCCTAGTTATAGTGAGACAATGTGGACCAAACATAGTCCCCTCAAAGTGAAATTTAACATGAAAACATCACTGTAACCTGTTTTCATCAAATTAGGCCAAGAGCTGTCTCAGTGCTTTTTATAGTAACTTTTGAGGCAAAAAGAAAAAAGATTTTATTTTTCCACCAGAAGTTTAAAATTATTTAATATTTCTTAGGATGAGGATATATATGATCTGTTTCTGCATAGGGAAACTCAGATTTCCTTCTCTTCAAAAAAAAATTACCCGACTCCACAAGTGTTATTTAACTTTGAAAGTTTTCAAAAGGTCTTTTCTTGTTTTCCAACATTTATATTTTTATATTCAATACTATTTGAAGTCTTCTGATACCAGGATACTATTCTAATTGCCCTTCCAAAATTTCTTAAATTATTTTTTCTTTGCAATGACTGATATCTTTTACCATAGGATTCCTCCCAGCATATTTTCAGTACGGTCATTTCATATTTAAAATTGTTTCATGTTTATTTGAGACAAAATTTTAGTCAAGCATTTTTTCATAGGGTAATTTGGTTAGCATGGCTCAGTAAATTACCTTCTCGATTATATAGGTAATGCATGATCTTCTTTTATGTAAATTCTGCTAGATGTCTTGGGATCACTACCTTGCAGTCCCAATAGTGACACCTACTGGTAGAAAGAAAACCAAAAATAGTTTTAGTTTTCTCTCTTAATTGTTTTGGAGCATGCTACCAGGGACTCTCTTGGTATAAACGTACTTTAGTTACAATTATCTTTTCAGGTATGTTAACAGAGAACTATACATTTCCAAAAACCTTATAAGTGAGAGGAAAAACCCAAACAGTATAATGTAAATATTTAACTATGAAAATGAAAAAAATTACTAGAAGAGGAGTGTGTTCTAAATTAACACCGAATAGTGTATAGATATGTAATTACAATACTTAGGGCCTTATATAGCATAGAAAATGAGAGTCCAAAATTTAACAATAGTCTTCCTGAAAGTCTATTATTTCACAGTTAGAACTAAAGATGGATGGTCAAAATGTTTAACAGAAATATTTAACATTTCTCTAAAGTTTTCTTAAATGTTTACTAAATGTTTTATTTAAGAAAGAGCAAAGTTGATCCCTTTAAAAATATATATATACGTCATAGCAACCCACTTGTCAACAACCTGAGATTTTATGCTAATTTTACTAGAAATGTTCTTCCAGAACACAGATTTATTACTTATCAGAAAGAAACACTGGAATCACATTGGAATGTGATAATTTCTCAACTAAGGTAGAAGCACATGGTTTGCAGAACACGATACAGTAAGAACATCCTCTGTGCATCAGAGAAGATTCCACATAAAAACAAACTTTGCCAAAACAGATCCACAGCTATTGAGAAGAGGTATGATATTCATTTCTCTGTGAGGCTTCAGTGACACTCCTCTTAAAGTAGATTTGTTCTTAATTTATAATATCATTACACAACACTTCAGAGAATTTCTGGTTCTCCATACAACACTTGAAGACTAATAAGAAACTGCTTTAGATAATTATCCAAAGGCCCCTATAACACATGTATAGTCCAATTTACTTGTTAAACACTAAAACATGGTGTCAATAAGTTTTACAGTCACTTGAGATAAAAATGGAAGAATAGGGCTTCCCTGGTGGCGCAGTGGTTGAGAGTCTGCCTGCCAATGCAGGGGACATGGGTTCGTGTCCCAGTCCAGGAAGATCCCACATGCCGTGGAGTGGCTAGGCCCGTGAGCCATGGCCACTGAGCCTGCACGTCCGGAGCCTGTGCTCCACAACGGGAGAGGCCACAACAGTGAGAGGCCCACATACAGCAAAAAAAAAAAAAAAAAAAAAAAAAAAAAAAGGAAGAATAGAAAGAAATCAATTTCAACACAATTTTAACTGGAATGGGTATTTCCATGCAAAATATGCCTGATGTTTCTTTCTGAAAACTCAGGGTCTTTATTGATATTTCAGATTACAAAGAAAATATGGCTATCAGTCTCCAAAAATATTGTTTTGCTGTGTGGATTGTCGTCAGGCATATGGTAAACCAGTGAATCGTTTAATCCATGGTACACATTTATGACTACTTTTGTGATATCACTGTGAGGAAACATGTGAAAATGTCTCACAAATTATGCGCTAGACAGTTATATTGGTGTCTTTGAAAGCATCTTTGGCTCTGCTGTGTGCCTTTGTTTGTACAACTTGAGCACATGCTTCAAAATGTCATCCAGATTACAAGCGTGCAGGGAATGAAGTATTACTTCTGTATCAAATCAAAAGCATGCTACTTTATTTCATTAAATAGTTCATCAGCTAATTGCACTTGGTAAAATCACAAAATTCCTTCTTTGTATTTCTTGCAAGAGATATTTTATAATGTTCTCATTAATAATCTGAGAAAAAAACCTTCCGAAATTATTCATGATAATGAACATGGGGAAACAAAGGACTTTAAAAAAATCACATAAATTACAACATAAAAATCAGAAAACACAGCTCTTATACAAAATCATTTGGTCAACACCTTGGCCATTAGGTTGGCATACAATGTGCTCAGGATGAAAACAGAACAGGAATGAAAACAAAATAGCCACAAATATTGGAAAAGTTTGGGTTTGGGTTTTCCTGAGCACCTGAACTAGCAATTCAGCTGATCATTAGACATTACCATAAAGAGACACTCTATTTTGGCCTTAGAGAGTTCTTCCAGAAATTGCACAGGGATTTGCACAGAATAAAGCTTCACAAAACCCAAGGGCTGTCAGAAGGAAGTGGTATCCAGGAGGACAGGGAAGGCCAAGCATCCCTTCAACAGCAAAGCCACATAAGAGAGCCAGAGGCAGCTCAGTGGCTGCCAACACAACTGCCTAGCACGTCTGCAAAGGAGCCAGAAGCCGTTTGTGGGAAAATATCACTTACCCTTAGCATCTGGGTCCTGTGATTGTTATCCAAAGAGACAGAGTGGTAAGGTATAGTGGGATAAACAGCATCCCATTAGGCACATACACACACACACATTCTCTCTCTCACATTCTCTCTCTGTGTACAGAGAGAGATAAGCTATACATGGTCTTGAATTAGGAGGACTTTCTGTAGTTGGAATTCTTTTAAATGATATCTATTCTTAGTTATGTATTCATACCTCATAATGAGATGAGCTTTAGTAATTACTGTTCACCAGTAGCTTTGGTCTGTACAAACCAGGAATTAGTTGTATTTGTGGATATGGGCAGAGGTGTAGAGTCTACTGTATTTTTTCTCCCTTGGAGTAGCTTTTTGTAGCTGGATGACAGGATTATTTAAAAATTAAATCTTGATCATGGATAAACAAACTAAAATGAGCTTTGATGTTAAAGTTTTTTTTCTTTTTTTTGATATTGCATTACTATTTTTAAAGGGCCAGATTTCAATCATAAATCATTGGTGAAAATTCTCATTCAATATGTACTATATTATAAGCATACTGTGATATATATATAATATTATATAACTATATTTATATATAATGTATATAATATTATATATGTATAAACACATTTAAGTTTGAGAAAGTCTCTTCTTTCCTTTTATGTCAGAACGAGTGATTTTGAAGTTGCCAAATGTGATAATGTGGTCATATAGATTCACCCTGTATGGAATGGGGGAGGGAGGGAATCTAGAGAATTTAAAGATTGGAGACACCTTGTGGTTAGTGCAAAGGCCTTAACTTTTTAGCCACATGTCCATCCTGTGAAGATCATCATTACTGGAGAAAGCAAGTAATAGCCCCCCCCTTTTTTTTGAGTCTGCAGCAAAAGGGCAAGAAAAGTATTTTTCATTTTAAATATTCTACTCTGATATCAAGAACAGAAAAGAGTGCTGTTTTTAAGGGTCAGTGATAACACAATGTAACCAAAGATAATTTTTTCATATTTAAATTCATAACAAGTCAATTCTATTACACAGATTAATGGAAAGCATTTGGAATTACAACTTTACTTATTACACAGTGGGTTTATTATTTAAATTCTTTTATTTTCCATGAATGAAATTAAAATTTCAGTTGCCTTTGGGTGACTAAAAAAATGTACATGTCAAGGCCATAAAATCCAGTTGCTTATTTATGCATGTTACATGAGATAATGTATATGATCCGTTTATGTTATATATAATGACATGCATATAACTTATAAACATATTACACATAGGCATAAACTATATTATATGGATATTTAATTTTTTATTTGTAGAAATAGCAAAGTAATCTAGGAATGTCTAGCCACATAATGATAACATGAAGACAGTACTCAAGGGAGATGAAATCTTGTGGAGGTGCAAAACCACATAGTAAACAATTGATGTGTTTTGTGTGTGTGTGTGGCTTTTTATTACCACATACACACAAAAGAAAATTTGATTCTAACTGACAGTCTTTAATAGATTATTTCTTTTCTGGTACCAAATAATTCTCAAAATCATTCAAATTTTGTTCCATATGTATAGTATTTCTATGCAAACTAGAAAATTATGGTGAAAAGTATTTCTTTTCTCTTACATATCTGTGTAATGGTGGAAGAGACTGCATTCAAAACAGTGCTCAGTTATGGGAGTGAGGAAGGAGATAAGGGAATAAAAAGATTCTAAACATTTCACTTCACTTAAAAATTTTAAATGCTCATCTGAAACCTGAAATATGTATCGTTTTTATAAATATATAAAATAACTTATGAAAGGATGCAAAAGGTCAATAAGAATTTATAAAAACTTTTTCTGTGCTATGTGTTGTTTCATTTCCCATAAAGGAAACAAATATGCCCAGAAAGATATGCATAAAATCAGACCTTCTTTTTCTAGGGCATTTAAATCATTACACTCTGAAAGTATACACTTAAAAGCAAGTATTTAACTTTAATTTTATGGCTGAACTATTGTTTGTTTTCTTATCGATTTGCCTTTTTTTCCCATTTCATTTCTCATTGCTAAGGTTTGCATCAAACAGTTTCAATTTTCGTTCTTTTAATGACATTTATTCCATGCCTTTAATCTTTAATCATTTATTTTTCTTTAAGTTTAGCTGGTCTCTTAACCCACCAGTTTAATTAGCTATTCTTTAATACCACAGAATATATCATAGGATACAGTGTTATACACAAAAGCAATCCAAAAGGAAGAATCCAAAAGGAAGATCACACTTGTTTATTAAAGCCAACGCAGTTTGCATACTTTACTAAATACATAGCCATGATTCCTAGGGATTTTTTTTTCCCCTCTAAGATACCAGCTGAAGCTGCAGAGGATAAGTCAGCCTCACATTCCCTGTGTTCATCCTATATGCTTTACAACTGTCCAAATTGTATTAGGATTTGCTTATAATGATGTTATATGATGTCCTTGTTGTGATACTTGCGTTTGTGGAGAACTTAATATTGATTTACTGTGTCTTTGGCCCATCTTTGAGCAGCCTAGATAGCAATTACAGCTGTTGGTGGTGTCTATTTTGTCTTTTCATAATTGTCATTTCTTGTTCTACTTAAGATTAAAATATGAAAATTGTGCCACGTGCACATCAACAGTGCATTAGCCAAGTTATCAGCAATATCTGTGAAGAACCATCATTTTAACTATGGTTCTTTACATTACCTCTTCATTTGATTTATGAAAATTACGTGCTACAATATAAACTTGCACAAGGAATACATTTGGTGAGCTTCCCTGACATCAAGTCCTCATCTGAACCATTACTATCTTCGTGAGAAATCACTAGGGCTTTCCCAATACCTGCCTACCTCTGACAAATGCTTTCTCTCCCTCAGACAGGGATTTCTGACAAGCAGGGGCTGCTTTGTTATTTTTCAGCTCTAACTTTAAAAAGCCCTCATAGTTTTGAGCTCTCTCCACAATTCTCACTTCAATCCACATTTCATAAAGAATAACGTATTTTTAAACAAGGAAAGTCATTTTTTTAATAATAGAGAAGACTTGAAATGAGTTTTTCCTAATCACAAATAGGTCCACCAGGTAGATTTCTTCAAAGAACTGTTAAGAGCTGTTCCCGAATTCAAAAATGTCTCATTTTGAAGACCAGATACACTTATGTGTATTTCCTCTCATTAGGAAATTTATCAGAGACTGCCAAAATAATTTTTAAAATGGTAGAGAGAGAAAACTCTTTTTGTGACTAATTTGGAATTTTTTTCCTGGTCAATTTAGAGAAAACGCACGGTTGAAATAACTGAAGCATTTTATGATTCTCTCTTGACTCAACAGAACTTGAACTGCTCGAGAAGGATATTTTGTGTGTTGCACAATGAAAATAAATATCATATTTCAAGATGAAACTGAATAAATATTTGAATACCATCCCCCTACACACACACACACACACACACACACACACACACACACACTTCCCTACCAGCAGACTAAATCCAGCTAGTCCCTGAAAGGCATTTACTTTAAGAATCACTATTGTTTTATTTTACTACATCTGTTTGGAGACTTTTAAAAAATGACTATGTACAAGAAAATAATAAATGCATCTGTAATCTCTAGCAGAGGCTCCTCTTTCTGAGACTATGTAGGGCATTTGTGGGTGTTGTTATTGTTGTTTTGGCAATCTAGCTAATAAAGGCTTTCTCTTACACAAGAGAATTTTGACAGTGTTGACTCCAGACAGCTTTCCAGCTGAGGTCTGGGGCCTTGCTGAACCTTCAAAATTTTCCCATTTGAGCTGCATCAAAGTGAAGGAAATTCAAGGATCACTAACGTCTCAGATGGTAGCACTTGCCCTAACAACGAAGGTTCAGGAATTCTTTGGAGCAGGCTGAGGTCATTTTTCTCCCCTTTTCTCCTCATGCTTTTCTCTATTAATCAGAGCTCAGAGCTCAGATTGGTCTTCAACTTCCTCCCAATCCTTGCTAAGCCTGTCATTTCTAGCTATTATTTACTTTAATGGACTTTGGCTGATCCCTTACGAAGCTTTGGATCTGAGAATAATAAGGCTGGAGAGTAACGGGCATAGACATGGGTGTGGGTTTGCCTGCAGATTAACCGTGGCAGATGGGCTTTATTGCGGTTTCCTGTGTACTGAGTGTTGATTGAGAGGGTATAATGAGAGAGGTGGTGTCTACACAATAGTCACAGCCACTTCATTGCACTTTGCGTCTAAACAATCCCATTTTTCTAAATCTTTGGATTGTGAAATTTTAGGAAGTCAGAGCACAAGAACAAGTACAAAAACAACTGTAAATAACCATGAATGTTAATCCAACACTAATTGGTCCCTTCTTTCAATATGAGTCCATTTTGCTCAGTTTTTAAAATTCTGGGTAAATTAATGGCAAAGATGGTTAAACAAAATGGTATTGCATTAGGTAGTTTGGGATGAGATTGCGAGCAATGTGTATTTTCTGTGTGTGTTTTTTGTTTGCTTGGAGTTTCTTATTTGTTTTTGTTGTTGTTGTTGTTAAATATATGCTCTGTTTGATTCTTACCACAGACAACAAAAGCTTAAGTTGGAATTGTTTGCAGATGCTTTGGGAGTTATCATGTTGGGGATATTTTTCTGAATTAAACTAGACAATATTCAAAAAATAACATCAGGGCAATTGTTTTACCCTGGGCATAGTAAAACAAAGATTTTGTACCTTTCTTTATTTCCTGCATTTGATGCCAGGGTCTGCTCCATTGCAACTTGCTAGGCCATTAAAACATTTTTGTTACAGGTGCTGGCCAAAGGTCTTTTACACGTTCCTCATTTTTAAGATTTTACTTAATTCCTCCCTTTCACCAATGGATTAAATCACAACTATTGATTCCTTTCTTCCTTTGGGGCTTTATCCATCTGTCTTAATGCTTTCATCCTACATCCCTTGGTCTCAGAGGGATATTCTGAAAATGAACTGCCAAAACCTGGAGAAGACTCTAGGTCAAGTTTGTGTACAAGAGTTTAAATTTTTAGTGACAGTCCTCTCTCACAGCCGCCTGAAAATTTCCACACAGAGCTGCACAAGCGAGCACCACCAATTATCCTCCTCCTTTGAAAACCATTATCAAGTTTTTCAAAACTTCTTTCATTTCACTGTTGTCATTCAGTGAAAAGGAAACTAACCACCATGTCAAGACAACTCCGCTGCCTAGCAACGCAGGGCCACATTTTAATTCTGACTTGCTTCTGGTCTTGACTATTAGAAAGTGACTATGCTAAGCCAGTCACAAGAGTTGTTTGTCACTTCTGAAATGCAAACAAAACTGTATTGTTTTCCAAAGTATTGGGTGTGATTGATGTAAAGATTTACAGTAACATCATTCATTTTCCCTTGTGTTTTAGTAGGATTGATGTCATATCTTTTCATGCTTTATTAAATGCTTTAAAAGAGCTCAAAAAACATGATGCTTTTTGTCCTTTAAGGAGTCTAAAGAGGTTTTTTTTTTTTCCAGTGAACTAGACTCCAACAACTTGTGAAGTTTAGTGAATCTATTCAACTAGTGTCAGCCACGTCAATAAATAATTTAATAAGAAACCACCGTCCATGAAGGAAAGCATAATTCAAACAATCAGAGAGGAACAGACCAGACCAAGGTCAACATTATGGGTGGGGGGAGGAAAAGTTAAGCTTTTAAATTGTGAGTCTTAAGGTTTGATCTATCAGATTTTCCCACAGCCCTGTATTCTTGACTTTCAGTATGAAAGGCTGCAGGTTGCTACTGGTCTGATTTAAATTGTAAATCTTTCCAGGCATATATTTAAATCCCCTAAATTCATTTAAAATGGTTATTCAAATTGAGAACTTGTAGCTTTGCTTAAAAGTAATTCTGCTGCAATTGACTGGAAGCCAGTTAATAAATTAGAAAGATGGTCCTATTATATTTTAAATGCTCTCTAAAATTTGAGATATTTCTAGTATTTTGTATAAACATATAGTTAAACTTCATTTACTAGATACTTTAAAATAAGCCAACTTATGTGATTTGAATGTATGTAATCGAGGAAAAGGTACTACTCTTCTTCAGAATAATATAAGATCTGAGTATAAAAGAGAAATTACAAGCATTATTATAATTTCCATGTGATATTTTAATATTCTAAGCAGTAATGCAATAATGTTAACCATTAAAATGCTTATAAAAAAACATAGCTTAGAAAGGTCAGACTCATACATGAAAAATTAAGCTAGATGTTATCATCATGGGAAGGCATTAGAAATGTCTTTTCCTTTCAATTCTGATTTCAAATAGCTATCTATCTTTCTCCATGAAACCTTACCCATATTTGGAAATGGAATCTAGTTATTAAGTAGGACAAAATAATGATAGATGTATGTTTTGAGATTAGTAAAAAGTATTGCACCATCAATAACCTCATCTATAAAATAAAATTAATAATAGCACCTATATCTTAAGGTAATTGTGGGCATTAAATAAAATATTGTATATAAAGTACTTTAAACTTGGCTGTAATGGTAAGTGAACAGTAAACAAATGTTAGTTGTTCATGTTATAATTATGGCTGTGTTAATGTTTTCTTTCCTTAGTTATTAAAAAAAATTTGGCTCCTCACATTTTTTGTGATAAAATTAAAGGCTTTGTTTCCACATCATTAAGTAGGCCACTGAAACTAAAAAAGTCCATTTTGTAACAGGAGCAGTAGAAAGATAAAAGTAAGCTTTTTACATATTGATTATTCTATTTGCATTTTCAATCAAATACAGTCATGAAATATAATAAAACATTACTGTAATATGTCTGGGCAAACCTCATAATATTCTAGCTCCACATCAAAGGTGCTTTGCCAAAATAAGTCTAATTATTTTATATAGCCAATCACTATGCAGTACCAGTAATAGCAGGAGACAATAATAGACACAAAATCTGATATTTCAAAGCCCGGGCTTGGTTTTCTCAGAATTTCCAGCAGGAAAACATATTTATGAGCCAAATGCAACCTGTGGGTATGTTTTGTTTGTCCTATATAGATTTATTATTATTGTTATTAAATTCGTTCGCAACATCTGAAACTTAGATTTTGCATTAAAACCCACATTTCTAAGTTCTCAGAAAGTCAGGGCTGCAAGGGTCAGCCGGCTTTACTGGGAGTGGCTGAGTGGCTGTGGATCCTTTTGATGAGATCTGAACTCTTCACCCTCATCCACCCTTGTGCTCTCTCAGAGCACATCGGATTCACATATTTAAGCGAGGTGACTGGCCCCCAGAGGCATTTTAGATTTTTAGCACAAGAACTCAAATTAGAAATCATGAAAAATTCATTAGCTGAATCCGACATTACCTACAGCAATCTGGGCCTGTGGCACTTTGTAATTTCATTACTCTCCCCCCAGTATCTTCATAGGATATTCAGTTTAGCTACTCTTAAAAAGTGTCAAAGATAACTCCTCTCCAGACTCGAAAGTGAAATATCTTTTCTCTTTGTATCGGGTTTTTCTCCTGACTAGATAGAGAAGAAATTAAATTCCCAGTTAGGAGTTGCAGGCTGGCTGTGAACAGAGCTCTGAGGTTTGTCTCATGGAATAGTGATGTCTGCCCAGGATTGTAACCATGGCCACAATGAGGATGAGAGTTTTTCAGTTTCTCCTGCCCCATCGCACCAGACACTTTGTGCCATATATGCAGAGGTGACACTATGTGAAATCTGACCAGTAGCTCTAAGAGAATCCAACTGATGGCTTCTCTGGTATGCATTAGGCTGGGCACATGAAATTATCTTGTTGACAATATATGTGTGTATTAATACATTCACCTAGATATTTCCTTCATAGTTTTAATAAAATTAATTTAGTCTGAGTTATAATTGTTGTGATGAAAATAAGTATCATAAGAGCATTTAAATAATACTTTTATACTTTTTCACAGTATTTTCTAAAGACCTTTATTTGGAAAACTAGGCTATGAGAAACTAAGTACTTTCAGGTTCCAGTTACAGTATTTCTTCCTATGAGTATCATCAAGTCTCATTTGCAACAAGGTGAGTGTAACAAACCTATTAATTAAAGAGCAAACTAACTAACTGCATAAATCAAGGAAGGATATGAAAGTAGAAATGTCTGAGCCTCTCACTAGTATAAAACTAAGCCTCTTACTACTGTCAGTACAAAATGTACTTCTGGTTGTTTTGTTGAATTGTAGGGTTGAGTCGCTGAGGATGTGTGTTTGGTACACTTGAGTGGAATGTGGAGTGTTGCTAGTGGCCTTTGGATGGAATAGATTTATTTGTGTGCCTTCCACTTGGGATTGTGGCTGCTTCTTTATTTGCACAGGGCCCTAATCATTGAAGCAAATTATCTGGCCCACACTACAAAATGGGTTAAATAGCTCATTACTTCTTTAAATGTAGACATTTTTGTCATATTCAAACTTGAATTCTCAGAACTTAAAAACACCCACAAGCAGGGCTTCCCTGGTGGCTCAGTGGTTGAGAGTCCACCTGCCGATGCAGGGGACATGGGTTCGTGCCCCGGTCCGGGAAGATCCCACATGCCGTGGAGCGGCTGGGCCCGTGAGCCATGGCTGTTGAGCCTGCGCGTCCGGAGCCTGTGCTCTGCAATGGGAGAGGCCACAACAGTGAGAGGCCCACATACCGCAAAAAAAAAAAAAAAAAAAAAAAAACCACCCACAAGCAGTTCAAACAATTTCAATTAAAAATAGTGTTTCATCCATCATTACTTTGCTATGCCTTTTTTATAGGTATTCTTATTGAATTCTAGGTAATACATTTTATTTACCAAAAAACTTAAGTATCTGCATAAGGAAATTTCCTTATAGGAAAATATACTAAATTTTCATATGATGTCTGGCTACATATTTTTTTAATGCTCTGTTCATTTCCTGTCACAAGATGTTAACCTCAAAGAAACATTTGGTATCACTGAAATAAAAGACTTTTTAATATTATTTTCAAGGCACAGGAATTGCCTTTTGATACATGTGCCAGTTGAATCATCATATTGCTAAAATATTTAATCACACTTGTCATGACAGATAGCAACACAGAAAAATCATCTTGATGTGAGAAGAGGATTTAAGAAAAAGTGTCAATATCCAGTCAAGATTTTGGCTGTTTAAGCTTATATCTAGATATATAATTCCTATTCCCCAATTTAAACTAGACTCTTCTTTCAAATGCAACATAAAAAGATCTGGCTAATTTCTAGTTGGAAAGAAAAACAATAAAACACATGAAAAGTACTCATAAATAAGATTATTATTCTAGGTGGAGGTTTTTGTGCACAATATAAAGAGTTATATGGGTTCACAGACTCTAGTTTGGAAGGAGTTTGGAAAACGCATAATGCAGCTATGTAAACAATGAGGAGACAGGTCTCTGCATCATTCCCTCACCCTACTGGGTTGTTTTCCGGCTCCTTCCAATAACGAGAAGGAGGAAGACTGTTTCTTTTTGAGGAAGACTGTTCATTGGACTGTTCCAGTTCTTTTTGGGGGACGAGCCAAAGTTCCCTTTCTCTGACTTCCTAGGTATCTCTTCAAAACCATCTCCCAAGGCAAGTGGAGCAAAAATGTTTGCAGAGCCATTGATCTCAGCCAAGATTATAAGCCGCTAACATGGTGTGTCACATGCAACATACATTTAACAGCTACAAGTGAGTCTCAGTACATGAATTTGATTCTTCTGTCCCTGAGACTTGTCTTACAGTAATAATAACTGTGTCATTCCCTAGCCATGCCCGCCTCGTTCCCCCTGCTCAAAAGAGAGTGTTGTTAAGGGTAGGAGAGGGCAATAATCACAGAAAATGTCAAATCTACATTCAAACACTATTCTGCCTCTTCTGCTTCAGAATCTAGCCTCACTCCCTCATTCCCCCATGTAGTTGGGCCCAAATTTAGTTTCCTTTTGGGGTGAGTCCACACATAGGTTTGGTCCATTCACGTGGTGCAAGGGAGGAATAAAGCAGTCAAGGATGTGTGTCTATTCTGTCTTCTTATCCCTTAAAATATCATTGAGGCCGCGGGAGTTGCCTGAACCCTGGGCAGTCCTGGTCAGGACTTACTGAAGGTAGCCATGCCCCTACATTGTATTGTTTTTTAAATTTTATCTTCTTGTCCAAATATCCTCAAGTCATCATTTATTTTGGTGAACACTTATTGAACACCTATTAGATATCAGGCACAAGTACAGAAAACACAAAAATGAATATGACTTAGACCCTCCCTGAAGTTGCTTACAGTCTATTGAGAAAGTCAGACAGATGAACAAACTTTTCAATTAAAAGAGTCCCAAAGAGAGATCAGCATCTTGGGTTAAATATAGGAGCAGCAAATGACTATGATACGTGGGGTGAAATAAAGTGTTGACAGGGTAGATGGTGCTTTAGTAGAATGACTGGAGTGCAGGTCAGTGGCTGTTAAAAGGAACTGTATCTTCAACAGTCTGCTGGTATTTAAGAACATAGAGCATGGTGGAGAAACAGCAAGTAATCTGCATGATTGAAAAATGAGGCAGGATGATGGAAATTAGATTAGATTAGAAAGATAGTTTAGAGTTATTAACACAATGTGATTGTTTCCATTAGCAACAAGATATTTTATCCAGAATGTAAATGTACTTTTTTTTTCAAAAAATGAATTAATCAGAAGGGCCTGTTGAATTTGCTTTTTCCATGAATATACTTTAGCCTAAATAAGTTTTTATTTACATGTGAAATAGGGGCAATGCCATAAGATTAACTCATTGGTAACACATATGTTTTATACAAATTTTAGCTAAATAAATGAACTTTGAGATTTTAAAATAAAAACGATTTTAAAGTTATCTGTTTATTATCAATAGGGAATTGGTAAAATGAAGTTTGGATTATCCATGCGTAGAATACCATAGATTCAGTAAAATGAGGTTGTAGACATATATCAGCTTATATAAATTGATTGTCATTATATAGATCGTTTCAAAAAGAAAGGCAGGTTTAAAAATACACAGTAAACATATCTTGGAATGTATATATAAAATATTAGTGGTGACCACCTCAGAGTGGTAAGATTAGGGATTACCTAAATTTTCTTCTCTTTAGTGTATCTGTTTCATTTTTTCTACAATAAATATGTTTTGTTTTTTCATATGAGAAAAAAGTAATGGTTAACACCCAACAGGCAATAAAAATGTAACAAGGTTAGGCTACCAAATGGAAACGTGACGGGGTGGGGAGGGATAAATTAGGAGTTTGGGATTAACAAGTACACATTACTATATATAAAATAGATAATCAACAAGGACCTACTGTATAGCGTAGGGAACTCTACTCAGTATTCTGTAATAACCTGTATGGGAAAAGAATCTGAAGAAGAATGGATATATTTATACATATAAATGAATCACTTTGCTGTACAACTGAAACTAACACAACATTGTAAATCAATTATACTCTAATATAAAAAAACAAACAAAAACCTAACAAGGACCTTTTCCAAACACTCATTTCCTATTCAGTCTTCATATATAGATGCAGCAGTAGATTAACCTCAAGATGTTTCAACTAGTCCTTAGACGCAACATTCATGGCTGTCTCCATGATGTTACAACTGAGTGTGACTCAGTCCATACATCATAAGGGCAATTTTGTCCTGAAAGTTTCTAGCTGGAAGAATTTCTCCTACAAAACAAAAGTTGGTTGAAATTCATTATAACTTGTCTACCACTTATTACATATATATATATATATATATATATATATATATAGTTTTAGGTACAATATTCTTTAATAATCCACTTTGTTTAGATAATTATATAAATTAATAAATATATACTTTATGCATTTATCCTTATAGGAGTTGCCTCAGTTGCATAGTGTTCCCTTCTACCACTCATGCTTTAACTTGGAAGACTTGGCCAAACATTTTTCTGAAGGCTTACTTTACCTGATTTTGTTTAGATTGAAAATTTCACAGTTTCTGCTTATCAAATAACTCAAATAAATGGCCATAAATTTAACTACTTTATTATATAAATGAAAAATTGTGTTTTACATTGACTTTGAAATGTGGCTAATCAAAAGATTTCCCATTCTCAATAGATTTAAAACCAAAATTGCCTAATGTCAAATTTTAAGTGGAATCCTTTTATCTACTTCCAAAGCAATTTTAGAAAAAGAAAAAATTTAAAATAATATGATTCTTTATATTTTATTGGTATCTTGTAAATGACCATCAACATTCAGTGATAGATAAGACTATTAAAATGTTACCTCACTTTTGAGTAAGTAGTTTGGGGAGGAACATTTATCAAAAAGGCAGCCATAAATCATCATTGTATTCCTTTGTAAGCAAAAAGTAGAGGCAATACATAGTTTGTATACCAGCAGTTTCATCTTCTCTTCATGTTGTGGCAGATTAATACCAGCTTAGCCCAAACATCCAAAGTTATGCTGTTGGCAATGTAGCCATCTGTTTTTAATGAATATCTGGGGTCCATTTTTCAGTTAAGCTTCTCTTATTGTGTGTGTATGTTGCTTTTTCAGAGCTATCTGCATAATTGCTTAAAGATTTTACTGCAAAATTAATATCCTTGCTGTGAACAAGGGAACAGGGCAAAAACAAGGATGACAGAGCCTGAGATGAGGTGAAAAGCAAATCCAATTTTTCCTTGCACCATAGAAACCTCGTCAGGACTAGATTTATCTGGTAATCCACATTTAAACTTTAACCTGTAGGGGGGCTCTTTGTGTTAGATAATGTAAGCATAAAAGGAGGCTGAATCACTAATCAGATTAATCATATTTTGTAAGACTCAAAAGCTTCATTAAAAGGACCTGGTATCTAAGTTACACATTTTTGTTAGTGGTGGTGGTGGAGGAGGAGTTTGTCATTAAAAAAAAAAATGGCGTGGAAATGCTCAAAAGTCTGCAACTTTTAATGATCCTATAGCAAGCAAGACCAAAGAACAACATATTAATACCCAAATTTATAAAATTGCATCTTCACAGAATCAGCATATATATTACCTCACTTTCATCATACTTTAATATAAGAAGGCACTATTGGATAAAGGTTGTGATTGTTACTGTAGCTTTCTTCATATTTTGAGCATATTTTAATATATTTTTACTATATGCACCTATAATTTATATATTACATATAAATAATATTATAAATGCAATATATATAATATATATAACAACTACCAACTGCCAGTTGATGATTTACTATTCTAAGTCATTTCTCAAAGCATGTTATAAAGTTGACTGTTCAATTAAAGAGAAGAATATTTGATGGAAATGGGGAGGCTTCTGAAGAATAAAGTGGAAAGGAGAAACATTGTTGGTCCAGCATTTTATAAAATGTGATGCAAGAAATACAGTCACGAATTTCTTTTGTTTGTTGAAAAAGAAGGAAGGAAGAAAAATATGTCACTAAACTAAATCTTTGCAAGCGAAGCAAATCCTTCAAAAAAGAAGCAAATGAGTTCTGTGGTTGACAGTCTGTAGCATGACTAGGTAATTGTGGGGAAAATGCAATTGCATGTGTAACTTTATGCACACCAAAATCGCCTCTTTGAAAACTCAGCCCATATACGTTAAATCAACAAATAGTTTTCGGCAAACGGTATGTTACACAAATGCTTCCTAACAAAACTGCTCCAATAATAATCCTGGTGAAAGAGCATGCCGAGTAATACCTATTGAAAATTGTTTCATGCTACCTTGTAAGGAAACCATGTAATTCTGATGTCTAATTAGGAGTATAAAAATATTACATCAGTTCATTTTTCTCAACACAATATATATCATCCTAAGGAAAGATCCATTTATAAGATTACATATTCACATCTGTGGAACTCTATATCTTAAAATCAACTACACAAAATTGCTAATCAAAATACACAGGTCTTTATAACGATGCATTTTGGATGAGGAAACTCAACCAAATGAACTGGCAATATTTTAACAACAAAAACAAGCGAGAAACAGAAGCAATGTGAGCAACTTTCTTAGCAGGTGATGAGACTATATATAATATTGAAATTACTGAATATTTTAAATTGAATTGCACAAGGTCCAACTCTACTAAAAAATGTGTAGTTTAATTATTAGAAATAATAGTTCCTGAATGAGCCATTGATAATTCTGGGGCATGATTCCTCAGTGGTATAGACGTATAACTGTTTGGCAATACCAGAATGGTCTAACTTGAGAATATCTGCATGTATAAATATATCTATTATTTATTATTCATAATAATAAAAGTATATTTCTAACTTATCTCCAATATTTCAATAGTGCCTCTTATCCCGAAATATAAATACCACCTTTAGTCACTGAGGCATAAGCTCTTTACTATGGAGCTGGAATTTGCATGGCTTGTATTTTTCTTCTTCTATCACAACACATAAGTGAAATATTCAAAACACCCACTCTTAAAAACATTGGTATACAAATTTTATTTTAGATTTTTTAAATGCCTTTTACCTATGACTTTGAATTATAAAGACCTTCACTATTACATTTTATTAATTTAATTCCCAGAGCATTTCAATGTATAAGCACTTTTCTACGCAAGTGTTTTGACCATCTCCTCTCAAAACAAAAACATAAGCAACGAACACAAAACCATACATACACACCAAAAAAATAAAGATAACAAGTCCTTATTCTTTTAAGGATCTAACATCAGAGATCTTTAGCAATTTTAACCTCTGATGAGCTTAAGCCAATGAGAGGCAAGGAATAAAGGGCTGGTGACATATTTATCAGTGTTTTGGGCATATAGTTCTTCCAAAGCATCAGACTAACTATGTTTTCATGTAAGTCATATTGGGGTCCTGGTTGTCAGTGTGTCATCTATAAGATGGGGGATATGATATTAGTTCTCTGTAAGGCTACCTATTGTTTGAGTATTCAGTGATACTAAATGTGGGATATGCGTGAAGGTTGAAGGAAAGGTCTTCCTTATACAAATATAAATATTTAGAGGTTTCTAGAGGAGTAAAGCCAAAAACATAATTGCCGTAACTTCAGGTTCACTTTATTGAATTATGTGGTCATCCTACCACACAAAGAAAATCACAACATTCAGAAGCCTAGTGCATGCAGAAAACGTAGGCAGCAATTTGAATCATTTGCTCCCCCTAAGCCTCAAGCTGTTCTCAAATTGGCAATTTTGCCTAAGCTGGGCATTTATTTGATTTTTTTCTTTCTGCCCTGAAAGAATTGTGACAGTTTTTACCTTGTCTCAGAATACCAACTCAGTCAAAGAAACAGGAGGTGGGAGATTCTACTCTTGGGTGACTATAGTTCACGTGCCTCCAGTATGCAAAACATTTAGTGAGATTTAAAGAATGAGCAGAAATACAGAGAGTGTGCTTTATTTTCAAATCTTTCTTGATGCAATTCTCAAGACCATCCTTCAGGTAAGATAATTTTTTCTCCCAACAGGGGAAAAATATTTTCAATTTTGTTTTTTAACATCTTTATTGGAGTATAATTGCTTTACAGTAGTGTGTTAGTTTCTGCTTTATAACAAAGTGAATCACTTATACATATACATATATCCCTATATCTCCTCCCTCTTGCACCTCCCTCCCACCCTCCCTATCCCATCCCTCTAGGTGGTCACAAAGCACCAAGCTGATCTCCCTGTGCTATGCTGCTGCTTCACACTAGCTATTTTACATTTGGTAGTGTATATATGTCCATGCCACTCTCTCACTTCGTCCCAGCGTACCTTTCCCCTCCCCATGACTTCAAGTCCATTCTCTACTTCGCGTCTTTATTCCTGTCCTGCCCCTAGGTTCTTCAGAACCTTTTCTTTTTTTTAGATTCCATATATATATGTGTTAGCATACGGTATTTGTTTTTCTTTTTCAGACATACTTCATTCTGTATGACAGACTCTAGGTCCATCCACCTCACTACAAATAACTCAATTTTGTCTCTTTTTATGGCTGAGTAATATTCCATTGTATATATGTGCCACATCTTCTTTATCCATTCATCTGTTGATGGACACTAAGGTTGCTTCCATGTTCTGGCTATTGTAAATAGAGCTGCAGTGAACATTGTGGTACATGACTCTTTTTGAATTATGGTGTTCTCAGGGTATAAGCCCCAGTAGTGGGATTGCTGGGTTGTATGGTAGTTCTAGTTTTAGTTTTTTTAAGGAAGCTCCTTACTGTTCTCCATAGGGGCTGTATCAATTTACATTCCCACCAACAGTGCAAGAGGGTTCCCTTTTCTCCACACCCTCTCCAGCATTTAAGGTCTGTAGATTTTTTGATGATGGCCATTCTACTGGTGTGAGGTGATACCCCATTGTAGTTTTAATTTGCATTTTTCTAATGATTAGTGATGTTGAGTATCCTTTCATGTGTTTGTTGGCAATCTGTATATCTTCTTTGGAGAAATGTCTATTTAGGTCTTCTGCCTATTTTTGGATTGGGTTGTTTGTTTTTCTGATATTGAGCTGCATGAGCTGCTTGGAAATTTTGGAGATGAATCCTTTGTCAGTTGCTTCATTTGCAAATATTTTCTCCCATTCTGAGGGTGGTCTTTTCGTCTTGTTAATGGTTTCCTTTGCTGTGCAAAAGCTTTTCATGCTGTGCAAAATTTCATTAGGGCTCATTTGTTTATTTTTGTTTTTATTTCAATTTCTCTAGGAGGTGGGTCAAAAAGGATCTTGCTGTGATTTATGTCATAGTGTGTTCTGCCTATGTTTTCCTCTAAGAATTTTATAGCATCTGGCCTTACATTTAGGTCTTTAATCCACTTTGAGTTTATTTTTGTATATGGTGTTAGGGAGTGTTCTAATTTCATTCTTTTACATGTAGCTCTCCAGTTTTCCCAGCACCACTTATTATAGAAGCTATCTTTTCTCCATTGTATATTTTGGCCTCCTTTATCAAAAACAAGGTGACCGTATGTGCGTGGGTTTATCTCTGGGCTTTCTATCCTGTTCCATTGACTATATTTCTGTTTTTGTGTCACTACCATACTGTCTTGATTACTGTAACTTTGTAGTATAGTCTGAACTCTGGGAGCCTGACTCCTCCAGCTCCGTTTTTCTGTCTCAAGATTGCTTTGGCTATTCGGGGTCTTTTGTGTTTCCAAACAAATTGTGAGATTTTTTGTTCTAGTTCTGTGAAAAATGCCACTGATAGCTTGATAAGAATTGCATTCAATCCATAGAACGCTTGGGTTAGTATAGTCATTTTCACAATGTTGATTCTTCCAATCCAAGAACATGGTATATCTCTCCATCTGTTTGTATCATCTTTAATTTCTTTCATCTGTGTCTTATAGTTTTCTTCATACAGGTCTTTTGTCTCCTTAGGTAGGTTTATTCCTAGGTATTTTATCCTTTTTTTGCAATGGTAAATTGGAGTATTTCCATAATTTCTCTTTCAGATTATTAGTGTATAGGGATGCAAGAGATTTCTGTGCATTAATTTTGTATCCTGCTACTTTACCAAATTCATTGATTAGCTCTAGTAGTTTTCTGGTAGCATCTTTTGGATTCTCTGTGAATAGTATCGTGTCATCTGCAAACTGTGACAGCTTTACTTTTTCTTTTCTGACTTGGATTCCTTTTACTTATTTTCTTCTCTGATTGCTGTGGCTAAAACTTCTAAAACAACATTGAATAATAGTGGTGAGAGTGGACAACCTTGTCTTGTTCCTGATCTTAGTGGAAATGGTTTCAGTTTTTCACCATTGAGAATGATGTTGGCTGTGCATTTGTCATATACGGCCTTTATTATGTTGAGGAAATTTCCCTCTATGCCTACTTTCTGCAGGGTTTTTATCATAAACGGGTGTTGAATTTTGTCAAAAGCTTTCTCTGCATCTATTAAGATGATCATATGGTTTTTCTCCTTCAGTTGGTTAATATGATTTATCACATTGATTGATTTGGGTATATTGAAGAATCCTTGCATTCCTGGGATGAACCCCTGTTGATCATGGTGTATGATCCTTTTATGTGCTGTTGGATTCTGTTTGCTAGTATTTTCTTGATAATTTTTGCATCTATGTTCATCACTGATATTGGCCTGTAGATTTCTTTCTTTGTGACATCTTTGTCTGGTTTGGTATCAGGGTGATGATGGCCTCGTAGAATGAGTTTTGGGATGTCCCTCGCTCTGTTATATTTTGGAAGAGTTTGAGGGTAGGTGTTAGCTCTTCTGTAAATGTTTGAGAGAATTCACCTGTGAAGCCTCTGGTCCTGGGCTTTTGTTTGTTGGAAGATTTTTAATCACAGTCTCAATTTCACTGCTTGTGATTGGTCTGTTTATATTTTCTATTTCTTCCTGGTTCAGTCTCAGAAGGTTGTGCTTTCTAAGAATTTGTCCATTTCTTCCATTTTGTCCATTTTATTGGCATAGAGTTGCTTGTAGTAATCTCACATGATCCTTTGTATTTCTGCAGTGTCAGTGGTTACTTCTTTTTCATTTCTAATTCTGTTGATTTGAGTCTTCTCCCTTTTTTTCTTGATGAGTCTGGCTAATGGTTTATCAATTTTGTTTACCTTCTCAAAGAACCAGCTTTTAGTTTTATTGATATTTGCTATTGTTTCCTTCATTTCTTTTTCATTTATTTCTAATCTGATCTTTATGATTTCTTTCCTTCTGCTAACTTTGGGGGTTTTTGCTCTTCCTTCTCTAATTGCTAGGTGTAAGGATGGGTTGTTTATTTGAGATGTTTCTTGTTTCTTGATGTAGAACTGTATTGCTATGAACTTCCCTCTTAGAACTGCTTTTGCTGCATCCCATAGGTTTTGGGGTATCCTATTTTCATTGTCATTTGTTTCTATGTATTTTTTTATTTCCTGTTTGATTTCTTCAGTGATCTTTTGGTTATTTAGTAGTGTATCATTTAGCCTCCATGTGTTTGTATTTTTTACAGATTTTTTCCTGTAACTGATATCTAGTCTCATAGTGTTGTGGTCGGAAAAGTTACTTGATATGATTTCAATTTTCTTAAATTTACCAAGGCTTGATTTGTGACCCACAATATGATCTATCCTGGAGAATGTTCTATGAGCACTTGAGAAGAAAGTGTATTCTGTTGTTTTTGGATGGAATGTCCTATAAATATCAGTTAAGTCCACATTGTTTAATGTATCATTTAAAGCTTGTGTTTCCTTATTTATTTTCATTGTGGGTGATCTGTCCATTGATGAAAGTGGTATGTTCAAGTCCCCTATTATGATTGTGTTACTGTTGATTTCCCCTTTCATGGCTGTTGGCATTTGCCTTATGTATTGATGTGTTCCTATGTTGGGTGCATAAATGTTTACAATTGTTATATCTTCTTCTTGGATTGATCCCTTGATCATTATGTAGTGTCCTTCTTTGTCTCTTGTAATAGTCTTTATTTTAAAGCCTATTTTGTCTGATATGAGAATTGCTATTCCTGCTTTCTTCTGATTTCCATTTGCATGGAATATCTTTTTCCATCCCCTGACTTTTAGTCTGTATGTGTCCCTCAGTCTGAAGTGGGTCTCTTGTAGACAGTATATATACGGGTCTTGTTTTTGTATCCATTCAACCAGTCTATGTCTTTTGGTAGGAACATTTAATCCATTTTAAGGTAGTTATCAATATATATGTTCCTATTACCATTTTCTTAATTGTTTTGGGTTTGTTATTTTAGGTCTTTTCCTTCTCTTGTTTTTCCTGCCTACAGAAGTTCCTTTAGTATTTGTTGTAAAGCTGGTTTGGTGGTGCTGAATTCTCTTAGCTTTTGCTTGTCTGTCGTGGTTTTAATTTCTCCCTCAAATCTGAGTGAGATCCTTGCTGGGTAGAGTAATCTTGGTTGTGAAGCCTTTCATCACTTTAAATATGTCCTGCCACTCCCTTCTGGCTTGCAGAGTTTCTGCTGAAAGATCAGCTGTTAACCTTATGGGGATTCCCTTGTATGTTATTTGTTTTTTTTCCCTTGCTGCTTTTAATATTTTTTCTTTGTATTTAATTGTTGATAGTTTGATTAATATGTGTCTTGGCATCTTTCTTTTTGGATTTTGGATTTATCCTGTATGGGACTCTTTGTGCTTCCTAGACTTGAGTGACTATTTCCTTTCCCATATTAGTGAAGTTTTCAACTATAATCTCTCCAAATATTTTCTCAGTCCCTTTCTTTTTCTCTTCTTCTGGGACCCCTATAATTTGAATATTGGTGCATTTAATGTTGTCCCAGAGGTCTCTGAGAGTGTCCTCAATTCTTTTCATTCTTTTTTTTAATTCTGCTGTGCTGTGGTTATTTCCACTATTTTATCTTTCAGGTCACTTATCCGTTCTTCTGCCTCAGTTATTCTGCTATTGATCCCTTCTAGAGAATTTTTAATTTCATTTATTTTGTTGTTCATTGTTTGTTTGCTCTTTAGTTCTTTAGGTGCTTGTTCAATCTTTCTTGTATTTTCTCCATTCTATTTCCACGTTTTTTCATCATCTTTACTATCATTACTCTGAATTCTTTTTCAGGTAGACTGCCTTTTTCCTCTTCATTTGCTTGGTCTGATGTGTTTTTACCTTGCTTCTTCATCTGTATGTTTACCTCTCTTCTCATTTTGCTTAACTTCCTGTGTTTTGGGTCTTCTTTTCACAGGTTGCAGGTTTGTACTTCCCACTGTTTTTGGTTTCTGCCTGCAGTGGCTAAGGTTGGTTCAGTGGGTTGTGTACACTTCCTGGTGTAGGGGATTGCCACCTGTGTTCTGGTGGATGAGGTTGGATCTTGTCTTTCTGGTGAGCAGAACTGCATCCAGTGGTGTGTTTTGGGGTGCCTGTGACCTTCTTATTATTTTAGGTAGCCTCTCTGTTAATGTGTAGGTTTGTATTCCTGTCTTGCTAGTTGTTTGGCATAGGGTGTCCAGCACTGTAGCTTACTGATTGTTGAGTGGAGCTGGGTCTTGGCATTGAGATGGAGATCTCTGGGAGAGCTTTCGCTGTTTGATATTACATGGAGCAGGGAGGCCTCTGGTGGACCAATGTCCTGAACTCGGCTCTCCTATCTCAGAGTCACAGGCCTGACACCTGGTAGGAGCACCAAGACCCTGTGTGCCACACGGCTCAGAAGAAAAGGGAGAAAAAAAGAAAGAAAGAAAAAAAATACAATAAAAAAGCTATTAAAATAAACAAAATTATTAAAAATAAAAACATTAAAAAGTAATAAAAGAAAAAGAAAGAAAGAAGAGAGCAACAAAACCAGAAAACAAATCCATCAGTGATTACAAGCTCTAAAAATTATACAAAAAAAAAAAAACAAAAACAAACAAAACGGACAGATAGAACCCTGGGACAAATGGTAAAAGCAAAGCTATACAGACAAAATCACCCAAAGAAGCATACACATATACACTCACAAAAAGAGAAAAAGGAAAAAATATATATCTTTTGGGAAGTCTGAGGTCTTCTCCCAGAGTTCAGTAGGTGTTCTGCAGGAGTTGTTCCACATGTCGATGTATTTCTGATGTATTTTGAGGGAGGAAGGTGATCTCCATGTTTTACTCCACTGCCATCTTGAAGGTCTCTCTCTGCCTTTTCAATGTTTTAAAGAAAAATAAACACAAAACAAAACAACAAAAACCTTATACGACTGATTCTAAGGAAAGAAAATTCCCCTTTGGAACAGAGAGTAGCTGTGGAAACATCTGTGGGCTGAACAGAGTCCTAAATGAACAATTGCACATATATCTGTGGAGATAAAATATGTGTTGGATAAAATGTGAATTAAGGGCTTCCCTGGTGGTGCAGTGGTTGACAGTCTGCCTGCCGATGCAGGGGATACGGGTTCGTACCCCAGTCCAGGAAGATCCCACATGCCATGGAGCGGCTAGGCCCATGAGCCATGGCCGCTGAGCCTGCACATCCAGAGCCTGTGCCTCTGCAACGGGAGAGGCCACAACAGTGAGAGGCCCACATACCACACAAAAAAAAAAAAAAGTGAATTAAGAGCTCACATTCTGTAAATCCTATTATAAATGTATAAGAATAAAATGACACTCATAAAACATCCTTTTTTACTTCCCCATGAACTATGGTGAATTAAGATGTGACCATAAAAGAGCAAAATAAGTGCTGGATTATGAAAGGTCAGCTGGAGGGTCATAAAACTATTCGGTGTTTGCTTTTTGCAGGGTAGACCTAACGGCACATGTACCTTCTCTCACTGATTCCCACACATTTTCACTTGACCATCTGTAGGGAGAGAAATTTCAGTAGTATCCCGCATACCACTTGTGTCTTATGCCACTATACTCTCATTCCCCCAAAACCTAGAATATTTTTCCAAGTGTTTGCAATGTAGTTTTGTAAAATTTGAAGTGGACTGTAAATAATAAAATACAGTTAAGACGCTGAGGAAATCAAATGTTTTGTAAAGTCACATAATAAATATGGCTTTAGATGTCATCAATTTCTACCTTACTTTCTAAATAAAGTTTCAAGTCCAGAGCAGAAATGTGACCTGGCCAAAATCACATGGTTAGTGGTAGAACTTTGTCAAGGATGTCACAAGGACACAAGGTGTCCTGGCTTTCAACCTAAAGTGCTTTACCTTATACTCCTACTTAGTCATCTTGGAAATATTTTACAAGTTTTGTAAAGTAGCATTTTGTCTCTAGACCTAATTTAAACATTAACTAGATAATAAACACCTTTCAATCAGGGAGCATGCACATGTTACTGAGTAGAGTTGTATCATACCTTAATATTCTGATAATTTATTATGCTGTTTAAATTGTTCCAGGTCATAGGAAAGGATGGAATTTTTCCTGAAACATTTAGTGTACTTTCAAACTCCTCTTGCCAAAAACTAAACAAGATACCACACAAACACAAAGAACATAAGTCAGTCACACTTATTCAGGAGGTTACAAAACCTTTCTATAAACCATTAGCAAATCAAACTGAGCAGTATATTATATGCATAGCATAACCAAGGAGGTTTTATCCCAAGAATTTAGGCATAGTTACTCTAAAGGAAAAAAGTGATGTGGTCTTTGTGCAGGAAGGTAATAAAATTTAATTTTTATTTCTTTTCAAAACTATTCCAAAACCAGAAATCAAAAAATATTTCTTCCACATGATAAAGACTATCTTAAAACAACAGACAACATAGTTTTTTAATTGTAAAATTCTGGAGTCACTTCTATTATTAAACACATATATTCTACTGAATTGCTATAAAATACAACCACTTTATAGCTATAATTATTTAAAAGGAAGAGACAAATGCAGCCGTACACTTATACATCATATTCTTTTTACTTGGAAAGCCCAAAATAATCACCTGAATCAATTGAAATATTATAAGCAATAACATAATAAGTAAAAGAGATAGTCACAAAGGTAATCATGAATTAATTGCTCCATAACAATGTAGAATCTGTCACAAGGAAAAAAATTTATTCAAAATAGCAAAGAAAAGTATGATATACAGAGAGAAAAATAACTAACTAATACTGACTTAAATGTAGAAAATTAAAAGCTTTACTAAGATAGTAATTGAAGTCTCAAATATATGTAGAGTCTTATTATGGTCCTGGATTAAAGGATCTAGTAACACAAAGAAATATATTCTCCAGAGGTAATCTATAAATTTACATAAGTTATCCAATATACCAAAGGGATTTTTCTTCAGAATTTTGCAAAATGATTCTTAAGTGAATTTGGAGAACAATAGCGGAAAAATATGAGAATTACAAAAACATTATTGGAAGGATAATTTGAGAGCCTAAATGTATAAAATATTAACTTACATTCTAAAGATATAGTAATTAAAACAGTATGATACGGACATAAGCATCAGTGTAACAAGATAGGAAAGTCAGAAATATGCCCAAGGACATGTATTAAGTACAAGATAAAGGAAGTATCTCAGATCAGTTAGAAAAGTAATGGAATTTTTAATAAATGACATTGATACAGCTTATTACAGTATATAATAAGATTAATTCCTAGTGAATTGAAATATAAAGTAAAAAATGAGCTATTAATATTACTGTGATAAAAAATAAATAGGTCAAGACATATAAACTTGGATTGGGGATAAGTTTCTAAGTACACTACCAGAAATAGAACTATAAAGGCAAAAATTAATAAATTCATCCTCTTCTCACCACTATACTGCTACCTCCTTAGCTAAGGTGTGCCATATGGGTTTATACCAGCATTGGTGCTGCTAGAACCCTCAAGGCAGACAAACACCTAAGGACTTGAGAGAAAATAAGGTGGGAGAAGTGTTCAGAAAAGGAAGTGGGAGTTTTCCAGTAAAAATATTTCTTAATTTGTTGTGCCTATAAAATTCAGAGGCAATATAAAATGACAGTTAACTAGAATAATAATTATAATGATAACCTGTTATTTAAAATAATCATTAATATCACTATAGTATTTCTTCTACACAATGTGTTCCAGTCATATCAGTATTTAGGATTTAGACTATTAGTACTTTTATTCAGCTGCATTATAAATGAAACTGAGTTTTTAAAATGATCTGCAAACCTAACCACTCTGCTAAACATATGGGTCTGTTGGAAAATATATTTTATTTTAAATGGACCTTGGACTTTTAAATGGACCTTGGAAATGAGAACTATTAATAAAGCATGAAATACTAATATATTTTATGCACATATCTATACACACACATACACACACACACATATATGTTACATATACATATATTAATATGTTACTATATATTTTTGAAGGTTCTTTTCTTCTTATTTTAGCAATGTTATTCCATACAAAAACAATAGAAATGTAACAATCTTAACAAGAAATTTATAACTGAATATTCAAGCAGAAAATTTGTACACATTATCATTTATAGTAATTTTAAATGGTAAATTAACTGATTGTAAAAAAAATAATGTTCTTTCTAAATCCTTCTGCTGTCTTAAGTCTTGGAGTATTATAGGTAGAAGACCTATGTAGTGTTATTTACAAATACCAAATTACGACTGTATAACTTAGGGACTTCCCTGGTGGTCCAGTAGTAAAAAATCCACCTTACAATGCAGGGGACATGGGCTCTATCCCTGGTCAGGGAACTAAGATCCCACATGCCGCGGAGCAACTAAGCCCATGTGCCACAACTACTGAGCTCGTGCACCTCAACTGGAGGGCCTGCATGCTGCAAACTACAGAGCGCATGAGCTCTGGAGCCTGTGGGCCACAACTAAAGAGAAAAAACCTGCACGCCACAGCTAGAGAGAAACCCGTGCGCCGCAATGAAGACCCCTGGTCCTGCAACTAAGACCTAAAGCAGCCAAAAAATAATAACAATAATAAAATAAATAATAAAAATTAAAAAAATAAAAAAGACTATATAACATAAAATCCATTAGTTTAACAGCTCAGTTTAATATATTTGACTATTTAGTGCTTTGCATGAGGAAAAAACACACCTCAAAAAAAAGACAAAATGAAGTTTCCATAAAGATATTAAAGGTATCCAATTCTGAGATTATTTAGTTAGGTACCAGTAAAGAAAGCTGGTGCTAGTTAGGTCCCAGAACATACAGTTAAACCCACACCAACCATCTCCAAGTGGCAACATAATGTCTAAAATACGTGTGGAAAAACCAGTCAAAATATACCTGTCAGATTAATTTGGAGGATGGGAGGGATTAAGCAATTTTGTTGTAATATTGCTTCAATTTATATATATATATATATATATATATATATACACATACACACATATATATATATACATACACATATGTATATATATGTACACATACATAGAATGCACTATCATCATATTGTTATATAATATAATAATATTTATATAACAATAACTAATTTTATGTAACACAAATGAAGTTTAACCAGCTGAATTTTGAAAATGTTTTGAACTGGTGACTCTTGTTTTCCTTAAATTTTCTCCTCTTTTAGCCAGAATGTCTGTTATTTCTATCCTATGCCTGTCCCATCATTGCATTTTGGGAGCAGATAACTTGTTTTTGTTTTTGTTTTTAATTTATTAATTAATTAATTTATTTATTTTTGGCTGTGTTGGGTCTTCGTTTCTGTGTGAGGGCTTTCTCTAGTTGCGGCAAGCGGGGGCCACTCTTCATTGCAGTGCGTGGGCCTCTCACTGTCGCGGCCTCTCTTGTTGCAGAGCACAGGCTCCAGACGCGCAGGCTCAGTAGTTGTGGCTCACGGGCCCAGTTGCTCCGTGGCATGTGGGATCCTCCCAGATCGAGGTTCGAACCCGTGTCCCCTGCATCAGCAGGCAGACTCTCAACGACTGCACCACCAGGGAAGACCAATAACTTGTTTTTTGAGTTTCACAGGTTCAGAGATGGAGAGTAATTGTTTCTCAAGATGGATTATCCGCAGAGCCTCATCTATATCTAATTTAGATGGTTTGGGTGATGAGATTTGGGACTTTTGAGTTGATGACATTTACATGAGATTTTTGGAGTTGAACTGATACTATCATGAGTTGAGATCTTTGAGGATGAATGCATCTTACTTGTGGGGTGGACATTAATCTTTGAGGTCAGAAGGTGGAATGTCATAGGCAGAATAATATACCCACAAAGATGTTTCTGTCCTAACCCACAGAACCTATGAGTATGTTAGATTACATGGCAAGGGGAATTAATATTGCAGATGGAATTAAGGTTGCTATAATCATCTGACCTTGAAAGAAGGCCCAGTGTAATTACAAGGGTCCTTATAAGTGGAATAGGGAGGCAGAAGAGAGAGAACCAGTGATATGGAACTGTGAAAAGGACTTGATCCAACGTTGCTGGCTTTGAAGGTGGAGAAAGGAGGCCATAAGACAAAGAATGTGGGTGGCTTCTAGAAACTGGAAGGAGTAAGAAAGAGATTCTCCCCTAGAACCTCTAGGAAGGAACACTGCCAACCCCTTGATTTTAGCTCAGTGAGACCCATTTTGGACGACTATAAACTATAAACCAGAACTATAAAATAATGGACTTATTTTGTTTTAAGCCACCAAGCTTGCGACAATTCATTACAACAACAATAGGAAACTAACGTAAATTTAAATATATTTTTAAAATTTAGTGTATCTTAGACACAAGGGTAACACTAGGAATTACTTTTTAGGAAAAGGGCCACATTGCTTCACTTCCAACAGAAAAAAAAATTCTTATCTACTATTTTCTAACTAATGGAAATCTTGGGGCATCATTATTTTTATAATCTCAGTGTGGTAGATTTTCAAAGTTTACATTTAAAATAAAGTATAAGTTAGTGTATGACATATCCATACAAAAGTAAACATTTTTACTTATTTAGTTTTGACTTTCCTGGCTACAAGGATTTTGACTTTCATCCATTCATTTATTCAACAAATATTTATTAAGCACTTAATCTATACCAGGCACTATTCTGGGATTTGAAAATAGAGTATTGAATAAGAAAGGTAAGTTCTTTGATTTCATGGACCTTATATTCTAATGAGGGAAGAAAGGTAATAAACCAATAACTGAGTAAACAAGAAAATTACTGGATGATGATAAATGTTAAAATATGATGATGTGACTGAAGTGTGGAATGGGTGGTGAAGGAAGACCTCTGATAAGTGACATTCAAACTGAGATCTGAATGACAGGAAGTAGCCAAGGATGAGAAGACCTGTGTAAAATCATTATAGGCAGAGGAAACAGCTAGTGGAGAGGTCTCAAGCTAGTGTTCCAAAGCCAAGAGAAGAAGAGGAGCAGTATGAACTGTGTTGGATATTCCTGAGAATTCAAGAAAAATAAGAGAAAAAGAAAAGGAATTACTGGATTTGACAAAGTGAAACCCAATAAAAGGTCTTAGTAGAGTGGGCAGAGGGGATATGTTAAGGGGAAGAAGTAGAGACATCAACTATAGACAATTTTTTCAATAAATTTTGCTATAGGATGGACAGAGAAATCAGAGAGTAACTGCAGGGTGATGTGAGGTCAGGTAAGATTTCTTTTTTTTTAAGGAGCTACTAAAGCATCTTGTATACTGAATGATCTGTGGAAGGGAGAAAAAGATGATGTAGAAGGAAGTGGGGATAGTCAGAACAGAGTCCTTGAGCAAGCGAGAGTGGGTTTTAAACCGATGCGGAGAACTTGCTCTTTGAAAGGAGTAGACAGCATGCTCATCCAGAATATAAGGAGGGAAAGTTGAGGCAAAGTGTAGAACTTAATATGTCAGTTGGGAATTCCTTTAGTGGGAAGATGAGCCAGTTCATTCTCCATTGCTTCCATTTTCTCAAGCATATGAAATATTCTTTTTTTATATTCTTTTCCATTATGGTTTATCAAAGGAATAAAAAATTTTTTAAAAAAAGAACAAATAAATCCTTTCTGCAATTAGAATCACTATATTATCTTTATTCTCTCTCTCTCTCTCCCTTTCTCTCTCTATCTACATATATATATGTATACACACACATACATATACTGTATGAGCACATACAAAATATATTCAGCAAATATTACTGCACTTTGACAATGTGAGGGAGGTTATCAGCCACATTAACAGAAAGAGCCTCTTCTTAACTGGGGCCCAAACTTAAAATAACTCTTTAGCTTGGGCAGCAGCATAACACTTTCCATGCAACTTCATTAACATGCAGGCAATTACGGATTCACATACTGAGTTTAAAACATTTCACAAGACACAATGAAAAAGCAGAAGAAGTAACTTATCCATTGCTCACACTGGTGGCCAATAATAAACAGAGAACTTTTGTGTCTTCTATTTGAAAATGGTCTGCTTTTTTATCGCCAAGTTTCCTGAGGAACATCTTCAGAGAAACCGAAAAACACATGTTAAAAAGAACGTTTTGCATAATTCTTATGTCCTCTTCTTGCCAATGTGAAGACAGTGACAGTAGCATCAGTGTTCAGTCTCATTGAAAAAACCACAGATATATTCTGGGTGGTCCATTTGCTCTAACGGCATCTCTCTGCCCTTTTTCACACTCAAGCATGGATTGCTCAGATTTTCTGCTTCTCTAGATCTTTCGCTCATAATTTGTATCTCTCTTGGCTGGAAAGAATCTCATACTACAACGTGCTTAATATACTGCAGGAATTAATGAAGCTATAATAATGATCTCAGAATCATGCAATCTTTCCTGACTTAGAGTTAATAGCTAAAAATATAACGAGAAATAAATCAGATACTGAGTCCAGAGCCAAGTAAGGATAAAACTGCAGTTGTGTAATGACTGGAATAGCCAAGAGCCCATCTGGGGTTAGTGTGAAAAGACACATATTTTGTGCCTTGTACTGAATGTTTAGCACAAGATTTGGAGTAAGAGATGGAAAGTCAGAGTTAGAGCCTGGTGATAAAAATATGCATAAATTAGTTTGCATCAAAGACAGAATGGCAGAACCCTGGTCTATCATTTAATCACCAGACTTCAGATCTTTCTCACTCCATGTCTTCTAATGGCCTCTCTTGGGAAGAGCTTGGAGACATGGCCTGTGACAGGCCAGGCATGAGGAGACAAGAGCCAGAAACAAAATTAGGTTAATGCTTTTAAGTTATAACCCACCAGCCACTTCAGCCTGCCATTAGTATATCAGAATCAGGGCATTAGTATAAGGAGAGGGTGGAAAGTTTCATTTTATTAAAAAGAAGATGATGACAAATCAAAGCAATGTGTCACTCCAAACAAGCATTAGGGAAAGAATAATGATTGCAAATGTCAGGAACATTGGTTTATACTTAATTGAAAGGTTACAACTACAGAAAAAAGGAGTCACTGTAAGGATGACATTTTCTATAAAATAGTTGCTAATAGTTTTTTTCTGAAGCATAAAACTATAAACTGAAAGTCTATTTGGTGAGTCATTGGCTTCTTAAGCCCATATAAGCAGTATGGCTGCAATGCCTCAGCAAAGAAAGAAAAAGAGAGAGAGAGATGCTTACTTTGAAGTGAACGGTGAAGATTATTAGTGACATTATTTTTAGCTTAATTAAGAAGGCTGTTGCTGACTGTGTTAATAAATTGGCACAATTTCAATTCAGAATGACAGTGCTCAAGGGAAGAACTCTCTCTCTTCTCTCCTCCTCTCTCTCCCTTTCTCTCTCCTCTTTCCTGTTTTTATATAAGATACGATATATAAGACATGGCAAAATGCTTGATGTCATTCATGTGAGAAGCAAAAATAGAAGTTCAGGATCTCAAACCCAATCTTAGAGACTTTGTTCAGAAATGGAGCAGATTGAAATGACCTCTCTCAAGAGACTGTGTCAGAGGAAAAGGGAAAGGGGCCATTCCTGTAAGACAGCAAAATAATACAAGGTGACAGAACCTGATGCCTTAACAGTTTATGTATGTCACCGACAAACTGAAATAGTGGAGGCGTCCACTTAATCAAGTCAATCAAATTGGCATGTTAATTTCAATAACCAAAGACCTAGGGTAAAGAAAAATGTTTCAAAAGGAAGACTCAATCCAACCACAAATTAAAAATAAAATGTTCTGATCATCTGTTACTCTGCTACAATGTATGGTTTTGTTGTAAAAGCTTTTATGCAGGGTCTATAAAAGCATTCCTGGATTACCAGCAAATAAAACTGTGTCTTCTTGGGACAGCATTGTCTCCTTTGGGGGCTTAAATCTTGTACATGGGGTCACACATTGTAATCGAATCATTAAGGCATCATAATGCACAGCAAAATTCCTGAGATTCTATTTACTTGCAGTTCTAGTTGACATAAAATGTCATTTTTCACTTCCGTAAGACTAGTGCTTAAATTATATTCATCATTACAGAAATCTGGCTAACCTAGCTTAATCTGGTTTGCAATTTACTGCAAAACCAGAAACCTCAGAACTGAACAGAAACTCAAAATCTTTTTAGTTCAGAGACACACAGAAAAGAAAATTGAGGTTCAGAAAAGCGAAAAGGGTTACCCAGTAGCCACAGGGATTTAGCATAAAGTGAAAGGGCTTGCACTCAGCCATCCTTTATTATCCAGTTATGCATATAAAAGAATTTTCACAGGAGTAGGATGTTGATCTAAAGCAGCCACTATAATCATTTTATTAAAGTTGAAATAGTCTCTTAAAGTGTTAGTAATAAAAATGTTAAAACACGCATGCATTTCATTTTTAAGATTTGAATTTATGAAAATAGTGTTGAATGAATGAAATGTAGTAGTCCCAAATTTTAAACAGATAAATCATAGGTTATCTGTTTTTCCTTTTTCCTTCCTTCCTTTCTCCCTTTCTTCTTTGCCTTCACTGCCTCCTCCTCCGCCTCTTCCTTCTGTTCTTGCTCTTACTGCAATTCTTCTTTTGGTATTGTGGTAGCTTTAAAATGTCCATAAATTCTTTGACACTCTTCCTTTGTAAAGGTGGAGCCTAATTTCCAGGTGGGCTGGACTTGGTTACTCTATTCCAATGAATAAAATGTGGCGGAAGTAACTCATGTAACTTCTGACACCAGGTTAAAATTCTTGGATCACTTGCTTTGGAAGAAGCAAGTTGCCATGTCAAGAAGATGCTCAAGCAGTTCTCTGGAAAGGCCCATGTGGTGAGGAACTGAGGCATCCTGCCCATAGCCATGTGAGTGAGCTATCTTGGAAATGAATATTATAGCCCCAAGTCAGGCCATCAGATATCTGTAACCCCAGTTGACTGAAACTAGAATGTAAACTCTACAAGGGCTCAGAGCATTGACTGTTTTCTTCACTGACTGCAACTTCATAAGAAACTCTGAGCCAGACCCACCCAGATAAGCTGCTCATGATATCCTGACCTACGGAAAAAATAGATAATACATATCTGTTCCTTGAAGCCTCTAAATTTATAGTTAACTTGTGTAATAGGAGATCACTAATATAGGTATGCTATGTTTATCATGTCAAATTTTATGACAGACCTCCTAAAATTAATTTTCTTTAAAAAATGTAACTATGTAAGTATCACATATTTTCTGTACAAAAATAGAGAATTCAAATAAACAAATAGAAACAAGAAAGTATAATCGAAGTAGTCCAGATAACAATTATTCACATTTTAGTGTAGATCTTTGAGAATATTTGCTAGGCATTTAATTAAGCTTAATAAGGCTACCAGGTGTGTCCACAGTAAGAGATTAAGAACATAAACTCTGGAGCCAGACTGTCTGGGTTTGAAGCCTGACCCCACCACTCACTAGCTGTATCACCTTGAATAAGCTACTTAACTTTTTTTTGTTTTGCTTAGTTTTTATATCGTAAAAATAGAGATAATAAGCGTATTATTACAAGCCTGACTCCTAGGCTTATTGTGAAGTTTAAATTAATGGAATTAATACATAAAAGCAATTGCAAAAGAACTGCATTTGAATCATAGAAATCATTCCATACACTTGTGCTATCATTATTGTTATCTTGTCATAGTCAATGAACTCTTTTTTATTCCACTGTTTTTTATTTTTAGCAGCCTTTGCCATAGTCTGCCATTCCTTCCTTGAAACGTTTCTTCTTTTGTCATTTGTTCCAATACTGTTTTGGGTTTCTTTCTAATGCACCAGCTGTTCCTTATCAATTATCTTTGCTTATTTCTCCTCTTCTCATTCTAAGGTCTGGAGCACCCCCATATCTGTCTTTGGATTTTATATTTTCTTTTTCCAGACTCTCTGCCCAAGAGGTCTCTTTTAGTCTGATGGTCTTATTCACCGAGGCCCTGCAGAGTCTGGCTCCCACCTCTTCCTGGAACAACCTTTCTTCTCATTCACTACACACTTGCCACACTGGCTTCCTTTCTGCTCCCCAAACAGACCAAGCCCTTCAGTGCCTTCAAGCCTTTGCACATACCATTTCAGATGCCTTCCTCCAGCCCTCTGCATGGCTTGTTCTCATTCTTTATCATAGAAAAGGCCTTCCTGACCATCCCTATTTTTGTTTTTCCTTGCAAAATCTCTCAGTTCACCCAAGAGCCAGTGGAAATGAATTGTTTATTTTTACCCTCTTCTGTCTTTCTCCAAATGGCTTTTCCTTGCAAAATGCCTGTCAGGACACCAGGGGGGAACCTGAGAATGAAGGATACCTCCAGGGGCAGCCCAGGGACTTAAATACAAGCTGGAGAGCAGGGCACAGGTGGGACAGGTGAGAGACAGTACAAGGGACATGGCTGCCCACGTAGAGAACAGTTTGTTTTTCTTCAGCAAGAAGCTATGCCAGAGGGCAGGGGTCTAGGATCTTTGGTGGGAGGGAGTGAGTGGAAAGGCTCCCCCAACCCTGGGGTTCATCCACATACCCCAGAGGATGAGAAGCAAAAGGGGATGAGGATCTGCCTTTGTAGGTTCCAAAGGATGGAAGGGGGAGAATTAGCCAGATGTGCTGCCTCAGGGAAAACTCTCCTATTTCTCCCTTTTATACAATCTAATTATGTTGTTATGTTTTGCTATGTTGTGTTATGTTTTGTTATATGTCATTCATTTTTATCACATACCAACACCTTTGAGTACCTGCTATGTGGCAGGCAATATTCTAAGTATTTACATCACTGAAGAAAACAGTCAATGATCTGAGCTTTGTAGAGTTTACATTCTAATTTCAATGGATAAACAGTAAACAAAAGACGTAATAGTTGTGTAAATTATATACTATGTTAAAGGTCATAAGTACCATGGTTAAAAAGAAAAAGGAAGCAGAAGAAGAAAGGGTATGGAGTTGGTTGGAGGTCAGAAAAGGGAACAGATTGTAGTGTGAATGGTGGTATCAGGGTAGGACTCTTTGATAGGGTGAGATGTGGGCAAATTCTTGAAGGCAGTGAATAATTATGTCTATCTGGAGGAGGATTGTTCCAGACAGAGGGAAAAGACAGTAAGAGGATTGTAATGTGGGATTAGGCCTGGATATTCAACAAACTGCAATAAGCCAGGGCTGAAGAAATAGAGAACATGAAGAGATGAAGTCAGAGAAGAAATTGGGGGTCGGGAGAGACCATCAAGGGGAAAGTTTGTAGGTTGCTTTAAGGACAAGGTTCTTTTTAAAAAAACTTTCTTTATATTCTACTTTGTTTGTTATGCAAGTCCATTTATTGATAAAACAACAATTTAACCACCATGTTTCTAGGTGCCTTTCATTCGTTTTGTGTGGTACTCAGTAAGACTGTAATCTAAACATCCAGGGCTGTGTGTTTGCATCTCATGAAAGATTTCTTTAACTTGGAATTTAATTTTTGTTTCTGTTATATTTGTTCAGATTTATTTGTTAGGAATTCCAACTATCTGTACCTTGGATGTCCAAACTCTCTTTTAAACCATTGTGTTCTCTGCCATTATTTTTACCTTTTCTCCCTCCTTTGAATTCTGGAATAGTTCTTAAATGTAACTTCCACATCAGGATTTAGTTTCCTGAAGTATCCGTTCTGCTTTTTCCTGCTTTGAATACAGATCTCATATTGTGATAATATAGTACTAGTCACTTTTAATTCTTACTTTACCGCAGACAGCAGTCTTTTCAGATCAATTGGTTATATTAAAATCTCCTTTCATCTCTTTTTTCCCCCTGCAAAGGCATATTTTGATTAAGAAAGCAGCAAACCTTTCTAAAACTACTTCTGTTTCTCATAATATTTTCTTAAGAAATATTCCTTTTTTGGCTTCTTAAGTAATAGTCTATTTTAATTTTATGTTACATAATCATTTCCTTGCATACGTTTGTTTCTTTTTGTCTCTCCTTGAACAAAGAACATTCTATCCATGCTTGACATTTAACAAAACTCCACTTGAATGGATTCCCCTTGTTAGTCTTCAATGAAAAAATAAATGTTGTTAGACATCCCTCCTATCTTAACTACCAGGGTTGGTAAACCTGAGTGTCCATTATCAGATCAGTGATCTACAACTGAATGGGGGAGGAAACTCGGCTAGTTCAAGCAGGGAAACTTTACATGCAGTCCCTGCTCTGGATTTGACAAAATGTGGTACCACCCACCATTTATGTCCTGGGATTTTCTTTTTGGTCTAAAAGCACTTTATTACCTGGTGCATTCTACTCACCATATCTGGAAAAAGTCCCATCAGAATGGGTAAAGCCACCCATCCCAAATTTCTCACCTGTGAGACTGAGAGCTTGTGGCTCTCCTGCCCAATGATGGCCCCTTTGCCCGGTGATGGCCCCCCAGTGGTAGAAAGTCGCACCAGTGAAGTGTGCCTAGTGGCTCTCTGTTGACACCAGCCCTCCAAATTGGAGCTGTTTTCTCAGAGAACACCTAGTGGCTTTCTCAGAAGGGGACATTGCTGTTAATCTTGGAAGTGATTCCTCTGGTCTCATACGCTTACCCTGTAATGGTTAAGCAAAATTAAACAGGGAAGAGGCTTTGCTCCCAAAATGTACACATACAAAGCAGAGGAGGAGGTAGTTCTGCTCCAACTTTTCTCTTCCCAAAATGCTCAAAATCTCCTGCCAGAGGAAGAGTACAGAATGCATCCTTGAACTTTGACCTTTTCCTACCAATTCGGTCATGTCCCCAAAACTATTTATCCTTTTCATTCATTACATCCTAAGCATCTAGAAAAATATCAAACATAAACTTGTGATATGGATGAAAAACTTTATCCTGCCATTGGGAAGTGAGTTATAACCCAACATTTGCATTTGAACCAGTCAGCCTCTGATTCATGAAATCTGATTCAAGCTCAGAAGGAATGGTGCTACTCACACCATTCTGTGGCTATTTTAGCTCCCATATGATTGCCTTGAGGTAGAAGGCAGGTCAATAAAATTCAAGCAAGAATTGCATTGAGATTTCAGACAGTAGTCCCTGCAGACATGGCTTTAGTAATTTTGTCTATCAATTTTCAATGTTTGCCCTTTAAGTTTAAGAGAAAGAAAGGGCAGCAAGAAGTTCATCCTGAAAGCCATCAATAAGAAGAAGAAATTCATACCATATTGTAAATCAGCTTGGGGAATTGGAAATCTAATACATTACGGAGCTGGACTAATACAGGACTCCAATGGCTCTGTAATTGCTAAGTCTGTTCTCAAACAATAATAAATTAATTGCATTTGCACTTGTTTGAACCCCAACTATTTGACAATTGATATAGTTGAGATAAGAAGCAAACTATTTTGTCCACCCTTAATTGCATTATATTTTGTTCTTAATGATAGCTGTTGTCAGCAGTTAGTTTTGTGAAGAAAATGCATCTTGTTTTATTTTAACTGTGTGCGTAGAGTTTGTATAGAATGATTATATAATCAATTACAGCATTGATGCTTGTGCATCATTAATGTCATACCCTTTCCTTTGCCACTGTTTTAACTCTAACACTGTAAGACAAACATGCCTCTTCTCATCTTTCTATTATGCTGCATGCCATTAAAAGTGAAAAGAAATGCTATATTTATCTTGATATATATTAAAAAAATAATGAAGAGGATAATTATCAAGGCTGCATTGCAATTTCACGGCACGGCTGTCAGTTACAAACTGCCCGATCGCATTCTTTTAGTTCATAATGTCAGGGAAAAATTGCGTGATTGAAATAGTCATTTAATTAATTTCTCTCTATTATGACTTTCAGTGCTATATTTGTGATATGGGCTCAGTGATGTGAAAGTCAAGTGCGGATAAATAGAAGACTATGAAAGCTGGTCATTCATTTTTGTTTTATTTGGATATTTAATCTCTTAGCACTGAGTGGCAGCAGTAAAGAAATGCTACAGATTTCAAAACATCCAACTTATAGTTAGTTAGATGTCAACAATGGCAAGATTGACAGGATGGCTTGGCATTTTCTGGCTCTTAACTACAAAAGCTGTTTGGTTTAACGGCATTCACCTCAATACCATGTGATAAATACTGATGAGCAACCGCGAGGCCATGAGAATGCTACTTCCCAAGTTTTAAGCAGAATTTTTGAGGACCAGTCTTAGTACACATGAAACACAAGATTTTCTTTCCTTTTTCTCTGATCTATCAAAATAACCACATACTGGAAGAGTTGACTTTGGGAAATATTAATCATAAGTGAATATGCTACTAGATTTATGAATCACCCTGATAATGGTTTAAAATAATTGCCAATACAAAGTACTCTGACCTCTATCATAATGAAGAGTTCTTACAGCTGCAGTTTTTTATATAACTGGAATTTTATATTATGGTCATGAAATATTGATCAGATAGTTACCTGGTAAGAATACAGATATAAATTGTTAGACAGAAAAAAAGAGTAATCAAGAATTCATATAAAGGAGATCCAGAAAATAACTGAAGATAATTGAAATTTATGAGTAATACTGAGTATGGATGAGTTATATAATACCGTTTCTTCTTCCCTTTTCTGTTTCAGTGGACCTAGCTAAGTCAGTAAAGTTCAGTTTGCTTCCTATTTGTGTATCCTATAGGGGAGGCATCAATTTTCCTCTACCCTTCTAGGTTCTTCTGGCTGGTCTAAGAATTAAATTGATATGAGACAGATTAATAGGAGGAAATTGAACAAGTTTTAATAGCATGTATACATGGGAGAGATCCAGGAAAACCGAGTAACTCACCAAAATGGCTTAAATCCTCATCTTAAATACCATCTTCAGGGCTTCCCTGATGGCGCAGTGGTTGAGAGTCTGCCTGCCGATGCAGGGGACATGGGTTCATGCCCCGGTCCGGGAAGATCCCACATACCGTGGAGCGGCTGGGCCTGTGAGCCATGGCCCCTAAGCCTGCGTGTCCGGAGCCTGTGCTCCGAAACGGGAGAGGCCACAACAGTGAGAGGCCCCCATACCAAAAAAAAAAAAAAAATACCATCTTCAATTAAAGACAGAAGAGGATACTGGGGGTAGTTGTTTAGGACTTCAAAGGGGAGGATGGCAATTCACACGGAGATGGAAAAGCAAGTGTTTGGTAAATAAATATTTGCTGGGCCCTGCAGAGACAATGGGACACAGACAGAAATTTTAACAGACTTTGCTAGGTTTCTCCCTGTCTACACATCTAGTTCATACAATCGTTATCTGTGGTGATAACTCCCTTCCTGGAACAGGTCCTCTATCTGAATTCCTTAGGCAGTTAGGGGGAAGGTCAACACTTCTTCCTGAGTCTTTTGGGCCTTGATTATTTTTAGCTCAAAACAATTCACATGCCAAAGAGACATTTTGGGGTGGCAAGTTGTGCTCCCCTACAATCCCATTTCTATAAATTTCCTTTAACATGATTTTTAACTTAATTTCCTAACAAAGTTTATCACCAAGGTGTTTGTAACTCATCTCTTGATTAGCTTAAGCATTAGATGGGAAGTGCCTTGAAGGTGGAGTCCGTTTTAATCACCTTTTTGTCTTCATCAAGGAATACAACCCACTTTTGTTAATTGCCAAATAACAGTTTCTTGTACAAAAGAAAGGAAAAAATAAACGAAATCAACTTTTCAGTAAGAGTTTCTTCTTATTTTTAGCAAATAGTGAATATTACAGCATGTTTGGCTGTTTTCCACTCTTCGACTGTCTCTACTGCTATAATTTTCCATGTATTTTGGCTTCATAGCCATTTTAGAAATGTCATGAAAACATTAAAGTCTACCTCCTTTCTTTCTGTGTCTCATTTTCTCATTATTATTATCTGTTTTAAAACCTTTAGCTAATTCAGCTTTTTTTAAAAATCACTTTAAGTCTTTCCAAGCCTCAGCTAAACTGAAAATTGACTAAACACTTCTGTAACTTTTTAGGATAGGTAAGTTTAAATTTTGTGATATTTTTGTCCTTAGTTGTCAGGTCATATCATTCGTTTGGAGCTTCATTGGCTATTGAGTGTCCTCTGAAAGGGAATGAAATATTTGGAACAGATATAATCTTTAGTAGTTCAGCTGGTCAGTGTGGCCAAGGAACACGTTCTATTTTTCAACAGTCAATGGAAATGAAGTACAGCCAAAGAGGGAAGAGGACACCAGAGGTTTCTAGTGTTTAAATGTTGGCTTTTCTGCTTTACATATCATGGCTTATTAGGTTATTGATGGGTAAATTCAGGATAATAAGAGGAGTCCACAAATAGGAGGGAAAAAAAAAGGAAGAAAGAATTAGAAAATGTCTAGGCCCTATACTGCCAAAAGCTTTAACAAAATAATGGAGGAAACAGCAGTTTGATTTGACATCCCCAGTTAACTGATTAATAGAAACTATGGGAAACTAAACATGACTCAAGACTTTTCATGAAAATGTTGCTAATACAGAGAGCATCACATGTTGAATTTGATATTGGCTCTGTTTTTTTTTTTTTTTATAATCTGTGTTTGGAAAAGAAGCAACTTTTCTTCCCACTCTGCATCCTATCTGTAAATATGAGCAACTGATGTAACATTTTCTTACTTATAAGATTAGGTGTATCTCTGGTATCTGAAGGCAAATAGTTTGAGAATTACTCAACCATTATCACTGAGCAGTTCTTCTCAGCGTTTTAGAATGAAAATAATTTATTTTTCCTTAAATATGCTCACTTTAAAACTTAAAATTCAACAACATCAAATAGAACTATGATGAATGATGTTTTTGCCTAATGTCCAATTCCATATGACATTTTCTTCCTGCATAAACTTGTGCAGGTATAATTTCAAATCATACCCAAGTTTTAAAGCAGACCTAGTTTCTCTTTAGAATAAAGAAATAAAGGAGATTACATTGTAGCAGGTGTAATGAAACCAGGGTATCAAAAGTGTTGAAGGGAGAGAATAAGATTTTACTATCGGCTACATTTGAAAACCCCAGAGTAATCTCAGATCATCTCAGTAATCTCAGATTTGAGACTTGAATTGGTCAAGTAAAATTGACCCAGTTTTCTCAGAATCTTTTTTGACATAGGATTCACTAGTTCTTTCAACAAATATCTATTGAGTGAACATTATTGGGCAGGTGCTCTAATAGACACTGGAAATAAAATGATGAATTAAATAGACATGGCACCCGCTCTCAGGGAATTAACAACTTATTTGGAGAGAAAGACATCACATTATCACAATTGTGTAATTACATACTGGGTTAAGTGTTCAAAGTAAAGGAACATGAGTCCATAGGTGTATAAGAAAGGATTCTATACTATATGGTGTTACCTGAAAACTGGGTTCACCTCTTGGTGGGTGTCGAGCCAAAAGACACAACCAAGTCAAAGCATGGGAGAAGGAATGATTTATTACTTGTGGCAAGTAAGGAGAACACCAGGGATCTTTCTCAAATCAGTGTCTCCCCAAAAAGCAAAACTGGGGAAGTCTTAAGCTAAATGTACATGAGTATTTATGAAGAGGCTTGGGCAGTCAACAGAGTCCAAGCTTTAATTGATTGAAGTCATGAGGGTCAGAAAAGGTCAACATCATCATCCCTTAGGTTCCAGTTGATCTGGTAGTTGAGCCCTTCAGGCTAATCTTTACCACTGAAACAGAACTGGGAGTCTTTAAAATTTATATATTGTCTTTGCTATTGTTACTTCTCTTGCCTGATAATAGTCCTTTGTTTCTGCATGCTTTTTTTCCCTTAAGATCATTAATTACTGAGTGCTGTTCAAGGGCAAGCATTGTGGCCAGGCTTAGATTCACAAAATGGCTTAGGCCAAAAATGGCTTCCCTTATGTCAAGTAAGCCATGCCTGGTTCTCCTACTCCAGGACCCCCTACCCTATGTGGTCTCAGCAGAAAGGCCTCCTGAGGAAGCAATGTTTAAGCCACCTGAAGTAGGTAGAAGTGAATGGTGAACAGGTAAAGAGAGCATGGAAAAGGTATGTGCAAATGCTTCTAACAGGAGAATGAAATTTTCCACATGGATATGGGAACCTGCTTTATAAATATATTTGGCATCACAAATCAAATGGGAAAAAAGAGTATTGTTTAATATCGGGTCAACATGCAAATTAGGGCCCATACTCCAAATCCACCCTTCCTCCTGATTTTGCAAAAACTGTTTTATTGGAGCTCAGCCACTCCCTTTTATTTATATATTATTTATGGCTGCTTTGGTGCTACCACATCAGAGTTGAGGACCATTTTGTCTCAAAAATCAAAATATTTACTTTCTGGCACTTTACAAAAGAAAATTTGCTGACTCCTGGTTTAAAAGACAGTGTTAAAGAAACTAGTTTTTTTATACCTGATGTAAAAAGGTGACTTGCAATCATCAATGGTACCTTAGTAATTTAATGGGAAAAAAATGTAGTAGACTTTTGTGTCTTAAGTGTCTTAAGAAAGACCTCTTTAGCAACCTCAGAATTTATAAACCAGAGGCAAGTTTGATGGTTTTGACTCTACCAAAAGATTTCTATTCAAAAAAGTACTCCTCAGAGAGGTTATCAAATGGCTGACTCACTGGAGAAGAGGTTGTAATCTCTACAATCAGTAAGAGACTAATGTAGAATGCACAAGGAACTCCTTCAAGGAAAACACTAACACCTGATACAACAATGAGCAAAAGATGGGAACAGGCAACTCACAGAAAAGGAACAGGCAACTCACAGAAAAATCTTGGCGCTTACTAATAATAAAATACATGAAAATTTAAAAAAACAGTGAGATGTCATTTTTTTTCTCTTATATAAGCAAAGAGTATAGTGTTTGCTAATACTTAGTGAGAGAAATAGGCATTCTTATTAATTACTGATGGGGATATTAATTTTTAGGTAAAAATTATGTGAAGATATGCTCAAGCTCAGTAAAAAGAGAAATACAGTGAAAATAAAACCTCATGCTGCAAAAATTAGAAAATAGTATGATACCAAGTGTTTGCAAGGATGCGGAGAGGCGGGGATGTGTATGGAGTATTGGTGAGTGGTGTAGCTATTCTGAAAAGCAGTATGGCAATACTTACTGAACTTAAATACACCTGTAATGTTCTATAGCCCTGCAACACTACTTGGAGCATATATCCCAGAATTATGGCACTTCTCTATGAAGGAAGATGCTCAAGGATGTTCACTACAGTGTTGTTAATAGTATTAGTATAATAGTATAATTAGTATAGTATAATTAGTATAATAGTATAACTGGGGGCAGCCCAGTTGTCTATCACTCTATCATTAGAGGAACTCAGAAGAAAAGAGAAGGGATACATATTGAAATGCCATGCAATAGTTAAAAACAGTATTGGGTTGAGTTGAGTGAGGTTTATAGCAAAATTATATATATATATATATATATATATATATATATATATATATATATATATATATATATCTCCCATTTATGATGATTAAAAATATGTATCAAATATATTAGAAGCAGAGAGACCAAGAATGAGGGGAAAAATAACATTACAAAATAGTGAGGCTTCCCACAAAACAACGATGACAGCATGTTATAAACTAAAGCATGTTATTTACTCAACTTCCTGCACCAGACTTACAAACAGCATCACTTTTTGAAAAGTCACATCTGGAGATGGGGCAAAAGAAGATATAGGAACAAGATAAGAGTGAGATAAGAGATGAAAAGATGGTAATGAAAGATTGGAAGAAAATGCTGACTCTGGAATTTATTGAATGTGGCAGAGCATTTCCAGAGGGCACCATGGAAGGATTTAGGATTTGAAGGAGAGGAGAGATTTTTCAGTTCGAGGTTAAGTATAGCATCTGAGAGATAATGGTATTGTAGGGCCAAGGGCTGGAGAACTGACACTTTGGGCAGGGACTAGTGAATATAAGGAAGAAAAGTGTAAAGATTTTAATGTCCCAGAGGACATGGGTCACTAGGCCTGGGGATTACGTGGACCTAAGATCAATCCATGTCACCACTGCCAGAAAATCAGGTCACAGTCAGAATAAACCACCATGTTTTGTTGAGCACATTATATTTCAGGTTTCTGCCAGTGCTTTACACCATCTCATTTAATCTTCACAATTACCTTCTAAAGTAGTAGTATTATACTTACTAATGAAGAAAACAGAGAGGTTAATTAGCTGGCCCAGACAGCTTTCTTTATATTTACCATTCTAGAGCTCTTAGCAGGTTATGAAGCAGTGCAGGAATACTGCTTTTGCTTTTAATTAGGTTCAGCCACATTTGAAAATAGTATGGTGAGGGGTCAGTGGGCTGAGGGTAGGGAAAAATAAGGGTTCTAAAGATGCTGGTTGCTGAGTCTCTATCAGGCTTAGTTGTGCCCCTCACACCTTGTGTATGAATAGCCATGAACTCCTAAGGTTGCAAAAAAAGACCTTTGTGGGACTTCCTTTGTGGTGCAGTGGTTAAAAATTCACCTGCCAATGCAGGGGACATGGGTTCGATCCCTGGTCTGGGAAGATCCCCCATGCCGTGGAGCAACTAACCCCGTGCACCACAAATACTGAGCCCATGTGCTGAAACTACTGAAGCCTGTGTGCCTAGAGCCCATGCTCCATAACAAGAAAAGCCACCACAATGGGAAGCCCACGCACTGCAACGAAGAGTAGCCCCCTCTCGCCGCAACTAGAGAAAGCCCGCGCACAGCAACAAAGACCCAACGGAGCTAAAAAAAAAAAAAGACCTTTGTGAAGAGCTCATGTATCAAGAAAAATTTATATTCCAATGTAAAGGTTTTATTGTCAATCATTTTTTGGAGAATAGTTTTTAACTTTAAAAATTTTTAGCAAAACATCTCTTCAGGTAAAATTATATTTTAAAAAATTCCCAGTGTACAAACACAGCTCTTCTGCTGGAAGAAGGGCTGAGAGAGCAGAATCCAGCTCTTTGTTTTTCCTTTCCCTTTATTCTTTTTCTGAAGCAGCTTCGCAGAATCCTTGGTGCTCTAAGAAGAAAAGAAGGAACTTCTTCTATAGATTGAAAGATAATATCACCAAGCACTTTTTATTAACCTCAAAAGGAATGTACAGTTGGCTGTATCAAATCTCACTAGTAAAAGAATTAATAGATAAGTAGAAAAAGAAAGCATGGTTGAGTGTTCTTATAACCTTGGTAATTTCTATTTCTAATCATGTCCCTCAAATCATAAAATATAAAGAGCTATCAAGTTTGTCCATTTAAAACTCAAAACATCTGAATAAAAATAAGCAAAAAAGATTTAATATTTAAATATAGTTGACAAACAGAAAATAGGAATATTATTTTTAAACAATATAAGCAAAATTCATAAGCATAATAATATGTAAATCACTTTTAAAAACAAATGTGAAAAACAGATCACAGCAGTAGAAAAATGATCAAGGTTTAAATATAAACAATTTATATAAGAAAAATACAAATAAAATCATAGGAAAAATCTTGGAACTTACTAATAACCAAATACATGAAAATTAAAAAAAACATTGAGATGTCATTTTTTTCTCTTATATAAGCAAAGAGTATAGTGTTTGCTAATACTTAGTGAGATAAATAGGCATTCTTATTAATTACTGATGGAGATATTAATTTTTACAATCTCTCTGGAAGGCAGTGTGTTGATGTGTATCAGAACACAAATTGTTCATTTGCTTTGGCTCAAAATCTTACTTCTAGGAATGCACACAAAAGAGAGAAACAAACAGGGTGGAAAAAAAAAAAGGATGTAAGAAGAGTGGTCATTGCTGTTCAATGACTACTTGATTTTCATGAGACATTTCTATAAGGTCAGTTGTATATTTTTCATTCAAATCTTATTTTTATGTACTAGATTCAAGAAGAGGAATTGCTTCAAAGTTTCAGGAAGACATTTAAAATTATGAGTAGCTGGTACAAAAGCTCTAAAAAGAGTTTTAAAACATTCAGTGAAGGTTTTGATACTTGTCCAAAAAGCCATTTTCTTCATTCTGAAATCTTAGTTTTAAAGTATTTTCCCCCCCCCCATGAGGATGGAAGATAGCATATACACACTGTTCCCAGCACATAGAGAATAAGCCATTTCTAATTTTTCTTCTAATATGGGATCAGACTAATGGGTGCAATGATCAGATCCACAATATTTACATCTTCTAGTGGACACACCCATCACTGTGTCCTATCTTAGTAATTACATTACACGTGAATGTGCGATGGGAATCTATATAGAGCATACGTGAACAAAACTATTTGCTTTAGTTTGTCTTAATTCAAACCATCTGCCATATCCTTTTCATTGTAGCCCAAGGATTTTGGACAGAATATTTTCAAGGGTTGGTTATCTCAGGTTTCAAATTCTAGGAACTCTTCTTGTCTCATCCTCTTCTCAGTGTTTAGTGAAAAAAAACTCTTACTCTCTAGTTTCTCTACCTTTATAACTGAGGAAACACCACCAGCATGACTCACTGAGGTGTGGTGACAGTTATTTTTTCTTAATTAGTCAAAATGAGCAATGTGCTAATTACTTGAGTCACAAGGCAAAAAAATCATTAAATAAAAATCACATTTGAGTGGTTTTAGCATATTAGGGCATATATTTTTATTTAAATGCAGAGAGCATCTGAATGTTAAATAAGCCACAAAACATGTTCTTGGTGAAACTAATTAACACTACAACCATGAGCACAATTCCCTTATGGGTTAATTTCTCAATGAAACTCAAAGATACTTTTTGACCTACTATAATGCTCCTTCTGCCAAGGTTAAGAGAAAGATATCACCATAATTGGAGCATATGAGTCTGTATTAAGCTGATTTAGGTTGGGGAATCAAAGATTTGCACAAGGAAGGAATTCATAATAATTAGGGTGTAAAACATGCAAGCATCGGGGCTTAAACACAGCATGAATTAACTGTTCAGTATTGTTCAGTCCATTTGGACTTATAAATTACAAAAGGTCATAGAGAGAAGATTGTAACACTTATTCCCTTTCCAGTCTAATAGCTTAAGACTTCTTAAGCCTCAGTCCTTGCAGAGCATGGACAAGCATATTTAAAATTGTGAAATAATAATATACAAAGAAAAAAGATAGGTAGGTACATAAAACATAGCTGGGGGCCAAAAAAAAAAGCATGTACCTTTTGTTAGGTAATCCTAGAAATCAAGGATTAAATTTCACATATCACTCTGATAGTTTTAGCTTCCTTTTTTTTTTTAGATTTATTTATTTATTATTTATTTATTTATTTATTTTTGGCTGCATCAGGTCTTAGTTGAGGCACATGGGATCTTCCTTGAGACATGCGGGATCTTTGTTGCAGTGAACAGGGTTCTCTCTAGCTGTGGCGCACAGGCTCCAGGGAGTGTGGGCTCTGTAGTCTGCAGCACGCAGGCTCTCTAGTTGAGGGGCGCCACAAGCTCAGTAGTTGTGACGTGTGGGATTAGTTGCCCCGCAGCATGTGGAATCTTAGTTCCCTGACCAGGGATCGAACCTGCATCCCCTGCATTGTAAGGCAGATTCTTTACCACTGGACCACCAGGGAACTCTCTTACTTCCATTTTTGTAATCTATATTATTATAAATTAATGTTGCTTTGGCTAACTTGATTTCATTGATAAAGTTGGTATTGTCCTTACTTGGCAATAGAGGTGTCAGTAAATTGATGATTTCATGGTTTCTGTGTATAATTTGTATTGGGAAAACCCTGCAAACTAACAAAAAACAAAAACAAAAATAAACTTGGAGACTGTGGTAGGCAGAATAATGGTGCCCCCTGCACAATATCCACAACCTGAGAATATTTTACCTTATATGGCAGAAGGGACCTTTGCTGATGTGACTAATTGAAGGATCTTAAAATGTAGAGATTATCCTAGAATATCCAGGTGGCCCAGTGTAATCCCAAGAGTCCTTATGAGAGTCGAGAGGGTCAAATTCAGAGACAAGACCATGAAATGATGGAAACAAAGGTAGAAAAGGTGATGCTATATGGGACAAGGATGGAAGCAATGTGGGCAGCCTCTAGAAACTGTAAAAGGCAAGAAAGTGATTGTTCTCTAGAGTCTCCATAAAAGAACACAGCACTGCTAATACCTTTAATTTTAGCCCAGAATAACTGATTTTGGCTTCAGATCTACAGAAGTGTATGATAATAAATTTATGTTAATTTAAACCACTAAGTTGGTGGGAACTTGCTGCACAGCAATAAGAAAGTATTATAAAAACTATAAGAAGCCAAGAAGACACAATGTACCACCAACTACCTGACTGTATTAGTGTATACAGTATGATATCACCCCCTCCATACCCCACCCTTAATAAAGTCATCAACATGAATATTAGAGCTAGAAGAAGATTTGAGAAGAAGTTCTCAAGAGTCCATGTCTTTGTTATTAGGGAAATATCTAAACTAAATACATCTTTTCTTTCCCCCCTACAGTTAGCATTAATTTAATTCAAATCAACAGAAAGATATAAAGGACACTTTTTGAGCAATGTGGTCTATTGAATCACTGTTGAGGATAAAACCATAAAAGAACATGTTTTTCTGCCTGTAGGCTGCTTTCAGTTCAGAAGAGACAAATACAAAATCAGTGTAGAATAGGAAATGACATATGAGATTTATTTGCATTTAAATAAAGTGCTGAGAGTTTACAGATTAGAGGGTTGACTTTACTGAGAAAGGATTCCACATGATGGTTAGGTACTGCAAGATGTGGTGATGCAGTAAGAAAGGAAGAGGTAAAAAGAGTAAGGATGGTGAAAATCAGATTAGAGGTGGCTGAAGAGTGTATGAGTGAGGAAGTGTTGACAGTGTAAAAGCATTATTGCGTCAATACGTTTTGTTAAGCCTTTACTAAATTCTTTACTGTGGAATTCTACTCAACTTATAAACATGCTCGAACCTCTCCTAATTTATAAGCCCCATCACTTTCTCCCCCAACACCTCAGGTATGATCTTGTATTTCCATTCCTATCACAGGCAGCATTTTTGAGAAACTAGTCAACAGTTGGTGCCACCAATTTCTTACTTTTCATTTTCTCTGAAACTCACAGCAAATCTGATTTTTGCTCCCATCATCACCCTGTAACTGCTCTAGCCAAAGGTCATTCCACGTTTAATGAACAGATTTATGTCCTCAATTTATTGGAGTTAACCAGGAGTTAGACTTGACTCCTCTCTCTCCTCCTCTCCCCTTCTGGCCCTTCCAGATCTCTCCTACTTTCCTGGTTTCATTCTTTGGTTCAGTGTTCTGCCCTTGACCCCTGCTTATTCCACTTACCTTGGATGATCTCAAAAGCCCTGTGTGGCAGGTGCTGTTGGTGCATTGCCCAAACTCCATTAGTTCCTTCTTATGGGTGTTGTACCCTCATTCTTTGGCTTCTCTGTGCTTTGCTCTTAATGGTTGGTCTTTACACCCTTCTTCAAAGGACTTCCTGAAGGCTATTAGAAGCACTTTGGCCTCTTGTGCAGAGATCCAAAAGTACCTGAGAGTGTATGTGCCCTGGGGTCAGCCCAGAGCTAAGACTGACTTACACAGAAATAAGACAATCTGGCTCCCTTGTCTTTATGCAAGGCAAATACTGAAATAACATTTAAGCTTCAAAGCTTTCACAGGACAGAGGTCAGTACTTTGCCTAAAATTGTACCCTTATTTGGTGCCTTCCCCTTCCCTGTCCTGTTTCTCTCTCTGCCATGCTGATTTTTTTCTAGAAGTACTTTTTTAATAAATCACTTGCTCATGAATCCTTATCTGCTTCTGGGGAGACTTCCCTAAGACATTCCCCATGCTATCAATTGTGGTACATTCTATATTATGCCAACCCCTAGTCAGTATCTTTAGTTCTAATCTCTTTACTGAAGAAGCTTCAGATTGGGGGTCCACATATCTAGGAGATATCTCCACTTGTTTGTCCAAAGCTGACAACTCAAACTTTACATAGCACAAACTATATTCCTACCACATTCCTCCTTATCATCAATATTATTCTTACTCCTGTATTTACTATTTATCTTTGCTAACAGGGAACAAAATAATATGACTTGGCAATGAATATTTTTAAAAAGGGACTTCAATAGCAAAAACATAAAACAAAGCATGATTGAGGCAAATCCAAAACAAAAAAATGACATACCAAAGAATTTTATATATTTCCAAAAATGTAGCTGTAAGCCTTATGGCAGCCAGAAGTTAAACAATTAACTATCCATAAGCAAAAGTTAATCAGTTTCCTAAAACAAATCTAGTTATACTTGAACTAACTAAAAAGAAACTTCCTGGATATCTTCTTTAAGAGAACACTGTATACTAGTTATAAATACATTATCCACAATATTTTTGCCAGAAACATTGGAATTTTCAAAATTTCAAAAGGCTGATGCTGGTATTCTTCATATCAAAGTTAAATTTAGTAAAAAGGGATTGAAAAGGGACTGAGATATATGAAATTTATTCTATTATTGTAGACTTAATGTTCCAGGTACTTGGAATATACCAGTAAACAAGCAAAGAAGATCTCTGACTTTATGGAGCTTATATCTGTTTAAAAAAAAG